>NC_140074.1:94155649-95412053 GCF_964194135.1 Talpa europaea
TCCTACTGACAATGTAAGAAAGTCTAGACATGACAAAAGTATAAACAGAAGGGAAATTATGGTTAATGACTAAAATGATCCATTCCTAGGCGAAAAGTGCATCGCATGTTGTTTCATTAAAACTCTTTATACTGTCGACTGTTTCCTGCGACTGTGGAGTTAAGTGATGCTGATTTGGTTTTGCTTTAAAAGCAGATTGACTCTTTCAGTGGCAAATCTGATATGAAAGACTGATAGAAAATTCAACATTGATGATTTCACTTCAGTCACAAGTTGTCTCTCCAAAGTTATTTTGATATTCCAGAAAGTGAAATAAATACTAGAGAAGAAAGTAAATGCCTTTCATGAGGTCATCATAGCAGTAGAGATACTGTATCACCAAATTAAAATATCTTTTTCCCAAATCAGGCACACTAATCTGCTTTTATACCCTCATCTTTTATATTTTTATGAATTTCAACACAAGTATTTGAAGTCTTCTGGAGCAGCAGTTGCATGTACATTGCCCTTCCTACTTCATACAGGCTCATTCATAAGTACATACTATATAGATATATGATGCGTTCCTGACACACAACAGGTACATGGTGAGTTCCTGATACACTTTTGAGAGTGTCTTGAAAATGCTGGCATAACTAGTGCTCTACCTCCTTGATAATGGGAAATTAGGGGCTCATTTTCCAGGTAAGGTCATAGTAAGGCTTGATGTTTTGTCAGTGGTCATTCTAGTCTCAATGACTGCAACAATTAAAGAACCAACCTTCCAACTTTGAAAATATCTAGACATATCCTGCTTTGACATATATAATGGTAAGTGCACAATACACCATCATGTGTTCGCCAGGACTGATTAGAGCAGTCAGGGGACTATCTGTAATTATGTGCATGAAATCATGTAGGAATAAAAGTGAGGGAAAGTAAACTTATTGGAGGGATAAATGGGAATCCATGTGTCTATGTATTTGTGTGTGTGAGAGGGAGTGACCATTTTTCTATAAATTATTTATTAATAACAGATCATTTGTGACATACCTCAAAGTGCATCAGAATACACATTCATTGTAAAACACCACTGCTTATTCTCTGAGAAGTGGCATAACAGTTAAGCATAGGGAAGTGGACAATTTGTTTTGCACATTTTAAAAGTAAGTTATGCTAACCTTCTCGATGAGCTCAATGCAGGCAGCCAGGTCCATCCCGAAGTCGATGAACTCCCACTCAATGCCTTCCTTCTTGTACTCCTCTTGTTCCAGCACGAACATGTGGTGGTTGAAAAACTGTTGCAGCTTCTCATTGGTGAAGTTGATGCATAGCTGCTCCAGGCTGTTGAACTGGGTGTTTCAAATACCAAAGATTTTGGGTGAGTTTGAAAAATCCCTTGGGGTTTTGGAAAAGTAGACACAAAGCTGTCATTTTCCCAAACCACTCACATCAAAGATCTCAAAACCAGCGATGTCCAAGACCCCGATGAAGTACTGCCTGGGCTGCTTGGTGTCCAGCTGCTGGTTGATGCGGGTGACCATCCACAGGAACATCTTCTCATAGATGGCTTTGGCCAGAGCACCCACTGAGTTGTACACCTTCAAGAACAGAAGTAGTTTTGGTGTTTGAATTGAAAATATTGATAGACCCTATTTTCCTGTGGCTCAAATGAATCGGGGGTTTTTAGTCATGTTTACCTGCTGTACAGTCTGGCCTTTGGTGACATACTCATTGCCAACCTTGACCCTGGGGTAGCAGAGGGCTTTGAGCAGGTCAGCAGAGTTCAAACTTGTCAGATAGGCTGCTTTGTCAGCAACTACAAGAACAAGAATAGTGAAATCATAAACAGCTTGCACAATTTCAGGTGTGAGTGAAGGTAGCAAAGAAAAGTTTTGCTCAAAGAGTAATATATATACTGTGACAAAACCTATTCATTTATACATAATTCTTCAAAAAGGCTAATTTTAGCCTTTTGGGGGAGATGCTAATTTAGAAATTAGGGAGTAGATGATCTCTATGATATTTAAAATATAGCAAAAATAAACCACAGGTAAAAGTAATTTGAGTAATTCTCACTTGGAAAAGTAATGACAGGAAGATTCATATTTGTTTTATTTTCCAGTGCATGTGGGCACAGAAGTTATTCACTGGAATAAAAAATGGTCTTAACCAAGTAGCTTACAAAAAGGCAGTGAAGAATGGAATGGGTAGAAACTCTACCCACACAAGTCTGCTCAGTCACTTAGGCCCTGTATCACTTGTTTCCTTTATACTTTCCCCCATCATCAGTTAGGTCAAAAGAAGTTAAAAGGCAGTTCCTGCCACTGAGGAGCTGGTATCAGTTCTGTCACTTGAAAGATATCAACCAGCAGTGGTACCTTCAGTGCCATCCGGCTCCGCTTGCTCCTCCCTTTGCTTTTGCTTGAATTTCATATTCCCATAGTGCATCACAGCCCCTGTGAGCTTATAGATGGCTCCCTTTTCATCAGAGCTGAAACCCAGGATGTCCACAGCACTCTGTGGAATTTGAATCACCACACAGTTATCATCATGGCAGTCTCCCTCAAAATCCAGGGTCTGTCCCCAACTCATGGCAGCTTGTCCCTCACCATGCTTCACCTGATATTTGGCTAGCACATTGCTGCTTGAAAAAGGCACTCATATTCTTTCCCACTCTGATCGATATAGCAGCACCAACAGGTTTGTAGCAGTCTCATCAGTGAGTCAATGAAGAGTCCAGATGTTGTAGGACTCACATTGTCAAGCCATACCAAAGCGGGTCCTTTTCCATTTCTCCACATTAGCCTGATATCACTACAGTCTCACAAATCTCTGTCTACTCCTTCTTCAAAATTGTTTCTAACCTAATACATAGTCTTAGCTTACCATCCCACCCTAATGGGCATGAAGGTTGTGGTTGAGAAGAGAATATGAGAACAGTGATGTCCTCAAGTTTTTTACCACATGCCTCTCTGATATCAGGTCACAGCCAGCTCACCCTGAGATGCCTGGCTGTGAACTTTACTGGCCATTTTTCAGGCAAGGAAGAAACATTTATGAAAAGAATATTTTTCCTTTATTGAAATGTTTCTGTCTTTCTTCTCTATCAGATTTTTATTATCCTCTTAGTTGCCCATGCTAGTTTTTAAAAAGCTTATGTAAGGGAGGCAGGCATCAGAAAAGGTCTTCTCTCCCAAGACTCTTGCCCAGATGATTAGCTTTTAGTTCCAGCTTAACATTTTTTACAGTACCTAGACATTATTACTGAAGTCCTTGAGCAAGGCTACTGTATTTTTTTAACCTCTGACCCTAGGGGCTAAAGCCTGCATTGCTTAACAATTAGGGTATTTCTGAGAAATGTATCATTAGGTGATTTTATGGTTATACAAGAATCATAGAGTGTCAGTACATAAATCTAGATGGTGCAGCCTACTGAACACCGAGGCTGTGTGGTGTGTCAGGACCGCTGTCAAATATGCAGTTAATTGTCAATTAAAACATTGTTATGAGACTCGAGACTGTATTTCTCAACTCCATATCACTTTTGAAAATAGGACTATGAAAATAAATTATAAAAAGTAAAAAGCTGATATAATATAAAGAGAAATAGTTTATGGGTGCCTTTGTGGTGGGTGTGGTGTGGGTGAGGTAACATACACCTGGAGGGTGTGATCCTGTACCTCTAAATCAGATGCAGCATTTTAAACTGGTGTTGCCTCAGTAAAAAGACATAAACTAATATAGTTTATAAACTTCTTCAAAATGATATTTTGAAAGAAAAATTATTTTCTAAAGAAAATTTCAGTCCTATTTGGGTGTGTTTGAATAGTCCCTCTGGTATTAAAGTTAAGAATAATTCCTAAAAAGACTAACTACTATTCAGAAATTCAGGGAAAAAAACATGAAATATATATGTAAAGAAAACAAGACAAAGAGTAATAATCTTAAAGAGGAAGGGGTGTGAATGTATAGTTTTAAATGTTAAAGACTCACAAAGTCCCCGAGAGAGTGTTTTTGAGATAGACAATCCCTTTCTTCTAGTGCTACAAGGGAAGGGAAGAGTTCGACTGTTAGCCCACAGAGGTGCAGTCAAACAAAGTTTGTATTTACATTTGACTGTGAAGGAACTGTGGGCATTTTGTATTCTATTATGAAAAGATGCAAAAATATTGGAGCTCTTTTCCCTAATTCTTGGAGGGAGGGTCTGGCATAAAACAGAAGAGAAACATAACTATTGGAGTATAAAAATCAACCAGAGGTGACTGATAAGAAAAAAAACAAGGAGACAACTAGCCAAGGAATGGCAAGAACCTATCAGTTATTATGGACATTTAAAGTTTTCTGATATTTGTGTGTGTGTGTGTGTGCTTGGTGGGGGGAGGTGGGCTGCAATGGTGGCATTGAAAATAGCCTATAATTTTATTTCAGGGGTAAGAGAGCCTGGAAAGCAGTATTAGCCATTTATAGTCTTTCTGCTAACACTGTCACCTCAAATGGAGGAGAGTGGTGTATGCCTGAAAATGAACGTGCTTTCTCCTGTTTTGTACTTATTACTTACATCTGTGGCCATCAGCTCTTCCTGATCATCAATACTGGGCACTGTAATTTCACCTTGACTAACAAAGGCAAAGTCATAGGGGTTGGTGGTGATCAGAAGCATTTCTGTACACATGGAAAAGAACAAATAGACAGTGTTACTTGGTCATCAAAAACATTTCAGAGGGACTTCTGAGAAGGGTTTTAATTCTTCCGTGGTAGAAACAAATCAAAGATAGTTCTTACCAATAAGCTCTGGTTTCTTATTGGACATGATTTGGTAAAATATGTGGTAGCTTCTTTCCGCCTTTAGCTGGAAAGTAACTCGGGACTTCTCTAGCAGATCTAGAAAGTCAGATTAAACACATTTAAAAGAAAAGCCACAATGAAAAATTAAACATTTGAAAAGTCCACACAACATAAATAACAAGATTTTCAATATAAACCTTCAAAGAAAAAAATGTTCAATCACTAATGTTTAATGACTTACATGTTTCAATATCAGCAGAAGCTAGTTTGCCTGTGGCACCAAAATGGATCCTGATGAATTTACCCTTAAAAAGGCAAAGGAGGACTTAATATAAATACTAAAAGGCAGACACTGTTTATCTAACTATGGTCAAATAGATGGGAAGGATATTGATCCCACATGTACAGAGGTGTCAGTGCTAGCCCTCACAAGAAAAGAAAAACCAGGAAACTTACAAAACGAGAGGAGTTGTCATTCCTCACAGTCTTGGCATTGCCAAAGGCCTCCAGTAGGGGGTTGGCGCTGATGATTTGATCTTCAAGTGTCCCCTTAAGAGAAATGAATAAGATAGGTAAGGAAACCCTGGAAAAGATGAGTTGCAATCTGCTGAAATAACTTTTCATTTATGTCTTCTACCCCACCCCCTTCGTAGGATCTTGTTTTGGGAAGGGCTTCTAAAGTGAGTGTGAAGGAGGACAAATTGGAGGAAGAGAGTATTTCAGTGGTATGGCATTGATTTCTATATTCTCAGACCCAAGTTTTTCCTTCTAATAAATAGTTGTGATAACTTTTGCCTACTAAACCTGCCAGTACATTTCATTCTCACAAGTCCTTCCAAGAGTTATTTTCTAAACTCTAGCATCACATGCAGTTGGTTGCTATGGCTCTGAAGTACCTTGACCAAAATTTAAAAAGTTTGTTATCCCTTCCATCCTCAAATGAATATTATGCCCACCTGCATCTTGCCTGAAGGAGCTTCATCCTTCTTCTTCTCGCCAGTGACTGCAATTGTTGCAAAGTACTGGATGACACGCTTCGTGTTCACAGTCTTCCCTGCACCAGATTCTCCACTATCAAGTTCAAATAGAAGAAAAAGTCAAAATCCAGACTGTAGTGACCATTAGGAAACTCAACAGAAAGAAAGGCATGAAATCTACATACGTAATCAGGATTGACTGGTTCTCACGATCTGTGAAAGAGAAATAGAAGATAATGTTAGAAAAATACTTAGCACTAGATTAACCAAATACTTAACTCAAAATTATCTTTTAAAACTCCCCACTTGCAGAGAAGGAGAGAGAGGGATCAGAGGGAGGGAGGGAGGAGCACAGGGGACTGAGGTGATGTTGCACAGGTGCATTGGTGAAGGAAATTCTGTGGGGACTACACCTAAGGGGGTGGAGGGAAGCAAATATTATTTAAAAATGAACAAGGATGTAAAAAATAAAAAATTAAAAATAAATGAAACTCCCCACTTGCAAAAAAATGAATTGTATCGGTTGGTAGTTTGTTTTTTTTTTCACAAGATTCTTTTAAAAATAAGTAACAAAAATGTGCTAATTAATCCATGTGTAACACTCCTAGAATATGCAACATAGTATTTCACTATACTCTCCATGCAAGTAATCTATCAACTTCAGATAATAGTTTCAGGTCTCATTTAGTCATCTGGTTCATAACTCAGAATCCTGCCATGTTGTTAATGTCCAATCCAAATTTCTGTAGTAATTGTAAGAACTTGTCACTATGAAAATTCAAAGCTTACTTTTTAGGAGAGATGATATATTATTACCTATAACTAGACTGCAGGGTTGATGTCTAAATTTGGTTAATTTTAAGCTGGAATTAGCATTCATTAACTGATTTTAGCATAGAAATCTAAGCTAAATTCCCTATTTTTGTAACAGATCCATTTTAATCTAAATAGATTTCCCCAGTTTAAAAATTATTAGTAGTATTACTACTACACTATTATACTAGTAATTATATTATTGTAATATTATGATTTTCTTGCTTGACATTTTATTCTCAAAATACTGTCCTTTTATCATCTGTGTCAGTACACACATATTTCAAAAATGGCAGTAGAAATTGTAGTTAGGGACTCACCAGTCAGCATGAACTGATAGGCGTTGTCAGAGATGGAGAAGATGTGGGGCGGGGCCTCCTGGCGTTTCTTGCCTCTGTAGGCGGCCACCACCTCAGGGTTGTACACTGGCAGCCACTTGTAGGGGTTGACGGTGACACAGAAGAGGCCCGAGTAGGTCTGTGGGAAATGACATGGTTGCTCAATCAGCAGTCACCACATTATCTGCAAGTCAGGAGGGATCTAAGTAATAAGGCTTAAGAGTCATTCACTTGCTACTTTCCTCTAACACTGCTGCTACACAAAATATTTCAGTTTTCCAGTGAATTCAAGTTTTCCACATGCACATTTTCAAATGCCTCAAGATGTATGACACCAACCAAATGGTTAGTCAAAAGGTAATGTAAAAGCAAAATCTGAAACTGAAGTAATTTGAATTTTTAAATTCAAATTTTTAAACTGAATTTTTAAATTCGCTTTACCTGATACAGGACATGGACTTAGTGAAAAGTAGCGTCAAAGGGGGGCACTCACGTAGATCATCCAGGCTGCATAGCGCTCTTTGAGGTTGTACAGCACAGCGGGCTCGTGCAGGTGGGTCATCATGGCCATGTCCTCAATCTTGTCATATTTGGGAGGGTTCATGGAGAAGACTTGATCTTCCTTAACTGTGACAGTCTTAAGAAAAGAGTCAGTGTATCAATTCGGTCATAGAAAAAGATCAACTCTGCCTTCCCTCCTTTTCTTGTTTACTTACAGTCCCACCTTCAGTCTTCACTGTCACCTTCCCCGACTCTCTGCTCTGAACCGTACTTTTCACATAGGACTCCTTAGCGTCCACCACAAAGACAGAGTTCTTGGCATCAAAGGGCTTGTTCTGGGCCTCAATTCGCTCCTTTTCAGACTTTCGGAGGAAAGGAGCAGCCTCCCCAAAAACAGCCATCTCCGCGTCGGAACTCATGGCTGCAGGCTATTGGTGGTAGCACAGGGCCAGGTACACCTAGAGGGAAGAAACAGCACCTAGTGATGACTCAGGGTGGGCACGCACTGTCCTGTTGATTTCATGTTACATGGTCCAATGGCCATGCTTATTTCCTCACCTTCCCCCACCCCGCCTTTTAGGGATCACTCCTGTGTAGTATGCACAGATGCTGAGAGAGAGATCATGGGTTTGAAAGCCTTGTAATTAATGGTTGCTTAATTTTTGTGACATTGTATTCCTCCCTCCCATCCTCTATATGTAACCCTTAGTTGAGAAGTATGGAAGAACTGATTTTTCAGTCAGCAGTATATGTGATGCCTTAAGAGTGGTCAGAATCTTTTCATTTTCACTTCTTCTTCTCTTTTTTTTTTTTTTGACACTTCAGTGTCAAAAAAATCACTGTTTTTGGAAATGGAAAATCACTGTTTCCAGTGGTGTTACAATCTAAACGAACCTATTTAAAAACTATGTAGGTAAAATTTCCTCTTGCCCCAAATTATTAAAAACAGATGTATAAATTAGATGTAAAAATTATTAAAATTGGATATCTGAAAAAGTTGATCTTTCAGAAAAAATTCAGATTGAAAATACAATTGGCACAAATGAATTCCTGACATGTATTAGGTAAATAAAAGGAAAAGTAAGTACAGCAAAAGTTGAAAATCCACTGAATATTCTTGTCCTAAGTAAAAAATAAGTAATTTTAAGACTTTTCTATCAGTTCTTAAACTGTGTGAATGTCAGCAGTATTATCAAAACAAAATATAACTTTAAGGATTTCTGGGACAAAACAACAGTTGAAGTTTTAATTAATTTAATAGTGATTGCATGTTTACAGTCTATTCATTTTTGTGTTTAGCTTGATTTCAACATATTGGTTATTTTATATGTTTATTGTTTTAGGTATATATCTCACTCCATCATCTTTTTTTAAAAAAATCAGCCCTCTAAATACCTCTTCAGCATAAAGTTTCAAGCTAAAATAAATTAAAAAATATTTCCCACTCATGGGCCTCCCCTGGTGGTGCAGCAGTTGAGCGCTGGGCTGCAAAGCTGCCCACAGCCTCTGCAGTGCCGGTTCGACCCCTGGCCGCCAGCGAGGGACCCACATGGCGCGCAGACCTCTCCTGCTGTGCCCGCTGTTCCCCTCAGCAGTGTATTTCTTCGGTCTGCCTGTTCTGTTCCCCGCTCTGGCTCTGGTGAATTCTCTCACCCTCCTGCGCTTCTGACTGTGCCCAGTGCTTATATAAATAATAAATAAATAAATCTTTAAATAAATAAATAAATTAATGGAAATATTTTCCACTCATAAATTAATTATGAGAACACAAGAATGTAAGTCATTGCCCTGGTGACAAGGATATGATGAGTGACCAGTGTTAATAAAGTGACCTCTATCAAGTGGAAGAGGGACTGATTTGTTCATAGCAGTGTCTTGGTTGTCAACAACAATGGCAACAACTGCCTCATACTTTCCCCTGTTGTCCAGAAAGAGACTTGGTCTTTTGTCATCAGCATTAAGCTGCCTCTCTTAACTTAGAATATTAGGTATGGCATTTGCCACACTGTGTCTCTGAAATCAGCATAGTTCACACCTACTCTTTTGACATAGTGACAATTAGACATGTTTTCAAGGAACAAATATTGGAATATATAATTAATTTTTTTTCTTCAAAGGAAAAATGTTATCCTATTATGATTCTTTGGTTGTTGTTTCCACGCTTGTTTTTTCACCGGGTAATTTTGAACTAACAACATACTACCGTGTAGAGATTACTATAATGTAGTTTATCTACAGAACACAGAAGGAGATATTCCCATCTACTGTCTAAGATTAGTGGTTTTCCAATTTGTGGACCACAAGACCCAAAGAATCCTCAGAATTGTTGTTGGGGGCGGGGGCATCCTTGAACTCACCTACACAATGACAATTGCCTTATTTGAACAAGCAACATTTCTACACAATGTTTTCTCTTTCTTTTTTTTCTAAATGAATGTAGTTGCTGTATTAAGTATAAGCTCATTTAAAATAGTGAGTAAATGTACAGTAGGTATCCATTATTATGTATATTCCTAACATAATACCAAAAGTACAGGTCCCAGCATAAGAAGTTGGGAAAATTTCATTCAGTGTTTTGGTTCTCTGGGAGAGTACTTGGAAACCACTGATTTGGATCATAGATGACAAGAGTTGGAGGAACCTTTACAGTCAACTAGAATCCAGCCTCCTCATTTTACCGATGAGTAAACTGATGTCTGGAAAGGTGAAGAGTCATTTAGTGTCACAGAGGTGTGAGAGGTGGTGCTGGGATATGTGCCCTGTTCCCCTAAGTTCAGGTTTGGTGCTAATTCCACACTAACACACTGCATTTCAGGATACAGAAAAGCCAACTGGTTTGACCCAGGCACCCACAGTCAGTGAAAAGCCTAGATCGACACCTAGAAATTTTGACTTCCAGATCAGTACCTTGTTGATTTTATCATTTGAGCTCGTTGATATGTTCTTACTGGTTTGATTGGAGTACTAGTTCACTATAAGTGTTATATGAGATCATTGCCATCTTTCTGAAGTTTTATCAACATGTGAAAGATGAGTCATGAAATTTTGTTTGGTTAAATGGTCTGAAAGTCAAAATTGTATAAGAACCCATTTTTAATTCTCTTTGTATCCTATTCCCAGTACTAAACTAGGAAATAAAATGGTAGCTCTTTAAGACATGGCAATATAGAGATCCATTTGCTCTTTAGAGTGTGATAATAAGTTACTCTTACCTCTTGTGTTACCAGATGAAGAAGGTGGCAGGCTCAAAGCAGACAACTACTGTTAAAAGAAAAAACAAACAAGAGAATGCAGATTCTTTTTTTCTGTTTAATCACAAAATAGTAGTGGTTATAATGTGTACAATGTCATCCTTAGGAATGTTGGATAGAAAATTAAAATTTGGGAAACAGTAGCCATCTCCCCTAAGTGAGTAATCATCATCAGGCAAGTAAAACTAGCCAAGGATTCTTCCACATATACATACCTTAAAGAATTTTGAGGAAGGACAGGACAGAGGCATCTCGGCTCCACTTTTATAGAGACCATTCTGCAAACACAGCAGCCACCTCAGCTGTCCTAGCTGGGAACCTACTTGGCAAAACCTTTTTTGGCAATCTCTTTGCACAATATTCACTGACTGTAGCTGTGAATGGATATAATTAGAAATATTTCTTGTCACCTATAAATAATTTGACGCAGGATGATCTAGGGTTCTTTGTAGGCATTTGATAGGGGATGGGGATTCAGGGCTTCTAAAGCTGTTTTTCCAGCTTTGCTGTTGCATCATTCATCACGGAATTCAAAGCCAGGTTCCTACTTACTCTCCGCCTATAAAATTGGTCCAACAGAATGAGCCTGACTGAGGAGTTTAGGACTAATTGATTGTTAACTCTTAGAACCATTAAGGAGCTGGGATGAATTTAAAATCTGATGCTGTGATTGGAAGCAGTGAGTGGGGGTTATTAGGCAGAAAATACCTAGCCCTGGTCTGGACCTTAGAAACACTTGCGATAGATTTCTTTTAAAGTCTGAAAATCTGAAGATGAAGAAGATAGTGAAGTCTCAAAGTAGGCAGTGGTGATGGACCAATGGTGGGTTCATAAGGGATTTAGAGTAGATAGAATCACTTCTGTTCCTTTTCTGGAGGGCTTGCCCTGGATATCTCCTGCTCTGAGGGGACAGGAGGGTGCTTTGTGATGCTCCGTGCATGTTCCCATGGCAGAATGGGAACATGCATTCCCAGTTCATGAGCAAATCCTCATGACTAGCTGTAACTCTAAAGAGGTGGGTACTACACGTTTTTACTTAAGGTGGGAGGAAAGACATCGTATCCACAATACTCTCTTTGTAAACTGAGATGAGTGGGCCATCACATATGGCCATCATACTTGTAAACTGGTTTTGGTGGTTTTACCCAGCTGTTGCTGGATATGACAGGAAATCTATCTATTCTAAGTATGTCCTTAAGGTCTGATGTGATATTTTCGACTATCATCTGTTAGCTTAACTTACTTACGAATGTGATCACTATTTTTCTGCATCCAATTGACTCAGGATTTCTCTTTAGCATATTAACAGATTGATCCTTTTATACTTCTTTATTTCTTTTGATACAATACTGTGGAATAGGTTATCAGGCTTTTAAAAAATCTCAGTGGAAATGATTCACGGACGTGTGGTGACTTAAAATATTATTAGGCTGTAAGCCAGAAAGAAGAAATGTCTTCTGATTTTTCTCTAATTTAAGATTTTTTTACAACTCATTTATTTTTGCCTCTTTTGCAATTTTATCTAAATTATGGACATAATAAATCTTAGGAAACACAAGTACTGCTTTTGAAACTGAAAGATAAAAGAAAAACTATGGCTAAAACCAAGGCACGAAAACTGAGTTATACAGGTCTCTAGTAAATGAGGATTCCACTGATAAGTAAGAAATTTGACCAATTGCAGGTAGACTGATCATTTGAATCTTAAAGACTCTAAGACAAAACAGATACACTAGTTCAGGCTGACATGGACCACTGGGTGTGGATCAGAGAACCTTGCAGAGCTTGGGTGAAGAGAGAAGAGCAGCAGTGCTGAATGAGGGAGAGATTTGCTCTTATACTTGCTTGTCTAAGGACTGTAAGTAGAAATGTAGGAAATTAATACTAAGCCTTCTGGTATTTGTATGCTTATTTCTGATTAGATATGGGTGGGAAGGATGTCTTCAGTCTAAATTGAGGAATGATTTTGGCTGTTACATATTCAGGCAGTTTAGATAAAAGCGTCTAGTATCCACCCCCACCCCCTTTAACCTTGCAGATTTGGAAATTTACAGACTTCTGTGATTTTGCTACTTCTTTATCTACTAAAAACATAAATTTGGTGAAAACCTAATATTCCCTTTACTTTATAGAGTTGTTTGAGTCACATTAGGCTATGTAAGTAATCTATATAATATTTATATATTACAGATTATTATACCACACATGGAAATTATATCTAATATTATTCATACACACATTACATTTATATGTGTAAATGCTTAGAACTGTGTCACCAGGGGCCACTAAAGCAAACATTTTTCAGAGGCGAAGGTCACAATGGCATGCTGACTCTGCCCCTGACTATCCTTAGGGATCAAGTGGCAGTGAAGGGCCGAAGATAGCTGGTTGGTTAGGAAATGTCAATGAACAAGGTTATTTTTGTTGTTTATGTGTTTTTCTTATACAAATTTTATTCAAAAAATATAGTTGGTTGTTAAGGTGGAGTCTTAGCTTCTGGGGTGTCCTAACTTATGGGGTAGCAACATGACCTCAATAAAACCCCTTGAAATTGACTTGTCAGATTGTTTTTTTTTTTCTTTTAAAATTCTCTGGGATTCCCATGGGTCATCACTGCTGAAAAGAAGTTGTATATTCATTTTTAAGTCAATTAGTTATTATACTTGACAGAGTTCTCATTCCACCATATGGGTGTAATCATGCACTCACTGTCTATTCTTTACACATTTATTGACTGTCTTCTATGTATCAGTCACAGTTACTACCATTCTGGCAAAGTCCATCCATGCTCTTGTGGCAATTTCAAGCAATGGGGATGAACATATAGAAACAAGAAAGCAAGTCAATATATAGCATGCCGTATGGTATTAAGTACTGAAAAGAATGATATAGCAGGGAAAGGAGGAGATGGAAGCATTGCACTAAGGTGGGTGGTTTAAGAAAGTATAATAAGGTGAAAATAGATTAAAAATTTTAGGAAAGTGAAGAAGTAAGCAATATGGGTAACTAGAAGAAGAGTATTTAAGACAGAGGTAACAGGTCCTGAGGCAGGAGAACACCTAAAGTGTTCAGGAAGCAGTAAGGAAGCCTTTAACAGGAGCAAAATGGGCAATAGGAGAGGGACAGGAGGTCAGTTAATATAGAACCTTGTGGGACAATGTAAGGACTTTAGTTTCTAATCTGATGAGAGCTGGAGAAGAATTTTAGGAAGAGGAACAATGTAATTTGACTGACAATTTAAAAGAACCACTCTAGTCTTGTGTTGAATGTAGACTATAGACAGAATGTAGACTATAGACAGTATAGATGCCAAGGGAAAGCAGCAGGTCTTTGCAATAATTTAGGTGGAATATGTAACTTGTTTGCCATATTACATGTGAGCCCATGATCACATCAATATCTACCTCATCACTCTAGTGTTTACTTCCCTTAGCATATCAGTTAGAATAATAAAGTCTTCTTTAACTTGTTTTTGATAAGTTTATTGACTTGCTTACATATTGACTTGCTTACTTGTTTGTATATGTTCATCCCCATTGCTTGAAATTGCCACAAGGACATGGATGGACTTTGCCAGTAACTTGAACCATGTTCCAGTTACTTTCACTGCACAACAAATTATCCAAATATTATGGCTCAAGATAACCCTTTTATTTTGCTCATGGATTCTGGGTTCAGGGATTAGGAATCTGGAAGGGACACAGACATCCCTGTTTTACAATATCTTGGAACTTTGACAACCCAAAGCCTGGGGGATGATTCAACAACTGGGGACAAATTTTATGACTCATTATAAAGGTTAGAGAGAAAAAGTTTATTGAGAATTGTAGCTAATAAAGTGGCAGCAGACATGGGGTTGAGGGAAGGTTTGTTAAAGAAGAGACTGAACTTAATCTATGTTGATGAGAAGGATTCTGTAGAGTTAAAAAAAAATGAAGAGAAAGAGACAAATAATTGTGGGAGAAAAGGTACTGGAGTCCAGAGGCCAAGTGAAAGGTTTGGATTCCGGTGGGATAAGGACACACTATATTAGGAATGAAGGCTGAAGATGAGGGCACTGTACAGGTTACTTGGCAGATTTGAGGATGAAGGAGTTCCTATTTACCTGTTTCTGTTTTCTCAATGAAGTATGAGGCTATGAGTAAGGCAGTAGAGAAAATGTAGTAAGTATATGAGAGATAGGCAATGTTGCCTCTTGGGGAGTGAGAGGAATTTTAGGCTTACCCAGAAGTTTTGAATCATAATCGATGTTAAAGTGAGAAAAATTTAGCAGATTTTTTTCTCCAGCAACGTTAATTGCTTAAGTGTGCAACAGAACCACGGAAAAGGTGAATAGCTGAGTTCAACTAAGGGAGATGTATTGGACATGTAAAATATAGGGAGAGAGTGGCAGAGGTATTAAGAATCTTTCCAAGTGAGTGATTATAACACTGGACCATGAAATTTAAGCTTGGGTAAGGAAGAAAGTGGTAATGTGAGGATAGAGCAGAACAACGAAATAGTGATGAAAAAGCAATGGTGTCATTGGATAGGAGGTCTCCATAATATTAAAGAATTGCAGGGATGGAATATCTGGAGGGTGACATAGAAGAGGAGGTATTGGATAGAGATTTATTAAAATAAATCCCACTTGATTATGATGTAGAATTCTTTTTGTATACTGTTGGACCTGATTTGCTAATATTTGGGAATTTTTACCTCTATGTTCATGAGTGGCATAGGTCTATAGTTTTCCTTTCTTGTAAAATCTTTATCTGGGTTTGGCATCAGGGTCATGCTGGTCTCATAAAAGTGTTAGAAAATGATCTCTTTGCTTTTGTTTTCTTGAAAAAAATTGTGGAGAATTGAAATAATTTCTTTTTGAAGGATTGGCAGAACTCACAAGAGAAATAATCTGGACTTGCTGCTTTCTTTTTTTTGAAGTTTATTAATTATTGATTCAGTTTCTCTAATAGAGGCTTATTCAGTTTATTGATATTTTTCTTATGTGATTTGGTGATTTGCACAGAGACTGGGATACTTGACAATGAGATTTTTGGGAAGGTGCAGATATTGATAATGATAAGGTCAGTGGTGACCATATGCTCAAGTATCTCAAACTACTACTCCCCAGAAGTTATTTTCTATATATGCAAACATATCTCTATGTACACATATAAAGTATATCTATTTATATAAATGGGATCATTTTATACAGATGTTCTTCAACTTTTCCCTCATCATAATGTATTTTGAGCTTCTCTTCTTGTTAGTGTTCATTCATTCTGTTGGTAGACATAAAACAATTTTAAAAGTCCCCATTCTTATGGAATAGACATTTTAATGGGAGGGAATAGTAAAGACAATAAACTCATCAAAAACAAGTTAAAGAAGACTTTCTCATTCTAACTGATGCTAAGGGAAGTATACACTAGAGTGATAAGGTAGCTATTGATGTGGTCAGGGGCCAACATTTAATATGGCAAACAGGAGTAGCCCTCTTCAAACTGTGACTTGAATAATGGGAAGGAATTAACAGTGCAAAAATCTGAATGAAGAACATTCTAGGTGGGGGAAATTGTGAGGAAGTTAGTGAAATCATAATGGATCCATATTTTGAAAGTCTGCTGTGAACCATGTGTACATTCTAAGTCTTTATTAGTATAGTGCTCCATTTTATCCTCATACAAACCTGAACAGTAGAAAGTGTTGTTATTGCCACATGCTGGAAAAGGCATTGAGCTGCAGTCTGGTTTAGTGAATTAACTGTTCAGGAGCACGTATCTGGATATTGTAGAGGCAAGAATCAGCTCAGACAGAGTTACTGCAGAGACTATTGCCTAGACACTTGCTGTACGGCCTCTAATGTCTTAACCTGAAAATTCTGTATGATTTTATCTAATGATTTTACTGACACAATAGAAACTATGCCAGAAGTAAGAGACTAGCAGAAAATATATATGAGAATGATTCCTATCAAATTGCTTTTATTTTGTGCAAAGCATTTAGGAGTACTTCATGTGGTATTACAGTATCCTGCTGTTGAATATGCTGTAATGCTTACCCACAGAAGCCAGCATATTCAAAACCAGGATGTCATAAATAAACTACCACCACGATGCACGGACAATGGAAAGTACATGATGTTGAAAAAATAGAGATATGTAGAGACCTGTATTTTCTGTGCAACAGGATCTTAGTAGAGCCTTGAAAATGTTTTTCAGAAATTTTATCTTGGTTGCATAGCCATCATTTGTCCCTCCACATGTAACAGTTTTCTTCACTCACCACTTCCCCCTTCTAGCTGTCTACACCTTCCCTCTTCCTTGAACAGAGTGAATGGAGAGGCATCAGCTAAATGGTATAATTAATTCAGAGATACATGGATTCATTGGAAAGCAAATCTAAATGGTAAAAGAATGGGGAAACAGAATCATTCAACTTTTTTCAGTTATCCTGTTTTTTTTTTTTAGAGTCTCCCTAATTCCTAGGGGTTGGCATTTTTTTGTATGGCCTACCTTCTCTAATTACTATTCGACATTTCTATTGTAAGGCATGAGAAATTATACTCTGTCCCCAATATTCATGAAACATTAATATTTGAAAATCTAACTTCCTCTGTATTGATAAACTACTAAAAATAAATCAGTGGACAAATTTAATTTTAATTTAAATCTTAAATTCTCTCTTCTTAGTTCCCATTAGGCAGCACTTACACATCCTACTCCAGAAGGAAGACTTTTATGTTAAATGTCATGTTTTAGGATTTTTTTTCATATTCTAGCTATGGCAGTAAGATAGTAAGATACCCTTACGCTATGAAAAATAAAAATACTGGATGGTCTCACTCATAGCAGGGATTTAGAAAACCTAAATAAGGGACCAGGAGAAAGACTAATTATAATAAAGTAAAAATCAAAATTAACAAGCAACTATAAACCAGGGACACACTACCAGGGGAAGAGAAGGGAGTAGGATCAAAACAAGAGGGGTGGGAATTGTATGGGGACTGTAACCAAGATGAAAATGCAGATAATGTGCAAAAATGAAAAATGATATAAGAAATATATAAAATAAAAAAAAGTTTCTCTCGATGGCACACCCACAGTGGACCAGGGGAGAAGGCTTATAAATAAATAAATAAATAAATAAATAAATAAATAAATAAATAATTCTTTGTGACCTTCAGGAAAAAAAAAAAAGGATACCTTTACTCCACAAAAGAAGTGCTAGGGGGTCTTTGGGTCTTTGCTGTCCCTATTGACAGCTTGAGTCTCTCACAGAATTGGAAGTAGAAGTGGGAAGAGAGCACACCATATTCCCAGGAGGCAGGATATCAGTGAGAGATAATGTAAAGAATGAGACAATTGAGTGGAGAAAATAGAGGAAATGTTTTAGTTTCCTTGTACTATTTGTGCATATTTTGGACTTTTTATAAATTTTATCATGTGAACAGTTGCCTATTGGCTTTGAAGGTATTGAAAGTAAAAACAAATGATCTAAAACATGGCTTTTCTTTAAAGTATGTTACTTGGGAAAATTCAGAAATAAGTTGTGAATAGCTGTAACTATATTTCTTTAAAAAATAAAAAAATAACTAATCAATTCAAAATCTGGACTTGCCTTGAATAACAGGAGAGAAGACAGAATGCAATAATTCTTCTAAGAGGAATCAAGGCAGGGTGCAATAATTGCAAGTAAAAGATAAGATGGGTTAGAAAAAATGAATAGTAACAATAAGACAAGATTCAGTAATTGCAGGGGAGCGATAAGACAGGATGTGTGACTGAGAGGGAGAGATAGATAAAAGACAGAAGGGGATAACTGAACAGCAAAGATGAGATGGGATGGAATTACTGAATGGGAACCTCAATAACAGATTCAGTAACTGAAGAGGAGAGATAAGAAAGTGTGTAATACATGAGGAGAGATAAAAATCTAATAAATGAGAGAGGGAGAGAGAAAAGCCAAGGGAGAGAGAGAAAAGAGAGAGAGGGAAGGAGAAAGAGGACAGGATGCAATAAATGAACATGAGACAAGTCAGGAAGGAGTAACTGCCTTGCAGAGATTAGATTGGATACAATAGATGAGGAGGCAAGATAATACAGAGAGCAAAAATAAATGGGAAAGATAAGACAGGATGAAATAAATGAGGAAGAAAGGTAAGACAGGATGCAATAACTGAAAGAGGAAGACGGGACAGGATGGAATAAATGGAGAGAAAAAATAAGACTGGGTGCAATAAGTAGGTAAGATTCAATAAATGTGCAGAAGAGATAAGAAAGGATGCAATAATTGGACAGGAGTGTTAAGACAAGATATAATAGACACAGACAGGATGCAATAACTGAACATAGGAGATAACACAGGATGGAATAAGTCAATTGGAGAGATAAGACGGGAAGCAATAACGGAACAGAAGGTGGTAGGTAATTGCTCTAGAGATTCTCTTTCCTACTAGGGAAGGCTTCTTGGAGCTGGTGCCCTAGAAAGATTAGTAGGGTGGCCTTATATAGAGAAAGAAAGAGCATTAACATCAGAGTCAATAGAAGAATACAACAGTGATACTAAGATATGAGTAAGAAACATTTAAGTCTACATAAAACATGTAAGAGTGGCTGTTTTACTTCTAAAAAAAGGCATTAAAGGAAGTACTATTTAAGCTGAGACTTGAAGAATGAGTAATCATTCACCAAATGGACAAGAATCAGCGGGCATGCAGGCAACCAATTCCGTAGTATGGAATCATTCGTTATTTCATGCTTTCAGAATATAATTATTGAACATGTATTCTATTGAAGGCACATTGCCAAGTGGAGGGATACAGGGATAAAGAGGTTAGACCCAAAGCTATACTCTTGAAGCTTCTGTTTTAATAAGTAAGAAAGACAATGTTTTTTAAATTTAATTTTATTTTTAATTGATTTTTAAGGCAGGTAATATTGGGGTACCCCCATCATACTGTACCTTCCACCAACTCATCTTATTCCACCACCATAGACCATTGTGCTTTCTCCCCTCCCTGTCTTTCCCCTCCTCACTCCGTCCCCTCTTAGTGTCTCAGTTCTGTAGTCAGGTGTTAAGGGTTAGTTTTTCAGCTTGTCTTTATCTGACAATTTAGTTATTTTGTATTCCATGTATTAATGACACAAGACAGACATTCCTTATTCATATCAAATGATAGTTGAAAAACATGCATTGCAGAGAAATCTGACCTCTCCAGGAGGCTCTAGGAAAGTTTACTTAAAGAAGTAAATCTTAATGAGACTTAAAGGATGACTAGGCCTTAGCTAGTCAAAGTATAGAGGAGAGATTTCTCATTGTTATAGTCATAAAAGTGAATAAAACAAATACTGAAATACCAACAAAGTCCCCCAGCAGAACCACAGTCCTAGCGTTTTATTTCCTTTCTACTCTTTTTCCTATCTATGTCTACATTCATAAACATGAAATCTTAATACAAAAAAAAAAAAGTATGGAGGAGAGAGATGAGAAAAAATCCTTGCAACTGAGGTGACAACATATGCTAAGTCCCTTTAAGAGAGGATACACAGTCTAGACCTGGGACTGAACACAGGTCATTGCAGCTGAAACATAAAGAGGAAGTGAGGGAATATCACATGGAGAGGCTAGCAAGAAGGCAAGGACCATCTGCAGGATGATGGTCTTTATCTAAGAGCAAGATGATCATTTTAAGCTAGTGAAGATGTGATCAGATTATTATTTTTTTTAAAAAAATCTCTGTGGTTTATATTCTTCCAGAATGCTTTAAGCTTGGAAAAGAAGAATAGAGATGTGGGGGAACAGGCAATAGAAGATGGCAGTTTGGTTGAGGAATAAGACAGAAAAACTGATGGTCTTAAAAAATATTTAGGAACGGAACCTCCCTGGTGGCGCAGCGGTTGAGCGCTGGGTTGCGAAGCTGCCCGCAGCCTCTGCAGCGCCGGTTCCATCCCCAGCTGCTCCCCGGCCACTGGAGGAGGGTCCCACATGGGGCGCAGACCTCTCCTGCCGCCCGCTGCTCCCCTCAGCAGTGTACTTCGGTCCTTCTGCCTGCTCTGCTCCCCACTCTGGTGAATTCTCTCACCCTCCCATGCTTCTGACTGTACCCAGTGCTTGTATAAACAAATAAAAATAAATCTTTAAAAAAAAATCTTCATTTAAAAAAAATATTTAGGAACAATAAAGAAAAACTGATTGACTGTGGGTGAGTAAAGGACAGGAAGATTTCAAGGTGAATTCTTAAATGTTTAACTTGAGCAACTAAGTGATCACTGTGTTCATCTATGTTCATCCATTATGGTGAAGAACAGTAGTATAAGAATAAAAGAGGGACTTAAGGAGAGATGATGGCCTTGAATTCATTGGACTGTGTTAAATATGAAGAGAGTATTAGTAGACATGTCAAATCTGAAACTTGGAACTGAGAACTAGAATCGGAAATCTGCAAGTCATGGGTCATTGGTGGTAATAAAAGCCAAGGGCATTGGGAAGAAAATGTAAACTGAGACAAGATGGGGCCTAAGATGAAAACTTGGACCCCATCACATTGAGTTTGAAGAAGAGGATGAGCTGATGAAGGAGTGAGGAAGAGAGGC
This sequence comes from Talpa europaea, assembly GCF_964194135.1. Taxonomy (NCBI): domain Eukaryota; kingdom Metazoa; phylum Chordata; class Mammalia; order Eulipotyphla; family Talpidae; genus Talpa; species Talpa europaea. The sequence goes on from NC_140074.1 coordinate 94,176,874, forward strand.
TGGAGAGCAAGAGTTGCGGAGAAAACCAGGGCAGGTCAGAGTTCAGAAATCAAGGGAAGAGATCCTTATCATTTTCACTAAGAGATAAACATCAGGTGCATAATGTGGAAGGGAATGCCAAAGGATTTAAGGATTGAGAAGCGTCCATTTGATTTAGCAATGGAGAAGTCACTGAGGATCATAGTGAGATCCATTTAGTAGAGGTAGCAAAAGCCAGATTGGAGTGAGTTGAGGAATAGCCTTTTGAGAAATTTCATTTAAAAAGAAATGAAAGCCTCTGGGCTTTGCTTCCCGGAGGGCATGGATGGCTTAGGGTACTCACTAATGAGATTGGCTTGACTGCTGCCATCATTGTTTTATTCTTGATGACTGGTTCTTTTCCATAATGTATAAGCAAAGTATTTGGTTTTTTTTTTTCTTGATACATAAAAGGATAGACATAGTAAGGAGAGAGACAAGTTCTTTGCAAATAAATTTTTTATCTGCAAAAATCATAGGTACAAAACAGAGTGACAAAGATATTCACATTTTGTGCCTTTCTTTGGTCACCTTTCAACATTTGGATGAATTATTCTTCGCTTATGATTTTCGTGTGAACCTCCCGGCTCTTCACCCGCAGCTTGTTGACCTGGGACTCAGCAATGTCAGCCCGTTCCTCAGCCTCCTCCAGCTCGTGCTGGATCTTGCGGAACTTGGCAAGGTTGACATTGGATTGTTCCTCCTGGGAATGAATGGAAATGCGTGTATGAAAGGAAAGAGTTCAGAATTCCTAGTTTCTAAAGTCAATGAATTAATTTTACCTAAAAATAACTAATAAATCTTTTCTTAAAAAATGATCTAAAGCAATGCTCTTGAATTTTTTTTAATAACTCCTCTCATTCTTCTTGAATTCATGGATAGGGGAGAGGTGATATTTGTTTCCAAGATATTCTAAAAGTTTTCCTTTTATATCATCTAAACCTCTTACAGCTATTACAAAATATACCAAGTAGGGGTGTTTTGAACACCCTCACCTCACCTTTTACTTATTATTTGTACAAAATTCTGATAAGGGAACCAGACCTTTTGAAAGTGCATGTATGCAACATATTCTATACTACACTGATAGCCGCGACCATAAATTATTACCATTTGAGTATAAGTTATTGTCACCAGTATAGTTTAGAAATTAAACAAGAAGTTGATTGTTTCCTAAAATAGTCTGTATTTCTAGAAACAGTCTGTGGTTTTTGATTATGTTTGACTATATAACTGTGAATTTGATAAGGTCTATTTTGGTTTTGGTCTCTAGTAATCATTCTTTTTTAAAAGGCTTGTTATGCATCATCTAAAATATGATGTTCAATTTTAGAACATTAATAAAACATGGAATCACTAAATAATATAGTTTGAAAAAAACCCTCAAATCTTCCTTTTACAGATGAGACAGGCAGAAGCTAGAGACAGGTTATTCTATCTCTGTCTCTGTCTCTCTCTCTTTCATTTTAGAGCTTAGATGTCAGGGGAAAAAGAAATGAACAGAGGAACTCATGTGTGATATTTAGATATATCCATGCTTCCATAGTTAGTAAATCAACATTATTTTACTATTTAATTAAGGCATATCCATCAAGGTGGAGTGCCAAGAATATAGTGGTTTGAACATAACTGAGACCTTCTGAGTTCCATACTTCATATTTAACTAATTACTTGACACCTTCCCTTATGTACTTAATGGTATTTCAACCAGTGTTTCCAAAACAGAACTTTTATTTTCTTCATGCCCTGAAAATCTGTTCCTCCCTTTGTTCACCATTTTTGTATGTGTTACACCATCTACCTAGTTATTCAAGTCATAAACTTGATGAGTTACCCTTGATTTTCTTTCTCTCACCGGCCAAGTGCAGCCAACTAGCATGTCTTGGAGTTTCTACCACTAAATATATCTTTAATCTCTCCACATCTATCTGCTCCTCTACCACACTATTTCAAGCCATGGAACCACCTGAAAATCATCCTAAGATGTCTCCCTGTACTTGCCTGTGTTATCTGATAATCCATTTCCCACATAGTAGCCACAAAATTCTTTTTTAAAAATATAAATCATGGGGCCTCCCCAGTGGCGCAGCGATTGAGCACTGGGTTGTGAAGCTGCCCGCAGCCTCTGCAGCGCTGATTCGATCCCCGGCTGCTTCCTGGCCACTGGAGGAGGGTCCTGCATGGCGCGCAGACCTCTCCTGCCGCCTGCTGCTCCCCTCAGCAGTGTACTTTGGTCCTTCTGCCTGCTCTGCTCCCCGCTCTGGCTCTGGTGAATTCTCTCACCCTCCCGGGCTTCTGACTGTACCCAGTGCTTGTATAAATAAATAAATAATCTTAAAAAATATATATATATATATAAATCATGGCACACATGACCCAGCTTAAAACACTTCTGTGGCTTTGTAGTGTCCCACTATACTTAAAAAAAAAAAGAAAGTCTAAACTTATATAATGCCCAGAAGACACTGCTGTGATCCATCTACTATCTAGCTCTCCAGCCATCTCTACTGCTTTCTCTCTGTTCTTTTGCTTCTTCAACCAGACTTTGCAATTCTTTTTTTCCCTTCTTAGAACATTTTCCCTTAGCTTAACAATTGGTTGGTTTCTTCTCATTCTTCCTATCTCCCTTGAGTCATTTTCCTTTGATCCTCCCTCATCTCACCCTTCTTTTCTTTCATCCCTTTAACCAAATTGTCTTTGACATGTCTGAGGCTGGAGGTACCCAATACCTCCAAGGGGTTCTGAACTCACCGCTTCTTCAGCTTGTCTCTTGTAAGCCTTCACCTTTGCTTGCAGTTTATCCACCAGATCCTGAAGCCTGAGCACATTCTTACGGTCTTCCTCAGTCTGAAAGAATAAAGAATAAATTTCTAGAAAGTAGAAATACCATCATATTCTGTTGTACATTTGGTTTTTGATCCCCTGCAGACTGGGGTAAAGACCTAGTGGGTCATTTCCTTACTTGGTAAGTGAGTTCCTTCACTCTTCTCTCATGTTTGCGCAGAGACTTGACAGTGTCAACATTGCGCTTCTGTTCATTTTCAACTTCTCCTTCCAGTTCACGTACCTGCAAGGAGATGGGCATTTTAAAGGCATTTACTAAGATCCATTCACACAAATGGATTTCTGCTTCTTCAGATGACCCATAGTACTTCTTTTATTCTACTTTGTATATATTTAATGCCCTAATTACTCTGCCTTCACCTTGGGCCCCATAAGTACTTGGGCAATAAGGAATAGCACTCATTCATGTTTGTATATCCCACATCACCTAGCAGTATAGGTATTCAAAATGCTGCATTGAATTGGAATGAGATGGGAAACATGCTGGTCAGAAGACCCACCCTGGCCTCAAGTTTCTGGATCTGCTTCTTCCCGCCCTTCAGGGCCAGCTGCTCAGCCTCATCCAGACGGAGCTGCAGGTCCTTCACTGTCTGTTCCAGGTTCTTTTTCATGCGCTCCAGGTGGGCACTGGTGTCCTGCTCCTTCTTCAGTTCCTCAGCCATCATGGCCGCCTAATTAACAGCAAAACAAAATCAGTTGAGGGAGCTGAGATGGTGCATCAAGATTCAGGTTTGATCACCCCATTGCCCTCTGCTCACATCAGTGATGGCCTTCTTGGCCTTCTCTTCTGCATTGCGGGCTTCCTGGACAATGTCCTCCATCTCTCCCTGGATTTGGGAAATGTCTGTCTCCAGCTTCTTCTTGGTGTTGATCAGGCTGGTGTTCTAGTTAAAATATCAAAATTTAGAAATACTAAGAACATGAGAACAAAATTAGGATGGCTGATACTCTAATGAACTCACAAACTCATAAAATTCATTAATTGGTATCACTTCTTACTCCATCAATTATTTGAGTTGACTATATGTTTTTAAAAGACCATCAATTCTGGATGTCACAATTCAGATAAACAGAGGTATTTTTAATCCCAAAATAGTAAATCTATTAAACTTTACCCTCCATGAAACATGAATAAATACTTAAATGGAATTAATATTTGAGTGAAAATTTTATTTTCATTCCTTTGTTTTTCTATTATTCCATACTCACCTGGGTGTGCAGGAGTTGAACGCGCTCACTGGCGTCCAGGAGCTCCTGTTCTGCGATCTTCCTGCTTCTCTCTGTCTGCTCCAGGGTGGCCCGCAGCTCTTCAATCTCAGCCTGCAGCAGGTTGGCTCTGCGCTCCACCATGGCCAGCTGCTCCTTCAGGTCTTCCTGGCCTCGGAGAGCGTCGTCCAGGTGGATCTGTGTGTCCTGTGGAGTGACCGATCAGTGAGACACCTCACTCTCAGGGCTGCTGTCAGCCCAACCCCTTGGGACCAAATTTTGATGCCACTGACCTTGAGGATGCCTTGGGTGTTCCTGTAGTTCCTCAGGGCCTCAGCAGCCATGCGGTTGGAGTGGTTCAGCTGGATTTCCATTTCATTGAGGTCTCCCTCCATCTTCTTCTTGATCCTGATGGCATCGTTCCTGCTCCTGATCTCAGCATCCAGGGTGCTCTGCATGGACTCCACCACTCTAATGTGGTTTCTCTTCAACTGGTCAATTTCCTCATCCTTTTCAGCAATTTTCCTATCAATTTCAGACTTGACTTGGTTCAACTCTAGCTGGATGCGCAGAATCTTTCCCTCTTCATGTTCAAGAGATGCCTTAATGACAGCAAGGGGTGACATTAGCAGGGAATTGAAGTAAGTACATTCTAGAAATAGGAATTACTTCCTAATTTTGTGATGCTGTACATATTTTATTCCTTTGTTAGAAATTTCTGTAATGTGGTGTTGTTCCTTTTATATCATTTTATCATCCAGTTAGATCTTGCCCTTGAGGGCAGAGACCTTGACTTCTTCATCTTCATTTTCTCAGTATCTCATTCAGTTCTTGACATATAGTTACGTTCATTGTATTTATAGTCAATTCTCTACCTCATATATTTAGGACACAGAGAAAAATATTTTTCTTCTCTCTTGAGGCACTTAATGTCTCTTGCAATTGTTTTAGATTGTACAATAAAATGTTTACCTCTGCCTCTTCTAAAGCAGCCTGAAGTTCTGACTTCTCTTGTTCAATTTGCTTCTTTATTTTTTCCAGCTCATGGATACGCTTCCCTCCTTCTGCAATCTGCTCAGTGAGGTCAGAAATCTCCTCTATTGTACAAAAATACAAAAATTTATTCAGTGAGGGAAAACATCCTTTCCATTCTTCTGTAATAGGAAAGATAAAATGGACTCACGTTGCAAATTCTTATTTTCCCGCTTCAAGGTTTCAAGATGGTCTAAGGATTCCTCATAAGCATTCTTAATCTTGAACAGCTCTGTGCTGAGAGAGCGGGACTCCTTTTGAGAAGCTTCAAGTTCAGCATGAGTTTCTTCATACTTCTGTTTCCATTCTGCCAGGATCTGAAAAGTAATTGATGATCAAGTGGACCAAATTTAGTGGAGAAAGTTTGATAGGATGAAAACTATCTACAGTGGCAACTCTTAAACAAAGTGGAAGTGATCTGGACTGAAATAACTATGGAGGAAAAGAGTAGAACACGGAAGATCCACCCAACCTACCCAAGGAGCAGGAGCTACTAAGACTAGCTCTCAAATAGTTTGAGTAAGGCACACTGAAGGTAGCAGCCTTTCTTAAATCATATAAGAATAATGAGATAGAAATGGGTGTAGAATACCTTGTCGAAGTTCCTTTGCTTTTTGTCCAGAGCTGCACAGGCTGCATTTGTTCTCTCCACATCAATCATGAGGTCCTCCACTTCATTCTGGAGCCGCTGCTTGGTCTTCTCAAGGGAAGCACATTTGGCGTTCACAGCCTCTACGTGCTCCTCAGCATCCTGCAGACGCTGTGCGAGCTTCTTCCTGAAAAGTGAAATAAGGACAATAGATGCGAATGGACATCAGCAGAGTTGGGTGTTGTGAAGTGGGTTTAAGAGTCAGACTTCTTAATACTTTCCCTTTCAAACTTCTTTTGTAGATCCAGTTCTGTATTATCTTATTCCTATCAAATATTGACTTACCAATCAAATATTGAAAACAACCCAAATTTCAACATTGCCTTACTTCATTATCTGGCTTTTAGGCCACTTATGATCGGCCAAGCTAACATTTCACTCTCCAAAGTAGTTGATTTATTCCTCTTTTGTAGAATATAAATATCTACCTTAAATTACTGTTACGTCTTATCTCCACTGAACTTGATCTCCTTAGGGTAGAGTCTGTTATCTTGCTAGTTTTTATATCATAGTAGTCCACCACACTTATTAAGCACTCAAATGTTATCTGTATTAATTCAAATGAAATATACTTGATTTTGTCTAATTGTATCTTTTCTGAGCATTTCACTAAACTTTTAGTAAAAAGAAACTTTCCTAAATCCGTATGAATTTTGCTTTAAGAGCTCCACTCAGAATCTCTTCTAAGGAATCCAGCATAATAACATAATTCCAACTGTATGGTTTCACATAAATCGTTAGATCGCTCCTTAAACTTGTGTTGAATAAGTGGGTCCCTTCCTATCCAGATTCACTTTCTTACAGTTCAATCTTAAACTTTTTATTGCATTGAATATTTGTCCTTTATAAAACAATTGGTTTTCTTTCCTACCACAGAATTTTGTTTCTACTTACTAGTTTAAAAAAAAAAATTCTTTTTTTCCTTGCAAGTAGTCATATTTTTATGTCTTGAAAAGAGAAGCTGTGCTTTAAAGCCTGATTATTTTTTTTCTTATGTACTTAATACTTGGGATGATATTTTTATTGGTGGCTAAGAGCACAGAGGAAGAGCACAGAGAGTACAGTTAATCTTATTCTATCTATACCTGCAAAGATAGAATGGTGTCACAATATCCCCCTTTTAAAAATAATCATTTCAATTCCTCTTTCTTTAAATACTTTTTTATTCTAATCTCAAGCCTGATTTCTTTTCCTAGGGAATTTGTTTTTCTTACTTAAGTTTATGTTCATGCATGTTTATTGCCTAAGTTTTCACTTGTTTGGGGAGCAATGAACATTTGCTTATATAGTTTTATAGCAAATTCACTTTGGTAGTTCCATTTTAAATAATCTAGAACATACTTTGCCTCCTCCAGCTCCTCAGTGCGCTGGATGGCGTCCGTCTCATACTTGGTCCTCCACTGGGCGACCTCGCTGTTGGCCTTGGACATTGCCCTTTGCAGCTCGGCCTTGGCTTCCTGCTCCTCCTCATACTGTTCCCTGAGCAGGTCACAGTCGTGGCGCGAGGACTGCAGGGCATGGGCCAAGGCGCTCTTGGCCTGAGGACATAGAGAATGACAATGTAATTTTATATCTTTCAAGTGAGGTCTGTGAAGTCCCTAATCGCCTGTAAGCCGCAGAAGAAAATCTGTAGAGGTAGGCATAAAACAAATAACCTCAAAACAAGGATAATGACAAGAGGTAATGTTTACCTTTACTTCCTCTTCAAGCTGCCTTTTCAGTTCCTCAATCTGCTGTGTAAATGCTTGTTTGCCCCTTGAAAGCTGAGAAACTAATGAATCCTTTTCATCCAGCTGGCGTGAATATTCACCTATAAAGACCAAGATTCAGAAAACTCAACTTTACTTTTGAAACTAAAGCTCTGTATTAAAAACTAGAGCAGGCAAAGGGAGCTGGGCCTGATCCTTGAGAGAGAACATGGATTATAACAAACTACCAAAATCCATTGCAACCCTGAGGAGCATAACTATATAAAAATGAGTATTACAGAAAACTTTGAGACAGATGCTGATGCTTTGAGCAATGTAGGAGTTTTGGAAGAGATATCTAAAATTATTTGATCACAACAGAAAATAATAAAGAAACTTGCGAAAAGAAATGTCAAACCAATAAAGCATTCTAGTGCTTTTGGTCTAAGGCAATAATGCTGTACTGGTTTATTGCCCCTTGAAAGTAGATTGAAACAAAGACTTTATTTGGTGAAAATAGGAGACTTTGAGAAATTTTTTCTACTGTAAGTGTGATGTTCCAAAGAAAACTGAAAACATTTTTTTGTATTTAAAAAATGATCAAGTATTCTTTCACTCTCCCCCCACTAGGATGAGATGGTTTGTGAATAACTAATTAGTTCCTACACTAAATGGCATCTAAATCTCTCCAATTTTTTAAGCATCATAATTCAGAAAACATATTGTATTCTATTTAAAAGGGAAGAAATATTTCAGTGCCATTTTTGAACGGGTTGTCTAGAAGCCTTCTCTTTCTAACACTAAGAGTCACAATGTTCATTTTTTTTATACCACTAAATTATTAGGAGTAAACATGTACTTAGGAAGATAATCTACAAGAAGCACTTTGATTCTTTGAGAAGACAATATTTACCACTCATATAAGGCTCATAAAATCCTTACTGTGAACTTTGTTCTAGAAAGAACAGTATTTAAATGGATATGAACGAGTAAAGTGGTTCTTCAACACTTTGATCTGCCTATTACTTTAATAATCCAAAATGGACCCATAAAACAATTTCCATCTTGTTACCTCTCCCTGTGGGGGGTAGAACTTTGGTAGCAATTTGCACAAGTGAATAGGGCAAAGAGGAAATGCAGGCTCTCCAATTTGAACAGTCAAAACTATATAACCCGCATCTGAATGCTCTTGGGCTGGGCTATGGTCCTGAATATTTCCCTGCTGAACTTGGTAGCTACTGGCAATTGGCAAGACTTCAGGAAAAACACTGGAGTAAATATTTTTGGACTAGTCAACTCATCACTACCATCATCTCCCACCTTTTCAGTGGGGATAACATGCAGACTAATGAGGTTTATAAAGTAATAACTTCTGGAAGCATTTTGAAAAGTAGAAATAAATACTGTGAAGATACATATTTGATAACTTTGATTAAAATCAAGTCTGCTTAAAAAAACAGGAGCATCTGGATTTTTATTAAAACGAAACAAGAAAGAAGTGTTGACCATTTGTTGGTTAATACTGTGTCTATATTAGGGGGCACCTCCAGGGTGTAACTCATTGCAGAGTTTCTCAGCAAGCTGAGAACCTAAGGAAGATTTGTCATTCAAGGTCAACACGGGTCGGTGGCTCACCTGATTCTGTCTGCAGGCGTCCCCTTTGTGCTGTCAGGTCGTTGATCAGACGTTGCTGCTCCTCCTCCTTTGTCTTAAGTTCACTCACTTGATCTTCTAGAGTGCGGCACATCTTTTCCAGGTTTCCCTGCATTGAAAAAGTGATAGAAGCAATCTTAAGCAAGTATTGGAACATAGAAATTTTCACTAATCCAAGCCTTCTGTAGCAGTGGCAGTACTCTTTTATTTTGAGAATGAACAGTCTTTTCAAACAAAAACAACTGAAGCCTTAGGTTGTGTGGGGAAGAGTAACAAGATACCTAATCTACCATGCTGCCATTAAATTGCTATGTGGATCTAAGTCTTTACCCAACTGGCATATTTGTGATAGGAGAACAATGATACCTGGTTCAGCTCATAAATTTCTTTTTGAGAATCAAATTATGGATTATGTGTAAGGAAAAAAACAAAAAGCTTAATGTGAAGTGTTTTAAAAATCTTAAAGTATATAGTTAAATTGTACTTTCTATTTCAAAGAGCTTAATTTTTCACTCTGCATATTCTTTGGGTATGGTTATTGTCACCTAAAGAGTAAGCAGTCTCCTGCCTGTACTGCATTAGTCTTCTGCCAGTTACCTCTAATGATTCTTGAAAGACTCACCCTACCTGTCTTATAGAAATTGCTAAGATTCAACCATGATTGTACCTTGGATTTGGAGATTGTCTCCATGTTGCTAGCAAGGTCATCGATTTCCATCTTCATTTCGCTTTTCTCCTTCTCCAGCTTCTGCTTGACCCTCTGCAGGTTGTCGATCTGCTCCCCGAGCTCGGCCACACTGTCTGCGTGCTTCTTCCTCAGAGTGGCCGCTGTGGCTTCATGCTGCAGGGTGGCCTCCTCCAGGTCCCTGCGCATCTTCTGGAACTCAGCCTCCCGCTTCTTGTTCATCTCAATCTGGGCTGATGTGGCCCCACCAGCCTCTTCCAGCCGCTCACTGATCTCCTCCAGTTCCCGGGAGAGGTCAGAGCGCTGCTTCTCTGCTTTGGCCCTGGAGGCCCGCTCTGCCTCGATTTCCTCCTCCAGTTCTTCAATGCGGGCCTAGAGGAGGTGAAAAGCACAATCTTAGCTAATTTGTGCTGTTTTTGTCATATTGAATTAGACCAATAGAAACCATGTACTGACCTGTAACTCCTTGATCTTCTTCTGCAGCTGCATCCCAAGGGCCTGTTCATCTTCAATCTTGCTTTGCAGATTGCTCATTTCAAACTCTTTTCTATTAGAAAATCATTTTATGTCAGCACAAAAATATTAATACAATTTCCCCATGAAACTTTTGTCCTTGTTGCTTACTTTTTAAGCTTTTCATCAAGTTGCTGTTTGTCATTTTCCACATCCATTGTGGATTCTTGGGCCAATTTTAGGTCTCCCTCCAGTTTTCTCTTGGCTCTTTCTAGATCCATCCGGATTTTCTTTTCTTGTTCCAAAGATCCTTCAAGCTAAAGGTTAATAATCCATGAATATTATTCTTGGAATGTTACCACCTTATGTCCTAGGTTGAGCTTGTATATGCATGACTCATAATCAGCAAATTATTTTGATTTTTCTATGAATTAAGCAAATCTGTCCCATATACTCCATTTCTCATTGCTACTTAGCTCATCTAAGGATTTATCATTTAGAAGGTGAAGTGCACCTCATCACCGTATTTTTCAGTGCACTGTTAGGAAGACATCATTCCTTCTACATCTCCTCATTGGAATCCCTGGGATTGGTACTTCACATATGAGGTGCTTACCATAGCAATATTTCCAAGTCATGACCTTTGTCAACTTCTCCCTTACTCAGACATTTACCATGGGTTCTACATTTGATATCAGATCGCATTTAAGGCCAAATTTATCTTTCACATTTCTCATTTAAAACCCCCTTTGTTTCTGTGAGAGGAAACCTTGTGGATCATTATTGTTGCTTTGTCTTGTTATACTTCACCCTCCCTCTTCAGCATCTTCCTGTAGCCTCTTGCCTTTCCAACCCACCTGAAGTTACTTTGTTTTTACAACTTTCCTTGGTGAACACACTAGCTTTCCTTTCCCCTACTTCTTTTTAACCATATTGTCAATTACTAACAACTAACTTTATTATTTTTTTAATTCTGTGTGCCCATCTTAGTTCATGTAGCAGGGGTGGTGTCTTCTTCAAGTTAGTCATTGGAAGCACTTGAATAAATACTCATTACATTATAAGTATGTAAACTCATGCTTACTTTGCATTATTTTTTACATGATATTGGGCTTACATCATCAACTTGTTGTTCAAGCTTGATTTTAGCTTTGGTCAGGGTGTTAACTTTGTCCTCTTCTGCCTGTAGGTCATCCAGAGTCTGCTGGTGGGCCTCTTGGAGGGCCTTCTTCTCTTTGGTCAGCTTTGCAATGGTTTCATCCAGGCCTGCCATCTCCTCTGTGAGGTTTTTCACCTTGAAAAATTAAAAAGAAATGATCTCTGCTATAAAGCAGCTTATTGCATGGTAGATCCTTGGCAAAGTATAGTAGAAAAAGACTCATACCTTGTTCTCGGTGGCATGTTTCTCCTTTTCCACCTTGGCTAGTGTCAACTCAAGGTCGTCAATGTCTTTCTTCAGTTCTGAACATTCATCCTCCAGTTTCCTCTTCTTGGCTGTCAGCTCAGCATTGATCTCTTCCTCATCCTCAGCTCTCTCAGTCACTTCTTTGATTTTAGCTTCTAGCTGGATTTTGGTTTTGATGAGCTGGTCACATCTTTCCTCTGCATCAGCCAAGGCATCAGCTTCCTGAGAAGGAATGATAGATACTTTCACATTTTAGTTCCATTGACATTTTCAGATTATAGTAATATTTTTAACCAAACAATGTGTATCTTAAAGTTTTAGATTAATCTTTATTAGTTTTCCATTATTTAAGAAATACTTGCTGGACACTTATTTTGGTACTGAGGATTAAATAAAAGAATGTTAAGTCATGATTCTTGGTGAAATGAAATTGTGATGCAAATAGATTTGTTAATGATGGGGTTCAGGATGTACAACCCCAAAATAGTCACAGTGGCATATTTATTATGGTAAGCTGAAAGAGTATGAGAAAATGGTAGAAGTAGGAAAGTCACTGATCTCTCCACCTCACCCTCCTTCCCTGAAGCAAGTCATAAATGTTTCATGTGAAAGGTACCTTTCCTGTTCTAGGAGAAGCATAACTTATAATCAGCAAGTTATTTTGACTTTTCTTGGGAACCAAGAAGAAAGTAAAACTAATCCTTATTTTTCTACTTCTTCAGCATATACTTCTGCAGGCCAAACTCCTTTGTCTTGTCAATTTTTCACAAATGTATTATTTTTCTAACAGGTAGAAAAGCTTTCTTCTCTGGTCCTTCCTTTGAGTCTTTGTTCTCTAATGAAGTCTCCACATACATGGGAAAATTCAATAAAATATGTATGTGTTTCTCCTGTTAATCTTTGTCAGTTATTTTTCAGACTCAGACAGGGACATTAATAGGGTAGAGGAAAACTTTTCTTCCCTACATGATAGCCTGTATTTCATGTGTTAATATGTTTTCATATCAGTCAGTTTTCCTTATTTAATATTTATTTCCAGAAGTTCAGTGCTTCAGTATTGATCAGACAGCTAAAGGAAGGAGTCATATCAGAAGAGTGACTTAAAGAGAAGACCTGTCCTACAATAACAGAGTAGTTGGGAATTAAAAGGCAGCACCTAGAAAAACTATAGGGAAGTGAACTAAAAGGCAGTACTTTGAGAAATAGCAAATGTTCTTCTCATGAAAAGTTGGAATATAATCACTATGAGGTCAGCTACCATGATTCTTGCTCAAGGTTGTATCCTAACTGTTTGGAACTTCATCAAATATGTACTTAATGGATAGTTGATGAAAGGAGAAGAGTATGCTGGGATCAAAGTTAATACCCCCTATAAATATCCCTTGATTCTTGAAGGTATGATGAACCTCTCTTTATTTTGGAAAATCTTGGTCTACATAAACTACCAGGAAAGTCACAGTACCAAGTGAAGTATTTTCTTTCTTTAAATTTGCTAGTTATATGTTCAAATCCATATGTCACAGGGTGCCAACATATATTCCCTTCCTGAATTTAGAAAACCAGGGGAAAACTTTACTGTTTCTATTGTTGATTTCAGTGGCAGCAGCTACAATTCTCATATCAGTTATGTCACAAAAATGGAGTAGACAGTGATGTCTGATCAAATTATTCTACCCATGGCTCTAGGTATTGACTTAAATATCAGAGTAAGAGTATCAATCCTATCTCTCATGTGTTACATAAAAATCAATACTATTTAGGGCCTCCCCGGTGGTGCAGCAGACTAGGCGCAGTGCTGTGAGGCTGTCTGCAGCCTCTGCAGCATGGGTTCAATTCCCAGCCAGCCAGGGAGATACCCACATGGCGTGGCAGACCTCTCCTGTTGTGCCTGCTGCTACCCTCAGCAGTGTCTTCAGTCTGTCTGCCTGTTCTGCTCTCCACTCTGTCTCTGGTGAATCCTCTCACTCTCCCATGCATCTGGCCTGTACCTCAGTTCTTGTATAAATAAAAAGTAAATCTTAAAGAAAAATCAATACTATTCACGGAAAGTAATGTCGCTATCCTTGCAATGAGTCAATTTTTTAAGACACTAGAGAGTTTTTAAAGATAAGTGTTGAGAAGGCAGTTGCCAGGAGGCCATACATTTAAACATGTAGAATACTGCTCTCAAATTAACCTGTTTTCATCAGTCTCCTCCCTCTTCCCTCTTCTGTCAATATTGTTCTTTTTTTCACTGCTCTTACATTTTTCAGCAGGAATAATCTTAAGGAGCTAAGATCACCCTATTTCCTGTCTACATTCTGCTGAGAAAAACAAGAGGGGGGGAAAGTAAAAATACTTCCATTTTCCCCTTCTCAATAGCAAGGTATACTACAGTGCTTTTTAGTAATGTTATGCGTGTATGTGTATATATATTTATATATATATAATTTTATTGTAAATTCTAAAAAGTTATGAATTAAGAAAGACTGATAATCAACCCCTTAGTAAGGTGAGTCTAGACCTTTCTCTGACAATAACTGAGCTGAAATTCCAGCATAAGGGTGTACTAACTGGGTTGCGACACTCACAGATTGAACCTGGAGCTGCAGGTCATTTTTCTCTTGCATCAGAGCGACCATTTTTTCTTCTAGCTCCTTTTTTTTGGCCTCCATCTTTGCGAGGTTTTCTTTGGTCTTTTCAAACTCTTCCTTCATGTTGGCCATCTCCTTCTCAGTCTCTGCACTCTTGAGGAGGGGCTTGATCTTGAAATACAGCTTCATCCAGGGCCAGTGCTTCACGTTCATGAAGGCACGGACATTGTACTGGATGCAGAAGATGGACTCTCTGTGATAGGAACATAGTGTTCAGAGTCATACTATGGCAAGAAGCAGAATCAAATGAGCAAGGTTAATGGGGTTCAGTAAAATGTCCCTGTGGATACCTTCTCTCCACCATCTTCTGGTACTCCACTCTTGCCAAGAAACCTCTGCACATGGCCTGGGTTCGGGTGATCAGTTCAGCCAGCTTTTCATCTCGCATCTCTTCCAGGAGCCCCAGAAGACCAGCTTTGAAAAAGACCTGTGCAGAGGCAGAGTTGCAGATCAGACCTGAAGTTACATCTACTCCAAAACGACAGGAATAGCACCATTAGGCTTTAGAGAAAATTACCTTGGTGTGACCAAATTTATACTGGGTGTGGTCAATGTCAATGGACCCAAGGAGCTTCTCAGAAGCCTTCTTGCTGTCAATGAATTGGCCTTCAGGGATAGCACTTGCGTTTAGTACCTTGTACCTGTTTAAGCCAAAGAAATGGTATAGCTGTTGTCACCAACAAGAGATCTTCCTACCTTATTATAGAAATATCATAGCTACTTCTTTATCTATTCTCTGTATTTTCAAAGGGTGTCAAATTTTTGATATGTCAACACAGTTTGTTAAATTTATTTCTCTCCTTTTAAATTTTAACAGAAGTTACAAAGGATTATTTCACTGAAAAATTTAAGTATTTAACAAGAACTTCTTAAAATAATGAATTCACAGTGAGAAGTCCAACCTCTGTTTGAAGTCTGCATAAAGGATCCTGCTTGGGAAGCCCTTCCTGCAGATGCGGATGCCTTCCAGCACACCATTACACCGCAGCTGGTGCAGCACAAGCTCGTGCTCCATGGCCCCTAAATGAAAGAATACACAAATCTTATTTTGAGGTCTAAAGCAAATCTACTGTAACTTGTCTGGATATCAGAGGTGCCTTACCAGGAGTTTTGGTTTCATTGGGGATGAGGCAGCGTACAAAGTGGGGGTGAGTGCTCCTCAGGTTGGTCATCAGCTTATTCAGATTCTCCTGTGGAGTCATATGGACATTTGGTTTAAAAATGTACTGCTTTCAGACATTCATTGTGCTCATGATCTATTATATTGGTTTAACTCTAGTGGATAGTGTGTAGATTTGAATTTGCAGAGAGTTATCCCCAGAATTTCCACATTTCCCACATGCCCTTCTATTTCCTATTTTTCTACATTATAAACATATTTTTCTATGAACTGTTGAAGTGGCTGTTCACTGCTATTATATTTCCTGATGTATGTTCTAAAATAACATATTACTCTAACCATGTGGAAACACTCCTCTTGTGCTCTTTTTGCTTAGGTATGTGGTCTGGGTTTACTAGTAATTCTTTGTCTTCCTTCAAATCTCCATTTCTTTCTTTACTCAGCCTTCAGTTGTATCTGCTTCTGTCACATGCTTATTTCTTGTCATAATCATAAAGCTGTGTCCTCCTTTTGGTTCCATAGAAAGCAGCCTTTAATATCTCTTTCTCAGAGTTGGCAGAAAATGACACTCATGTTACCAAGTGTAAGAACTTTTCCAACCTATGGAAACCCCAGTTTTCCAGAACAGCTAGAGTTTCAGTTATTAAAGGTAGGATTGTCAAGAGAAAAGTGAATTTTTTAGAGAGCTATTTCTTATCACATCTAGTTTTTTACTTTGTTTTTAGTTTAGCCTTCAGTTCTCAGCACATTCTTTTATTGACCACTTTCAAATTCTACTCATTTCAATTCTAGGCCAATATACACCTAAGCAGCTACATCATTTGGGGGCTCTCAAAGACTCAAGCAAATCTCATGTTTTGCATAATCCTATCCCAATGGAACCATCTAAATATCAAGTGACCTCATTTTCCAGCTCCTAAATTGAATTTTACCACCTGATACTGATGTCTACCATTGCATCTCATCCTCCTGATGCCCATGCCTCATGTATATCCCCAGTTCTACAATCCTGGCAAGTTATTTTCCCCTCCCCATGCAATAAGTAAAATTTAATTTCACGGGTCTAATTAGAGAGAAAGAGAAGTTTGTACCCTGAAGAGAGCAGACACGGTCTGGAAAGAAGAACCCTTCTTCTTAGCTCCTTTCTTTCCACCACCACCAGACTCTGAGGGCAGAGAAAGCAGAAGTATCACAGCATAGGCTTCCTCGGTATGTTTTATACATTAAGTAAAAGATTAATGCCACTGAAATTACCTGCTTCAGCAGCTGCAGCTGCCCCAGAGAAGAGGTAGGCCAGAGTCTTCATTGAAGACTTCTGGTACAGCCCCACCACGGTCTCGTTCAGGGGGTCCTTGTTCTTGTCAAGCCAGCCGGCAATGTTGTAGTCCACGGTGCCGGCGTAGTGCACCAGCGAGAAGTGGGCCTCGACCTTGCCTTTGGCAGGCTTGGGCTTCTGGAAGTTGTTGGACTTGCCCAGGTGCTGTTCATACAGCTTGTTCTTGAAGGAGGTGTCTGTGGCCTTGGGGAACATGCACTCCTCTTCCAGGATGGAGAAGATGCCCATAGGCTGGAAGTAAGAAAAGAAACAAATGTTATTTGAATTTTGTCTGCTTGTCAAAATAATATGTAACATTATGATCCTATCTGAGTTCATTCATCCTCTAATTCCTTACAGTTGATGAAAACTCATTCCTTAGGTCAACAGTGGATAACTTAACAAATTTATATTGGGTGCCTGTCTTATTCAGGTGTTGGGTCATGGGATATGACAAATAGTAAGATAAACAAAGTCCTTATAACAATACTTCTCCAAATGTGACTTGCAACTAGTTGCATCAGAGCCACTTGGTAAAAATGCAGATTCCAAGGCTTCATCACATACCAAAAAAGGTGAGATTAGGGAAATCTGCCACTTTATTAAGAATTCATGATGAGTTTATGACACAACTGTAGTTTGAGAGCCTCTGCTTTAAGCTACTAGAAATTCAGATTTGAATGCCAGTTATAGTGAATATAAGGATGCCAGAGAAACAATAATTGAAAAACTCCAGTAAATGCTTTTTTATAAGGTATGATAGTTTTAAATACAGGGCTTTGCATTACAAACTGTGGGGTAATGTAGAATTCTGGACTCTCAGAAAATATTCAGTCTTCTTTTTTACAAGAATGCTTACTTTAGAGTTGGCATAAAGAGCAATTTTGCTAATTTTACTTATGAGTAAAAATCTTAATACTAAGATTTTATGACTTAAAAAATATATATAGTTCAGCAGTACAATCTGTGATCTGAAAGAAGCAAGCAAACCTTCTCAATGAGCTCAATGCAGGCAGCCAGGTCCATCCCGAAATCGATGAACTCCCACTCAATGCCTTCCTTCTTGTACTCCTCTTGCTCCAGCACGAACATGTGGTGGTTGAAAAACTGTTGCAGCTTCTCATTGGTGAAGTTGATGCACAGCTGCTCCAGGCTGTTGAACTGAATAAATAATACAAATTGACATTCATCTCATAAAAGCATCTAAGTGAAAGGGGCTTTTCCTATGTGGTTAGCCTAATGCTTCCTCTTCAGATGCAATGGCTTCATTCTGCTGCAAGTCTTTTCCTGCCTCCTATATGGTTTTAGCTGCTAGCAGTGAGATAGTGTCACACGCTTGTTGGATCTGTCTCACAAACAGAAATAAACAGGCTCTGCGTGATGGTTTCCTGTGCAATAAAACAATTGTTTGGCTTTTACAGTATCTAATTTTGCTGATCAGATATTTCTTATTAATTTTTCTCTCTATGATCAGGACCATGCTATAAAGGTTGACTCTTGGCACCAGCTCTTTGCTGTGTTTGTAAGCACTCCCAGAACCTGGGGAGCTCTGCTCTGCTTGACTATTCAGGACACCTAGATATACACAATTGCAAATATTCTTATTTAAGATTAGTATCACTATCTACAGAAATCAAGGTAAATCCACAACATGGATGAAGCTTGCAAACTTTATGCTAGGTGGAAGAAGCAAATTATAAAGAACCATGTACGGTATGATTCCATTTATATGAAATGTCCAGAATAAGCAAATCCCAACAGAAAGAAGGAAGATTAGTGGTTGCCTGGGGCTGCAGAGAGAGACCAGACAACTGAGGGTAGAGAACAATTGGGAATGACTTCTTAATAGGGATGGAATTTCTTGTTGGGGGGCTGAAAATGTCCTAGAGTCAATTGCCATGATGGTTGTACATATCTATGAATACACAAAAACCACTGGATTATATACTTTAAATAGATGAATTGTATGGTTCATCTATTGTATGAATTATATCTCAATGAAGCTGTTATTTAAGAAAACCTCAAAGAGGTTACAAATTTTCATTCTAATCAGTTTTCTTTGAAAAAGTGTGGATTGTCCTTCCTATTTCTGCATGGTGCCAGGTTATTCCTCTCTTCCCCTGCAGCTTGGAAATCCCTGGAAATGCTCTTGTCCCTAAAACTCAGAAAAACACTTCCAGTTTCTATCAGTTCACTCACAGAAAAAGGTGCAGAAATGCCACCTGTGGGTCAGACACATCTGAGATAGTGCTATTGGGAAAGAGACATCCCCAACTTTGTCTGCTAAGCTATGTGAGAGGTATTCATTTTCAGGCAAATGAACTTGATTTTCTTTACAATGTCATTTCTATTCTCTATATCTAGATATTACTAAGCAAATAGGAATCTTAAATCTTCTACAAATCTTTGAACTCATTTTCCCCCTTTCTCATTTTTGTGGGCATTGTTACTCTCATTACCTTCTTTATCATTGACTAAGTGCTATGTACTTTGGGATTGTGCTTAGGTCTTTCAAATCAGAAATCTTTCACAGGCAAAAAGATCTTAGAAGTTCTGGAGTGCTAGATTTTGGCTGAATATGCCCTATGATTGGATCGTTACAATTTCTATTATCCAGGTTCATACAGGGTATTGACAGAGGTGGAGTTTGAGAACTAGTCTATCTCATCCTGGCACTCATACCCTTTCGTAATCTTTTAGTTCTGTTTCATGTGTCACTTTAATTTGTATTGTAGGTATTTTTCATAGATTTTTTCAATATTGACTGTGGAAGTAACATTTATAAACTTTTCTGTTACTACATCTCTGTTAACTCACATCAAAGATCTCAAAACCAGCGATGTCCAAGACCCCGATGAAGTACTGCCTGGGCTGCTTGGTGTCCAGCTGCTGGTTGATGCGGGTGACCATCCACAGGAACATCTTCTCATAGATGGCTTTGGCCAGAGCACCCACAGCGTTGTACACCTTCACATAGACAGAGTAATGTTTGATGGTATCAATAAAGGCATTCATAAAGGAGGTGCATTAGTTGTTACTATCACAGGCCTGGGGTACATGTGATTCACTGAGGTCATGCATTTACCTGCTGTACAGTCTGGCCTTTGGTGACATACTCGTTGCCGACCTTGACCCTGGGGTAGCAGAGGGCTTTGAGCAGGTCGGCAGAGTTCAGACTCTGGAGATAGGCTGCCTTGTCAGCAACTGCAGAGACACAATTCAGGTGCTCAACATGATCTACTCTAGGCCCCATAATTTTTAGAGGCAGACTATTAAATGAATCACTTTATACAAAGTCTGTATGGGAGTAAGGTGGCATTTGTTCATCAGAAGCTGAGTAAAGGAGAAATGAGTTTGGAATGGCTTATTTGTCTATATTGTGTCATTCAATCTGGATGGGGCTTCACTTAGTACCTTCAGTGCCATCTGGCTCTGCTTGCTCCTCCCTTTGCTTTTGCTTGAATTTCATGTTCCCATAATGCATCACAGCCCCTGTGAGCTTATAGATGGACACTCTTTCATCAGAAGTAAAGCCCAGGATGTCAATGGCACTCTGCCAGGAGAGATAAGAGCACCAAAGTTAGGGCAGAAGACCCTACCTTATCTAGGCAAATTTATATTATGTCCTCAACTACACCTGTAGCTAATTATTCTTGTCATACCCTATGTAATGAATAAAAAAAAATACTGCATGTGTAACTTACATCAGTGGCCATCAACTCTTCTTGGTCATCAATGCTGGGGACTGTGATCTCCCCTTGGCTGACAAAGGCATAGTCATATGGGTTGGTGGTGATCAGGAGCATTTCTGGGTACATAGAATTCAGGGTGTACAGTTCACATTAGAAGATGTTAATAAAATGATTAACTTCTTGCTTAGAAGTTCAAGCTTTTTCTTACCAATTAGATCTGGCTTCTTGTTAGACATGATCTGATAAAAAATATGGTAGCTCCTTTCTGCCTTCAGTTGGAAAGTAACTCTAGACTTCTCCAGAAGATCTGCAATGGAAAGTATACTCTGAATTGTCTGTGTCTGATGAGGAGTGGGGAGGTTGGGAGGGATTGTAAAGTCCTGGGGTGATTTTTGGAATTTGGGGTCAATAGCTAAATTTCATTAGCCCATTGGTATTTCAGCTGTTTCCATGAGGCATTAAATATTGCATCTTTAAAAACATAATTGCAGCTGCTTTACCACCTCTAGAAGGAAGCTAAGACAAGCCTGACCCGAGATATTCATTTTTCAATGTCAAGATCTTTGACATTGGCATATAATCAAGTCTTTAAACTCCTCCCTCCTCAGGGTCTCTTCTTACTTTAAAAAAGAGGGACTACTAAGAGTAACAATTATTAATGCTGGGAGGAAATCATATATTCTTAAACCATAGTTTTTTCTTAGAAAAATTGGAGATTGAGACTCCAGACAAGCCCAACAGCTCCTGGCAGTTGCCACAGAATCATTAGCTCAAGACTGGAGTGGATAAAGCACACTGTGGAGTGTGGATAAGACTGGCATGTACCACGGGCATGTTTGGCAGAAGACTGGTGTTTCACAGGCTCCAGGCTCAGCAGTAACTGCAGACTGTTCCTCCAGACCATCATTTATCATTCTTGGATTCTATTTAGAGGGGTTGTGTTACTCACATGTTTCAATATCAGCAGAAGCCAGTTTCCCGGTGGTACCAAAGTGGATCCTAATGAATTTACCCTTTCAAGTAAAAAAAACAAAAAACAAAAACAAACAAACAAACAAAAAACATACAAAATGTGAAGCTCACAAGGAGATTGAAATCATAATCTAGAGAGGTTTTCTGTGGCATTGAAGCACTGAGAAAATCTTTCTGTGACCAAGAGACTTACAAAGCGAGAGGAGTTGTCATTCCTTACGGTCTTGGCATTGCCAAAGGCCTCCAGTAGGGGGTTGGCGCTGATGATTTGATCTTCCAGGGTCCCCTGCAAAAACAAGGGCAGTGCTCACATGTGGGGCTCAGGAATTCTTCACTTGGAGGCCCAGACAAAGCCTGGATTTTAATGCTGGCAATCAGACTCACCTGCATTTTGCCAGAACTTGCTTCCTCCTTCTTCTTGTCCGGAGTAACTGCAATTGTTGCAAAGTACTGGATGACACGCTTGGTGTTCACAGTCTTCCCTGCACCAGATTCTCCGCTGTCAAACAATGAGCAAACATATGTGAGAAATTATGTGACAACTCAGACCATTACCACCATCAGTATTCACTCCCTTATGCCTCTATCTTTATATGTCTTAGCCATCATCTCCTAGACTTTGCTCTTAAGCCTACATAGAGCTCATTATTTCTGTTGCTTTGCACTCAAAAAGTAGAGAAATATATTCATTGTGCATGTAATACATATCTCTTGAGTGTTTAAGCTGCACCAGGCTCTCTTCTAGATATTGAGGCCTAGATTTGAGAGTCCCAAATAGCAGCTACTTAACAAGTGTGGTAAATGAAATAACTAGTTAAAAAAAAAAAACAAAAAACTCTATGAAACAATGCCTGTATTCTTCAGCTGCCTTAGGCTAAATACACAGCCCAAGTTAGTTATTTGAAGGTACAGGTAGCCATTCCTCAAATGGGCATTAAAAATGAACCACTGATAACATTCCCCAACTGCTCTGTCTTCAGGAGGGGGCTGTATGTGATGCTTACTACCCTATACATAGTTCAGGCCATGCCCAGAGTAAGCATTTTGTGTCTCTAACCCCCAGGAAAGTTCTGTGGCACTTCAAAGACTGGACTAGTAAATAATATCATTTGGGGCATTTTTTTTTTTAATTCTGAAGGTTTGTCATTTTCCCAGTGAGAAAAAAATACAAATAAATCTCAGAATATCAGTACTTACGTGATTAAGATAGACTGATTCTCCCGATCTAAAAGAAAAACAGTGGAAAATCAGTATATGTACAAAGCCACTCAAACAGAACTTTCTGTAGGAAAACACAGGGCACTGAGTATGTCATTTTAAATGGAGTTTTTCAATACATTATTGTAAAATTGTATATGGTTATTATTATTAAACATCTTAAATTGGGGAAGAAAAACATAAAATATATTGTCTTAAATTCCTTAAGTTTTCACAATTATGTCCTTCTGGTAAAATAAAGAGCAGGACTTTCCAAATCCAAACGCATTTACTAGTTGTCATCTTAACATTTCAGTGTCATACTATCTGTATATAACTGGAAAATACACATAAACCCAGGGTTTGGACAGTAGTTAAAAGGTTAAAATCTCAAATCAAGGTTCAGATTTAGTTTCTAGATGAATCAGTGGATCTCACAAAGTAAAAACTAAAATCTGTTTTATGGCCACAGAATGCACCCCTAACACTGAGTAGCCTTCCCCAAAGTGTGCCTTTGGGTCAAAGGAGCATCACGTGAGAGGAGGTGACTCAATAAGAATAGTTTTTTAAGGTAGCAATTTCTGTTTAAAGGCATATAGTAGCCCCCAAACACCATCTTCATTCAAAGAGAGATTTAATCTTAAAAGATCTCTCATGACTAAAGTGATAATAATGCTTGTGAAAGTATCTAATTTATAATGAACAAGAGACTTAGACACTAAAAGATTGAACACATAATTTTCATTTCTATTCAGACAATATGATTCAGTTGTTCTTAATTTTATTCTTGTTTCTTAAATATATAAATTATATTATTTATTTCTATGCAAGTGGAACACTAATTAAACTTAGTAGGGATGATACAGGCATGGCCTGGTTAGATCATGGTGGTGGAATCAGGACTGGGTGTTAGTTTCAGCTTTGACTGTGTGTGACTCTATGCTTTTGTAAACCTCTTCTGTACAACCAGGGGGTGCCATTCAATTATTTCTAAAGGTCTTTTTAACATTAACATTTTGTGATTATCCCTGGAAAAATGACTTGCATGAAAAACAGCTGCACCACTCACCAGTCAGCATGAACTGATAGGCGTTGTCAGAGATGGAAAAGATGTGGGGTGGGGCCTCCTGACGCTTCTTGCCTCTGTAGGCGGCCACCACCTCTGCATTGTACACTGGCAGCCACTTGTAGGGGTTGACAGTGACACAGAACAGGCCTGAGTAGGTCTGCACCAAAAAGGGAAAAAAAAAAAAGAATGTAATTATTTCATGGAGACTTAATAATGTACCATGTCTCAAAAAAACTACCCACGTGAGAAGCTCACGAGAAACACTCACGTAGATCATCCAGGCTGCATAGCGCTCTTTGAGGTTGTACAGCACAGCGGGCTCGTGCAGGTGGGTCATCATGGCCATGTCCTCAATCTTGTCATATTTGGGAGGGTTCATGGGATAGACTTGGTCATCTTTCACAGTTACAGTCTGTTAAGTCAAATAACATAGGCCAGGTCAAAAAAGAACTGTTAGCTCACCTAACCCAAAATGAGGTACCATCTCATCTTCCCCAGATGTTTACTCACAGCTCCATTTTCAGTCTTGGCTGTCACCTTCCCCGACTCCCTGCTCTGCACTGTTGCTTTCACAAAGGACTCCTTGGGGTCCACCACAAAGACTGATGTCTTGGCATCAAAGGGCTTGTTCTGGGCCTCAATTCTCTCCTTTTCAGACTTTCGGAGGAAAGGAGCAGCCTCCCCAAAAACAGCCATCTCCGCGTCGGAACTCATGGCTGCAGGCTATTGGTGGCAGCCCAGTCAAAGACCCTGCCTGACAGAGGAAGAAATGATACTATAGAAAATCAAAAACTGGACCGCCACATTTTAAAAAACAAAATGTTCATTCACTGACCAGCTGGACACTTAGCATTGCATTGGGGCTGACCATCTCCCTGGCTTGGCTGGAGGTGAAATGTCAGTCTTCACTTTCTGTGCCAGTGCTGACAGATAGATACTTAATCATGCATTTGGAAAGAGATTGCTATTTCGGGCTCACCTACTGTATGATATTGTGGCAGCTTTCTCCGCTTCGTTTGTTATGTATAGTTATCTTTGTAAACTGCCTACCATCGGTTTATGGCAAACACAAAGCTAAGATGATGGCAGCTTGTTCTCCATCCCTTTCACTTAGGATTATCATCTCCCAATTCAATTATAAGCATCTTGCAGGCAGAGAGTACTTTTCCTACTGTGACATCCTTAGGACAATGCATGCAGGGGAGGGCTCAAAACTGGCTTTGTATTTTAAAGAGCAATCAAGATATGTTGCTAAAATTCTAGAAACTGCTTTGTATGTGCTGAAACTCTTTTCAGTACAGACTTGAAGTTTACAAAGACTAATAAAGGGGAAATAGGAGGAGCTTTTACATTGTATGTTACAAAACATTCTCTTATACCTCCGTTTCTTTTGTTCTCATATAATTTTGACCAACTTGGCTTGTTCATCTAACTTTGCTATTTCCCAGAAACTAAGATAAAATGTAATTGCCTATGTTTATTGCTTTATAACTATTATTTTCATTAAAAATTTCAGTTCTTTCTCCAGGATCTATTTCTTACCACTTTAATTTATATTTATTAATCCTACCAATAATAGTCACATATATGTTATATACTAGTAAAGATATCTTTTCCAGGAATATGCAGAGCATTTGGGGAAATTTTCCACATTTTCCCATTCAAATGATAAAGATTTTAATAACACAATTAAAATGCTTTGCTTTGTTGAAAATGTTCATAATCATTTCTCAAATCATGCTTTCTTAAATTTCTATTTTACAGATTGTGAAACCATATATAGATTTAAACTGCTTTTCCAAGGCAAGGATTCAATCCATTCTATTTATCCATTTGGGCAACATCTCAAGATATTTTTATATTTATAGTGCTGAGTAAAATCTATAGTATAGGAGATTTATATTTTCTCTAAGTGAATAATAACACTCTGAGATGTTGTATTGCATGTTGTAATTCAATAATTTAAAAGACATATTGCAATGCTTGAAATAGGAAAAATATGTATATTAAACTCCTAAAGACTCTGAGAAAGCATGTTCATATGTTACAGGGATATAAATTAATGAGAGCCAGTTTCTAAATTTCCCCTCAGAATTTTTCAAGGGGAGCATGATCAGCCATGAAATTGAAATGCTTTTATTTTATAACCCTGAAGCACTCTCCAACCCCCTGAAGAAGATTCCTTGCACCATTATGAAGAATGAGGAAAAAAATCAGTATCTTACCTTAGAGATGTAACCTTCAAGTTGGTCAGACTGTACGGAAAAGAGCAAATGTCTTCTGATTAAATTGTAACAGTGCCCAGTTGCATTATTCTTAACTGAGAAGTAGAAAAGGACTGGAAATTCTAAAACATCTCATTACAGTTTTTACAGATTTAGGTTGGTGCTTCCCTGGAAGGACTGCCAGGGACAGTGGGAGCCAGGATGTGTGGCATGCCTGTGGGCAGCCAGACATCCCTTACTGTCCTCAGCCCAAATCCTGTCCTCACACACACTTACCTTGAAGCTTTATGAGGAAAGACAAGTCATACTTATTCCAAGGGTACTTTTATAGGATCAAATATGGAAAACACGTAACCTCCTCCTCTTTCTTAAAGCATATTTGGCAAAACATGTTTTTGGCAATGAATGTTTCCAAGCATAATTCCCCTCATATTAAAGATGTTTGGATATAATTAGAAATATTTCCTCTCACATTGGGTTAAGTATATGAATCAATCTCCTATAAATAATTTGAGTTGTAGGCAACCTGAAAGTGATCTGCTTTTGGAATAATGTTAAGGTGTTGTTTCAAAGACAGCTATGTTCTGGAATCCCTGGACTTTGTTGCCTGCCGTTCTTCTGTTTCACTGAGTTTCTCATGTGTGAAGTCTTTTCAACTTTCCACACAATCGCAGATATTATACCAGCGAGGGAAGTTTCTCTTTCTTACCAGCGTGTTATAAAAGATTGTTAGTTCTTCCCAGAAAGTCATGCTTTTTTTTTTTTGCAATTATTGTGCTTTTTCAAGAATACTTGGAAATTTAATTTTAAAACTTGCTTTCTGAAAAGCAGCCAAAGATAGACAGCTACTTTTGTCTCCTCCATTCAGTTGCCTCTGATTCATTGTCAAATCATTCTACTCCCACTTCAAACTTGCTCCAAAACATTATTACATTATTTCCTTGCTGAGCTGAGATGCATTGCTTCTCTCATTTAAAAAGAAAAAAAAAATGCAAGCTGCTTGTGAGATCCTATTTCTTCCTCCATGAAACTCAACATAGGGGAATGTCACAATGCCCAAGGGAAAACAGGGCATTTCTCTGTCCAAATATGTGGCATCTGTTACTTCTCCTCCATCAGCTACCCATGGTCTATAGTTTATGTTTTCCTTTTGAACAATACCTCAACATTTTTCCTTAGCTTACTTTAAAAATTTTTAAATTATATTTGTTTTATTGTCTCTGTCACCTTGCATCGCTCTCTGTCAGTATTACTTGCCTGAGACTGAGACCAAAGTAGCATATGTTCTGCAATCATTCCAATATTATTGTATTTATATTTTATTTCTTGTAGTAGAAATAGGTTTCCTTCTGAAAACAGATATCTAGAGATACTGGTTATAATGGTCACATGATTTATTACTGTTAAGGGACCATCTAATCCCTATTCCTCATTTTCTAAGAAAGCAATTGAGATCCAGAGACTAGAAGAGAGTTGCCACAAATTATACAGCAGCCTAGACCCTGGTCACCTGATTTACAGTGCAGTGTGCTTGCTGGTAACACTGTTATACCTGGAGTAGAAGATTAAATGGAGTAGATTAAAACCACGTGAAGGGTCTTGCAGGACAAGACAAGCATCCAAGAGGGATTTTCCTACCCAATACAACTTACTTTGTTACCATACATATATTATTTTACTTTCTTACATGTCAGAATCCTTTATCAGCATCTGAAAAAGGTGGGCAGTGATTCTTAAAAAGGGAGCAAATTGTAATGATGCTCTCAGAAAGATTTCATGGGAATTTTAAGACAGCCTTTTGACCTGCTCAGGATAAATTTTTCAAAAAGAAGCAAGTAAAACATTGTTTTTGGTCATTAAGGCCAAGCTGTGGACATGCACACATTTATAGGTGATGAACAGAGTGAATGAGGCCCCAATGTGATGAAAAGGGCAATCCATATCTTCTGAAGGCCAGTGAAATGGTGTGAATCCTAATTACCTGCTAAGCTGCTTCCACATATTTAATTTAAACCAATAGAGTCTTGCTTTCTATTCAGATGAATACTTACAATTTTTCTTTTCCTTTCTGTTATACAGAAAGATTATATTTTTGGCTATACATCTCCAATAAAATCTGAACCCCAAACTAGATGATTTAAATGTATATTCAACATACATAAGTTTGGTGCAAAATGCAGACATGGTAACGATCTGAATTATTCAGATAAGTCACATATTTTATTGATGGTATTATCACTTATTTAGACTCTTTATTACACAGGAAACCAAAAGTCTGGAAACATAGGCTAATGAACAGATTATTGATAGCACAATATATAGAATAATAATCCCTTTGTTTCTAGACTTTCAGCCACCCTATAGCTTTTGTAGGGACAGGGGTCACTTCTCACACTTTCATGTCATACCCATTATCCAATGTATATATTGTGAAAATACAGTGTATTCATATCGATAATCTTCATGTGTTATTACACTTTGGATTTGTATTCTTGAGATCAGTTAATAAGCAAAGAGAATGAATTACATAGTTTAGTATGAATTCCCTAAGTGAGATATAACTAGTGCCGTCCTTTGCACAGACCTGGAAAATTAAGTTCATGTTAGGGAAGCAGGAGTTTTCTGAGATCCTACTATTTCTTGATGGATATTAGAAAGAAATAAAAATAACCTCCAGATACCTGATCATCAGAACAGGCTTCAACAATGACATAGTCTTGAAGTATTACTCTAGACTAAATGAAAGCAAACCGGTAAAGATTCCTAAATGGCAGGTTAAATGTGATTATTTGACAACCTTGTGATAATGCAAGCTTTGACATTATTTCACGAGACAAAAGCAAAGACCAGTCTAAGGATATTATTCACCAAGTACCCTCTGCTCTTTATTTTCTTTGCAATAGGGTAGAATAGACGATAATTACAGAGAGAAATGACGAAAGCCTTCACATTTTGTGCTCTCTTCAGTCATTCCCTAGCACCAGGACGGGATTATTCTTCACTTATGATTTTTGTGTGAACCTCCCGGCTCTTCACCCGCAGCTTGTTGACCTGGGACTCGGCAATGTCAGCCCGTTCCTCGGCCTCCTCCAGCTCGTGCTGGATCTTGCGGAATTTGGAGAGATTTGTGTTGGATTGTTCCTCCTGAGAATAAAAATAGAATTGTAAGGAGTTGGCACTGTGCATCTTTCTAGATTCTGTAGATCTAGGGGTAGAAAGGACTTTGCATCGTGGAGTCGCATTAATGATCATATCACTTTTTTTTGCAAACAAAGCATGTTAAAAGATAAGTACAACATATATAACAAGAAAACAAAAAAGACATTAGAGCAGATGTGGCAAAAGAACACCAAAGCCATGACTGTGAATGCTTGCCTTAAGATCCTGATTGTTCATGTGAGTTATATATTATCACAGTAAGGGTAAATTGCTTAACTTTCTTAAAATTGAAATAACTTTTGAATTTTACCATATGTGGCACATTATCATATCACTTAGCACATTTCAAAACAATCACTTTTTTCCACCCTGCTTTAAATATAATGATACTGTTGAAAAATTCCCTAGTGTTCAGTGATTCTTACATTATAGGAATGAAGACTATTACATCAGTGATTGACAATTCCCTTGATAAAGTAAGGGTTCCCATGACGCCATAATTTATTTTGGTATAACTAAACTCAAGAGTAAAACTACCCTTAGTTCCCCCCCCTTCCTGTTCTTTCTTGGATAACTTTTAGTATTAGGATTATGCCAACTTCTTAATATGATTTGGAAAGCTTTCTATCATTTCTTATGCACTGGAATGCTCACAGAGCTCCGGGATTATCTGTCCCTTGAAATTTCGAAAGATCTGTCTGGACTTGAGTCATTTTCAGAAGTAATTCTGAAATAACTTATTAAACTTACTTAGTAATTTATATTTTCCTATAAAATCATCTGTTTCTTCAAGATTTCAGTTTTATTGATATATTTGAAATTTACATTTAAAAAATAGTTCTCTACATTATGGTTTATACCCTTTGGTATTCTTTTTTTTTTTAAGATTTATTTATTTATGCAAGAACTGGGGTACAGGCCAGATGTGCAGGAGGGTGAGAGGATTCACCAGAGACAGAACAGGCAGACTGATGAAATACACTGCTGAGGGGAGCAGCGGGCAAGACAGGAGAGCTCTGCCATGCCATGTGGGATTCTCGCTGGCTGGCTAGGATCGAACCTGGGCTGCAGAGGCTGTGGACAGCTTCACAGTGCGGCGCTCAACCGCCTGCGCCACCAGGGAGGCCCCCCTTTTGTGTTCTTAATGGTGTGTTTGTATTTTCCTTGATTAAACAAGTTTAGGTATTCTTATTTTATTCATTGCTCAGGAGTTATCAGATATTTTAAAATTAGAAAATAGTATATTCTAATTCACCATTTCTACCATTAAGAGTACTTCTTACTTTTGTTATATTATTATTTACAATGTCTTGATTGTACTGGCAACTTGTTCATTGATTTTTATTTTTGATTCATAACGAAACATATAAAACTGTAAGGATAGCATTAACTGTATTTTATAGGTTTCTATGTGTAAGATCCTTCTAGAATTTTTTGGAAAATTTATTTAGTAATTTTATTTTTAATTTAATGCAAAAAAAATACTTAGGACACTTTTTAAGCATTTACACCCATGGGCATTTTTGTTTATATTTCCACATCACTTTATAATTTTATCAGTGACTAAAGAATGTGGCCTTTATCATTTCTGCTTCTCAGTTTTTTTGACGTTTCTGTGTGATTGAAAGCTTACCTTAAAATAAAATTGTTAGGATTACTTATGCTAGCTATAAGTACAAAATTGTGTAAATATTTTTAAGAAGCACAAAATATTCTACAAAACAAATTGCTTGTTTACTATAAGAAGTAGTAAATTAATTATTTATTAGCCTTTCACTAAGAGCTTCTCTCTTCCTTTCTATCTTAACAATACTTACAGCCTCCTCAGCTTGTCGCTTGTAAGATTTCACTTTTGCTTGAAGTTTATCTACCAGATCCTGGAGCCGGAGAATATTTTTCCGATCTTCTTCAGTCTGAAAGATTATAGAAACCATAGGGCCTTACTCCAAAAGCAGACAACAATGATATGAGTTTTTGGCATACATATGGAGGAGAGCTTAGCTGATACAAAGAGTTGCTCTACCTGGTAAGTGAGTTCCTTTACTCTCCTCTCATGTTTGCGCAGACCTTTGACGGCATCAGCACTACGCTTTTGCTCACTCTCAACCTCGCCTTCAAGCTCACGCACCTGCAAATTAATAGACTCTTAAGAATGTTGATCCCATACAGCATTGGGAGCAAATGGATAGAAACACTGAGACACCCACCCTGGCCTCCAGTTTCTGGATCTGCTTCTTCCCACCCTTTAGGGCCAGTTGTTCAGCCTCATCCAGACGGTGCTGCAGGTCCTTCACCGTCTGTTCCATGTTCTTCTTCATACGCTCCAGGTGGGCGCTGGTGTCTTGCTCCTTCTTCAGCTCCTCAGCCATCATGGCTGCCTAATCATTAATAAATTAAATCAGTTGAGATATTGGAGATCATACATCAATATTCAAGTTAGGCCACCCCGACACTGTCATCTGCTCACGTCAGTGATGGCCTTCTTGGCCTTTTCTTCTGCATTTCGGGCTTCTTGGACTATGTCCTCCATCTCTCCCTGCATCTGGGAAATGTCTGTTTCCAGCTTTTTCTTGGTGTTGATCAGACTGGTGTTCTGTTTAAAAATAAGTTATATATTTTTAAAATGTTACCCAAATGTTTAGTAATCACTTTCTGAAAAAAAAAAAAATCAGATAAAAATTTGCAAGTCAAATGCACTTCAAGCTTGTTTGGTTTTATAATACAATTAAATAAAATAGAACTATTATAGAATGTTCAGTACTTTCAAGTGCCTAGTTCATAATAAGACCAACTAGCTCTATAATTTTCTAACTGCTATTTACCTATGACCATTCACAGGGACAAAAATTTAATATGTTCCAACATTCCAATTCCCCACAATAAATAAGTCAGTATTGAAAATGAGGGTCAATAAAGATATTAACACAAAAGAATATGGACAGCCTTAGAATATTATAGGAAGTATATTCATTAAAATAATCTGTGCAAAATAAAACAATGAAATATGCCTAATGCAGTGAAAATTTAGAAGTATAAAATTTGGTTGTCATATAAAACATTTCAAGCTTACATTTCTGAGACATACAAGAATTTACTGAAGATGAGTTTTTGATATGGAATCCCACCTGGGTGTGCAGGAGTTGAACGCGCTCACTGGCGTCCAGGAGCTCCTGTTCTGCGATCTTCCTGCTTCTCTCTGTCTGCTCCAGAGAGGCCCGCAGCTCTTCAATCTCAGCCTGCAGCAGGTTGGCTCTGCGCTCCACCATGGCCAGCTGCTCCTTCAGGTCTTCCTGGCCTCGGAGAGCGTCGTCCAGGTGGATCTGTGTGTCCTGTGGAGTGACCGATCAGTGAGACACCTCGCTCTCAGGGCTGCTGTCAGCCCAACCCCTTGGGACCAAATTTTGATGCCACTGACCTTGAGGATGCCTTGGGTGTTCCTGTAGTTCCTCAGGGCCTCAGCAGCCATGCGGTTGGAGTGGTTCAGCTGGATTTCCATTTCATTGAGGTCTCCCTCCATCTTCTTCTTGATCCTGATGGCATCGTTCCTGCTCCTGATCTCAGCATCCAGGGTGCTCTGCATGGACTCCACCACTCTAATGTGGTTTCTCTTCAACTGGTCAATTTCCTCATCCTTTTCAGCAATTTTCCTATCAATTTCAGACTTGACTTGGTTCAACTCTAGCTGGATGCGCAGAATCTTTCCCTCTTCATGTTCAAGAGATGCCTTAATGACAGCAAGGGGTGACATTAGCAGGGAATGGGTGCATCGGAAGTCTTTCTGCATACCTCTCCTTCTTTGTGCTCCCTGTTTATTCAACTATGTGAATGGGGCTAAAACTTATCTGAATTTATTTGTTTATAATGCATAATTTGACCTTTACCTCTGCTTCTTCTAAAGCAGCCTGTAGTTCCGACTTTTCTTGTTCAATTTGCTTCTTTATCTTTTCCAGTTCATGGATACGCTTCCCTCCTTCTGCAATCTGTTCCGTGAGGTCAGAAATCTCCTCTGTTGTTTGGGTAAAAGACAGGTAGTGATTTTGTCAGACAGAGGACATAGAGGAAGGTTCTTCCAAGTCATGAATATAACAGAAAGTGAAAGAGACTCACGCTGCAAGTTTTTGTTCTCTCGTTTTAAAGTTTCTAACTGATCCAAGGATTCCTCGTAAGCATTCTTCATCTTGAACAGCTCAGTGCCAAGAGAGCGAGACTCCTTCTGAGAAGCTTCAAGTTCAGCATGGGTTTCCTCATATTTCTGTTTCCATTCTGCCAAGATCTGAAAGGTCAAGAGTGGTTACAGACTGTATAGGGTAAAGGGAGGGCATGGGGAGCAGAGGCTGCTGCAGACATCACCTTGTCAAAGTTCCTTTGCTTTTTGTCCAGAGCTGCACAGGCTGCGTTTGTTCTCTCCACATCCAGCATGAGGTCCTCGACTTCATTCTGGAGCCGCTGCTTGGTCTTCTCGAGGGAGGCACATTTGGCATTCACAGCCTCTACGTGCTCCTCAGCAGCCTGCAGACGCTGGGCCAGCTTCTTCCTTGAAGTTTATATGTTTGTAGAGAGAAGTGAAACAAAAGAAGATTTATGAACTATTATCTAGAGTGTCCAATACTATTATCAAAAGTATTAGAAAGTTCATATTAAAATGTTCTTTCATTCACTCATTTATTCTACACATACTGATGCACTGATGCATCTGGTCCTTTTATGAAATAGATGCTGGGTACTCAGTATTCAACAAAACAATGATATAACTGCTTCATGAAACTTACAAACAAGTGAATGAGATAAACAATAAGAAAATAATAAAATGCACAATAGCATATTGCAGGTATCAGTGCAGTGAGGAAAACAATATAGGGTAATGAGTGGTCAGTTATTCCAGATATTCAGGGAAGCCTTCACCTAAGAAATAACATCTCAGCCAAGATCTAGATTGGGGGTGGGTGGGAGAGTGGGGAGTATTTCAGACAGAACCACTAGCGAAAACTCTGAAGTTTGGTGTACTTGACAAACAGCAATAAGGCCTGATTATCTCATTATTTGTTATTTTAGTCTCCCTAGCTAAATTTTAGGCTGAGACCAGGGACCGTGCTTACTTTACCCAGGTTTTACTCTTGGGATCTGATAAATACATGGCAAATAGGAGTTAATTAATGCATGTGTGTGAGTTCACTCACTAAATGCTCAAAGGTTGTGTGTTTCAGATTCAAGGCACAAAGTTTTCCACACATTATCTCACATACTTGGCCTCCTCCAGCTCCTCGGTGCGCTGGATGGCGTCCGTCTCATACTTGGTCCTCCACTGGGCGACCTCGCTGTTGGCCTTGGACATTGCCCTCTGCATCTCGGCCTTGGATTCCTGCTCCTCCTCATACTGTTCCCTGAGCAGGTCACAGTCGTGGCGCGAGGACTGCAGGGCGTGGGCCAGAGCGCTCTTGGCCTGCAGTGATAGTTACACATTTGGTTTTTTTTGGAATATTTAAATTTTAATTCTTAAGTAGGTATAACAGGATCTCTTTAGGCTCAGGTCATAGAAAAAAAAATGAGCCTTATTTAATAATAGCTACCTTTGTTTCCTCTTCAAGTTGCCTCTTCAGTTCCTCAATTTGTTGAGTAAATGCTTGTTTGCCCCTTGATAACTGGGACACCATAGCTTCTTTCTCATCTAGCTGACGTGAATATTCACCTGATAGGCAAAGGAAATGGCATCACTGTTAACATGAAGAAAACAGTCTGCAAACCCATATTAGAAATAAATTTTAACTCTTCTGTCCTCATATTGAATGTTCAGGTGATGAAATTCTCTATTGACATCTTCACACTTAATGTCAAATTACTTATTGTTTGTGGTGAGGCTTACACATTAGTCTGAATGAATAACTATAGCTTAACTTGTTGTCTTCTCTCCATAGCTCAATCTTTCAGGGTTAGGTGATAATATCCAAAACCTGGTGATGACTGTCAGAGGAGGGAGCTAAAATGTCTACTTCTACATGGTACCACTTTCATAAGATTTTTGAGAGACTGGTTTATTTATTGTTTACCCAGAAATTAGGTTTCCTCTGACACAGATGAAAAAGAGCTTGATCTGAAACAAGTCCCAGACCCATGTAGGAATGACTCCAGTCACTTTGAGGGTTCGTGCCAAACCCTCAAAGCCTTTCCAGAGCAGTTTGATCCACTCCCACAAAAGTCTTTCTCTCCAACACTGTCCCCAAATGACCTGGCAAGTAGGTCAAGAGCCTGAGCAGTTCAGTGAATCGCACATGTTCTCAGTCGCTTTATTTATTATTTTTTTTTTTGCGTGTTTGGAGAGGTCTTTAATGTATGTGAATTGTTACAATTGAGGGTTAAATGTGTACATAAGCAGTCCATTTTATTTTAGACATGTTTTCTTTCTTGGTTATCTGTCAGCTGTAAGTGATATAATTTATTTCCTAATAATTCAAAGTCTCTTACAAAAGTAAGAGTATCATTTTCAAAGTTGTCATTTTCTTTTTTTCTTTTTTTAATTTTTATTTTTTTAATACTTTATTTTATTAGGCTCTTGCATCACCAAATCAGTTGTTTTTAACCACATCAACTGTATTCTTCAGCAACACACACTAGGAGAGAGTTACCGGACTCAGTTTGCAGGCGCCCCCTCTGTGAGGTCAGGTCGTTGATCAGCCGCTGCTGCTCCTCTTCCTTGGATTTCAGTTCACTCACTTGGTCCTCTAGTGTGCGGCACATCTTCTCCAGGTTCCCCTATGAGGGGCAGGAAAAGAAGTAAATGAAGAGCTTTGCATATAATTTTGCTACAGCTATCATAGCTTCTCAAACAGAGAAATATTTATTTTGGGGCCTCCCCGGTGGCACAGGCCATTGAGCACAGTGCTTAGTTAAGCTGTCCACAGCCTCTGCAGCGTCAGTTCATCCCCGCCAGCCATGGAGATACCCACATGGCGCAGCAGACCTCTCCTGTCTCGCCTGTTGCTCCCCTCAGCAGTGCTTTCAGTCCATCTGCCTGTTCTGTTACCCGCTCTGTCTCTGGTGAATCCTCTCACCCTTCCCATGCATCTGGTCTGTACCCCAGTTCTTGTATAAATAAATAAATCTTTAAAAAAAAAGTAAATTTAAAATAAATAAAGAAATATTTATTTTGACACATAAAGCAAATTCTCTTATGTAATATGATACATCAGCATTTTTTCTTATACTTTATGACTGCTGTCCTAAGTTGAGAATATACCTTGAAATATTTTTAAAAGCCCATTATGAAGCTAAATGTGAATATTAGCATACACATCCTAAGGTTATTTTCTAAGTTGAAGATTTTATAAGAATTGTATATTTTCTAAAAGTGTGTTCATTCCATTTATGTATAGTAAAAATTTGTTTTTTGGGTAATTTCTCCAATGCTGTCATTTATTAATACTGTGATGGACTTAATGCACTGAGCTTCATTAAATTTCAGGTTCTTCATATGCTTGCTGGAAATAATACCAATGCTGATATCTTTCCTGCATAACTCCTGGATTACTACAAAGAACGAAAGACATAACATGTGTAAAGTGCTCTGTATGAACTATGATGTGCATGCAAAGGATTATTGTTATCAATAATAATATGCCAGATTCTGTAGTACCTTGGCTTTAGAGATGGTTTCTACATTACTAGCAAGGTCATCGATCTCCATCTTCATTTCACTCTTCTCCTTCTCCAGCTTCTGCTTGACCCTCTGCAGGTTGTCGATCTGCTCCCCGAGCTCGGCCACGCTGTCCGCGTGCTTCTTCCTCAGAGTGGCCGCTGTGGCTTCATGCTGCAGGGTGGCCTCCTCCAGGTCCCTGCGCATCTTCTGGAACTCAGCCTCCCGCTTCTTGTTCATCTCAATCTGGGCTGATGTGGCCCCACCAGCCTCTTCCAGCCGCTCACTGATCTCCTCCAGTTCCCGGGAGAGGTCAGAGCGCTGCTTCTCTGCTTTGGCCCTGGAGGCCCGCTCTGCCTCGATTTCCTCCTCCAGTTCTTCAATGCGGGCCTAGAAATGGTGAAAGCCACAACTTAGTTTCTTTGTATGGTAACTGTGCCTCTTAGAACCAAACTGATGGGAAAATGAACTTACTTGCAACTCTTTGATCTTCTTCTGTAGTTGAATGCCAAGGGCCTGTTCATCTTCAATCTTGCTTTGCAGATTGCTCATTTCAAACTCTTTCCTTTTGGAAAAGGACAAAAGATAACAATTGAGTCCATATTCGCCAGTGGAAGCAAGTTCATACTTATTCCTTTCATACTTACTTTTTGAGCCTTTCATCAAATTGTTGTTTTTCATTTTCAATGTCCATTATGGATTCTTGGGCCAACTTGAGGTCACCCTCAAGCTTCCTCTTAGCCCTTTCTAGATCCATGCGAAGTTTCTTTTCTTGTTCCAAGGACCCTTCGAGCTAAACATAAATAATGTTGAATCAAAAGGAATACTTACCTTCCTGTAGAATAAAATAATTTCCTTGCTAATCTTAGACTTACATCATCCACTTGCTGCTCTAGCTTGATTTTAGCTTTGGTCAGGGTGTTGACTTTGTCCTCTTCTGCCTGCAGGTCATCCAGGGTCTGCTGGTGGGCCTCTTGGAGGGCCTTCTTCTCCTTGGTCAGCTTTGCGATGGTTTCATCCAGGCCTGCCATCTCCTCTGTGAGGTTTTTCACCTAGGGTAGTAAAATTTCTTTGCATTACATGTTATATTTTGGTGGAATCAGTTTTATGCTTATGCTCCATAGCTTAATAAAAACATCAACTTTCCGTATGTTTCATACCTTGTTCTCAGTGGCATGCTTCTCCTTTTCAACCTTGGCCAGTGTCAGCTCAAGGTCGTCAATGTCTTTCTTCAGTTCTGAACACTCATCCTCCAGTTTCCTCTTCTTGGCTGTCAGCTCAGCATTGATCTCTTCCTCATCCTCAGCTCTCTCAGTCACCTCTTTGATTTTGGCTTCTAGCTGGATTTTGGTTTTGATGAGTTGGTCACATCTTTCCTCTGCATCAGCCAAGGCATCAGCTTCCTTGATTTGGAATCAAAATCAAAATTGGGAAGAAAGAATGAAATATTTACAATGGTAATGGTATCAATTCTTGCTGTTAGTTCTTTGAATGTAAATGTTTATGAACCACCAATAGTGAACAATTCAGAATACTTTCTATTGTGGGAAAATCAAAATGCATCAGATATTTTCCTAATCCCTTGAGGTAGGGAAGAGAGAGAGAGAGAGAGTGAGAGCGCAAGAAAAAAAATATATATAGCTCTCTATATCTATCTATCTATTTATATATCCTGCAGTAGATTTTAAAGCCTATTACCAAAACTACCATTAATTCAAAATGCAAATAATGACATAAAAGATCAGAAAGGTTGAATCAGAGATGGCTTCATGAATGTAAGCATTCATGAATGTAACTGTTCATTTGAGTTGGGCAGTGAGACATGGGTATGATGGCTTTGAATAGATCAATTTTGTGGGTGAAGGAGCAAGAGGGAAGGCATCCTGGATGTGACATGATGAGATGCTCACCATCGAATAGGTTTAAAAGAGTTTTTGAAATCAAAAACAATAGTTCAATGAAATTTTATGTAGAGTACTGCATCCTGCCATTGGTCAGCTATGATTTAATATCCATGATTATTGAGTTCAAGGAAGTTTCTGAGAATAACTAATCATTTTCTCTGTACTGTTCTTGCTTATTATTATTTCATTTGAAAGAGCTTAAAATCGTGTTCAAGGACTGTCTTCAAGGGGAAGGAAGTCTTAATCCTGTAGTTTTATGCAATTGTGTAGGATGGAAGATGACAGTTTTATATCACTGCCCTGACACTAGTTTGGGGGGGGGGGTGATTGGGCATGAAGGAATATATGGGCTTTATTAGTATCCTCACTTTCTCCTGCTAGTGAGTGTCTCCCATGGTGACCACCAACTCATTGCTGCCAATGGCTAGAGTTCTAGCACCTGCATCCTATTTAGCCATGTCCAGGATGATACTACTACTTACAGCCTGAACCTGAAGCTGCAAGTCATTTTTTTCTTTCAATAGTGACACCATCTTTTCTTCCAGTTCCTTCCTTTTTGCTTCTGACTTGGCAAGTTCATCCTTTGTTTTCTGAAATTCTTCCTTCATGGTGGCCATCTCCTTCTCGGTCTCTGCACTCTTGAGGAGGGGCTTGATCTTGAAGAAGAGCTTCATCCAGGGCCAGTGCTTCACATTCATGAAGGCACGGACATTGTACTGGATGCAGAAGATGGACTCTCTATGATAGGACAGAATGTTCAAAGTCATATTATGACATGAAGCAGAATCAGATGAGTGAGGTTAATGGGGTTCAGTAAAGTGTCCCTGTGGATACCTTCTCTCCACCATCTTCTGGTACTCCACTCTTGCCAAGAAACCTCTGCACATGGCCTGGGTTCGGGTAATCAGCTCAGCCAGCTTTTCATCTCGCATCTCTTCCAGGAGCCCCAGAAGACCAGCTTTGAAAAAGACCTGTGTAGAGGCAGAGTTGCAGATCAGACTTGGAGTTACATCCACTCCAAAAGGACAGGAATAGCACCATTAGACTTTAGAGAAAATTACCTTGGTGTGACCAAATTTATACTGGGTGTGGTCAATGTCAATGGACGCAAGGAGCTTCTCAGAAGCCTTCTTGCTGTCAATGAATTGGCCTTCAGGGATAGCACTTGCATTTAGTACCTTGTATCTGTCAAAGTAAGTGTAGATTTTTTTTCACTTGATTTATACTAGCATTAACTAAATATTAAATGATCCATTAAAAATCAGCTTTCATTAATTTTACTGCATTATTTTTTATTTAGGTAACATTGGCAAACAATATTTTTGGTTCACAGGAAGGGCATTATATACATGATGATCAGTCTAGTATTGGCTATCTATTTTTATGCCATTTTATCTTCCTGCATAGTGTTGCAACTTTCCTTTCTGCATCATCCACCTTGTTCTCAGGAAAGGATTCTATAATCTTGTTCCCATTAAAGTGAAGATGATCTAGAAAAATGCAACATGGTATCCTTGCTAGATGCATTTGATTTTTAAGATCCCAAGAAATCAACATTTTATTAAGTTATCTGGTAAGTGTACCCTTTAGGTATGAGAAACTGTCCAAATAATCTAACATCAAATGTCAGAGTGCTTTGGGTATTGAACACTAGAGATCTCTTTCAACTCCACCAGACCCAGAATTAGGAGAGACCAGCTCTCTACAGCTGCCAATCATTATCCCCTTGGATTCTCCTTTGATTCTCAAGATGGATTTGTCCATGTAGGAGAAAGGGGAGCTCAGGAGCTACTGTTGTGGCACACTTCTGGGAAAATAGTGTGTGAGGGAGATAGATGGAGATATATGACACCAAACGAGGTAAAAGAAAACAACTTATTAGTAGCTAGGCCCATAGGGGCAGTTC
Source organism: Talpa europaea (assembly GCF_964194135.1). Taxonomy (NCBI): domain Eukaryota; kingdom Metazoa; phylum Chordata; class Mammalia; order Eulipotyphla; family Talpidae; genus Talpa; species Talpa europaea. The sequence continues at coordinate 94,217,326 of NC_140074.1, forward strand.
CTAACTCATTCACTTAATAACCATGTGACTTAGACAAGTAGATTAATCTCTGTAAGTGTCAGTTTATTCATATATAGAATGAGGTATTGATGGTATTTATATCTACTGAGTTTTCATAAGAGCTAAACCTAGTAGATAACCCAATCGTACTAAGTACCCAAAAATGGTAGCTCTTTCATCAAGTTAATGTATCTATCTATGAGCTAAGACAGGAGCTTGATAATGGAAAAATTTGCAGAGTACTCAAAAGCAGAGGCTTTTTTTTTTTTTACTTTTTGTGGCAAACTAAAAATAAACAGAGGCATATTTTTCACTATTTTGCTTGCGCTAAATGTGTTTATACAAAATTTTAAGATACACCACAATTAGGAGAATCTGACCTCTGTTTAAAGTCTCCATAAAGGATCCTGCTTGGGAAGCCCTTCCTGCAGATGCGGATGCCTTCCAGCACACCATTGCACCGCAGCTGGTGCAGCACGAGCTCATGCTCCATGGCCCCTAAAAAAATACATATTTATTTTATTGCAGAGTTTTTCCAAAGGAGGTATGGCAACCATGCTTTGTGTTTTCACTCTAGAACATCTTACCAGGAGTTTTGGTTTCATTGGGGATGATACACCGCACAAAATGTGGATGAGTACTCCTGAGGTTGGTCATCAGCTTGTTCAAATTCTCCTATAAAATTGGGAACAGTCCTGTTATCTTAGACTGCAGAGCTGCTTGTGGGAATTTGCTGATGTCTATAAAACTGATGTTTCTGGCTGAGCTGAATGACTAGTTTGGACCGTATTTACTTAAGGTAACACCTAGGTCTGCTTCTCCGGAGAGGTAGTTTCCGCCTCTGTACCCCCACTTGTATTGGCAGGAATTACACATATAAAGGAACCTGACATTTAATTCTTTCAGTGTTTATAAGCACATCTTTTTTTTGTACCTTGGTCCTTTGCTACCACCTACATTTACAAGGCCTTTTATCTTCTCACACTAGATGACCTCGCTTTCTTCTACTAAACTTTGTGGGTCTCCATTAAGAAAAATGCAAGCTTGCACCACAGTTGAGTTTTCTCAAGAAACATAAGAGTTCTCCTTTCCATCTCTATCAAGTTTGAGATCATAAAGATACTCTCTAACAGGAAAATCCTACCAGTTATAATTGAAAATTGACTAGAGTAGGAATAAGGATACTGTATTATGTACCTTCTAGGCTAGCTGCAAGATTTTCATTCATCCTACTGATAATTCAGTCTCTCTCTGAGTACATGTTGTTGCTTATTTTCATGACTCAGCTAGATTATTAATGGTAGAGTATTAAGTTTTATAGAATTTCCTAGCATGAAAGATGAGCTATTAATTTATGAATAAAGTTCTATCCAAAGCTAGACCAACAGGAGTCATTAGTTAATGTCAGTCTTAAATGACTTGTGGAAAGAAGATCCTGTGTTTTTGAAAACAAATTCCCAAACTGTGGAGAGTCAAAAATAGTTTCTTCCTTACTCTGAAAAGGGCAGAGACAGTCTGGAAAGAAGAGCCCTTCTTCTTAGATCCTTTCTTGGCACCACCACTTGCCTCTAGAGGGAAAAAAATAAGAAAAAGTACCATTTAATATGGTTTTGGGTTGATAGAATGTGATAGAGTTATTTCTTGCCTATTTTCAAATTTCTGTGTCATCAAATGAAACACTTTTTACTCTACTAACCTCTCTAACTAAAGCTGAATATATCTTATCTGTCCACTAAGTTTGTATTCAATTCCTTGGATTTTTTTCCTCATTAGACATGAAGTAAAGGGTTTTCTTCTCACTATAGAGAGATGGACTCACAGATATTAGGCTATTTGGGGCCACAGTAACTTCAAAAATCATCAAATAGAAGCTTAAAGCTTCATTATACTGTCTTAATATCTCCATATCATCAACATCTAGCAGATGTGGAAGGAGGAAGCTGGCTAAAGAGGCTTTTCATTGGTTGAGTTCCTGAACATTTCTCTCTGAACCTTTAAGTAGATTCTTTCTTAGTACTGGAGTGAGCCATTATTGTAAAATTACAAGAAAGCCTACTTCTTCAAAACTTTGAGGAACAGTGGATTTGCTCCTGCGATCCTTCTGCTGGTAGTAAAAGATCACTGGCCTCAACATAAGGTCACATTTTGTAATACCTGAGAAAGTCAGATTTGTTTCTCTTTTATTAGCATTACCTGCTTCAGCAGTTTGAGTCCCAGAGAAGAGGTTAGCCAGAGTCTTCATTGGAGACTTCTGGTACAGCCCCACCACAGTCTCATTCAGGGGGTCCTTGTTCTTGTCAAGCCAGCCAGTAATGTTGTAGTCCACGGTGCCAGCATAGTGTATGAGTGAGAAGTGGGCCTCAGCCTTGCCTTTGACAACTTTGGGCTTTTGGAAGTTGGCAGACTTTCCAAGATGCTGTTCATACAGCTTGTTCTTGAAGGAGGTATCTGTGGCCTTGGGGAACATGCACTCCTCTTCCAGGATGGAGAAGATGCCCATAGGCTGAAAGGCAGGCCATGACACAAAATTACAATTCTATTTAAACTTTTTTCTCTATCTAAAGAATTAAAATAAGAGGAAGATTGTGTTGTTACGAATAATTGTTTCTGACATGCAAATATACCTTCTCAATGAGCTCAATGCAGGCAGCCAGGTCCATCCCAAAGTCGATGAACGTCCACTCGATGCCTTCCTTCTTGTACTCCTCTTGCTCCAGCACGAACATGTGGTGGTTGAAAAACTGTTGCAGTTTCTCATTGGTGAAGTTGATGCACAGCTGCTCCAAGCTGTTAAACTAAATAAATAGATTTGTTAATTTTTCTCTTTAGCAAATTGAGCTTTTTAAAATACAGGACTTATATTTTATAAAATATAAGTCACTTTTATATATTTTATATATATATTATATAATATGTCACTATTAATGCTCTTTTCTTGCATTTGATCAAGTTACACAGGTATTTTTATGAGTCCCTATTTAATCTCTCCATATTTATTCCTATTAATTTTTTCATATTCTGTTGACCCATTTAAGAGACAATTTATGGCCCATTAGAAGTTGGCTGGGAGGAATCTGTATTGTATGAAAATCACCATGGTCAGAATTGAAAGTGAGCAGTAATTGTCACCCTTGTTCTTTTTAAATGTAAAATAAAAAATCAATCAAGATAGCAAATGTTATGTGCATTATAAGATACACCTATATTTTTTAAATGCCACTAAAAAATCAGAAACAACAAATCATTACAGTGAAGTGGCAAAATCAATATATAAAAACTTGTTGTCTTCTATATACAATGAAGTAGATGAAAAAACAATCAGGAAAATAAACCCACTTACAATCAAATCAAAAAGAATTAAGTAGCTAGGAATAAATAAAATAGGTGAAAGACATGGAAAACTTATGAAAATGATAACATTCTTCAAGGAAATAAAAGAAGATAGAAAGAAATAGAAAGATATTCCATGTACATGGATTAGGAGAATTAACATTATTAAAATGGCCATCTTAACCAAAGCAATATACAGATTCGATGCAAACCTTATCAAAGTTCCAATAGAACCCTTCAAGGAAATTACTAAAATTTGTATAGAACCACAGATCCTAATCAGCTAAACCAAACCTGAGGAAAAAAAGAATGGAGATATGCTCCCTGACTTCAAACTATACTACAAACAAACAGTAATCAAAACAGTATGTGATTGGATAAAAGTAGACACACATATCAATGGAATAGAATTGAGGGTCCAGATATTAACCTACACAAGAAGCCAACAGCATACAAAGGAGAAAGAAAAGTCTCTTTAACAAATGATGTTGGGATAATTGAACAGGTACATGCAAAAGAATGAATCTAGACCACTATTTCATACTGTACACAAAAATTAACTCAAAGTAGATTAAATACTTGATTGTAATACCTGCAACCATAAAATACATAGAAGAAAATAGAGGTGATACACTCTATAACATCAGCCTTTGATATGTATTTGGGGACTCAGTTCCAATGGTAAAGGAATCAAAAGCAAACATAAATGAATGGGATTACATCATGCCAAAAAGCTCCGGCACAGCAAAAAAACAAAACAAAACCTGTCATTAAAATGAAAAGACACCCCACTGAGAGGAAGAAAATATTTGCACATAATACATCTGACAAAAGGTTAATATTGAAGATCTACAAAGAACTCATACAACTCCACAAGAAAAAAAAGATCAAATAACCTGATTCTAAAAAATGGACAGATCCAAAAAGACACTTCTCCAAAGATGATGTATAGATAACCAAAAGGCACATGAAAAAAATGTTCATCATTACTTATTATTAAGAAAATGCAAATTAAAACCAGAATGAGCTATCACCTTGCACCTGTGAGAGGGATATAACAGAGACCAGAAGCAAGTGCTGGCAAGAATGTGGAGAAGAAAGAACCTTCATACAATGTTGGTGGGAATATAAACTTGTGCAGTCTCTATGGATTATAGTATGGGGGGCAATCATCAGAAATTTTTAAATAGATCCATCATATGACCTAGCAATTCCACTTCTAGGTACTTTCAAAGAATATAAGAACACCAATCTAAAACAATATATGCCCCCTATGTTCATTGCAGCATTGTTTGCAACAGCCAAGATATGGAAACAACATAAATGCCCAACAACAGATGACTAGATAAAGATGATGTGGTATATATATATATATATATATATATATATATATATATATATATACATACACACACATATACATATACACAATGAAATACTACTCATCTATTTAAAAAAAAAGAATTTCTGCCATTGTCAACAAAGTTGGGACTTGAGGAGCTTCTGTTAAACAGAAGTATGTGTAGAAAGAGAAAGAAATACTGGATGATTTCACTTAGGCGGAGTATGAAGAAACAAAACAAAGGGAGAGACCAAATAGACTCTTGGGTTTTGACTGCAGAACGGAGATTACAGAGATTACCAGAACTGAAAGGGAGGAAAAGGTGGAGTGGTGGGTCCAAAGAACTGTGATACAAGGTTATTGGCACTTTGGTGGTGGTCTTGGGTTAGTAACATTATCTGAAGAAGTATGAACCCGTGCCCATAAACAATCACATTGTTGGAAACCAATGATACCTCAATAAAAATAATGAACTTAGTACGGCACGCATTTCCTAATTTTCTATATTTCTGTAATGCCCAAGTTTTACTCTCATGATTGGAAAGAAAAAATTAAGTGAAAAATGTATTTCATAATCAAATTTCTATCCCAGGTTATCAAATTAATAAGAATTAATACTGACTCTGAATTACTTAACTTTTCTCAACTCTTATTATCTTGCCTAAATATTTCTGAATGATTTTTCCACCATGGATTGAGAATATGTTATATGTTATAGTTTTTCTTGATATTTTTATGTAAACTGCATTTTGCCTTATGGGATTTTTTGGAGCCCCTCCCTGCAACTACACCACGCTATTCCTATCTCCCTTTGGATCACAAAAAATGAGTCTTCATTTAAGTGTGTTATTTCTCACAGAAGTACAGTTACCATTACAATAAATGAGTGGTAGCTACCCAGTTTCTCTTTTAAATGTTAGCATGGCTAAGATTTCTTTTATTTTTAGAATAGCTTTTTGACAATGGTAGGTAAAGGTCATAATATTAAAAATTATTTTTATTGATATTCCCATTGCCTTACCAACTAGCTATCGACTTACATCAAAGATCTCAAAACCAGCGATGTCCAAGACCCCGATGAAGTACTGCCTGGGCTGCTTGGTGTCCAGCTGCTGGTTGATGCGGGTGACCATCCACAGGAACATCTTCTCATAGATGGCTTTGGCCAGAGCACCCACAGCATTGAGCACCTTGAATGACAAAGACACATCTCTTGAGGTTGTTAGAGAGCTGTATAAATGTTTGCCTTCCTGGTGGTGAATTTGAATTATGCACCTACCTGCTCTACAGTCTGTCCTTTGGTGACAAACTCATTGCCGACCTTGACCCTAGGGTAGCAGAGGGCTTTGAGCAGGTCAGCAGAATTCAGACTCTGGAGATAGGCTGCCTTGTCAGCAACTTAAGGGAAGAAAGGAGAATGTGATGTTGTTATGGCCCAAACAACCCACTTTATTTTATGCAGTTCTTTCAGAATATCTTTTTTGAGGATTCTTGCCTATTTTTCTACTAAGTTCAAGACCTTGATTATGGATAGCATGCCCTAAAGAACTTCAGAAATTACAGGAAATATCAATCCAGTAGTGATGCTCCACGTGATGTGTCATCTAAGTATATCTTAAAACTCAATGCTTAAAAACAAATTGTCTTAGGAAAACTCAAGAGTAACAAATTAAGAATGTGATTTTCAAAAAAATCCCATGAATGACTCATTGATACCTTCAGTGCCATCTGGCTCTGCTTGCTCCTCCCTTTGCTTTTGCTTGAATTTCAAGTTCCCATAGTGCATCACAGCCCCCGTGAGCTTATAGATGGAGACCTTCTCCTCATTAGTGAAGCCCAAAATATCAATTGCACTCTGCCAACATAGCCAACAGGATAACTGTTAGATTAGGATCCACACACTATTAATACTTAACATTCCCATTCCATGTTCATCAAACCAAGGAAACTAACAGGACTGATGGGAGACAAAAACTCCTTAGCTTCTGCATATAGGGACCTGTTCAACCAAAGCCCCAGTGCAGAGCACTAGAATCATAGGTGCATACCCTCTGAAGATTCAAACAGGTAAATTTAAGATAGGGAACAGGGCTACAAAACTTAAGGAACTTGCTATTTTGAGAGGAGGTATTTATTACAAAAAAAATTAAGTAAATTCAGAAATGACAAATCTTCAAAAGACTATTAAGGGAAAATAAATGTTGTAGCAGCCCATCCTAATTTTTTCAGTAACTCCAAGTGGAATATCCATGCTCATTCTTGAATTCTCTTTTGCTATTTTTACTAGAAATATCTGGAAGGATAATATTTTCTGATCCAATATAATCATTCCAATTTTCTTGTGTTTAACTTACATCTGTGGCCATCAGTTCTTCCTGATCATCAATACTGGCCACACTGATCTCTCCTTGACTGACGAATGGGTAATCATATGGATTGGTGGTAATCAGAAGCATTTCTAAGTACAGAGAACAGAAGAGAATTAAGAATTACCCCTTCATTAAGCAAGAGATCTCTAGATAAATTCTAAGGAACTACTTGATGCTAAAGAAGATGATCTTTGGGGTCATATTGGGAAAATTTTATCTGTAAGGCTAATCAGTGCAGCGCTATCTATGTAAGGTCCAGAATTGAAAAACCACCTGAAAATCCTTAAAAAAGTATGGTTAAATAAATGGTGCTAATTTCTAGAATGTAACACTATGCAACCAGTAGAAACAATAATATGGAACTGTATCTATTGACAAGGACCATGACAAGAACTATATCTGTTGACAATAGCCATGGATGCATTATTGCTCAGTGGAAAAAATAGATTATGAAAGAGCATGTACCTAATTTTTCAGTTATTGTATGCATGTAACTATATGAAGAGATATCTCTATAGAAAATACTGGAATGAAATTCATTTGAATGTTCACAGAGCTTATTTCACAGGGGTAGGACTTGAAGGAGTTACTTTCACTTTTCCATTTGCCCTTTGTTTGGGCTTTTGTAATAAAGATGTAACAATTTTACCAAACTTACAAAGCTATTTTCATATAGGTTGGGCCATATGTGGATAAGTGCTGGTACAGGGATTCTGAAAAAGGATGATGATGACATTTCTTACCAATTAGTTCTGGTTTTTTGTTTGATGTGATCTGATAAAAAATATGATAACTCCTTTCAGCCTTAAGCTGAAAAGTGACTCTAGACTTCTCTAACAGATCTGGAAGGAAACAAATTAACAAAAAGAAAAAAAATGTAAAAGTTCATGAGAAATGTGTATTTTACTTCAGTTTATAGTAAATAAGAAACAAAAATGGTTATAAATGATATTCAAGCACTTACACGTTTCAATATCAGCAGAAGCCAGTTTTCCTGTTGTGCTAAAGTGGATTCTGATAAATTTACCCTTGAAAGGAAAAGTGGTATTAGTACTAGTTTTAAATCATAACATTTTTTAAAATCATGTCAAATTTTTGAAAAACTCAAGACACTTGAAACGGTAATGCTTTCATATCAAAGCCTCAGGTAGAAAAGATATATATACTCTTTTTTAAGTGAAAGAATTTTCTCTTTGATTTAAAAATTGTAAATTCTTCTAGGTGCTGACAGATTAAGAAAGAACTCAGATACAGGGACACATATCTTTTTAGAGAGGACATGAATTGGTGTTATTATGCTCAGAGGAAGAGGAAAGAGTTGCGATGTCATGTAATGTGAACGAAAAAGATTCAGAGAATGTATTCACACACATCCCATAAATTATGAGCAGTGAAGAGTGTCCAAGGACTTACAAAGCGAGAGGAGTTGTCATTCCTCACAGTCTTGGCATTGCCAAAGGCCTCCAGTAGGGGATTGGCGCTGATGATTTGATCTTCCAGGGTCCCCTGCAAAAACAAGGGCAGTGCTCATATGTAGGGCTCAGGAATTCCTCACCTGGCAGCACAGACAGAGCCTGGATTTTAATGCTGGCAATCAGACTCACTTGCATTTTGCCCGAAGTAACTTCTTCCTTCTTTTTGTCCGGAGTAACTGCAATTGTTGCAAAGTACTGGATGACACGCTTGGTGTTCACAGTCTTCCCTGCACCAGATTCTCCACTGGCAATACAGGCAAAGTCAGATGAGGTCCCAAAGCTAATAGCTCTCAGAGTCATAAAAAGATAGTATAAAACCTACTTACGTGATCAGGATTGATTGATTCTCTCGATCTGCAAAAGAGAAAGGATAGACATTTAATACTATTGTATTATGTATTTGTAAGCAATGAGTAAAGTGGAATGAACTTAGTATTTTTCAGGTATCCTAGGATTGAGTGTTCTAAATCTGCCACCTTTTCCATTACCCCTCTCTCCTAATCTTCTGCCCCATTAACTTCAGCCACACACGTGTTAAACAGAAGACATAACACAGTGTCAGGCATTTTCTTTTTTAATACTCTACCACAAATAAGTATCCAAGTATAAAGACTTGGGTCTTTAGTTGGGTTTCGATAAGAATTTAAATTTGTGACATTTATCATCAGTGCAAGAAGTAATAAAAAAATAAGCATTAGACATTGGAGATATTTTTAGCAAGTGAGAAGGAGTAAATATATTTTAGTGAAGGTGGTAGCTTTGCAAGTATTTTTTTAGGGAAAGGTAAAAGTTCATTTTGATGTTTTATATTTACTCTCGTGAAAGGTGAATTCTTTAAGCCCTCTCCCCACGATGCCACAAGAACCCTAGATTGGTCTGACTAACGACTCTAGTAAGAAGATTCATGGTGTAACAGCCTTAACAGCAGATGCACCTTAATATCTGGAGCATGTTCAGTTTGGCCCTGGGCAAAGAACAATAGCATTTATGTCACATGTAATATAGAGAAACCATTCATTGGTCACAATTTATGATACTGAGGATAAGACCACAGAGGGAAATTTTGCTCTTCCGTTTTTATGCTCTTGGTAATGCAAGAGTTTGAATGTGTAATAGTGTGTGTATGTACACATACATGTAGGTATATTTGTGCTCAAGCTTATTTAGTTTCTGTGTGATTTAAAGGTAATTTGAAATAAAGGCCAATCTCTCTTGAATCTTAAAAGTTTAAGAGCTCAATTATATAATGGTAGTGAATGCAAATCATTTTTTACACTCTCTCCTTCCCAGGCCTTCTACCTCACAAATACACCAGCCTCAATTAAATGGACCATCTCAAAGAGTGGAGTGGATGGTTAGATTCTTTCTCCTATGATTCTGCCCTAAAAAGATGCACATATACAGCATCCAACTCACCAGTCAGCATGAACTGATAGGCGTTGTCAGAGATGGAGAAGATGTGGGGCGGGGCCTCCTGACGCTTCTTGCCTCTGTAGGCGCCCACCACCTCGGGGTTGTACACCGGCAGCCACTTGTAGGGGTTGACGGTGACACAGAAGAGGCCCGAGTAGGTCTGAGAAAGTGAACAAGAAACAAATAGCTCCCTGAAAACCTTTCCTGTTATTTGTGCAATTCCACTTATTAAATGGATTTTAGCTAAAAGGAGCACTTTCAAGTGCTCACATTCTTTCAAGGCGTCTGCAACAAAAAATTAACCGGAAGTTCCAGCAATGGCATAGTAAAATTTTGGAAAGAGACTGTAATTTAGACTTATTATCATTCCCTTTGGGATTTGTCACCATAGCAGAAGCCATAGTCACCTATAATCACATAGCAGAAGTTCCAAAAGTTGGGTTTTTTTAATGTGTAGTATGAAACATGTTTATTTATATTACTATAAGAACTAGGCAGAAATTTCCTTTGCAACATTAAGATAGTTCAAATTCATGAAAACACACATTTGAATGTAACTTAAGTGCCAGCAAATGCAGGAATGGTTAGAAAAACTAACCATTTTTAGATGACACAAAAAGGCACTTAAAAAGGTAAGCGTGGATGCATGTAGCAATATTGGGGAAATACTTGCAGAATACTACTAAGGTATAAAGAAACAAAACACAAAATAATGTAAACACATTATTATTGCAACAGGAAATTTTTCAAGATTCTTGATGCCTGGTCTAGGGTGGGCTCCAACCAATCAGAATGGCTGCTGATCCCTGACACCAGAAACACCGATGTAGGTGTCCAGCAGAATATCAGCACTGTCTAAACCACACAGATGATCAGTGAAACAAAATAAATTTAATTAGAAAACATTCACTGAGAGTGTATTATGTGCCTGGCTTCTGCTAGGCTCTAAGAATGAAACATGAGTGAGATGATGTTCCTTGAGGAATTCCCCGTGTATGCAGGAGGCAGAAGCATACATGAATGGTGGTCAGTGTTACAGCAGGGACAGTAGCACACACAGATACAAATTGCTGTTGTTTTGGAGGAGTGAAAATGAGTGAAATTGATCTTTAAAACCGTATTTTAAAGCATTAGCGTAAGTTTATCATTTCCCTCTGGATGATTTGCAGCCGGAATGGAAGAGGGGTGTAGGCATATGGTTGGGATAGAAGCAGTGACTGCTCCCCTGGCCTTGCCTGGCGCTAGAGAAGAAGGCAAAGAACGAAGTGCCAACTCGTGTGCCTTACAATAGCAATAGTGAACTGAGTATACAACTCGTGAAAGTAGTCCTTGCGACCCGTTTATACTACAGTGACAACAATGGGCTGGCAAGGTACATGGTGATAATGATAAAGATAACTTTTGTTCTGGGGTGGGGGTGGAGGTGGGGGACTCACGTAGATCATCCAGGCTGCATAACGCTCTTTGAGGTTGTACAGCACAGCGGGCTCATGCAAGTGGGTCATCATGGCCATGTCCTCGATCTTGTCATATTTGGGAGGGTTCATGGGGAAAATCTGATCATCTTTCACTGTCACAGTCTGGTCAATGGGAAAGAGAATTGTTATGTCAGTTCAACGATCAAACAAAAAAAGTCAGCAAAATGTGGTGGGCTTCAGGGTCTCTACTCACCGCTCCCGCCTCGGTCTTCACTGTCACTTTCCCAGTTTCTCTGCTCTGGATAGTCCCTTTCACAAAGGACTCCTTAGCGTCCACCACAAAGACAGATGTCTTGGCATCAAAGGGCCTATTCTGGGCCTCAATTCGCTCCTTTTCAGACTTTCGGAGGTAAGGGGCAGCCTCCCCGAAAATAGCCATTTCCTGGTCTGAGCTCATGGCTGCTGAACTCAGACGTCCTGCAAGAGATGAAGCATTTCACACTAGAGATACTGGCCTATCATGTATGTCAACAAATCTCTCCATTGATGCTATATCAGGGACCCCATTGGGAATTCCACTGTCTACCACGAACCACTGTACACCATGCTACAGTCATTGAGACAAAGATAATCACAAGGATTCAAATGCTCTGGGGTCAGTGTGTACCCAACACTGTCCACAGGGCTTCACATCTATTATCTTTTTTTGCCCTCTGAGACTGGCACTCGAACCAGGGAGCTGGGTTGCAATCTCAGCATGCTGCTAAGGTACACAGCCTGGGGTAAGGCACTTGACCTTTTTAAAGCTTCAGTGTCTCCATCTTCAGAATAGGGATTATTGGGGTACAATTTAATAAGGATTTCTCCCCACTATAGGCATTATAATATCTGCCTGTCTTAATTCACGTTCCATGAGATATAGTGAAGATACTTTGAAAATAGAAGCTAAAATGACAATAGAGACAAACTGTTTGGAATAGTTTCTGCTGTCATTTATTATAATGTAACAAAATTCCATTTCTTGTCATATAATACAAGAGAACTATATCTCTTCCTTTAGATGTTTAGCCAGAAGTGCTCAAGTTCAGTGGTTTGGAGGATTATAATTTTGCATACTTTTTTTTTTAGATGCATGTTTACTAGAGTTTCTCTAATATAATTTCTTTGCACAATAAATCTAGTTAATCAGTTGAACCCAATTAAGCTAATTGAGGATAAAAGCTATAGCAAATGTCATCCTCATTCTTTTACATTGAAGGGCTCCCTTTGCTATTTCAAATTTCCTTCTGAAAAGTGCAGGCTCTGTTCCCTATTATCTGCAGCTTGTTAGTGGCATCAGTGGAATGAAAGGTTTGGCAAAGTCTTTACAAGATCAAATTACTTCAAACTCATTTTAATCAGCTATCCAGCCAGCTCTCTCTTTAAAATGCTAATGTGCTTGGAGAAAACATGAAAACCTTTATTATCAATGTAGCAAAAACTTCAGGGTGCTATGGCTTTATACAACACTCAGCATTGGGTAAGGTTACTTCTTACAAGATTTTAAAGACGTTTCAATGAAACATTTTCTTTTGAATTTATTGGATATCATGTCTACCAGGTGAATTCTAATAACAGGATGTATTTTGATCAGATCTGAGATTTTTAGCAAAGGAGTTAGTGCAGACTTTTTGTTCCTACAGAAACTAAGTAATATGTTATTAACATATTGCTAAAATGTCACCCCATTAATGCTTGATTTCTAGATGAGGATGTGTGCATTGTTTTAAAAGAAAAGTCCTGTCTCTCTCCCTCTAACACCTTCCAGAAGTACAGTTGTTAAAGTATTTACTGAGACTAACATTTTCTCTAAGGTTGCTAAGTGACATAAATCCATCCCAGAGGCTCTCCCATCCTCCTCCAGGGACTGCTTAGTTCAAATCTTACCTTGTTAGCAAGTGAGAAGATGTAGTCTGAAAGCAAGAAAGTTTTCTGTAGAAAAAAAAAAGGGGGAAAAGCACTTGATTCATTAACCCAAAACAAGACAAAATAAATCCTATTTGGGGCATTGCTATTATAAACGGAAGGCAATAAAAGTCATGGATGTAAAAACGTGCCTTGTCAAAGGAGCAACACCAGCTAGCAGCTCAGCCGACAGACACCAGACACGGGGCAGTGTGGCCAGTGTCCCTCTTGAAAGGCAGGTCCCGTTCCCACTTACCTTGGAGCTTTTTAAAGCAGGACGAGTCAGCTTCATTCCAAGGGCTCTTTTATATGGATAGCTATGGAAACAATGCAGCTGCCTCTTTCTTAAGTCAAAAGGAATTGTTTGGCAAAAAAAGCCTTGGCAATCTCGCATCCTCACATAATTCTCATTCATATTAAGAACGGTTGGATATAATTAGAAATATTTTTCTATTGACTATGTGAATAAATCTCCTATGGATAATTTGAGAAGATGATCTGAAAGGAAGGTCCAGGCTGGTGGATAAAGCAGTGGCTGGGCAGCCAGAATACGTGGCTTCTCTCAAATTCTTTCTGGCCTTGCTGGGCATGCCATTCAGGCTTGCCTGCCATCACTTTTCATATTTACAACATTCCAGGATAGAAATAAAATACAAACACTTATTTTAATATTCACCTGCTGATCCTTTCCATCCCAGTAAAATTATGTGCCTTCAAGATTTAAAGAGAAAGACCTCTCCTTGGTCCAATATTCTTGTAGTTTCAGGCATATCCTTACTCTTTTTACTTTTGTCCAAGCTGTTTCTTGACACCATTTCCTGCCTGCCTACTCCTTTGACTTGCTGCAGTGAGAAAGGCTAAATATTTTCTAACAGTAAAAAGTGCTTTTGGAGAATATTTACCAACATTTTTCCTGTCTGCATGCTGAAAAAAAATGAAGTATTAGTGTAGCAGTCAGATAAAGTAGAAATGATTTGGCTACATCTATACAGGGCCTGGTGAGTCATTTCTTTAGATTTCTCTATCTGATACAAGTATAAAAAATATATATGGCATTGAGAAAAATATGAAATATTGATAAAAATTCCAAATAGCATCTTTTTTAAAACTTTTAGGAAGAAATTTCAACTAGCTTCTTTGAACAATCTTGTACATCTCTGAATTTATAATTGAAATAATGACATACGTTTCTTGATCAAAAAAATTTAAATGATGGTATACAGAATTTGCATTCTTTTTTTTTTTTTTTTTTTTTTTTTTTTTTTTTTTTTTTTCTTATTCTCTTTTTTATTTTTTTTATTTTTTTTTTTTTTTGTGAAATAGTTTTTTTTTTTTTTTTTTTTTATAAATTTTATTGTTATATTCCCCATACAATTGCAGCCCCCCATACTGACCCCAATCCCTCCCCTCCCGCCCCCGCCCCCCTAAAAGTGTCTCTGGTTCATAGTTTTTTGTTGATTTTGATTTTCACTTTCTTATAGTTATTCATTTTCCTGGTCCCTTATTTAAGTTTTCTAGATTCCTGCTATGAGTGAGACCATCCGGTATTTTTCTTTTTCTTTTTGGCTTATTTCGCTGAGCATGATCCCTTCCAGCGCCATCCATGTTGCAGCAAATTGCATGTGTTTATCTTTTTTGAATGCTGAGTAATATTCCATGGTATATATGTACCACATCTTCTTGATCCAGTCATCTATTTTTGGGCATTTGGGTTGTTTCCAAAGCTTAGCTATTGTAAACAGTGCTGCTATAAACATAGGGGTGCAGGTGCTCTTTGGAATTGATGTTTCTGTGTCCTTTGGGTAAATACCTAGGAGTGGAATTGCTGGGTCATATGGAAGCTCTATGTTTAGTAGGTCCAGAAATCTCCACACAGCTTTCCACAGTGGTTGGACCAGTTTGCACTCCCACCAACAGTGCAGAAGAGTTCCTTTTTCTCCACACCCTCGCCAACATTTGTTGTTGCTAGTTTTTTTAATATGTGCCATTCTCACTGGTGTAAGATGGTATCTCATGGTAGTTTTGATTTGCATTTCCCTGATGACAAGTGATGTTGAACATTTTTTCATATGCCTGTTGGCCATTTGCATTTCCTCTTCAGAGAAGTTTCTTTTAAGCTCTTCTGCCCATTTTTTGACTGGATTATTTTCTTTGTTGTTGTTGAGACTCATCAGCTCTTTGCAGATTTTTGTGATCAGTCCTTTATCATTAGTGTTGGGTGCAAAAATGTTCTCCCAGTTGGTGGGGTTTCTCTTTGTTTTTGTTATTGTCTCTTTTGCTGTGCAAAAGCTCTTTAATTTGATATAGTCCCAGCTGTTTATCTTTGCCTTCACTATCACAGCTTTGGGTGATGTGTCTGTAAAGATGTCTTTGATGTGCAAATCACGTAGTGTTTCGCCTATATTTCCTTCTATATATTTTATGGTTTCAGGTCTTACGTCTAGTTCTTTAATCCATTTTGAGTTGATTTTTGTGTATGGTGTGAGGTGGTGGTCAAGCTTCATTCTTTTGCATGTAGCGACCCAGTTTTCCCAGCACCATTTATTGAACAAACTTTCTTTGCTCCAATGCATAGTCTTTGCTCCTTTGTCAAAGATTAGTTGACCATAAACCTGTGGGTTTATTTCTGGATTTTCTATTCGATTCCATTGGTCTGTATGTCTGTTCTTGTTCCAATACCATGCGGTTTTGATGATTATGGCTTTGTAGTATAGTTTGAAGTCTGGGAGTCTGATGCCTCCATTCCCTTCTTTTTTTTTCAGGAGAGCTTTGGCTATTCGGGGTTTTTTGTGATTCCATATGAATTTCATCAATAATTGTTCTATTTCTTTGAAGAATGACATTGAAATTTTGATTGGAATAGCATTGAATCTGTATATTGCTTTTGGAAGGATGGCCATTTTAATAATGTTTATTCTTCCAATCCATGAGCAGGGGATGTCTCTCCATTTCTTTGTGTCTTCTTCTATTTCTTTTAACAGTGTTTTATAGTTTTCTTTGTATAGGTCCTTTACCTCTTTTGTTAGATTTATTCCCAAATATTTGATTTTTTTTGTTTCAATAACAAAAGGGATGGTCTTTTTGATTTCTTCTTCTTCAGATTTATTGTTTGTGTATAGGAAGGCTACTGACTTTTGCGTGTTGATTTTGTATCCTGCCACTTTACTGAACTGATTGATGAGTTGAATTAGCTTTTCTGTGGAGTTTTTGGGGTTCTCTATGTATAATATCATATCGTCTGCAAATAGTGATAGTTTGACTTCTTCTTTTCCTATTTGGATTCCTTGGATGTCTTTCTCTTGTCTTATTGCCCTGGCTAGGACTTCCAGTATTATATTGAAAAGCAATGGTGAGAGTGGACATCCTTGTCTTGTTCCAGATCTTAATGGAATTGCTTTCAGCTTTTCACCATTGAGAATGATACTGGCTGTTGGCTTGTCATAGATGGCCTTTATGATGTTGAGGTATGTTCCTTGTATCCCAAGAATTTCAAGGGCTTTTATCATGAATGGGTGTTGCACTTTGTCGAAAGCTTTCTCAGCATCTATTGATATTATCATATGGTTTTTATATTTCTTTTTGTTGATGTGTTGGATAACGTTGATTGATTTTCGGATGTTAAACCATCCTTGTGCCCCTGGAATGAATCCAACTTGGTCGTGGTGAATTATCTTATGGATACATTGTTGGATTCTGATAGCTAAAATTTTATTGAGGATTTTTGCATCAGTGTTCATTAGGGAGATTGGCCTGTAGTTTTCCTTTTTTGTGTTGTCCTTGTTCGGTTTTGGTATTA
Organism: Talpa europaea; assembly: GCF_964194135.1. Classification (NCBI taxonomy): domain Eukaryota; kingdom Metazoa; phylum Chordata; class Mammalia; order Eulipotyphla; family Talpidae; genus Talpa; species Talpa europaea. The sequence goes on from NC_140074.1 coordinate 94,234,413, forward strand.
GTGTAATGTTGGCTTCATAGAACGTGTTTGGTATTGTCCCTTCCTCCTCAATTTTTTGGAAGAGTTTGTGAAGGATAGGCACTAATTCGTCTCTGAATGTTTGGTAGAATTCATTTGTAAATCCATCAGGTCCTGGGCTTTTGTTTTTGGGGAGGTTTTTGATTACCATTTCAATTTCGCTAATTGTAATTGGTCTGTTTAGGTGTTCTATTTCTTCTTTATCTAGCTTTGGGTGATGGTAGAGTTGTAGGAATTTGTCCATCTCCTCTAGATTGTTAAACTTGTTTCCATATAACTGTTCATAGTAGTTACTGATTATTCTTTTGATTTCTGCTGTGTCCGTTGTGATTTCTCCTCTTTCATTGATGATCCTGTTTATTTGTGCTTTCTCCCTTTTTTCCTTTGTGAGCCTGGCTAGGGGTTTGTCTATTTTATTGATTTTTTCAAAGAACCAGCTCTTGGTTTCATTGATCTTTTGGATTGTTTTTTTAGTTTCAATTTCATTTATTTCTGCTTTGGTTTTTATTATTTCTTTTCTTCTACTGGTTTTGGGGTTTTTTTGTTGTTCTTTTTCTAGATCTTTGAGCTTCGAGATTAGGTTGTTTCTTTGCGTTCTTTCTTGTTTCTTGATGTGAGCTTCTATTGCTATATATTTTCCTCTTATTACTGCTTTTGCTGCATCCCATACATTTAGGATATTGGTGTCCTCCTTGTCGTTCAATTCAAAAAATTTTTTAATTTCTTCTTTGATCTCCTCATTAGTCCAATGGTCTTCCAGTAGTGTGGTTTTTAATCTCCATGAGGTAGGAAAGTTCCTTGCCTTCTTTTTATGGTTTATTTCTAGTTTGATGCCTTCATGGTCAGAAAAGATGGTTGATATGATTTCAATCTTGGTGTATCTGTTGATGTTTGTCTTGTGCCCCAGTATGTGATCGATCCTGGAGAATGATCCGTGTGCGCTTGAGAAAAATGTGTACTCCATTTTTTTGGGGTTTAGTGTTCTATAGATGTCTGTTAAGCCCAATTGCTCTAGGTCTTTATTTAGAGCTTTGGTTTCTTTACTTATTTTTTGTCTTGTTGATCTATCCATTGTTGATAGTGGTGTGTTGAAGTCTCCCACTACGTATGTGTTTTCTCTGATGTCTGTTTTCAGAGAGGACAACAGTTGTCTGATATATTTTGGTGCTCCTTCGTTTGGTGAGTATATGTTAATGAGTGTTATTTCTTCTTGAAGTATTGTCCCCTTGATCATAATGTAGTGACCATTGGGGTCTCTTTTTATCTTTTTGAGTTTGAAATCTGTTTTATCTGATATAAGTATAGCTGTTCCTGCTTTCTTTTTTGGTCCATTTGCTTGTAGGATTGTTTTCCATCCTTTAACTTTGAGCCTATTTTTATCTTTTGTAGCTAAATGTGTTTCCTGGAGACAGCAAAAGGTTGGGTTTTGTTTCTTAATCCAGGCTGCAACTCTGTGTCTTTTTATTGAAGAGTTTAGTCCATTTACATTTAGAGTTAATATTGATATGTTAACATCTGTATTTGCCATTGTGTTTGTCTTTCCTTTGATTTTATTTATTTATTCTTTTAATAACTTTTTTTTTTTTTTGGCCTTCTTTCATTGTTATTTGTCGCTCTGAGGTTCTGGCTTTAGGACTCCTTGTAGTATTTTTTGGAGTGGGGGTTTAGTTGCAATGAAATTCCGGAGTTTCTGTTTGTCTGGGAAGGTCCATATTCTTTCTTCAAAGAGGAAGGAGAGCTTTGCGGGATAGAGTATTCTTGGTTGGCATCTGTTTTCTTGGAGTCTGTTGACTATGTCCCTCCACTCTCTCCTTGCCCGTAGTGTTTCTTCGGAGAAGTCTGATGTCAGCCTGATTGGTTTTCCTTTGAATGTTATCTGTTTCTTCCCTCTTGCCAGCTTCATTATTTTTTCCTTGTCCTGGATTCTTGGGAGCTTTACTATTATGTGTCTTGCTGTATTTTTCCTTTCGTCGTGGAAGTTTGGTGTTCTTCTTGCTTCTTGTATATCAATTTTCAGCTCCTTCTTCACATTTGGGAAGTTCTCTTCAATTATCTCTTTGAATATTTTCTCTGTTCCTACATCTCTCTCCTCTCCTTCTGGTATTCCTATAACTCTTATATTTCCTTTCCTCATGGAGTCAGATAGTTCCCGAAGTCTTTCTTCGTTCTTTTTCCTTCGTACTTCTCTTTCCTTTTCTGTTTTGGTTCTTTTTATTTCTGTGTCTTCAAGATTACTTATTCGTTCTTCCATTTCATCTATTCTGCTTTCATTGCTTTTCCCAGAATTCTTTAGTTCTTCCATTAATTCTTTGATCTCCTGAATTTCTTTTACTTCCCTCTTTAGGGACTCAATTTCTTTCTTCTGACCATTGTTTTCCCTCTCTAGGGACTCAATTGCATTCTTCTGATCGTTGATTATTTTTCCCTTATCATTGTTTTCCTTAATGACTTCTGTCAGTTTTTTAATCACGGCAATTTTAAATTCTCTTTCTGGAAGGCTCAGAAATTCTTCCAAGTTATTGTCGTTGCAATCTGGGGGCTGGCTTTCTTTTTGTGGTGTGCTTTTTCTCTGGAGAGTTGCTAGGTTGCGTGTGGTTCTTCTCCTCCCTACTGTCTGTTTTCTAATTTGCCGTATGCGTTGGGACACTGTGTTGTTGGGACTTGCCGGCATCTTGGGTGGGCTTCTCTGTTCCCCTCTGGTTCTTCCAGGAGTCATCTGTCAGTTTCAAGCAGCCTTTACTGGAGAAAGGTCCCTGTTCTAAAATGCCGATGTGGGGACACACTCCCCTGTGCGCCTGGTCTGCCCCGGCGGTGGGTTCCTGCTTCCCTCTGGGCTTGGACTGCAGGCCAGAGGGGGTCTGGCGTGGGCGAACTTCCCCCGCTCACCTCTGGCTCCTGAGGAAGCCTTCTGCAGGTAGTCTTTACTGAAGAAATGTTCCTGTTCTAAAATGGTGATGTGGGACACACTCCCTGCGCTTCTGGTCTCAGGCACACTCTTCTGCGCGCCTGGTCTGCCCCGGCTGTGGGTGCTCGCTCTCCCTGTGGGCTCAGACTACTTGTTCAGAAGGGGCCCGGTGTGGGCTAACTCCCCAGCTGGCCACTAGCTCCTTCAGTAGCCTGTGCTGGGGTCAAGTCGCTAGGTGGCACCAGAGATCTCTCCTAGAGCCCTTGGGGAGCTGATTTTCCACCCCGTGGGACAGGGAGCAGAGCGGGGATGGTAGGGTACACCTCAACAGCTTTGGGGTGCTGTGTCTGCCTTGTGCCCCACCGTCGTGGGGAACCCACGCCCCTAATTTCGTGCCCCGGGTCTCAGTTCCAAAGCCCTCAGTTCCAGGACGCGGGCTGTAGCCCAGATCAGTGGCACGGGAATGGCGCCTTTTGAATCCCGCTCCCCTGCCTGGGCGCCTTGTTCCTGCTCACTCAGGGAGGGCCTCGCCCGGGTCTCAGTTCCAAAGCCCTCAGTTCCAGGACGCGGGCTGTAGCCCAGATCAGTGGCGCGGGAATGGCGCCTTTTGAATCCCGCTCCCCTGCCTGGGCTCCTTGTTCCTGCTCACTCAGGGAGGGCCTCGCCCGGGTCTCAGTTCCAAAGCCCTCAGTTCCACGACGCGGGCTGTAGCCCAGATCAGTGGCGCGGGAATGGCGCCTTTTGAATCCCGCTCCCCTGCCTGGGCGCCTTGTTCCTGCTCACTCAGGGAGGGCCTCCGCCCGGGTCTCAGTTCCAAAGCCCTCAGTTCCAGGACGCGGGCTGTAGTCCAGTTCAGTGGCGCGGGAATGGCGCCTTTTGAATCCCGCTCCCCTGCCTGGGCACCTTGTTCCTGCTCACTCAGGGAGGGCCTCCGCCGTCTCCCCGCAAGCCTAGGTCGCAGGCACAGGGGCCTGGGCAGCTGCAATCCGAGCGCTGCTTTCGCGCAAGCTTACCGGGCGGCTGGGGCTGTGTGCTGGTGCTGGTCTCCTCCTGGTGGGCGGGGCTCTCTTTTTAATGGCGCGTGGAGCTCACCTCCGCGGCGGATCCTGCAGGGTTCGCCTCAGCTCCCGTTCACGGGGTGTGGTGGCTGAAATAGTTCCTTTCCACTCACAGTCCCGCTTGCTGCATCCGTTTTTCTTGTTGGGCGTTTTGGTTTGTTGTTTCCCTGGTCTCTGCCGGTAGGAGAGTGCCGCCTCTGTGGGCGGGGGAGGGGAGCAGGGTTCTGTGCTTCCCTCCCTTCTCGTCCTCTTTTATGGCAACTTTCTTCTTCGGGCAGTTTGCTGGAGTCGTCCGTTTATCTTCCGTGTCCCAGTTCTCACTGGGACCTGCCGCTTTTCCTCCCTATTAACTTTTTTTAATGGGAGATCTTACTCGCAGCGTCTCCTCGCCGCCATGTTGCTCCGCCCCTCTCAGAATTTGCATTCTTGATGGTTACAATGGTGGTGAAATTTGGCATTGCAATGGTGGTGCCAAAGAAGACCATCAAATAGTAAAATAGTAAAATCATTTTCTTTTAACAAATTTTCTTATTTCTATATATTTTATATCATTGTTCATTTTTAAACAATGTTTGCTTCCCCCCACACCCCTCACATGTAGTCCCCATAGAATTTCCTCCACCAATTCACACGTGCACCATCACTATTATTAACCAGCATGTCTCCGGTTTATAATTGTCTGTTTTGAATTTCTATTTCAGATTTCTAAAAATCTACTCACACTTCTTTTTCCGTCATTGACAAATATAATGTTGAAATCTCTAGGACAATGAATACATTTTTAATTCTCTTGCACTCGTTTTCATATCAAATAGTTCAAAATATAAGGGATCTCTAATCTTCACAAAAGTCTACATGTTGAAGGTGTCACCGAGTTACTAGGTTGGTGACCACTAATGGGCACATTGGCCATAAATACACAGACATGCCTGATATAGTCAAGATCCAAGATTTAGAGCCACTACTCAGAGCTGCCTCTTCCATGACAAATTGCTGGCACACCTACTCCAGGGACTGCACTTGGGTGGCATATGCTGTTCCAGGCATCCTGAAACACCAACCTTCCCAGCAATTTTCAGGATCTCTCCCGTACAACTAATGGCAACATGCTCTCAGCTGGCTGCGAGGTGAACACCCACTTTAGTTCCACTCAACTCAGGGCAGATGCCACCGCTGTGCTTGCCTCTTTGGGGGATTGCGGTGAGTACAGGCCACCCTCTGAGGAAGCCCAGGATAGGTTTCTCACACTAGAGACTACCTCAGCCACTCAAGGCTGACGGGCTCAACATTCGTAGCATGTCAGTCAACTTTTGGGAAACACTGAAAGGGCAGCTCTGCTTTAAGATAAGCTGTGATTCTATGTCCCGACATGGAGCAGCCATCGTTAGTGCCCAAACCAACATGTTAATATTCTCTTATTCCAGTCTAGCTGCCCGTTGCCTTTTTCCTTATGCTTAATTAAATATGTTGTTTATGAAACATCCTTCCATTTTAAATCCTCTTCTATAATTTGTGTTGCCTCCTTTTGTATACTCCCTTGGTAGGTGCCATCTTTACAAGTACATGCTCTCTACTACATTATTTTTTGAGAGTAGGGCAGGAAATGCAAAGCCCCTTTCCCAGTGGTTGAGAGATACATCTGCTGTTCCCTATGCATTTGTTTTGCACAGTTTTCTTGATTTCACCAATATTTTGACCACTCTTCTAGTGAGTCAGGTGCTTTCCACTTCGTATTGCTTACTTATTGGGATATCTGTTAACACTAATTAGCCCAAGGAGATCAGAGGGAAGCAGCCACAGACCCTCTCTTTAGGAGGTCCTAATCTGAGATGCCAAGAGAGCAGTAATGGAGTGGTTCGGGTAATAACCAGTTTAAAAAGGTAGAGTACGGTTCCTCGCAGGAATGAAACCATATTTTATGCATCTATTTGATCCTCAGCTATGCCTGCAATGGGAGGAACTCATAGAAAAAGTGTCTCCAGATTCTAGTTTATAAATTCCATGTGCTCCAGGTTTTGTCATTCTAATCATTCTTGTCCCTGACCACTGCAATTGCAACCTGGACTTGACTTTTGACTGCATACCAGCTGGGTATCACTAGAAATTTACAAAAATTTCCCCAAATTTTCCTCAATCTGTAAAGTGGACAATGAACTGTACTCATAAGGGGATTTGAGGGATAAATAAGATAAAGAACGCCTACAAGTTTAGGACAGTCCGACAGATATCAACAACTGTATTCACTATGGATCCCATCTTTTGTAAGACCTTATTCTGAATTCTCTGTGGCCTTAAAGTAGTTTCCTTTGATTCTTATGACAATGCATACTCGTTTCATTGATCGTTTCAATCACCCCGTGAACATTTACAGAGCATTACTATATGCCAGCCACTTAAGTAAGCTCCCCATTGCCACCAAGTAATACCCTCCTTTCTTTTGAATTGTTTGTATGTCTTATATACATTAATATCCAACCCAGATCTTACCCAGACAATTTTTGCAGTTATTCTACCTGATATAGGAAGGGTAATTTGACCTGGAAATCAACAACCTCGTTTAAGTTGTGACATTAAGATAGGTGTGAAGAAATGAGAACCAGTCTAGGGAGTTAGTGGTAGAAAGGTAATGGTACTCAAGAAATTGTTTAGCTGGTGATCTCTGGGGAGAAGAACTGAATATTCAGTAACAGGGTGAAGAGAAGACTGACATTTCATACGATATCATTTGTACCTTCAGAGTTAGGACTGTGTTTATTTCTTACTTGTTTAAAAATATAAGTGATGGGCCTCCCCGGTGGTGCAGTGGTTGAGCGCTGGGTTGCGAAGCTGCCCGCAGCCTCTGCAGCAGTTCGATCCCCGGCCGCTCCCCGGCCACCGGAGGAGGGTCCCGCATGGCGTGCAGACCTCTCCTGCTGCCCGCTGCTCCCCTCAGCAGTGTACTTCGGTCCTTCTGCCTGCTCTGCTCCCCGCTCTGGCTCTGGTGAATTCTCTCACCCTCCCACGCTTCTGACTGTACCCAGTGCTTATATAATAAATAAATAAATAAATCTTTAAAAATATATATATATATATATATAAGTGATGATTTTCTGAAAATGGATTCCTCTAAAAAAGGAAAGAAAAGGACAGAAGGAATTGAAGGAAGTATGACCACAGAATTAAAGATATGAGAGGTTAAGCTCTAGAGAAATCAGGATCCAAAATATAAATTTCCCTGTGTCTACTTCTCTTTTCTATACTAAATTCCAGGGCCATCAACTTGAAAATTAGGGGTGTGAGGATGCTGTTTTCTAGGAATGTGTTGGTTTTCTAGCCCAAATGTGGTATCTTGGCACCTGTAACTCACACTTATAAAGTCCCAATGGTAGAAATCTATACTTCTTAATGTACAGTTGTAGAATTTTTTCTGAGAATTTGCCTTATAAAGAAAAAACAAAATGGCCCTCCCTGGTGGTGCAAGGGGTTAAGAGGCAAACTATGGAGCTATCCACAGCCACTGAAGCACGAGTTCAATCCCCGGCCAGGGAGCTACCCACATGGTGCAGCAGACCTCTCCTGTCTCGCCCGCTGCTCCCCGCAACAGTGTATTTCAATCTGCCTGTTCTGATCCCCATTGTCTCTGGTGAATCCTTTCATCCCCCACACCTCTGGCCTACACCCCACTTCTTATATGCATAAATAAATAAATCTTTAAAAAATGGATAGCAAGAAGCCTATTGGAATGTTCATAAGGGAGATGGTATAGGTCAGTCAGTTTTGTTTTGTCCTATAATAAAGGTTCTCTTCAGTAGTTGCAGATTGGCGCTTCAAATGATACACTGTTCAGTCCTAATATGAAATCTCTGTAGGAGAGGGAAAGTTTGTATGTGTAAATACTTATGGGTACAATTGTTCAGGAAGTTGCTGGAAGTGTACTGTACTAAAATACAAAGCATACAAAGGCTAGATAATGTAAAAAAAAAAAAAAAACCTTGTTTAAGCACTTAGAGAGGAAGATGGACCATGCTTGGTGCTCACCACCTGGCAGTCCCATCAGCACAAACCACGTCATCTGTATGGAGACAAGGCAGTTTGGTGACCCTCAATGGAGAAACTTGGGAAAAGCAAAACAAACCTCCTTAAGACTAAATCAATGTTTGTTCTCCTGATTACAAAAACAATGAATACTACAAATTAGTGGATACTCTAGAATTTGTAAAAAGAAAAACAAAAAAATAAATGTCAAGAGAGGGCCTCCTCAGTGGCACAGGGGTTAAAAACACAGTGCTATCAAGCTATTGCCAGCCACTGCAGCACGAGTTTGATCCCCGGCCAGGGAGCTGACCTACATGGCACAGCAGACCTCTCCTGTCTCACCCTCTGCTCCCCTCAGCAGTGTATTTCAGTAGATCCACCTGTCCTGCTCCCCACTCTGTCTCTGGTGAATCCTCTCGCCCCTTCACACACACCTCTGTCTATGGTGAATCCTCTCACCCCCCACTACTTGTGCCCTGGTTCTTGTATGCATGGATGAATTTAAAAAAAAAAAAAAAAGAGCTACAATTGGTATGTAGATGGTCTTCATATCCTCCAGCTTATCAAATACTAGGTATCAATACATGCCAGTGACTAAGGAATAAACATTTGATGGGCATTATTTCACTTTTTCTTTCAAAAACTCCCAGGGTATGGATAGGGCTGATAAACTCTCCTCATTTTATATCTGAAGAAACCATGATTTGGAAGGGTGTGGTGACTTGCCTGAAGCTGAAATAAAGATTTCCTGCTCCACTTCTCCTTTGCTATGGATGCCTAAAATATGCGAATCTGCTGTTCATCCTAGAACTGCTCTAATTCCTTTAGATTGACTATTTCTATGTTTACTACTTGTAAACTGCCAGCTATAACCAAGCTTCTTACAATTTGTGGATACGGGAAGATGACACACCAGTATCAGTATGCTAAAGGCTATTCTGGAATGCAAAAAAGTTTAAGCGTAGCCCCAGAAGAGATGGAATAGAACAGTCTCTCTCGCCAGTTCTTTGCTACCCCCAAGTCTGTCACCTCAAATTAGTGCACTCAATGTGACTGTACATACAAATTTCTTTAATAAAGAATGCATCTGGTATATATGTACCACATCTTCTTGATCCAGTCATCTATTTTTGGGCATTTGGGCTGTTTCCAAAGCTTAGCTATTGTAAATAGTGCTACTATAAACATAGGGGTGCAGGTGCTCTTTGGAATTGATGTTTCTGTGTCCTTTGGGTAAATACCTAGGAGTGGAATTGCTGGATCCTGTGGAAGCTCTATGTTTAGTAGGTCCAGAAATCTCCACACAGCTCATATATACCATGGAATATTACTCAGCATTCAAAAAAGATAAACACATGCAATTTGCAGCAACATTGATGGCGCTGGAAGGGATCATGCTCAGTGAAATAAGCCAAAAAGAAAAAGAAAAATACCGGATGGTCTCACTCATAGCAGGAATCTAGAATACTTAAATAAGGGACCAGGAAAATGAATAACTATAAGAAAGTGAAAATCAAAATCAACAAAAACTATGAACCAGAGACACTTTTTGGGGGGTGGGGGCCGGGAGGGGAGGGATTGGGGTCAGAATGGGAGGATTGCAATTGTATGGGGAATATAAAAATAAAATTTATTAATTAAAAAAAAAAAAGAATGCATCTGGATGAAGGATCAGGAAAGGCTTCACATAAGTGATACCTGAGCCAGCCCATGAACGACAGGTTACTATTTGACAGGTGGAGGAGGTCCAGGAAGAAAGAAGTTCCAGGTGCAAGAATAAATCAGAAAGAACAATGCTGGGTTGAAGGAGAGTTGGAAGTCTGTTTGAGGAAGGAGGGACTGTCTTCTCAGACTGCCATCAAATATGTGTGAGAGAGAAGTCTGGGGATACCGGTTAAGAACAGATGAGTCAGAAAACGTTTCTGTGACTACCGCATTAAGAGTGAAATGTCCTGGTCCCTTATTTAAGTTTTCTAAACTCCTGCTATGAGTGAGACCATCCGATATTTTTCTTGTCCTGTCCCTAAACTTCAAATGAGGCTGACAAGAGCACCTGTTGCAGTCCTCTGACCGCTGAGCTACTCCACTTATAACCAGTTTCCTTATTTTTCACTCAGTTACTTCCGCGCTGTGACTAGTTTTCCATCCCCGTAATCCACACTGGTAGAATCCTCTCCTGCCCCTGTCTTCTCTTTTCCTGATCACACTGTCAGAGATTTAACCCCTTACCTTCTCCCTTGACCACAGTCCTTCACCCCACAGATGCTTCTTTAAAATGAAAACAGCTGTGATGCCTTCCCACTGCTAAGCCATGTAACCAAGCCCCCTCACCACATGTGACAGAAAAGGGCCTGCAGTGTTAAGCATAAGAGTTTAATTTGAATAAAATCAATATTTAGCCCCCCAAAGGGGGCTATTAACCAGAACAACACTGCCATGAACTTAGAATGCAGTGCCACTGAGCACTAAATGGTTTAAAATAAAATCTCATACATGGTTGAAAATAAAATCTCACCTGTCATTTAAAATAAAATTACCCTGGATAATTACCCTGGGTAATTTTTACTTGATTTGATTGTGATGACAATTTTAATTTTTAAAAATTGAATCCTGTTTAAATTGAATACTTTTAGAAAAAGTAACCCAATCTAGTTTTCTCTATCCCAGTTGCAAGAATAAAAAGTCAATCAAAACAATTTTTATTCTATCCTGCCAAGATCATTCCTTCTTAAAAGAAAAATCCCAAGAAAGAAAAAACAGTGTGATCTGGGGGTGGGATGGGGTTTGCATAAAAGAGAGAAGATTTTTACTCTTTCTGTGAGTAGGACATTCAAAGGAGACCCAAGTGTGAATCAGCTTCCTCAAAACTGCTTCTTTTCCTTTGTGTTTTGGCTTGTCCCAAACAACCGGTCCTGTAGACAGGCGTTGATGAAAGCAAGGCTGCCCTCCAAGGCAGAGGAGTATTTTTAGGTCTTGAGGAAGAAGGATATTTTATTTGAAGGAAAGGGTGACAATGTCATCCAAAACACAAGTCCCGTACAGAAGCTGTGATTTGGCGTGACAGGAGCAGCATACTGCTAAAGGAACACAGCCAAAAGCCGAGTTTCAAGAAACCAAACACTACAGAGACCCAGTTGTTCCTCTGGTCTATCTGAAAAACTTGATCACAGAGCTTGGAATGAATTTCCTCATTCTTTGTCGCAAACTATCAGTGAACACGGGATTTACTGTTTTCATTAACTCTTGGAGACTCAAGCCTCATGTTCTATATATCTTCCCCTTGGAGCAATCAAAGCAAAAATAACCCTTGAAACTCCCCAAATATATCATAGCTTTCTGGGAAGATGTTTATCTGTCAATCTTAAATAGTCTTCAAAGTCGAAATTGTGTGAAAAAATGGTTGAAGATCTATCGTGTGTGTACATATGTATACTAGGTACATTGTGTGTTTACACACACCCAGCACACAGTACGTACTTGATAGGAGTGCCCTGCTCACTTAGGAGAAAGGAAGGAATGACAGAGCTACCTGTCTTTCTTGGATTCTGCAGACTTATCATGGGGGAAACTAAGTGTTAAGACCTAGGTCTAGTAAGACCACTGAGGTCTTACTAGAACAAATGAGTCAAAGTTGGCATTCAGGAAAATCCATAATTTAAGTGATAAAAGGAATGTAACTAGAAACTGCCTTCAGTTGAATCTTGTGATGTCGAAGGAGCTACACAAGATCTAAACAACCAACATAGTGACCAGCAGATGCTAGTCCAGTAATTTGCAAGCCTGGGGGCACATCTGAATTATCTGTAGATGCTTGAGTCCTATGCCCTAAGGCAGTGGTTGTCCCAGAGGACGAGTAGCATCACTATAATCTGGAAATTGCTAAAAAACAAAATGTAGAGCGATATTCTAAACCTGATGAATCAGAAACTTTGGCTCATCCAATAGTAGTGTGGGTTGTGGGAGAATTTTGAAAAGCAAGCCATGAGATCAGACTTTTATAAGTCAAATGTCCTCATTCATTAAGTTAAATTTTGCATTATATTTTTCTATCAATACAACTTGCCATGTTGAGCTCTCCAGAATTTTCTGATCTTCTTGACTACACTGAGGATGAGTTCTTCTGTTCTGCTCTTCCACCCTACAGAACAAAGCAGGGAAATCTTTCTGCTTCAAATGTAGGTAGAATAAACTAAAGTTAGAAAGTACTATAATTTCCAGAAGACCTTGATATATACTTTCAAAAATATGGTTGGATGGGAAGGGGGCCAGTGGTTTAGGCACAGGACTTTGGGCACTTTTATGGTGGGGGTGGGGTAGTGACATACATCTGAGGGGGTGTCAACATATTTCCCTAAATCATTTACAGTATTGTAAACCAATGTTACCTCAATTTAAAAAATTATATATATATGTATATATGATTGTCACAGAGCATGCTCTACTCATTAAATAACATTTGTTTACCCCACTCTATGCAAACATTGTTTGAGACAAATTGGAGGATACTGAAAAATATCCCTTACTATCCAAGCTCTCACAACTCAAATCCCTCCCTCTTTAGTGTTCAACAGAGCCCTTACTTGGTGTTTTCCTTTTTATGTATCCATTCACTTGTCCTTGTCACTAGAATGTGAGGCCTCAGGATCTCATCTACCAGCCATTATGATGTGTCCAGGAGCATGGCAGGGACACAGTAGGTATTTCTAGAATGAAGTGCAGGTGAAGAAAATACAAAGTTAAATGTGTCAGCACTTTTCAAGTGTTAAGAGTCCACACCGAGGTCTTTATATCCATGTTGTCAGATGAAGAACAATGCTCTGGATTCACATGAACCTGTGAGTTCAAGTCTGGGTTCTGAAATGCACCCCTGTATGGCCTTGACCAAGTTGCCTAAATTTTGACAGTTTCACTGTAATATTATGATGACGAAAGGACATACCATAAATATGGCACTTAATGCACAGTGGTGGCTCTGATAGAACAGAGCATTTTAAGCTTCATCTTCTTTTATAGAACCTTTCTTATTTAAACAGAACTTTTTTAAGTCTCATCTCTAGCTAGAAATTATATCTGAAGACAGAAACTACTGATCTCATGTGGCAGTTTTATTGTCCCAACTGAAGTTTAAGTTTGTTCTAAATCTCTTTGTTAAGATGAACAAAGGGATTTCCTAAAATATTAAAAAATATGTTTTACCAGTTCTAAAGACCATTGACTCATAACTTTGAAACTAAGAATGTTTTTATACAGAACTAGATGCATTACATTAATTTTTTATTTTTTGTAGGAAGCTATGTTAGGTCACTTAAAGTGGTAAATTATGTCATGAGGGGATAATTTTACTCAATGACCTTATGATAATTAACTCACCGTGACTTCCAAATATAGCCTCAATATGCTCAAGCAATATTAAAGGACTTTAAGATCACAAGCGCAACTAAAGGAATTCTCTCATTGAAGTAACTTGTTTTATAAATAAAATTAAAGTGGCTGAGAATAACTTTAAAACATAAGGCAGAACTTGATTTACCTTGAGAATATTATTGTTTATTCTGTTGAAGTAATTTTGAATTCTGTTATTGAGACATCAGTAATTTTAACAAAAGGTGTTTTATGTGCATGCATAAATACATGTGTTATATAGTCACTAAACAAGTATTTTTTTAGTCACGTTTTTCAGACTGTTTCTTTCCATTGCTGAGATGTAATGGACTTGAAACTATAAAATACATTAAAAAAAAAAAAAAACGGTGATATGCACCTTGACATTGGCCTTAAAAATTCTTTGGGGATTCAGGCTCAATGGCAAAGGAAACACAAAAAAGTAAATAAATGGGATTATATCAAACTAAAAAGCTTCTGCACAATGAAAGAAGTCAACACCAAAACAGAAAGATAATCTATCAAATAGAAGAAGATATTTGCTAATCATATATCTGACAAGGGATTAATATACATAAAGTTATATAAACTACAGATACAACTCAACAATAAAAACAGGTAACCCAGTTAAGAAATGAGCAGAGGAACTGAGTAAACATTTTTCAAAAAAGATATATAGATTGTCAACAGGCACATGAAAAACTATTCACCATCAGTTATTATTAGGGAAATGCAAATCAAAACCATAACAAAGCATAACCTGACACCTGTGATAATGGCTGTTATCAAAAAGATAAGAATCTACAAATGTTGGTGAGGAAGTGGAGAAACAGCAACAGTTGTGCACTGTTGGTGGGAATGAAAACTGGTGCTGTCACTGGAAAACAGTATTTAGATTCTGCAAGAATTAATAATAGAAATGTCACATGATCTAGCTATTCCACTTCTGGGTATTTATCACAAGACACTAATTTAAAAAGATACCTGCCTGCTTAGTTGATTGCAGCATTACTCATCATAGCCAAGAACCTAAGTGCCCACTGATGGATGAATGGATCAAGAAGATGTGTGTATATATATATATATATATATATATATATATATATATATATATATATATATATACACACACATAATTGGATATTATGGACCTAGAGGGTCTTATGCTAAGTGAAATAAGTCAGAAGGAGAAAGACAAATACTAGAAGATTTCATTTATGGAATATGAAGAAACAAAGCAAGTAAACACAAAACAAAACGAAAACAAACAAATAGAATGTCACTGTTCTATTACCAGGGAAAAAGAGGGCCAGGAGTGGCTAAAATGGGTGAAGGGTGTCCATTGTATGGTGGTGAATAGACACTGTATTTTTAGTGGATTATAATATAGTGTATACAAATGCCAAATTATAATGCTGTGTACTTGAAACTTACATAATGTTACAAACTAATGTTGATTCAGTAAAAATTAAGAGAGAGAGATGGAGTTTTCTAAAGAAGCTCCAAAATTTCCTCTGGTGTGTTCTGTGGGGTATGCCTCCTGGTGGTACACATGCCTTGCCTGTGTCCAGGCACCCATCTGGAATGGCCATGAGACCCTGTGTGAGAATTATTGTCAGACTATGAAATTCTCCAAGCTTCTAGTTTCCAATTTGTCAAGTCATGTCGGTAACACAAGTTCTGCTTTAAGGATCAAATACAAAGTTGTGTACAGAGGGTTTTGTAAATGGCAAAACACTCTATGTAACTGTCTATATGTGTAGGGGTGTGTGTGTGTGTGTGTGTGTGTAAACTACTACATATGTGTCAGATATTCCTAGTGGTATTCATTAATGGTTTGTAAGTCCCACAGGAAATGGTTATCAAGGTATTTCAGTGGATTTGGCTATTTGTTCTGCAGTCTGTAAGCCTTAGTTATAACACTTAACATGACTGGCCATCATATTTCAGAGCACAAGCTAGAACATTCTCTCCACAGTTTAACACTGCCTTGGTTTCCCTTTATCTTGCTTTTCAATTCTTCTTTTTAAAATCTTTCTTTTTTTTTTTAGATTTATTTATTTATTTATACAAGCACTGGGTACAGTCAGAAGCACAGGAGGGTGAGAGAATTCACCAGAGCCAGAGCAGGGAACAGAACAGGCAGACTGATGAAATGCACTGCTGAGGGGAGCAGCGGGTGCAGCAGGAGAGGTCTGTGCGCCATGTGGGACCCTCGCCGAGGGCCGGGAATCGAACGGGTGCTGCAGAGGCTGCCAACAGCTTCACAGCCCAGCGTTCGACCACTGCGCTGCCAACGGGGAGGCCCACTTTTTAATTCTTATGCAAAGCATTAGGAAATGCAAATCAGTAAACATTAACTCTGAACATTAGCTAGAAGAACCTTCTAATTCCTCGACAACTACTTCTTATTGGGGAACTGGGACCTTGGATGGCAAAGGGACAGGTTTGGCCTGAACAAAAAGCCCTGGAGCCAAGAGGGATCTGGCAGTCACCTCGCAGAGTGTCCTCTGTCTTATGACAGGCTCTCTCAGACTTGATGAGCCTTTCTCCAGACTCCCCTCAGCTCCCTTCAGACCTCTTTGCTTGTGTTGACTACATGATGATGAAATTATATTTTAACAATAAATAATGCATTGCTATAGACAGTGATAAAGTTGTTGAGAGTAAAAAGTGAATATTTGCTTTCCCCTCTTTGCCTTCTATCCCATTATTATCAGTGTCTTCATTTATAATATAAAGAACTGTATATTCTGTATATTTTGCTTTACATTTTTAAAATATTTTCATATCAGAACATTTATTGAGAAACCTATTTCATACGTGAGTATATATTAAATTTCTGATGGACATTTCCTCCCTCTATCCACTAGTTCCCAATGTGCAGTCCCTCTTATTCCTGCTAGTCTAAAATATTAACTTTATTATAAGCTAAGTTTGTATATGTAACTGCTTCTGACTCTTCCATTGATTTATCTGCCTTTATATAGAACTGTTTGTGTATACCAACCCAACTTTGCAGTTATGATCATCTTATAGGATAAATCTGGCAGGGAGGTCTTCAAATGGTGCTCTTTTCCAAAAGTTTTCATTTCCCTTGTACATTTTCTCTTTTGACTGTCTTTTAATAGTACATTGTTAACTTCCATTTAAAAATGACATTGGAAACATAAAAAAGAATAACATACAGGAAAATGGGCTTTGGGGAGATATACAGTTCTATGAGTTTTAACACATACAGGTTTATGCAGGCACAATACAATCAACAGACAGAATAGTTTCATCACCCCCAAAACTCTCTGCTACAACCTGTTGTCACATCTTTCCCCAACCCTAACCACTGACAATCAGTGTCTATTCTCTGTCATCATAGTTTGGTCTTTTTGAGAAAGTAATATAGTGGAATCATAACAGCATGTGCCTTCTAAGACTGTTCTCTCAATCAGAATAAAGTCTTTGAAATTCAGGCTAGTTCTTGAGTTGTTCTTTCTTTTTTTTTTCCCCAAAGATTTACTTACTTATGCATACAAGAGCTGGGGTGTAGGCTAGAGTTGCCGGGGGTGAGAGGATTCACCAGAGACAGAGTGGAGAGCAGAACAGGCGGATTGACTAAAATACACTGCTGAGGGGAGCAACGGGTGAGCAGGAGAGGTCTGCTGTGCCATGTAGGTCCCCTCCCTGGCCGGGGATTGAATTTGTGCTGCAGTAGCTATGATTACTTTATAGTAGGAGGCCCCTGTTCTTTCTTATTGTTAACTAGTATTCCACTGGTTGGATATACTGCAACTTATCTATTCTCCCTTGCTGAAGGACATTTAGGTTGCTTGCAGTTTTTGACCTTTTAAATAAAACTATCAAGTATTCATGTACAGGATTTTGTGTGAACATAGTTTCTTGGGATTTATGGAGAGTGTGTTTAACTTTATAAGAAACTGCAAACTGTTATCCAATATGGCAGTACTGTTCTACATTCCCACCTGCAATAGATGAGAGCACCAGTTCCTCCATATCCTTGTCAGCACTTGATATTGTCAGTACTTTTATGTTAGACATTCTGATCCATGTGTAGTGGTATCCCATCATGGATTTATTTTTAATATTGCATGTCTTTTAGTAAATGTTATATCTATCCTAGTGTTTCCCATAGAATTCTACCTGAAGTTTCTTCATATTACATGGTCATGGTTTTAGTTTGCATTTCCCTAATGGTTACCAATGTTGAATGTGTTTTGTTATTGTTAAACACCTTCCCATGTGCTTATTTGCCATCTTTATGTTCTTTTTGGTGAAGTGTCTATTCATATCTTTTGCCCACTTTTAAGATAGGTAATATTTTTCCTTACTATTGAGTATTGAGAATCTGTTATGTATTCCAGATATGATTCTTTTGTTGAACAGAACAACTTCATGGGAATGTGAACTGGCCCTGCACTCAAAAGGACCACATGCTTTGTTTAATGTTCTGCTGTCACAATCTTAAGATTCTGTGTGTGTGTGTGTGTGTGTGTGTGTGTGTGTGTGTGTGTAGAAGATGCAGAATTTTATTCACATTTAATTTCAACATAAAGGCCTACTTCTTAAGAAAAAAGCAGTCAGAGGAGGAGGGGGAAAACAAACTCAGATACTTAGCAAGAATGTTGTGAGTTGGGAGCATGTTCATAAAGGTGCAATAGGGGGAAATAAGAGCAGGGAGAGAGGGCAAGGTAAGGAGCATGGTGCTAAGCATGAAAACCCAGCCTGTTGGGCTGTCAGAAAAGTTTTCTGGAGAGGACCAGGCAGAGACAGGGAAAGGAGAATTTTTTCTCACAAGGCAGATCCAAGAGATTAAAATTTTGAACTTTGGGGGAGAGAGTTCCTACTTACCAGATTATTACAAAGGACAAATCAGGAGTAGCCAAATGGGGAAGTTGCATAGGACAAAGTATGGGGGCATGGAATGCAGTGTCAGGGTATCATTTAATAAAGTTAAGACTTAGGCACTGCACTTTACGCAGCTGAACTGTGCTGGGAGACACAAAATAGATAAGAAAAGGGAGAGCCCATAGGGTTGCCATGGGAACCTGACCATGGGTCCACAAGACCAATAGGGAGCTATCAAGAATTCCCAGAAACAGACCACCTGTGGGGAAGGCCCCAGGAAACCTGAAGTTCTAGCAGATAAAAACTGGCAGAGACCCATTCCCCAGTCATGAAAAGCCCACCAAAACAGTTTTTAAAAGAGAGCCCCAAATCCTTCTCACGCAGATCTCTCCCGGCTTGCCCCTTGTTCCCTGGCAGGGTATTTCAACAAATCCACCTTTGTTCTCCACTGTCTCTGGTGAATTCTTTTATCCCGCACCTCTGGCCTCACCCCATTACTTCTTCCCACTACACAGAGCTTCCATGCCCTTTCTGGAAGCACCAACCTCCCAGCACCTCAGTGTGTTCACCAATCTGGAAGCTCCTTGAAATCCTTGTCTATAAGGATTATTCTCATATAATATTTATTATATATTATGTAATTAATGTTATTGATATGTATTATTCTTATCTCTTATTATATAAAATATGTATTTTATATGTGTTTTATATCTATACAAAGATAATATGTATCTTTAAACATATTTCCAGTCTGTGCTGAGGCCCATTAGTGTGGAGATGGTCCTGTTTGTTGGATCTATGCTTGGCAAATAATTTCCCCAGTGCATTTCTTATCATTCTCTTAATAGTATCTTTCCCAGAGCAAAAATTTTAGACGTCGATGAAGTCCAGTTTATCTATTATTTTTATTAGGTGAATTGTGCTTTTTGGTGTCACATCCAAGAATTCTTTGATCACAAAGGTTTTCTCTTCTGCTATCTTCTAAATTTTACTTTACTAGATAGTTTTACATTAATATATATGATCTACTCTGACTTGATTGTTGTAAAATATGTGAGATTTAGATTTTATACTGGAGCTTTTGCAATACATTGAATTTATAGATTCATTTAGGAAGAACTGACATCTTTACATCCAGGAACAGGATAATGTGTTTTTTCCCTTAGTCGAGTCGTCTTTCATGTCCTATAAAGATTTGTAGTTTTATACCTTTACATCTCACGCAATTTTAGAAATTTATTCCTCACTATTTTATAGTTTTGCTGTTACTTGAATGAAATTGTTTCCCATTATATTTATTAATTCACTGCTGTTGATGAATACAGTTGCAAAGAAAGCTGTAAAATGACAACAGGGTCTGGCTGGTTGCTTTAAGCAGAGCCTCAAAGGGATCCACTCTTCCCCTCACTTCCTGTCTTCCCCATTTGTAAACTAGAGATGAAAGTGGGAAGAGGTGTTGATCCTGCAAGTTCCACAGATGCCAGCTCCAAGGGTAGAGAATTGGCCCTGGTTGCTTGAAGGTGCCTAGTCGCCTTTGTTCTCAGCTGTGGATTATAAGAATTAACTGCATCAGACAAACAATAAACAGTTTATCAATTCATATTTATTTAGTTGTAACAGACTACGTAAGTGCCATGTGGTAAGTGAGATTTGCTGCTGTGCTGCTGCGGCTACTTCTTCATCATTATTATTATTATTGAGGTAACAGTGGTTTATAATATTGCACATGATTTGGGAGTAGAAATTCACACTCTTCAGATGAATGTTACACTACCATGCCCACTACCAAAACACCTACAACCCTCCACCATAGTCCATCTAGCCCCCTCTACCCTTTTGCTTTTTAAAATGTGTTTTATTTTTCTTACATAGCAAGAAAACTGAGGTAGGCCACTGCTGGAGGCTTAATAACTTAATAAAGCAATCGGGATCCCAACTCTTTAAAAGGAGAAAACTTTTAAAAAGGGCATTAAGTTTTTTTAATGCTTGGGATTTCAGAATCTTGAATCTGTTCCTGAATAGGGACTAGTTTTCTTCGCAAAATCAGCAGTGATGGGTTCATAAAAATGGCAATAATGCTCCTCTCCCCTCCTTCTTAACCTCAGAAACTTCAATTCAGTTATCAGTGTCTGCTAGTTTATTATTTTGCTTTATCAGTTCATCTACTGTGTTTCCTTAATTACTCGTATAGGTCAAAGGTCAAATATTTGTATTTATCTTTCTGGCTTCTCTTTGGATAACCCCCTTGAGTTCCTTCCATTTTGTTGTAAATATTAGCATTTCATCTTTCCTTATAGTTGAATAGTATTTCATTGTGTGGATTCACCACAGCTTCTTTTTTTTTTTAATTTTATTTTATTTTTATTTTTTTTAAATAATAAATTTTATTTTTATATTCCCCCATACAATTGCAAACGCCCCATTCTGACCCCAATCCTTCCCCTCCCGCCCCCCACCCCCCAAAAAGTGTCTCTGGTTCATAGTTTTTTGTTGATTTTGATTTTCACTTTCTTATATTCATTTTCCTGGTCCCTTATTTAAGTTTTCTAGATTCCTGCTATGACTGAGACCATCCGGTATTTTTCTTTTTCTTTTTGGCTTATTTCGCTGAGCATGATACCTTCCAGCGCCATCCATGTTGCTGCAAATTGCATGTGTTTATCTTTTTTGAATGCTGAGTAATATTCCATGATATATATGTACCACATCTTCTTGATCCAGTCACCTATTTTTGGGCATTTGGGTTGTTTCCAAAGCTCAGCTATTGTAAACAGTGCTGCTATAAACATAGGGGTGCAGGTGCTCTTTGGAATTGATGTTTCTGTGTCCTTTGGGTAAATACCTAGGAGTGGAATTGCTGGATCATATGGAAGCCCTATGTTTAGTAGGTCCAGAAATCTCCACACAGCTCTCCATAGTGGTTGGACCAGTTTGCACTCCCACCAACAGTGCAGAAGAGTTCCTTTTTCTCCACACCCTCGCCAACATTTGTTGTTGCTAGTTTTTTTAATATGTGCCATTCTCACTGGTGTGAGATGGTATCTCATGGTAGTTTTGATTTGCATTTCCCTGATGACAAGTGATGTTGAACATTTTTTCATATGTCTGTTGGCCATTTGCATTTCCTCTTCAGAGAAGTTTCTTTTTAGCTCTTCTGCCCATTTTTTGACTGGATTATTTTCTTTGTTGTTGCTGAGTCTCATCAGCTCTTTGCAGATTTTTGTGATCAGTCCTTTATCATTAGTGTTGGGTGCAAAAATGTTCTCCCAGTTGGTGGGGTTTCTCTTTGTTTTTGTTATTGTCTCTTTTGCTGTGCAGAAGCTCTTTAATTTGATGTAGTCCAGCTGTTGATCTTTGCCTTCACTATCACTGCTTTGGGTGATGTGTCTGTAAAGATGTCTTTGATGTGCAAATCCCGTAGTGTTTTGCCTATATTTCCTTCTATGTATTTTATGGTTTCAGGTCTTATGTCTAGTTCTTTAATCCATTTTGAGTTGATTTTTGTGTATGGTGTGAGGTAGTGGTCAAGCTTCATTCTTTTGCATGTAGCGACCCAGTTTTCCCAGCACCATTTATTGAACAAACTTTCTTTGCTCCAATGCATAGTCTTTGCTCCTTTGTCAAAGATTAGTTGACCATAAATCTGTGGGTTTATTTCTGGATTTTCTATTCGATTCCATTGGTTTGTATGTCTGTTCTTGTTCCAATACCATGCAGTTTTGATGATTATGGCTTTGTACTATAGTTTGAAGTCTGGGAGTGTGATGCCTCCATTTCCTTCTTTTTTTTTTCAGTAGAGCTTTGGCTATTCGGGGTTTTTGGTGATTCCATATGAATTTCATCAATAATTGTTCTATTTCTTTGAAGAATGCCATTGAGATTTTGATTGGAATAGCATTGAATCTGTATATTGCTTTTGGTAGGATGGCCATTTTAATAATGTTTATTCTTCCAATCCATGAGCAGGGGATGTCTTTCCATTTCTTTGTGTCTTCTTCTATTTCTTTTAACAGTGTTTTATAGTTTTCTTTGTATAGGTCCTTTACCTCTTTTGATAGATTTATTCCCAAATATTTGATTTTTTTTGTTTCAATAATAAAAGGGATGGTTTTTTTGATTTCTTCTTCTTCAGATTTATTGTTTGTGTATAGGAAGGCTACTGACTTTTGCGTGTTGATTTTGTATCCTGCCACTTTACTGAATTGATTGATGAGTTGAATTAGTTTTTCTATGGAGATTTTGGGGTTCTCTATGTATATTATCATATCATCTGCAAATAGTGATAGTTTGACTTCTTCTTTTCCTATTTGGATTCCTTGGATGTCTTTCTCTTGTCTTATTGCCCTGGCTAGGACTTCCAGTATTATATTGAAAAGCAGTGGTGAGAGTGGACATCCTTGTCTTGTTCCAGATCTTAATGGAATTGCTTTCAGCTTTTCACCATTGAGAATGATACTGGCTATTGGCTTGTCATAGATGGCCTTTATGATGTTGAGGTATGTTCCTTGTATCCCAAGAATTTCAAGGGCTTTTATCATGAATGGGTGTTGCACTTTGTCGAAAGCTTTCTCAGCATCTATTGATATTATCATATGGTTTTTATATTTCTTTTTGTTGATGTGTTGGATAACGTTGATTGATTTTCGGATGTTAAACCATCCTTGTGCCCCTGGAATGAATCCAACTTGGTCGTGGTGAATTATCTTATGGATACATTGTTGGATTCTGATAGCTAAAATTTTATTGAGGATTTTCGCATCAGTGTTCATTAGGGAGATTGGCCTATAGTTTTCCTTTTTTGTGTTGTCCTTATTCGGTTTTGGTATTAGTGTAATATTGGCGTCATAGAACGTGTTTGGTATTGTCCCTTCCTTCTCAATTTTTTGCAAGAGTTTGTGAAGGATAGGCACTAATTCGTCTCTGAATGTTTGGTAGAATTCATTTGTAAATCCATCAGGTCCTGGGCTTTTGTTTTTGGGGAGGTTTTTGATTACCATTTCAATTTCGCTGCTTATAATTGGTCTGTTTAGGTGTTCTATTTCTTCTTTATCTAGCTTTGGGTGATTGTAGAGTTGTAGGAATTTGTCCATCTCCTCTAGATTGTTGAACTTGTTTCCATATAACTATTCATAGTAGTTACTGATTATTCTTTTGATTTCTGCTGTGTCCGTTGTGATTTCTCCTCTTTCATTTATGATCCTGTGTATTTGTGCTTTCTCCCTTTTTTCCTTTGTGAGCCTGGCTAGGGGTTTGTCTATTTTATTTATTTTTTCAAAGAACCAGCTCTTGGTTTCATTGATCTTTTGGATTGTTTTTTTAGTTTCAATTTCATTTATTTCTGCTTTGGTTTTTATTATTTCTTTTCTTCTACTGGTTTTGGGGTTTTTTTGTTGTTCTTTTTCTAGTTCTTTGAGCTTCGAGATTAGGTTGTTTCTTTGAGTTCTTTCTTGTTTTTTGATGTGAGCTTCTATTGCTATATATTTTCCTCTTATTACTGCTTTTGCTGCATCCCATACATTTAGGATATTGGTGTCCTCCTTGTCATTCAATTCAAAGAATTTTTTAATTTCTTCTTTGATCTCCTCGTTAGCCCAGTGGTCTTCCAGTAGTGTGGCTTTTAATCTCCATGAGGTAGGATAGTTCCTTGCCTTCTTTTTATGATTTATTTCTAGTTTGATGCCTTCATGGTCAGAAAAGATGGTTGGTATGATTTCAATCTTGGTGTATCTGTTGATGTTTGTCTTGTGCCCCAGTATGTGATCGATCCTGGAGAATGATCCGTGTCACCACAGCTTCTTGATCCAATCCTCTATCAGTGGACACTTATGTTGTTACTTCCATAACTTAGCTATTGTAAATAATGCCACATAGTTACTGAATTTTTAAGTTTGGTGTCCTTCACTTCTTGATTCATCTTTGATACCTAAATGCACAGCTTGAAAGCCCAGCAACTACTTCTGTGTCTCAGCAAATAAAGTACAACATTCCAGAAGCTGCAAGATGTGATTTAATTGCAGTCTAGTACTGGCCCAGAGGTGACTCATAGCAGCCCCCTCAGCAGTCTGCAGGAAGCTGGGATGTAGGTGCACATTAATGATTTGAAGAAAATATAAAGTTTTATAATCGTTTTAGAAATTATTCTATTATGAAATAATGCACTGTCATAGGAACAAAAATTGAACCTTATCTGGGGCATGGATTGTACTCAAGAAGTTTTCCTCTTGGGCCTCCTTGGTGGCACAAGGGGTTAAGATGCAACCTACGAAACTATCTGCACCCACTGCAGCACAAGGTCGATCCCCGGCCAGGGAACAACCACATGGCACAGCAGACCTCTCTTGACTCGCTGCAGTTCCCCTCAGCAGTGTATTTCAGTCAATCTACTTGTTCTGCTCCCCACTCTGTCTCTGGTGAATCCTCTCACCCCCCACCTCTGACCTGTACCCCAGTTCTTGTATGCATACATCAATCTTTTTTAAAAAAAAAAGTTTTCCTCTTTGTCCAAATCACATTTGTAGAAGTTACATAGCAGTTTTGTCATATTCCCTCTGTGCACCTCAACCATATATATGCATCTCTGGGAACTTTCAGAAGATTTTTTTAATGTCTGATTATGTCAGCTTATACCGTTGACAATTCTTTCCCCAATATTATCACAATTATTGGTAAATTGGGTTAAGCACTTGGAAAAGATTGTGTGACAGTTGCTGAAGGACCAGGCCATTTTATAGAAAGTTCTTTTCTGGGGGGTAATTGAATTTGAATAATCCCCATGTCTTCTTTGGCAGCAAATCATTCAAGAAAATGAGCTGGCCTTTAAAGGAAATTTCACAGTAATTTTCTTCTGGCTTATCTTTGTCAATCAAGACAAAATCAAGAGCTACGGAGACACTGACTCACCTTTGAAACCTCAAGTTTATGTTTAAAGTAGAGACAGAATAGGAATCTGAAGTTTCATATTAGTCTGCGGCATGTGTGTTGACTAAAATTGATCAATAAAATAAGCAGGGGGTGGGGCAGATATGGGAGATAAAAATAGATCAAGAAAAATGGCTGAATTTTGGTCTAAGGGAACTAGTCCCTTGTCTGAGTTCCAAGAATGAGAGTGAGACAATACATATACAAATACAAGCTAATTCTTTGCTTTTTTTTTTTTTAACTTTTATTTATTTATGCATACAAGAGCTGGGGCACAGGCCAGAGGTTGGGGGGCGGGGGTGAGAGAATCCAGCAGAGACAGAGTGGGGAGCAGAACAGGCAGATTGACCGAAGCACACTGCTGAGGGGGGCAGTGGGCGAGGCAGGAGAGGTCTGCTGTGCCATGTGAGTTGCAACCTGGCCAGAGATTGAACTTGTGCTGCAGTGGCTGCGGATTGCTTCATAGGTTGCATCTTAACCCCTTGTGCCACCAGGGAGGCCCTAATTCTTTGCTTTTAGTTTAAATTTTTCATGATTTAATAGTCCTTTTATATGTCAAGAAAATGATTCTGTCCCTCATCTTCTGTTAAAAACAGTAGGACAGGGCCTCCCCGGTGGCGCAGCGGTTGAGCGCTGGGTTGCGAAGCTACCCGCAGCCTCTGCAGCACCGGTTCAATCCCCGGCTGCTCCCCGGCCACCGGAGGAGGGACCCACATGGCGCGCAGACCTCTCCTGCCGCCCGCTGCTCCCCTCAGCAGTGTACTTCGGTCCTTCTGCCTGCTCTGCTCCCGGCTCTGGCTCTGGTGAATTCTCTCACCCTCCCATGCTCCTGACTGTACCCAGTGCTTGTATAAATAAATAAATAAATCTTTAAAAAAAAAAAAAAAAAAAACAGTAGGACAATGACTTCTTCCTAATAGTTAATCTGATGATACAAATTCTTAAATGTGTGGAACCCACATTTAGACCTTGTATTAAATATCAGACATTCAGAGATACGATGATTCATTAAGGATTTCCCTTCGGAAAATATTGTTTAAAAGTTCAGGCAACTCTAATTAGGTGAGTGCAATGATCATGGGAGAAATGTTAGAGCAGAACAAAAAATGTTTTTAAAGGGGGAGGGCAATTGAGAAGAACTAATGACAGACTAATGTATGAAAATTGAGTGACTGTGCAAATGGCAAAGTAACTTAAAAGGACACATGTCAAATCAGTCAGTGATAAATAATGGAGAGAGTATGGGAGGAAAAGGTGTCAGGCCCGTTTATAAATATTCACTGAGATATTTTCTTTCAATAGACAGTCCCTGTAGAAGAAGAATGATCTAAAAGCTTATAGAAGTAAAGAGAAACCTGTTGAATTCACTAAGACAGTAACTGCCCATGGAAACTCTGGTTTTTTTCTTTGACCTCGGTTCAGTAGGTCATAGAGGCCACTGAAGGTCTTTGAAGAAAGAAAGGAAAATGGGAAAGCAAATCTAGAAATGGAGCACAGACTGGGATGAAGAGTAGAAGTTGGGGCCTCCCCGGTGGCACAGTGGTTGAGCCCTGGGTCGCAAAGCTGCCGGCAGCCTCTGCAGTGCCAGTCGATCCCCAGCCGCCGGTGAGGGTCCAACATGGCGCGCAGACCTCTCCTGCCGCCCGCTGCTCCCCTCAGCAGTGTACTTGGTCAGTCTGCCTGTTCTACTCTCTGCTCCGGCTCTGGTGAATTCTCTCACCCTCCCGCGCTTCTGACTGTGCACAGTGCTTGTATAAATAAATAAATAAATCTAAAAAAAAAAAAAAAGTTAGAAAAAAAAAGAGTAGAAGTTGGAGATTAGAAGTGAATGAGATTCCTGATTGATTGTATGGGCAGGGCTGAGGAGATGAGATGAATTTGAAACAGTGTGAGAGCTCCCTAAGAGGAATTATAGACAGGCTACATGGCATCCAAGAGCATCCCAACCCACCTGCAGCAAAATACAATCTACCTCAACTTAAGCATGTTTTGAAACGGTCCCTTATGCGTATATTTGATTGTTCACTTGTTCTCTAGCTATCCTTTTAGAATGACAGCATTCTCTAAACTATGTGATTTATTTTATGTCTCTCTGAGTGCTTATTGTATGCTCACCACAGTACTGAGAGCTTTATATACATCATTTTGTTTAATCTTTACAGCATACAGTACTGTTATCATCTAAGTTTTGCAAGAAGAACCCAAGAGCCAAAGAGACGGAGTAACTTCCTCACAGTCACGCACTCACTGTGTGTGGCTTCAGAGCCTGTCCCCAAAACTGTTGTGCTGTCTGTGCACTCTCTCTAGGGGATGCCTAAGACAACATTCCCAGGTGGCCTTCCATTCCCCCCTACTCCTAATGTGGCTCTCCTACCCTAGGTTTTGGGACTTTTCTTCCCAAACTCCTTCACCTTCAAGTTTTTGCACAAAAAAAGGTCTGCTGCTTTCCCTTGGCAAACTCCCCTGTCCCACCAGAAGAGTCCCCCATGCCATACATCTTTTTTTCCCCACACATTGTCACAAATGTGAGTTCCATGAACTTGAATAGCACCCAGAGCTCCAGGCAAATAGGAAGCAATAGAAAGCAACCAACAAGTACAAGGGGAGAAATCATTCAAAGGTCAGTTGAGTCTAATGGGGTTTTTTTTTTTCTTTAATAGGGGGGTAGATGTGCTTGTTTGAAGCAGAAGAGGAACTAGTGGTGAAATGGGGTCTAGAGGTCCAGAGATGTCCTGGAGGAGGTGGGAATGAGAAGTGATTTAGACAGAGAGAGTGGGTGTGTGACTTTGTAAATAGGTTATGGCAACTGGCTCTGACATCCCTGAACTTGAACTGCCTGGTAGATGGACAGGCACAGCTGGTTGCCACTGAGTGGAGTCTCTTGGACTTCGCAGTGGTCACAGACCAGTTTTTTTCCTTCAAGGTCAAGCCACAGCCCAGCCCCCAACTTGCCTGAGAGCAAAGCTCATTGTTTAATCATTATTAAAAGACCATTGTTCAAAGGGTCCAAACTTTCGAGAGATAAGTAAGTTCTGAGGATCTAATGCACAGCATGGTGATTATAGTTAATAATATTATATTATATACTTGAAAGCCGCTAAGAGTAGATCTTACATATTTTCACCACATGCTCAAAAAGATAACTGTGTGACAGGAGGAAGGT
Source organism: Talpa europaea (assembly GCF_964194135.1). NCBI lineage: Eukaryota > Metazoa > Chordata > Mammalia > Eulipotyphla > Talpidae > Talpa > Talpa europaea. Next base: position 94,262,731 of record NC_140074.1, read on the forward strand.
CTTAGTTAATGCTGTGGTGGCAATCATTTTATAATATATATGCATCAAGTCAAGATTTTATACCTTACACTTACACAGTGTCATATGCCAGTCACAGTTCAATAAAGCTGGAGGGAAAGGATATGATTGTTGTCCATGCTCAGACCTGCCCCCACTCCCAAAAAAATGCACTTCCAGGCCAAAAATACTGAGTCCTGGAACTTACCCTGTCTTGGTTGCAAGCAGCAACTTTTACAGTAATTTAACCAGATAGACAGTTAGCCAATCGTATCCATGATTATGCCCAAGATTCCTGTAACATTACATGAAGAGGGCATGTTTATTTCTTAAATTTCTTTGTTGAAGTGTAATATGAATGCAAAAAAGGAAACATGTCATAAGATTATAGTTCGGTGAATTTTTATCAAATGGATACACCAGGTGGTTAGCATCCAGGTCAAAAACAGATTTTCACCAGCAGCCCCACAGCCTCTTCTACAAGCTAATCTGATCAATCCAGTTTAGGCCCCAGGCTACCAAAATAAAATACGCAATCTGCCTCTGAAATAATATGATGGCAAATTTAGAATAAACTGTTAACTTGGTAATGTGAGCAATACCAGTACTGGAAAATTCTTGATTTCAGAATGATTTTGCTCCAAAAAAAACAAATTTAAGCAAAAAATATGAATTGCTCATAGCAGTAATTTTCATCTTTGGATACTTCAGCAGAATCTGTCAAATGAATCACTTAAATGTGAGAAGTAGAGGATGCGTGTGTTTATTAAGTAGTAATGAATGAGCAGAGAAACAAAATATAGATACAACAAAATATTAAATAGCAAATATATGTGCCTTATTAATTTGATTTAAGATTCTACTTTATGAACATACACTGTGAGTGATGTATCTGATACCAGCTCTTAAAGGTGTTTAACATTGTAAAGCTGACTTATTAGAGAATGTGATTTCATTTTAGCCCATCTTATACTAGTAATAATGTCAGTAAGTTCTAACCAGTGGTGTGTAGTTTTATATTTTTACAGAGCATTGATGCATTCATTTCCATTACTGTCATTCCTTTTTATTTGTATGTTTATGCAGATCTGATTATCTATTATCTACTTATCATCTTCATTCAACCCAACCAATATACAGATATGCTTATTTAAATGGAGGGTGTGGCCTGTGAGTATGGAATGGTACCTGTGTTTTAAAACATCAGTAGATAGCTACAGTGTTACAGACTTTACCCCACCCATAGGGTAGATACCTTAAAACAGGAAAGAGCAGAATCGGGAAGATGAAAGGCCAAGGGAGTTATTTATGAAACCAGGGGACTAGATGGCCAGGCTAAGGCAGAGGGGACACTCCTCCAGTGTCCCTGGCTCCCATAACCCTTCCCTGCCTCTCCTGGAACTGAGGCCTGGGACAGTGGATGTCACTGGCTTGCCTGCCTCCAGGTGATTCAGCACTTTCCTGCTCCCTCTCCTCCAACCATGCACTGACTCCTGGGGCCAGGCCATGTATCTGCACATGTACATTTGCTCATTAGTGCACACCCCCCTAACTGAGTCCTAGTTATCGGAAAAATGACAAACACTGACATTTGTCTGAATATAAACAGTAGCCAGAGAAGTCTGGTGAATGTCAACTATTTTTTTTCTAAATTGTTGTAAGAACATTTAAATTGAGATCCACCCTTTTAGCAAAATTTTCAGCATATAATAGTCTTGTTACCTAGAGACAGATTGTTATACAGCAGATCTAGAACTTGCACATCTTGCATAACTGAAAAGTTACATCCGTTGAATAACAGCTCCCTATTTCTCCCTCCCCGAACACCTGACAGCCAGTATTTTGCTCCCTCGTCTATGAGTCTGACCCTTTTAGATTCTCACTCTAAGTGGAATCAGGCAGTATTTTTCCTTTGGTGAATGGCTTATTTCTCTTAGCATCATATCCTCCTCCAGCTTTAATCCATGTTGTTGCATATGGCAGGATTTGCTTCTTTGAAAACTGTCAAAGATAGTTTAAATCTAGCTTTTTCTTTTTTAAAGTCAACATTTTAGGTTTGTTACTTCTTGCCTTGATTTAAACTTCCATTCAAGGTAATTGAAATGTAGTTGATGGTCCTTGATACTTAGCCACTCTCTCTCAAAATGGCTATTAGAAATGCAGTATTTCAAAGAGGGAAGCTTTGCCTACAGAAAGGATGGGACTGTAGCAGCAGTCTGTGAAATAGAACCAGTGGTTGAAAGTTCAGAATTGTAAATTACTGACTTGTAGAGGTCAAGAAGTTACAAATGTGCTTCTGTCAATGGAAAAGTTTAAGGGTGACTGGTGATTGGAGACCAAGTAAAATGCAGAGGGAGGAGTTAAGGCTGGAGAAGGTAGGGGGAGGAGGCTGTGGGAGAAGACCAGTGCAGATGCTAGAAGTGAGGATACCAGTGGTGGGGGTGTAGGGCTTGGAGAGTGCAAGGGGGAGGAGCAGGCAGGCAGGGAGAAACTAGAAAGAGTAAAGGGAGATGCAAGGTAGTCCTGGAATCTGAGAGAAGAGGGCCTTTTGATACTACACCATGTAGGGATGGACAGGAGCTGAGGCCAAAAAGGGGAAAGAGGCCAGTGAGATTAGTTTCCAGGAAACCCACCAGTTTTCTACTTACTTGTGTAGTGGTGGCCTTGAAATAGCTCTCATGGAAAGCTAGTATGTCTAGAAAGGAAATTGGATACAGAGAATCTGTCAGTTACTGAGCTTCGGGGAAGGCAAGAGCTTGATTTCCTGACTTGTGATTAAACATTTAGTCTCTTCAGAAAAATTTGGGACTCTATCTCATCCACTTGTCTAAGTCAGAGAATTGAAGGCATGGTACTGCTCCAAAGCAAAGTGAGTCCATTTTTTTTTATCACCTTAAAGGGATATTTTCATTTGCCAAATCATCCAGAAGTAGTACATAAGAATATTGGTAATATGCATTTTGCTAACAACTAGTGACAATTATATTGGACAATCATCTTAATAGAAATAAAAATGTCTTATGCAGAGATTTTTTTTCTGTATTATTTAATTCATCAAAATACAAGGGTCTTAGACAAATACTTAAAGTATTCCATCTGAGTATTCCCAATGTTTATCTTCCTGAAAGGATAACATAGGTTCCTCTGAAGGAGAAGTACTTTAGCCTAAGAAATGAAATGTATCTGCTAATAATGAAAGAAAAATATCTTTATTTTTTCTGGGGCTTTACAGTGCCCAGGCACGTTCTGAACACAAAAGTGCTAAGTAGAGCCTTTGGGAGGCTCAGCATCAACCTGGTGAAAGATGATTTGTGTTGAAAGACAAACCACCTGCATCTGGAACTTGTAAATTTGAGCTGGGACATATTTGACACATAGCGACCTTGAGTAAACAGGACGGCTGCTCCCCCCAAAATAGGGTCATTGCTGAGGGGGTTGGATTTGATGCTCCTTTTGATCTGGTACTACTTGAGTCCTCTGTGGTCCATTCTCCTGCCTTTTACTTATGCCTTGGGTGAGGGAGGGAGAGTATAAACTGAGGCAACATCTTTAACAGGGCATTGGGAATATATATCAACACTTAAAATGCACAGATCCTTTAACCAAGCAGTTCTATTTCTAGAAATTTAACTTGTACACATAGGTGCACAGGTATACAGTATGTATGTGTGTATATATGTAAATATATGTAATATGTATACACATATACATATATGTATGCCTACATGCACATTTATATATGTGCATATATGTACACATGCATATGTGCATGTGTGAATATATGTATGCATGTATGCATATACACCTGTACACATTTATGTACACATATATACACACACAAAGATTCATTTTAACAATATTTGCAATTGTTTCAAAAAAGCATAAAGAATTTATATACCCATCAGCCGAAGACTGAATGAATACACCATCGATAGCCATTCAATGAATACTAATCAATATTGAGAAGTACAAGATAAATCTGTTCTTATCTCCATGAGAACATATTTTTGTCCTTTTTTTCCCTCCAGCATTTGAAACATATGTAATACCTGCATCATAATAGGTGTTAGTATTTTTTAAGTAGGTGAAGGAATGATAAATGAGTTTTAAAGATGAGTTTAAAGATGTCTATTGTAAATGCCCAAAGAACACTCTGTATAAATCCCCAGGTATTTCATAATTGAATTCTTGATCTTCTCCAGTTGCAGTTATAGGAGGAATGAATATTTTATACCACTCTGTCCTTGAAGAGTAGATGGTTTTGTTTAGTAGTGATAAGGCTTAATCCTAATCCCAATGATGTCCCCTGGGGCTGAAGAGGTGAGGGCAAGGAAGAGCAATTGAAGAATTAGCACCCACACTGTTCATGGGCATGGCACCCCACACATGACGCTTGTGGCGCAGGAGGCTTCACTGCCTCTGAAAATGGACAGCATAGGAATTGCCAGCTCTTGCTTTGAAAGCATTTTCCTTGATTCCTTGTTAATTTTAACACAAACTCAGCAAACTCACTCCTTAATTGAGACAAAATATTTCAAAAGTGTATGTTTGCAATGAACATGATGGATTATAAGAATTATACTTTTTCATATCAGGGCATTGAAGATCGATAGTGAGTGAAAAGAGAGTAACTTAAAAATGTTCTTTTTTGGAACTCAGGGCATAAGAGATTTAAGCATCCTAACATTAAACTAATTGTCACCTGCATTTTAATAGACTGGAAAGCATGGTTTCATTCCCCTTTGTTATTTTTATTTCCTTGCCTCATTTTAATTTTTATTATCCATTCTGTACATTTCAATATGTACAGGTGGCTACCTGAGGATGTATTCTAAAAGGAATCTGAAATTTATAGTCTCACACTCCCAGTTTTTTGGAGAAGAAATCATAAAACCTAATAAATATAGCCACACCTGTTGATGGAAGGTACACATTACAGAAAATAAAACTGCTGTTCTTTTTCCTTTGCATGTTCATTTGAGTATTTAAGGATTTGTTTCAAAAGAACTGCTGAAAATATGGAAACTTGACATCATCATAAAACTTGCTGAGATGTTGGGTGCTGGATTAACAAGTACACTCCCTCAGCACCCTGGTGCGTAGATAAGCCAAGTCTTGGCAGTCTGGTTCAGTTGCTGAGATGTGTGTGATTGCTACGTCTGTCTTAGAAGCTTAGGGGAGTCCACCTCTGATTGACAGTTATAGGGCTTTGAGGACCACAGTATTGACACTCCACGGCCTTCTTTTAAGAGATGGATTAAAGGAGATTAGCCCCTTCATCTCTTACCACTAGCTAGATTCTGCTTCCATCTCTGTACCTCCTGAGTAGCCCAACAGAAGGATGTGAAGAAATGTATTAGAAATTTTGACTTCTTGTAATTCTATGGTAGCAGTTCCCTTGTTTTTTTAAAAAAAACCTTTTTATGGTTTCCAAATATAACACCTTTTTTTTTCTAGATTTCACTTTTTAAAAAGGCTTTAGATTTTCAGAAAAACCAAAAGGGTAGGACAGAGAGTTCCTGTATACACTGGTCCAGTTTCCCCTGTTATTAATATATTATTATGGTATATTTGTTACAATTAATAAAGCAATGTTGATGTCAACAACAATAATGTTGAGACATCATTATTTACTGAAGTCCATGATTATTTTCAGATTTTCTTCATTTTTGCCTAATAGTCATTTTCCCTTCCAAGATCTCCTATTTCATTGACTTGCCATGACTCTTTAGACTCCCCTTGCCTGTGGCAGTTTCTCAAGACTTTCCTTGCTTTTGATGACCTTGACAGTGTTGAGGATTACTGCGCTGGTGTTTAAAGGATGTCTCTCTATTGCCAGGTGCTCTTCTCATGTTGAGACTGGGCTTATTGTTTTGGGGGATAAAATCACAAAAGTAAAATGACATTTCATGTTAATAATGACTTTACAACCACATGGCTGAGGTAATATTGGTCAGGTTTTCCACTCTAAAATTGTTTTTTCCCACTTCCCATACTGTATTATATGGAAGGAGTTTACTGCCTCACCCAAGGGCTGGGAAGAGCATCTCCATAAATTACTTGGATTCTTCTGCATGGGAAATTTTCCTCTCCTCCCCCATTTGTTAACTCAATTGACATTTTATTTATATCAATATGAACCCATGGATATTTATTTTATACTTTGGGCTACTTGAATTTGTTCTACTTGAATTTGTTCCTCAAGTTGCTCCAACTTTGATCATTGGGAACTTCTTTGGCTGGCTCCTGCGTCCTTTGTCATACATGCATTGCTGTAGATGTGTGCTTTGCTCGAGTGCTTCTTTACCGTCTATTGCTAGGAGATAATTGACATAATAGTGATGAATAAAGTGGTCCTTTCCTAGCCATTCCCAAGACAAGACCTACCTGTTACAAGAAATATCAAATGAGCAATTCTCCAGAGGAAATTCAATGACCTATTCTTGGTTTCCAGTTAAAGGTGTGGAGGTCTGAGTTCTGCCAACATTTCAATTTCACCTTTTTCAGTTCCCTGCCCCTCACATCCCCGGGGTATTGTGTTCATCATACTGACATCCTGGGCTTCCTCTAATAATAGGCTCCTATTGTGACTGGGGAGAGAAAGTTGAAATCCTTAACATTCATTTGATTGTGGTCTTTGCATAATGCTGAGAATAGTAGAGGCGGGACCTAGGGCCACCACATTCATCTGGGGACTTTTCCCAGGTTCAAAGGCAGGAGCCACATGTAATAACTTAACAAGAATTCAATAAGAAAGAATCACCATAGAGGAACGACAAATTTCCCAAACCAGGAAGTAAAGGTTCCTTTTTGAAGTTCACTGTCCCTTTCTTTTCTAATTCTCCTACTATTTGTTATAGCTACTGATTTTTTTTTTATGATAATGGGAGAAGGTGCAATTGGGACTGACTTGTGCAATAATGAACGAGCTCATAAACTATATAAACTCTCTCAACATTGACTCCCTCAATATATACTTGATACATCCGTCACCTGTTCCCATGATGTCAGTAGACGTCTCATTGTAAGACAATTTCCCAAAATTCTGAGTTTCAGACTGATGTGTGCAACCCCTGGTTATCTTGACACCCCACAGAAACCATAATCACTTCAGAAAGGCTGAAATTCCTTTCAGTTCTACCATAAAAGCTTTCATTCCAAATCGCTATCAGATTATAATTTGTATTCTACATTTGTAAACTGACTGCATCATTTGCTAAATCACCTTATTTTATATATATATATATATATATATAAAATGATCATCAGCTACAACACTCTCTCTTACTTTTCAATGATAAGAATGTTTTTATTTTTTCTAGACCCTTGCACGTGTAAAGATCTAAAGATTTCTGTCTCGTATAATGAAGGAAGGAACGAGGGAAAAGTGATTTCTAAACACTGCATAGTAAGATCCTGTGGCTTTTAAGTGGAAGTTGAAAGTAGTAGTACTTAGAGTCTTTTTCATCCTGGTGCTGCTCTACGGTGGGTTACAGGCCAGTATTGACATCATCTGGGAACTTGGAAATGCAGAATCTTTGGACCTGCCTCAAGTTGCTTATTCAAAACATGCATTTAGCAAGATCTCCAGGTGACTCTTATGCAAATGATAAAAGCATATTTCCTGATCCAGTGTCCAGAATACATAGATGTTTACCCAACTCATATTTAGGGTACAGAAAATCATTTCCCAAATTTAAGAGTCTTATAAGAAAACAAGAGTAGAGTTTTCTAGAATGGTTTTCTTTCCTAACATGCTTTTTCTTATATACATACAATGAAAGTGTCTTTTTTAAAAAAACGGATTTATTTATACAAGCACTGAGTACAGTCAGAAGCACGGGAGGATGAGAGAATCTACCAGAGCCAGAGCAGGGAACAGAACAGACAGAGTGAGGAAATACACTGCTGAGGGGAGCAGTGGGCGTGGCAGGAGAAGTCTGCGTGCCATGTGGGACCCTTGCCTGTGGCCGGGAATCAAACCAGCGCTGCAGAAGCTGCGGGCAGGTTTGCAGCCCAGCGCTCAACCGCTGCGCCACCAGGGGAGGCCCGAAAGTGTCTCTTAAAGAGTGTAGTCAGTCTCTTTGTCTTCATCACCCTTCTACTTAGCCACAAATCGCTGTCCTGAAATAAATGCCTAAGTGTGGAAGCCAGGCTTGTCTCTCGCCTTCTTCAGGGATGGGGGGTGGGGAAAATCAATAAGCTGTAAAATTACAGGTTACTTCAAAGGAATTCAAGTCAACTTCACTCAGTGTCATTGTTAAATGGGGACACAGTGGTATAATAAGGAAATCTATAGAGTCAACAGTGCAAGTCTCGAAATGCTACACAGTGTAAAAGAAAGTCTGAATCTCTAAAATTAATGTCTATGTCTGAATTTTTGATGACCAATCATATTCAAACCCTGAATTGTAAGTCAAGGGTTTGATGGAGTATGATTGTCAGTAAAATGACTTGGAATAATCATGAAATACATTTTAAAATGTTTTAACTACATCTTGAACAAGATGCTGCAACAGGATAAACAGACTTTGATCTCCCTATTCCGGGGTTTCTCCACCTCTCTGTGATGCAAGAAAACCCTTCACTGTGCTGGAGCTCAAGTATGAGTAGGGGTACAGTTGCAAATGGCAGCATAGTTGGTCTTTCCCCACCAGGGACCAGTAGTGCCTCCCCTCTCCTGAGATGTGACAATCAAATATGTCCCCAAACATTGCTAATTGTTCCCTGGAGAGGCAAGATCATCCCAGTTGAGAAACATTATCCTGTGCCAAGGTAAATAGTCACCAAAAAAGGTAATGTTGGTTCCTAGGTTCTGCTCAGATCTGTACAGTGGTTGGAAATATCTGCAAAGTTGAATTTTGAGGATGAGGGCACTTAGCTAATAGGCTTAGTGTCTACACCAAGATAACATTAACATTCATATGTGTTCTGTTCTACCACTGACAGGTAATTATAATTCTTTTTTTAAAGATTTTTTTTTATTTATATAAGAACTGGGGTACAGGCTAGAGGTGTGGGAGGGTGAGAGGATTCCCCAGAGACAGAGCGGGGAGCAGAACAGGCAGACGGACCGAAGACACTGCTGAGGGGAGCAGCGGGTGAGGCAGGAGAGGTCTGCCACGCCATGTGGGATTTTTCCCTGGCCAGTTGGGAATCGAACCTGCACTGCAGAGGCTGCAGACAGCTTCACAGCATGGCGCTCAACCCACTGCGCCACCAGGGAGGCCCCAGGTAATTATAATTCTTATAACCATTTCTTGCAGGATATCTACGGAGCCTCTACTGCCTTTAGACCTGGGAAATCCTGGGTGACATAGTCATGAAATAGGCCATAACATTGTCTGGCTACACAGAGCAACCATTTCTTAAGAGCAAAATGGTGACTGCTTCAGAGGTTTGTGAACATGGTAGCCCTTAGTTTTGTCCTTTTTTGAAAATAGCTCTGGACTCTTGGTGACTCTTTTAATGAGTGTCTTTGTCACTTCCAGTTGCTATGACAAAAAACCTAGATGTGTAGCTTATAGACAACAGACAATTATTTTTCTTCTGGGATCACTCCATGTGCTCCCACCCTGGGAAGTACAGCCTGCCTCCTAGTGAACATTGATGTCACAGAACTCTGGTCACAGAACTCTGGTCACTCTGTCACAGTGGTCTGAGAGTACAGACCACTCCTAACTACATCTCTTCAGTCTCACCACACTTACCATCCATCTTTCTTAATCATGACTTTCATTATTTGCTTCACAATTGGGGAAAAAATTCTCTCTCGTGGCTGATATGCATAATCACACTTAGTGATTCACTAATTCCATATCTGAAAATTTGCCCAGCTGCTAAAATTTATTTGTAACCCCAAAGTCTATACTCATGTACTTTTGTGATTATTCCTGGACATGTTCAGAGAAGTAAAAAAATTGAGGTACCAAACTTACACCTTCTCAGTTGAGAGGGAGCAAGGTGACCCTCTGCCTTCCTGTTTCAGCTCTCACACTGTAAGCAAGTATTCTTTTGGTAGTATATTTAGTGCAATGTTTGCTGCACTTGTGATCTTTTTCTTGATGATTTTACTGTTTAAGACAGTCCCCAAGAATATTGATTCTGTCTAGGATTCTAAAGTACAAGAAGGCTATGATGTACCTTCTTGGAGATAATATGTGTATTAGATAAGCTTTGTTTAGGTTACAGTGCTGTGGACCATGAGTTAACGTTATTGAACCAACAATAAATGTTAAGTAAGTGTCTTTGAACAGAAACACACATTGAGGGCCTCCCCCCGGTTGAGCGCAGTGCAGCGCTGTGAAGCTGTCCGCAGCCTTTGTAGCGCTCAGTTTCGATTCCCGGCCAGCCAGGGAGATTCCCACATGGTGTGGCAGACCTCTCCTGTCTTGCCCGCTGTTCCCCTCAGCAGTGTATTTCGGTCATCTGCCTGTTCTGCTCCCCACTCTGTCTCTGGTGAATCCTCTCACCCTCCCACACCTCTGGCCCATACCCCAGCTCTTGTATAAAAATAAATCTTAAAAAAAAAAAAAAGAAAGAAAGAAAAGAAACACACATCGAGAAAGATTGTGTATTATGTATGGACTGATTGATAAAAATGTTGTGAGCAGAGGCTTGCAGGAACCGAATCCTATAATTTCTCCTATGAGAAGTAGGTCAGGATTTGCTAATTTAGAGTTCACAGCGACTATGTTATAACACATAGCCACTGTAAATAACAAGAAGTAATTATGTATTTATGGGCACTCATTTAAAAGATATACAATAGGGCCTCCCCTGGTGGCACAGCGGTTGAGGGCTGGGCTGCGAAGCTGCCTGCAGCCTCTGCAACACCGGTTCGATCCCCGGCCGCCGGCGAGGGTCCCGCATGGCGCGCAGACCTCTCCTGCCGCCCGCTGCTCCCCTCAGCAGTGTACCTCTGTCCTTCTGCCTGCTCTGCTCCCCGCTCTGGCTCTGGTGAATTCTCTCACCCTCCCGCGCTTCTGACTGTACCCAGTGCTTGTATAAATAAATAAATAAATCTTAAAAATAAATAAATAAATAAAAGATATACAATAATATTGACTGCTACAAGAGAGCAAAAATAGGCAGATTGGAGACAAGGCTGAAAGGAGGCTTTATTACAATACCTTTTTTCTTTTGTGCCATACCACTGTACCATCAAAATTTTTTTTTCTAACTTTTTTTTATTTTTTTAAATAATAAATTTTATTTTTATATTCCCCCATACAATTGCAAACGCCCCATTCTGACCCCAATCCTTCCCCTCCCGCCCCCCACCCCCCAAAAAGTGTCTCTGGTTCATAGCTCTGGTTCATAGTTTTTTGTTGATTTTGATTTTCACTTTCTTATATTCATTTTCCTGGTCCCTTATTTAAGTTTTCTAGATGTACCATCAAAATTTTAAATTTATATTTAAAAATGAATAGTAAAATGAGAAACTGCATGGCTTATTCAGGTGTCTCTTCAATTTTAGGGTAAGAAAGCAACTCCTACTAAATATCCAATCTACCAAATGACACCCTGGTCTCCCAGGCTCCCCATCCAAGCTATTCTCATGCACTAGCTTTGCTTCTCACCACCCACATTTGAACAATTCAGGTCATCCATCTGGTCTACTCATAGCTCCTGCAAGTTGCTCAGTACTTCAGTGACTTTGCTGTTGCTTACTCCACATTTCGCAAAAGAAACTTCTCTCCCCTCTACCTAGCAACATTCTGCTTTTCCTTCAAAGACTTTGAAGATTTTCCTAACACCATACTCAAAGGCATCATTTCCCTTTTCCTTGTTGGAACCTTGTAGGTAACTGACTCTTTGCCCCCTGATTTTGTTGGTTGTTTTTAAGTTTTGAGTCTGCTCAAATCCATTGCAAGTTCTTACGGTTGGGATTTTAGGTCTTATTTACCTTTGATCATTTTCAGTGCCTTTCATGTATTAAAACCTATTGATTGATTGTTCATTATCATTCAGTACCAAAAAATACTTTCATTGAAGTTGTTATTTTAAGTAGATTCCTATTAAATTATGTAAAAGAGAAGCAACCTGTGTGACTATGTTTTAGGAGTAGCATGGGGATTTTGTTTAGCTGCTTGAGGAAAACATGCTGTGCGAGACATACTCTGTGATTGTTCCAGCCTTGAGGAGGAAATTAAGAAACTTAATTTTTATCTCAAACAAGTCACAAAATGGGAAGGGATCCTAGTAAAGTTTTGTTGAGTTTCTACTGGGCTGGGCACTGTCCTTGGAAACATATAGCCTCATTTTATTTTCAAAAGCCTGTCCAGTAACTATAATGAAGTCTATTTCAGAGATGAATAAGCAGAAACTTAATAATCTAAGATTATCCTGCTGAAAAACTGCAGAATTGTGGTCCAAACTCAGGTCTGAAAGCCCATCATGTTGGGTCACTCCCACACAATACAATTAAACATTTCGAACAAATATGAGTGAAAGAATTCTTTCTCTGCTATATATTCACAAGACTGTGCCTCTGGGGGAAACACAAGGCAAGAGTGTTTTGAGGTGGTCCTGAGAAAGCATTGTACAACTCTGATATATGCTCAAGTAGGGAAATAGAATGAGGGAATTTGCACTCCTTCAAAGCACTGGTACCTTCCAGCAGTGACTCTGAGTACTGACTGAGCATCAGAGTCACCTGGCTATCTTTAAAAAATTAATTTTGTCTAAGGTAAGACTTTTTAAAAGATCTTCAGATAAGTGCTTCCCTGGTGATCTAGGGGTTAAGTATAAGCCACAGCCCAAGTTTGATCCCCAGCCAGGGAGCTAACCCACATGGCGTAGGAGAGCTCATCTGTCTTGCCCACTGTTCCCCTTAACAGTGTATTTCAGTAGATCTGCCTGTTCTGCTCCCCACTGTGCCTCTGGTGAATCCTCTCACCCCCCCCACACCTCTGACCTACACCCCAGTTCTTCTACACATAAATAAATAATTTTTTCTTAAAAAAAAAATCATCAGATAATTCTGTTGTGCACCAGGACTGAGAACTACTGATATGGAACAGGAGAGGTACAAGGATGAGTAGTTTCTCCAGTTTAGTGATTTCAAAGTCTGGTCCCCAGATCAGCAGCATTTGCATCACCTGGGAACATATTAGAAATGCACATTCATGGGCTCTACTCCAGACTCACTGAATCAGAAACTCTAGTGATAGGACCCAGGAATAATTCTAACACTGATATTTGATAGTGTGTGAGAACCATTGCTTGAATTCACTGAAAAGGAAATACAAATAGTCAACAATATATGAAAAAATTATTCAACCAAATATTTAGGCAACTACAAATGAAAATTTTTGAGGAGATATACTATTTATCTCTCAAATTGGTAAAAAATTGAAAGATTAATAATATCTCACATGGCAGTAGGAGACAGGAAATAGAGAGTCTCATGTTTAATGGATAACTGAAACAATACATCTTTAAAGGGGAATTTGGCAGTTGAATTTAAAATTGAATTTATGCAATTCTGATGACCAAACAATCTTCCCTCTCAGCCTCTCTGATGGAGAAATACTGTATCAACACATAAACGTACACATACAGAGATATTCATGAGGATGCTGTCTGCAATGTGTGAAAACTAGAAACAACCCAAATGCTCATAATGGCAAAGGACTGGGCACTTCCTGTGGAGTATTATGCAGCATGTAAAAAAGGATGAGGTAGCTCTTTCCATATACACTTATGTAGAACTATCCCTGAGATATCATGACAATTTGCAAAACAATGTATAAAATACGGTGCCACTAAAGTTTAAGAAAAACACCCACCCAAATGCTGTTAATGCATAATTATGAAAATGAATAGGAAAATATAACATTATTACTTCTGTCAGAGGCAAGAATACAGGGAACAGCTCTAGAAAGAAAGTGTGAAAGATACATTAGACTTATCTATAATTTTTCATTTCTTTTTAACCTTACTTTTAACTTTATTGTTGACACTATTACAGACAGAATGACCGCAACCATATCAACAAACCAAAACCTTGTGCACAGAAACAAGATGAAGAAAATGTGTCAAGAGGTTAACAGTAGTCTTTGGATGATGAAAATGGGGTGAGTTTCTCATTTCCATTTCTGCTATAATTTCTAAAATTTCTTATTAGACTTATGTATTCAAGTATTTCTTGAACAATGAAGACTACTATTTGAGAGTGAACAAATATCCATGGAAATAGCATACTAATTCAATGGTTCTTATTCCTTTTCTATCATGACCTGAGAATTTGATGGACATTTTCACCAAAAAAATTCCACAAAGGCATGAACTTTTTGTTCAATTTGAGAGGATTTGTAGATACCCAGGGCCTTAGACCCCTTGGGGTTTCCAGATCCCAGGTTGAGTGTTTCCAGCCTGCATGACCTCAGAGGACCCTAAATAGCTTTGCTTTTCAACCCTGAGCTCCATGACCTCTTCTTCATCATATGTGTCCCAGAGGAGTCATGAAGTCTGACAGCTATTTTTACAAATGTCAGCAGCTCTTCTCTGGCAGATTGAATTTCCCCAGAAGGTAGATTTTCGCTGACATCTTAATACTTGGAAAGGAGCGGATGATCCTTGAGGAGTGAGTGAATATAGCACATGGTTTGCAAGCTGCAAACAGAAACTGATCTATGTCAAGGAAGCCTCAAGTGTTATGCATTTGTTTTTAGATATCATCAGGTTCTTTTTTTAAGTTCTGCAGTGTCATTCTCCCTTCACATGCACAAAGACCCTTTTCAGTGTTTTCCAGTTGACTGTGAAAATAGATTTCTTTTTTGCTTTTATGTTTTTAAGAGAGAATAAAAAATGAGTATCTTTTAATTCCCAAAATTTTTAAATCTCTTTTCATTCTGCTATTCTGAATGGAAATCGTCCCATTTTTTAGTCTAAACTGCCTTAAATGGCAAAGTCAGTACTCATAAAAGTGAAGTTCCTTAGTAACCTACTTCTTATTAAGTCCTGAGCTGCCAATGGATTTATGGTCCTTATGGAAGAGTCAGATCTTAGCCGAGCTGTGAATGTTTTTGCATGAAATGCCTTCCTCACAGATTGCCTGGAAAGCCTCTTTGACCCTCTCTCTGTACCCAACCCAGCTACCCATTGTAATGCATACCAGGTTGAGTTTTGGAAAATTACTATGAATGTGTTTATATAGCCTTTCTCCAGCTTCTCATTGAATAACTTGCATTTTAAGTAGGAAATGAACAGTCTAAATATGAGTATGATACTTTCTGAAAAATGTGGACAGTTGTTCTTTGAAAACAATGACAACAGCAGCAGCAACGGTAACAGTGGTGAGGATGCCACTGATATTCCTGAGTCCTTTCTCCTCTCGGAGGATAATTTCTGCAGCTGGCATTTTGCTTCCATGTGGATCCAGGCACGTTTTTAACAATTCCCTCCTGCTTCTGAGTCCTCTTTGATCACGACTTTATGACCCACCATCATATGACCTTTGACATATTTTATATTTTCTTTATTCTTCATGATCCAAATTCTAATCTCAATTTTTCATATAGCATTTGCCAACCCAGCTGACCATATTCAGTCTCTATGAATGTTTATAAAGCTTTCTCTCTTTCACTGACAAGGTACTTCTCTGTGGAATGTTGTAGCTACTCTCAACAAATGTGTGTTAAGCCCTAACTATGTATTAGATACTTGTCATGTTCTGGGGATACTTACAAGTTTTTGTTTCCATGGAACTTATATTCTAATGTGTAAATCAGAATATGCAAGTGCAATGATAAATGCAACAATTTCAAACAATTAAGATGACATGATGAAGTGATGGGTAACATTGGATAATATGTTCAGGGAAGGTTTCTGTGAAGAGAAAACATTTGAATTGAAATTTGTGTAATATATGTTACTTGTCATGCAAAATTCAGAGAAATTTTAAAATTGTATGCAAAATTGTCATGCAAAATTCAGAGAAAAAGCATTAGGAAGAAGGTAGAACAAGTACACAGGCCTACATTCAGGAAGGAACTAGCATGTGGCTGATAAAGGATTTTTAAAAGGTGGCTATATTTCCCATAGAGCATCTAGTACATAATAAAGCATCAGCTCATAGACATTTCTATGAGGGTAGATTCCATGACTATATAGTAACTGGTATATATAAGACAATTGGTTTAATAATGGATGCTCACTGAGTAACTGAATGACTTTTGCAGAGCCAGAATGGACAAAAGAATGTTTCCAGTTCCTAAATGATTTTTTTTTCATGCTAACACAATTCCCTTCCACTCTGTCTCCATGGTTTTTTGTCACCATTTATTTGATGAAATAAGAATGCGTACTTACTTTCCTTTTGGAAGAACTATAGTTGAAACTATGGACCTACTTCAGCTTTCAATGGAAATATAAAAAGTATATACTCTAAACATCTTTAAAATTGCCAAGCGTAGTTTCTTACTTATAAATGTTATAATTCTTTCTAGTATTATCATCAAATAGTAGACATGGTGGCCACCTTATTCAACTAGAAAGTAGATGAAGCATTGTAATCCTCTTCTTCCAAAGAACCAAGACATACAGTTCACCCCAGAGATGGAGTGAATTTTTTCCTAACAAAATAGTAGATGTTTTAGGAATCAGATTTCCTAAAAGAATTCTTAGCTATCACACACCTATTTTCAAACCCATTCTGCTGCTATTACCTCTACTGACAGTAGACAGACCCAAATACATGTGTCAAGAACATCCATATACTAACAATTTTCCACGTGATTCATGAGCCAAACTAAATTCATAGCTAAGCTTGGATAGCAACAGGTAACCTGGACTATTTCTTAGCATAGAGCATAGTTGTTTTCACCATTCCATGTGAAATATCAGGTTCCACAATGACCTGGTATAGTAGCCAGAGTTTAATATTATGTGTATAATATTATGTGTATAACTGAAGAGGGTGGGAAGAAGATATAGTAAATGAACTGTCAGGATGCATGGCTCCTGACTTTATTTTCTTTTACCACAATTGTTATCTGATAGAGAGATTCCTGGGATGCAGTTTGAGTTTCAACAGACATATGTTAGTGCTAGACCTAATTATTTGATACACTCTTTTGTTAATTGAATTGGAGGCCAGTTTGGCTGAATTCTCTCATCAATTTCCAACTGCATAAGTCACATCTTCAGAGCATTGTCTAGTCTCTAACATTAGAGAGCCTTTTATCTCCTAGGACCCACAGTTGAAATGGCTTCTAGGTCATGCAGCAAGTATGTCCTGACATAAGCATACTCAGTGGCTTGCTGGTTGATTTAGAGCCCAGTTTGAAATGAAATGGAAAGATTACCTCAGGATATACCTAACAAAGGAAGTAAAAAAAACCTGTACAACAAAAACTATAAGGCAACAAAACCATAAGACATTGTTTAAAAAAAAAAAGAAGAAACAAAGAAATGGGAATATTTTCCTTGCTCATGTATTAGAGAAATTAACATTGTCAAAATGGCTATTTTAACAAAAACAACATGCATACCGAATGCAATCCTTATCAGAGTTTCAATGGATTTTTTTTTAAGTAGAGCAAATATTAAGCAAGCATTACTGTAATTTCTATGGGACCTCACAAAGATTCTGAATAACCAAAACAATTGTAACATAAATAAGAACAGAAGCATCACATTTCTAGGCTATAAACTATACTACAAAGCTATATTAATCAAAACATTATGGTGTTAGAATAAAAGACAAAGATCTATGCAATAGAGTACATAGAAGTAAACATAGACAAAGCAGTCTACAGCATTGGCTTCAGGGGTAGCTTTGGAGACTTGCCGCTAATGGCAAGGAAAACAAAAGCAAAAATAAATAAACAGTGGGCCTCCCCAGTGGCACAGCGGTTGGGCACTGGGCTGCGAAGCTGTCCACAGCCTCTGCAGCACCAGTTTGATCCCCGGCCGCCAGCGAGGATCAGACCTGACATGGAGCACAGACCTCTCCTGCTGCGCCCACTGCTCCCCTCAGCAGTGTACTTCATCAGTCTGCCTGTCTGCTCCCTGCTCTGGCTCTGGTGAATTCTCTCACCCATTCATGCTTCTGACTATACCCAGTGCTTGTATAAATAAATAAAAAAATATTTTAAAAAATAAACAAAAATAAATAAACGGTATGATAGCAAACTAAAAAGCTCCTGCACAGTGAAAGAATATGTCATTAAAACTAAAAGGCACCCAGAAAGAAAAAGAAAAATACCGGATGGTCTCACTCATAGCAGGAATCTAGAAAACTTAAATAAGGGACCAGGAAAATGAATAACTGTAAGAAAGTGAAAATCAAAATCAACAAAAAAATATGAACCAGAGACACTCTATGGAGGGATGGGGCCGGGGAGGGGAGGGATTGGGGTCAAAATAAGGGGGTTGCAATTGTATGGGGAATATAAAAATAAAATTTATTTTATAAAAAAAAAAAAACTAAAAGGCACCCTACTGGGTGGGGTAAAATACACCATACATCTGACAAGGGACAAATAACCAAGATCGACAAAGAACCCATTCAACTCAACAAAAAGAAAACAAATAACAGAATCAAAAAAAAAATACAGAAGAGCTAAATAGACACTTCTTTCAAAGAAAATGTTCTTCCAAATGGCCAACAGGAACATGAAAAATTGCTAATCATTACTTATCATCAGGTAAATGCAAATCAAAACCACAATGAGATATCACTTCACACTCCTGAGATTGGCCCATATCAAAAACATCAGAAACAAAAAAATGTTGGTGAGTGTGTAGTGAAAAAGGAACCCTCATGCACTCTTGATGGGAATGCACATTGGTCCAGTCCCTATAGAAAGTAATATTGAGGTTTCTCAAAATATTAAAAATAATCATGCCCATGATCCAGCAATTCTGCTCCTAGGTATATAACCAGAGTATAGAAAAACACTAATTCAAAGGGATATATGCTCTCATGTTTATTATAGCACTATTCACAGTAACCAAGTTATGGAAACAACCTAAGCACCCAACAACAGATGAATGGATAAAGAAAATGTGATTTTATAATTATATATATATATATATGTATGTATGTATACACACACACAGATACACACACATATACATACAATGGAATACTAGTCAGCTATAAAAAAGATAGAAGGTGAAATCTTGCCATTTGTAACAGGATAGATGGAACTTGAGGGAATTATGCTATATGAAATAAGTCAGAGGGAAAAAGACAGATATTGGATTATTTCACTCATGTGTAATATAAATAAACAAAACAAAGGCACAGAGTAAACTAAACCAAAACAAACCTAGAAACCTGACTGTAGAATTGAGGCTATCATAAAGGGAGTATATGTGAAGTGGGATTCAAGGGTTGGAGGGGAGGATTATTGATGGTTTGGTGGTGGGCATGTTGTGGTAACATAAATCTGAAGAGGCATGAACCTGTACCTCTAAATCATATACAGTGTTGTAAATCCATGTTACATCAATTAAAAAATGATACAATTAAAGAAATCAATAGATGAGGAAAGTCTCCTTAAATCCTTTTGAATAAAAATCTTCCCATTAGACCCTTACCTGTCATCAAATAAATCCAGTTTTCAAGATAATTTTTCCATCTTAGATTACTTCTCATGAAAAAAATTCATGACTAATAATTTACAGGATAGAGACTGAGGTTTTTCTCAATACACTGACACTGATTCTGACTTGGCTTACACCTTTATTTTTTTGTGACTTGGATGATATGAGCCAGAGTCAATAATTTTCAGTCTTAGAGTCTGCAAAGGCAAACTAAATCTCAGGATAACGATGATTTCCAAAGTCTTCATTATAGTTTCCAATTAAACTTACTTTATACATTCATTCACAAAACATATTTTTAGCACCCAATATGTGCTAGTACTCAATATAAAGATGAGTAAGAGAAGGCAAACAATGAACAACTGTTGCCTTCACAGAATCTAGTGGGAAAGACAGACATGAACTCAAATAATAAAGAACAAAATGATAGGGACTAGATTTGTGGGTATACTACAGTGTGGTGGGAACACCGTGGGGAGAGGAAAGTAATTTTTCAAGACTAGGAAAGGTTTCACTGAGGAGGGAACTACTTTGGAATTTGTTCTTGAAAGGGGACCTTACCAGATAGAACATGTATAACGTACATCTCCAGAACATGGACCACATGAACAACATATTCACAGAGGTATAGGTGAGTTTAATAAATCTGGAGAAAAGTAGATTGTCCAGGGAGGTTACTGGATAGGGTATGGCAGGAAGAGTGGGCATAGAAGACTCTGGAGAGAGATGTAGAGATGAAAGGCAAAGGGTCTTCAATCAGCCCTGGACTCTGGACTCTAATGCAGTTGCAACCACCAGTCGAATCTGAAGGGTTCCTCTGATCACCCTTCCCCATAATATTACTAACACCTGGAGAGAAGTGTTTAGGAGGTAAGAGCATGGGTTATGGTGTGTGACAGACTTGAGTGTTCGTTCTTGGCTCCAAAACTTACTTTGATTGTGGTTTTAGAAAACCATTAACATGCCCCAAAGCTCAGTTTCATTCTCTGTCAAACAGGGATAAGAGTAGCAGCTTCTTAATAAGGAATATAAGGAACAATTAAGAGAATGTCTATGACACGCTCAACAAACATGAATTGGCACACATATGTATTCAGCAAATGCTGAGTTCATGATAATACATGGTCAATAATAATAGCTGATAAATAACATGATTGAAAATCATGGATTGAGAATAATGCTTCCCTGGTCAGAGTCAGCAAAGAAGCCCAGGTCAGGTAGATCTGTTGGAGTCAGATGACCCATCACTTGGTTTCTGAGAAAAGCTCTGGTGGGATTTACACCTTCAGGCCATCCCTGGGCCAGATTTGTAACGTCAAGAGAACATGCAGGGCAGGCTCTTTCTGTCCTCAGATTTCTCTCCCCATGGGGGTGAAGGAGGAGGGGCCCAAGCCTTGGATTATAAAGACATTCTTGCAGCTCCCTGTGTAAAATGATAATGCCAAAGGTCTCTGGCACCAAGCAGAGGAATGTGTTCCCTGTCCAAGGCTCCTAGTCCCCACAGGATTTTAAGGTGCTGCTGATATTAGACCCCGGAGACTGTCTTGAAAGCCCTTGTTTCTATCCCCTTTTGCCTTTGTGTGTTTAACAACTGTCTTATACAGGTGGGTACAGGGTGGGTCTGCTTCCTGGAGGTGGTTGTTACCTCTTTAAAAAAATCATTTTTAATAGACTTAATTTTTAGGGCAATTTTAGGTTCACAGCAAAATTGAGCAGAAAAGACAGAGTTTACATATACTTCCTACTTTCCTGCCCCCCACCACCCGCCCTATATATGTCCCCACTACCAACACCCCAACCACAGTGGTACATTGTCAGTCAATAGCCTAAATGGAGACATCATTATCACACAATGGAATTATCATTGCACAATTTACATTAGAGTTTCACTCTGGATGTTGAACCTCTCATGGAAATTATTGACATATTTACACCAGACTTTAGGAAAATCTATGCAAATAATTTGGGGCAAGGCTGATGATGGCAACCTAATTCCAAATACTCTGTTTTGGAAAAAGAGTGTGGCATTTGAGTAGAAGTAAAAAAAGAAAGAAAGGCATGAAGAAAAAAAGGAAAGAGGAAGGATAAGGACCACCTACCCACCCAGGCAAATCCCACGCCAATTTGTGAAGATCTTCACAGGTAGGAGTTTGGGATGACAGTTCCTGCCAAAAGGCTCTTAGTCCTCTCCTGTTTCCTAAATCTGCTTCTACCATCCTGCAGCTGTCTCTGGGCCTTCCTCTTCCTGAGGAAGAGGAGACAATAATTTCCTTGAAACTGCTCTCCCTACCCTACACTCCCCCACTCTCCACACATATCCTCCAAACTGTGGTAAGGAAAAATGTTATTTTGAAATGGAATTGAGTTAGGGTCAATTTTGAACTTTTTTCAGCACCTAAGATAATGTATTTTAGGTGCTCTAGGAGTTCTTGCTAGGAAATCTAAGTCAACCTCCTGCTTTGAGAGATGAAGCCTTGTGGGAAGTTGGCTACCCCAGGAGCCCCGGGCAATGCTAAGATGTCCTTCCAAATAGGGACCCAAACAGCTGAAGGGCTCTAGTTACCCAAGAGGCGAGTGACAGGGTACTTTGCCAAGTTGGAGAAAGGGAAGGAGTGGGGTGAGGGAGGTGGTACAGAGAAGGACAGAGGAGAAAGGACAGAGATGAGATGGTGGAGATTGGTGATGAGAAAGAAGTGAAGCAGGATGTAATGAGCCACAGCTGTCAAGCAGCCTGATGGAAGGGAGTGGAATATCCTGTCCCTGTTTACAGCCCCTGCAGTAATTTGGGGGACAAAAAAGGCACCCCACCTTGAACCCCAGGGTGTGATTTGTGATTTACCAATCCAAATTGCACCGTGCCGGGGATGGAAACCATTTTGGCCTACTCCCACCACATGGCTAAGATCGAAAGCCACTATTGTAAAAGAAGCTGGCTCTCTATGAGCTGGCAAATGGAGTGTGTTCTAACTCTTTGATTCAAGGATTTAAATGTGTATTCCATTTTTTTTTCAAACTGAATTAAAATGCACACCCATTTAAATGCATTTTACCTAGGTTTTGCTCATTTGCATCATCTTTATTTTTCTAAAATGAATATGATTGCATTGGCAATGCTGAAAATAAATTATTTTCCATGATAAAATTCAAATTGGTTTGAAAATATTCACTTTTTTAAAATTTATAGAGAAAGGGGTAAAGAGGATACATATCAGATTGTCAACCTTGATTAACTAGTGGGATGGAGGTAGAGTGAGAACAAGAAATAGAGCCTGTCAACTTTTTAAACTGTCTCTCTATTGCTTGCCTGGTTAAAATGAGTGCGTGTTACTTTTGTCTTTTTTTTAATTCAAGAAAGAAACAGTTTTTAAATTTTGCTATATTTTTGCCTTATTTTTTATTGAGGTAACATTGGTTTGCAACATTGTATATGAATCGGAGGTACCCATTCACACCTCTTCATCTGTCACTCCACCATACCCACCGCCAAAGCACCCATAATCCTCTACTGTCGTCCATTGTGCCACGTTTGCTTCCTGCCCCCTTCCTTCCCCTTCTAGTACCCTCAATTCTGCAGTCAGATTTCTAGTTTGTTTGGTTTAGTTTTGTCTGTGCTAATTTATTTTTGTTTCTCTATATTTCACATAGAGTGAAATCATCCAATATTTGACTTTCTCCTTCTGACTCATTTTGTTTAGCAGAATCCCAAATTCCATCCATGTTGTTGCAAATGGCAACTTTTTAAAAAGCATGTCTTTAATTAAGTGGACTACTTAATTCACTATTTAAAAAAATTTACGAGATATTACAGATTATCTTTTAATTCTTTAACCTATCTTTTTGCCTGTTTGTTTAATTTTTTAATATTTATTTTCTTACATTGTTGGTAATTTTTGGACAGTGTTTGATTTCCCCCCCCCCAGGTGTAGTTCTTCCACCATCATATCACCCATGATCCATCACCACAGTCCCTTGTGCTCTTTCCTCCCCCGTTTTGACCCTTCTCCATCCACCTCCCTAGCTATATATCTCAGGTCTGTGGTCAGCTTGCAAGTTTTGTCGTTTTCCTGATCATTTGTTAGGTTTCTCTCTATTCCACATGTAAGTGAAACCATTGATAGTTATCTTTTTCATTCTGATGTATTTTGCTTAGCATAATCCCTTCCAGTTCCATCCGTGTTGCTGCATATAGCATGAGTTTATCTTCTTTTATCGCTGAGTAGTATTCCATAGTGTATATAGACCACATCTTCTTGATCCACTCACCTGTTTGGGGGTATTTAGGTTGTTTCCATATCGTGACTATTGTAAATAGTGCTGCAATAGGCATATCAATAGAAGTGCAGGTTTCCTTTCAGACTAGTGTTTTTGTGTCCTTTAGGTAGATTCCTAGGAGTGGAATAGGTGGATCTGTCTTACCTGCCAGTTTTACATGTGTCTGTCCACCTGTCAAAAGTTGAGTTTTGCACTTGTCCCTTAATATGAACCATGCGTGTCTTCCTAGCATAAGCAAACATTTCCACTGAATGAATACATTCATGTACATTTGAATCACAGCTTCAATAGCTTAAGTGGCTGGTTTTGCAACTATGATGTTTAAAAAAACCTGAAAAAATAATGTAACAAGTGGCCGTGACCCACCATGTGGATTTAAGCAGTATCATTTTCCATATTTGCTGCAGATCCTTAAGAATAATTGCAATTCATATATAAAAACAATAAACGTGACTGTTATTGATCTGCCTTCACCCAGCAACTGTTTCCCTGAAACTGGTGTGTATCGTCTTGTGTAATGCTGTGTATTTTTATTTTATGTGTGTACCATAAACAACAGGCAGTATTACTTTTAAAAAGCTATACCAAAACAGTGTGGCCCTGTATACATAATTGCTTTCTGTTATCCTCAACTCTTTTTTGAGATTTATCTAAGCTGATACATGGAACTGTTCCATTCATTTTCACATACATTACATTGTGAGTCTCCTATGATTTATTTATCCCTTCTCGTATTGATGCTTAGCAAGGTATTTCTAGATTTTCTCTATTGTAAACAACACTGCATTGAACATCCTTGTCTGTGTCTTCTTTGGACTATTGAATTATAATCCATAATAAAAGTTGGGCTATTTCTATCAAGTTCTGTTGGTCTGATGGCCCAGCCTGTTTCTTTAAGGCTATTTTTGTGTGAAGGGTCAAGATCGGTCATCCAGAACCAGAGTGCCCGTTGGAACTGCTGGTGACACAATGATGGATTTTCATATTCCAACTTTCCCTTTTCAAATATCCATGCAGACCACCACCCTGCTGTTTACACCCGTTACCACAACACACTGTTTCCTAAGTGTCAGACTGTTTTGATTGAGTTAAACTGCGGGCTAATGACATACTCAGGACAGGCACTTTAATCTCCTCAGTAAGGTCACTCCAAATCACTCCAAGATGGGTTACTTCTGGAAAGCTGTCCTGCAGACAGCTAATCCTATCCTTCTTGCAGGCTTGCCTTACAGATATGGCATCTGCTGACCCTACGTTTTGGGAGGCATCTTATTTTAAGGGCTGTAGTGTTTTGTCCACCGTCTACAATTATCATGACTAAAAATACTTTGGAGAGTGCAAAATCTTCAGGGGGACTTTGCAACCTGGCCTGTATTCCTCATATTTTGGTACCATATTTCAAGATAATAGCCTTGTTACTGGGATAAGCAGTACCTTACCTGTAGACCAATATTTCATGTTATAGTTGTTTGGAAGCTGATCTTTATGCTGACCTTGTGACTATGTTGCCTTTTCCTTGAAAAATGCACCAGTAATCATAGTGCCTGTGATTTTTCTATAGCGCCATCACCACTCAGCCTCATACGCAGAATTAGCCTCCTTCCTGCATGTCATCCCAGGGCTTCATTTTTCTCAGTCAAATATAAACTTCCATCCCTGTGCATCGGCATAATTCCCATCTGTGCCACCTCCATCTCCCACTCCGGATTGTATAATCTGGGAGCTTCCACATAAAACTAGGATCAGAGGAACTGGGTGTATTTGTGTTGCTAGTGCTGGTACTTGTTTAGAGAAAAGTGTGGGACATACTCCTGCAAGTCCAAACTGAGCTGTGGGTATGTTTCTACTCCTTATGACTCCATTGACTTAGTGAGCTGTGAGAGTGTCACTCAGTCACTCACGTGCCAATAGGTTGCCAATTCCTGAGTTCAGACTCCTCCACTCACTGTCCTCAATGTTAATGCACTTAAAAGGAAGTGCTTTCACCATCTAAAATGGTAGAGTAGTCCTGAGAACTGGTCTTTATATCAAGAAAATTAACTTACATTAAAATTAACATATTTTTTCTCCTATACTTTTAGTCTAATTGGGCCATAGGGAGTGTGTGTGTGTGTGTACTTGCACAAAAATAGAACATTTATGGAAGGATATATAAGGAAATGGAAATTGATTACTTTAGGGAACCGGACTGATGAAGTGGGGTCGGAAAGAGACATGTTTTATTTTAAAACCTTTTGGGTTATTTTAGATGGCTTCTTAATTCATTAAGTAAGAGACTATATCTGAATGATCATATGATCCTAAGTCCCTTCCCTTTGTGTCTATAATTCTCTTGAACTGAGGGTATATTTTGTACTTCTTTCTCTTTACTGCATTCAACTTGGTTGCTTATAGAAGCATCTTATTTTTCCAGAATTGCCTGAGAATGAAATTTTCTGCACTAAATTCTCCAGGTAAATGAATCTAATTCTTTTATATAGTTGAAGTTTAGGATAATTTCTAATGATATATTTGTAAGTTGTATTACATATCTTCCTATCTACTTTTATTTACAAATTTATTGAGATACAGTTCATATACTGTAACTTTTACTTATTAATAGTTCAGTGCTATTTAGCATATTCACAGAGATGGGCAAATAGCACCACAATCTACTTACAGAGCATTTCAACACCCCCCACCACCACAGAAAGCTCTAGTCCCATTGAGCCATCATTCCCACTAATCTATTCCCATCTATGGATTTGCCAATTCTGAACATTTCACTCAAAAGGAATCATATAATATGTGGTCTTTTGATCCTATCCTATTTAGCAGAGGAGAGTTAATCATATTTTACCTTTCTTGATAAATTGAGCCGATTAATATCAACAGCATGTTCATGGTAACCTCAAGAAATATTGAGGTGGGGGGTGTTGACTTCCAGATTCTGGCCTATTAAGATGTCTGTGACTTTGTCAGAGGTCTGTCACTCAGGCCATTGGATTACTTCTTGAATAACCTGTCTTATGCTCTTAAACCTGTTTATTTTTTTTTTTTATTTATTTTAATAGAGGCATGTTTTATTTATTTGTTTGCTGGTTTGTTTGTTTTGTTTATACATGCACTGGGTACAGTCAGAAGCGCAGGAGGGTGAGAGAATTCACCAGAGGCAGAGTGGGGAGCAGAGCAGGCAGAAGGACCGAAGTACACTGCTGAGGGGAGCAGCGGGCGGCAGGAGAGGTCTGCGCGCCATGTGGGACCCTCCTCCGGGGGCCGGGGAGCAGCCGGGGATTGAACCGGCGCCGCAGAGGCCGCGGGCAGCTTCACAACCCAGCGCTCAACCGCTGCGCCACCGGGGAGGCCCTCTTAAACCTGTTTAAACCATCGTTTACTTTCTGGAACTCTTATTTTTGCAAAATTGGACAACTAGTATATAAATTATATCAGTCCTGAGGTCTCATGCCTTTTTTTGATCAAGGCTCATAATGTTACCCAGCATTGAGCCTCTTCGCTGTTTTTCTGCTCTTGAAGTAATTAACTCAAGGCTGAATTCTTCCCTTCTTTTATTGCTATCTTGAGTATCTTGTATCATCCAGTCAGCTCAATGCCATCTTAGCCATAAATCCCCCGCAAGTATTTTATATCTCTGGTTTAAGCACTCTTAAACCCTTTGATTCCTTGTATCCTTCCTCTCCCCTTTCTTAAAATAGTCTGTAACCCTCATGTCAAGACTTTATCAACTTCCCTTTCTCCAATATTGTAATATTGTAAAAGAACACATTCCCTTATTTCTCTTGAAACATATGTATAATCCAAGCATCCTTGAATACAGCTCTCCAGGCAGGGTGGGGCAGGGCAGCCCCTCAGTTACTAGAAAACGTGTCCACCAAGTCCAAGAGCATTTGAATATTTGACATCTGAGCTGTCCTGGGAGGTAGACTCTCTGTAGTTTCTTTACCTTTTGGTAGGAATGGGTGAAAGGAGAAAAGTCTAACTTGGAGCACTGTCTCAGCTCTGGGCCAGACTTAAAAGGGTTGTTTAAAGTTTGAAACAGTTTGGCAGGTGCTGCACTCACTGTCCTGAATTTGACTGGAAGAACATGGCAGGATCTAACCAGTGTGTCATGGGAATTTGAGATTTCAGGACTCTCGTCTTAAGCTCATCGTGAGGACAAGTTCAGAAGTTTGAGGCATGCTTGCTGAGAGCAGTTCTGTTGGTTGTGATTCTGGACACCCAAGGAATCCAATCGAGGTCAGGAAAACCAACCTTATATTGGGCCTGATGTGGCCAGAGAAAGGATGGCTACTAGGAGAATGATTGGCACTTAGCAGATACTGGGTAAATATCTGTGGAATGACTGGCATTCTGGTGTCGGGTCTGAGCAGTTGGTAATGACTGGCATGAGATGCTGAGAAGGATTCTCAGGCCAGGTTCAGTGGGCAAGCCTGCAATTTATAATCCATCTGCTATAGGTACAGGTGAAGGAGTGGAGAGAAGCAAAGTTAGTGCAGATCCTGGTGAGAGAAAAGAGAACAGATTCAACTCTTGAAGACACAGGAGGAGTCCTAAATTGCAGGGCATCTTAAGGAATGAGAGAAGAGTTTGGGTGCCTCCAGCTTTGGACGACCTGATACCAGGGGACTCTGGTGAACTTACATCCAGGCTCAATCCGAGGTGACCAAAATTGCAGCTGACCGCCTCCATAGCAGCTAATCTTGTTGAGCCTGCATTGACTGACAGAAGCAACTCCTCCACAAGTGACCCAACACTGCCCTCTGCTGGTGGGACCTATCAACTGCACACTTAAAAGCATTTCTTTGGGAGCTGCTTTTATTTACAATTTCTTAGCGGATATCTTCAGCGCTGGGCTTTGAGACTAATTTTACTAACTTCCATGAGCCCGATCCTGTTGTGATGTGAGTATATTCATCAGGAAAAGCAATGTACTTCATTTCTCTGTCACCAGTGGCCTGAAACAATTCAGTCATCTTTTAAAAACTACCACTTAGGGACCTCCCTTGTGGCACAGATAATTGAGTGCAGCGCTGTGAAGCTGTCCGCAGCCTCTGCAGTCCCGGTTCAATCCCTGCCGGCCGCGGAGATACCCACATGGCGAGGCAGACCTCTCCTGTCTCGCCCGCTGCTCCCCTCAGCAGTAAGTTTCAGTCCGTCTGCCTGTTTTGTTCCCGGCTTTGTCTCTGGTGAATCCTCTCACATTTGACCTATACCCAGGTTCTTACATAAATAAATAAATATTTTTTTAAAAATTAAAAAAAAAAACAACTACCACTTAGTGAACAATAAATGGCAGGCACTGTGCTAGGCTCATTATTTGTCATACTTGTAACCCTCTAGGAAAGCTGCTATAATTATTTGCATGTTACAATGAAGAAATGGAGACTCAGGAAGTCTCACTCTTGCTTGGAGAATAGGACATGCAGTTCCTGTGCCACTAACCTGTTAGTGATATGACCCTCACCCTCTATCCCAACCCTAGGCCGTGGGGGTGAGGGGAGTGAAGGGACAGGGAAACTTATTTTTTGTTTTCCAAATCTATTTTAACAGTGGATAGGTATTGCTTTATATATTTTTAGCATTTAGGCTGAATTCTGGGTGTCCCCCTGATGGAGTATTGCCTGTCTAGTATATCCAGAAGAGGGCACGTAGGAAATAGGGATAGGGAACAAGACTGGAGCTCTTTCTCTTTGAGAGACATGGTTTCACGGGAATATGGTAAATGTTTTATGGCTTCCAAAGAAAGCCAGGGGAGCAGGTTTATTCTCTGTGTGTTCCCAGTGTGCAGACCCAGGGCCAAATGTGTGGAGTTCAGGGCTTGTCGAAGAAGCATTTTGTTAACCAGCAGGGGCTGCCTTGCCAGTACAAAATGGTGAACTTGGAGGTGGGGACTCTTTTGAAGTGCTTGGGTGGGAAGTCACGAGGCAGTTTATACAGGAGAATAATTTGTAGGTTCTAAAGCCTTGCAGCCGCTGATGTCTGTCAGTCCTGTGAGCCTTCTAGTGGGCAGCAGTACCCGCTCTCGCCTGTAGGTGGCATTTGGCATCCAAGCCTGTTTGGTGTGGTTAGACCCTAGAAATTCTGGTTTTAATGGGTCTTAGGGATTTTTAGAACTCCCAGTGGTTCTAGAGGGCATGACTATTTGAGTACTTTGACCCTACTATTTCTGTTGGTTGTTTCACTTTATTTCACTTTATACTATAGGGGAAAACTGGGGTCAGAGAAAGAAAGTAGAAACATCAAATTAGATGAAGCTATACGGAATACTAGTTCATTACAGGAGAGAAAATAAAAACAAAGAGGAGAGAGGAAACAGGAGCCCAGTGATATGAGGGAGCGATAGGTATTCAATTTCCTCAGGAAACAAATTAAATCAAGCCACAGAGAGGACAGAGGTGATACACTGGACTGGGAGACTCGAGACCCGTCTCTCTCTTCCAATAGCAGGAGCTTCAGTTTGTAGCCAGGCAATGGTTGTTTGGGAATCACCATCCTTTGGGGAGCTGGAGGTGTGGAAGCAGAAATGGATTCACAGAGAGAATGAGGAGCCTTCTCTGGCAGAATGTATCCTGAGAGGAACTGGCACCTGGACATCTTCGTACCCTGGTCTCAGGTCCTGACCTTGCAGCTGGTAGAGCAGTGGTGCCACCTAGTGGTGGACTCGGGCACCATGGAGTGGAAAGTGCCAGGCAAAGGACCAAGATGCCCAGAAGCTTCCAGGAGAAGCTTCCTGTCATGTGTGACTCTGACACACATAGGCAGCAGTTGAGGTGCCCAGCCAGGGACTGTGTGAACAGACAGGCCAGGAGGTAGGGAAGTATGAGGTAGTGTGGCTGGCGCCCTATTAGTCCCCAAGGATTGGGTACCCCCGGGTAGGAAATTTCCATCACAGAGTCTTACACAGCTGCAACCTCAAAGCAGTCACTTAACCCCTACTTCCTCATCTGGAAAACTAAAGGGTTGCATAGACCATCTCTGCAGCTCCTGTGTTCTTCAACATTCTCTGTCCGTGTCTCTAGTTAGGGGGACTCATGTGAGAAAGCCAGGCCTGGGAGAAACAAGATGCACTCCTGTGAAGGGCACCCAGAAACATGTAGAAAGGATGAGGACACAGACACTGCTGGGTGGGTTAAACCAGGAGAGCCTGAGGTGTGTTAGGATTTCAGCACATGAAGGAGAGTGGTTGGCAGAGGGAGCAAAGGCCCCAAGCCTATGCTATGGGAGGTGGGTGGGGTATGAGTCCAAGGTGGGGCCCAGCAGGGGCCGTAGCTGGTGTGTAGGCACAGCAGAGACAGAGCAGATCAGCCAGGCCTGACTGAGCTGCACCCTAACCAAACTTGGCCCTGGCCTGCCTTGACACTCTTTCGGCACATGGTGCCTCAGGTCACCACATCTTCACATCACCAGCCTTTAAAATCTCAAATGGGGTTCCCATGAAGCCATGAAAAGTAGGAAGTTTCTTCTTCCTTTTGCTGTAATGATTAATATTCAAGCCATCTTTTCAATCTCAGGCACTCAGGATGATTTAAAACTTAGAACTGCTATAAATATTTCCTTACAGAGATGGCTAGAGCCACAAAAAATGTCCATGTTCTTCTTCAACCTCGTATGTCAGACAACAAACAAAGGCAGTAAGTAGATTGCTCAGGATTACAAGCAAGAAGAATTAAGAGGACAGGCGGGGACCCAGATGGGGTGAAGGTTAATGCTGTCCTTCCTGCCTAGCCCCTCCACCAGGGGGAATTCAAATCTTAGCTTATGAGCCTGTTTGGGGTTGAGACATTGGGGGTACCTCACTGCTGACAGAACCTATTCCAGGCTAGGGGGACAGCAGGTGCTGCCTCTCTGACCCTCTCTAGGAGGACACGGGAGTGGGGGAGGAACAGGTGGCCGGGAGACACTCTATTTAAGGCCTCTGATGGCAATGGGACTGCTGAGGTCTCAGCCGAAGTGCTGATCTTCCCAAAGGGAATGGCCCTTAGTCTCTCAAAAAGTGAGAATGATCCCCATGGAGGTGCACGCTCTTGGCCGTGGGAGATGAACCGTGGCTATGTCAATTTAATTAGTGTACATTTATCAATTGCTCATTATACTGCACATAAAATTACGTGCCCTGGAGTTATCATGGGACTGAAAGCAAGGCACTTAAAAAGGGGGAAACTGGTATCCTTTAATGTACTGTCCAACAGGGGGCCCTCACGTCTGAAGGTTCACTTTGCTGAAGGCCTCTTGGGAGGGGGTGGAAGTGACCCTGGAGTGTCTATTAGGAGAGCACCGTGGTGACACAGGTGCACTCCTCTAACTGGCTGCTGTTGTCAGTGCTTCATCAGCACAGTTGGGTGCCGGGATGCTAAGCTTTGGGGTTCATGTGGTAAAGAAGGCCCACTTCTCTCTGCCTCCCTGACCTACTGGACTTCTCCCAGAGCAGGATGTGAATGGTCACTGGTCTGCATACCCCGCCCTCTGTACCCCATAGGAGGCGCCTATTTCAAGCCTGCCCACTTCCCAGAAAGCTGCCCATCTCCGAGAGTAGGCCAGAGGGTGGAAATAGCTCAGATGTCCCAGGCCAGTGGGCCCACGAAGGAAACAAAAAAGAACATTTTATGTTTCTAGGTGCGAACTGTCATTGGAAATGCTGGCTTTGCCCCTGGGGAGGATACCAGGATGCCCTCAAAATAAACACATACATACCAAGCCCTGCTTTTTAGCTCTGAACACCTGCTGCACAAGGGACTGAGACCCCAGGCCCAAAATAGGCGCAGCTGCGGCAGACACAAATCTCACCGAGGCTGAGGCTGAGCCGTATTTGTAAATGTCTATCCTGCCACACAGCCCCTGCCCTTCCCGCTCTGAGTCTTTCTTGCTTTTCCTGGTCTGTTTTGTTTTGTTTTGTTTTTTTTGTGGGCACTTCTGCTTCTCCTTTTCCCAGCTCATGGGCATAGCAGGCAGGTGGGAAATACAGAGGGATGAATACATGTAAAAAGAACCACAGACCGGGAACGTGGAGCAACCAGGCTGGGAAAGATGGATGCTGGAGCGCCGGGCCAATGAGCGGACGGTGTCCTGTCTTCACAGGGCAGTACCTTGCCCCAAAGGGCCTCCTCACTGATACCCAATACTCTCCTGGGGCGTATGAGCCTGCATTGCAAACAGCCACGCCCAAAACAAGTTCCTGGTTAGGAATGCTCACAAATTAACAAAGAACCACTTTTATTAGGGTCTCTTTATTACTGATGGGCAGAGGCAGAAAGTCAGTGCAGAAAGAATGTGTTTGCCCTGAGAGCACGGAGTCCCAACCCCTTTGCTTTCCCTACAGGAGCTGAGTCAACCCCTCATGGGGTGGCTGCTGTGCACAGAGCATTGCACTTGCTGCAAAGGCAGCTGATCTCTGGGTCTCTGATAACAAGATATCACCTGTCACCCAATCACCTGCCTCAGTTTCCCATTTCCTTTGGTTTGGTTTTGCTCTGTTGTTGTGATTGGGGTACTCGCCAGAAATTGCCCTTGAGGTCTGAGGTTCTGTCTTATCTATGTGGATGACAGCAGTCTTTCTTCTTTAAGCTGACCCTCCTCTCCGCAGACTGGTGTCAGCGTTCTTGGTGAGGGTGGCCTAAGGGGGTCTGTCACCTGCTCGCCTAAATAAATACCCCCAAGCTTCCTGAGCAAGGTCTCGGTCTTGTTTGACAGTCCATGAAGAAAGCCCATAAATGCCCAGGCCTCAGGGCTCCTTGTGCCTCACTGCCATGAAAAGCATGAAACATCTTTGATAAAAATAGTCGCTGCCACCCAGGGGCCCTGGCTTCTGGTGGCCGGCTGCCCGGCTGCCGGGGCGTGGCAGCCTCCGGAATGTCTGAGCATTGCTCAGGGTAACTGGGTCGCTGCGCAGGCCCAGCAAACAAAGCCTCTCCGCCTCAGCTGTTCTGAGTGGTGGGATTAACAGTAGGGGTGAAAATAGCCCTTCGTATTCTAGGTGGCTTCCTCATACCACATTCCCAGGCACACGTTGCTTTATTAAAGCTCTCAGCTGTTATGGTGATCCAGGCGAGAAGAGAGGAAAGACTGCTTCACCAACTGCTGGCAGGTTGCAAGTGGCCACCAATTTTCCTCCATAAGGACATGTTATTCTGGTTAGAAGCTGTGCCCCTTGCATGTCCTTAAGAAGGGGGCCATCTGTCAATCATAAATCAAGATGTCCTCTGTCCCAAATAAGGAAGGAGTCTACTATCCTAGCTGATGATCCCCTTCAAGTTGAAAGTTAGACATTTTTAAATCCTGTGCTTCAGTATGTATTTCTTGGGAATTCAAAAAATCAGGAAATAAAAAATAGAAATCGATTGCTAAGAGATTTGAGACTCAGGAAAGAATTCAGAAAGCTGGAGGTAATTGAAGAGTATAAGAATTACAGGGGGAAAATAAATAAAATCTATGCTCATATACCAAAAAAAAAAAAAACAGTAAAAGAAAAGGAGACCATTTTTTTAATGATTTATTTATGCATACAAGAGCTCAGGTGTAGGCCAGAGGTGCAGGGGGTGGGGTGAGAGGATTC
This sequence comes from Talpa europaea, assembly GCF_964194135.1. Classification (NCBI taxonomy): domain Eukaryota; kingdom Metazoa; phylum Chordata; class Mammalia; order Eulipotyphla; family Talpidae; genus Talpa; species Talpa europaea. The sequence continues at coordinate 94,297,106 of NC_140074.1, forward strand.
ACCAGAGACAGAGTGGGGAGCAGAACAGGCAGATCTACTGAAATACACTGCTGAGGGGAGCAGTGGGCGAGACAGGAGAGGTCTGCTCTGCCATGTGGGTAACTCCCTGGCTGGGGATCGAACTCATGCTGCAGTGGCTGCCAAAAGCTTGATAGTGCTGAGACTTAACCCCTTGTGCCTCCTTGTGCCCAGGAGGTTATTTACAAAAAGGAAAAGTCATTTGAGATGACCCTCACTTTTGAAATAGTGGGTTTCTATGGTGAAGGACTGTAGGTGCTACAGTGGTGGGAAAATTATGGTCACCACACCTGAGGGGAGAAACCTATATTGTGAAAAAACAAACAAGGATATAAAATAATGGTACATCATTAATAAAAAAAAAATTTTGAAGGAAAAAAATAACATAGTGGGACTTACCCTAATAAATTAGCCAGACGAGAAGGACACTTTACCCTTTTCGGCCATTCTATTTTGAGAGTCATGGGCAAAAAAGCCAGCAGATACTTCAAATGAGCTAAAGATCACCCAGATTCCTGTGGAATGGTCAGAGGGCCTGCCCAGGGAGACTGCACACACGGTGGGCTGAGTTGGCAGGCAGCAACAGAAAGTGGAGGAAGATAGCAGAAATAGTCAACAGTAAGTCACAAATGAAAAAACGTACACTTTGGGTTTTATCCGCCCAGTTCTACCACACCATTGCCCCACACGCCACTTTCTCAGGGAATTTCTCACGTCTGCTTCCCTAGCTGCTGAGGTAGACAGAGCTTTGCAGCATCAGGAATTCCTGGGAGCTAGGCAGAATCCCAGCCCCACCATTTTGACCTTGAGCAAATTACTCTTGTGTGTGCATGTTTCTTCTTCATCTGGTCTATGAAGCCAGGGTGATATGGCCCATCCCCCACCCCAAATAGTTACCCCGATGATGCAAGGTGTGTGTGGTGAGGGCCCATGGTAAGAGTCCAGTAAATAGAGGCTGATGTCACTCTCCTACTTTCCGGTCCAGGACCAGCCTTCCCTCTCCTGCCAGGGCTGCGTGTCCTTATTTGGGGTGAAACATGTGCTTTAGTTTTCCTCACTCAGTAGCAGGACTTACATTTTCTATAGGCATGGACAGCCTTTGCTTCATGCAATAAATAAGTACAAGAAAAGTTGGTCATAAAATCAACTCTTACGAAATGAATTTTAATTTTTTTTAATAGAGGCATGTTTTTTATTTATTTATTTGTTTGTTTGTTTTTGTTTATACATGCACTGGGCACAGTCAGAAGCGCGGGAGGGTGAGAGAATTCACCAGAGCCAGAGCGGGGAGCAGAGCAGGCAGAAGGACCGAAGTACACTGCTGAGGGGAGCAGCGGGCGGCAGGAAAGGTCTGCGCGCCATGTGGGACCCTCCTCCGGAGGCCGGGGAGCAGCCGGGGATCGAACCGGCGGTCTGCGCGCCATGTGGGACCCTCCTCCGGAGGCCGGGGAGCAGCCGGGGATCGAACCGGCGCCGCAGAGGCCGCGCGCAGTTTCGCAACCCAGCGCTCAACCGCTGCGCCACCGGGGAGGCCCTCTTATGAAATGAATTTTATCCACTTATATTCTTCACAAAATCAGAGTTAATTGCCATGGAGCATTTCCAGAAGCCAAATCCTTACCTTGTATGAAATATTGCACTTTGCAGGTAAGCCATGCCCTACAACTTCACTGCTTACCAATTCTTTAAGTCTGAAATTCTGTAAAACAAGTTCATTTCAAAGATAGTGCCTCCCTGCCTTTCTTTCTCTCATTTTCTCTCATCCTTTCTTATCAATAAGTATTTTCACATGTACTTTCTAATGATAGGTGCTGTTTTAGAAAATACAGTCATGGTGTACCTAGATAGTGAATACAAATTCCACATTACCATCAAAATATTGAGTCAAGATTCAAATTTTACCATTTGGAGTGTGTGTGTGTGTGTCCTGACAGGGTCCATACAGAGCAGTTGGTGGGTAGTTCTGTTATGTCTCTTTTACTCTCTTGTTCCCCCTTCCATTTCATTTACCCTCTTTTTCTTTGTAAGTTATTTATTGAAAAAATCTGGATAGTGTGTTCTGCTGAGTTCCCCACATTTTGGAGTGTATTGGTTGTATCTGGATCTCTGCATTTCCCAGAAGTTTTTTTTTTTTTTTTAAATAGAGGCATGTTTTATTTTATTTATTTATTTGTTTGTTTGTTTATACATGCACTGGGCACAGTCAGAAGCACGGGAGGGTGAGAGAATTCACCAGAGCCAGAGCGGGGAGCAGAGCAGGCAGAAGGCCCGAAGAACACTGCTGAGGGGAGCAGCGGGCGGCAGGAGAGGTCTGCGCGCCATGTGGGACCCTCCTCTGGTGGCCGGGGAGCAGCTGGGGATCGAACCGGCGCCGCAGAGGCCTCAGGCAGCTTCGCAACCCAGCGCCCAACCGCTGCGCCACCAGGGAGGCCCCATTTCCCAGAAGTTGGTGGTCACGTTCAGAAGTTTGATCAGATCTAAGTGTTAGACTGTTGGGTGGGAATCCTCCCTTGGCAGTGGGGTGTACTTCCAGGGGGAGGCAAGTCACATCTGCTTGTCTGTATTTTTGGATATTCCTAGTCATAATGCATTAGGCGTTTGTAATTCATAGCAAAATGGTGGATCAGACTTGCTTCCACTGATGGTTTCCTCCCAACCACAAACACACATGTTACTTTTTAGTCACAGTGTTGCCAGGAAATGTGGGAAGCAAGTCAGAGAGTTATTGTCTTTGAGACAAAATTATCTGACATCAGCAATTGGTCAAATCTGACATGCATTGAGCATGAAGTGAGCTCCCCTGGTCTTTAATGCCCACTGAGTCAAATTGTGTCATTTCCTAATCTTCTAAAACTGATAAAGAGGGGAGGTTGGCAACTATTTTTGGTAAGTTTAAACGTGATGAAACCCAAATGCTTTCAGGCTAGAAGATGCTATTTCCAGTCGCAGGTAGTATTCTGACTTCCTACCATACTTTTCCTCTTAGGGTAAAGATAGTTTTTTACTTGGATGAAGGGGGAGATTTTCTGTTGTGCAGCTTTGAAATAATAGCAGACTGGGCCAGTCTACTCAGTGGTAGATTTAGAATAAGCATTCAGAGGGGCCAGAAACTGCTTTATTCACCTGTGTCTTCTTATTACTTAGCACAGCACAGTAAATCTCTGCCCAACAAGCATTCACTGGATTTCAGAGGTCATTCCAGAATGTGGAGAAGGGGACTCTGTCTCTTGCCTAACAACCCCATTCAACTTGAAACAGGGTTCTCCCCAGGTGATTCTCTGTGTTTCCCTCATATCATTTTGAGGGACAAGTCTTCTGGGTGGTCCCCCTGTCAAACCGTGGTTAGCTTAGGAGTATTTTTTCTTTCTGATCTAAAGTTCAAACTAAAAGCAATCTGTCCCTGTCTTCACATACACACACCAATGAATTTATCAAGCCATCTGCTACCAAGATTTCAGCATTAGGCATAAAGATCACCAATGAAACACTTCCATGAAGAGCAGAGAAAATAAATACAATGAAACAGCACCCCAAATTGAAAACAAGGCAAAGTTTATTGCAGGTTAAGAGCAGTCACATGAAAATGAAATCTAATGACCATGAAAATATACATTTTGCATATTTTCTGTCCTGTTGCAGAACTGGGTAGTTCACTCTTCACTCTCATGGACCACCATCTGGAGAGAGAGTAGGCATTTTTAGTTATGTCAGGTGCCAGAGACTCATTTATTCTGGCTCCCTCTCCCTGCAGGCACCCAGGGGTTGTTTGCGTGTGTATTTCAATAGAACATGGGGCATTTTTAGACCTCAGGAGAACACATGACTGCATACATGGAAGAAGTCATCTGATAGCCTGTGAAACTGGCTCTCAAAGAGACCCCAAAGGCTGGAAATTCCTGCAGGTATTCTACCTACTGTACAGTGACTGAAGACTACTGCCAGCAGAGGGCGCCAGAAGATCTCACTGGAAAAATACTCATTCCGTTCCAAGAAGGTGTTTGAGACTTACAGACCTGGGCTCCAGCAAAGCTCTTTTCAGCTAAGTGACTTGAGCAAATCCCTTCCTTCCTGAGCCAGAGACTGTCAGTTCTAAAACTGAGGATTCTCAGGCCTCCCTGGTGGCGCAGGCGGTTGAGCGCTGCACTGTGAAGCTGTCTGCAGCCTCTGCAGCGCGGGTTCGATCCCCACTGGTCAGCCGGCGAGAATCCCCCATAGATGGAGCAGCAGATCTCTCCTGTCTTGCCCGCTGCTCCCCTCAGCAGTGTATTTCAGTCAGTCTGCCTGGTTCTGTTCCCTGCTTTGTCTCCAGTGAATCCTCTCACCCTCCCGCGCATCTGGCCTGTACCCCGTTCTTGTATAAAAATAAATAAATCTTTAAAAAATAAAATAAAACTGAGGATTCTCTAAGGTTCTCTCCAGCCCAAAAATGTCTACATCATTGTGTGTTTTTCCCAGGCCTTCTTGGGGGTGCAGCTCTAAGCCATACCTGCTGCTCCCCCTCTAACCAATGGGGTCACTTACCCTGCTGGAGGTGAAGTCTCGGGTCTTTGCCCGGAGCTTATTGACTTGAGATTCAGCAATATCAGCACGTTCTTCAGCTTCCTCGAGCTCATGCTGAGCTTTTCGGAATTTGGTGAGATGAGCGTTGGCTTGTTCATCCTAAAACCAAAGAGCCCAGGCAGATAGACCAACATGCACCTCTCTTAGAGCTCACAGGGAGTAAAGATCAGGCTGCTTCTGTAAAATCTCAAACGTGTCTGACTTACCGCCTCCTCAGCCTGCCTCTTGTAAGACTTGACTTTCACTTGAAGTTTATCCACTAGATCTTGTAATCTCAGCACATTCTTCCTGTCCTCTTCACTCTAAAAATGAGAACATGAGAATGGAACTAGAGATGGGAGCACAAGGTCTGACCAGTTTTCAGGGGCTAAAGTGTTGCTCCCTGATTTCTGGAGAGGAATCCAGAGTGGTGTTTGCACTTGACAGAGAAAATGCCTATAAGGTTTTCTAAACATGCACCTGGTAAGTTAACTCCTTGACCCGCCGTTCATACTTCCTCAGGCCCTTAACAGACTCAGTATTCTTCTTCTGCTCCCCTTCAAGTTCAAACTCCAGCTCTCGGATCTGGGAAACAATTGGGAAATTAGTCTGGGGGTGTAGAGACCAGAAAGCTGTGCTGAGGCAGGAGTGCTTTTTCCAAGTACCCGCGTCTCCAGTTTCTGGATCTGCTTCTTCCCGCCCTTCAGGGCCAGCTGCTCAGCCTCATCCAGACGAAGCTGCAGGTCCTTCACCGTCTGCTCCAGGTTCTTCTTCATGCGCTCCAGGTGGGCGCTGGTGTCCTGCTCCTTCTTCAGCTCCTCGGCCATTATGGCTGCCTGAAATGCAAATCACACCCTCTAGATGCAGAAGCAGCTCAAGTACCTTGAAGCCATCACATCCTGGGTCCCAAGAGGACCAGAGCTATGCTAAAGAAAAAATGGCCGGTGTGTAAGATCACCTAAGAAATGAAACCTTCAAGGACTGCATGGGAAATGGTTTCTTCCCTTTCTTAAACTGGCCACCTCGGAGCCTTCCCCTATCCTAAGGATATTCTTTTTTTTTTTTCCATTATCACCAATGTATGTTTTCAAGGAACCTGGGATTTAGAGAAAATTGAGTTGAAACTAGCATCACAGGTTTGGGGATAGTGAGATTAAATGAAGACCTGTAGAGAACTGGGGTGTGTGACGGTTCCAGGGAGCGAAATAGTCACAATGTAACGTTCTCCGTCGAGCAGCAGAGGGCGCCGTGGGCCTGAGCCGGCAGGGCGGGCGGGGCCTCCGGGAGGTTAGGGCGGCTGGGAGGGAAGCCCGCCTCCTGGGAGGTGCGATTTGGTGGGACGCTGACATCGAGGGTGTCATTTTCATATTCAGAATAAGTCATGTGCTGAAGATTAAAGAGCATAATATCTCTCCCGTAGACGTAAGAAACAGCATATAATCTCTCCCTGCCTTTTTTTTTTTTTTTTTTTTTGGTGGGACCCTCGCTGGCTGCCAGGGAACGAACCGGCTCCCGGTCTGTTTAACTGTACACTCCATTATTTCTCATTCCCACCTCTTAAATAAGCAAGAGGGGGCACTCTGAGTTCCTGGGGCGATGGGGAGCAGTTTGGAGCAGAATGCACACCAAGTGTGCCCCAGGGGAGGCCCTAACCTGCCTAAGTTGGGGAAGGCCAGGGTCTTCCATGAAAGTGGCACCCCTTGGGAGCAGAAAGGAAAAGGCTTACATCCGTGATGGCCTTCTTTGCCTTCTCTTCTGCGTTCCTGGCGTCCCTGCTGGCATCCTCAACCTCGCTCTGCAGCTGCGTGAGGTCTGTCTCCAGCTTCTTCTTGGTGTGGATGAGGCTGGTGTTCTAGGGCGGGAGGAGCAGGTGTTACCCAAGTGTGGCAGTGGCCAGACGCCAGGTTCTGTCCCCTCGCCCTCCTGCCCTCACCTGCGTGTGCAGCAGCTGCACCCTCTCATTGGAGTCCAGGAGCTCCTGTTCTGCCAGTTTCCGGGCCCGCTCTGTCTGCTCCAGCGAGGCCCGCAGCTCCTCCACCTCGGCCTGCAGCAGGTTGGCTCTGCGCTCCACGATGGCCAGCTGCTCCTTCAGGTCTTCCTGGCCCCGGAGAGCGTCGTCCAGGTGCAGCTGGGTGTCCTAGCCGGACAATGGAGAAAAGGGCTAGGTGAAGTGGAGGTGCCTCACCGTGGACCTCGTCTTTGGGTGTTGAAGGACAGGACGGGGGTGTCCCACCAGGGGGCGCTCTCACCTTCAGCTGTCCCTGGACACTCCTGAGGTGCTTGAGGGTCTCTGCAGCCTGGCGGTTGGCGTGGCTCAGTTGGATCTCAATTTCGTTCAGATCCCCCTCCATCTTCTTCTTGATCCTGATGGCTTCGTTTCTGCTCCGCACCTCCGCGTCCAGGGCGCTCTGCATCGTCTCCACAGTTCTCTGGTAGTTCCTCTTCAGCTGCTCTATCTCTTCGTCTTTCTCGGCAATCTTTCTGTCGATTTCTGATTTCACTTGTGTCAGTTCGAGCTGGATTCGGAGGATCTTGGCTTCTTCATGCTCAAGGGCAGCCTTTAAAGAACAAAACCAAGCAGAAGTCATTCCAGGCACTATTCCTGGAGAGTAATAAGCTTCAGTGGAATATCTGTAACTCTTACTCTACTATATTCAAAGCTATCTTAAAAAAAAAAAAAAACAACATAACTTGGCCTTTTGCTTTGTTTCTTTATAGTCCACATATAAGTGACACCATCCAGTATTTGTCTTTCTCCTTCTGGCTTATTTCACTAAGCATCATCCCCTCCAGTTCCATGTACATTGCTGCAAATGGCAAGAGTTCATCTTTTCTTATAGCGGAGTACTATTCATTCTGTATATCTACCACATCTTCCGAATCCAAACCAATAACAAACTCTAGAAATCTGGCTGTAGAACTGAGGATACCAGAGAAGGAGGGAGGGAGAGGAGAGCAAAGTGGGAGGAGACATACTGGATTACGGTGGAGGACCTTTGGTGCCTGCATGGTGGGCATGGTGTGGTAACAGACACCTGAAGGCAGGTGCCCATATGTTCAGATCATCGTTGTAAAGCAATGTTACCGCAATAAAAAATAAATCCCTAATTTATGGTCAGTGGAGAAGTATGTTTCATTGCCATTCTTTTATATAATAAAATTTTTTATATTATTTATATTTATATTTTTTATATTTTATATTATAAAATTTTATATTATAAAATCATCATATTTCTTAAGGGCATAAAGTGTCTTAGAGATATTTTAAACTCATCTAAGAGTTTGTGGAATCTCATTTTTGGACCTATTTTAATATAACGATTTCTCAAAAAAAAAATTCAAATTAATTCACAGGTCTTACTTTGTGCTATTTGACAGCAAAGGAGTAGATGTTAGACCACAGAATTTCCTGAGGTAACAATGAAGGGTGAGGTCAGCTAGCTCCTGGACCATATTGCCACCATTACTGCACCTCCTCCCTCCACTGTGTCCCTGCTTCCGACTCACCTCTGCTTCCTCCAGAGCCAGCTGGACATCTGCCTTTTCCAGCTCCATCTGCTTCCTTGATTTCTCCAGTTCGTGGATGGTTTTACCATTTTCAGCAATTTGCTCTGTAAGATCTGCTATCTCCTCTGCAAAGAAATAATTTTGATTGCATCTGAACAGCCCTGTGCAGGTTTCCAGGCCTGGTAAGAACCAGTGGAATACTCTATCATAATTCTGAGGATGGTGTTTTCTAGAGATAAGATATTGTCTATGGCCATGCCATCTTGAACATACTGGAGTTTGTCTAGAGATAAGATATTATCTAGAGAGAAACTCAAAAATCACCAAAGTCATGCCCATCCCAGCGTACACTCTGGCAAGCACATGAAGGGAGAGCACAGCCTGTTTCAAACTGCTTACGTTCTAAGTTCTTATTTTCTCGTTTCACTGTTTCAAGTTGATCCAAAGCTTCTTCATAGGCGTTTTTCAGTTTGAAGAGCTCAGTGCTCAAGGAGCGGGACTCCTTCAGAGATGCCTCCAACTCCGCCTGGCTCTCCTCACACTTGGTTTTCCATTCGGCCAGCACCTGGGGCAGGATGGAGGAATCTGTTGGCTAGCTCTTCTCCAAACATCTAAATACTTAAACCATCCAGGAAAGTCCTCTATAGCTGGGGCTGCAGTTGGCAGTGTCTCTTGCCCAGCTCTGTGTTCCTGATTATTTGTCTTTCCAAATATTTACTCAAGGCCAATCGTTGACTAGAAACAACTGCCATCTCCAAAAAGCACATGGATCCTTTGAGAAGGAATTAACTGGACACAATTGCACTTCTACATATTTCATTAGAACTTTGGCGCAAGTCGACCTTATCTGCCATCTGGAAAGGGGACTTCCAGAAGGCCTCTCAATGAGAACAGACAGCCTCCCAGACAGACCAGTGATGGAGGGGAAGGAAAATGTTTAGGGCTGAACATTATAGAAATGGGTTTGTCCCCACTGACACTGTTTGAAAGGGACCTCCACCCCCACCCCACCCCCATTTCATTTTACAGAAGGGGAAGCTGCAGCCCGATGATGTCCAGGGACTTCCCAAGGTCACACTGCCAGTGGGAACAAAGGTGGGGCTGGGTCCCATGCTTCCCCTTCCATGACTGTTACATATCCCCTACATGGTGGCTTCTGCCTGCATGGAGCTGACCCCACACCTTGTCAAAGTTCCTCTGCTTCTTGTCCAGAGCAGCGGCCAGGGAGTTGGCTCTTTCAACATCAACCATCAGATCCTCGACCTCTCCTTGCAGCCTCTGCTTGGTCTTCTCCAAGGAAGCACACTTAGCATTCACTGCCTCAACCTGTTCCTCTGAATCTTGAAGGCGCTGAGCAAGTTTTTTCCTTCAAGAACATGAAAGAGAAGCAGATGCTATTTAAATTTCAATCTTCTTAAACATCACTATTCATCAAGTTAGAATCACTAATCTGTGTGATTCAAGCACCCACTTGCTTTCATGGGCCCAGGAGAATTTCCTGTCTGCTAAACATCAGTGATCAATAATCTGCCTTATCTCTCACTGATCAAAGTTGCTTGTCTTAATGAAATGTGCTAACTCAGGTCCCCCTAATGACACAGCACTGCCTTAAAAGATGAAGGAGATGAGAAGACATCTAGTAACAAAACAAAGTAATCCCCAAGTAGTTCTAAAGTGAGTGACTTTAAAGAGTTCTAGTTCTAAAGGCAGATCGAGTTGCATACTTGGCCTCCTCCAGCTCCTCGGTGCGCTGGATGGCATCTGTCTCATACTTGGTCCTCCACTGGGCGACCTCGCTGTTGGCCTTGGACAGTGCCCTCTGCAGCTCAGCTTTGCCTTCCTGCTCCTCCTCATACTGTTCCCTGAGCAGGTCACAGTCGTGGCGCGAGGACTGCAGGGCATGGGCCAGGGCGTTCTTGGCCTGAGGAAGTCAAGAAAGAGAAGAGTTCCCGGTGACTTAACAATTTTGTGTCACATGCATGACAACCAAGTATGTCGCTGCTGTCATCACTGTCACCTAGTGCATAAAGTTCCCTTTGTCCCCTGCAGGTGGTGTTTGAAAAACCAGATGACTGTACCTTGCTCTCTTCCTCTAACTGCCTCTTGAGCTCTTCTATCTGTTGGGTGAATGCTTGCTTGCTCCTGGAGAGTTGGGATACTATGCTTTCCTTTTCTTCCACTTGGCGGTTCAGTTCCCCTGTGTCCGAAAGGAAATATTTTCACTTTAGCCATTCATTCGCCAAGTTCCTACTGTGTGTTTCTCTGGGGAGACAGTAGACAATAAGTTCTGGTCCTTTCTTAGGGACAAAGAGATGTGACCGTGAAAGGGAAACTGAGAATACAACCTGATAAGATACTATTGTAAACCCCTAAAACTCTACAGTCACTTTTGCAATAAAACCTGCTGAAAACAATTACAAATCTAAACATTATCAAAAGTACCTAAAGACTTCCAGTGAAGCTTCCAGTGGCTGGTGTTTGCAGCTGTTAATTTGTAATTAATACAACTTGCCTTAGGCCTTCCTATCTCCAATAATTTGCAATTAAACTCTTGGGTGACTATCCTATGCCCAGGTTTTTATGTTTACATGGATGTAAAAGAAAAAAGAAGTCAGGTGGAAAAACTTGTGACTCCAGAGGTAAGTTTCTTAAGTTGAAGGGCAACTAAAGTTCTTTTCATCATTGTCTTGCAAAGGATTCACTTATGAGAATAGACTGGGAGACCAGTGTTACATGGAGCCATATATTACAGACAAAAGACCCAAGTATGGTTCCCCTGTGTTTTTATTATACAAATTGGCCATGCTGCTTTACTTACTGTCTAAAACACTTGATTGCTGATAATATGCATTTGTGTGAAGCAAGAAGTAGAAAGGCCCTGGGACTTGGTTTCTAGACTGATTTCTGCCTTTTTCACATGCATTTTGTTGCAAGTCCATATTCATTTTGAAAGAGTTTGAATATTTGGGGTCACTCTCCTTCTGGCCTGCTCTCTCCCTTGCTTTTACTGAACTCTTACTTTTCCTCCCTTTAGGACATACTGAATAGACCTTTCTGTGGGGTATGCCTACTGCTCTCCAGAAAATAGGTTGTCCTGGAATGAGTTTCCCCAAATGAGCACTGCCCCTTAGCTTTGTCCAGTTGCCCCCTTTTAGGGTGTGTGAGGCGTGTCCCCTCCGGGCCCCTCGCTCACCAGCCTCACTCTGCAGCCGGGACTTCTGCGCCGCCAGCTCGCTCATGCTCCTCTGAATCTCCTCGTTCCTCCCCCTGGCCTCACTTAACTGATCCTCCAGCGTTCGGCATATTTTCTCCAGATTTGCCTAAAGCATTGAAAAGGGGGCGAGAATGAGGTCAGTCTTCAGACTTGACCGACCACACACACATCCCTCGTGTGGAAAGCGCGCGCCCACCCCGCTGAGCACCTTGGATTTCGACACACTCTCCACGTTGCTGGCGAGGTCGTCGATCTCCAGCTTGAACTCGCTCTTCTCCTTCTCCAGCTTCTGCTTGACCCTCTGCAGGTTGTCGATCTGCTCCCCGAGCTCGGCCGCGCTGTCCGCGTGCTTCTTGCGCAGCGCCGCCACCGTGGCCTCGTGCTGCAGCGTGGCCTCCTCCAGGTCCCTGCGCAGCTTCAGGAACTCGGCCTCGCGCTTCTTGTTCAGCTCTATCTGGGTGGAGGTGACGCCGCCCGCCTCCTCCAGCCGCTCGCTCAGCTCCTCCAGTTCGCGGGCATAGTCGCTGCGCTGCTTCTCGGTCTTGGCGCGGGTGGCGCGCTCCGCCTCTATCTCCTCCTCCAGTTCCTCAATTCGAGCCTGCAGAGGGCAGCGACCACCCCGGCAGTCAGCCCCGGGGCGACTCGGTGCCCACAGGCTGCGCCCCACCCCATCAGACAAGCCTGTTCCTGGGCTTCTCTGAGTGCAGTGAGAAGGCTGCTGATTTTTTTTTTCTTTTATATATTTTTTATAAAACTATATTTTATATATTTTTACATCATTGTTCATTTTTAAACAATGTTTGCTTGCCCCCACCCCCTCGGGTGTAGTCCCCATAGAGTTTCCTTCCCCAAGGCACCCGTGCACCATCACCTCAGTCCCCTGTGCTCCTCCCTCCCTCCCTCTGATCCCGCTCCCGCCTCCTCCCCTGCAGGATGTCTCTGGTTTCTAGTTGTCTGTTTTGGTTTTGTTGTGTTGTGTTTTGTAACAGACTACCTGGTTCAATTGGTTTCAGATCCTAAAGGACAAGAGAGAGAAATAAATCTTTTCTGACTTCTCTTTGAGGCTTGTGTGTACAGATGCAGTCTATCTGACATAAACCTGAGCAAGTAGGTCAAACCACCTTGAACTGAACTCCAGGGCAGGCTGGAGACTGAGAATTCCGAGGAGGTGGGTGAGGCTGGGGCTACCCAGAGGCGGAGACTGCTAGCAGAAATTCAGAGCTCCAGTGTCTGAAGTTTCTTCATACTTCATGTATGAAGTGCCCTGTGACTAGTCAATGACCTTGAGCCAAGTTCACATTTCTTTGCTCTTAACCTACTTCTCAGGCAATATAATATAACTCCTTGGCTCTCAACCCCAGTCCCTAAAACCTATATCATGTCACTTCCCTTTTAATTGGGAGGGTAGATTTGAATTTCTCTCCTACCTCCTTGCCAATCAATTCACAATAAAGCTGACTTCCCTTAGAAACCTGATGTCCTAATCTGATCTATGCATTTCAGGTAGAGACTCCATTTCTCAATAACAATTATGATTGTCCCCTGAAAATATTGCCCAGTTAACTAAATGTTGACCCAGAATACTTCAATCATGTATTTATTTTAAATTATGGATAAATTATTCATCTCTGCTGTATCAACCTAACAGAAAGGAAACCAATGGTCCTGCCCACTTGGCTCCAAATGACAACGGATAGCACTGTGAGTGATTCTCAGGGCACAGAAAATTCCCAAACATCTCCTACCTGGAGTTCTTTGATCTTCTTCTGAAACTGGAGGCCCAAAGTCTGCTCATCTTCCACTTTGCTTTGCAGTTGACTATATTCAAAGTCCTTCCTGTAAAGGGAATGCAGACTGTGTGAAGACCCAGTAACTTATAAAATTGAACTCAGAGGTTTTAGGGCTTACTTCTTGAGCCTTTCATCCAGCTGCTGTTTGTCATTCTCCAGGTCTAATATGGACTCTTGGGCTAGTTTCAAGTCTCCCTCAAGCTTCCTTTTGTTCCTTTCCAGGTCTACACGGAGTTTCTTTTCTTGCTCTAGGGAGCTTTCCAGCTAAAAAAGTGACCATTTGGTTTTGAGAACAAATTCTTTGCTCCAGCGGAATCTTGGGGTGCTCTTCCAACCCTGAAGTCTGAGACTCCTAGTTAGCGTTATTACTTACATCATCGACTTGCTGTTCCAGCTTGCTCTTGATTTTGCTCAAAGAATTGACTTTGTCCTCTTCAGCTTGGAGATCATCCAAGGTCTGCTGGTGGGCCTCCTGGAGGGCCTTCTTCTCCCGGGTTAACTTTGCAATGGTTTCATCTAACCCAGCAAGTTCTTCAGTAAGGTTTTTAACCTAAGAAAACACGACAAATGATTATAAGAAGAAATAAAGTTTGACTTACAAGAACTACATCACACTGGAAAGACCTACAAAGAGGATACCTTGTTCTCGGTGGCATGCTTCTCCTTTTCCACCTTGGCCAGTGTCAGCTCAAGGTCATCAATGTCTTTCTTCAGTTCTGAACATTCATCCTCCAGTTTCCTCTTCTTGGCGGTCAGCTCAGCATTGATCTCTTCCTCATCCTCAGCTCTCTCTGTCACCTCTTTGATTTTGGCTTCTAGCTGGAATTTGGCTTTAATCAGTTGATCACACCTTTCCTCAGCATCCAACAAGTTTTCACTTTCCTTTAAAAAAATGATAATTTCTTTTAATAAGGAAAGGTTTGTGGCATGCCAGTATTTTATTATACATGAAGTCCCTTATGAAGCATCCAACCAAAAAGCAGAAATTCCACCAAATCCAGTTTTCCTAAGTCATCAAATATAAAAGGAAATTTAAAAAATAAATGATTCCTAATACATACAGCTTGTACTTGGAGCTGTAGGTCATTCTTCTCTTGTACAAGAGTCACCAATTTTTCCTCTAGCTCCTTCCTTTTAGCCTCTGACTTGGCGAGTTCATCTTTGGTTTTCTGAAACTCTTCCTTCATGGTGGCCATCTCCTTCTCAGTCTCTGCACTCTTGAGGAGGGGCTTGATCTTGAAATACAGCTTCATCCAGGGCCAGTGCTTCACATTCATGAATGAGCGTATGTTGTACTGAATGCAGAAGATGGATTCCCTGTAAATGAAATACTGATTATTTCTAAGACAGACTCCCCACTTCCCCCAAAGAGCTCGTATTTGAACAAAGACCCTGCTAGACCTTCGCTGCACCATCTTCTGGAACTCCACACGCATGAGAAACCCTCTGCATACAGCTTGTGTCCGGGTGATCAGTTTGGCCAGGCGGTCATCCCGCATCTCTTCCAGAGTTCCCAGCAAGCCAGCTTTGAAGAACACCTTAGAGGGAGAAGGATATGATGAGTTTGTTTTCTGGAGAAGCCTGAAGGGTGGAACAGCCAGCATCTCTCGGAATTGATGCATTACCTTGGTGTGTCCAAATTTGTACTGAGTGTGGTCTATATCGATGGATGCCAACAGCTTTTCACAGGCTTTCTTGCTGTCGATGAACTGTCCCTCAGGGATGGCACTGGCATTCAGCACTCGATATCTGCCATTGTAAACACAGAAGGGACTTAGCAAAGCATAAACCCCGAGACCATCTAGTTCATGCCTTTCTTCCTATAGGCAAGAAGGTCAAAGTCTAGAGAAGGACATAAACTTGCCCAAGGTCACACTGCTAGTTTCCTTTAATCTAGGCCTTTAGCTCTTTTTCTGCCATTGCATATCAGATAAGCTCCTAAGAAAATGTGGAAGAAATATATATATATCTTGGGAAAGTGGTATGTTATTCATTTTACATGGACGTCTATAACTGCACTGTTGAAATGGGTCCTTTCATATCAGTACCTGTTCCTCTCAAATTCCAGTATTTATCCATCTCATCAAGAAGCACATCCAGTTGACCCTTGCACAAGATGGGTTTGAACTACTTGGGCCCACTTATACATGAATTTTCTTGTAAACATGTGATAAAACTTATGGTGTCCATTAGCACAGTACAGTACTATAAATGTATTTTTTTAAACACATTAGCATTTTTTTTATAGAGGCATGTTTTATTTATTTATTTATTTGTGTGTTTGTTTTGTTTATACATGCACTGGGTACAGTCAGAAGTGCGGGAGGGTGAGAGAATTCACCAGAGCCAGAGCAGGGAGCAGAGCAGGCAGAAGGACCGAAGCACACTGCTGAGGGGAGCAGCGGGCGGCAGGAGAGGTCTGCGCGCCATGTGGGACCCTCCTCCAGTGGCCGGGGAGCAGCTGGGGATTGAACCGGTGCCGCAGAGGCCCCGGGCAGCTTCGCAACCCAGCGCTCAACCGCTGCGCCACCGGAGAGGCCCTATAAATGTATTTTTTCATCCTTATCATTTTCTTAACAGCATTTTCTTTTCTCTTGTTTACTTTATTGTAGGAATATAGCATATAATACACATAACATACAAAATATGCAGTAATCAATTCCATGGGTTATCAGTAAGCCTTCCGGTAAACAACAGGCTGGGTTTTTTTAATTAATTAATTTTTTGAATTTTTTTTACATCATTGTTCATTTTTAAACAATATTTGCTTCCCCCCACTCCCTTCAGGTGTAGTCCCCATAGAGTTTCCTTCCCCAAGGCACCCATACACCATCACCTCAGTCCCCTGTGCTCCTCCCTCCCTCCCTCTGATCCCTCTCCCGCCTCTGCCCCTGCAGCATGTTTCTGATTTATAATTGTCTGGTTTTGCTTTGAACAACAGGCTATTTGTGAAGTTTTTAGGGAGTCAAAATTTATCTGTGGATTTTTGACTATGGGGGCAGGGGATTGACAACCCTAACCCTCATGTTGTTTAAGGGTCAGCTGGTAGAACATTTTTGGTACACACCTTTGTTTAAAGTCCCCATAAAGAATCCGATTGGGGAAGCCCTTCCTGCAGATACGGATGCCCTCCAGCACACCATTGCACCGCAGCTGGTGGAGGACGAGGCTGTGTTCCATGGCCCCTGAGAACACAAACAAGAAATATCAGCTTCACATAGAATTTCTTGAAAACAGAGCACCACCTAGAGAGCCTGCAGGTGTCTTACCTGGGGTTTTGGTCTCGTTGGGAATTATACAGCGCACAAAGTGAGGGTGGGTAGTTCTTAAATTTGACATCAGCTTGTTCAGGTTTTCCTAAGGAAAAAGATTAAATTTGACAGCCTACTTTGAGCTTTTACAAAGGGATGCACTGTCATGGAAAATAAGACATGTCTTAAATTTATCATGAATTATGAAGAATAATGAAAAGATTTAACTTTCTTTTAATAATTCTGTGGTTTAAGGTATAAGCAAATAACTGACTTAATCATCTTTTGCTTCACAGTAAGGCACAGACTAAACAAGTACAAAATACCCTCTGAAATCAACTCAGGAAATGTATCCAACTCCACTGAGAACATTAGATGCTATTTCCTTTGTCCAGTCAGGTGGGGAAATTTGCACTTAGAACTCACCTTCCAAGTCAACCAACCCAGACAGTTGTAGTACAAAATGATAAGTAAATTCACATCCCATACTTGTTAGACTTCATTTATATATTATCATCTGCTACTCAACCTCACTAGGTGAAGTAACCAGATAAAGATCACTTTACTCTTCTTTTTTAAAAAAGATTTTTTTTTTATTTATGCATATAAGAACTGGTGTGTAAGTCAGAGGTGTGGCAGGTGAGAGCATTCACCAGAGACAGAGTGGGGAGCAGAACAGACAGATCTACTGAAATACACTGCTGAGGGGAGCAGTAGGTGAGACAGGAGAGGTCTCCTGCGCCATGAGGGTTAGCTCCCTGGCTGGGGATCAAACTCATGCCACAGTGGCTGGCGATAGCTTAATAAATAGCCTGATAACCTTGTGACTTTAACCCCTGCGCCAGCAGGGAGGCCCCACTTTACTCTTCTTGAATAAACCAAGTTTAGAATTTTTACATGGCTCCTTTTGCAATAATTTAAACCAACTCAGGCAAATACACTTGTGTTTTTCTTACCCTGAAAAGGGCAGAGACAGTTTGGAAGGAAGAACCCTTCTTCTTAGCAACTTTCTTCTTTCCACTGTCAGCTGAAAGAAATAAAAGGTGGCATGTGTGTTCTATCAAGAATTTTTTTCAGGCCTGTGAATTAAAGGGGTGAAGGGAAAGCTCAAATTCAGGGCACTCTGTAGAGTCTGTTACCATCAGTCGTAGCAAAGGTGGCATAGAGGTGTGCCAGGAGCCTGTTGGAAGACTTCTGGTACAGCCCCACCACGGTCTCATTCAGGGGGTCCTTGTTCTTGTCAAGCCAGCCGGCAATGTTGTAGTCCACGGTGCCGGCGTAGTGCACCAGCGAGAAGTGGGCCTCGGCCTTGCCTTTGGCAGGCTTGGGCTTCTGGAAGTTGTTGGACTTGCCCAGGTGCTGGTCATACAGTTTGTTCTTGAAGGAGGTGTCTGAGGCCTTGGGGAACATGCACTCCTCTTCCAGGATGGAGAAGATGCCCATAGGCTAGAGAGGGAAAGCAACATGCATATGGGGAAAATATGAGCTGCAGAGAGGAGTATGGAGTATGTGAGAGCTTGCAGATGGATGGTATAGGATACCTTCTCAATGAGCTCAATGCAGGCAGCCAGGTCCATCCCGAAGTCAATGAACGTCCACTCGATGCCTTCCTTTTTGTACTCCTCCTGCTCCAGCACGAACATGTGGTGGTTGAAAAACTGTTGCAGTTTCTCATTGGTGAAGTTGATGCACAGCTGCTCCAGGCTGTTATACTAGCACCAAAATAAAATGGTCATGTAGATTATTAGGCTTCCTTCAAAAACCAAAGCACCCCCACTCCCCGACCCCACCCCACCCCCATCCTTCTTCCTCATTGCCTCAGGCCCTCGTCAACACATTTGTGCTTTGAGATGTGGCCTTGCTCAAATCACACCTCCTCCTTGGAGTCTTCTCCAAACTCCTATCTAGAAGGTGTTTCTCCCTCTGCTGTGTTCTCATGGTCTGGGGCTCTTCTGCAAACCGACCACAGTAGCCCCTTATTTTGTAGTCATTCTTTGGGGTGTTTTATGTGCGTCTCACTTTCCTCTCTAGACTATATGCTCATGTTTTATTCACCCTTGTATGTAGTGGATAATAAATTATTTCATAAATGGCTATTTGTTTCTAACCCAGAACCAGTAAGATATTTATGTATATGTGGCATAACTGGTTTAGTATCAGTAAGTCTCAACATGTGGGGTGCTCCCCTGCTTTTTTTTCCTTTTCACTCATGTAATTCCACTTGACACACATCTTCCCTCCTCCTGAAATAATAGAAACCCTCTCAATATGGTATTTCTCTTCTACCTGGTCCATCCTGGTTTTCCTAGAAGATCCGATAGTGTGATATGTTGACCACCTTGACAGATTCTCTACAGGATTGTGAAAACATACAAAGCCATATGACAACATGAATATAAGTAATGCAAACCTCAAAGATCTCAAAGCCCGCAATGTCCAAAACACCAATGAAATGTTGTCTTGGTAGCTTCGTATCCAGTTGCTGGTTGATGCGAGTGACCATCCACAGGAACAATTTTTCATACACTGATTTTGAAAGGGCATTGACAGCATGGTGAACCTGTTAGGAGAACGATCAGTGAGTGAGTATGAAGGCAGTGGCAGTGGAGTACCTGTGCCCCTTCCCAGCTGCTTACCTGATCCACAGTTTGACCTTTGGTGACATACTCATTCCCAACTTTCACTCTGGGGAAGCACAAAGCTTTCAGGAGGTCTGAATTGTTCAGGCCCATCAGATAAGCTGTCTTGTCAGCCACTGGCAAGAAAAGAAAGGCAATGACAAGGGTGACCCCTGATGCTTGGCAGAGTAGAAGGATGCTTTGAAAGTCATGCAGATTTTTCAAGGCCTGGCTAAATTCACCCTGGTGTGTTTTCTATTCCATGTCTCCAAACGGGTCATAGGTAGCCTATGGAAGCTAAGTCACTCAGGGCATATGACAGATTTTATGAAAAAGCCTGGCTGGGTTCCAGAAAACTGGATCATTCTCATTGTAGCTGAAATGGATTGTTCTAGCATTTCAGCAAACAGGTCATCACTGCCTATAGGTTCACCCCTCCAGTTGGGAGGATTAATTGCAACAGGGTGGTCCCCAGGAAATGGGGAGGTTCCCTGCCCCACCCAAGGGAGGGTGGAGCTGAGCAGGAAGAGGAGAAGCTGCAGAAGAGACTAAGGAAGGAAGGAAGCAGGATGGAGCCAGGACACCTGGAAGAGGCGCATGGAGCCTAGAGACACGTGAAGAAACTGTGCTTGTCTTTTGGTCGTGGACTGGGTGACACAGATGTGGGTGAGACCCGTGGGGAGGTGACAATGGCAGCTTTTATCTTGATGTTGATTTTGCTCTTTTCCTTCCGGGCTTGTCCGGTTGTTTGTGACCCTTTTCTGTGGGTCCCCACTGGAAGATGCTTTAGACTTTTAGCAGGCTTTGGGGCCTTGTTCTGGGCCGATCCCATATGGATGGACTTTTACCCACGAGGGGATGGGTAACTTTGGGTGCTTGATTTAGAAACTAGATTCTTTGCCTTTCCTGTATTGTTTCCTAATTAAAGTTCCTTCCCATTAAAGTCTCCTATGTTTTGTGTTGATGCGGCAGATGGCAGAACCCATTTAGAATAGGCAGGTTTGCGGAGCTTGGGCTGCCCTCTCCCTGTCCTATAACATAATCACTTTAAAGGAGGCAGCAAGTAGTTTCAGTTGAATAGCCAATCACCCAGCTCTGGCTTCTGGTCTGTTGCAGGGATTTTGTACCTTCAGTGCCATCTGGCTCTGCCTGCTCTTCCCTCTGCTTCTGCTTGAACTTCATGTTCCCATAGTGCATCACGGCCCCTGTCAGTTTATAGAGTCCGGATTTCTCCTCTGGAGTGAAGCCCAGGATGTCAATGGCACTCTACATCGAAAGACAGCTCATCAGCCAGAGGACCCCAGGGATGGAAGAGAACCACCTTACCTCTTTCTCTCGGTTTTACTTACATCTGTAGCCAACAGCTCCTCAGCATCATCAATGCTGGCCACCAGGATTTCACCCTGGCTGATGAATGGGTAGTCGTAAGGGTTGGTTGTGATAAGCAGCAGCTCTGAAAGCACCAATAGTTATAGGAGATTGCATGGATTCAAAGAAGGCATCCCCAAGTGGCCTGAGCCCCTGTATTTTGGGTTTACTTTCCAAATTGAATTTAGAATTACAAATCTCTTTTACACAGTCTGGCCACACTCAGGCTGTGACTGAATATGAAGTTGAGGGGAGACTGCAGCTTGCATTGCCACGTAGATTAAGAGCCCCAGAGAGAATATTTAAATTCTCTTGCTTTGCATGTAAATGGTGCATCTCAACGTAGCTTGACAAAAGTTAATAGGAAGACTGGCTGAGAGTGGGTCAGGACGGGAACCCACTCTGCAGGAAGCACAATTTCGGTTTGTATAATCATTGTCGTTTCCAAAGCCTGTTGAAAAGTTGCAGCCTATTTCCAGGCCTGAGGCCAGAAGGCTGAGCAAACACAAGAGAGGAAAGAAGACCACGGCGTGCAGGGAGGTCTCTGTTGGGTGCAGAACAAAGGGCAGGGAAAATACCCACAGGCCTTTCCTGTGGTTTTGCACCTGCCTAGCAAGGTTTGGTCAGAGGCTGGTTGCGGTGTTGGAACACAAGGGGGCGCTAAAGGACAGTTGGATGCTGCTTGTTGGGAAGGGTGTTATAAACCCGCACTGAATTTAGCAGTACTTCACTCTTGCGCTCCTTTGGATTTGGTTCCTTCAAACTGGCACATCACTGTCAAAATAGTCACTCCCATTTTTAAAAGAAAATGCCTTCGGTGGCAGTCTAGCCATCTATGTAAAAGCACAGATCTGTTTGATCCAGTCATCTAAGAACCCCAATACCTTTAAGACCAACCCCTCCGGCTACTTCCTCACCTATGAGCTCTGGCTTCTTGTTGGAAAGGATCTGGTAGAAAATGTGGTAACTTCTCTCAGCCTTCAGCTGGAAAGTCACTCTTGATTTCTCCAGCAGATCTATGAACACAAACACAGGACTGACTGTTTTCCAAACTGCTTCCTGTCACCTGGAGACATCAAGTGACCCTGGTCATTTACTTACAAGTTTCAATATCTGCAGAGGCCAGCTTCCCCGTGGTACCAAAATGGATTCGGATAAACTTGCCCTGTGTAGGGGGAGGAAGGGACAAGGCTAGTGTCTTAGTGTCACTGTGCACCCACTAGTCTCCTGCACAAAGGGACTGGGAGCTTCATCCCCTTGTGGCTTGAAATTAAATATGCCCTCCTCCCGTCTCTTTCCAGTTTGATGTGCCTCTTTTTACTCTACCGCTTTGTTCCACACTGCCTCCTAATGGCCCCACTCCTAGTTGACAAAGTAATAGAGTGATTTTTTCCAAGCTAGAAATCAAACCACATCACTTCCCCACTTCTAGAATCCATCAGTGGCTTCCTGACCCAATCTACACGCCCTCGCATTTCCTCCAGGCTCCTCCAAGACCAGGCCTTTCTGCCTTGTCTCAAGGACTCACCTCCTTACCCACCTCACTGGGGTCACTCAGATCCTCTTCAGGTTCCTTGCCCACACTAGGCCCCTCCCTGCCTCAGGGAGAGTGCATTTGCTTTTTTCTTTTGTTTCTGCTCCTCCTGCAGGTGTCAGGGCCACAGGCCCACCCCTGCACCAGGCTTCCCCTGGCAGCCCCACCTAAAGGACACCATGTCCCCAGTTGCTCTGTCAAAGTTGCTCTGTCCCTGCTTACTGACCCTCACATGTCATTAACCAACTCATCTCTGTGATGTGTTCTGGTCATTCACTGTCTAGCCCCGCTGGCCTGTAACTTCCATGAGGACAGAAACGTGTCTGTCCTGTAGGCCTTGGAGAAAGTCCCCTTAATTAAACTCAGACTCACAAAGCGGGAGGAGTTGTCGTTCCTCACGGTCTTGGCATTGCCGAAGGCCTCGAGTAGGGGGTTGGCACTGATGATTTGATCTTCCAGGGTCCCCTAGTGTAAGGGATCAAGGTGGACACTGTGAGAAAAGCTGTCCAGCACTGTCACTCAGCTACCTAGACGCACTGGAAGTCTCTGGGGTGGCCCATCCATCCCACCCCAACTTTCCAACGTGAGAATCGGCCAAGTATCACTCAAAAAATGTTTGCCATTTTGTTACACTTTGGCTATGGTTGGGTCTCTTGCCTTAAAATTCCTTTAATGTTCAATTCCTTGATTCTCCAGTTAGTTAAGGTGTCTGCATTCATTTCACACTGCTGTGATGTTGTCATTTCAAAGTAGACACTACAGTTCCCTCAGGTGGCTTTATATAATTCTGCCATAAGAGAACAAGCTCTCTGAACTGCTCCCAAACTGATCTTAGTTAAGATTTAGAACCTTCTGTTCTAGGAAATCACAGGATCTGGTCCTGTAAGATCAAGCACACACTGGTGTCTGAGATGACTGGCTGCCCTTCAGCATTTAGATTCTTGGCCTGCTCCCCTTTGTGTCAATGGTGAAGAGAGGGGGGGTTGTCACCAATCATTGCCCCCTCATTAAGACAAAGGTTAGAAATGAAAGAAAACCAAGCCTTTCTCTCCAAAAAATACCTTCATTTTGGAGTCCTTCTTCTTGGCGAGGTCTCCAGTAGCTGCAATTGTTGCAAAGTACTGGATGACACGCTTGGTGTTCACAGTCTTCCCTGCCCCGGATTCTCCACTGTTTGGAGTGATCAAAAGAGAGAGAAATGAGTCCTGTTAAAATAAGCAGTCTCCCCGAGATTCACAAGAAGCTTGGACTTACTCTAAGTTCCATCAGACACACACCGACCAAATCAGCATGAGAGACCAATGGTGAGGCCCGCGACTGAGTTGGCTCAAGCGAGGGGAATGCAGTTTCTAGGGCCTTACTCATACCTCCTCCCATGCCCAATTTATCTTTTCATCATACACTGTGCTCTAAACACTTTCTAATGGACAGAATAGAGCAAGCGGCCCCTTACCTTCTGCAGGGAGAACATAGAACCACGGCTACAAAACTATCCTATACCTCGGATACTTACGTGATCAGGATGGACTGGTTTTCACGATCTGCCAAAGGAAAAAATAATGTGGAGTCAGTGGCAATGCAAACAGAGCTTCCCACTTCCCCATGCTCATGCAGTCAGCGTTCACTTGCACTTCCTCCTCTTTTATTAGTCCTCGATGGGAGTGAGAAGAGCCTCTTTCTTGAGAACGAGTCTCACAAAGGCAAAGGCCCTGCTTACAGCCAGCCTGTGGCTTCTATATGAGGTTAAACTATATGAAATTGTCAATCTTTCTTTTAAGTTCACAGAAATGTCAGTTTCATATGGTTTAATCAATACTCTGAAATCCAAACTCCTCACCACGGCCTACAAGGAACAGCTCTGGTCACACCCCCTCTGCTGGAGGTCAGATGGGCAGACCTGGGCCACTGGGCCTGCAAAGCCCTGTTGCGTGCCCACTCCCCAGCTCCAGGCTTCGTTTTTGGAAACCTACCAGTCAGCATGAACTGATAGGCGTTGTCGGAGATGGAGAAGATGTGGGGGGGGGCCTCCTGGCGTTTCTTGCCTCTGTAGGCGGCCACCACCTCGGGGTTGTACACCGGCAGCCACTTGTAGGGGTTGACGGTGACACAGAAGAGGCCCGAGTAGGTCTGTGGGAGAGTAAAACACAATGTATGTGTGTGTGTGTGTGTGTGTGTATGTCTGTAAAATCTTTACCTTTATCATTATTTCACTTCACAATAATCTTGTAAAGGAGGGGAGATATGATTTCCCTTTATAGATGAGGCAGCTGAGACTCAGAGAGGGCAACCCCCACAGCTAGAGGGGTTGATGATACACCCCAACCCCTTCACCCCATCTTTCCTGCTATCCCGCTCAGTCTCCCTTCTGCCCCCTTCCTCCCGCCCCTATTCATCACACAGTTTTTCCTCATCTGCCTTTTCTCTTCTCCTTTTCTTGTTTTTTCCCTCCCTCTCTTTTGTTCAACAACTTCATGAACACTAATCTTTCAAAATCCCGTCATCCACAGGAGCCTCTCCACCTCCAACCTCGTCCCTCCCCCCCTCCCCACAATGTCCCGGGAAACCCCTCAGAGATGCACTCACGTAGATCATCCATGAGGTGTAGCGGTCCTTGAGGTTGTACAGCACGGCCGGCTCATTCAGGTGCGTCAGCATGGCCATGTCCTCTATCCGGTCGAACTTGGGGGGGTTCATCGCATACACATCCTCTGGCTTGACCACGAGAGTCTGGAAGGGGAGAGGTGCAAGGCTCACCTCAAGTCTGCACTTTGCTCACTGCAGAGACATCTCATCCTGAAGAGACCTCTGAGCTAAATGGCAGCACTAGAGATAAGGCCACATGACAGGGAGGGAAGACAAAGGCTGTGGGGGTGATGCTAGGTGATTATTCAGGGCTTTTGCTTTATCCCTCTCCATGGCCTGAGGTGAGGGAAGGAGGATAGAAATAAGAGGATCTCTGTGGATGGACCTGGGGATGCACAAAGGGGAGCCAGCAGGGGCTCTTCGGCTCAGGTACGAGAGCTGGACCCAGCAGCCGAAGGGCCTTCCTCTCTATGACGGGACACAAGGGCCACAGAGGCAGAGACAGATTCACTTAAGCTGCCCACATGTAACCTGCCCTTCTTGTGAAGGATCTCGGCCTCTCTACATCATTCATTATGTCCAGCCTCCCTTGCGCCACCCCCGCTTCTTTGTAAGCTCATTTTTTACCTCCTTTGTCTGAAATATACAAAGAGCCACCCTTGGGGAGTTTCAACACTTGATAGCCCTGAGGAGTGTTTCAGTGCCTTTTTCCTTCACCACCACCCCCACCACGCCCACCCTCCAACCCAATCACATCATTTCCTTTACTCTTCTCCCTGGAGTTTTCTTTTCCAGCCCTTGTCGTACACTCCCTCAGTGACCTGGCCCAAGTGCAGTGGGCTGCAGGGCTCATGGCCTTCACACGGGGCAAGCTGCCACTTTGCCTGGAGGTGGTGGGCCCTTACAAGCCTTCCTCCCTGCCTCAGTTAAATGGCAATTACTAGGAGAATCAGGGAGAGAGCTAGGTGCCCAGAGGAGCGCATACTAAGCAGTCATTTCACTATCAGTTGCCAACTCCACATCCTGGGGGTGCACAGAGCAGTTCCCCTCTGACCTCAAGCGCATGAACATTCATCAAAACACCTCAATGACAATTGCTTTCATCAGTCTCAGTAAGATTCTTCTCCCACCTCTCAGCCCAAGGTAACGGTTTGCTGTGCTTTCTCTGAGAACACCTGGGAAGGATAACAGTGGTGCTGTGTGAGTCGGTCTGGGACCAGGGCCCATGGGGAAATGTCAGGGGTGAGGGGATGCTTAGACTCAGCAGCCAGGAGGAGCAGACTAAAGCCAGCCACCTGCAGCGGGGGAGGAGGCTTACCCTGTTGTCCTCGGTTTCCACCGTGACCTTCCCATCCTGGGAACTTTTAATTTTCCCCTTGACATATTCTTCCTTTGAGTCAACCACGAAGCAGTAGGTTTTGGCATCAAAGGGCTGATTCTGAGCCTCGATCCTCTCTTTTTCTGATTTCCGGAGGAAGGGAGCAGCTATGCCAAACACTTCCATTTCACTGTCGCTACTCATGGTGTCCACTGCAAGGCAAACGCCCAGGTGAGCCCAGCTGCCGCCTGGGCCAGGCTCCAGACCTTCTCGTGCTGCCAGCTGAGGTGGACTCCCAGAGCCAGCCTCCAGGGGGTGCTCCACCCAAGGCCCCAAATGCCGGGAAAATCTACTGGGCTCATATTTATTGAGTATGGTCTGAGTGGAGGGCACAGAACCTCCCATTATCCAAGCCTCAGGTTGGTGAAGGGGCCACAGAGGTGAGTGCAGCTCCAGGGACCTCACTTTCCTCTTTCATAAAACCTAGACATTGTCCAGGGAGTATTTAAAAATAAATTCCATAAAAAAACAAATGTCACTCTTCAAAGAGAGTGCTAACTGGCAAGTAACTAAGGAATTTGTGAAGCATTTTGATTCAAGGTGGCTCCCTCCTCACACAAGGAAACGAGCTTTTTGCTGCCTATGAATAGAAGCAGCATTTGACATCAGCATCCATTTGTTAAGTTTCCCCAAATCACAGTCACCTCCCAGGCCTCTCCAGGCCCATCTCAGCCTATCTGAGCGCTCTACCCTCTCAGTGCCCTGGGGCTACTTCAAGGTGGGGAGGGCCAGTAACTGGAGCACAGGGGGACTTCCAGCAGCCCAGAATGTGGCTGGACTCCTCACCTGAGAATCACACCACAGAGGGACAGCAGGAGACAGAGCAACTCTAGAAAATCAGACCTGCAATAAGAACACATGAAGAAAACTCAGGATGCCTGGCAGAGCCTGGCTCAGTTTTCAATCAGTTTGATGAATTAATGAAATAAAATAAAAGACCAATAAGTTAAAAAAAAAAAATAAAGAGCCTTGTTCCAGAGCAAGCGGGGGGAGCAGTGGGATGTGACCCTCAAGTGAACCATCAGGGTGGGAAAAGCCCCCATCTGCCTAAACCTGGCCCCTCCAGCCTGCTGTGCTCCTTTTGTCTGCAATGCTTCCAATTTAGAATAGAGGATATACATAGGACTCTACTTAAAAAGCTTGTGATTCTAGAGCCTGGTCTCCTTGTCTGCTGGGATCAGGAAAATCTCAGAGACTGGCTAGTTGATACTCTCCAGCCACTGCCATGGTGGTTCTGAGAGGAGAGAACACCAAACAGGCACCCAGCCAAGTGGGGAAGTTGAGGGCAAGGAGAGGCCCTGAGACCTAACTGCTGCTCTGCATGGCTCAGAAAGGTACATGGAGAGCGTCGGACATGGTGGACATCTGAGGCTCATGGCGCGTCCAGAGGGATTCTGCCTGAGAGGACACTCGAAGATGATGTCAAGGGGAGAATGGGGAGAGGGCCAGAAGGACCCCTGCTTCTGTGGGTGTGGGAGGCAGAGGGTGGATGGGCATTTGGGCTTAGGGAGATGGAGCTCAGTATCTAAGGAATTCTTACCAAAGCTAGGTAGGGCCCCAGCCCATCACCCGGGCCACCCCGAGTTAGTGTCCTCCCAGCAGAGAGCCCTGCAGGAGGGGGCTGTGACTTACCTCTGCCCACGAGAGAACGCCACATGGGGGCCGTTGCCGCCTGTGCTTTTATAGTCCCAGGCTAACCCCCTGGCTCATTCCTCCTCTATATTTGGAAAGCGAGTGACGGACACCACAAGCTGAGGACCAGCTCCTTCCTCACGTTTTTTTGTCATTGCCAAGGGAAAGGTATATATAGAAATGAGCAGGATCCATAACCATTTTTCCAACTGTAGAAAGTTGAGAGCTTGAGATGCCTTTCTCTGGACGTGGGGCTGCTGCTCCCCAGGCTGCCACCCCTCAGGGACACCAGCATGAGTCCTTCAACAAGGCCCCAACACAATCAATCAGCAATTAGCTTAGAGAGCTCATCACGTGGGAAAATGAACAAAACCCAGGAAGAAAATGTTAACATCCTCTTGGAGTTTTGAACAAGACTTTCCTCACAACACAGGGTTAAGGCAGGGCTGTGTGATTGTGAAAGATGCCAGGAACAATAGGGCTTGGATTTCTCCTCCTCTTCTCCGTTTACTGTGTAACTTTCTGTCTCATTAGTATTTTTATTAACTTAATCCGTTCTTAAGCACCAGTAGGACCAACAAGTAAATTAATGACAGGGAGCTATTCGCCAGCCAGTATTCACAGCAACAGCTGCTTAAGGGCCTGTTGTTATTAAGATACATTACCAACTAGGAAGGGCCAGCTGCTGGCTTTGGTGGGGGGCCTGGGGAGCAGTGGTGGGCTGCAGAGAAAGGGAGGGCCACCAAATGTGCTGGTTTCTAAATCAAGATCGGAAAAATAAAGCCTCAGGGGAGGGCGAGGGTATATTTGAAGCTGTTGTCCACACCAGTCCTACTTTTTTTTGTTCACTTGTCCCCCTTCGTTCTCGGGGAGGCTGTCTGGGTAGGCTACCTGCGGTTGTTAATTCTGAACAGAACAGTGGGGCAATATTCTCCCCCTTGAGAATTAGAACTGTTCCCACCCAGCCTGTCCCTACCAAGTCCTGCTATGGAGGCTGCTTAAGAGGTGTGATGGGGAAGGGGAAGCCCGGCTGCAGCTCCGCGCTGGAGGAGCCCGCGTGACAGACCGCCGAGCTGGCCTCTATACAGAATCACTCACTGCCTTTACCCTGGAGAGTTGATCCAAAAATCATGAGCAGATCGTTTTTGAGATTTAGGTAATTCTGTCAAAGTAATACATTTATGAAGCGCCTGTTCTGGGAAAGCCCAGCAAGGTCAGTGACCACCAAGGGAAAACGTTGGGAAGGGCTACCCACCCATGGGCCCACCCTCACGCCAGTGTGCTGTGGGCCTGGGCACAGCCCATCCTATTCATTGGAACCAAATGCCTCACCCTAGAGCCCCCTCCTCACACCAGCACCAGCACCATTAAAGTGCCACCCATGTCATAAAAGAGAGGGGTCTCTTCGGGGCTCTGTCCTGTCTGGCAGTGATACATCCATCCAAGTCTTTGTGCCACTGGCTGGTCACCTCCTTGAGAGGCCTGGTCAGGACAGTCAAGGGACAGGTGAATGTCACCTGTTCAAGCCCTTATGAGGCCAAGGCGGGTACCTCAGCCCCATCTCTGGCAGTTTGCAGCTTGCTGGTGGGGGTGGGTACTTGCAGCTGCTTCTCAAACACCGCGAGGGTTTGAGACTTTGTGGGGAACATCACATGGGTGAGGAAAGATGTTTCCAGTTGACCCTCTTTCTGTAAGAGCATGTCTACACCCACCTTCCCGGAAACCGAAAGGCCATATTCCACACTGGCTTTCTCTGAGTTTCTTCTGAAATTTCATCCCCATTACATTAAGGAGCCCAAAACAAGCTCTGGAATGGCGATGGCCCGCCCACCCCAGTTTTTCCCAAATTACCCATCCTCTCTTCCTTCTCACTACCAAACTCCTCCTCATGGAATCATAGTGTTTAACTGAAAGATCTTAGAGATCATTTGCCAAAAGGCCTCCTTTTGCTTATGAGAATATGGAAGGCAAGAGAGGTGGGAAGTTTGCCCAAAGCAATTCCAAAAAAGAACCTGAGAGCTAGGGGCTGGAGCCCAGCTCTCCAGAAGAAATCTTAAGTGAGATAACAACTGCCACAGAGAACACAATTGAAAAACTAGACATCAGGCATCAGAAGTTACGACCGTTTAGAACATTCACATTAGGAGAAGGAAGAACTGCATGGAACAGTAGCAGCAGCAGGTTGTAGGACAAAGAGCTGGTTTGGAGTCAGACAGGATGATGGGAAACCCAAACGCCCCTCTTGAGGCTTCTGTGGTGGCAGACCTAGTGCCTAACTGCTCTGAGCATCTGTCTTCTCATCTGTGAAATGGGGATGATAGTGCTGCCTCCCAGACTGCTTATTTGCTCTCAATAGGACATTCCCACAGCAGATGTGTCAGCCATGCTGGCTCTGTGGCACCATGTGGATCTTTAAGTTTCTTTTCCTCTCTGGTTCCCAGGTGACAGCACAGTACAACTGGCCTTCTTGATGACCCTGGGTGGATCATACTGAATATTTGTTTTATCGAGGTGAGGAGGGAGAAGTGACATATAC
This sequence comes from Talpa europaea, assembly GCF_964194135.1. Taxonomy (NCBI): domain Eukaryota; kingdom Metazoa; phylum Chordata; class Mammalia; order Eulipotyphla; family Talpidae; genus Talpa; species Talpa europaea. Next base: position 94,327,074 of record NC_140074.1, read on the forward strand.
TTTTAAAAAAAGATTTCCCTTCAAAGAGAGAATTTCATAGATGGGACAGCTTTCGAGAGGCTTCAAGAGGAATTCAGGATTTGACTAGGTACCCCTCTTCTGGAATTCCTGCCCTGATCAGCAGCGACAGGTGACTTAGTATATTATTAGTTATTTGGGGCGGGGGGTGGGGGGAGACAGGAGAAGTCCTTGTTCCTTCAGCCATCACCCAGCTAGAGCTAATCCCATAGCCAGGGCTGAGAGCTACATTTATTTCTGCATGAGCCGGAAAAAATGTATTGTGTCTCAGGAATGCTTGCTAGCTTAGGACGCAGTACGTGGAGCAAGGCTGTGGCTCCTGCCAGCCGGCTGCTCCCTCCCTCCCAGAGCTGTGACCTCTGCTGCTCTTTGATGTCCACCCTGGTGGACACGGGGCCCTGGGAGGAGCAGTGTCCTCACGCTCAACGAGTCCAGCACCTGAAGTCAGCCTCCTGAGTACATGCCGCCTGGATCAAGTGCCTTCTTTACGTCCTGCTGTGAGGAGGATTAGGTGTCTCTGGAAGTTGGTTATTCTGAGCCAAGACCTTAATGGGACTGGGGCAAAGGAGGGGGTCCTGAGCCAAAGCCCACTGCTGACATTTAAGCAGAGAGAGGCCATGATTCTCTTTTAATTCAACTTGACAAAACCCACTGTCCTGACTTTGCATTATGAACAATTTAAAATTCATAAAGCACAGTTAATAAGCACCCAAGATTGTGATGCAGTTGGGTTCGATGTCAAAACGGTGCTATGAACCCCCTCACTCGCAGTGGAAGAGGAATTCGGGAATAGAGGGTTGGGGAATGACCATGTTGGGCCAGGGACCTTAATAGAGCAATTTCTAGAAAACATCAAACCTCATCTTCTAAGTGCAAGGGAGAGCATGTACTAAAGGTGAGCGGGTGGGTGAACAGAGATGATTCCACACACTGAAAACATAAGGAGAGGACAAAAAAGGAGCGTGAGCAAAGGTTTGAGGGACACTTACTGCTTGGAGATGAATTTCATACCTAGGGAGGGCCCGTGGTGGCCACTCTCAGCAGTACTTTTACTCAGATGATTGATGGGGCCTTGTGGTGAGGAGCAGAGCCCCAGGAGTGCAGCAGGGAAGAGTGCTTTCAGTGGGTCATTATTATTTCTGGACTTTTCGATAATAGCCATTCCAACTGGTATGAAGTAAAATTGTGGTTTGGATCTGCACTTCCCTAGTGGTGAGCCATGCAGCGCCATCCTATATATGTCTTTGATGAAAGAGCCTCTGCCCTTGTTTTCATCAGACCGTATGTTTTATTGTCTATATATTTTATTGTTGCTGACTTACTTGAGTCATTGGGTTTTATTAACCCTTTGTCTGAGATATTGTTCCCAAGGGGAAGAGTTTTTAAAGAGGCAGGTATTGCCTTGGGCCTTGCCAGGGGGTTGGATTAGGAATGAAAAGTTATGTATGCATTTAAGCAACCCCTTAGAGAGGGAAGGAAGCAAACTGGTCCATTAGCTGCCTGTAGTGTGTGGAAGGTAAATTACTGATTGGATGAAATAGAAAACAAATGGCACCATGATAGACAGTAGAGAACCTGGAAGAAAGGCCAGTTTCAGAAGTGGGGTTGACTTATGCCTTAACCTTTCATTTGAAGGATAACACTGAATTTTATTTAAGTTGTTATTTTCAAATTTGGCTATCCCTTAGCATCACCAGAGATGCCGTTAAAAAATAAAAACTTTACACAGCCCATTGGAAGATATGGCTTCATAAGGACGAAGACTCCATAGCAACACATTAGATAAAACACTAAAGAATACACTTATGCCAAATGCAAAGTAATGCTGAAAGACACAAAAGTGTCTTTTTAAATTTTCTCGCTGTTGGATGGCATGATTCAGCATCATAAAGATGTTAATTCTACCCATGTTAATGCATGAATTTAGAGCAATTCTAAGAAAAATACCAAGAAGTTCTTTTTTTTTCCGGACCTAGATAGGTAATACTAGATTTCATATACCTAAAGGCCAACCTCCCAGATAGTAAAATAGAAAGTGTATAGTCTACATAATGAAGAGTGTTGTGTCATATGTGAAGAAACAGAGGACCAAGCACATAATAAAAATTTGGGAAAAGGCCCTAATACTAATGGAAATTTGAATTAGGAGGAAGGTGTCAGGAGCAGAGACAGACTTTTTAATATATGGTGGAGGAACTACTGGTTGGCCATTTGAAACAAGATATATTTGGGTCCATATCTCATACCCCACACCACATTAAATGACAAACGTATCAGATCCAGATGTAAAGAATGAAGCACTTACTAAAAGGAAACATGGGTGAATTTTTTATAGTCTGGGGGTAGGGAAAGCTTGATTATGACTCAAGATTCAGAGCAAAAAATTTTAAAACCTGATATATTTATTCTTAAATGTTCTGTAGGAAAAAGGCTTTAGACCTAGAAGTCTACAGCCAAATTGGCATTTAAGTTTGAGGGTTAAAAAAAGAAATTTTTGGATATTGAAAAATTCAGGATGTTTATTTAATTTTTTGCATATCCTCTTTGAAGGAATTATTGGTGGATATATTGCACTTTAGTAGTCCAGGGTGACAGTTCACATATACATACCCCAAAATTCAACAAGGAAAACTGGAAAATAAAATGGCATACCTCTACCCTGGAAAATGGACAATTAGCAGGGTATTTGGGGATGAGGGGGAAAAGAAAGTGACAGATGTTAGCTAGATGTCTGTAAAGTTAAACAATTTCACAGTTAAACAATTTCACAGTAGCCATCCTGGCATGTATTGGAGACAACTTTCTAAACTACTGATGAGTGGGAGGGTGGAAGAAAGTTCCATGTAACCACCACAGGCAAGGAAGGTGGGAAAAATAAGAGAAGCAAAGGGGGGTGAAAGAGAAATATAAGGTAAATAGAAAAAACACAAAAGGTGAACCCTGATCAAGCCCTGGCTATTTAATTTTCATCATTTATTATGATGTGATTCTGGAGTCTTTTTAATAATCCTCTTTCCTCTGAAAGCAAATTAAAAATGGATATATTCAATATCATAACAATTTTTAAAAAAATTAATTTATGTATGCATACAAGAGCTGGGGTATAAGCCAGAGTTGTGGGGTGGTGAGAGGATTCACCGGGGACAGAGTGGGGAGCAGAACAGGCAGATTGTCTGAAATACACTGCTGAGGGGAGCCGCACACGAGACAGGAGAGATCTGCTGCACCATGTGTGTTAGCTCGCTGGCCGGGGATTGAACTCATGCCTCAGTGGCTGGCAATAGCTTGATAGTACTGAGACTTAACCCCTTGCACTACCAGGGAGGCCCTCAATATCATAGCAATTAAAAACATATGGCAAAATAAGTAGATCAAGAGACAAGACACATTAGAGAAAATATTTGCTACTTACATCACATAGGACCAATATTCTTTTTTTTTTTTTTTTTTTTTTTGTGGGACCCTTGCCGGCAGCTGGGGAACGAACCAGCACTGCAGAGGCCACGGGCAGCCTTGCAGCCCAGCGCTCAACCGCTGCGCCACCAGGGGAGGCCCTAATATTCTTTTTTTTAAGGTTTATTTATTTATGCATACAAGAACTCGGATGTGGTGGGTGAGAGGATTCACCAGAAACAGAGTGGGGAACATAACAAGCAGATCAACGGAAATACACTGCTGAGGGGAGCAACGGGTGAGTCAGGAGAGATCTGCTGCGCCATGTGGGTTGCTCCCTGGCCGGGGATCAAACTCGTGCTGCAGTGGCTGTGGATAGCTTCATAGGTTGTGTCTTAACCCCTTGTGTCACCAGGGAGGCCCAGAACCAATATTCTTAATATATGCAATTCCTAAAAGCTGAGGAGAAAAAGAAAAAAACAAAACCTCAGAAACAAATGGCAACAAACAAGCAGAAAACTCACATAAAAAATGTGCAGATGGTGTTTAAACACATGAAAAAATGCTCATCCATATTTCAAGAAAATTGCATATTAAAACCACACTTTCTCATCAACTAGAATGGAAATAACTAAACCCTGGGCAGCACGTTCCGTTGGCAAGCTGTGATGAAACACACACTCTCATACTTTTCTGGTGGGTGAAAAACTGTGCAACTGCAGTGGAGGGACCTTTAGAAAAAAACTTGTAGATGCAATTTCCCTTTGACCCAGGAAAACCATTTCTAGGAATCTACTCCACTAATACTAAAACTCAATCCAGGTTATTTACTGTGTTGCTATTATTATAATAGTAAAAGATTGAAAGTAGCCCAAGTATTTATCAATAGGAAATTTATTGAATAAATTAAATTATGTCATCCTAATAGAAATGGGGATCTTGGGCCTCCCTGGTGGCCTAGGGTTAATTCTCAGCACTATCATGGTATCACTGCTGTGGCCTGAGTTGGATCTTCTGGTCAGAGAGCTACCCACATGGTGCAGCAGACCTCTCCTTGTCTTGCCCACTGCTCTCCTCAGTGGTGTATTTCAGTCAATCTGCCTGTTCTGTTCCCCACTCTGTCTCTGTTGAATCCTCCCACCACCCCCCACACCTCTGGCCTACACCTCAGTTCTATGCAAAAATAAATAAAACATTTAAAAAAATAGAATATGTGGATCTATGACTATAAAGTAATAAAAAAAGATCACTATGAACTGAGACAAGCAATTTACAGGATATATCATATGTGAAAAAAGGAAAGGTCTAGAACAGTTTGTGTGGGCTCCCTTTTGTGTAAGAAAGGAGACATAAGAATGTACACATTGGAAGGATGAGGCAAAACAAATAAAAATGACTACATCAAGAGGGTAAATGGGAACTAGTAGAGCTGTGCTTTCTTGTACAGTTTAGACCTTTGAACCATGTTTATATATTCAAAGATAAATTTAAAAAGAAATTGAATACAAATAGAGCACATAAATCTAGTTTCAAATTAATAACATAACCACATTTAGAAGGACTTAATTCCTTTCAATTTTGAAAATTATTCTGAACATTTTTAGGGAAATGTATGCAAATCATAAATAGAAATGCAACAAGTTGGGAACTTTTCTTAGAAGGTTTGCTGTGAATGTAAAGCTGGATTATAATTTGAAACAATTTATCTATTTTTCACAATAGTGATAATTAAACATATTCATAGAGTGAGAAACCAAGATTTCACTCTAAGAGAATAAAAGAATCAAGTATAAAAGAAGGTAAGAAAAAAATCCATGTTAATTGTTTCCTTTTTATTTCAATAACATTAGGTTACAATATCTCAGCAATTCTGTATTTCATACCATCCATACCACCAAACGTCCAGTCACCATCCACCATGAAGTTAATACCTCCTCTCTCACTCCCCTTTTGGACTACCATTTTGTCATTTTTTTTAAGGATTTTTTAATGTTTTGTTTCTGTGATTACTTTTTTCTTTATGTTCCACAAATGAGTGAAATCATACAGTACTTGTCTTTTTTCCCCTCATTTATTTCACTTGGCATAATCCCCTCAAATTCTACCTATGTTGACATTAATAGCTAGATTTCATCTTTTTTATGACTGAGTAGCATTCCATTGCACACACATACTATGTCTCTTTAATCCAGTCATCTGTTGTTGAGTGCAGGGGCTACTGTCATATCTTAGCTGTGGTAAGCTGTGCTGCAGTGAACATAGGATGCACATATCTTTTTATGTTAGTGTTTTCATATTCTTTGGGTAAAAAACTTGAAGTGGGATTACTGGATTAGATGAGATCTATTTAATTTTTTGAGGAACCTCCATTCTCTTTTCCAAAGTGGTTGTACAGATTTATATTCACAACAGTGTTCTTTTTTTCTCCACATCCTCTCCAACACATCATTTCTCAACTTTTTTATAATAACCATTCTAACTGGTATTGTTATAGGACAGGGAGAGGGGCAGCCCAAACCCCGCAAACCTGCCTATTGCCTATTCTAAATGGGTTCCGCCATCCGCCGCATCAACACAAAACATATGAGACTTTAATGGGAAGGAACTTTAATAAAACTAGGAAACAATACAGGTAAGGCAAAGAGTCTAGTTTCTAAATGAAGCACCCAAAGTTACCCGTCCCCTCGTGGGTAAAAGTCCATCCAAATGGGACTGGCCCAGAGCAAGGCCCCAAAGCCTGCCACAAGTCTAAAGCATCTTCCAGTGGGGACCCACAGAAAAGGGCCAGAAACAACCAGACAAGCCCGGAAGGAAAAGAGCAAAATCAACATCAAGATAAAAGCTGCCATGGTCACCTCCCCACGGGTCTCACCCACATCTGTGTCACCCAGTCCATGACCAAAAGACAAGCGCAGTTTCTTCACGTGTCTCTAGGCTCCATGCGCCTCCTCCAGGTCTCCTGGCTCCATTTTGCTTTCTTCCTTCCTCAGTCTCTTCTCCAGCTTCTTCTCTTCCTGCTCAGCTCCACCCTCCCTTGGGTGGGGCAGAGAACCTCCCCCTTTCCCGGGGACCACCCTGTTACAGTACGAGATGAAATCTTACTGTGGCTTTGGTTTACATTTCCCTAATGATAAGAGATGTTGAACATCTTTTTATGTGTCTGTTAGCCATCTATATATGTCTTCTTTTGTGAAATGCCTATGTAGCTCCTCTGCCTGTTTTTTCATGAAGTTGTATTTTGTTGCTGTTGGGTTGTATGAGTTGTTTATATACTTTGGATATTGATCTTTTGTCTTATATGTGGTTTGCAAACATCTTCTCCCATGCACTAGGCTGCCTTTTTATTTTAAGGATGGTTTCTTTTGCCTCGTGACGTATACTTTTTGTCACAGGAGATTAAGCACCTTGCTCTTGTTTAACTATCACAGGGATGAACATCCTCCTCTCTGAGCATTTATCCAATTATTTCCTTATGATAAATCCCTAAAAGTAGGATTACAGAACTTAATGCTTTTGAACACATAACCAACAATAATCTCTTGAAGGATTATGTCCATTTACAATTCCCCATCTTTCTCAAACCTCCCACAGTTACTGCGTAAGGGTTTATTTCCCTACATCTTTACCAACTCTGGGCATCATCACTCAAATTTTTGCCAGCTTCATAGATTAAGACAATTCACTGATGTTTTCATTTGCTTTTCTTCTATTATGAGTGAGGTTACCTCCTTTGATATGTGGTGGGTCCTTTGTCCTTCTGGGAATAGTCTTCATATTCTTTGTCTGCTTTCTTTTGAGATGTTAATATTGGCTATTTTAAGAATGTTCACATATCAAAGATTTTAGTAATCTCTTGTGTGTATTGCAAATGTTTTCCCCATGTGTTCCTTTCTTGTTTGAGCCTCCCAGCAATCCCAGGGAATAGGCAGAGCAGGTGCTATTATCCCCACTTATTGATGTGGAAACTCTGACTCAGAGGGAAATGTTTGCCCTTGGTAGGAGGCCACGGGGAGGTTGTTTCTTTGCTCTGAATATGGTGCCCCAAGCTGTCCCACCTGTGCCCACAGGGCACTGATAGCATCTGTTAGGAGTATGGGAGAAATGATGTTTCCCCATACAAATCAAATGACTTAAATATTTGGGCCTGTTTCCTCTGAAAATGAAAAATGAGTGTTAAACCAAATATTCTTTTATCCTTTTTAACTCAGCTGTCCTCTGAGTGTCCTCTAAGGCACATGAGGGATGTGCATGTATGAAGTGCTAGTGCATGTCCATGAAGCATGCAAATTCCCAGGCGGGACTCCTTCTTAGAGTTCCCCAGACTGTGGCTCAGAAGCTGGGATCCAGTCATTCCTCTCCCCAATGAAATCTATCAAATGAGCAAGGCAGTAATGACAGACTCCAGCATTTCTGCGTAATGACTGAGTTCTAGGTCAGGTCCTCCACACTACCTCCACTCACAACCCCTGCAGACATCACAGGTAGATCAGAGCCCCAGCTTCTGAGCCATAGGTCCATAAGTCCTCTTGGCACCCAATTGTAGAATGTGACTACTATATGATTAAGATCAACATGGGGATTAACTATTTGTTTTCCTGGTAATAGTATGTTTTTCATACTAGTGAATTTCACATGCTACAATTAATATATGCTCACCTAGGCAGGTTTAGAAAGTAGATTCTCAAAAATAAGAAAATAAAAATCATCCAGAGACACAGCATCATTGTTAATCACATTCTGGGGTATATTTTCTTGTGTTTATACAAGAAATGGGATCCAACTTTTGTAGCTTATTTATTCACTTGAAGTACAATATATTTTGGATATCATTCCATATTGTTTAATATTAACTTCATTTTAATGGTCCCTTGGTATTGTACTTATGAATATACCCCTGTATCTGAGTATCTTACAGAGCCCCTGTAATTGAGCATCTAGGTTAGGTTGCTTTTAATTATCTACTAGTTCCGTTGTCCACTATTATGAATCTGTTGCAGAGAACAAATCTTTGTAAATGGTGGTTCTTTCCCCGGGTAATATGCAAAGGTGATATTGATTTGTAGATATTGATAAATTGCCAGAAAGGCTGCCACACTTTATATTCCACTAATTCTTTGTGAAGGTCCACTCTCTATACCCTCCTCCTCAGTGGGTAACATTGTTCTTTATAAGGTTTTATCAAATGGAAAAAATTCCATTTTTTTAACTTGCATTATTTGACCACTAGTAATGCTTTCTTTTTTGTATGATTATTAATTATTCGATATTCTTCTATTCTGATCTGCCTGTGTTATGTTCTTTTTTAAAAAGATTTATTTATTTATACATACAAGAGCAAGGGTACCAGCCAGAGGTGTGTGTGTGGGGTGAGGGATGAGAGGATTCTCCAGAGACAAAGTGGGGAGCAGAACAGGCAGATCTACTGAAATACACATCTGAGGGGAGCAGCGCACGAGACAGGACAGGTCTGCTGCGCCATGTGCGTAGCTCCCTGGCCAGGGATTGAACTCATGGGGTAGTGGCTGGTGATAGCTGATAGTGCTGAGACTTAACCCCTTGTGCCACCAGGGAGGCCCTGTATGTCCAGTTTCTAGAATAAAACAAATGTTCATGTCTCCATCACCCAGAATAATAATACCATTTATTTTCTATCTCAACCTTTCAAATTTCTGGGTTTTTTTTTCATATGCTATCCCTGGCTAGTAAAGACACCTATGTTGGAAGAGCATGTCAAATGAAAAAAAAAATATATATATATATATAATTGAAATCAAAATGTTTGGCGGCTGCTGGAACGTGCCTCTCTTTGTGGGTCCCTCCTCACCTCTGTCTATCTGCTCCTTTCGACCCGGGCTTCTCTTGCTTACTGGTTTGCCTTCGCAAACCACATGGTTCATGACAGCCAGCTCTGGTCCAGCTCTAGCCCCTCTTCACCGTGACCTTGCTGCTTCAGCTCGGATCCCTGGTCAGCCTACCTTCATTCATATTCTAGAGAGGAGATCTGATTGGTTCAGCACAGGGACTGGCCAGCTCTTGGCTGTCAGGGTAGAAGATGGGGTACCATAGGTCGTCATTGCCCTTCAGCAATGCACGTGAGGGGGCTGCTGCCTTTAGACACATGGGCAAGTCCTCCAGGACACTTCTGGTAAAGGTACCTCAAACAGGGCCACTGTTCACAGGCATTGCCTGGTAGTGCTTTTATTATTATTATTTTAATATTTACATTCTTAATCCATCTAAGATTATTGGTATGGAAGCTATAGAGTAAGAATCCAACTTTTAAAAAATTTCTTTAAGTTCAACAAGTTTCAACAATACTAGTTTTTAGCAGTCTTACCAATACATGGTAAATTTTATAAAATGTGAATCTGTTTCCATATTGGCATATTTACACATAGACACTGTGTAAGCCGCACTGTGCTTTTAAAAAATGACTAAGGCCTTGTGATATATTGTAATGTAGGTAAGGCAAGTTCTTTCTTCTGGCTCTTCTCTCAACTCTTCCTTTATTGGTCCTGAATCTTTCCTATAACTACTTTTCACATTTATTTTTCCAGATTAATTTCAGAATCTTTTTGTTGAGCTCCCCAAAAGTGCCATTGCATTTTTAAAAATAAGATTTATTCATGTATATATATTTTAAAGTGTTCAATGAGTTTTGATAAACATATCCAACTGTGTAACCACAACTACAATAAGACATTGATCATTTCCCTCATCCCCCAAAATCCCCCTGTGCCCTAGCAGCCATTTGCCATCTCGATATTATCTAAACTGTGTTGAACATTTGAGGAAAAAATTAGCATATTGACATCATTGAGTCTACTCATCGAGCAACAAACTGCTTGTTATCCATTAATATCGTGAAATTTTTGTCAAAAATTTTATAATTTTCCTCTGGATCCTGAATCGTTATTACATTTATCCTAATATTCATTGTATGGTTATTGTGAATTTAATAATCTTTCCATCATATTTCCTTTCTGGTTGTTATGACATATAGTACATTTATTGATTTTTATGTTTCTAATTGGACACTGATTTGATACATGAAACACTCAAAAGAGGGTATAATTTTAGGTGTACCGATTGGCAAACTGGTTAAGGCAGAATGATTTAAAAACTAACCTATCTTTGGGCCTCCCCGGTGGCGCAGCGGTTGAGCGCTGGGTTGCAAAGCTGCCCGCAGCCTCTACAGCACCGGTTCAATCCCCGGCCGCCGGGCGAGGGTCCCACATGGCACGCGGACCTCTCCTGCCACCCGCTGCTCCCCTCAGCAGTGTACTTCGTCAGTCTGCCTGTTCTGTTTCCCACTCTGGCTCTGGTGAATTCTCTCACCCTCCCGCACTTCTGCCTGTACCCAGTGTGTGTATAAATAAATAAATTTAAAAAAAAAACCAAAAAACTAACCTATCTTTGTTTATTTCCATGTAATGATTGGCCCCTCAGAGGCGCTCTCCAGTGACTGAGTCTATATATCCCTGAGACTTAGCTTCACATAGATATTTTGAAAAATGCTGAATTAATGAGTGAATCACTCAATGCTCAAGTTCTGGGTTCCTGCCTTTCAGGCTGGGCTTTCTGTGTTGATGGGCATAGGTGCCTTCTGTACTTGCTGGGTCAGGGACACAGGAGTCAGGGGACCTGGACCAGCAGGCAATCCATCCAAAGACTTTCCTGCTTTAGACACTGGATACTTGCCTGTCCTTGCTGAGAATGGAAGCTGGGCCTTGCGGGCTGTCTACTGTAACTAAGCCTCACCAGAGCCTGAGCTCACCAGGAGCCGGGCAGATGTAACCCCAGTTCCACTAATTACATCATCCCTCTCATCAGCCTGATGATCTTAGGGCCAACTGGCGATCACATGGTCCTCAATTTGGCTTCAATTCAATTATTTCAAAACGCCCAAATGGACATACTGCATTTAGTCCTGATAAGGCCTCACAGGCTAACAGTATATTTCGTTCCTTCTTGCTGGAACTATATGAACTCAGAGGAGAAACTTGGTATCCTACGCTGAACACAATTCTGACAGGCAATGATATATGTCTTTGATTAAAAATTTTTAAGTGGAGCGTTCAAATAGCTATCAGGAAATGGAATATGTTTACTTGAGAGATTCTTTTAAATTATGTTCAATGGAAGCAAAATTAATTAAATAGCTTCCTGGTCAGGGGAAGATTAATTACCTTAGTTTTCCCTTCCCTATTGGAGAAAAATCGGTAGACTCTGTGGCACAAGGAGGGAAAAAGATCAGGTTGCTTAGAGCAGTGGTTCTCACATGAGCTCTCAAATGGACATAAGCAACACTTGGGGGGCCTCCCTGGTGGCACAAGGGGTTAGGTCGCAGCACTATGAAGCTATCTGCAGCCACTGCAGCATGGTCTGAGTTGGATCCCCTGCTGGCCAGGGAGCTGACCCACATGGCACAGCAGACCTCTCCTGTCTTGCCCGCTGCTCCCCTCAGCAGTGTATTTCAGTCAGTCTGCCTATTCTACTCCCCACTCTGTCTCTGGTGAATCCACTTACCGCCCCCTCCGCTCAGCCCCGCACCTCTGCCTGCACCCCAGTTCTTGTATAAAATATATATTTTTTTAAATATATAAAAATAAGTATATATATATTTTAAAAACGCAGCACTCGGGGATCCTGTTAACATGCAGGTTCTGATTCAGGAGACCTGCAGTGGCTCCTGAGACTCTGCATCTCTGCCAGCCCCCAGCAACAAATCTGCTGGTCCAGGGAGCATGCTGGGGAGGAGTTCTAGCATTATCTTTGTAACAGACTTGCAGATAAGTCCCCACTGGGCCTTCCTCTCCTATCCAAGGAGAAGGACATGCTGGATGGTCTCTGCCATCTCTGATACTGTGATGGCAAAACCACCTCCAGATTGTCAGAGCACAGTGCACAGCAGATGCAGAGCCCAGGCCTCTTAGTAAGAACTCTTGCTTCTGGGAGGCTCTCACACGTCTACAAACTTCAGGGGGACACTTACCTTGGATGGAAGATGGATAAAGTATCAGCAACTGCAGACCCACCCAAGAATACTTGAGATGGCTTGAGTCTCAGGGCAGAGCCCCTGGCTTATTCCATAAAAAGGGACTCAATCGGGCACCAGTCAGCAGAGCAGCCCTGCAGCTTGACTGGCAAGGGGCAGCTGCTGCTCCCTGAAGCTGAGTGACGTGCTTGCTCCTTTACTTTGTTCGGCCCTCAGTGTCCTGGGTCCCAGAAAGCCTCCCAAAGCCCCTGAGCAAATCTCTCCATTGCAAAGCTGTGTCAGATTTAGGTCCCCGTCTTCCAGCTTGGGGGTTACTGGGGCTGCTTATTTCCTGCAACTCTGAGTGGGATGAGAAGCATGGTGTACCTGGCCCAGTCCAGTCCTGCTGGAGTCACATCAGGCCCCAGCCTTATTTTGTGACTCCCCTGTTTGTGCTGAGGCTTGGGGACTTTCACCTTCCGTGCAGTCTCCAGTTCTTCTCTTTCCTGGACAATCCGATGTCAGTTACTAGCTTGTCCCAGCTAGAGCGAGTTGCTTGATGCCTTCACCACATCCGTCTTTCCAAGCCGTTCGTAGGACACTGCTTGCCTTCCTCCATTTTTTTTAGTTATAGATTATATTTAATAAAATGCATAAATATATTTTATGTGTCATCACCCACATCAAGCTGTACAGTGTTTCCATGAACCCAAATTTCTCCTTGCTCCTGCCCCTTTTCAATGAACCATCCCAACTCCTGCCACCAGTAAGCCTCACAGCCTCGTTTTCTGTCCTCACAGCATCCCCTTTTGTCCCGTTACTCCTGTTTACATAGGGAAAAAAAAAAAAAAAAAACAACCAAAAAAAAAAAAAACTAAGGCAAGTGTGTTGGCCTTTTTAATCTGGCCCAACCCAAATACTGCCACCTTTAAGCGAGAGGTGGTAGGGAGCCTTCAGGGATTTTTACTCTAGACCTGTCTTCCTTGAACTTGGGCAGTCACAAGGTCCCATGGGTGACATGGGAAGAGCACCTTCCTACACTGAGCAGTGTTGTGACTTCTTAGAAGCAAAAGGCCCAATCACAAACTAACCTTCTATTTGATATTAAGCAAAAACAAAAAAGCCCTTTTTGGATGTGATAATGGGACTGTGTTTGTTTTTATCTGTCTCTTATTGATACACATTCAGGATGGGGTGGGAGCAGGTAGAGGAATAGATGAAACATCAGCAGCCATGTGATGTACGTAAAACTGAGCAATATCTGTACTAGTCCTACTAGTGACACTTTTAACATAGTATTGAGTTTATTAACATAACTTGAGTTTGGGAATACAGTCTACATGGATCCTTAATATTCTGGAAAGACATCCACTCCACCCAACACTGAACAGTAGCTGCCTGTAAGAAGGGTGGGGGAGGTGGTGGGCAGACTTGAGCTTCATTTGTCATGTCTAAATTTTTTTTTTAAAGATTTATTTATGCATACAAGAACTGGAGTACAGGTCAGAGGTGTGGGGGGTGAGAGGATTCACCAGACAGAGTGGGGAACAGAATGGGCTGAGGGGAGCAGGGGGCGAGTCAGGAGAGGTCTGCTGCACCATGTGGGTTAGCTCCCTGGCCAGGGATTGAATTTCTGCTGTAGAGGCTGCGGATAGCTTCGGAGTGCTGAGACTCAACCCCTTATACCACCAGGGAGGCCCTGTGATGTCTAATTTTTTTGAAAGGAATACATCTATGGACTTCTGGTAAAATACAAGACCTTTAAGTGTTGAAGTTGCAAAAGAAATTGTCCAAATATTGTTTCCTGGTAGTGTAACAATCGTAATATTAAAATTTCTTCAATATTTTGGTGTATGATCTGAGGCTATGGTACAATTATGGGGGAATCAATGAACTTCTTTAAAATGCATTTTCTAAAATGATGAGAAAATAGTTACCTCTTAAGAACTAAAAGTGTTAAGGAACACACGGCTAATGAGGTCATTAGTTGCAACTCATTAATAAGAATAACCACTTCATTACAGAGTAATGTAACTCATAACCATGAGTAAAAATGTAACTTAAATGGATGAAAAATGCTTGCATAGATGTTTCTTCTTGAAGCTCTCACACACACAAACCAGATTTAAGTTGTGCAACATGCAGAAAAAGAATTTATTTGGAGAACTATGGGTGATTTGAAAAATTTTTTTTTAACCTTTCATTTATAAACATTGAGACACTTAAAAATAGTTCATATAATTTCACATCATTTAGCGAGCTCACATGAGCTTCCCAACTCCATGGACATTTTACTGGTTTTAGTGAATCTTGGCTCTTACACTGACAGTATTAGCTGTCTGATGGACAGCCAGATGCTTGAAGAACTTCTGAGCCTACTGCATGTACTGGATTCTTACAATTTTCAAATAAACAAAAAAAGCATTCTTGAAATATTAATTCCTTTAAAGAGTACAGCAAAAATCCCTTAACCCACCCAGGGAGACATCTGCAAGTGAAGGTTGCTGTTCTGAGACCAGCAGAGCCATGCTCTCCCTTCCTCACCTTTTATTTATTTATTTATTTATTTATTTTTAAACATTTATTTATTTATTTATACAAGCACTGGGTACAGTCAGAAGTGCGGGAGGGTGAGAGAATTCACCAGAGCCAGAGCGGGGAGCAGAGCAGGCAGAAGGACCGAAGTACACTGCTGAGGGGAGCAGCGGGCAGCAGGAGAGGTCTGCACGCCATGTGGGACCCGCCTCCAGTGGCGGGGGAGCAGCCGGGGATTGAACCCGTGCTGCAGAGGCTGCGGGCAGCTTTGCAACCCAGCGCTCAACCGCTGCGCCACCCGGGAGGCCCCCTTCCTCACCTTTTAGTTGGATTCACATGGTCATCATGATACCCCACAGCAAATGAAAAAGGGAACTGATAAGAAAGTGGGATCCAAACTTAAATCTAGGCTCAGAAGGACAACACTTTAATCTCTGGGATTTTCTCCTCAAGCATTTAAGAAATTTATTCATCATCTTTGAGACCCCTTCCCAGCTTCTGTTCGCATCCTGCTTATACTAAGCCTTTACATTTACACTGGAATGAAGAGTAAATGAAAGTTTCTTCAAAAGCTGCTGTTCCCTGTCTGGATCAACATACAAGCTCTAACTTGCTGCAACAGCTGAGGACAAAGCCTCCATTTTAGCTAGAACAAGCTTAATTCAAAGTGATCCAGTTTTCTAGATTAACACAGACCACCTTTTTAAAGTGTCTGGACTTTTTTTTGTAACAAGAGTCTAGTCTTTTATTAAGTCCCTCACCTGCTTGACAAGGTTCCTAGGAAGTCATTACAAACCAGCTGCACCTGTGTTTGCTCACAGGAACTAAATCATCATCATTTATTAAGGAACTCACTGAGAAAGGAGAATGACCATTGTATTAGTGTGCAAGGACTGTTGTAACTAAGTACCATGGACATTTATTTTCTTACAGCTCTGGACATTCAGTTCAATATCAAACTGTTGGCAGAGTTGGCTTCTTCTGGAGGCCTCTCTCTGGGTCTTCAGTTTATCTAATTTCCTCTTCTTAAACAAATGCTAGTCATTTTAGACCATGGCCTACACCAACAGCCTCATTTTAACTTAATTACCGCTTTAAAGGCTTTGTCTCCAAATACAGTCACATCCTGAGGTGCTGGTAGTTAGAACTTCAACATGTGGACTGGGGGAGGGAAGTGCAATCAGTCTCTAACAACTACAGAGGTCATGATTTTTCTTTTCCACATACTTTGACTTATCTATAGAAGATTTAACCTGAGTATTAAAACTAATTTAAAAACCAAAAGATAGGCCTGCATTATGTGTACTGTAAAACACAGCTGCAAAGAGAATCTGCTATCTGACTAGGCATTATCTTGTTGCATTAGCATTTACTGATGTGTTGAGAACTTTGCCTTAGGCAGCAGCTTCAAGAAAGAGAAAAAGATGACAGTAAAGATGGCACCCAAGTAAGTTAAATTCAGAAACAAAAGTCAAGATTCATTTCCCACATCACTTTCCCAAATGGCTGTGTGCACAGGACTTTGTGAACTAATACATCACAGTTGGGTTGTTTTCACTCACCCAGATCACACCTTGCTTCTCCATCCAAGCTTCTCAGGGCATGGTGCCCAGCACCCGAGGCACTTGGGAAGTCTGTTCTGAATGCAGCTCTCCAAGCCCTAACCTAGACTCAGAAAAATCCACCCAGGCCTGAGAACCTACATTTTAACAAGCTCTTACCTACCCACCTCTGTGGGCTGTGGTTACTGCCCTGAGAGCCTCTATCTAGGCACTCCTCACGGTGAGAAAGGTCATGCTTGTGAAAGCTGCAGAACTGAATACACTTTTATTTCACACAATGCAATCCAGCATAGGCAGGAAATTACTCCATCACAGTCATGATCAGTACCCTCTTCTTTCCATTTGGTACATCACTGAATACCTGGCACATTATTTAGTTAAAAATCACACAAAAGATCCCTAGAGAAAATGATCTAATTGTTCCCCCAAAACAATAGATTTCTTCTTTATTGGGTAAATCAGTGCCTGCTGACAGGGGAACACAACTCAAACCTGAGTAAGTCATTACCATGGTAGACAGCACTTCTGCTTTCAAGTATAAAAATTGATATTTGAATGGCAAAGTGCCTAATTTGACTGCAATCAGCCACCAAAAAGTCAAAATGCAAAGCAAGAATACATGGAAATTACTCTTCATAGAAATTCAGCCCACGCCAGTGTGAGCAAGCGTCCAAGACACCAGAGAGGCAGCAGTGCTGACCAGAGGGGCCGTTCATGTGGGGATGTGCATGGCCTGGCCTCTCCCCCAGTGTCCTTCCTTCAGGCCGTCTCTGTGGGCTCCACATCAATTTGGTCCTCCAGTCTCATGGCGGCTATTTGGTTGTAATCTTTATAGTTCCAAGACTATCTTAGCTGACCCAAGGTCAATGTGCCCCGTTCTAAATATAGATGTTCCAGTGGTATGAAAGTAGTCTGCACATACATATATGTTGGCTCCTATGGGAGACAAAGCTTCCTTCCTCTTTAGCAAGAGAACACTGCAGCATCAACACTGCTTGGCTAGCTCTTTTTCCTGTGTTCCCTCATGTGTGCAGCAATCGAACCAGCTATTTCTGCATTTCTCTTGTTTTGGCCAAAATAATCCAGAAACTCACCATCTGGTCCAATCAAGTACATTATTATTGTATGATCCACCTGCAGGGAAAAAGGGGGGGAGGGGAGATGACAAAAAAGATTACTAAAATTAGCTGCTAATTTTACAGAACAAATGCTACAAGATGAAAGAACTTCACATGAATGGTTTAATAACCTCTGCAGCATCTATTATTTTTGGAATGACCTGAATCTATTATAGTAAACTCAGTCATAAATGATCTAAAATCGCGTGGGTTCCTGAAATTTGCACCAACTACTGCTTGAAACACTAGCTAGAACTTTTAATTCTTTTGGTTCAATCGCTAACATACACATCAACATAGCAATGAGAAAGAATCTGCTTGTGAGTGCTGCACCTTCCCCTGCAGTGACCTTTAGGGCTAACCGTCCCTAGGTCCCCGCAGGGGGAGAACAGCAGGGGGAGAACAGCATAACACCCTGAAGCAGAGGAAGTACAGTGGAAGTTCCCTGAAAAGACAGAAGCTTATCAAAAGATAACGACCACCAGGAACCACTACAAGAATGCTAAAAATCTTATAAGAACTACAAACTTTAACCCCTTATTTGTCTTTCTAAACTTCCTTCTTTCTTCTATAAAAGTCATTGCTTGTTATGTAGATCACCTCCCTGATGGTGATAGGCTGAGCCCAAGAGCAAGTTGATTTCATTGATATTCATTGTTCCTGTGCTTTTGGAAAACATATATACTGGCCACAAACTCAAAGAAAATTACACTCAGATTTTCACTCTTGAAGTGTGTCTGTTTGTCATTTCTTTCACTGACGCCCTGACCACCCTGCACGCTTCTCTCAACCCTGAGGTGGCCTCATCGTCTACTGCTGTGCTGGTCCTGGTCCGCAGCATGTGAGAAAGGGCTGCTGCACCCCACATGAACATTGCAGACTAGCAATGTTTCTTAAAAGAGCTTCCAATTATGAGTAAAATATTCTTTCTGACCCCTTAACCATATTGTAAAGTGTTATCACAGGGAATTTAAAGTTTTGGTGAGAAATTATTTAATAAACTTTTGGGTGTATTTCTCTGTTTTAGGAAGAACCGTTTTTCATTCATTATTACCTAAATGTTGCTCACTATGTTTTAGGAAAAGAAACCAGAAAATGAATTACAAATCTTTAACTTATAAATTCTAACATAATATTTAGTCCTGACATTAGTGACTCAAATGGAAGCGTGAAAGTAAGTATTTTTATCCCATAAGAAATTTTTATATTCTGCACTGAACAATTCCCATCTGAAGCAAGTCATCCGGAAGCTCTTTAGGAGCCATAAATGCTACATCTCCAATGAGTCATCTTAAATCCATTATCCATTTACCTGACAAAGTTCTTAAAATGTTCCTAGTTCTAACTTTAGATCAGTCAACAATTTTTAGTTATATGCTTCCACAAACCCCAATTCTAAATGAACAAAAGGCTTGGCACTTGAGTCCTAGAAATTTATAGCAGATCTGATTACTCTTTGGCAAGACAAAAAGAAAGACAGGAATGTGATCACACATACCAAACTGGAGACACCCCACAAATATACTCAAACACACATTACATGTTTGTGAGGTTATTTTTCAAATGCAGTTATAAAGAGCAAATGGAAAGATCCATTTGCCTTCTCACACGGGGAAAGAATGTGCAGAGAGCTAGAACAGCTGGTGATTTCATGTGTCTCAGAACAATTTAGTGTAGGAGTAGGACAGGAAATCCATGTTTCTCCATACATTTGAGATTTAAGTCAGAATTAGGTCTCCAGTCTGCTCTTCAAGTCTTTTTTTTTTTTTAAAATAGAGGCATGTTTTATTTATTTATTTGTTTGTCTTGTTTATACATGCACTGGGTACAGTCAGAAGCGCGGGAGGGTGAGAGAATTCACCAGAGCCAGAGCGGGGAGCAGAGCAGGCAGAAGGACCGAAGTACACTGCTGAGGGGAGCAGCGGGCGGCAGGAGAGGTCTGCGTGCCATGTGGGACCCTCCTCCTGTGGTCGGGGAGCAGCCGGGGATTGAACCAGCGCCGCAGAGGCCACAGGCGGCTTTGCAACCCAGCGCTCAACCGCTGCTCAACCGCTGCGCCACGGGGGAGGCCCTGCTCTTCAAGTCTTACTCAAGTAGCTTATACTCCACTTCCTCCCTGTTTTTTCTTCTTTTCTATTATATCCCTTAAAAAAAGAATTTTGGTATGTTGGATTTATTTTATAGCATATTCTTAATATAAATTACTTTCTAGTATATAATGAAAATATTGTTCTATCTTTATCTGTCAAACCTGTCAGTGGTCAAGTCTCATATGCAAACTGCCAACTATTTCTAATATACAGTACTTTAAAGTTCCAGTAGTTGCTAATATAGAAGAGGCCAAACATTTATTGACTTTCCTTCATGTGTCATCTTAACCCAGGAGACAGATATCGAGTATTCTACAAATAATAAAACAGGCCTGAGATGGTAAATCATATAATTACTAATAGTCAGACCAAAGCTGGGAAGATAGATCTGTTAATTTCCTATCTTTTCATATCACCATGTTGCCACAATCCTGACTGGAACTCTACTGGAGGGGAGCAAATAAGTTTGTTCCTAATGTATAAGTTTTGTATGTACATATACACTACTTTTTGAAAAAGCAACATATAAACATAAAACAAACAAAATACAGAATAAACTTATGCACTGAAAGTGTTCCCTTCCTCCTTCCAGATTCTGAGAATCCCTCAGTTCGCCTCCTCAGAGGGAGCCACTAGTTTCTTCTGTATTCTTCCAGAGAAAATCTCTGCATTTATTTGTGTGTGGGGGGTATGTATGTATACACATGCATCTACTTCTTCTTTAACAATATATTGGACACTGTTCTCTTATCAGTATATATATAGCAGCCTGCTAAAAATTGATTGCTTGGACTTCAGTCTTTTTTCTTTACAAACAATATTGTAGGATGAATTTCAAGAATTAGAATCTGTAACCTAAAAAGTATTCCACTTCACATGTCGATAGGTACTGACAAACTGCCCTCAGTAGAGGGTGTATCAGTTTAATTCCTATCAACAATGCACGAAAGTACCTTATGTTACAACTCACTCCAACAGTGCATTTCCCGTTTTCCCAAATTATTATCTATTTTGACAATACATTTCAAATTTTTACCTTTGTGATCTAAAAGGTGAAAAATGGCATATTATATAATTTACATCTCTCACTATAAATAAACTGGGAATTTTTTTAGGTTTGAAAGCCATTTACTTGTATTCTTTTTCAAAAGTATTTTCTAATTAATATTTATGTAACAATGTAATAGTGTATATATATATGCATATGTATATTTTTAAGTATATACATAAAAATACAATGATGTGCACATTTAGCTTTCAAAGGAAACAACTCACATGTCTGGCACACCCACTTCACACATACTGTATCAGTCTGAAAATTGCTCCAGTATTTAAAGTCAAAAAACTTATCTTTAATTGTTGTTGCCTGAGATTAAGAAACCTCACTCCATTACATCTCAACCTTTGAGGCACTTCCTCATTCTTTGCAGGTCCTTAAATTTTAATAGAAGTTTCCCATACCATCTTGTGAATGAAAATCTGTGACCTCAAGGGACAGAAG
Source organism: Talpa europaea (assembly GCF_964194135.1). NCBI lineage: Eukaryota > Metazoa > Chordata > Mammalia > Eulipotyphla > Talpidae > Talpa > Talpa europaea. The sequence continues at coordinate 94,348,268 of NC_140074.1, forward strand.
TCATACTAATGAAAAAACCTAAAAAGCTGGAGAGTGTCTCCCCCTATTGGTTAATTTAGCTCATGTATACCAAAGAACTCACACCAAAAGGTCAAATTCTTATGGCAGCAAGATCAGTATTTCTCAAAATAGAGTATAGGATGTATTCCAAGGGTCTAAAAGGTCTTCATAGGACTAAAATATTTGCATTTTAATTTTTGAGATTTAAAAAAAGAAGTGTCCATATTCTGAATTTTCCATATGACTCTTTTATAACTGAGGACAAATCTCAGTGACCAAACCTGTTTGACTGATGTTTATGATCTTGCTGGTACATAACTATACACTACTAGGTATAGGCAGACAAGAGGAAAATAATTCATTCTTGCTAAGTCAAGACCAACCAGTCAAGATAGACTACACATCAAAGGTTTCAAAGTACTTTAAAGATTGATTTATTTTTATTTATTTATGCATACAAGAACTGGAGTGGAGGCCAGAGGTTTGGGGGGGTGAGAGGATTCACCAGAGATAGAGTGGGGAGCAGAACAGGCAGATCTACTGAAATATACTGCTGAGGGAGTGTTGCACCATATGTAGGTAAACTACTTGGTGGGGATCTAACTCAGGCTGTAGCAGCAAGAGATTTAACACCTCAAAGTACTTTAAATTAAAACAAACAAACAAACAAAAAAACACGAGTGGCAGCTGACAGTATAGTTGGGCATCTAGTGGCAGATGACCCAAACCACACTCCCGTGGTGAGAGCACTGCTTTAACTTACACAAAGTATCTCTTATCGTATCAGCTGAATTTTTAATTGAGTTTTATAGGTTGTTTGACTTTATTCGTAAAATCTTTCTTTCGAGTTGTGAGCTATAAACACAAGACGAAGAAATGATACATGGTTTACCATGGTATATAAGTCAGACTAATTAACTCACCAGCTCCTGCTAAATCATACTTAAGCTCAAAACCAATTAACTCTCTTCTAAGAAAGAATACCAAGACCTCCTCTCTCAGGCAGGCACTCCTCTGTTCTCTCATTTTCTCATGTTGCTGATGCAACAAGAGGAGGAAACCAGAATAAGGTCTACTTTCCTTAAATTTAAGGCTTACAGCAAAATGCTTGTTTTCTTTTTTAAATCTTTTTCTCTCATAAATTCAAGTTTCTCCTAAGTTTATGAGGCATCGGAGTTGGAAATAAGATTACTATGTGGGTTTAAGGCAAAGGGGCTCAGAAATCTATTTTTAATTTATATCACAGACCATATGGGCACACAACGTGCTCCAAGTTCAAAGGTGATGGAGACCACAGTGGGCCATAAACAAAGCACTGCAGTGAGATGTCCCTTTTGCACATGGCTCTTGGGAACTGACCATGGTAGCTGGAAATACTTAGATTCTGGCTATCTTTTTGTAAAAGTGGCTTTGTAGCTGCAAAGACTCATGACTAATCACTCTGTCCAAACTAAAGTACAGTATGGTCAACCAACATCATAGAAAAAACAAAATGTGACAACAAAGGGGAAAAAGTAAAATAGTACTGAACTAATGTCAACTCAATGTGATTGGAAAAATGTCCACATTGAGAAGAAAACTGCGTGGGTAGGGGTGATGCTATGCCCATCATTGGTGCTTCATGTGAAACCGCTGATAAGAAAAGAAACACAGAAACTAGGGCATTAGCCTAGGACTGTTTGGGCAGTGTTGATGGATATAGAAACAGCTCTTTAATGTAAAAGCTGAAGAAAAACTTAACAGAATTCTTAAAAAAAAAAAAAAAATCAAAACACCTAATTGTGCAAAGCATATAGTACTGATAAAGTAAACCTTAGAAAAGTCTACTTTCTTCTAACTTTCATCCTTTCTCTTGCCTTTACAATTCCTATTCAATCCTAAAATGTAGTCCCCTGTGACATACCACTATTTCTCAAAAGAAGCTTATTTTACACCTCTTCATTAGGCACACAAAGAGAAACGATACAATATTTTAAAAATAAAATGGGCTTTGGCCCAAAATGATAGCTCCTTTTATTTTCAACATGTTATCCAATGTCATATTTTATTTAATCTTAGATACCACTGATTTTATGTGTCACTAGAAGAGAAAAACAGGAAATTAACTTATGAAAAGAGTGAATATATGTTAAATAAGCACCCGTTACAAACACCTATTTCTGCTGTCCTTTGAAATATTTCCAATTTGCAACAAAGTCAGAATTTCTGGCATCTCTAAAGCCAGTAATCAAAGTTACATGAAAGTCTGGGAGCTGCCCCGAAGGTTGAGACCTGAGCATTTACTTACTATATAGTCCTCATCTTCATCCTTGGGGCCAGGGCTATAATATACTCTGTATGCTCTGGCCACTTGATCAATCTCTTCTTTTGTGCCAGTCAAGCCAACAAGTTTGGGAGAAAATTCTAAACAAATGAATTTGAGAATGACAGTGAAAAATGAGAAGCAAAACAATCAACCCTAATTCAAAAAACAGTACCATCTGTAAAGCAGTCCTGTGAGTCCCTAAACATTTTTTCATGATGAAGGAAAAGAGATTCACATAGAACAAATGAAAATCCCTCTTTGTAACCAAAACAGACTACAAACAACAAACCTGGGCCATACAACAAACCTTGAGAAATTTAAAAGACTAGAAATCAAATAATGTCTGCTCTCAGACTACAATGGAGTCAAACTAAAAATCAGTAACAAAAAGATCTGGAAAATCCTGAAATATGTGAAGAAACACACTTCCACACATTACAAGTCAGAGAAGAAATCTCAAGAGAAATTTTAAAACATTTTGAACATAAATAAATGACTTATTAAAATTTATGATGCAGAAAATGCAGAGCTTAGAGGAAAATTTATAGCTTTGAATGCTATATATATTAGGAAAGAAGATCTAAAATCAATATCTAAGTTCCTATCATAAGAAACTAAAAAAGGAGCAAATTAAATTCAAAGTTAGCAGAAGAACTAAATCAGAGCAGAAACCAATGAAACTGAAAACAGGAAATAGAGAAAAATCAATGAAATAAACATTTTGGTTCTTTTTACTATATAATACAAATTCTTCTATGACAACCCAGTGATGATTTATATTCTAATTATTTAAGCCACAATTTAAAATGTGATTTGTTTTCACATACTTAAGAGATATTGCTGATGTTTAAAAATATTGCCATACATTAAATATTACACTCTTTCATTGTATTATAAGAAAAAAGAAGTTTGTTTCACAATTAGTTCACACTTGGTCATTAGTTCATTAGTCATTAGTCATTACTTTTGGTCATTAGTTTTGGAAGTCATTAGTTCATTACTTTCCAGTAAATAATCTCATTGCTTGTATTTACTATTAAGGTTTGGAATTTATGTAAGCAAGCTGGTGGAAGTCACTCAAAACATCTAGATTCATCAGACTACTAAGACAAGAATACAACTTTTAACATCATTATCTTCTTCTGAAGGTAAAGAAAGTCTATATTCATTCCTTCAACTAATAATTCATTTGAAATTGACAAATATTTCAGGTATGGAAAAGGCAAGATGGCTTGTCTTTCTTTTCCACTAAGTAAACAAGAAGGTAAATAAAACCTGTATTTGTTGCACATCCAAACCTTTTCTTTGTCAAAATTTCAACAAATTCCTAAATATCAACATAATTGTTTTTAAATCTCCTTAAAAGATGAAAACAATTACATCAATCACTTTGTGTTGTTGAAGAAAATTCCAGAGGATGATGGTATTTCAGTTAGGTATAGCAACTCAGATGTCCACTCATTTGGGGGTATTTATGGTCTAGTGAATATGTGATTATAAATAACTGCCAGTGCAAAACACACTTAAAAGGAGGTGACTTATCTCCCAATGAGTTATAACTACCTTTTATTGCCTTAGGAAGGAATTAATCTATTGTCCAAATTTCTGACAAACTGCAATGTAGATACAAATTCTACTTATATATAATAAAAACTCTAATAAAACTTCAAGGAGAATGCATAAGTCTTTGTAATCTTGGGTTAGGCAAAGATACCTTACATATGAAAATGAAAGCATTATCTCTAAAAGAATTAATAAACTTCATCAAAATTGTTCTTCAAAAGACATGGAATGACAAGCCACAGACTAGGAGAAAGTATCTGCAAACTGTACACTTGATAAAAGACTTGTTACCAGGAATATAAACAAATAAAAATAAAACAAACAGCCCCATAAAAAATGGGCAAAGGATTAAAGAGATATTTCACCAAAGACAGAAATGGCAGATAAGAAAATAAAAAGATGCTTAACCTTAAGTTGTTAGGGAAATGCATATCAAAACCACAAAGAGAAATCACTAAATTTAATTTAAGTAGTTAAAATGTAAGGGCTAACCATATTAAGTATGATGAGGATATGAAGAATCCAAAATACTCTAGTCCAAATGTAAAAATCTACAACCACTTTGGAAAACAGTCTGTCAGTTTCTTAAAAAGTTAAACAGACTTTTCCATATGATCCAATCACTCCACTCCTACCTACTTATTCAGGAGAAATGAAAGTATGTGTCCATATAAAGACTTGTATGAATGCTCTTAGCAGCTTTATTTGTAATAGCCACAACCTCAGTGTTTTGGAAATAATTCGAATGCCCATCAATGGAATGCTATTCAGCAATAAAAATGAATGAACTACTGAATCATGTCACAATATGAACCTCAAACTACTCATGCTGAAAGAAGACATTCAAAAAAATATACATTGTTAAGGAATTTCAGTTTTGGAGGCTATGCATTACATTTTGTTATAAAATGAAAATATAAAACTATCAGTTAGTCTTTCTGACCAGTAGCTTAAATCAATCTCACCATAATTAAACTTCAAATTCCTGATTTTTAAACACCAGTGTTTCAGACACTAACATAGAGTCAACAAAGCTCACCTGACCAGATTTTTATTTTCATCACATTTTTAGGGCAAAGAAACTTGAACCCCAAAAAATTAAGCAACTTGCACACTTATAAGAAAGTAAGTATTCACCCTTAATTCTATCAAAGTTTACAGTATCTTAGGATAGCTTTTAGCCTGCATATTGAGACATTTGAACTGAAATTATTTAATACTTATAAATGTGTCTCTATAATAAATGTTCTGGATTTATGAAATACATGCTGAGTTCAAAATGTGCTTACATTAACTTTTATCTTAATCCCTCACTGTACATACTCCCATGATATGTGTTTACCTTAATTTTACAGAGAGAATGAGGCAGAGTTGGAATTGGAAGCGATGTATCCTTACTCTCAATTCAAGGCTCTATTAACTTTGTTGATATCAATTATTCCTCTGTGACAAAAAGAAAAAGTGCACTGCACCAGGAATTGAGAAACCTGTTTCTTATTTATTTACTAGCCACAGTCACAACTCTGAGCCCTACTTTTTGCTTGACTTTTTTGTTTTCTTGTTTCATAGGGTATTATAAGGTTCAAATAAGATGACCTTCCAAAGACTCTAAGAGCTAAACAGATACAGGCATTAATCAAACACACCTTTCACATAACTTGCGATGGCTTCTTTTGTGTCTCTCTCTGGGTCAATAGTGATGAAAAGTGGGGTTAAATTTGGCAGCGTTGGAATACTATCTGAAAGAAAGTTTAAGTTAGTCAGTATTCACACTTTAAGGGACAAGACAAAGAAAACTAGCCATTACAACTATAGAAAAGGTGTTCAGGAAACATACAGGGACATCTAACATTGATGTGAGATGATGGGGAAGGGGAAGTGACAGCTTCTGGGAGGAGCAGATCCATGTATCTGTGGAGGAATCAAGTCACCTAACCTATCAAATACCTGCTCCAGATCATACGTATCATTGCCTGGATCATATCACGTGGAGGTTTTGCCTCGTAGTCCAATCTAATATATACAGAAATTGTTATTGCCCTCTTCTTGTCCACTCTAATCCATGGGCAAGGTAAACTATTCACTCTCATTGCTACTAACAAATGCCACACATTGACTAGATTATGTGTATCATAAACTAGAAAAGACATTTCCTAGTCTAACTATCAAAGTCACTAGGAAAAGGTTACAGCAGTGTGAGGGATGGAAGGGTCAAAATGTTAAGGGAGACCAGACCATACTAATGTCTTTTAAGCAATCTAATATTTATTATCAAAATAAGCTTCCTTTGGTGAATATGGTCAGAGAATCAAAGGAACAAAACAGTCTAACAGTAATACAAGAATGTGAAAGTATAGTGACATTAAGTAAACAAACTTTTTCTAATTAGCTTTCTTACCTATTTCATCCACCACTTGAATCATTTTTTCCAGTTCTTCTGGACAGACATCAGGACAATGAGTGAAACCAAAGTAAATCAATACCCATTGACCCAGGTAGTCTTTATCCGTTTTGGGCTCTCCAACATGAGTTGTGAGGGAAAATGGGCCCCCAAGTAAAGGCTTTCCAATGCTTCGCTGCCGTTGCTTCTCTAGCTCTTAGAGATACAAACACGCACCCAAAAAAAAAAAAAAAGAAAAAAGAAAAAAAAAGTCAATCTAACCGCAAATACTCAGATGCCTGATATATGCCAATATATCACGAATAACTGATCTATCAATACTATGTGAATGACTGAAGGGGTGGGGTACAAAATGTAGAACAGTCTCAGCCTTTAAGAAGTGTAAAAATCCATGGAAGAAAAACAGCACAAAACAACAAAACAAAATTGAATTAAATGCTATGCTGTGTAGGTAAGGACTGTAAGAAAAAAGTGGTAAAAATATTTCCTCCTGTTTCACAATTTGATGTTAAGCCATCAGGTATGGCCGTGATGGGACTGGGAGAGGGCACAGCAGAGCAGATGCTTTGAGCCAAGTGGGTGGGGGAGAGAAGGGAGGTTTTGGGAGTCAGTCAGCTGAAAAGGCAGCTGTATGGGGAGGAAAAGCAATGACAGTAACTTAGTAACACATGGGGGCTTGATCAAATAAGTAGAGACATTCTAGATAAGAGTTATACATAGAAAAGGAGCTAAAACAATGGAAAGAGAAAACTAAATGAATCCTGCGATACTGGAAACTGGAGATAGCAGTATAAACTTATGGTTTCAATATATATAGATACAGAAATAATATAAATACATACATCTATTTCCTAACTCTGTCCATTGAAAGGACCCAGGAACACTGAGCTCCTAGCCTAACTTCTAAATATTGTCCTGGGCTTCCATGATGGGCTAGGGGTGAAGTCTCAGCACTACCACTGCAAAGGCCCACCATGATGGCCTGAGTTTGATGCCCTGCCAGGGAGCTAACCCACATATGGCGCAGCAGACCTCTCCTGTCTCACCTGCTGCTCCCCTCAGCAGTGTATTTCAGTAGGTCTGCCTATTCTGCTCCCCACTCTGTCTCTGGTGAATCCTCTCACCCCCTGTACCTCTGGCCTGTTCTATGAGTAAATAAACAAATCTTTAAAAATAAATAAATATCATCCCCCACTACAAGGAAATAGGGCTTTTTAGAGAAATGGTAATATCAGGGTTGGGGCAGAAATAGCAGATGAGCTTGGAACATTTTGTGCGATAATCAACTCAAAGAATACTAGAGACATATTCAGTGGAAACAAGCCTTTTCAATGGGCTCCCCCTGACCAGCCTGGAATACTTTGAGTATACAAATAAAGATACTGTATAACAACTCATCAACTATACAGGAAATCACAAGTCCATCTCAATATAAAATTGAGTTTGATAGGGAGCAGAGTGTTTTTGTGCATAAGTTGTACAGAATATTTACATGTGTAAATATACATCACAAAATACATATTACATTTTCAGCGCAGAAGCCTGAGAGACATGATCTTAATCAAATGATCAAACTAAACATAATCAGTAATCGAACCAACTGAAATCATGTGGCATCTATATGTGCTATGAGAACACAGTACCACATGGGGACTATTCCTGCCAAAAATGGACAACCTGAATCTTAATATGAGGCAAACTTAAACTAAGGGACATTCTACAAAATACTTGCCTGTAATCTTCAGAATTGTCTAGGTCATAAAGTTACATAAAGACTGAGATGCTATTACAAACTGAACACAGACAACTCGGCAGGAGGTGTGGTTCTGAACTGGATCTTTCTGCTATAAAGGGCATCAAATTGCAGACCCCTTGCCTGGGGTCTGAAGAATGAATGGTAGTAGCATATCATTGTTAATTTTCTGATCTTGATTAATTGTGGTTATAGTGGAGAAAGTTCTTTGTAAGAAATATACAATAAAGTATTTGGAGATAATGAAGCATATTATCAAATGCTTTAGAAACATTTTTAATATTGTTTCATAATTTTTATAAAACAAATGCTATTACAAGTGAACTTCTAAACTAAGTCAAAAGAGGCTTGCATATTCCAGAGCTATTTCTACCACTGCTTTCCTAGCTTCTCAGTTTTCTTTGCGAAACTCAAAGAACATAACTGCTTATCAGAATATATATGAATACTACTTGTTATATAATAAAAATGTCTATATATCAATATGGATCTTCTTATAGTGCTAAAGTTCTAAAGCCTATGAACTCTCATGCCTAGATTTAAAGATAGACAAAATTTATCTTTTGTATAATGGCATCAAGAGAGAATCAGGTCATATATTTCTTATTAACATTGTTAGACAGTAGGATCTGGGATGGGATCCCGGAATAGATAAAAAACATGGACACAGAAACAGGTGCAATTAAAAGAAAGTTGGTAGTTTAGTTAATAGTATTGTACCTATTTTAATTTCTGATTTTTGATAAATGAACCATGATTGTATAAAATGTGAATGTTAGGGAGAACTAAGTGAAAGTTAATGGGAATTCTCTATGTTATCTGTTATCTTTATAGCTCTTTGGTAAATCTAAAACTGTTTCAAAATTTAAAACTGAAAGGTTCTAGTCTTCAGCCAGAAAGAATTTTATTCAAAGCTGACCAGATGACATCTACTTACTCTCTGTCTTTTCTTTCTTGAAGTACTTCATCCCAGCCAACAAAGCTCCACCAACAGCAAATGTGAATGCTAAAGACTTCCAGGAAACAGGCTACTGGGGCAGAGATTTCAAAAAGAAAAATACTGGTAAGGCCCAAACATTTAAACATGCTAAATTATTAGTAGCCTTTAATACACATAACCATGGGCAGGCCACGCTCTAAACGTGCAGAATGTTTAATGTTATGAGGTAACCTCAATGTAATTTGAATGGATGCAGCTAAATCTCTGTTCCTAACACAGACAACACAAAGGCATTTTCAAGACAAAGTCCCTTAGGTCATTTTCCTTTCATGTGAAAAACGACCCAAAGGCCAAGTGCCATGACTGTTTCTACCCTGACTCCAACTGGTGATAAAAACACGTTCATTTCCTGCTTGTGCTGATACAGCATATAAGTAAGACCGATTCAATTCAAGCGCTAAAGCCAACGCTGACTTGGACAAGTAACAAAGGCGGCAGAAGAGACATCTAAAAGGGTCGTTTCGTGAAAACTGCATCAAGTTATTTCTGTGTAGTCTTTTTCAAATTCCAAGCAGATAAGTCGATAAGAAGTCGACCACCGGGGGTGTCAAGTGACCGAAATCTAAGAATGCTGACTCCTCAGCCTTAAGATAAACTTAAGGTTGAGGCCTCCAAGAAAACATAGTTTTCAGGCAAGAGCAAAAGCGAGCTAAAATCCAAGCCCGAGAAGCAAACCTCGCGGAGAGAGGGCGGCTTCCAGGCACTGTCTTGGAGGCCGGGCCTTCCGGCAAGACGAGGGGCCCAGGGCTGAGGCTGTGACCGAGGACAACCTCAGGCTAAGTCGCGTGGCTTCTGAAGTTATGCCCGACTGGCGTGGGCAGGGCTCGGGGCTGTCTGACCGCCGCAGCGAGCACACCAAGGACTCACCCCCGGCTTCGAGGGGCGTGTCGGGTCTCTGCGGGCCTTCGGGTCCGAGCCGGACGGCCCCGGCGGTGGCGGCCACGCCGCGCTGAACGGCCGCCTCCCCCGGCAGCAGCAGCCAGCGGGCGCCGAGGGCCGCCACCCCTCCGCTGGCCGCGCGCAGAGCTGGCCCCGCCAGACCCTCGCAGCTCCTCCCGCGGGGACCCCAGGCAGGAGACGCCAAAGCAGAACGCCCGGAGGCCGCATGACCGGTGGGAGCCCCAGCACCCGGCCCGCCATGAGCTGCGGACCGCGCCTCCTTGGGCCCGCCCCCGGACTTCCGGCGCCGTGGCCGCACCCCCGGAAGTAGGGGAGCCGCTCTGCTCGCTCTGCTCGCTCCGCTCGATGGTGCGCGGCCCCCGGGCTGGTCGTCCCGGAGCGGGTAGCTCTGGAGCCGGCGCGCGGTAGGTGGGTCCTCGCGGTAGGAGGCGGGTTCCGCCCGCTCTGGCGGGGATGGGCGGCAGGCTCTGGAGAAGGGAACCGCCTCGGGGCTCGGTGTGCGTCGCTGGGTCTGGGCCGGGGTCCTGATGGCTGAGGCCCCCCCCATACCGCCCCCCGATCGCAGCTTGGGGGACTGCCGCTCCCCCTCGAGGGCCCTGGAGGGGAAACGCGGCCCCCAGACCGGCGCCCAGTGTGGGCCCAGTGTGGAGGGCGGCCGCGGGGAGCTGCGCGGTTGGCGGCCTCTTTCGTCTCCACACGGACACATTGCACTTGACTCTTGACTTGGGGTCAGTTGAAAGGCTAGGGGGGCAATGGGCGGGTGAATGTGACTGAAGTGCCCGGCTCTTGTGTCATTGCTGTTAGACGACAGCACTGTTGGGAGTGGTGTGTAACCAGTCAAATTCCTTTCCTTAACTCTTGTCTCTCCGGGTGTTAGGGGGAAATGAGATTATCTCAGGACATCATTTCCCCCTAACACGGGCACCAGCCCTTTTCAGTTTCGTGGCTTAAAGTATGTGGCGTTCCTCATCTGGGACTGCCTGTCTTGTTTGAGTACAACCCCATGTTGCGGGGAGAAGACTGGGGCGAGGCAGGAGGTGCAGGGGTGAAAGAAATCACCCAACAGAAAAGGGCGATTTATTGAAATACACTGCTAAGAGAAGCAAGACGTCTGTCTGGAAGAAATGTTTGGTGCTCCTTTTTTTTTTTTTTCTTTGTGGCTTGACTTTTTTTTTCATCTTTTTTAAAAAAATTTAAAAATTGTTTATATCCTTGTTCGTTTTTAAACAATTTTTGCTTCCCTCCACCCCTCAAGTGTAGTCCCCATAGAGTTTCATTCACCAGTGCACCCGTGCACCATCACAGTCCCCTGTGCTCCTCCCTCCCTCCCTCTCACCCCTCTCCCTCCTGCTCCCTTGCAGGATGTCTCTGATTTATAATTGTCCGTTTTTGCTTTGTTGTGTTTTGTACTGTTATTATTTTTTTTACACTGATGTCTTATTTGGTTCCCCTATATTCCTGCTATAAGTGATATTTTATAACCATCCGATATTTTTCTTCTTCCTTCTGGCTTATTTCCCTGAGCATAATTCCTTCTAGTTCCATCCACGTTGCGGCAAATGGCATGAGTTTATCTTTTTTGATTGCTGAATAATATTCCGTTGTGTATATATGCCACATCTTCTTGATCCAGTCATCCATTTTTGGGCATTTGGATTGTTGCCAGGTTTTACTTATTGTAAATAGTGCTGCAGTAAAATGGGCAGAAGAACTTAAAAGACGTTTCTCCAAAGAGGAAATGCAAATGGTCAACAGGCATATGAAAAAATGTTCAACATCCCTGATAAACAGGGAAATGCAAATTAAAACCACACTGAGATACCACCTTACACCGGTAAGAATGGCACATATAAAAAGAAAAAGCAACAACAAATGTTGGAGAGGATGTGGTGAAAAAGGAACTCTCCTACATTGCTGGTGGGAGTGCAAACTGGTCCAACCACTATGGAGAGCTGGCTGAAGGTTCTTCAGTCTACTAAAAATGGAGCTACCATATGACCTGGCAATTCCACTCCTAGAGATCTACCCAAAGGACACAAAAACATTGATTCAAAAGAACATCTGTTCACTTATGTTTGGTGCTCCCTTTTATAACCTGTTTCCACAGACTATTTGTGATTGGAGAGTTGGTTTGGAACAGTTAGTGCTGGGATGTCTAATCTTGTGCTTTGACCTTTGACACCGAATGTGTTCTGGCCCTGCTTCCCTATTTTAGGGCAATGTGGTCAGTCTTAAGGCCTAATTTCCATAGCAACCTTATCAATTCCCTTTATCCAAGCCTCCCAAACCTTCCTGCAGTGCAAGGGGTGGGGCCTTAGATTTTAAACTTTTTAAATGATACCCCAATACCCCATCCTAATGTGGCTGACAGCATTTGCAAGTTTTCATTCCTTGTGAAATGAAATTAACTTGTGTGTGCACACTTTACACCCAACCCTTTCTCCCTTGATGGGTTTGCACAACGCAGAAAAAGGAAGAAGTCACCTAAATCTCTTCTTTAACCTCAGATCCTGTTTTTACATGAATTTTATCACTGGGTCTAACTAAGCAGAAACCCATGGCCCAATGGTGTTTGTGAGCTGGTATGACTAACGCAGTAAAGTTGTCCTCTAGCATGAAACAAATTAAAAAGTGGAGTTAGAAGACCATCAAGGAAGAAAAACTTATGCAGAAATGGAACAGGTACTTTCCATTGACAAAGCCATAACCATCCTAAATTTGATAGCTTTCATCAGTTTATCATAATACCTCTTAACTAAAAGTTAGATATCTTAGCATATAATAAATTGTACAACTTTAAGAACACTAAATTTTTACTAAAAACTTGCTAGTTTCCTTTCTTTTCAAAAACAAAGTATTTCCCTAATTCTGCCCAACTTTATTTTCTCTAAACTTTAGAAGGCTTTTTATAAAACTGTATAATAGGCCATTAAAAACAGAAAAACAGAAAGTAAACCTCATAAGTCCATTATTACCTTCAACAATTATTATCATCTACTCATTTTTTTGTATGTATTTATTTGGGGGATTATTTTGAAAAAGTCATGCAACATTAACATGCTTGTTAATTCTAAATATCCCCACTTGAGGTGTCTTTAGTTTTTGATCTGTGTCCATGGAGATTGTTCTGTATAAACTCCTTGGCATCTCCCTGAGCCATAAAAAAAAAAGCCTCTGAGTTAGTCAAGAGAGTCATTCCCTGCTCACTGGTATCATGTGACAGAAATCTTAAAGCCAGTTCAGTTTGGCTTTAAACTCAAAGGAGAATTTATTGGCCGATATAACTAAATGGCCAGGACTAGTTTTAGGAGGGAGAGGGGGATCCAGAGTTTCTAGGACTTTTTTCCATTATTCAGATAGCATATTTCTGGGTTGGGTTTCTTCTCAGTTAACATTTCACTAACAACTCCAGTCTCAATTATCAGCTCAGTGGAAATAGTTTCAGCATTGTGAGTAATTCCAGCAAATGTCCCAGGATGGATGCTTTTTGACTGATCTTGGGTTACATGCCTACCCTTCAGAGGGAAATTGGGGTGTTATAGGCCAGGCGTGGATCTTGTGACTGACTCTCCCCTTCCCCAGCCAGGGAGTGAAGGATAAATCACAGGAACTGGTAATGAGAAATTGGGGACTTGCCTGAAAAGACTTTGGGGCGCTGTTTCCAGACGAACATGAAATGAATATTGAGTAAGCAAAAATAATAGCTGTCTACTAGACAGGATCAAATTAATTGGGACCTATTTTAGTGCATTTTATCCACAGTACTTATTATCACTGTACAGGCTCTGAGTTTAAAGATAAAAGCTTGATTGGCAGGAGATAAAAGCATTCCCCAAACAGAAGCTCCTGGTTTGATTCTCTTATTAAATATGAAGTTAAATACTGTAATTGCAAATATTAGAAGCCTATTAAAATTAGAGAGTTTCAGCTGATTTAGGTGAATTTTGCATTTATTGTGTCTGAGTTCTTCACCTTTCAAATCAGATTATCTTTTCTGTACCACCCCTCATTCACATCAACAGCCTTGATTGATATCTAGGGGGATTTTCAGATGGGGACTACAGGAAGAAATGAAGAAATGAAAAGGAAAAGGAAAAGTATAAGAACACCAAGCTTTTTTCAGGATTTCTACCTCTTCTTGCTACTGTTTTATCTGTTTTAGGGCTAATTGTATCCAGATTAAGGGAGAAAAGAAAGTAGCTGAAGCTCATAACTGTGGGGATCAGACAGAAGGTCTGATATTAGAGCCAAGTTTTAGAATGAAAAGAGGCTCCTAATTCTCATAAAGTCAAACTGAAGTCTCATCCTTACTGCTAGTTATGGACTTGGCACCTCCACCTCTGATGGGAGTGCCTTGACGGGATTTCATGTATCTGCAGGGGCTTGAAAAGAAATCTGTAGGTTTATTAGACAATGATTGAAGACCAGTAGTCTGAAAGTAATTTTAGCAATTCCAAATGAATGAAAAGATTTATAAATTTAGATTGTAAACAATCTAGTAAAATAGTAGTTGCTCTTCTTGGCCACTTAATGCTTGTTCATTCATGGGATAAATTACCCTTTTGTAAATTGTTACTTCCCTAAAGAATAGCAGGGCACAGATCATGTGTAAGAAGAAAAGATTACATATTTTCTATTTTGGTTGTAGGTTTAAAAATGCTGATTCAAGAATAACTATAATAAAGAAAAAATCAAAATCAACAAGCAACTATAAACCAGAGACACACTATGTGGGGGGCGGTAGGGAGAGGAGGGATTGGGGTCAAAATAAGGGGGGTGCAGTTATATGGGGAATATAAAAAAATCTTTAAAAGTGTAAAAAATGCTGGTTTAAATTCAAATGCAACTATTGAAGACAGTCACTACTACTCAGAGAAAAGAAAATATTGACAGTTTTTGTGGTGGATTTTTGTTTGTTTGTTTAAAGTTATCCTCTTATCTTTACCATTTTCCCTTCTTATTCCAGATGTAATGTATGAGAAACTTTATCACAAGTAATCTACTCACCAACAATGAGAAATAATCCACCCTGATACAAAATAAGGCATAATGGGAATCTTAGTATATAAGGTGCAATGGATGAATGTAGCATACAACTGTCAAAAAAAGTTTCTGAAGTTTTGATAAAATTATTTTGATGTTTATGGAAGAAAGTGCGTGTATGTGTATGTTTAAAACTACTGCTTGTTTCTTAAATTTAAAAGTTTTACCAGATTCAAATTCGAGTTTACTAAATTTAGAATGCCTGTTCATTCACAGGATGATATCCTTTTGTAAGTTGTTGCTCTTCTGAAAGATAGGAATTGTCATCTATTTTTCTGGTGCAAAAACTGAAGTCTTCAGAGAATTCAGTAATTCTGATCTAAGACCATCAGACACTTAAGCCCATGTACTTTTCTTTATACCACACGACCTCGGAAATTAACTTTTAAGCTTAACCTTCATTTTATGTTTTCTTTTCAGTTCATAATGATAACTAACTTGTTTATAACTTAGTTGTCTTTTAATTTCAGTTTATCTGGAAACCAATTTGGAGGTTATGGATGATAAAACCAATCCTGGAATCAAAAATGAGAACTCAGACCTTCTTTTCTCCTTTGGAGTCATAGCAGATATTCAATACGCTGATTTAGAAGATGGATACAATTTCCAAGGAACCAGACGGAGATACTACAGACATAGTCTTCTTCATTTGCAGGGTGCTATTGAAGACTGGAATCAAGAAAGCAGCCCACCTTGTTGTGTGCTTCAGCTTGGAGATATCATTGATGGATTTAATGCACAGCATAATACATCAGAAAAGTCACTGGAAGTTGTTATGAACACATTCCAAACACTCAAAATCCCTGTTCATCATACTTGGGGAAATCATGAATTCTATAATTTTAGCAGAGATTATTTAACAAACTCTAAACTCAACACAAAGTTTCTAGAAGACCAGATTGTACAACATCCTGAGACCATGCCTTCCGAGAACTACTATGCTTACCATTTCACACCATTTCCTAAATTCCGGTTCATTTTGCTGGATGCTTATGACTTGAGTGTCTTGGGCTTGGATCAATCTTCTCCAAAATACCAGGAGTGTCTGAAGATACTAATGGAGCATAATCCAAATACAGAATTGAATAGTCCTCAAGGTGAATTATTCCTTTGAGCTGAAAACCTAATACATAGTCTTTAAATACTTCAGCTACCTTTTGTTCAGCTGAAAGATGAACGATTAAGGTAAAACTATGCTGTCATTGTTGTTCAGGGTCAGGATTTCTCACAAGCCTCATGGCAAGTAGATTGATTGGCTGCTGTTGATTGAGAAGTTAACAGATACCTAAATGCCTATTCTAGACCTTGACTACCTATGCAGAAGCTGTAGGCAATACTGACAAAAATCAGGTCAACTAATCTAAGAAACAAGATTATATTCACAGTCATAATGTTACCAAGAAAATACAGAATAATAATACAGAACAGGAATGGGGGACTGTTTTATTTTAGGTGGTAGGCGATAGCCTCTCCAAGGAGAAAAAATATTTACACCGAAACCTAAATGCCCTTGGGAAGGCACAGGGACAGTATTCAAGACAGAGGGGATACAGCTGAGAGGGGCTAAGGAAAGTAAGATTTTGCCAGTCTTGAGTGCAGAAAAGAGCCAGTGGGACAGGACGATTTTATAATGGCTTGGTGAACATATTCAAATATCTGTATTTTATTTCTAATGTAAAGGGAATCTAGTGTAATAAGTAGAGGAATGTTAAGAGTAAGATACAGTGTGACTTGTATGTTGCTCTAAATTCTTGTGGTTTCCTGTTTAAAATCAAGGAAAAAATAACACTTGATGGGTCTAACTCACTGAATTCATTTCAGGACTTTCTGAGCCCCAGTTTGTCCAGTTTAATGGTGGATTTAGCCAAGAGCAGCTGAACTGGTTGAATAAAATTCTTACATTCTCTGACACAAACCAAGAAAAGGTGGTAATTGTCAGTAAGTATTTGTATGATTTGGTTGTTTCAGCATTTTAGAGGATGACAACAATTAGATTTTTGAAAGACTACTAACAATGTATTATGCTATGCTCTTTCTATAGGATGAGTTTAAATTTTTTTAATTGTTTTATTTTTATACAGCATTAGTGACCTAAGTTATTTTGCTGTCCTGTTTTTGTAAATCATATCAAATTATAAAAGAGGATTCTAGCATTAGGTGTTTTATACATATGTGTATATGCTGTCCACATAGACATAATGAATGATAAAAATTTTTTATTGAGAAACAAGCTGAGTATAAGATTAATATCGAAGGTTGAGTAAGCAAAGTATTATAAAATAACAAATATATCTTGATAAATGTTAGATCCTATAAGTTGACCTTTTAGGTTTCAAAGTAGAATTTACCCAAATGGGATCAATTCATATAGCAATATTTAAGTGAGAGATTCAGTCCAGGTCTTACTCCTTCAGAGCCTACTTGTCAGTGCAGTAGCCACCTGAGACTTCTGCTGTGTAGATGAAGCCAGGGACCAAGTGATGGAGGCCAATAAATTGGCAGTGAGCATTTCAGTTCTGTATCCTGCCACGTGGTTATACTGAAATCCAATTTATGTTATTTTCATTTAGAATCACTTTTGACAGACCTACTGCTAGCTGAGTTTATAGGACCTGAAGGTGCTTAAATTACACTTAGATTAGTGTGTGTACATGAGTGCACATGTGCAGAGAACTGAATTTGGATTTGCAGTGTGATTGGTGTACTTGGTTGGGAGGCTGAGGTGAGAGCCCATGTTTTAGGGATCTGTTTGATGCGGCATAATGCATGAGGGGACTGGATTGAGGTCACAAGGATGGGATGCTGTTCTAGCTCTTGTTTCTATAAGCTGTGTTGAACAAATGTACAACTGACAAACTGCAGTTGCTCACTATTGTATCAAATGAAGCTATAAAGATGAAAACCCTTTCAAAATAATAGGCTATTGTATAAATATAAAATTATATTATTATCTACAAATGTAGTTTTTGCTTATTAATCTTCCACTGATGTGATAAAAACATGCAGAAGGAGGAATAAATCTGCTCCCATTGGAATATCAAGTGTCATTCAAAGTGTCATTGGAAAATATAAAATCCCCTCATGGGTCAGGGCATGATGTGACACTATTAAAATAAGTGGTCTCAAAAACTGGGGTTTTTCTTGATTGGAGCTAAAAGGGATCTATAGATTCATATAGTCAAATTTTTCCATTTTAAAGACAAGGAAACTGAATCCAGGAAGATTCAACTCCATAGCTAAAATCATACAGCTACAGACAGAATCCAGACTTGAGTCCATGTTTTATATTCCTGTCACCTTTCCTATGCTATGCTATCCTGTATTCTTCATGTTTCCCATTTGTTTTTAGTTATGTCATTGCACCTCTCTACATTAGCAATCTCTTAAATTTGTTCCATGCTATAAGCTTAGAAACTGAATGAGTAAACCTTTAACAACCGAGTGCCTCAGATTTCTTTAGCAAAGTTTAAAAGTGACTGATAGACATTTTCTTTCATCTTTATTTGCTTTTCCACTTTCATTTTGGCTACTCAGAGGTCATTTTGCTACATCTTGAATTTTGGCCATGGAGCTGGAAGGATAGAATTGCAATTAGCTGAGATGGAAAAATGCAGAAGGGAGTTCAGGAGTTCAAGTTTGGAAATATCAAGTTAGATGTCAGATACCTGTTAGACATCAGGGTGGATGGACATGTGAGTCTGAAATTCAAAATAGAAGTTTAAGTTAGATACATAGATATAGAAATTGAAATAATGTGATATGTTTAAAACTATGTAAATTACTAAGAGGTTGCCAAGCCAATTGGTGCAAATAGAGAAGTGAAACTCAAGGACCAAGCATCCAGGCACTCCTAATAAGACAGTGGGAAATAAGGAACCACAAAGGAGAGTGAGAATTAGTGGCCATTGAGTTCGGAGGAAAACTAGGAGACACCAGTAAAAAAATTAGTGATATCCTAGAGGCCAAGTGTTTGAAGCAGACCGGAATGACTAACTGTATCATTTGCTACAGGGACTTGATAGATGAGTCCAGTATGGTATCTAGAGCTGGAAAGTCCCAGCCTCTTTGGACTCATACACCTCATCACAGCTTGAAAAGTGGTCATCAGTGTGTGTGTGTGTGTGTGTGTGTGTGTGTGTGTGTGCGCGCGCATGCATGTTCTTGTGTACAGACACATAAATTAACAGTCTCCCCTCCTTTCTTTAAAAGCTGGTGTTGAGACTAGCAGATAATAAGGAGAAACATGTTCAAAATCAGGATAAAAATAAATAGCATTAGAGAGGAAAAAAGAAAATGATTTAATGGGAAGAAGCAAGGACCAGTGTATTATACCTGCACTTCAGAGTGAAACTGTGGCCTGATACATGATGTGGCATCAGGAATTCAAGATTCTCCTGGCTCTACTTCCACATAAACGTTCCCTTCTTTGACCAGTTTTTTAATCTGTAAAATGACTATAGCTACCTTGATCTCATGGAAGTGTTTAAAGTGGCACAAATCAATTCCGAAGCATTGAGTGTTTATATAAATGACATATAACCCACAGCCCATCCCTAAAATGTGTTTTTAATTAGGAGTACATCTTTTTGTGTAAGTAATGCTCATATTTAAGGAAATCAATGAGATTCTGGGCCAGTATTGGCCTGATTTCTGGCCACCATCACAGAGCTCCTGAACAGGAAGCCCTTGAACTCCTTGGTGTTTGCACATTTTGTAGAAATCTCAGGGTTTCTCTCTCCAGTGATCTCTTCCCTTGCCTTACTCTTCTGTCTTTGCTCCACAGACATGACTGTAGATTATCTCGTTTTTCTGGTATGTGGATTCTTTCTGGTTTCAGTCCATTTGGATAACAGGGTCATAATACACTTTTTTTTTCCTGAACACTAGTTTTAGCCATTTGTTTTGGGAAATTGATATTTCTTAATTGGCTTCTAATTCTTCTTTTCTTTTAATAACAGGCCATCTTCCCATTTACCCAGAGGCTTCTGACAGTGTGTGCCTGGCTTGGAATTTTAATGACGCCTTGGCAGTCATTTGGGCTCACAAGTGTGTGGTGTGTTTCTTGGCTGGTCACACTCATGACGGTGGCTACTGTGAGGATCCTTCTGGTGTGCACCACGTCAACCTAGAAGGGGTTATTGAAACAGCTCCGGACAGTCAGGCTTTTGGCACAGTTTATGTCTATCCTGACAAAATGTTGTTGAAAGGGAGAGGCAGAGTTCCAGACAGAATTATGAATTACAAGAAGGATAAAGCTCTCCATTTTTAATCTGATTTCTTTTGTTTACCGTTACAGAAAGAGAATGACTTACATTTGTGTTTTTGTTCCCCTCTCCCCACTAAATCCTCAGCCTCATTGTTTATTCTATTTGAATAAGAAAATTTATTCATGGCTTCAATGTGCATTAGTGCATACGATATTCTGTCATTTTTGAATAATATATCCAATGCTGAAAATTAGAAACAAAATGAATGCAAGTGGCATAAATAAACCAGGAAGAGACTGAGGGTGGAAAAATGTAGTCCTCAAAACAGCGTTTATAAAGCCTTATATGAACATTTTTACTTTTTACAAGGAGAATCTATTCATATGTTAACTATGTACTTCAAATTCATAAGAAAGAAATAAAAATAAGCTCAGGTGAATTTTCTCTTTTTACCGTAATGTGTGAATGAACTTTGTGGACGTATTTTTCTCAGAATATCCATCAAGTTTGTACTTTTATAGGCATATATTTCTATTTTGTAAACCAGAAACATGAATAGTTATTTCACAGGTGAATGAATGGTGTTCCCATCACACAGGTGAATGTGTGGCTTCCCTTGAGAGGATGTAAGTAAGAAGATCCTGTAGAGAAGTCAGAGGATCTTCTTAGGATTCCCAGAACCACTGTGTCTGCTCGCCTGGTCTGTGTGAGATGACAGTAGGTAAATGAATTTACCCTTTACAAATAGGACATG
Source organism: Talpa europaea (assembly GCF_964194135.1). NCBI lineage: Eukaryota > Metazoa > Chordata > Mammalia > Eulipotyphla > Talpidae > Talpa > Talpa europaea. Next base: position 94,369,194 of record NC_140074.1, read on the forward strand.
CTTAACTCCATTGTCATATGTGCTAAGGCTTACTTGTAGAAATGCTTCCTAGGTGGAAATGGGATTGTTCAAGTGTAGATAAAGTTTGATTCAGGGCCTAGAAAACAGTAAGAGATAAAAATCCAATGCCACTACACAATGTAAGTGTGCCTGCTGAGTACGCAGGCCCCAAAAGGTAGTGTTTTTTATATATTTATTGAGATACAAAAGGAACTATGTGTATTCACAGCATTCATTACCTTATATGGGGGGAGATGCAGATAGAGTAAAAATGTATATTGAATCTTACTCTCTCTCTCTTTTTTTTTTTTTTAAATAGAACAGACCGGGTAGGTGTTATGTAGAATTTGTACATAAGTCTTTGTGTGTCACTTTAATAGTTATACTAAAAGAGGGTATAAAAGCCATAAGTATCATATAAGCTAAATGTACACTAGAACACTCAAATCCTTTCTATACATTTATGTTGATCTATATATTTGTGTTGATAATATATAGTTGCTTCAGTAGCAACCAGGTTTTTTTCTCCTTTGTCCTAATCTTGATAGAAAACTTCTGACTGTCCAGAAGTATTTGTAGAATACTTAATACTGTTTTTAAAAACTATGAAAATATAGAGACAAACTACCAGACTCATTTTGTTACAGGGCAGGGAGAGGGGCAGCCCAAACCCTGCAAACCTGCCTATTCTAAATGGGTTCTGCCATCCACTGCATCAACACAAAACATATGAGACTTTAATGGGAAGGAACTTCAATACAACTAGGAAACAATACAGGAAAGGCAAAGAATCTAGTTTCTAAATCAAGCACCCAAAGTTACCCGTCCCCTCGTGGGTAAAACTCCATCCAAATGGGATTGGCCCAGAGCAAGGCCCCAAAGCCTGCCACAAGTGTACGGCATCTTCCAGGGGGGATCCACAGAAAAGGGTCAGAAACAACCAGACAAGCCCGGAAGGAAAAGAGCAAAATCAACATCAAGATAAAAGCTGCCATTGACACCTCCCCACGGGTCTCACCCACATCTGTGTCACCCAGTCCACGACCAATAGGCAAACACAGTTTCTTCACATGTCTCTCCATTCCATGTGCCTCCTCCAGGTCTCCTCCTGGCTCTCCATCCTGCTTCCTTCCTTCCTCAGTCTCCTCTGCAGATTCTTCTTTCCCTGCTCAGCTCCACCCTCCCTTGGGTGGGGCAGGGAACCTGGAACCTCCCTCTTTCCTGGGGACGACCCTGTTACAATCCCCCCTTTTAATTTTTATTCCACCATATCTATGGTGGCACAGATCTCAGGGTAGAGTCTTAGGAGACAGTCTTTTTTCAGGGTTACAATGTGTGTAAGAGAAGCAACAATTAGTCAGCAGCATTGTCCATGAATGTCCAGTAGGACAGTTCATATGATGACATATGGGAGTTACTAATTCTTTTTGAATGGATTTTTTTCTTAGGTTTCATGAAACAGTGTCTTGACTAGGGACTTTGCTGCTAGCGTGAATTAAAAATTTGCATATGCTCTAAAACAGCACTGACCAACAGAAATATAATGTGAGCCACATACGTAAAATATGCTACCAGTCATATTTAGAAGAGTAAATACATTAAGATGTGTGATCCTACACCTCTGAATCATATAGTGTGATACAGCAATATTACCTCTGTTAAAAAAATAAAGTAGAAAGATCAAATGAAACATTAAATTAATTTTAATATATTTTAACACATGCTAAAATATTTTTTCAACATTAATATATTTTCTTACATTATTTTTATACTATGTCATAAAACCTATCGTGTATTTTATACTTGAACCGTCCACCCATTTGGACATTAAGTTTTCATTGGAAATACCTGATCTGTACTTAACTGTCATAAAATTTGCAGTTGAAGAAATAGTGTCACATACTCAAGTTGTTACAAATATATCAAGTTGTTGCAAATATACCAGTTTTCTAATATCTGAATTGACCATTAGTTTTTAAATTAAGTGGAAATTCTAAAAGTTAAAACTACTTTCTCAGTCAGCACACCACATTTCATAGCGACATTGGCTATGGCTACTGTGTGGGAGAATTGAGAATAAAACTCTAAAACGATTGTTTTAAGGTTATCTTGACATTCATTAAAAAAGTACAGTTTTTTTTTAACCTCATTTTAAATTTAGAATGTAAATATTATCCCCTTTTTTGTTTTCTTTTTGGTCCCAACTTTCTTTTTTCTATCCAACTTTCTTTTCAAGACATGGCTTATATAGTTGATTCCTCCGGAGTCTTAATGTACAGTTCATAGCAGTGTACCAGTTGATGTAATGAGGTTAGTGCATGGGTATAATGTCCTCTTGACCTTTATTTCTATCATGTTACTCAAACCCTGCTTCACTCTGTTTTAATCCTGTGCCGGCCTTTGTAACCACTTTATATTTTCAGAGTTTTCTCATACTATCTAGTTTAATTCTTACAACTATTTAAGTAATTAGGTGATCTATAATTAACCCTGTTTTTTAGATGAATACCCACCAGGAGGTTTATGTATCTGTCCAAGTCTCATCGATAAGGATGAAGCTTAGTTAGAATTCATATTTCTGCTATACTATGGTAGAATAAAATGTCAGACCCCATCTTTACTCATCCCATTATGTCGTAGGTGACCTTAAAAAATTCTTAGAATTAAAAAAAAAAAATCACCTCTAATATTAGCTCAAGTTACTGACATAAACACCTTGGAAACTGACTGACTACAAGAATGCTGAAAAAATTGAAAATATTCATTTTAAGAACAAGATTCTTGACTTCATTTAAATGACTGTCTTGCAGTGAGTTGGCCAGGAAGACCGCATCTCCTTGTTTACATATATGTAGACCCATGAGATAAGAGGGAAAAGAGCAATTGCAGTGGCAATAACCAACTGAGTTCTTCCACCAACTGGATTCCTATAAAGACACACACAAAAAATTATAAGTAAAAATAAAATAAAAATTATAGATTGCTTTGAAAATAAGTATAAACATTGAATTTGGTAAAACATTACTTTTTATGATTTTATTAATTTTTAAACTGGAATATAACTCAATTGCAGTTCTTTATATATTCTTAATGCAAATCCTTGTTTGTATGTGTTTCAAATAGTTGTTCCTACTCCATGATGTCTTTTGAGGAACAGAGTTACTGATCAATTAAGCTATGTTAAAATTGAATTTTCTCTAGTGATTTTTATGTCCTGTTTAAGAAAACTCCCCTTCTGAAGTCTTGAAGATATTAAGCTACATTATTGGTTTGCTTTTCACGTTAAATATGTAATCTACCTGGATTGATTTTTACAAAAGTAAATTGGTGAAGGGGTTGTCTTCATTTTCACTTTTTCCATCTGTATAGTCTATTGATCCAGTGCTTGTAAAGATTGCCTTTCTTTGCTATCTTGAGTGCTACCATTGCCATAAATCAAAGGTCTCTGTATCTGTTTCTAGGTTCTACTTTGTTTTATTTGTTTATCCTTTGGCCAGTATATATTTATTGTCTAAGAGCTTTTATCATAAATGGAAATTTACAAATACTTTCTGTATAGATTGAGAAAAGTTTAACTTTTTTTATTCTATTAAGGTAGTGGAAAACATTAGTTTTCAAATGTTGAACTACCCATTGCTAGAATAAATCCAACTTGGTGGCTGGCTTATATATTGTAGGATTTTTGTCTGGCAATGTTTTGTGAATGATTTTCTATCAATGCTGAATGAGATTGTTGTAATTCCCTTTTTGTTGATAATGTTCTTGTTAAGTTTTGGTATCAAGATCATTCTGCTCTTATAAAAAGAACTGGAAAAGGTTTCTTCTTTTTCTATTTTCTGGAAGAACTTGTTGAAGGCTAGAATTATATATTTCTTCCTTAAATATTAGGTAGAATTACCCTGTTATGCCATTTGGTCTGGAGTGTTCTTTTAGAAAAATTTAAATTATGGATGCAATTTCTTTAATAGTTACGAGCCTATGCTGAGTATTTCTTCTGTCATTTTGATAAATAGTCCATTTTAACCTACATTTTCAAATTTATGGCAAAAAGTTTTTTGTAATATCCTCTTACAATTTTTATAATATCTACAGGTTATATAGTAATGTTCTCTTTTTCATTCCTGCCATTAGTTGGTTGTATCTCCTCTTTCTTGCTCTTGTTTTTTCCCTCTTCCTCACTTTTACTGTTTGCCCTTTTTAGTCTTGCCAGGGCTTCATGGTGTTTTATCTTTAATTGTGTATACAGACAAACACATAAGTGTTTATATCAATGCATATTTATATTTGCACATATATGGAACTCTTAGTTCTTTCTGTCCACTAAAAAGAGCCAATGAGCCACCCTGTAGCAGCAGCGAGCACTCTTGTGCCCAGATTGTGACCTCTAAATGTCATTACCTACCAGAAGTAACCAGGACTTTTTGGGAAAATGGTTGATTTGTAGGTCTGAGGCATAAAATACACATTAGCTTAGAACATCTTATTTCTTTGAAACATCTTGTTATACCAGAAAATAAAGAAGCAATCAAAGACTACCAAGACTATGTCAAAAATAATTCAGAGCCAGCTTGCATAGTATTACTGGTCTAAATGGGAAAGTTTAAGTATCAAAAAAGTATTAACTACCATGACTGAATAATATAAAATACGATAAAACCCATGACTTTATGATTAATGGTACTACTAAAACAGCAAATAAACAAAACTTACTTTTGAAAGATCCCCAGGCAAGAAACAATTCAACTTGTTTTGAAAAGTAGTGAATTAAAAGAATCAAGTTCTTGACCTTTCAATTTCCTCTGTACCTCAGAGTAGGCAAAGACTTGATAAGTGAGTTTTTCTTTATAGAATTTTCCAGTTAATAAACAAGTCAAATAAATAGTGATAAAATAGTGCCATTAGATAACTGAAATGAGTGAATGGATTTAAGTAATGATCATCAAAGACTAGCAACATGATAGAGAAACAGCTAGGTGTATATTATGATGGACGTACTTAACACTAACTATGAAATAGTCTTGCCTAATCATCATCATCGTCTAACCACCAATTTATAGGAAATATAGAGCACTGAGGGACAAGCATTTATAAGACATTTGGGGGAATGTAATATTGACTGGAAGACTTACAGTGCTGGGAAAGTATTGTATTTTTTGTGTGTGCTGATGATAGAGTAGCTGTAAGTAAGATACATACTGAAATATTTACAGATAAAACAATGTGTCTTGATTTATGTTAAAATAACAAGTATGAAGAGGACAGTGAGAAAGGTGAATCAAGAAAGGAATGTATTGGTCGTTGTTGAAGCTAGTCGTGGGTACATCACTTTCATTATATTAGTATCTGCTTATTTATATGTTTGGATATTTCAAAATAAATTATTGATAGAACAAAAGAAAAACCCCCAAATCACTAAGAAACAGTCTTCCTTTTTCTGTAATGTTGGCTTTTGCTTCTGCTTTCTTAAAGTTCTATGCTGGCTTTTGTTGGTGTTTGAATAGTACTTTTCCTACCTTTTGAATTTCACTCTTTATCTGTATAGTTAGAGGTTGTCTTTTGTAAGCAGTGTTTAGTTGGGTTTCTTATCCATGTTGAAAATCTTTCACTTTTAATTGAAATATTGGAACAGTCACACTTAATGTAATTTCTCATAAATTTGGATTTAAGTTTCTATTTTAACATCTGCTTCCTATGTTTCCCATTTGTTCTTTATTTTTCTCCCTTCTCTTTTTCCTCTCCTATTCTTATTTCCCGTTTTATTATAAACTTATCAAAGTCTAATATAAGTAGTTACTCTTATTACCTCTTCACAGACAATTCAGAGACCTTAGAAAACTACCATCATTGATCCCTACAAACAGACACTACAGTTGTAACTAGTGTTTACTCTTTCTATGCTTAAACCCCACAAACCTTATTATTATTGTTTTATAGAGTCTTTGCTCTTTTCATTCTTTCTTAAATCTCCCAGCTTCCTTCTGAGACTATTTTCATTCTCCCCAAGGAGTCCCCGTGAGATTGGCAAGTCCCCATGATTACACTGGGCCACATAGGAAACTAGGGTGTTCATTAAGTATGAGTGATCATGAAACTTTGAGTCAACTATTACTAGTTTTCCTTAGGAAAAGGAAAGGATTCTTTCAGAAGATACCTGTTTTCCTCTGTGTGTCAGTTTTCTCCCTTACCTCCTTGATCTGACCAACCTTGAAGACATCTGATTTGACTTAATGAATTGAAAACTTACTTTGATGAACTGTGGCACAGGCTCATCCATACTGTGATAATCACCAAACCACACAGCTCCCTATAAAATAGCATACATTTCATATTTTGAAGTAGCTGCAAGGGAAATACCTATCATCCCCTTCTCTCCATGACATTTGATTCTGCTGATTGTTGGATGACTTCCCCCAAGATATACAGCATCTACACATACAGCCATCCAAGTCTGGCCAACATTGACAAGTTACTGTTTTCAAACTATTTAAAACTTTTTTTTTTTTTTACAATGGCAATCCCCCCATTCTGACCCCAATCCCTCCCCTCCCGCCCCCCCACCCCCCAAAAAGTGTCTCTGGTTCATAGTTTTTGTTGATTTTGATTTTCACTTTCTTATAGTTATTCATTTTCCTGGTCCCTTATTTAAGTATTCTAGATTCCTGCTATGAGTGAGACCATCCGGTATTTTTCTTTTTCTTTTTGGCTTATTTCACTGAGCATGATCCCTTCCAGCGCCATCCATGTTGCTGCAAATTGCATGTGTTTATCTTTTTTGAATGCTGAGTAATATTCCATGGTATATATGTACCACATCTTCTTGATCCAGTCATCTATTTTTGGGCATTTGGGCTGTTTCCAAAGCTTAGCTATTGTAAATAGTGCTGCTATAAACATAGGGGTGCAGGTGCTCTTTGGAATTGATGTTTCTGTGTTCTTTGGGTAAATACCTAGGAGTGGAATTGCTGGATCCTGTGGAAGCTCTATGTTTAGTAGGTCCAGAAATCTCCACACAGCTCTCCATAGTGGTTGGACCAGTTTGCACTCCCACCATATTTAAAACTTTTATGGAAAAAAAAGTCCATCTTATGGAACAGACATGAGCTCCACAGCTGTCCCCCAACTTGTAAGTGATCAAATCAAAATAGAAACACAGATAATCATTGCACATCACCAGGAGGAACAGTTCAACCAAGAAAATGATCCCAGGTTTAAGCAATTCTTTTACATTGTTTTAGAGGGTTTAATGATAGGCAGAATGAACTCAAATATGAACTCTAATCAATAAATAATTTGAGCACCATAGTACAGGAGATTTGGTCACATGCTAGTGATTTGTGCTGTGTGTCAGACTAATGATTTTGTGATGGAGCTATGCTTCTAGAAATACATGTTAAAAGCACATAATTTTGTACATAGACTGGGGGAAAAATATTTTTTACTACCACTGGAAACCCCACTTTGAGTTCACCATAGCTATGGGCTTCAAGTTGGTAGAAAAGATTCAATCCACTTGGTTTACATTCCCTTCAACTGACCAAATCAGACCCAGTTTTCCAAGGATTAGGGCCTATAATATATAGCACCTCATCAATGCTGCTTAACTTACAGGTCTCTGAATCTTGGTATTGGCAGATGTTAGCAGTGATTTAGAAAATACAGGAAAGGGGTTATTAGTGAGGTCAGGGAGGAAGGGTGGGAAGAAGCAAAGGAAGAGGAACTAAAAGAGGAACAAATGGTCACAACAGGAATGGGATACATATGAGCAAAGATGACCACATTGGCATAAAATACTGACCTTTGAGGTAGCCCATCACACTTGCAAATAAAATTTTGGCTTGAACCTGAACTGAATCAGAATGCTGACAATTTCACCCATTAGACTGTACTGGGTATTACTGTGTCCTTGCTTAGTCTACAGGGGCCAAGGTCCAAGAGCCTGATGGTAATGTCCGCCCATAGTGGACATCATGGAGTGGGTTAGGGCTGGCTTTGAGTCCTTGCCCCATCATTTTCCTCCATTTCTGCAGCTTATAAAGGAAATATCTTCCCAGTGTAGCTGAGGGGGTATTAAGTCATTGTGCACAGTTAAGATGATGTTGTAAGGTGACAGATTTTGTAGTCTTACCCATCCCTCCAAAGAGCGAGAGTCACTGCTCACCTGCCTTCTTCCTCATGTAAGATGTTCTGTTGTATGTGAAGGAAGAGGTGGTACGCCAAGCTGATAGCCCAGATGACACAAAAGAATATGTGTATTGCAGAGACACTCTTCCAGATACAGTTACCTAAAAATAGATATTTAGATGCTGTTAATCATGAAGCCACATCCCAGGGGGGAAATTGATCTCTTTGATTCTGTTTTCAAATAAAAGTATTTTTAAAAAGCTTATTGAAGGACATCATATAGAAGTTAAACAGTAATTTTAAACTCAAGTGGACATTTGTTGTTTTGGTTCTTCAGCATCTCCTCTTTCTATGATAACTACCCTTCCTACACCCCTCGTCCCGGTGTCCCAGACAGCTGGACTTAACAGTGATATGGCTGAACAGATGACAAGTCAGGGCCAACAACACAATCCTGAGAGTTTGGTGGCACTCTGTTCTTTTGGACTTAGTGTCATGAGGATGTGAACTTCGAGCTGCAGGGCTACTCCATGGAGCCCTGGGCTGAAGTCAGGGGAGTAGATGGTAAGTTAAGTCTCAGTTTTGAGCTTCCACCAGAGCCGAAGCCAGCACTGCCTCTTGCCTTCTCAATAAACTTCCCGTACATCATCTTTTTAGCTTTTATTCTATTTGGGTTGAATTTGTTCTTGCTTGAAACCACACCTTAAATATGTAGAAAGAATTCTAGGAACTTCGATGAGGAGCCTGTGCATCTTGGCACGAAGTTCCCTCCCATGGGTGGGAAGCATTAGTCATTAAGGTCTGAGAACTTCCATGCTCCATTAGTAAAACTGTTTCAAAGAAAATGAAGAGTAACCTGTCAAGACTAATAGTCTCCATTGATAAAGAAAATGCGAGTAAACAATGTAAAATATATTTTTTTTCTGTTATAAGACACTGTTGTGTATATAAAACTGTCCAATATAAGATTTGTTGAGGATTTTTAGGGCCACGAAAGGTGGAGCAGCTACATTTTGCTTAGCATTGAGGTAGGTAGCCTGTGGGCAATACACACCAACTGTTGTAAGTTAACTTGTGACATATCTACCCACCTGCGATGTTTATGTAAGGAGTCCAAGGAGCAGGTTATAAAACATATACATGGTAACACGTGTGATTTACAGCCACCCATTCATACACCAAGTATTACTCATACTATATGTCTTGCCTTATTTAAGCTAGGCTTGTGCAAAGATGGGCTTTGCACCTGCTTTTAAGGGGCTTTTAAAGGGCTTACAGCCCTGGGGGAGGCATATATAAAAGCATGCAGTAATCTGCCATGGGTTCTGTAGTAGCACATTAGAGAGTAGGGAGATTAGAGAGAACAGCATGTATTGAAAAATTGAAAATTTTTTACAGACATAAACAATTTCTATAAGTAGCAGTTCATATACATAAATGTAGAATGAATTCAAAGTAAAATGATTAATGGGAATGCTATTGGTCTAGAAAGAATTTGTGAAGAGTCAATATATAATAGACATTGATTGCCACTGAGGATGGGGACACAAGGTTAGCACTTTGGCTGCTGCTGGTTTTCTATTAACTTTTGACTTAAGGGATCAATGCAATGACTGAAATCCTCTTGTGGGTAAACTGCATAATGACTATTCTACATCTCAGCATAAGAGATCTTGGATTCCAAGTTGACAAAGACAGACATAGTGTGGCAAGTCCCTGTGAAGTTTTCCTGAAGATGGATGAGGATAATCTGCATTAGAAATAGTGCTCTCTTATCAGATATGAGATGAGACCAATTCTTTCCCTAATAGTTGGGTAGATAGACTATAAGGAAAACTGATTTATCTGCCTTTAGAATCCAAAATTCATACCTGTGACAAGAGGGTTAAGGCCAACAAGCAAGGTCATCACTGCAGGTATGGTATATACTGCCTGTTAGCAAGAGAGATAGTTAATGTGAGTGCAGCAGTATACCCAGTGCATCTAGGAAGGAAGGAAGATAACTCAGTGGCTGTCACACTCCATGATTTACCTCTAGACTTCAATAACAATTGAGGAGGTGATAATCTCTAATTTTATGGCACTTACCATGGCAGACTGTGATTTTTGCTGCCTTCCTCCTAGACTGTAGGCTATTCCAGGAAGCTCTAGACACACTAACCTCTGAGTCTCAAGCAACATCCATGGCCAAATGGCCTCTCCCTACTTTCATGAAAGAAAATGGTCTTTGAAAAGTAGTGCAAGGGGAGCCATGACTAGCTAGCAGGCCCTGCTGGGCATGGCCTCATGGACCATCCATCCCAATATTCCACCTCTCCAAGTGAGACCATAGAAAAGTTTGCTAATATGTATAGATCACATGCGCCCAATAAGGCCAGCCTCTTCATTTTGGGAATTGTTGATAAATGGTTTGGAGTTTAGAAGTCTGGTCCTGAAAAAGTTCTATTTGTCACCTTCCTCCATAGCAAGTGGCCTCTGGCCAAACTTGCTATTGCATGTGTGTTATGGGCAGAGGGCAAGTAGGGGACCAATGTTATAATAAGCACAGACTTTAGCCACATCAGTTGCCCTGACTAGTCAGAAACCTTAAGTTTACTTGGAAGCTATCCAAGCCTTACAGCTTAAGTGATTTGTTCTCACTGTAAAACATGTCCTGGCCCTGAGAAGAGAGAGTGTCTGGATGACCACCTCTGTTATTTTCCCCTTCCATCCCTAGTGATTACTGCATTGGGCCAATATTGACATTGGTAGATCTGGCCACCTCTCCCAGGTGGGCAGTCATGCCACTGGGGGTTATACCACATTTCCCACATTTTAGGGCATGTGAATCACTTGGAGTTATTGTTAAAATGCAGATCTGATTCTAGAGGTCTGAAATTTGTGCTTTTTCAGTAAACTCACAGGGGGTGCTTAGTTCTAAGGAACATACTTAGAGTAGTAAGGGTTTTTTTTTTCCTCTAGTGAAAAATGACATGACTTACTCAGGTTGGGGAGGTGGTTAAACAGAGAAAGAACATAGTATTTAATTATCTCTATAAAAATTGGCAGAGATTTTTAAAATGTGCACTCATATATATCCAATGTCTGTCATTGACAGATTAAGGAATCTAAAATCATATTTCAATGTATTGTAAATATATGAACAAAACAATACTAAATAATGGTTTCCCATGGTGACTGGGAAAGGTTGATTAAGTAGATTAGGAAGGCACAGGAATTTCGAGGGGCAAAGCACAGTAACTAATAGAGTATCCAGGATCAACCTAGGAAGGTAGCTTCCAAACCAAGCTAGGAATGCCATATTGTGGTGAGCTCTGAATGCCAAGTTGGGGACTTTCAATTTAGAGATCTTGGGAAATGACACATTTTGCAAACAGGAAACAATATATAGGAAGTGTTCCTGGTGCCACAGAGATCAGAGGGAGCTAGAAGAGGGAGGACACTATTATTAGGGTCCCTTTGGGGGAAACCAGGAGGACTGCTGGGAATGAGGGAGGATGTCTGTGGGGACATGATGTTTATTATTCATATCATGCCATCTAAACATGAAGTAAAAGGTAAAATGTACAGGAATTTAAAACAATGAGTCCCAGATTAGGATTGGGGGGTGGGAGGATGGATTCTTTTTGTTTGTTTGTTTTTAGGGAGCTCTCAAAGGTAAGGAGCCAAGAGATGTTAGAGATGACAGGTTTTCAGCAAGAGATTCAGATAATGATTCTGTTGACTGTAGAAATGGGTGACTAGGAGGAGAAGTGGGGAAAAAACTTACTGAGGATTTGATTTCTAAGTTTTCAAGTGCATTAGCAAGGAGGAGGGGCAAATAGAATAAACTGTGTTTCGGACAGCTTCACGTTTCTCTAAAATGGAGAAAAGCAGCTCCTACTCACCATCCACAGTTCTGCATCTGGATCATTTACCTGCAGTACCAAACATCAAGTGATTAGCAAACTGTCATGTTCCATTCCTGTATTTGGTCTGCCCTTCATTTCGTTCATTTGTTAAGGGCCAGGTGCTGCAAAGCACCCAGGAGACGAAGTCTAAAGGAATAAGGCAGAGTCCAGCAGATCGCGATGATTGAGGTTTCTGGCTGAACGCAACAGGTGAATTGAACATACAATCCCTATTTGTAAAGAACTACACAGGAACTCTGAAAGTGTGGGCCAAACGCTGAATGGCTATTTTAAGGGCCCGTAATGAGGAAAGCTATTTGCGGGTGTTCCCAAAGCATGAGTGTGCTGTCAAGGGGGCTGTCTTGTGAAGCCCTCAATTGTGAAGCCCTAAATTACTCTTTCGCTGGCTGAATTATATAAGAAAGGTGACAGGGTGCTTCTGCTCAGGTCCCTCTCAAAGTGGTAGGCCCTGCATCAGCTCCGTCCACAATCTGAGCAAAAGAGAGGGGTTGATGTGGACATGTGAACCGTGTCTTAGGTCAGGAAATGTGTAGGGGTTCCCGAAGCGAATCTGGCCGTGCGCGTTAACTGCCCGCTTTAAGACCCTGCTGGCTAGCCGGGCTGCACAGCACGCCGAGCCTGGGGGCGGAGCTGGGAGCCGTCACCCGGCAGAACTTCTGGGCCCTCTCCCCGCCCACCGCATCCGCGCCCAGGGCCTGACCTGCACCACCGCGGCCAGCGCGAAGAAGGCGGCCATGAGCAAGTTGCAGCCCCTCCAGAGGGCTGCCGCCCCGCGCCCGGCCATAGGCGCCATCGGCTCGGGCGGAGCGCGAGTCCACCCCCAACCGGCCCTTCCTTCCGCTGCCGCCCGACCCGACACGCCCCGCCCCAGCCAACCCCTGAGTCGGTCCGAGCCTCGGTCATAGATCCTAGGTCATCCAGTGGCCTCTGGCCAGCGCACCGGGACGGGAAGAAGCCCGCCTGAGCCTTACTGCTCCAGTAGATCGTGCCCTAAACGTGGCAAGGTGTAGGTATCGGTGTCCCCGTTTCGCAGATGGGGAAAGTGAGTCTGAATCTCGACCAGATTGCACAACAAAGAAAAGCAAAGGGGAAGGAGAGGAAAATAGGAAGGGAAAGCTCTGTGTGTACGTGTGTGTGCGTGTGTGTGTGTTCTTAGTATTTATGTGGGGGGTGTGTGTGCGCGCGCGCACCTCTTAGTAGTTCTGCGTCTCTTTCCAAAGCTCAGAACTTTCAAAGCCTGTAAGCATTATGCTAATTTCTTAGAGTGAGGACAGTTATATTAGCATCCTATACAGCGCACAGCTTTTCTGCAGACAGGCTCATTTATCTTCATGGGCTTTTATTATCAAAGGTATTTACATATTATACATATTTACAATTCATTCCCGCCACCAAAACCAACAAACTTTCCAAACACGTTGCTCATGAATTTCTTATGAAGACACTGAGATATGCTCTGTTCTCCCCTCCCTTGTTTTACAGTCTTTTTCTGTTTGTAATTTACCCTTCTGATTAGTTCTTCCCCAGACTCATTTACACATCCATAGGCCTCATCATTTTCCCACTTCTGAAGAGTCTTTATCACTTCAAATCAGGAGCATGTGTGCCTGTCCTTCTTCCCTTCTAGCTAAATCTCCTAAAACTCTTCAGGGTGTGTGTGTTGTTGTTGGTTTTGTTTGTTTGTTTGTTTGCTGAATTTCATTCCTTTCAAGAAATGCTTATTTCAAGAACACCCTCTGCTTGGATGCCTGGCCCTGAGGTTGGCACAGGGACCGCCAAGGGGGAGTTGCTGTGTGTTCTCCAGGAAGGGCGCTTGCAGGTGAGCAGCATATAAAGTGGCTGCACAAGAGGGTGGAGTTGTGCAGAGGTTGGGCAGGCACAGCAGAGGCTGCCACTACTTGGAAATGGACAAGGTCCCTTACCAAGTCCCAGCCCTGGGATTGGGGACAAGTCTCGACCAACTGCACTGTCCTCCTTATCTGAAACAAGCAAAAATAATGGAGACCACTATGTACTGAATTGTATCTCCCGTGCCTCTAATTCATATGTTGAAGCCTTAATGCCCAGCACCTCAGAATGTGACTGTATTTGGGTCCTCACAGAGTGTATGAATCTAGACCGTTTGTGTCCTGAAACACTGGAGACCTAATCACTGTGGTCAGGGAAAGGGCTGTGCCAGCTACAGGCCAGGATCTGACTGAACGGAAGAGACTGGCTTTTGCTGTGGAGCTTAAAGTCCCACACAAACAGGCAGATGATCACAACAGTAATTGCTGCTGGTGCTGTGAGGGAAAGTGAGGACAGCTGGGGGGATGTACAAAACAAAGGAAATCAGAGCTCTGCCACAGGCCTTGGAGAAACTTCCTGAACAGGTAACTTTTGGGTGTGCTCCAAAAGATGAAGGGTACATGTGGGTGAAGAAGCCTGGGCCAGTGGCTAAGGCATAGAGAAAACCCTGAATTCCTGAAGCTCCCAGGGCAGGGTGTGAGCAGGGAATGATAAAACTGGAAACATGCAGGTCAGGAGTTTTGTTTTATCCCCAGTACAACAAAGAGCCCCGGAGCACTGTGCTTAGGGGAAAGATGGGAGGTGTGCTTGAGCTACCTCTGGGAGAGCCAGAGAAGAAGCAGGGATTGGCTTTGAGAGGCTTGTAGTAGAGGGGGGATAGGCATGGTGCTGACCAGAATTAGGGGATAGTAGTGGCCATGGCAAGAAAGGTGAGCCATTGAGCAACACTGAGCAGATAGAATTGGCAGGGTTGTGTGCACAGAATAATGGATGAATCTACTCTCCATGTGTTGATGAATTGTGAGCATTTGGGCCTGCATGACTAAAGACTGGCCACAGGAGGTGGGCGAACTTGGCAGTTACCCATGTTGTGATCTCTTCCTCGTGTTCTCTTTGCTCCATATAGGCTCTCTGAGTCAGGGCTTGCGGGTAGTTTACAGGCCTCGGTTGGATTTCCCTTATTTCCCTGTCCTGTGAGGATCTATTTCACTAAATAGCTCCTGGTACTGGAGAAGGTTTCTGAGGTCAAATGTAGACAGAGTCTGAACAGACTTTCCTTCAGCGTTTACCTCTTAGCTATTTTAAAGACCAGAGGATTTTCTAAGCTCTGGCTTTAGAGCCTAATTAAATGAAGTCCTATGTAGCGTTAGGAAGGTATGTTAAGTGACTTTCAAGTCATCTCTCTAATCCCCTCGGATTTAGGACAAGGCTGTCAGAATTGTGGATGACCACAAGATGGCGGACTTCTCTACCGAAGGAACCGGGCGGCTCAGAGGCTCAGTGGAAGGGAAAAGGAGAGGGAAGGAAAGGGGATTTTCCTTGGCTGAGTCCGGATGGTTGTAAGGTAAAATTTCTGGGTGGTTGCACAGTTGGTCTCAGCCTGAAGGCAAGGGGTACAAACAGAACTTCGTACCCGGAAATATTTGCATCCATATGGGTGTTGTGTGAAAAGAATTGAATTTTGCTGTGATACCAGCAGGATGCCATTCTGGGTGTGGTCCCAAGAGTCCAGGAAAATCAGATGTGCATGAGAAGGGCAATCCAAAACAATACAGGAGTGTTCCAAATTAAATAATTATGATAATAGCTATCAATAATTGAATATTTGCCATGAGTCCAGCTGTTATCCATTCACTTCATTGATATCTTTAAGTCAGCACATATTCTACATATCTGAATCTAAACATACTATTCCCATCACACAAGACTTGGGGTAACCCCCTCTCTTTTCTCCTCCCCCCCCAGAAGTCCTCTTCCTCCACAAGGGGCAACATCATCTTTTCAAGTACTCTTTGGATTAGTAGCCAAGGGCTGCTTTAGTAAATTATCACAAAATTGGTTACTTAAAGCAACAGAAATTTATTTGACAGTTCTGGAGACCAGATATCCAAAATCAAGTTGTCAGAATGGACATACTTCCTTCCAAAGGCTCTGGGGAGAATCCTTGCCTGTTCCAATTTTTGCTGGCTCTTTGGGGCCACATCACTCCAATCCCATCTGTCCATTCACATCATCTCATCATCTCTATTGTGTATGTGTCTTCTCTTTGTTATTGAACCCACTGCCTGTCTGGATAATCCAGATGATACCGTTTCAAGATCCTCCACTTAATAATATCTGCAAAGACTTTTTTCTTAAATAAAGTCACATTTAGGTTTTAGTGGCTAGCATGATGAATTTTTTTTTTTTCAGGAGCCACCATTAAACCCACTATACTCACTGTAGAAACCTGTGTGTCCTTGACACCTCTTGCTTCCTCCCCCCTCTTCATAAAGCCCATTCCACTTATTCCCTGCTCACCTTCCTTCCCCACCTCTTCCTATCCACAGCACCTGCACCTGCAGTTATATAGCCTTCTTCCTTCTCCCAAAACATGGCTCTCTGTCCTTGTAAAAAGCCTGGAGCACCTTGGCCCTTTGGCTTTACAGACTCCCCCTTTGCCTGCCTGGCTCATCTTTCCATGCTCAGCTTCCTCGAGCAACCTGGCTCCATGCTCCCAGCAGCTGACAAGTCTCCCTGGCAGCACTGATAACAATGGCAATTCAACAATGAATCATGCAATTTGTTACTCGGTGTCCGTGTAGCTCAGCTGCGGCAGCCTCTGCCGCTGAACGCCAGTGAACTTACTGGAAAGAGGGAGGCTTTCACTCAGACACATCAGAGTGAGTAAGACCCCCTTCCCCTGTGCGCTGGACTGGACAGTCAATGACGGGTAAGATCGGGGGCAGACTAAAGAAGGCACTGGCCAGCCTCATGTCTGTGACTCCTGACGACCTAAGACAGGCGCAGTCCCCGAGGGGCTTTATTATGATAAACTTTGGCGTTCAGATCAAACAAGGTCCACATGCCTATAAGCCTAATTTAGGCAACAAGCCCGCAGTAATTAACCCCTCCTTTGATGGAAACAAGGCTGCTAAGAACGTCACCTGCAAACAAGCCTGATGGAATTACCTACAAAGCAGTTTTACCATTAATCAAATAGCCATTGTTTCAGAATAAGTAGCAACCTAGCAACCTGTCTATAATCATACTACTTTTTCACTTACTTTGCTTTTTCCTTATATGTGTACAATCAGTTTCAGGAAATGCATGATAAAGAAAATAGTGTGTGGCAATGGTAGTTTTATAATAATCATAATACTTCTCACATGAGACAACACCATAAAAATCAAAATGCTTATGTAGAAAATATATTGCTCGTGATCACTAAAAGTAGGAGGTGTCAGTAGGTAAATATTAATGCTTTTTGATCATTGTGGTTTTGGGATACGAATCAAGAAAAGCTAGCTTAAAGAATGCTGTTCAGTGTAGGCAAAAGTGATTGTGTAGATTCAGTACCTGGAGATTGTTTACTGTGTCATGTCATGGAACAGCGATCACATGCACGTGAATAATAAAGTAAATGTCTTATGCCTTACAAAGTATTTTATGCTGAGAAAAGAATTAAAATTGTATGAAATCATCTATTGTTTGAAATGGTATAAAAGTGTATGATGATTTTGAACAAATTACATTCAGATCTTCACTCTTGAAGTGTGTCTGTTTGTCATTTGTGTGTCTGTCTGTCATTTATGCGCCGATTCCTTGACCATCCTCACAGTTTCTCAAATCCTGAGACAGTCCTGCAAGTCTACCGCTGCGCTGGTCCGCGGCAGGTGGCGCCCAAACGTGGGGCTCGAGCTCAGTTAAGAATTTAAGAAAATTTAAGAAGAGAAAATTGCGCCTGAGAGAAGGTGAGTAAAGAAGAAACTGTTTGGATAAGCTATCTCTCTCCTTTTTGTTTCCTTCAATTTACTTATTAAAAAATCAAGGATCGGATCCTCGCCGGAGCGCCGCGGGCTCACTGATAAAGGGTGATCAGTAAAGAATGGCCAGGAAAATAATATTTATGTAAGTGTGTACGTGTGTATGTGTGAGTGCTTGTAATTGTTGGCTCCACGGCCTTAGCTACGGAGTCTGAGTGAGCTGCACCCGGATTCTCGCGGGGCGTCGTACGGCATAACGGTCATCTGTTCCTTGGAACAGCCTGGTCCGGGGTTTATACGGACAGACCTTAGCTAAGACGTCCCTAAGTTCCCGCGAGGGACGCGAGTCGGACAGCGCCAGTGAGTGGCCCAGTGCATTTATTCCCAGAATCATGGGACAATCTCAAACAAAGAATAGAGACCTCTTTCTCTCTATCTTAAGCCATATGCTTGAGGGGAGAGGATTGAAGGTAAGTAAAAAATCACTTGTGGAACTATATGAGTTTATTTTAAAAGTTAGTCCATGGTTTCCAGAGGAAGGGAGTTTATCTCTAGAAAATTGGAAAAAAGTGTGCAAAGAAATAAGAAAATTTTATGACCAGCAGGGGCCCACGGAGGTCCCCCCTCATTGTGCTCCTCTTAATGATAAGGATTTTTCTGCTAATTCAGATTATGAGGAAATTTTAGATCAAAAGGATCAGACTGATTTAGAAGAACAAGCAGCTAGATATCAGTTAGATGAGTTCTGGGATCACCATCCTAGTAAAGGAATTTTTCCCATTGCTAGAAAGCCTAAGCAACAGCCTAAGAAAGTATTAGGGCCTCTTCCTCCAGGGGGCTTCCTTGGAGCAGCAGATGAAGACAGAAAGAATGGGGATTTTTCTTTTTCCTTCCCTGTGATTAGTGTAAATTAAAATTCAGGGACGAGCCCTCAGCCCCGTAAAAAAAAAAAAAAAAAAAAAATGAGGGACATTAGTAATCAATAATAATAATAATAATAATAATAATACACAGACAAACACAAAATTAGAGCTTCAAGTGAATACTCATGCCCTGCCTCGAACTACCCCTGGTAGTGCTGGCTTAGATTTGGCTGCTACTAAAAATGTAATACTTTTTTCTATGGATGGTGTTCAATTAGTGGACACCTACTTAAAAGGACCCTTACCACAAGGCACTGTCGGACTGATAATTGGACGTACTTCAAATTATAATAAAAATTTTGAAGTGTTACCAGGAATAATTGATGCTGACTTTAATGGGTCAAGTAAAAGTTATGATTAGATCATTAAAAGAAACAATTCAAATTCACAAAGATCAGCGTATTGCTCAAATTCTTGTTCTAAATTATGTAAATTTACCCGATCCAGTCCTAAAGAACAACCGAGGTGAAGGTGGATTTGGCTCCACTAATGTAATAGCATGGGCTCAATCAATTACCAAAGATAGACCTCTACAAAAAATTTTTATAAATGGCCGCCCTATTATGGGCCTGTTGGATACTGGGGCTGACCGCTCCTGCATTGCAGGAAAAGATTGGCCTTCAACATGGCCCGTTACTAAAACTTCTTCCACATTGATTGGCTTGGGTATGGCTAACAATGTGGCACAGAGCTCTCAACTGCTTAATTGGCAAATGGGCGATAAATCAGGCAGCTTTCAACCATATGTGATTGCTGCTCTGCCGTTCTCTTTATGGGGTCGTGATATTATGGAATCAATGGAAGTACTGTTGATTACCCCTGATTCAATAGATGAACAGGCTTTTTCATAGGGGCCATTGAAGAACATTTACATGCTGATAAAATTGCTTGGAAAACAGAGGATCCTGTCTGGATCGATCAGTGGCCCCTGACAACGGAAAAGATCCAGGCTATACAAACTATAGTACAAGAACAGATGCAAAAAGGACATTTAGAATCGTCCACTAGTCCATGGAACACTCCAGTTTTTGTTATAAAGAAAAAATCTGGAAAGTGGAGACTGCTTCAGAATTTAAGAGCAGTAAATGCTACTATGCAAGATATGGGTGCTTTGCAACCTGGCTTGCCTTCCCCTGTGGCTGTTCCTAGAGAAAATCACATTATTATTATTGATTTACAGGACTGTTTCTTTACTATAAAATTGCATCCAAATGATTGCCCAAAATTTGCATTTAGCGTCCCATCTAGTAATTTTCAGAAACCCTGGCAGAGATATCAATGGAAAGTTTTACCACAAGGGATGAAAAATTCACCCACTTTGTGTCAAAAATTTGTGGATCAGGCTTTGCAAGCTACAAGAACTCAGTTTCCGGAGGCATATATTATTCATTATATGGATGACATTTTACTAAGTCATAAGTCTAAAGACTTACTTGAACAAATTTTACAACATTTAATTCAAGATTTGACGGCTTTTGGCCTTGTTATAGCTCCAGATAAGATTCAAAGAAACAAACCTCTGAATTATTTGGGTAAAATTATTCATGATGATTTTATCATGACTCAGAATATTCAGATTCGAGTAGACAAACTCACAACCTTAAATGACTTCCAAAATTTGTTGGGAAATATAAATTGGATTCGGCCTTATTTAAAAATTACTACTGGAGATTTACATCCTTTATTTGAAGTCTTACAGGGAGATCCTAACCCACGATCTCCTAGAAGCTTAACTCCTGAAGCATTGCTGAAATTAAATCGGGTTGAGCAAAAAATATCGGAGGCTAAAGTTGTTCAAGTGAATTATGAGTTACCATGGGATTTATTAATTCTCAAAACTGTCTACACTCCTACAGCCTGCTTATGGCAAGAGGGCATAATTGAATGGGTGTATCTAGCACATTCACAGACTTGCGTGGTTACTGCTTATGCAACCATGTGTGCTTTTCTTATAATGAAAGGTCTCAGTAGATCAAAAGAATTATTTGCCAAAAGTCCTTCAAATATTGTTATTCTTTATAACAGGACTCAGTTTGATTATTTACTACAAAATGATGATGATTGGGGGATTGCTCTATTAAATTTTACAGGACAAATTAAATTTCATTTGCCTCAACATCCATTATTAAAATTTGCAGAAGAAACGGAACTTATCTTTCCAAAAATTATTAGTTTTGAACCAGTACCCAATGCAAAGATTATTTTCACTGATGGCTCTTCGTCTGGTGTCTCCGCAGTTTACAGTCCTGGAGATGAACCTTTACAAAAAATTACTGAAAATGTTTCTGCTCAGCAGGCTGAAATAATTACAGTCATTATGGCACTTGAGCATTTTGCTCAGCCTTTAACTTTGTTTTCTGATTCTAAGTATGTAGTCTTTTTATGGTTTCCCCTTCCAAAGTTTTGCCATTTATTCTTTTAAAATAAATAAATAATTTATTTCTAAATAATAATATTTAAAGTTCATTTACTATTACTAAGGTAATAAAAATGGTTAAATATAACTATATAATATAACTAAAGGTTTTTATAAAAATATTATAAACCCACTGCAGCAAATGGGTGGGGGCTGCCCCTGGTCTCAACAAGCAGCTGCCTGGACTTTTTCTCCAGTGTTGGGAATCACTGGCAAGTCTCTACTGCCTTCCTGCTGTGGAGGACTGAACTGTTTTGGTTCATTCTAGGAAAAAAGTTTTATTTCCCTATGTTTTTTCTGAATTTTAAAGTCTAAACTGTCTAAGGTAAAAACTGCTAAGTTATTTTGGATTTACTAACAAACTATACAAAATGCTTATTGGTTAAATAAAAGTTTTTAAATCTACTTATTGGACCTGTAAAAAATTCAGTTCCTTATTAAAATTAATTTAAAGTAATAATACAAACATATTTGAGCTAAATTCAAAACTCAAATTTTAATAAAAGCCTAAAAACATGCAAACTGTAAAAATTTCCCTCTTCTCCTGTTATCAAAATAACAGTGTTCTTTTTTGTTATAATATATACTTGCTCTCAGTATAATAAAGCATTGACAACCTAAAGCCAAAAAAAAAAAAAAAAATCACTTCTTAAAAATATAAACTCAAAAAATATTCTCTTATCTAAAAAAGTTAGTAAAAACTGCCTGATGGTTGTGGTCTTAAGCCCAACGTCTTTGATAATAATTAATATTAAATACTTATTCTTTACACAGTTTTTAACTCATTAAAAAACCTCAGTGACGTCACAAAAATTAATAAAATAACTCTTTCTCTTAAAATATATACATATGGCCAAAATTTTAAATGTATATCAAGAGATCTCTGTATCTGTTTGTTTGTCTTTGTGTTTTGTTTTGTTTTGTGTTGTTTTGTTTTTTATCTCTAGAGAACTAATTATAAATGGCGCCTATATAAATTTTCATAAAAACAAATCTTATAATCACAATCATTTTTGGTAAACAAAAACTAGTTCAAATTTTATAATTCAAAGCATATATGCCTTAAAATTATGTTAAGTATTAATAATTTGCTTTGTTTAGATGTGTTTATTTCAAAAGTCTGGTATAAAAGGTATTTTTGTCTTTCTTATTAAGTCACCTGTATGTAAAAAAGGTACAAAGCTCTAATTTTTTTGTTTCCTTTTATTAATTTGTCTAATGCTTGTTTAATAACGCTAATTCACCCATCCGGTTCCTGATAAATTAAACCAACACCTTGGTTCCTCCTCTTCACTGACTGAAACCTGAAAAGTCACAAATCACCCACTTCTTCACCACTTCCAATGGGACTCGTGCTTACTTGAACTTTTTCGTCTTTTTGCTGCTGTGAACACTATCGAGCTTTTTAGCACCAGACAAGATATCTATGCCGAATGGAAAGACAATCTTCGTGCCTGCGTTGGGTACCCCTATGCATTGCTTTTTGGATCTGCTGACACAATGAACATTTCCCGTCACGGGAATTCCTATTCTGTTACCTGTTCTCATTGTGTATTGTCTAATTGTCTGACTCCTGATATTGTTCATAATTTTTCTACTATGGTTATGTTAAAAAGACCTTCTTATGTTATGTTACCTGTTGATTTACAAGATACCCCATGGTTTGACAATTCTGCTTTGCAAATTATTCAGGAAGTCAATGCCTTGATCCGTCCTAAACGTTTTGTTGCTGCTCTTTTTCTAGGTATTTTAGCTTTAATTGCAATTGTAACTTCTCTTACTGTTTCTTCAGTAGCTTTGGTTCAGGAAGTTCATACTGCCCATCATGTTAATGATCTCACTAGAAATGTGTCTCTGGCTTTGGCCACTCAACGGGATATGGATCAGAAAATAGAACAAAAATTAAATGCCTTGGAAGAAACGGTCTTGACTCTTGGTGAGGAAATTCAACTTATTAAGAGACAGATGTCTACCCGTTGCCATGCTCAGTTTCGTTTTATCTGTGTGACCCCTAAGGTCTACAATTCTTCCCTTAATTGGAATCTTACCAAAAATCATTTATTAGGCATTTGGCAGGACAATGATCTTTCTCATGATATTTCCACTTTGCAATCTGAGATTTCTGCTATCAGTCATTCTCATCTCTCTGAACCTTCGACTTCTTCTTTTGCTCAATCGTTTGCTGAGTCCCTGCAATCTCTTACTCCGTCTCACTGGCTTCACTTTCTGATTTCTTTTGGCATTCTTGCCCTAATGGTTCTTGTTCTTTGTGCCTGTCTTCCTATCATTTCTCGCCTTTTGGTGAAGACGATTTTTGGAATAAAACGTGACATGTACGCCATGCAGCTTAAACTTAAAAATAAAGGGGGAACTGCGGCAGCCTCTGCCGCTGAACGCCAGTGAACTTACTGGAAAGAGGGAGGCTTTCACTCAGACACATCAGAGTGAGTAAGACCCCCTTCCCCTGTGCGCTGGACTGGACAGTCAATGACGGGTAAGATCGGGGGCAGACTAAAGAAGGCACTGGCCAGCCTCATGTCTGTGACTCCTGACGACCTAAGACAGGCGCAGTCCCCGAGGGGCTTTATTATGATAAACTTTGGCGTTCAGATCAAACAAGGTCCACATGCCTATAAGCCTAATTTAGGCAACAAGCCCGCAGTAATTAACCCCTCCTTTGATGGAAACAAGGCTGCTAAGAACGTCACCTGCAAACAAGCCTGATGGAATTACCTACAAAGCAGTTTTACCATTAATCAAATAGCCATTGTTTCAGAATAAGTAGCAACCTAGCAACCTGTCTATAATCATACTACTTTTTCACTTACTTTGCTTTTTCCTTATATGTGTACAATCAGTTTCAGGAAATGCATGATAAAGAAAATAGTGTGTGGCAATGGTAGTTTTATAATAATCATAATACTTCTCACATGAGACAACACCATAAAAATCAAAATGCTTATGTAGAAAATATATTGCTCGTGATCACTAAAAGTAGGAGGTGTCAGTAGGTAAATATTAATGCTTTTTGATCATTGTGGTTTTGGGATACGAATCAAGAAAAGCTAGCTTAAAGAATGCTGTTCAGTGTAGGCAAAAGTGATTGTGTAGATTCAGTACCTGGAGATTGTTTACTGTGTCATGTCATGGAACAGCGATCACATGCACGTGAATAATAAAGTAAATGTCTTATGCCTTACAAAGTATTTTATGCTGAGAAAAGAATTAAAATTGTATGAAATCATCTATTGTTTGAAATGGTATAAAAGTGTATGATGATTTTGAACAAATTACATTCAGATCTTCACTCTTGAAGTGTGTCTGTTTGTCATTTGTGTGTCTGTCTGTCATTTATGCGCCGATTCCTTGACCATCCTCACAGTTTCTCAAATCCTGAGACAGTCCTGCAAGTCTACCGCTGCGCTGGTCCGCGGCACTCAGCAGACTGAAAGTCCCGGGAGGTCTATGCCTGGTTATGTTTCCCATTGCTTTCCCAAGGCTCAGCACGGTGGGGGCATAGCAGGCTCCTGTTAACCAGTGTTACAGGAGTGAGCTGAGGAACAACAGACAGCTCTCATTATGATGAGCATCTTACCTCCTGTAGAGATTCTTATTTCCAGTTTACAGATGTGAAAAGTAAGGTGCACTGTGGCTAGATCACTGGCCTGAGATCCCCCAGTTAGGGAGAGTTGGTACTGAAATAGGAATCCAGAGCTTCCTGATTTCAGAGATGAGACTCTTAACAGCCATGATTGCTTAAATGGTGGGAGAGAATTCTTAACAGAAAGGCAGAAGCATCCTAAGTAGAAATTCATTAAAGAATAATTTCCTTTATTAAAAAAATATTGCAATCAACAGAAGAATGAATAAATGATCTGTGGTATAATCATAAAATGGAAATGAATCAAAAAAAGGAATCATTGCATTGATGAATTGCAAAACCATTATGTGGAGTCAAGACAAATGCAGAGGACCGTGTGCTGTAGGAGTCTACTTATGTGAAATTCTAGACTAGATGGAAAGCATGAACATTAAATGAATGATTGCTTCTGAGGTGGAGGTGGGAACTGACTGGGGAGGGGCATGAGGGGACTCTCTGGGGTGATGGCAACATTCTGTATCTTGATGGAGGTTTCGTGACCCAGTTGTGTGTGTATTTGTCTTAGAATATGTATGAGATTTGATTATTTTTTGTAAACTTTGCTGTCTGCAAACTTTACCTCAAAAAGAGGAAACGCTTAAGCAAATATTGAAGTCTAGTTAATGGTACACATGCTGAAATGTTCAGTGGCGAAGCGTAGTCATGTCTGCATCTTCCTTCAAAATGTATCAAAAAAAAAGATGGGTTGAGGATGGAGAGAGAGATGCATAGATGGATGGACACGAGATAAAGCAAGTAGAAAAAAATGTTAACTCTAGACTCTAGCTGATAGAGTAGGGGTGTTCCCTGTGCAATACTTCCTGCTTGACTCTATGTTTGATACTTGTCATTGTAAGATATTGAAAAAATAAAATGTAAGCTGAGAAAAGGTATATAGAAACTAGGTAATGTTGATCTTAGTCATATGCCAATCCAAAGATGTAGGAATAAAAAATGACTCATTTTACATCAGTTTCAAGGGCATGATAGGTGAGGAGCATATAGTCAAGGGCTGGGGAAGTTGTGAACCAGGTGGGGGTGAATCTCGCCAGCACCTGGAAGAAGAGACAGCTGGTGGGATTCTCCCCAGTCTGAATGGCAGCGGTAGCCCTCATAACTTGTTCATCTCCGGTCCACCTGGAAACAATGACACTTTTCGTAAGAAGTAAGCTCAGAGGCAGCCTAATGTGTTTTTGGAGAAATTACAATGAAAATGAAACACCACCTTGTATTTTGAACTGGATCAAGCTGTTTTCTAGAACTGCATATTGACATTAATCATTTGGCAGTCAGTTCAAGTCTTACTCACGGGCCGAGGGAGTGAGAAGCCTGAATGACTGGAGTATGAGAAGTAGGATGACACCTGATACATCAAGTTCTGATCCTGTCCCTGCCACTCACTGGTGATGTGGCCCTGCGGGACCACAGAACCTCTCCTACCTTCAGTGTCCTTATTTGTAAAATAGAGACAATAATATTTAGCTGAAAGTATTGATATCAGGGTTACATTATGACTTTATCAAGTTCAACCTTCACCTCCACCTGTGTCTGTGTTGACAGTTCTCAGGTCCATCCTGTTTCTCTTTGCTCCTTTTGACACAGTTGATCAGAACTTCCTCTTTAAATACTTGCTTTGCTCAGTCACAGGACACCACCTTCTCTTGGGTTGCTTCCAACCTCCGTGGCTACTTTCTCTCAGCCCTTTGATGGACCTTCCTCATTTTCCTTACAGTTTGAATGACTCCAGGGCTCAATCATCAGTCTTTTTTTAACCTCCCTCTACCTACCTGCAACATGCAATTTTTTTACCTGTCCAAAACCAAAATCTCCACCTTCCTCTTCCCTCTCTCCTTTCCTCCTCCCCCTCTACCACCACCACCACCATGCCCAGTCCTCCTTTGAGTCTACAGTATAAATGGCACCACCAGTTCTTCCAGCCACTCAAGTCAAAGTCCTGGGAATCATCCTTGACTTATTTTTCTCTTCTATACTTAATTCAACAATAGCTCCTGTTGCTTCCACTTCTGAACTATATCCACAATGGACCAGTCCTCTCCACCCATGTGGTTAGCACTGACATCTCTCACCTGTTCATTCGCCTGCATTTCCTGCCTAACAGGAATCTCCCCTTGCACTCTTGCTCTCTACCTAAATTCTATTTTTCCCATAGAAGTCAGAACTATTCCTCTTTTTTTATATTTTAACAAACAAAAACAAAACACCCCTCATCTCAAAACTCTCCAGTGGGACCAGAATGAAGTCCCATGCCCATGTCCTTCCCCCAAGGCCTTGACCTCTCTGATTTGTCCTTCCTCTCTCATTCTATGCTGATCTACTGACTTCCTAGCTGCTCCTCCAACATACCACACATACACTCACCTTTCCTGATGTTCTTTCCTCTGCTTCGACTCTTCTCTCTGTGGCTCCCTATATACTTCCCACTTCCTATAGATTTATCTCGAATTGCACCCTGTGCTAACCACTGCACTGCTCCATTGGAGATAGCAGCCCCTCTTCACTTTGCTCCCTTTACTCTGGTCTATTTTTCTTCTTAGCAACTTCTCTTTGCTTGGTATTGTATATTTATTTGCTCATCTTAAAATTATCTATCTCTTCCCACTTGAATGTGAGAATGCAGTCTTTATGTCCTTTATCCATCAGCGTGCCCTTGTGACTTAAAACATCCTGGCAGAGTAGCTTGCCAATGAAGATTTAGGATTTTCCAAAGGAAAATGCACCCACAACATGATTTTTGTTACCATAATGATAGTCCTTCATGAAGAAAAGGGACAAGATTAGAGAGGAGGGGACCAGAAGTTGGAATCTGAGTGGAAAAAAAAAAACCTAATCTTAATCCCTTAGGCAATTTCATCACAGGTATGAGTCAGAGCTTATTTTGTTGACTTGGAAATTAGAGTGTGAAGTCACCTAGAATTTACTGCCCCCATTTCCTGGTAACTAGTTCTGTCCTCCTGCCTAACCTTTCTTGACCTGTCTCCTGATTCCTCATTTCTGCCTGGGGAGCATTTCTTTGAAGAGATACTAACCTGCCATCACCAATGATTACACTGCTGAACACAGAGACTTACAGGACCGGGTCACCGCACATTTCGACAGAATTGGCTAAGAGACTTTTATCAGAAGTCCACTGGGCATGCTCTGTAATTAGTTGAGCGTGGATATTGGCCCCTCTTATCTCTGCAGACAAATAGATATAGCCCTTTGTAGCACCTGTGGGAAGTGAAGCCTTTGATCTCTGTGGGGAGACCCGATTTAGACTTTTCTTAATAATTGGATTATGTACTGTGCACATGTGCTTTTAAGACATCACAGTCTATGGAAAGAAGCAGGGTTTATTTATCAGAAAGGAGATTTTAAGTTCTGCAATCATACAACAAATATTGAATACCTACTTGGTGATAACGGAATAATTGTGTTCAGTAAAGTCCAAACACTCGATAGAAAGTAGCAAGACAAAAAAAGG
Organism: Talpa europaea; assembly: GCF_964194135.1. Classification (NCBI taxonomy): domain Eukaryota; kingdom Metazoa; phylum Chordata; class Mammalia; order Eulipotyphla; family Talpidae; genus Talpa; species Talpa europaea. The sequence continues at coordinate 94,397,442 of NC_140074.1, forward strand.
ATTGAGAAACACACAATAGGGCTATTTCCTCTCAGTCTCTCTCTCTCTTTCTTACTCTCTCTTCCCCTTTTTCTACCCCCACCCATATTTGAGAAAGAATAGTCCCAAGAGCTCAAACTTATGACTGCAATGGGTGTCCCATTCTTTGCATCTTTACCTAGCTGGTGAGCAGAGAGCTAGGTGCAGACTAAGATTGATCCTTCCTTTGTTGTAGTTTCTTTTCCTTTATTAGCATCTAACCTATCAGAATAGAAGGTAATTTTCCAGAGAGGCATTAGCAGCAGCCTGACTCAACTACCAAGCAGCATCCAGAGAAGGGCAAGACAGTTTGGCCCCCTTGTAGGTTACAGATGATTCCCCTGCAATCCAGGAGATGGTATGACTTGCTAGATCACAGACTGAGTTGGTAGAGAGACTCCTAGAAGCCTACAGTCCAGAGTTTCAGCTTCCCTCCCTCTGCCCATATACATACACTTTGGAGATTTTCCATGGGGCAGAAGGCAGGAGCAATTCTCCAGGTATCACTGCATAATGGGGTGCAAAGTGGGCACAGAAGGGAATTGGGTGGCTGTGACTCTGGGGACTCCATCCATCAGAGAGTTTCCCTCCAGATTCGTACAATGGATCTGTGAAATATATTAAGTAAAAAAAGAAGTTTGAAAGACTACAGATTGAGAGTACATTTGAAAGAGTAATCCATACTGAAAGACTGAAAAATGTGTTTCTTAAGAACACAGATTCTGGAACTAGACTGCATGGGTTCAAATCCCAGCACATTTCTTTATAAGTATTTGAAAAATAGTAGTTGTGTTATAGAGCAGCCCCGATATTAAACGGGTTCCTGGCTGTGGGTCCTCACCCGCGCGCTTTAAAGAGACTTATGAATACTCTACTACAGACACACACAAAAGGGTTAATAAAAGGTTTATTTACAAGGGAAAAGGAAATAAGGAAAATGTACAACTCAGGGAGAAAATAGGGAAATAAAGTCTTTAATGCGTCCTACCCGATCCGACGACCTGGAAACCCAAAGTCACTCTCAGAGCTGGCCGGACGCTCCGAGCTGGCCGAGCGCCCAAAAATGGAGAGCCCCCTCAAAGCCCACGTGTCTGCCCTTTGTATCCACCTGGCTGCTTAACCCCACCCTCAGGTCCCAGCCACCCTCCCCTTGGTGGTGATGGGATTTAGAGTTCCCAGTGTCTTTGGCTTTGACCTGGGGTGGGGGTGGAGTCCACAAAGCCTGCGTGGAATTTGCTTTGGGACCGCCTTTTCCCCCTAACAGTTGCTCTTCACTCTGACTTGGGGGCACCAAAGAAGCAGCAGTGCTACCTGCTAGTCAAGTGAGGTCAGAGTTCCCTTTCACAACTAGTTCTCTCAGCCTAGCAACTTTGCACCTTAATACTGATGCTCAGTCAAATTTATAAAGATATTTTTAGTTAGTTAGCCCCTTTGGTTGGAAGACAAAATACTCTGAAAGATAAGAAACAAGTAAAATGCGAGGAAGACAGGAGAGGTAACTGCTGGTATGCCTCAGGCAGAAAGAAAAGATTAAAAATCCCAGACTAGGACCAAGATTGGTTCTCGGACCCAGGGTCCAGTATGGCATTATTCCCAGAGCCTGGGACCACTTTTGCTGCTGTGTCTTTTTCAGTAATGTTTGCAGACATTTTGGCAGTAACATTCCATCATTAACACAACTCAGTGACTTCAATGTTCATGCTTTGGCCGGTTTCCCACCCCAATGCTCTGTGTTTCTTCCATATCATTGTAATCTCTGGGTCACTCAGCCTCTCTCCACCTTTCTGTTCTCTCATTATTGTTAGCATCATCACCATGATCAAATTTGCAGGAGAAAACATTGGAATGGTCCAGCTCCTCTTATTGCACAAGGTCATACCCTAAGTGGCTTGCCAGCCTTGGATTGGCTGCTCTAGGTCACCTGACCAACCTTGTCCAATGAGCTTTGGCAGAGTGGGGATGTTGGGGGGATGGGAGGGTGACCTGGAACCCAGCTTGTTACCATATCAATCAGCAGGGATGTGGGTGGGGCTATTCTCTCTTTGTTATTCTCAGTCTTGGGGCTTGGGTGGCAGTGGATGCACCCCCAACTCTAGCCATCCTGTTCTATCCACAGGGATGAATTTAGAAAAAAGCATGTGCCTCAGTTTAGGCAGAGATGAGAGTGACCTCCTGCTTCAGGAAAATAAGCTGCAGTCACTGCAAGTGACCTGCTATCTCATGTGGTGTGAGGACAGGAGATCCAGTCCGCCAGAGGTGGGCAGCACAAGTTGCCTAAGGATGGCACTGAAGCCACACCAGACAGGAGCAAGAAAGACTTAAAGACAGTTTAATTAGGTCCTGGGTGACATGATTTAAGTTGCTGAATCAAGTCTCATTTGAAACTAGAACTGTGAATTTTTAGTGACTGTATTCCTTTTTTTGCTATAGACAGTTTTAATTGGATACTTAAGTGGGAACTTTAATTGGGTTAAAAGAATTAAAGAAAAGAATCCTGACTGACATGCCATCTCACCAGTGAACATTTATGGAGTGACTGCCACGTGCTAGGTGCTCTACCCAGCTGGTTGTGTTGGGTGCTGCCCACACCAAGGCTAAAACTCATTGGGAAAGGCAGACAATCACATAAGCCCCTGAACTCGTACACGGTCATCATATTAAAAAAAAAAAAAACAAACCCGCACAATGTTATGGCTATGCCATGGCTGGCTGCATTTCAAAAGAGTGGTATTTTACAGATCTTTATTGGGCCTATGCATAGGAAAAAATACATAGAACACTATGCTCTCTGGGTGCCAGGGTGATCTGTTCTTTCATGCTTTGTCTTATTTCTGCAGTGCACCTTAATCACTCTAATAATTCAGAGGGGAAATGCTATTAAAATCAAAATGATATGCATGATAAGCATTATGCTGGGAGAGATTCAAATGCTGTTAGGAGCACTTAGCAAGGCAGCTGCGAAACTGTGCAGGCAACAGCAGAGAAGGGTCTCTTGTGCAGAGACCATCCGGCCTCACCTGCCCACCCTTTGCCAGGTCCTGGGAGTGTGAGCTGATCCAGGAAGTCAGCCCCAGACCCCTCCTGCAGGCTGTCTGGGACGTGGGTCCCCTGGTCTGACCAGAAAGGGCATGTCTGCCGCTCTCTTCTGCCATGCTGATGGGGACCTGGTTACTGGAAATGTTAGGGGGAAGTGATGTCCTGAGTTAATCCCATACAGGCTTTGTGGACTCCACCCCCACTCCAGACTAAAACCATCAGGACATTGGGGAAGACAAATCCCATCACCACCAAGGGGAGGGTGGCTGGGACCTGAGGGTGGAGTTGGGCAGCCAGGTTGGATATAAAAAACCAAACACGTGGGCCTAGGGCTCTCTCTGGCTCGCGATCCCTCGCCTCCCGGCTTCACCGCTCCTGGCTGGCGGCCAGCTCTCAGAGCGCCATTTTGGGGTTCCTGATCAGCGGATCGGGTAGGACTCATTTAAAACTTTGTCTCCCGCTTTTCTCCCAGAGCTGTATATTTCCTCATTTCCCCTTCCCTTGTAAATAAACCTTTTATTAACCTTTCACGTGTGCCTGCAGTAGAGCATTGATAAGTCCTTTTAAGCGCGCGGGTGAGGACCCACAGTCAGGCACCCCGTTTTGTATCGGGGTTGCTCTACAACAGTTTGGCGCCCAGCGTGGTTTCCAAGTTACACCCGCGGTTGACCAGCCCAAAGTAACATTCCTTGCGTTGGTCACCATAAGCGCACTAGTTCTGCAGGACTAGCAGTATAATATTTGTCTCTAGTCCTGAAAAGTCTGTTTTTTTTTTTCCCTGTGCGTACAGCCCTTGTGGGTGTGTTTTGACTCAAATATGGCCTCAACCATGAGCCTATACAGTTTCATCCCTAGCCTGAGTTCTTTCAGTTTCCTTCCGGCCTTGAATTTGAGCAGCCTTCTTCCATTAAATATCACCACCAGTTTCATTAATATAAATAATTTGATGAAGCCTGGTGTATGGCACGTGATTTTACTATTGTATACATACATGGGTGGTTTACAAGCCATCCCTTTACAGACTGTGCTTCTGGGTGGTTTTTTGGTAATATGTGTAAGCGCAGTTTGCTACATTCTTGTTTCTGTGAGAGGTAGAAGTTCTACTTCACATACTGAGAATGTGCAACAACAAATTCAGGCTTTTAACGTGGCCATACAACAACTAAATCAGGTTTTTGATTTAACTATTAAGAGTATAAGGGATGAAAATCGTAACGTTTTTGAGTCAGCTTATCAAAGCATGCTGTCTCAAGTGCAACAACAAAATCGGACTTTTGAGTCAGCTTTTAAAGGTATGCAGGACCAGATGCAGGCCGCCCTCCATAAATTAGATATGGCGGAGGCGAAGGCTAGGCTAATGGTGCAGAGAAAGGATAGACCTTCCCCTTTCCATGAGGACAGCCAGCGAGCAGAGTTAGAAGAGGAGGAGCATCATATTTTAAATACTTTAAATACACGAGGACAAAATCCTCTTCCACGTGACAAAGCCCCTCCCGTACAGACCCCTGAGGCTGCACAGCCTCCACTGCCCTCTGGGGAGGACACTAAAATGGCGTCCCCTCCCCACACTAGACTCGGCACCCATTTTGGCAGGAAGGATCAACCTGAGGCAGGGCAGTTTCCCCTTCGCCAGATGCCAATGGGTGGCTTAAATGAACATGGGAGACCTGCTGGGTACTTTTGGTCGCACCATCCGTTCAGTACTGCGGACCTCCTAAATTGGAGGAGCTCTGTTCCCTCGTACCGGCAGGCTCCTCAGAGGATGGCGAACTTGTTTGCCTCTATCTTTGTCTCCCACCGCCCTAACTGGGCAGATATACAGTCCATGCTGCATACTTTATTAACGCTGGATGAGCAGAGGATGGTATTCAGGAAAGCCAGGGAGGAGGCTGACCGTCTCCACCAACAGGATAGGCAGTCCCCAGAGCCGGAGGTTGTTGTCCCAGAGAGAGATCCTGGATGGGACCCTAACAATGGAGGAACGGCGATGTTGGATCTCTATAAAAAATGCTTATTGGTAGGACTGAAGCAGGGGATCCCCAAACAAAAAAACTTTAACAAAATATTGGAACTCGAGCAAGGAGCTAATGAGGATCCGTCAGAGTTCCTTGAGAGGATTATTCAAACTTACACTAACCACACGGACATAAACCCAGATGCCCCAGAAAATGCTCGTCTGATCACTACGGCTTTCATTACCCATAGTGCCCCAGACATAAAGAAAAAGTTAGCTAAGGTGGACGGCGTCACTGAGATGAGTCCGTCCCAGGTAGTGGACCTGGCATTCAGGGTTTATAATAATAGAGAGCACAGGAGACCGAAACCTGCGACTGTTTTTTTACAAAGAGAACACAGAACAGGGTTTCAGGGAAACAATAATGGACAGAGACGTGAACCCCTAGGAAGAAATCAGTGTGCTTTCTGTAGGGAAGAGGGACATTGGAAGTACAGTTGTCCCAGGTTACAGGGAAGCGGCAGACGCAATAATTATAGAAGGCAGGATAGAAGACAGAGAACCCCAAGACATGATGATTCACGTAGGGGTTACAGGAGGGAATATAGAAGGAGCACACAGAACCAGGAACCAAGGAGAGAGGAAAGAAGACAAATGTTAGCACAGAGTGGAGGCTCAGATGATGACAGGGAATACAGACAGAGAAGGAATCGAGAGCCCAGTACAGAGGACAGGAGACAAATGACAGCACAGGGTAGAGCCTCAGGTGAAGATAGGAGGGAATACAGACAGAGTAGAAGGAATCTAGAGTCGAGTGCAGAGGAAAGGAGACAAATGATAGTTCATGGAGAAAGTTCAGATGCAGAATAGGGGTGCCCGGGGGCTCCACTAGATCTAGAGAAGCCCATTAGAATAACCCCCTCAGAGCCCCGGGTAACCCTCGCTGTGGGGGATCGTCTGATTGATTTCTTGGTGGACACTGGAGCAACATACTCAGTTTTGAATTCGAAATTAACTAAAATGAGCAAAAAGACTGCAGCAGTCATTGGGGTTACAGGGAAGTCACAACAGACACCCTTCCTGCAACCTTTGGAGTGCCGGCTAGGCACCACACAGCTCCAGCACAGCTTCCTATACATGGAAGAGTGTCCAATCCCTCTCCTTGGTCGTGACCTTTTAAGTAAGCTCAACGCACGAATTATATTCTCACCAAAACATCAGAGGCTTCACCTACAGGTGCCTCCAGAGCATGCTCTGCGGTTCCAGATGTTGCTTACTCAAGATGTTCCACCGAAAGGTGAAATTTTACCTCCAGAAATTGTTGAAAGAGTAAGTAAATGGGTATGGGCTGATGGAACCCCAGGACGTGCGAAAAATGCTGAGCCTGTAAAGATAGAAGTGATAGAGGGGAGTAGAACCCCAAGGAGGAAGCAATACCCCTTAAAGGAGGAAGCCTTGAGGGGAATTGAGCCAGTATTGAAAAGGTTCCTTCAATCTGGACTCATTCGGCCCTGTCGCTCACCGTATAACACTCCGATTCTGCCAGTGAAGAAACCCCATACAGGCGAGTACCGTTTTGTCCAAGACTTAAGGGCCATTAATGACATTGTTCGGGATTTACATCCCACTGTGCCTAATCCCTACACCTTATTAACTGCCATACCTGGTGATTTTGGGTGGTTTTCGGTATTAGACCTGAAGGATGCCTTTTTCTGTATCCCAATAGATGTCCAGGATCAACCGCTTTTTGCCTTCGAGTGGCAAGACCCTAAGTCCAAGAGCACTCTCCAGTATTGCTGGACTGTGCTTCCACAGGGGTTTAAGAACTCCCCAACTATTTTTGGGGAAATACTGGCCAGGGATCTCAGGAAGGTTCAATTAAACCAGGGCGTCTTGTTGCAATACGTAGATGATTTATTGATTGCAAGTCCAGACTACAAATCTTGTCTGGAAAATACCATAGTGGTACTGAACCACCTGGCAGAATGTGGCTATAAGGTGTCACCCCAAAAGGCACAGATCTGTAAACAAACGGTGACGTATTTGGGGTTTGAAATTAGGAAAGGCAGACGGAGCTTGATGACAGAAAGGAAACAAGTAATTTCAGCCCTTAAAGTCCCCAGCAACCGGCGACAGTTGCGTGGATTTTTGGGTATGGCTGGGTTTTGCAGGATTTGGATTCCTAACTTTGGATTAATAGCAAAACCCTTGTACGATGCTCTCAAAGGCCTGGACTCTGAACCTTTGTCTTGGACCTCAGAATGTCAAAAGGCCTTTGAAGAAATAAAAGTAAAGTTGATTTCAGCACCAGCATTAGGGCTTCCAGATCTTAGGAAGCCATTCAAACTTTATGTACATGAGAGACAGGGTGTTGGCCTTGGAGTACTAATCCAATTGTTGGGACCAGAAATGCAGCCCGTTGCATATCTGTCCAAACAATTGGACCACACCACCAAGGGATGGCCTCCATGTTTGCGTGCTGTGGCTGCCACTTGTGACCTCCTACATGAGGCAGAGAAGTTTACATTGGGTCAGCCCATCACTGTGTGTGTGCCACATCAGGTCTTGACATTGCTGGAGCAGAAGGGTGGACTTTGGTTGACTGCCGGGCGAATGGGAAAATATCAAGCAGCTCTGTTAGACAATCCTAATGTGAAGCTGCAGGTTTCTAACTCCCTGAATCCCGCCACACTGCTTCCAAGCAATGCAGATGGACCTGAGGATGACACTTTAATCCACAATTGTTTAGAAACCATAGACACAGTGTATGCCAGCCGACCAGATCTAACTGACCAGCCTCTGCCAGACCCAGAGTGGGAGCTATTTACAGATGGCAGCAGCTTCATGGACCAAGGCCGTCGATGTGCTGGATATGCAGTGGTGACGCTCCAGAACACCGTGGAGGCCAAGGCTCTTCCGGCAGGTACATCAGCGCAAAAAGCTGAATTAATAGCCCTGACCCGTGCATTGGAACTCTCGAAAGGTAAAAGAGTCAATATATTTACCGACTCCAAGTACTCTTTTATGATTCTCCACATGCATGGGGCCATTTGGAAGGAGCGGGGACTTCTTACTGCCAGTAACAAGGATGTCAAACATCCATTAGAAATCCTGGCCCTGTTAAAGGCAGTAGCTTTACCATCAGCTGTTGCCGTGATGCATTGTCCTGGCCACCAAAAGGGTGGGTCTGACATGGCAAAGGGCAACAGGGCAGCCGATCGGGTGGCTAAGGCCGCTGCCCGTTCTGCCCATTCTGCCCTCCAGGGTGCACTCATCCCTCTTGTGGACCTGACTCAGTATGCTCCTGAATACACCGAGCGGGATGAGGAGAGAGCTCGTGCATGGGGATTTACTGAGTTTGATCCCAGCTCTACTTGGAGAGTAAACTCTCATGGGATGATACTCCTCCCGGAGGCCCTGGTATATCCGGTGCTAAAACATCTTCACGAGGGATCTCACTATGGGAGAGATGCCTTATTAGAAACAGTGCGCCCATATTTGAAGGGCCCATATTTACACAAAATAGCACAACGGATCAGCAGAGGTTGTGAATTATGTGCCAGGAATAACCCCAAGACTAACTCCCACCCTAAAGCCATTGGGGTTCAATATCGGGGCAAGTGTCCTTTTGAGGACTGGCAGGTGGACTTCACACAAATGCCTAGAACAACAGGCAATTTCAAATATCTCTTGGTTTTTGTCGACACGTTCTCGGGATGGGTGGAAGCATTTCCCACAAAGACGGAAAAAGCTTCCGAGGTTGCCAAACAGCTACTGAAAGAGATAATTCCTCGCTTTGGGTTGCCGGACTCTATCCAGAGTGATAATGGGCCGGCATTTGTCTCTGACGTCACCCATGCAGTAAGCAGTGCGTTACAGATAAACTGGAAATTGCATGCTGCTTGGAGACCGCAGTCTTCCGGGCAAACAGAAAAGATGAACCACACCTTGAAGAAAACCTTGGCAAAACTGTGCCAAGAAACACAACTTCGTTGGGACCAGGTACTATCCCTTGCCCTCCTCCGCATAAGAGTGGCACCTAGAAGTGGGCTACAATTAAGCCCCTTTGAGATTGTGTTTGGAAGACCTTTTCAGGCCTCAGTTCTGAAAGCCAGTCCGGAAATAACACAAGATTGCCGGATCACGCAATATGTGAAACACATCCAGGAGGTTCTGGCAGTGATTCATAACTTTGCAACCTCAAGGATCTCTATGCCTCCTGATCAACCATTGCATCCCTTCAAACCTGGAGATCAGGTCTTACTGAAGACTTGGCAGAGCGGGGATGCTCAAAACCAGCTGTCAGAAAAATGGACTGGTCCCTATGATGTCTTGTTGAGCACACATACTTCTCTGAAACTTGCAGGCATAAAACCCTGGGTACATCATTCCAGAGTTAAGGAAGCCCCAGGAGGAACTGACCCAGAGACGAAGTCCCACTGGTCTTGTGAACCCATTGAGGACTTGAGGTATTTGTTTAAGAAACAGACAAAAACTTGAATGTTACTGACTTCTTTTCCAGTTATTGTTACAGGATACCCAAGGACTCATTTTTTTTTCCTGAAGAAACCCTGAGAAAACTAACATGCTCTAACCAATCTTCTTCTTTTCAAAGTTTAGGAGACGTGAAATAACATCTAGGATCATGCATATGGTGCCACTATTTTTTTTTACACAGAAAGGTTTTCAATCTTGATTTTGATTTTGTTATTTTTTTAACTTTCTGCTTTTTTTTTTACCTTTGAGATTTTTTTCTCTGCTTTCTTTTTGTTACTTTGGCCAATGAGTGAAACTGCAGTTGCATGAGATATCCCACGCGTGATAAATGGTAACTAATGAGCTCTTTGTGTCTATATGTTGTATGTCTGTATGTCCTTTCCTTGTGTCCTTGTCTTGACCTCAAGTGATTGACTAATTGGTATACATGGTGCCCATAGACGTTGAAAAAAAAAAAAAAAAAAAAGAGAGTCTCCAGTTATGAGAAAAAAACTAAAGGTTATGGTTTGATTGTCAACATTGTGCTACTGAACTAAGCCGGTGCCTTCATAGAGATTGAACATTGTTGTTTCTGTTATTTTTCTGATATTTATGGCAAAGCTTCCCAGAAATCTAAATTCAAGTACAAATTTGGTAGCCTGTCATTTGGCTGATGCAAGGAAATTTTGTGGAACCTCAGTAGAGCTCCTGAGACACTCCACAAAGTTTCTCCCTTTCCTCCTGGGAAAGGCATTAGATGAATTTTTTTCTATTTGGATTTTACCTAATGAAGTAAAACTGGAAGGGAAGCATTGTCACTTGGGAAAATGGTAAAACTTTGGTATGTACAAAATGTTAACAGCAGTATCTGGTATGTATGTAAATTGTCAATGGTGATTGTCACCTTGTAATATTATATAATTCAATTGTTTCACATCTACAGAAATTGTTTCTGAAAATATAGGGAGAAAAGGTCTCAACAGATTCCTATTGATGGAACTGTTGAGAGTAAAACTTTTCTACTAAGGACTGAATAGACTTGGACATACGCCTCATATTTACTAAGTTTTCCTTGACATAATAATACTGATGATTTTTTTTGCATTTTGCTCTAAATCCACAAAGTTTTCTTGTTTTGGTGACCAGGATCTGCAGCAAGGTTGTAATTTTTTTTTCCAACAAAGCTAACTTGTATTTGCATTTTCTCTCCCCTTGATACCAACACAGCATAAAAATAGTGGTAGTAATCTTTTACTACTTATCTCAGAGTCTGTTTTTGTATAACTTCCATAGGGATTTTGTTTAAACTGAAAAAAATTGGACATAAGTTTCATTGTGTGGCTTTGTGTGGAGTTCTTCCAGAAAGTTGAAACAGAGCTGAACCAAGAAGAGGAGAACCTGTTTGCCTTGTTTGTAGGGTTCCAGAGACCTCCAAAGAAGGTGAGGAAGCTTGCCTCCATTGGCAGGACTGGACAACCCGGCCAACGAAAATGCCCTGGTACCCTCGAGAAGAGGAAAGCCCAGGTGGAGTCTGATGAGACTAACTTTGTACCTGAAGCCTACATTGACCGGATGCCAATGGTTCGCTCTGATCCTATATGGAGTATTTCAACAAAGCCAGCTAAAATTGCTGCTTAGTTATTCTGCCCTGTGATTTTATGCAAAAATAGGCAAAATGGTTTAAAAGTAGACTTAATTGCAAACTTTTGCTATGCTGTTAAAGTTTGGGATCAAGGTTGAGAGAATTCATTTTTGCATAAGTTGAACCATTTTAACATTTTTTTTCCTGTGATCTTGACATATCTGCTGTCTTGTTCTGGCTAATGCCTCCAGATGTTTTCTTTCGGCTGGGACTGATGAACTGTTTTTCCAGGAATGGAGGACTTTTGCTTTCCACAATGGACAATACCTGGAGGGATTCGTTTTCTTTCAGACTGGAACCCTGGAAAACTTTCATCTGAGACTGTATCCCAGCATCCATATGTTTGATCTTCATCACCATGGAAATGGTGGCAAAAAGTGAAAGGGGAGAATTGTTAGGGGGAAGTGATGTCCTGAGTTAATCCCATACAGGCTTTGTGGACTCCACCCCCACTCCAGACTAAAACCATCAGGACATTGGGGAAGACAAATCCCATCACCACCAAGGGGAGGGTGGCTGGGACCTGAGGGTGGAGTTGGGCAGCCAGGTTGGATATAAAAAACCAAACACGTGGGCCTAGGGCTCTCTCTGGCTCGCGATCCCTCGCCTCCCGGCTTCACCGCTCCTGGCTGGCGGCCAGCTCTCAGAGCGCCATTTTGGGGTTCCTGATCAGCGGATCGGGTAGGACTCATTTAAAACTTTGTCTCCCGCTTTTCTCCCAGAGCTGTATATTTCCTCATTTCCCCTTCCCTTGTAAATAAACCTTTTATTAACCTTTCACGTGTGCCTGCAGTAGAGCATTGATAAGTCCTTTTAAGCGCGCGGGTGAGGACCCACAGTCAGGCACCCCGTTTTGTATCGGGGTTGCTCTACAACAGAAACAGTCTTTCGACGCTGGCTCCAGAAACTGAACATTAAGAAACCATTACAAATAGAGTAATTGTTCAGGATAAGCATTAATGTCCTATTAAAAAGAGGCAGCTGCTATGGCTGTAACCTCTATTCAGCAATGTTTCCTGACAACCATGTTAATGTGATTTGAGCTAATTCCATCCAAGAAGCCTGGGGGCCCAGTCTAGAGCTGGCTTAGGCTGCTGCCTTCGTCTCTGCAGAAGCACAAGAATTCCTCACTCCTTTTCATGGCAGGGGTGTTCTGGAGGTCCAGGTGGCTTCTGTCAATTAGCAAACTGCTGTTGATTGTCCACTCTTGTGCTTGACCTTGTACCAGGTGCTGAGTAGTGGGGATGGGGAGGGGAGCAACACTTAGTTGTGTCTGCCATTAAGTGCCTTTGAGGAATTTGGCATTTATCCAAGAACTGTGCTAGGAAATGAAAAACCTAAGAAGAGTATAATATGGAATGTACCTCATTAATTTATCCTTTCTGGGTGTTGGGGTTACAGCTCTGGTCCTCACTCTCCTGGAGTTTATATGCTAATGAGCCAGACATTGAATAAGCACATGCAGTCACTTTAACTGTGATGGTAATGTGTGTGATGGAGCGTACTGGGTGCCCTCAGAGAATGTGAGGGGGACTGGGAACAGACTTTGCGTGCAGGGGGTCCAGAAAAATTCTCAGAGGAAGAGAAGTGAAGAAACAGTATGAACAGCAAAGGGGAGGAAGACCCCGCAGGCAGAGGAAAGAATCAGTACTGTTTGGACCCGGAGGGCCAACTGGGAAGGTGGTCCCTGCTTGCCATGGTGTGTGGTATGGTGGCCACCCCTAAAACTGGTTGTTTGGGGGTCTACTCCTTCCTCCCCCACCTCTAGTTCTGTGTCCTCAGATGAGTTACTCAAATGTTGATGAGAATCCACCATGCAGTGATCTCTCTGGGTCTCAGCTCCTCAATGGAAAATACTGAAAAATTAATAAGGTTCCTTCTAGTACTAAAATCCTATGATTATGCTCATTCCGTCTTCTGGGTCCTCGGTATGGGCAGGGGTGAGATGGGGCTGGTCTGGAGGGCACAGAATTAAGTGAGGGGAATGTAGGATGACCCAGGAGTGGGTTCTGTGCCTTCCAGTCCCTGAGGTCGCACCACCCGGGCCCTGCAGTGAGCTTCTCTTTCCACCTCTCACCCTTGCAGTCCCACTGGTGGTGCCAGGATGCATTAGAACTGCAGTCAACCCAGTGCTTTCCTGCTGCTCCTTGGACTTGGGACACAATTGCACTCTGTCATTTATGAATGAGAGGATGAGTGAACACTGTGAGTACACCAGACCCCTATTCAGGAACAAAGAACTTACTCCCTCCCCGTATCTGCTCCCTGCTAGGAAGCACAGTCAGAGTTGGTCCTCAGCTGTCAGGCCTCAGTTGCTTCAGCTGAAAGAAAAACCTTTTTGAGGTTGCACTTTTTCTCCAGGAGCAACCTGTGATCAGTGACAGTCTGTGATGCAAGCTAGGATGTTAGGGTCTGGCTCCATCTACCCCATTTGAGCAACTCCACAGGGCAGGTCAGCTCCAAACCGAGGCCTTTGCGGGGACTGTGTTGCTGCTTCCAGCCCGTCCCTTCCTGTGAGTCCTCCCTAATGTATGTCCTACCATGGAACCTGTCTCTGGATCTGCTTCCCAGGGGCCGCCCTGTGACAGTGCCCTCAGGCCAGTCCCTTCAAAACCTAAGCGCTTCTCCAAGTCTGGAGAGGTACTTGAGTTTCCCCCTCAATTTCCTCATCTGTAAAATGGGAATAATAACAACCACACCTTGGGCTGTTGTGAGGAAAGAACTAATGGTTACAAGTTTCTGGAGTTGGGATAATTTATAAAGCTTTATATTTGTGTCCTGTCCCATCTTTGGTGCAATATTTGTAAGGAATGAGAGATTCTCTGTTCTAAGAACTACTTTATCTCTGGGTTGCAGCAGGTTTTTCACTTCAGGGGGTCAGATAAACATTCCCAAGCATTGTGGAGCTGTATCCCAGGTTTTGTCAGAGACATAGGAACTTGAGACAGGATGAGGATGGCCAGAAAGAATGTTTCTCTGAGTTTGGAGAGGCACTTAGGTTTTATTTTTGTGTGAGTGGGGGTTCTTCTGCCTGTCTTCTCTCCAGCCTGTATATGAGGCTGAGGTTGGAGCTCCACTCCCTGCATGTCCACCACTGAATCTGCCTGGACAATCGTTGTGCCTGACTGGACAATCTCTTCTTGGCACGAGGACTGGATTTGTGATGGATTTTGTGTCAGATGGCAGCCTTGGCACACACACGGACCTGGAGGCACCCTCATCCCTGTTATCCTGACATCTGTGTCTTCTTTACCCTTGGGATTCTTGGATGAAGCCACTTAGCTTCCACACCTGGCTGAGGCTGAATTTTTCACTCCTTGATTAATAGGAGTGCCATTCCAGATTCTTGAATTTCTATGCTTGCTGAGTAATTCACACCCTCTGCTCTAGCATGGCTCCTGCCACAAAGTAGATGCTCAATAAATATTCCCTTCTCCTCTTCTCTACCTTAGCCCCCTCCCTGGCCCATGTTCTCTGTGGCAATAAGAGTGGTTTATATAAGCATAGCAAGAGATACAAAATGATGCCTACCATAAGTTCCTAGATACATATGCCTACAATTTAGCTGGTACTCAACTGCCAGTTGCATCAGGGTTATCTCAACCTCATCAGAGTTGACATTTGGTCTTCGTTAATTTTTGTGGTGGGACTATCCTGTGCTTTTGGGGGGTGTTTAAGTAGCATCCCTGGCTTCTACTGACTAAATACCAGTAGCAAACTCTAGTCATGACCATCAAAACTGTCTCTAGACAAGGCTAAATGTTCCCATGGAGGGCAGGGGAGGGGTGGTAAAAATTATTCCAGTTTGAAATTCACTGAATGCAGTGATTCTGCAAATAGGAAAGGCATGCCTCCCTCCCTTCAGGGATTTCACAGCAAGGAATGCCACCCAACACCTCCTGGCTTCTCTGAGCTTGTTACTACCTCCACCATCATCTCCCCTCCTTGGATGGGCCAGAGTACCCCTTGCTGCCTCTATGGAAATAGAGGAGGGACTGGCAACTCATTGCTTTTCAGGAGAACCTGGGCATAGAACTTTACCAGGCCCTAGAAAAAGCTTTCAGTGGGTTCAGTTGAAGATCCAGGTGAAGTTGAATCTGGTCCCATAATTATTCCCAGAGCCAGGTGCAGGCACAGGCTTCTGACCCCTGGTCCGAGTGTCTTCCTTCCCTGGAAGTTGAGTGAGGTGGTTCCCTGGCAACAGCACAGGCCTGGGGCAGCCCTTGGGGAGCATAGGCTGTGGACAAAGAGCAGTGGAAACAAAGGGGCTGGCGGTGCTCCCTGTGGGCATTGTCTTTGTCTGCCCTGGGCAGCTTCTGCCTGTCCAACCTCCACCAGGCTCTCCTCACTGGGGGCAGCAGCCTGGCCTCTGCCCTCCCCACCGAGGCCACCAATCATAACTCTGGTTGCAAAGAACCTGAGGAAGGTCCCTGAGGAGATGTCTTATGCCCGAGTCTCCCCTCTGGATGCGCTCCATGGATGCTAATTCATTCATTCATTCATTCATTCATTCATTCACTCACTCATTTAATACGTACGTTTTGTGCCCCCTCTGTGTGTATTTATCAACTACTTATCGTCTTTGGAAATACTGCTAGTACTTTCAATTTCTAGGGGTAACTTTATTAAAATATATTAATTTTGTTTTGTAATTAGGTAAAAGCTACATGATTTCAAAGTCAACCAAGTATATTTAAAGCATTCTAGCTTTTCTTTATCCTCTTTTTCCTCTCTTTCTCTAACTTTACCAATTTTATGATTTATCCATTCATTGATAAGATCTATCTTATAATTTTATCCTTTATGGAGCAAATATGTGCTTTTAACTGTATTCCTGCTTGTCTTGGATAAGTGGTAGTATATTTTATACAACTGTGGTCTCCTTGATTTCCCCCTCACATCCCGGAGATCACCCTGTCATATATAAAACTTGCCTTATCCTCCTGATCCGTGGTGTACTCTGTACTGTTTAGATTGTATCCAGTCTTTTGTTATTAAAAATAGTGCCAACAGAGTATATTGTCACAAAGGGTTAATGAGAGTCTAAAAATAGAGAAGACCAATAAGTTAAACCAATAATCGCTCAGAGATGAAGCTGTGCTTTATAGAAAAAGAAATGCAAATGAGTCTTAGCCATATGAAAATATGCTCACCTTTGCTCTTAATAATAAGAGAAATGCAAATTCTTATTATCTAGTCTCAGCTATCTGATTAGTAAAAATTCAAAAATTTGACAATGTATTCTGTTGGCACTATTTTTAATATTATCCCTGGGCTTCAGCTGACACAGGAGTTTGGACTTTTCTCCCCAGGGGCTGGCCAAGGGTGGGGGGCAGTGGAGATGGCAGCTTACCACTTCTCTCCTAAGCTCAAAGCCACCCATTAAAGAAACCATCCTCTGCTTAAGCAATCCCCCATTGCCCAGAGAGCTAATGGTATTTGCGTTGTTTCCTCTCCTAACGTGCCTGTACATATTCTTTTTCCAGTTCGTTTAGGCCCCAACAAGGGGGGAAGTTTGTACTGACATTATCTAGGCATGGGGGTGGGAGGGGCTTGGCAGAAGCCTTTCTAGAAAATCACACATTCACCTCCCCTTGGGCTGGGAAGCTGTGGGCAGCGAGGGGATCCTTCCAAAGGCAGGAAAAAGGTGTTTGAAGAGGTGTGAACAACAGTGAAGCTTGTCTTCCTTAACCATTGAGCAAACACATTTTAATTAAATTGCAAAGATAAAATCTCTGATTCACTCTTGAAATCCAGCAGAATGTATGCCAGGAAGGAAAATGTACCCAGGGAGAACAGCCAAGGAAGGGGTGTTTTATAGTTTCTAACATCAGCAGGGAAAGGAGGGGCAGTGCTGGAGTGGCGATTTTCGGGTCCCTTGCTAAGGCTTTCACTGAGAAAAGGCTTAGAAAAGAATCCTCACCTTCCAGGGTTATGTTTACTTGAAACTTGGAATAAATTGTTTGTCTCAGTTGGCTGATCTTCCCTCTAAAGGAGAAATTACAGGAATTAAGATGTGGATGGGGTTGGGAAGCCACTGAATGGAGCAGGATGTTGGAGATACTACGGTCGCTGCCATTAGTGGACGGCTGTCAGTCCTTCTACTGCATTCAGTCAGCCCCTGTGGTGAAAGCCCCTCTGAGACCCCTTCCTGATTGTTGGTTGCCTACGTGCTCCCAGCCAAGGACATGAAGTCCTTGCAGAGGAGTTTGAGCCTTGTCTTTGCCCTGTTCTTGCTGTGTGACCTTGGTCAAGTTCCTTAGCCTCTCTGAGCCTCAGGTTCCTCCTCCATAAAATAGAGATGATAGCCAACCCTGCTGTTTAGGGTTTCTGCAAGGAGTAAATAAGACTGTCCATGATGTCTTTCTTCCCCTTCCTCCTCCTCCATCTGGGGACCTTTCTCCCAGAACTTTCTGAGACATGAGGAGGTATACACTTGCTGACTCTTCTCCCTGATCTGCTCATGGCCTTCTGTTCTTACACCTCTGTCCACTGTTGGCTTGCTGTATGGTCTTATTTCTTCATGTTCCTGCCTCTCATGTTGGAAGGCTCACAGTCCCTGCAGAACCATTAGCACATCAGGACCTCCCTTAGGCTGAGACTGCTTTGCAAACTGTAAAGGGTTCCCAACCACCCTTAGGCATCATCACCCATGGGAGTTCTTGTCTTAGCAAAGTCCCTCCTCTTAGCAAAGAAGAGAAGTGTGCTCAGGTCCAGCCTGCAGAAAGAGGCAAAGACACAAAGAAAGGAAGAGGAGTCCCAGGTGGCCACTTGCTGAGTCCATCCCTCTCACAGCCCAGCTGTGCGCTACCTGGTTGGATGTAAGCCAAGATCCTCTTACTCATTCCTGCATGATTCCCTGCAGTTTGAAGCTAAAATGTCATTAAACTCCCTGATGACTGGACATGGGTACTTTGTTGGCCTCACCCAGCCAGCCCCTGTGGCCTTTGTCTCCCCAGCTTGGGGAGCTGGTTCTCATCACCAACCATCTCTGTGACTTTACACCACATACCTATTATTTTCACAGCCTCCTGATGTTCTTATCTATAAAGTGGGATGGTGGAGAATCAAATGAAATAATGGGTATAAATTGCTTCCTGTTGATCCCTACTCACGTGTGCTCAATCTTGGCTGTCCATTAGAATCATGGGGGTGTTGAAATCTAGTGTTGCTCTCTGCAGCTCCTTCCACCTCTTTGTGACTCAGTTGATATATTTTAAAAAACTCCTCAGGTGACTGATGGGTTGAACCAGGGCTGAGAACCACTGTGGGCTGCCTGACCCACAACAGTGTCTCCCTGTTCTGACTGTTGTCGCCATGTCCAGCTTCATCCCTATTGCAAGTCCTTCCCCCTCTTAGCATTGTGCTGGATATCTTGCAGTTCCCCAAAGGGAATAGGCTTTCTGTGCTCTCTTTACCATGGGACACCCTGTTCTCCATTCTAAGAACTCTCATGCCACCTTCCTGATCTGGCCATCTCCTCCTCCCACGGAGCCCCAGTTTTTCCTAGGAACCTTTCCTGACCTCCTAGTCTGGGATCGGCACTCTCCACATCCCTCCCAGCCCCACTTGCTCCTGCCTGGATTTTATCTCTATGTATCATAGGATATATGTCTTAGTGCATGGGGTGGGAGGCCTTGCTCAGAGCTCCTAGCTCTGGCCACCCTGCTTTCCTTTCTTCTTCGCCTTTCTGGATCACTTTTCCCCAGTGGTTCTCAAGCTTTAAAATTAATCCAAATCAATCGCCTGGAGGATTGCCCACCCTCCACCCCCGTGCTTTATTGAGGTATAATGTACAATTAAAAATTGCATGTATTTAAGATGTACCACTGCTGATTTGACAGATATATATCTATATCTATATCTATATCTATCTATCTATATATATATGGTGACATGATCACCCCATGTCAAAGTAAGCTAATTACTTACATTGTCTCATACAGTTACACATAGTCACCATTTTCTTCTTCTTTTTGAGGTGAAACCACTTAAATCTACTTTCTTGGCAATTTTAAATATGTAATTCAGTACTGTTAGCTGTAAGGCACATTATACATTAGATCTCCAGCATTTGTAAAGGGTTACTATCCAAAAAATATCAAAGGAACTCATACAATTCAGTAGCCCCAAATGACTTGATTTTAAAATGGGCAAAGGACTTGAATGGGCATTTCTCCAAAGAAGACATACAAATGGCCGACAGGTGTATGAAAGGAAAGGCTTGAGCATGAATCTGATGGGGAAATACAAATCCAAAGCACAATGAGATAGCACCTCACATCTGAGGATGACCACTATGGGAAAGAGGAAAATAACAGGCATCAGGGAGGACACGGAAAAGATGGAAGGCTGGTTAAATACGGTCATGCAGATTTAATGACGGGGGTGCATTCTGATCAAGGCCTTGTTCGGTGATTCCATCATGGTAGGACCTTCACGCCCAACTGTACAAACCTACGTGAGTCCTTACCACACACCCAGGCCATGAAGAAGGGCCTTTTGGGACTACCATCAAGTCATCTCTGTGGTCCAAAGCGTTATGAATCTGCACATGATGACTATACAGATGACGGGGCCCCGCCCCAGTTTCTGATTCCATAGGCAAGGGTGTGGGGGTTGAGAATGTGCATATCGAACCCTTCCCCAGGTGATAGTGATCACACTTGGAGACGCAGCTGCTTTAGAGCAGCTTCTTGACCTGGCGCCACTGCCATCATCCTGGACTAGATAGTCTTTGTATTGAGCTGGGTGGGGGACACCATCCTATGTGCTTTAGGATGTTTAGCAGCATCACGGGCCTTCACTCACCAAGTGCCTGCTGACATTGTGACAACCACAAGTCTCCAGGTGTTGCCAGTGTTCCTGGTGTACAGTCACCGTGGTTGCAAACCAATGCTTTAGGACTCTTTGTCCTGAGAATGGAGGTTAGGTGGATTCTTTGATGGTCTTGGCAGGTCCACTTCAGGTGGACCTATGTTCCAGCTCCTGACCTGTTATTATCAACAAGGGCTGGTGGAAACACAGTTCTACCTGTTTATCGACTCATGTATGCTGCTTTCTTGTTACAATGGCAGAGTTGAGTAGTTGTGACTCACCATCTGGTTTGCACAATTGAAATAGTTTACTCTCCGCCCCTTTGTCAACCTCTGTTTTAACCTGAAGGGGTCTGGTAGACTGTGAGGAGGTAAAAGGACCCTGGCCTGCCCCTCCCTCCAGATATTAAAGAGGATGGGTGGAAGGCAAGGAGGGGCTTCTGGGCAAAGAAGCCTGTGGTCAATGTCCTCCAGGCTTCAGCTGGATAAGTTGGGGATCTATGAATTGGGAGAGGGAAGGATGATTCCTGCCTTGAGCTGGATAAGGGAGGGCTCCTGCCCTGAGCTGGGTGAGGGAGGACTTGTGCTCTGAACCAGGGTTTCCTGTATCTGCCAGTGAGGCATTGAGGCTGGGCAGACTAGAGGACAGGCTGGGGATTTTCCACTGATGCTGGGTTCATGACCAATCTGTGCTCACCTCACATTGACCAGATTTGGCCTCTTCTAATCTACTGGGTAAACAAGAGCTCTGCACGCAGCTCCACAGCCAGAACCAAGATGGCAGATTATGGGATCAACAGGCCAAACTGCTGTGTGCACACAGCATTCAGGTCTGATGCTTCTGTGAGAAAGGGGGCACTGGGGCCACTTGGCGGGAGCAGATACCCCTCATTCATTGACTTGACATTTGTGGAGCACCTGCTGCATGGGAGGTACTATCTTTAGGGTCTGATAGCTTTATGGGAAGACAATCAAGGAAGATGATTACCCTGGGGGAGCACAGGGGTGGTAGGAGCACAGGAGGCACCACAACCACTCCTGGGGTGGGGTCAGAGGGGCTCTGAGAAGATACAGGTACCTATTTGTGACCTTTGAGTCCGCTCTGGCCCCTACTTCAAATAGGCTGCTTTCAGCGTCCTCAGGTCTGTACCCTCATCTCCACATCCCCTTGCGCTGACCCCCATGGGGGAGGACCTTGACTTCTGTTTCTCTTACACAGACCAGGGGGGTGCCAGCTGCTTGCAGCCACAGTCTTGCAGGCCAGCTGAGTTGCAGCTCTGTGACTGTCTCATACCAGTCATGCCTCCTCCTCCTGTATCCTGGCACTTCTCCATCCAAATCCACCTCAGATTTTTCCAGGCCATCACAGGTGCTCCTTCATCTTTAAAGGCTGGTTGTAGTGGTACAGCTTGGGGGTTGTTCTGTTTACTGTTTTGTGTGAGTGGTTTCGGGACCAAGCAGCACTCACCTCCCCCTTCTTTGAGGGCTAACCCAGCACTGTGCCCCTGGAGCTTCTCAACAAGAGCTTCCTCCTAGTAGTATCCTAACACAGACAGACGAGGAGGCCCAAGTGCATGGTGGTGTTGCCCAGTATGCCTGTTTACATCTGACCAGCACTTCACAGCTTGTAGAGCACCTTGAACTTTTACCTCATGAATCCCATGCACTTGTGAGGTCAGGATTCTTTGGTAGTGAGCAACAGATGATGGCTTTGGTCAATTGAATCAAAAGGCAGGTGTGGGAGAGGCAGTAGGCAGTTCACAGATTAGGTGGGAAACTGAGGGCCTAACTCAAAAAGGATCCATCAAGGCAGGAATGAGGCTCTTCAGGTGACTCCACAGAATCATTCAGTCCTGCGTCCCTCTGCTCAAGGCTCCAACTCCTTAGACAGTGCCTGATGGGCTTATTTAGGGCAGGGTCCCCACATCTCAGGTGTGATGAAAGTGCCCCTGAGGCTCCACAGGCATTGTTGACTCAACATCTAGCCCTCAGCTCATTCTCTCCACTTGTTCTGCTTCCCCCACAGCCCAGTCTGCCCTGACTCCTGCTCCCCAGCTTAGGTAACAGCACATCATCACCCTTGTCCTCTACACTAGGAATGGGGGCCTTCCTCTTCTCCAGGCTCCCTACTAGTTGGTTCTGACTTGACCTATTTTGTCTATAGCTCTCTTCTCCATCCCTGTGAGCATGCTCGAGTTCTAGCCCTCTCCTCTGGGTGGCTGTGGTCTTCTCCTAAAGGGTCTCTCTCCCATGCTGGCCTGCTCCCAACCAGCCTGAGGGATCTTGATAGGCTGCAGATCTGATCATACCATTCCCCTCCTTAAAAAACTTCAAACAGCATCTTTCTGCCCATAGCCATGCCTTTCAAACTTCCATGACCTAATCCGCAGTAAGAAATTTATTTTACATCGCACTGACTTCACAATACACTTATTTTTATTACTGAAGCAAAATCTCCAAGAATCGATACTTACCCGAGTTTCTATTCTTTCATCACTTTTAAAAACTTCTGGCCAAGACCCACTAAACTGATTTCACAATCTACTCATGAGTCATGATCTGTTTGAAAAGCATTAGTTGAAAGGATAAGGCCAAAGTCTCCTGGAGTGGCATCAAAGCCTCCTTCTCTCCCCAGCCCCAATCCACCTCCCAGCCTCACCACTACCCCTGCTCCAACTTCTTGTCAGCCCATCTCTTTGTGTTCCTTTGTGTGTCCTGCATGGGGCCTCCCCTTGAGTTGTTGCTCACCTCATTCCCTCTACCCAGACTGTTCTCCTTCCTCATGTCCCCTCTTCTCTCATACTTGAAGACTAAGTTCACCTCCAGGGGTTGGGTCAGAGGGCCTTTGTACCCTCAGAGCACCTCGGGGATGGCACTGGCTTCTGTTCAGGTGTCTACATCGGTTCAGGGACCCTGCCTCAGATCCTGTGTATCCAAGACCCCATCAGTCTTTATTTATTTTTTTATTTTATACAAGAGCTGGGATATAGGCCAGAGCTGTGGGAGGGTGAGAGGATTCACCAGAGACAGAGTGGGGAACAGAACAGGCAGATTGACGAAATACACTGGTGAGGGTTGCAGCGGGCGAGACAGGAGAGGTCTGACGCGCCATGTGGGATTCTCCCTGGCTGTCCGGGAATCGAACTGGTGCAGCAGAGGCTGCAGACATCTTCACAGCACTGCGCTCAACCCGGTACACCACCGGGGAGGCCCCCCATCAGTCTTTATTAAGGTGGTGGGCAAGTCTGCATTTTTACTTAACTACCCCACTGATCCTTATGCACATTGTGTTTATGGTTGACATTGATCAGACCCATCAGCAACTCCAACAGGCTGTGCTGTTCACTCATGTACATTCCAGTAAAAGCTGAGACCTCCTTCCTGTGTTTGCAGAATTCCCTGCCATATTGTCTTATTGGGAGACAAAGCCCACTTCCCCACAGAAGCTATAAGGAGTAGGTACTGTACTTCCAGTCCCCAGCCCTATGGCTTTGTCTTCAGCCAAGCAGTCTCACCTGGGACTTAGAATCAAGACCTAAGGACCCAAGAAACAGGCACAGGGGAGAACGCTGTTCCTGGAGATGGAGCAAGCTGAGGGATGTGTGCTCACGAGACAGGAGCCACATGACTGGCTCTGGCATGATTTCAGTCAAGCTTCCTCTTAAGTTGCCATTTTCAAAAGCAGACTCTGCAGTGGCCATTCTGGACTCACTTGATGACCTGTCAATGAACTACTTTTTCTCTTTAAACCAACCAGAGCTGACTTCCTTTGCCTCTCACTTGTATAAACCTTCAAAGCTGCATTTCCAACTTTCATCTGCATTTCTCTCAAGTCTACCCTAACACCCCTCCTGAGCACTTAGTAGCCAGCCATGACCTTGGACTTCTTTCCTATCAGTGAGGCCTGGTGTTGGTCAAGAAAAGGCTTGTGTTTCTTCCTTAGGGAGACAGGGCTAATCCCCACGTGACTCAGTGATGACTGTGGCTAAGGGTGTGATAAGTAAGCAGTCATGTGGGGCAGGAGAGTGCTGCTCCCAGAGCAGGGATAATGGATTCAGGCTTTCAATATTCCCAAACAAAGCACAGAAAAGCAGCAATTAGAATGTTCTCAGACTTTGGCTTGCTAACTAAGTGTATCCAATTGTCCTCTGGGGACAGGAATTCTTGTGGAGAAAACATGTTTTCTCTTCACTGGTGATCATCTCTCCACTTCTAACGACCCCAAGCCAACCAGCTGAGATCAGTGACTAAGACTTTGGGTTCCAGCAGGCAAAAAACAGCCAGTTGGCCAGGAAGGCTCCTGGGCCCCTGCAGACCTGCAGGCTGCCTCATGCTTGGGATGATGGTGGGGATGGTGCGATGATAACACATCAGCTGTCCCGGTCAGCCTCTGGCAAGAAATGGGAAGCACCCACCAATGGTGCCCTAGAAGGAGTTATTAAAGGGGCTATTTACCAAGGTGTGGGAGCATTAGGAGATACCAGTAAAGAGATTTGATGAAGCACCAGGACTGACAACAGCCAGGATCAAACCCCTCCACCTCTAGCCTGAGGGGCAAAGAGAAGGAACTGAAACTAGAAACTGGAGAGGGGAGCTCTAAGAGAAGGTGCCTACTGGGCTGTGGCCTTCTGGACTGAGACAACAGGGCTACCAGTCCTGGAGCGTGGGAGTGGGGGATAAATATTCTGATCTCTTTCTTCTCCCACACTTTGGCTTTCCCTCAGCTTTTCTCATTGACTGAACCCAACTCAACCATTTTACAGATAAGTAAAGTGAGGGTAAATAACTTGTCCAAAGTAAGTGAATCTAATCTGTGTTCTTAAGGTCTGTGATGAGAAGTCCAGTCAGACAGCCACTGGCTACACATGGCTATTTAAATATAAATTCATTGATATTAAATAATATGAAAACATCTACTCCATCCCACGAACCATGTTTCAAATGCTCCCTTCCCCCACGGAACAAGTAGCTACCATATGGGACAGTGTAGATATAGAACATGGCCACCCTTCTGGAGAATTCTACTGGACAACCCTGCACTAGATCTGGATACTTTGACCTGAACCCTTTTAACCCCTAATCCCTTGCAAGCCACACATATGCCCTGTGGGTAGCTGTGGTATTCCTGTGGTGGAGAAGACAGGGGTCAGACTGGTTTAGAGAGTTTTAGGACATTTCATTGCCCTCTTGATGGTTGCCAGACAATGTGGCCTCAAGCAAGCGCAAAAGAGACAAATCTGAGATGGTTTTATATAGGCCATGCCCTTTCTCATAATCTAAAGTCCCTTTACTGTTCTACTCTCGATATATCAGTATCGAGGACAGCAGCAGCATTTATATCAAAGGAGGCATGAGAAACATGCTCATCCTCATCCCATTTAGGAGACAGTCATCCCTGGGGCTTAGAGGTGCTGGCACCCCATGATATACAGCACGCTTCCATCAGCTCCCACTGGACAATTCTCAGTTGGATTTAATGATCCCCAACACTTGACAGCAATAGATCATCTCCTAAATGTCCAGCATTCAGTAGATGAGATGAATGCTGAAGACAATATAAATCTTACCTATCAAATAGGCCAAAAGTGAAGGCTAGCTCTGTCTAGACTGTTGGAGCATTGTGCAAAGGAAAGAGAGTCAGTATCAGATGACCCTCCCTGCATGTTCCAGATGCATGGTCTTAGTAATCTATAAAAGCCCTTTCTGGGAGAAGGAACAAAACTATCACTCTAAACTACCTGTAATTCTATCTCCAGTAAACATTAGTGCTATGGTTAAATATAAACATCTCATATGTGATCAATTATAGGTTGACTTGCATGGTTATACTGTGTGTGCTCTTTGTTTTGTGTATCTGAACATTTTGCATCTCATTAAGCAATAGTAACCTTCGCTGCTAACATTCATTGCTGCTTACTATGTGCTGAGCTCTGTGCACTTGACACGTATTATCTCATTTCTCACAACAGTAGTATAAGATAGGAACTATTACTATTCTGGTTTTTATAGATGAGGAAAACAAGGCACAGGGATCAAGAATCTTGTTCAGGGTCACACAGCTAGTTTAATGCAGAACTAGGACTATCAATAGATCCGTCTGACGCCCAAACTCATGCCTTTTCTGTCATGATGCTATTCTACAATGTTTTGCACACTCGTTTAGCTCTGGAGTGCATTATTTTTTTTTTAAAAAGATTTATTTATGCATGCATGCAAGAACTGGCATACAGGCCACAGGTGCGGGGGGTAAGAGGATTCACCAGAAACAGAGTGGGGAGCAGAACAGGCATATCTACTGAAATACACTGCTGAGGGGAGCAGTGGGTGAGACAGGAGCTGCGCGTGTGGATCAGGTCACTGGCCAGTGATCGAATTCCTGCTGCAGTGGCTGCAGATAGTTTCATAGTGCTGAGACTTAACCCCTTGCACCACCAGGGAGGCCCCTGGAGTGCATTATTGAAGGGAACTTTTCCATAAGTCTACTAAGTAATACAGAGGTAGAGCTGGACTGGTTGAAATGGGGCTGGGGCTGTTTCTTTCCCGCAGACCCCACCCCCACAGTCACCCCTGAATCAACCCCCTGTCCCATGATAAGCAATCCTCACAATATATTTTTTGCACATTCATTCTTTTTTTCTGTTTACATTTCTAGAAGTAAAATGTTTGGGTCAAAAATGTGCCAGCTTTAATACTTACCTCTCCTTTGGAAAGAGAAAAAGACATCATTTCCCAAGTGTGTAGCAAGGTTCTGCATATCTTCCCACTATTGGAGAGTGGTAGTGAACAGTAGACAGTTGCATATGCAGAGGTATACTTGTTTACAAACTTGTTTTTAATTGACATTTTTTTTGGTTGCAAATATATCAGTTTATTGACCATTAGCCTTCCTTCTTTTGTACATATATACTATATCATCACAACTTTTGCTTTTTATTTTCCCCTTACTGGCACAGTGGCCTTTGATTATTCTAAAAATGAATTTATTACGTAGGGTTAATTAATCCTTTACACGTCATACAGAAGCAGAGGTTATATATTCACAGGTGTCCCATAAAATATGTCACATTGAGCTTTATTACTTTTATGGGGTATTTGATTTACAGTCTTAATTTCTAGACCACAGGGTCAAGAAAACATTTCCATGTTATTCACTACTTATAAAATCTTAACTCTCTAATCTATTTTTAATTTACTTTGGTACATTATACAAGGAAATGAACTAACTTCCTTATATAGCTCACTCCCTTTGTTTGATGTTCTTGCTGGATAGCAATGGCTAGAACTGACAGAGCAGTGTTCAAGTTTAGCATGGTGGTTATCAACCCTGAGCTATTTTGCACCCCTTTCTTCCAAGAACATTTGTCAAAGTGTGGAGAAATTTTTGGTTTTGGGATGTGGGGTGGGGCAGTGTGTGTGCTGTGTCCTCTAGTAGCTGAGAGTATGGGTGCTGCTAACCTTCTTTTGTACGCAGACTGTCCCTCAAAACAAAGAGTCACCTGACCTAGAATGGCAGTGGAGCTGAGGGTGAGAAGGAATCAGCAGATTCCTTTTGCTTTCTGTCCTTACCCCATTGCAAACTAGAGCTTCATTCCTTGAAGACAACTTGCCTTCATGTCCGTATTCATCCCTTTGGAATGCCTCTGGAAATTTATTGTCTATGAAAGACAGCGTGAAGCAGACAGTGCTATAAAGCAACACAGATGCCTGGGTCAACAGTGAATGAAGAATAAAGAGCAATACAGACACGGATAATTGCATTACCCCTGTGTACTGTTGCGTTTCCTGTCTCTAGGTATTTGTTCTCCCTTGACAAGGAGGTAAGAGTCTCTTCAGTGACCCTCCTAGGAGTCTCTCCTGGAACTTAAGATTGTGAGTTAAAGCATCACAATAGGTGGACTCTGCAGGAACCTGGACATTGGTGTCATGAAGATGTGGGTTCAAGTCCCAGCCTCACCACTCATGGCCTGGGGGTGTGAGCTTCTGGCTCCAAGCCTTTCCCATATAACATATTCTTACCTTGGATGTCATGAAGTGTGCATTGGGCTTTATAAGTAAATACCTCGCTCAACATCTGGAGCATAGTAAGTGCTTAGTATGCATCCCTGTGGCGTCTCAAGCGCCTGTGACTACAGCTCTGGATAGTGCTCAGCTCAGGTCTGAAAAAGGCACAGAAATCCACCTTTGCTCTTAAACAGCCTCTGGGAGCCCAGAAACCAAGGAAGGAGACCTGCCGCAGCACCTGCTCAGAGTTTGACGCCACTTATTTAAAATTTTTTTTAAATATTTACTGCAAACCTATGAGATCTATAATTTTATTATTGCCATTTTATTCGTGAGGAAGCAGAGGCTAATACCTTGCCAGAAGTTCATGCCAGAGTTCGTTTTAGATCCCTGCTCTCAGCCATTTAGTTGGCTGCGTCCCTACCCTGTCAACCCCAACCCCTGACAGTCCAGCAGAAGGACCTCAATCAGACCACCCTCACCCTCCAGATGCTCCCTGTCCTCCTTTCAGGGAGACCCCAAAGCTAGAGGTCCGCAGGCAGCACTGGATGGGTACTAAGGAGAAGGGTGTGGCAATCTGGGCCTCCCCAGTGGCGCCGCAGCTGAGCACTGGGTTGCGAAGCTGCCTGCAGCCTCTGCAGCTCCGGTTCGATCCCCGGCCGCAGGGCGAGGGTCCCACATGGTGCGCAGACCTCTCCTGCCGCCCGCTGCTCCCCTCAGCAGTGTAGTTCGTCAGTCTGCCTGCTCTGTTCTCCACTCTGGCTCTGGTGAATTCTCTCACCCTCCCGCACTTCTGACTGTACCCAGTGCTTGTATAAATAAATAAATAAATCTTTAAAAAAAAAAAAAAAAGAAGGGTGTGGCAATCTTTGGCAGCCTTTGCCCAGAGCAGCTGCTGGAGGCACCACCAGCTGACAGAGAGAGCTCTGTGCTCAAGTGCCATCCCTAGAGGGCCTGACATTCCCAGCATCCCAGAACTGTCCCCTGGAGTGGATGGCAGCCTGACTGGCTTCCTGGTCTTGGGAAATGTACTTAAGCTCTCCATGCTTCAGCTGGCGTCTGAGAGGAGATTCAATTACATGGAAATGAGCCTGAATCCTGCAGGGCCTCTCTCTTAATCACCAGCTGGAAAATGCAACCATCTAAGAAACAGGCAGCCACCCAGGCCATGACCTCATTAACCTAATCCTGTTAGCCTCCCCTTCTCCTCTGCCACAGGGCTGCTGGAAAGGGTGACCTTCAGGAACAGAGGACTCTTCCAGAGATGCTGCATCTGGGTGTGGGGCGGGTGTGGCCTGGCCATGGCAGGACTAGGGCGGGAGTCTTCATGGCTGCATCTGGAGAGGGTCTGTGAGACAGAAGCCTGACCAAGTGGCAACAGCCTCTTCCTCCATGGAAGTTCCACTGCCAGCACCACCTTGTGCTGGGCTTGTCCAGCATCAGGACTCTGACACCAGGCACTGAACATATATAGAACATAGTCCTTAATTCCCACTACTATACCTTCCTCCCTTGCAGGTACAGGAAATTAGTCTCAGAGCAGTCAGGTAGCTTTCCCAAAGACACAGCAGCAGAACTGGATTTGATCCCAGTTTGGGCTAACTTGAAAGCCCATATGTTTAGAATGTGGGGGTATCAATGTACCTGATACAATGGAATGAGGCTCCATCTATAGCAAGTTCCTGCAACGTGTCCATTCTTCTAGGCTGGAACTAGGGCACTGCTAGGGACTAGCCTTCCTCCCAGAGGACAGAAGAGGCCCCTTTGCACTTGTGCTTGAGGGGGACTCTGGCCTAGGGCAAGTGCTGGTGTCCACCTGTGGATTTTCTGGGGACCCAGCTCTGAGGCAGCTGAGCAGTAGCTGCCCTTCATGTGTACCCTTAGGTGCCTGCCACACGATCTCAGTGCCTCTTTCTGGGCATGCATGGACAGTACTTCCCCACAAAGGTACAGTTTCTCGTGTATTTTTAAATCTTGCCACTTCCCCCCAGGGGGGAGGTGAGTCTGCTTCCCCTCTGTTTGAAAGGGCTTTGATGACTAGAAAGGGTGGGAGAGATGTGCTGGGACTTCCCACAGCCTGAAGGCCATGCAGCTGACCTTTGAATAACTGGCTTCAACTGTGGAGTCACTGACGCATGGAATTTTTTTTAAAGATTTATTTTTATTTATGTATACAGATCTGGGGTGTAGGCCAGAGGTATGCAGGGGGTGGGGGAGGAATAAGAGAATTCATCAGAGACAGTGGGGAGCAGAGCAGAACAGGAGGATCTACCGAAATACACTGCTGAGGGGAGCAGCAGGTGGGACAGGAGAGGTCTGCTGCGCCATGTGGATCAGTTCCCTGGCCAGGGATCAAACTCGTGCTGCAGTGGCTGGCAATAGCTTGTTAACACTGATACTTTAACCCCTGTGCCACCAGGGAGGCCCCACACATGGATTTTTTTCAATAAATATATTGGAAAATGTTTGGAGATTATCAGCGCATGAGTCATTATACCTGTAGATAAATAGGATTTTCTTTCTCACATTCTCTTTCATTTTTGACGTCCAGTGGTGGTGATACTCAACATCTAGTGTTTTGTATCATGGGAGACATTATTGATAGAGGCAGTGACAAGTGATTCATCTTGTAAACAGATGTCGTGGACTTACAGTAAGGAGACACACAGTGAGATGCTGCAAATCTATTTCCTCCTCCTTGTGGTTTTCTTAATTACATTTTCTTTTCTGTACCTTGCTGTTTTATAAGGATACAGGATATAATACATCTCTCCTACAAAATATTTACCAATGGAGTGTTCATTGCTGGTAAGGCTTCTGGTCAACAGCAGGCTATTAATAGTTTTGTCAAAAGTTATATCGGATTTTTGACTACACAGGGGTCGGCACCCCTAACTCCTGCATTGTTTAAGGGTCAACTGGACAGTTTCTTTCTGGAACTTTCTCTTTGGGGATGCTTGCCTTTGGGACACAACTGCCGTGTTGTGAGGAAGCACAGGACTCATGAGGAGGCCATGTGTGTATTCTGGGGGACAGACCCAGCGTAGGTCTCAGCCAACAACTGCACCAACCACTGGGCACATGGGAGGGTCACATCTAGTGAGCATTTGCGTTCAGCCCTCAGCCTCCAAACTCCCCCAGCTGGCATGGAGTGGAACAGGGGCAAGCCTGTGCTGCTGAGCCTTGCTCAGTTGCAGATTTGTGAGAAAATAAATAGTTTTGCTTTTAAGTCGCTTGATTTTGGAGTGGTTTGTATGCAGTCCCTGTAACTGGAGCATCCTGGACTCATTGCTTTCTAGAACAGCCCATTACAGGCACATACAGGGCTACCCACCAAGATCCTGCTCCCCAGGCCTGGCCCCAAAGCTCAGGGCTGCCTCAGCCTCAAAGAATGGCTTTTTGTAAGTGTTTTTCCCAGGGGGGCACCTCTTCCTTTTCTCCTCAAGGGAAGTGAGAGGCTAGCTGCCTCTCTGCTCCCAAAGTTTAAATTCCTAGAACATTTTTTTTTCTTGTTGAATAAAATCTCTACTTTTAAATTTTCATGCATTTGTCCTAAGGCTATTACAGCGTTCTTGAGAATTAATACAGTTTATTTCTGGTGTTTGGATGTTCGAAGACAACCCCCTGTGGTCTCCCTGAGCCTTCTGCTTATCTGGTTAAACCTCACAGTTTTTCTGGCTTTTCCTCTTAGAAAAATGGTTTTTAGATTCTTCACCGTCCTGACTACCTTCTTTCTTCGTAAACCTCTGCCATAGTCTGGCTCCAAAATGGGCTCCTCTCCTGAGACAGCACCTGGCCCCTATCTGAAGTAAGCACTCAGCAGGCTCTAGGGTAGTGTTTCCCAGTTTCTTGAAAGGTAAGTTTAATTAGGCATTGACCACTGGCTCCAAGGTGTGTGAGTCGAGGCTTCTTGCTGCCCACACAGATTCATTCCCTGTGTCTGGGAGGTCAGACCTATATTTTCCTATGAGGACACAACTATGTCACCAGCAGCAGCTCCATCTGGTTTCAAAACATTTCCATCACCCCCCCCAAGCCCATTATAAAGTTACTCTCCATTCCCCAACCCCCAGGCCCTGGCAACCACTGATCTGCGTCTGCTCTGAAGACTTGCCTATTCTGAATATTTCATAGAAAGGTTATGATAAGATACGTGAGCATTTTCACTTAGCATGATATCATCCACTTTTTAGCATCTATGTCTTCCCCTGGTCCAGACAGGCAAACAAGTCACTCAATGGTTGGGCCCCATCTGCCTATCTTCTGTCTTGGTCACCTTAGAATTGTTTGGGTCTAGATGTTGGGGATCAGTGAAACTGAGACACTGTTAGGACAGTCAGGCCCCAAATCCATCCTTCCCTTTTGCTGAGAAGTGGCTTTCCTGATCTCAGATTCTCTCTTGGCCCTGAGGAGGGACTGATGAGTCCCTTGGCTACCCAGAGTTGGGCGAGGCCCTGATAAGGGGCTGGTATAGGGTGAAGCCCTCTGGCCTCCCCCACCTGGCCTCACAGATAGAAGGTACCCACTCCTTAGAGCTCCAGCTAGGTCAAGAAAGGCTCCTCAAACCCTTTGCTTCCTGGCATTTCTATCTTCCAATGTTGAGCAGGAATTGGCTCATCAGAAGCTCCTTCAGAGCCCATGGGCATGTCCAGATGTAACCAGGTGCCCCCGCTGCAGTGGTGAGCGCAGCCACAGTAGGGAGAGGGGTGGCGAGTCTGCTTAGACTTTCCGAGGTGGCTGGTTGACCAGGAAGACGAAGCGGGGGGGTGGGGGGGTGGGGGGGGTGGTGCCGTGATGAGACCACTGGGTACCCCGCAGACTTCAGGCTCTCCTTTGCTCTTCTCTCAGAGTTAAGATTCTTCTGTCAGAATGCACCTCTATTTTCCTTTTTCTGTTTATTGTTCTTTTTCTTCCATTTCCCCTTTTTCTCTGGAGGTCTTCCATTTCACTCAGCATAAAGCAAAGGCCTTGCAAGGCAAACAGTGTCCTAACGATTGGTGTCCTTTTCCTCTGAGCTCCCCTCCTTATTGTTCTGGAACACCCTCGGCCTGCTGCCACCTCAGCATCTTTGCATGTATTGTTCTTATCTTCTCCCCATTTAGTCGTAGTCCCTCTCATGGGACTCAGATGTCACCTTCTCTCCCACTCTGTCTCAAATTCCAACACTTTGTTCTGTCCTCTTATTACCTTATTTTTTTTGTCATTAAATGTAAGCTAATTTGTATGTGTGTGTTATTGTTTCTCTTCTTTTCTGCCTGTCTATCCAACTAGGCTGGAACTTCCACAAGGGCAGGGATTTTGGTTCATTTCTCTATACCCAGTGCCTGGCACATGGCACACGCTTTATAAATACTTGTTAAAGGATCAGTGAATGCTCTGTACTGACGCCCAAGGTGTCTGAAGCCTCGATAGGGTGCTGCTGCTTAAATCTGGGTGTGGAGTTGAGACTGAACTGAACACATAGCTACCCCCACTAACCTCAGCGTCACCGGCTTGGCTGAACAGGTCACAGGAGGGATTGTGGCAGGTGTCTAATTAGAGATTTGTCTTTATCCCTGTTGTCCTCAAGCATAGAAGATGTTGTGTGGCTTGCCCAAGTAAAGCTAAAGTTTGGGAAATCCAGATTTTCCAGCTTTCTGTGTGAACAGCTCTCGGGAAAGTGATTCCTAGGCAGTGAGACCTCAGTGGTTGACCTGAGATCTGTCTGGAAATTGTAATTCTCTGAGCAGAGAGTGCAGGGAATGGGCTGGGGTTTGGGAGATTTTCCTGAGTTCTGCTGACACCATTCGTGGACAGCATCCAGGAAATACAAAGGGATTCTGTAATCCCGAGATGTTGGTGTGAGTAAGAGCCTGCAAAACCCCTGTTTAGATTTAGATATAAATTATTTTGAAAAGAGGGTGAGTAGTGGCCCAGAAAATATGTCCCTTATAAATTATCACTTTGCCAGGTGTGTGTGTTTCTGTGCCTGTGTGTCCACGTCAGTGTGTGTGTTTCAGTATCTCTCTGTGTATGTGTGTCTGCTTGTATATGTCTGTGTGTGTGTGTCTGTAAGTCTCTGTGTCCATGTGTGTGGTTCTCTGTATCTGTGCGTGCGGTCTATGTCTGTGCGTGTATGCTCTGGGTGTGTCTGTGTGTGCATGAAGGAGATGGGGAGATGGGCAATAGAATGGTAGTCCTGGATTCTCCCTTCGTGACACTTGATACAGTCTCTGGCATGCATGGTATTTAGTGTCAATACAGCTCTCTGAGACTTGCACATAATTGTTTTATCTCCTTCTGTTTTATTTCTCTAACACAGTGGTTTTCAATCCTGGCTGCCCATTAGCCTCATCTGGAGAGCTTTATAAAACACTGAGGTCCAGGTTTTACTCCACGCTGGTTAAATCAGTTTTTGAACATGGGACCTGGATACTGGATTTTTGTGAAGCTCACAAGTGATTGTGGTTTCAGCCAGGGCTATGCTTCACTGCTTTAATCTCTACGAGGTGTGTGTCGAGAGGTTGTAGTGGGGGGTTGGAGGAAACTATACTGACCCTGAAGCCTGGAAGTTTGATACTGAATTTGTCATTCAATCATTTTTTTACTCTGAGCAGGCTACTTTCTTTCTTCTCCTTAATTTTCCTTTTGGTAATATGGGGGCCATCTCCTGCCTACCTCTTGCCCATGGTTTGAGTGAGGTCTTTTATGTGGAAGGGCTTTGTAAATTCTGAAAGGCTATTAAAAACCCAAGGGAATATTATGAATATTATTTGTAACTTTTTGTAAAGACCCCCAAAATGAGGTCGGAGGTGGGTGTATAATTATAGCAAGGTCGAAGTAAAAGAAAAAGCTGCAAGGCATGTGCTCTTGGGCCGTGTAATTCCAATTCTATGACTTGGGTTTGCAGAAAGAAACCAAGCCAGTAATGCCTGTGCATGTAATTCTGGGAGCTGACACCAGGTGGTGCCTGATTCATGGTGTAGGCAGTAAGGTAGCAGGGACTTGCTTGATTAAAAGAAAATTTTTTCACTGACGTTACAGCTTATATATCAAGATAAGTGCTTCAGTACTCTTCTCACACTGTCTTTGCACAATCAGGTGGTTTTCATTCTGTCCAGAGGCCCCTCCTTAGGTTTCTCCTCTCCTGGTACTTTTGGCTATTGCCCTATAAACCCTAATTCTGGGACCTGCAGTTAGAGCTCTGCCCGCTCAGATTTCAGAGCAACATCAAAAAGCTTGGCTTGCTGGCAGTGAACCAGAAGAAGGTCTGCTTGGCTCCTCTGCAGACTTAATTAGCTCTTGAGCTGCTCTTCTGTCAATCTGGCCTGCTCTGTGCCTTCCTCCCCCCTCACTTCTAAGGGGGAGAATCTCATTTTCTGCTCCCGCGGGTCCATTCTTTGCAAGTCACTTTAGCTTTCTTTCCTTTCTGCGATCAAGAGAGTGAGATGGAGATGTCATGGCGGGTAATTGCAAAAGCTGGCTGACACTTTTTCCTTCTGCAATTAAGGAAGAGTGACTTTGTTATAGAGCTAAATCATTTATTCCTGTCTTTGAAACTCACCCCTGTGTACAAGTTACTTTGCACAAAATAACTCAATATTTTTATAGAAATAAAGGAGCATCAGGTTTTCTTAAAGAACCTGGGTGGTTGTTTTTTCCCCCATCTTTGTTTGAGAAACACATCTGAAACACAGTTGTGGATCTTCTGGCTCAATTTGTAGAAATACAAAAATTTTGGAACAGCACAGAACAATTAACAATCATTAACAATAAACAACACTAATTGCTCTTGGGAAGGGGACTAGGTTTTTAAACTGGTCATATTCTCATGTAAATCTTCTGTGGTAGGAAAGACAGGGGATTCTTCAGCTGATTCAGTGCAATTTTTTAAAAATATGTATTTATTACATCATCCTTCATTTTTGTACAATGTATGATTTCCCGTGAAATTCCCACCACCAATTCACCCGTGCACCATCACCATAGTCCCTTGTGCTCTTCCCACCCCTGTAACTCTTTGTAAAGACCCCCTAAATGAAGTTGGAGGTGGGTGTATAATTATAGCAAGGTCGAAGTAAAAGAAAAAGCTGCAAGGCATGTACTCTGATTCAGTGTAGTCTTATTTTACTCCATCGGCACCTAAAGAATAGATATAGAAGGGATGTCCCTCCCCACTTCTCACTAGCAGTGCAGACCCCAACAATGCTTTTGTAAAGGCTTATGAGGTCTTGGTGGGGAGTAGAGAGAGGGATTTCCAGATGAAGCACTCAGAAACCAAGAAGAGAAGCCTCTGGGGAAATTGCTGAATGCTGTCAAAGTGAAGTCCCCCTCTGGCCCTGGCTGGAGGATAGCTGGGTTGGGGCTGACTAGGTGTAGGCAGGGAGAGGCACTTGATCTGAGTGGAGGCTAGGAGCCTAGGCAGCATCTGGACTCTAGAACAAGGCCCTTCACTGAGTTTAATAGGATTCTCCCCGCCCCTAACTGCATGCCCTCCTCCTTCTGGGGCAAAATCCCTAGATCATCACCCAGGCCCCTGCAATCCCCTCTAACGACACCTTTCTCTCGCTCCTTTCTAGAACCTTCTCTGCATCGCTGAGAACTTCTTCCTTTCCAAGCCACCAGTCCTTCCTTCTCTCTCTCCTTGTTCATTCCTTAAGACCATAATGGCCTGTTAGAGCTGATCCCAAATCGACCAAAGACCTGAACTGTCTTTTCCCTGGGCAGGCAGGTCTTAACCTCCCCATCTTTTCAATAGGCAAAGTAAGTAGCAAAAGGAGAAACCGTTAAAATTTCATCTTACAATGGTCTGGCCGTTGATAGCCTACCTCTTTGTTTGTTGTTTTTTTTTTTTTTTAATTTTATTTATTTATTTATACAAGCACTGGGTACAGTCAGAAGCACGGGAGGGTGAGAGAATTCACCTGAGCCAGAGCGGGGAACAGAACAGGCAGACTGACGAAATACACTGCTGAGGGGAGCAGCAGGCGTGGCAGGAGAGGTCTGCTTTGCCATGTGGGACCTTTGCCTGCGGCCGGGGATCAAACCGGTGCTGCAGAGGCTGCGGGCACCTTCACAGCCCAGCGCTCAACTGCTGCGCCACCAGGGGAGGCCCTTACCTCTTTGTTTAAATAAAAACACATCTGAATAAAACACAAGTTTTAAACCATGGCACACTCGCTTTGCTTTTTGTTCCAGCCTCAGTGAGCTGCTCCTTAAGAGGCTTTGCTGTTCCACTTTTAGGGCTTGTGCCTGCGGTTCCCCTGCCTGGAGCACTTCTCTCCTCATCATGTCTTCTCTTCCCTCACCTCTTTCCTTTCATAGTGTTCCCCTGGGCATCTCTTCATCTTGTAAAAGCATAATTCTCTGATAAAGTTATTTGTTAGCATGTGCCAAACTTTCATCAACTCATGGATGAGGTTGGGTAAATTGCTGCAGGAATGGTTCCCAATTTTTCCACTTTCCCTGTATCAACATCACACCTTGCTTGGCCACATGACATGCTTGGATTAATGGGTCAATAAACAAATGAGAAAGAAACTGAGACTCAAAAAGTACCTGCATATTGGTGCTTGCCCTCCCTGGCTGCTCTTGGAATCCAGCAGCTACTGTATAAAAAGGAGACTAGCTGGCTGGCTGATGAGACCCAGGATCTGGTTGTCCCGCTCCCGCCCATTGCACTTGGCCAGTCACTGGACACACAGGTGAGGATTTTCCATCACCTGGTGTCACGCGTTCTGCCAGCTAACACAGGTACATAAACAAACCCTTGCCATTCGCCATGCTGTGTTAGAAAGGAAGAACATCCCAGCCAAGACAGAGTCATGCATGAACTTTGGTTTTTGCTTTAAGCCACTCAGTTTGGAGTTCTGCTACACAGTTGAACTGATAATGAGGGAATCTACAGGAAAAAAAAAAAAAGATGATTTGCTACAGATACAAGAAACTGGTGAAACCAAGGCTAGACGGTTAAATTGGTTTTAGACCCCAAAGTATAAGAAAGAAGAAAACAATGTATCTCGCTTTCTCTTTGAGGTTTGCTTTCACAGATAGCAGAGCTTGGGCCTTGCCAGCAAAAGACACAGCCTGAGCAAAGCAGGGGCAGCTGCTCACCTTGAGCTGAGCCCCAAATTCTGCTTGTGCCTGGAGTCTCAGAAAGCAGGCAGAAAGTAGGGGGGTGCAGTGGCTACCCAAGGACAGGGTAATAGAAATTCACAACTCTGCTATCTGAAGAAGAGCTTCTCATCGCTTCTCGGCCTTTTGGCTAAGATCAAGTGAAGAAGAGCTTCTTCCCACTTTTTCATATGTGAACTGGTCTGTCACTATATAATAAGCTTCACATTTCTTTGCCCCAACCTGTTTTTCGGCCAATAAGACTTAACTTCTTTGTTCTCAGTCCTCATTCTGGAAAACCTATACAACTCATTCTTTTTTTTTTTTTTTTTTAAGGGTTTATTTATGCATACAGGACCTGGGGTACGGCCAGAGGCGTGGGGGGGTGAGAAGATTCACCAGAGACATAGTGGGGAACAGAACAGGCATATTGACTGAAATACACTGCTGAGGGGAGCAGTGGGTGAGTTAAGAGGTCTGCTGCGCCATGTGGGTAGCTCCCTGGCCAGGGATTGAACTCGTGCTGCAGTGGCTGTAGATAGCTTCATAGGGTGCATCTCAACCCCTTGCGCCACCAGGGAGGCCCCTCATTCCTTTCTTAACCAGGGAAGTAGATTTGAGTTTATCTCCTACCTCTATGCCAATCAGTTCATA
Source organism: Talpa europaea (assembly GCF_964194135.1). Classification (NCBI taxonomy): domain Eukaryota; kingdom Metazoa; phylum Chordata; class Mammalia; order Eulipotyphla; family Talpidae; genus Talpa; species Talpa europaea. The sequence continues at coordinate 94,436,131 of NC_140074.1, forward strand.
ATAAGCTAATTTCTCTTCACAAAAGCCTGATTTGTGTTCTTTGGGTAGAGGACCCTGACTGCTCAATAACTGGGGTTTGTGCAGTCAGTGGACAAATGTGCTGAAATAAAACTGAAAATTCAGTGTCAAACTGGTTCTATACAACAATGCAAGAAACAGTTATCTTCTATGCAAGGTTCAGAAATGGCAGTGTTTACGAAATTCAAGGAAAAGTTTACCTTTAAAAAAAATGTGAGAGTGTTAGACTTCACAAGAACTGGCTTGCCAGATCCCGCACCCCACCCTCCCATGAACATTTAAAGCAAAAAAAATTTTAAAATTGACAAGGTTGTCAAGTTTACATAAGCCTTTTCATGGTGAAAAACACCACTTAATCACACTGGAATCGGATAGTATCAGTGTCAGTGTTTATTTCTACATTTTTTTTTAATTGGATGAAAAAAGATCAAGTCTCTTGATCAGTTTTATATAAGTTCATTTCTAATTTTAAACCGAGGTTCTATTCAAGTATTTGTCAAGCAAAGTCACATTCTCTGACAGGGTCAGATGACTCTCTGGTGGGTTTTTTAGAAAATGCTCCAGCATAGCATGAAATGATAACACAACTACCCTTTGTCTTATTTCCAAGTCATGGATAATTAACCATAACTGATCTTTCCTGACCCTGGAGCCCTGGTAAGCACCCACCCTTTGTTCTGGCATAGCACCTGGATCCACTTATGACAGTCTATTCTTATCTTATAAATGCTGTATTGCTTGCAAGGTCTCCTCCTCTAGATCATGACCTCCAGTAGGGTGGGGATGCGTGTCATTCACCTTTGGATTCCTGAGGTTCAGCAAAGGACCTTGTATAAACATTTGTTAAATGAATGGATCAGAAATGTGTTCTTCCCAGAACCAGGGACAGCGTCTCCCCTACTTGGCAGAGCCAGCAATGCTAGGGCTGCTTTGTTATGCATTTTCCCAGATGATTCCTCTAAAGTTGTGTTGTGGAGCCACCTGGTACTCCTAGTGTAAGTCCATTCTATGCATCTCTCCCCGAAACTCTGTTCCAGGACACCATCCCATTGGGTTTGAAACTGGGCACAGGGGAGTATTTATACCATGGAAACCAGCAAAGGCTACAAAGGGGGTTTGGGGTTTTGCGAGCTAGTTTACCAGCACACCACTGATTCTGCTCATCTCTGGTCAAAGGACTACTGTTTGGGAATTGTTGCCCTGCAGTAGGGTTAGCAGCCTCTGCCTGCTTTTGTACTGCCTATGGGCTTGGGATTTTTTTTTTTTTTACATTATTAAAATGTTGGAATGGGAGGAGATAGGGAGAAGAAGTAGGAAGAGGAGGAGGGGAGGATGGGGGGGGGTGAGAAGGAGAATAAGACAAGGAGGAAAGGAGGAGAAGTGAAAGAGATCATATGAAAGCCTGCAAAGACTAAAATATTTACTGTCTGACTTTTTATGGCATTTGCTGACCCCTGACCTAGGGAAGCTTCTTTACCCTGACTGTTAAAATCACCTTGGAAATCTTGTAACACATTCTAATGCTTAAACCCTGTAATGCTGCAGATGGGATCTGGGAAATCTATGTATTTGAACAGCTCCCCAGGGAACTCACACCGTTCTGTCTGGGGTTCCAGGTCTCTTGGTGCCCAACTTCCCTCATGGTTTCCCTAACTTGTCTTTATTAACATTTCTATCTGGTCCCAGCCAGCCACTGTGGTTCTGTTTAGGGTGTCTTGGTTCTGAAAGGCATTGTGAGGGTGGGGCCTCAAGGTGAGCACATCTGCAGACTGGGGGTGCAAGAGGGGTATCTTCCTTACTCCCATTCTAGTGCTGGTAGTTCACCAGAGATTGGGCAGAAACATTCTTGTTTTTTGGGGTAAGTAGACTAGAGGAGAAGTTATTAATCACCCATGCCTGAAGCAGGGAGAGTATTTAGGAATTGGGGTGCCATCTCATTGCATACCTTTGAGAAGGTAGGGGGTATAGGGTTTTAGAAAATGCACCCATCACCTAATTTATGTGCCCATTTTCTTTATGGTATGACTATAAAGGAATGTAGGATGTTTTTTAACCAACATCTGTGAGTCAAAAATTCAACTCAGGGGCCTGGGGTAGAATACATAACCCTGTGGGGCTGCCATTACTACAGTAGCTGTGAAACTTCTGGATTCCAGATCCTGAAGCAAATTCTTTTGAATTTATTCTGTATTGGCAATTTCCCTTGAGGAAAATAACTTAGAAATTACCAAAATTCAAGTGGAATCAAATGGATTGATACAATTTGGGGGATCTAATAATTGTATAAAATAAATTGAATACACATACAGGCACCATGTATTAGTGATTAAGAGCATAGATTCTGGAGCCAGATCATCTGGGTTCAAAACCAGGCTCCGCTACTTACTGGCCCTGAAAACTTGGTCATGTTACTTAAATGTTGAGCCTTATTTTTCTCAACTGTAAAACAGGATCACATTTATTTCATAGTTGTAGTTGTGAGGATTAAATGCATTCATATATGCAAAGGGCTTATTATTGAAAACCTAGTGCAACACATACTGGCTTTAAGAATGTCAGAAGAAACTTTAGAAATGCTTTGGCCATGGCAGCAGCAAGAGTGTATGAAACCTACAGTTTCTTAGCACGGCAGTTTCAAAGGACTCATTAGAATTCACATATAGCTCCATTAGGCAAGTTTTCAAACTCTGCCTTCTCCTTGTCCCCTGAAGAGGATGCTAGATAAACCCATGTTGTCTCCCATTGTCGTTGAAAGTCCAATCTTACTAGAAGAATTCTTTTGAGCTTTGTAATGTGGGCTGGTAAGCAAAGGGAGAGAAGGGATGACTGGGCAGAATTTTCAATAAGAACTTCCAAGAAGACATTCTAGCCCAAATGGTTAGAAGTGGGGAACTTACAACTGGGCATATCTATTGCCACTGTTGAAGACTGAGGGAAGGGATGAAAGCTGTGGGAAGCTCACATTCTCCTGTTTTCCCTGAATACCGGCATGGGAGATTTGGGAGTAGAGTGTCAAAAAGGTGTAACAACAGCTAGAATGTATGACTATGTGGGAAAGACAGGACATTTCAGATAAGTTTTGCGTTGGCCCATATTTATAGATGCTTTTACAAAGTTAGGAAATACAAAATGTGGAGAACTTGATTTTTTTTTTTTAAATTAACACACAAAAAGTTGATTTTGGGGGGAAGGGGTCGTGCAGTTCTATGGTTTTAAAATCATATATAGATTTATTTCACCGCTGCCATCATCAATATAAAGAGCAGTTCCATTATCCCCCAAATCTCCCTCATACCATCCTTTTGTGATCAAACCCTCATGCTAAACCTGACAAGCAATGATCTCTTCTCAATCACTGTAAATTTGTCATTTAAAATATGTTCTATAAGCATACCATGTGTAAACTGTAGAATTCTTTTACTCCTCATAATTCCTCTGAGATTTATCCTGGTTATTGCCTGTATCAATGACTTGCTCCTTTTTCATTGCCAAGCAATATTTCACTGTATGGATATATCATGGTTTATTGATTCATCATTGAAAGGCATTTGGATTGTTTACAGGTTTTGGAAATAAGAGTAGGATCCCTGAGTCATCAGATAAGTGTGTGTTTAACTTTATAAAGAACTGTCAAATTTTTTTAGAGTGACTACCATTTTCCATTGCCGCCAGCAATGAATAGAATTCTAGTTATTCAACATTCTTGTAAACATTTGGTAGTGTTAGTATTTTTAATTTTAGTCATTCAACCTCATGGCTGATGATGTTGAACATAACCACTTTCATATGGTGAACTTTGGTAAAGTATCTGTTCAACTCTTTTGCTCATTTTAAAATAAGGCTGTTTTCTTCTTGATGAATTTTAAGAACTCTTTATATGTCAGATTCTTTATATATTATATATGCAAATATTTTGTTGAGCATGTGATTTGAAAATTATTTTTCACAGTGTGCATGTTGTCTTTTCTTTCTCTTTATAGTGTTTTTTTTTTTTTCGAGAAAAGATTTTTAATTTTAAGAGGCCAATTTATCAATATTTAAGAATGAATCTTTTTTGGTGCCATGTCTAAGAAGTTTATGTCTATTCCAGTGTTTCATTCCTGGCATAAACTCCCCTTGGTTGTGGTATATTGTTCCTTTTATCTTTTTTTGGATTTAATTCTTGCATATGTTATTGAGGACTTTTGCACGTTTGCTCACAAGGGCTATTGTTCTGCAATTTTATGACAGTTTTAATATAGTCTTTGTTATGTTTTTGTCTGGCTTCCATATCCAAGTAGTGCTGCTTTCATACAAAAGAGCTCATAAATGTTTTCTCTGGTATTTTTTGGAAAACGTAGCATGAAATTAGTCTTACTCTTTCAATGTTTGGTAGAAATTTCCTGTGAAGGCACCTAGGCCTGGAGATTTCTTTTACAATTTTTTTTTTTGTACCTACAAATTCAGTTTTTAAATAGTGCAAGATTATTGATGTCATTTGTTTCATTTTGGATGACCTGTGGTCATTTCTGCCTTTAGAGGAATTAGTCCATTTCATCTAAATTGTCAAATTCTCATCCATAGAGTTGTTCATAGTATTACTTTATTATCCTCTTAAAGTCTACAGGGCTTTTAGTGATGTGTTTCTTGAAAAAACTTTTTTAATTGAAGTAACATTGGTTTATAACATTATGTCGGTTTCATGTTTACATCATTATAAATCAACATCGTTATGTAGATTGAATTTGTTCACCACAGTTTCAGAAGCATTGACTTTAGACCTCCTTTCACCTTTACCTATAGTTGTGGTGTGTACCATGGATCTTAAAGGACTCTGAAGTCAGATTGCTTGGTTCCGCCCAACATTTGCTGGTTACTACCTGTAATCTAATCTCGCTGGATCATCTATCATAACTTAAAGGGTTATAATAAATATTAAAGGATAAACCATGCAAAGTGCTAGCATTGGCAAATAATCAGTGCAAGTTATCATTGTATGTATTATCTCACTTGATATAAGAACCCATTTTACAGATGAAGTTGGAGTCTCCAAGGGAGGTTTTAACAAAATCATTTGACCAGCAATTTCAGAGTTAAAACTAGAACCCAGTTCCGATTTCTGATCCAAGGCTCTCTGTACCTCATTTGACTCTGAAATATAGGTGGAGGGTCATCAGCATAGGGAGAGGGACCATAGGCTTGTGTGAGTGTTTGCAATAAGAGGGGAAATGGCTTGAGGGTCATTATATACTGAATGAAGGTCAAATCAGCTATTACCTTTAAATTGTGGGGGTTACCACCAAACGGTGGTGTTTATGTTATGCTAAAGTTTAGACAGCACTCTAAATTAAGTTCACACTGTTGGGGTTTCGTTTGTGGATACCACTCTTACTCTGCCTTCAATATTCAGGGGGTTGGATGTGTGTGTGTGTGTGTGTGTGTGTGTGTGTTGGGGAGGGGCAGGAAGACTCTGAATTTATGATCTAGTACCTTTGCCACCTCCCTCAGTTCCATCCCCTCCCATTTGCTCCAGTACAGCACATTCAGAAACTCTTCAAGTGTAAAGCTATTTATAATACAGAGTAGGATTTATTTATGGACAAGGTAAGTAACAAGCACATGATCTCAGGCCACCCAACTAGCTTGCTTGGTTCAGGTTTGAAGCATTTAACTGCCCATACCTACCTCTTCATTACCCTTTCTTGCCTTTATCCTTTAATTCTATCTGCAGACTTCCTCTGAGTTCTCTGTAAGCTTCCATTGGGGAAGCTTAGGGGGAAGCAAAGTTTTTTTCTTTTTTTCTTTATGTTCAGGCCTACCAAATCCATTTCAAAGGTTATAATTAAAAAGCATGAACACTCTCTGCATGGCATGTAGGCCAAGTGGAATCTGGAATGAAGCGTAGTGGAAATGCAAGTATTACAGATTCAGTGTGGAACTACATTGGGTAGGAAGTCTGTGAATCAGGGCTCTTTCCAGTTTGATTCATACATGGTTCAGGGCATGGCAGGTGTGATTGTCCGTTTCCACCATTTGTGAAGCTGCCCCCTGCGCAACTGGCCCCTGACAGTTGGCTAAACTCACCTGTGAGTGATAGGAACGACAGACTTCATCTCAGGGGCTGGTTTCAGTGGGGTGCTCTGGCTCCTGCAGCCCTGGAGAAGCCATGGTGTGGCCAGTGGCACAATTAGGTGACTGTTGGTTGATCTCTTTCATTGGTTTTGGAGGAATGTACTGGGGGATGTGGTTCATAGACCACGTTTCTCATCACAATTTCAGAATCAGCTTCCCAGAGTCCCCCCATGTGTGTGCCAGAACATTGGAAACAGAGAGAAGGAAGCCACAGAGTAGAATAAGCAAAGTTTCACCCAAGCCTTCCCAGCATGAGATCAACAGCCCCCTCCATTTGTCACATAATTACCCCTTCCCAAAGCCTCTGATGTTGTCATCCTGGTATGTCTCCAAAAATCCTCTGTCATTAACATTCCCACTTCTCAGAAGAGACACAGCAAGGGACCCTGAGCATAGTCCGAGTTACCAGGCTCACTGACTAGATGCTTTGGCTCAGATTTTAAGAGAGTCCTTGTATCACTGCCAGTCCTTTGCCTTCGTCCAGACAGGAAGAGGGGTGCAGTGAGGGCAATAGGCCAGGAGTCAGAGTGAGGGCCCCAGTGCAGTCCTGTCAGTACAGGTTGTGTAGCCTTGGTGACTCATTAACCTCCGGGGGCCTCAGGTTTCTCACGTGGAAACAGGGGCTTGGATGAGCAGGGATGTGCAGGCATGACCGGGCTTGTCCTCTGCTGGGTGAACTGACAGACGTTCCCAGATGGTGACCGGGGGTCTCTGAGGAGAGAAAGAACTGCTACCAACGGTAAGGATTCCTTCTCCACGCCCTACTTGGCCCTCAGGGACCTATGCCATTATTGGGGTCTATGTCATGTATATATATGAGACAGTCTGCCTAAGTGTCTAATCCCCTTCATCTCACAAACTTCATAATAAAAATGTGGCAAGACTGTGGAAAATAGAAGAAGAAATGCATAGAAGGTAAAATGATGCCAATTTTATTTGAAGGTTTGGGGGTATTTTAGTAGGACACATAGATCATGGAGTAAAGGGCCACACTCATATAACTTTTATGATAAAAATGAATTTTCAAGAGATTCCTTGCTTGCATCCCGGCCCTGTTCCCCTCTCTTCCTCCTGGAGGTGTCTTGGTTGACAAGTGTCCTAAGCAACAGAAGGAGTCAGGCCCATGCAGCCTGAAGCAGTGGTCAAGCCGAGTCCCTGGGGGTTAGGGATCCATCCCTTGGTCTACTCCAGCCCCATTTCCTGTGAGTTTGTGCCTGAACAGTGGCTCCAGAGGTGGCCGTGGGAGAAATCATTCCTCTAGCCCCTTGCATCATGCTGTGGCCCAGGCAGCTTGGCTTTGAGGTTGCTTTGACCCAGGGGACCTGGGGCCTATTCTCCCACTCGGCCACTGACCGTTAGTCTGGCATCTTGTGGGGGCCCTGGGTACTTCATGGTGCAGACTCAGGACAGACTCTGCAGGAGATGGAAGTGGGGTCTGGTGGGGGGTGGGTCATGCTGGGGAAGGCGCAGGAGGGAGCTGAGGGTCAGCCACAGGCATCAATGGCCAGTGCTGGCTTTGTTAGTGTGTCGTGGTAATTTCCAGAAGCACAGGAAGGGGGGAGTTTGTAGAGGGGACAAAGTTCTGGGTGTGCCAAGGATGGGGCAGAGTGGCTAGATCAGCCAGTATTTCCTTTATTGTTTTACAATCCCGTGTTGTTCTCACACTGACTTTGCTCACATAGGGGGCTGGGATCTGGGATCTCTGGTTTCATCTGTTCCTCTCCAGATCCCTAGGGGTTGATGGTGGTGTTTGTAATGGATTGTTTTAAGTGTTTTGAAAACTCTAATGGAAATCATAATACATCTTTTTTTTTTTTTTTTGCTTTTTGCATACCCAGTTATGGATGTGTTTGATTAATAAATCATGGAGAAATGAATTAATTATTCCTTAATGATTAGTCTCTTTGATAGATAACATATTTCAAGTAAGGGAGATATGGGAGAAAAATAATAAGGGAGAGTCTTGACAATCCAGGGTTCTCAAATTGTAGGACACATCACCGAGGGGACTTTATAAAAGTTAGATAAATGGGCCAGCTCCCAGATTTCCTGCTTCTGGGGCAAGATTGAGAATCTGCATGTCTGAAAGAGCCCTGGCCAGGCTGTGGCTGGGCCAGGGACCACACTCTGAGAAACACTTTTCCCTCATTTCTCCCATCTTGGTCCCTGCTCCACACCTACTTGTTACCATCCCTCATTCCAGTCTTCTTTTACCTGCTCCCCACCCCCCCATCTTCCTCGCTCAGTGCCCTTTTCCCTGGACTATTCTGTCTCCCACCTGCTTTTTGTACATCTGTCCCCGCAGCCTCCCACACCTGACTTTCTTCTTGAACAGCTGGACACCTAATTTCTTGAAAACTGAAATGCAGAAGAGACAGGAGGAAAACAGCCCACAGGCTGTTTGGAATGGTATGGGCTGGCCAGGACCTGAGCTTGGTCCAACTGATAGAGCTGTCTGGGCTGATGCAGTTCCACCTGGATACCATGTGACTGGTTAAGTTCACTTTCCTGCGACCTGGGAGACCCTGAAGGAGATGGGCTCTTTGGAGGGACACTGAGTTTGTCTTCAGTGATCCTTTGTGGTAGAGTTCCAGGCTTGAGTGTGTGGCTTTAAGACAGGATTGCTGGCCAGCCCACAGAGCCTCTCATCCTGTAGGTCTGGCAGAGGAACCCCTGGTACTGAGGTGGTCAAACTGGGAAGAGTTGGTCACCCAACTAGGGTGGGAGACTTTGCCTTTCTAAGAAACTCCCAGATGAGGATGATGCTGGTGGCACTTTGCAAACTGCTGCTTCATTGTTCCCAGACAGCTGCAGAGGCCAGAGCTGCATGTGGCAGCCCTGAAGCTTCCAAATGGGAGGCCCTGGGCAGTGGTCGGAATTCAGACTGGGAGGAGCTATGATGGGAGAGGTGGTTGTGGACTTGGGGAACTTTGGCCAGAGTCCTGGATTGATGGGGGCAAGAAGAGCTGTTCAGAAAGGTGGGGTCAGGTGAGCTGAGGCTCTGTGTGTTGGGGGTTTACCCTAGTGAATACAATCCAGAGGGCCTTTGCCCTCCTCACTGTGGGATAGGCCTGCAGCTTGGTTGGATGTGAAGCTGGATGAAGAGAATGGCTGTTTCATGGCCAGGAGGTTGTGGAAGCTCAGAAGACCAATGCTGACTCACACTTGAATATTTTATGATTGTGATGTGATTATTGTTATCCTCCACTTGGTGAGGATCACCTCTAAGGTCACTTGTCCTGGAAGTGGCAGAGTTGACTGAGTTTAGGTCACTGAAAAAGCCCAATCCCCCCAGGGAACAGATGGGAGAAGGGCCTTGGAGATGGCCCTGGGGAGCAGCAGGAGTGTCCCTGTGCCCATCCCCTTGGGAGAAGTATTTGGAAGGATGAGCCCAGGTCAGACCCAGCCTGACAATATAGCCCTGCCTAGTAGAAACACCCCCCACATTGTTCCTCCTCCCTACCTGCCCGGCCTTGCGTGATACACAGGTGTGCTCAGGGCTCTGGCATCTGAAGTGACGCGAGCCCAGCAGCCTGGTCAGGACCACATTCCGGGCCAAGAGACACAGCCAGGCTGAGGCCTGAGGCGTGATGGTTCGTGACTCACCTCAGCGTGCAAACGCCTCACCTCCCCTGGCCACTTCCCTACTTGTTTGCTTATTCTGCCTGAGAGTTGGTAGAAGCCAGTCAGCAGTTTATGGAGAAGAAGAGGGCTTGACTTGCCACCTAGAGCCAGGATGTATGGGCCCCAGTCCTGCTACTTTTCAGCTTGAACTTGGGAAGGTCGCTTGACCCGCAAGTCTCAATTTCCCCATGTCTATGGTGCTGGGGTTGCTTGAGAGTCTTTGTTCTCCCCAGTGTCCTGGGGACCAGCAGCAGTGGTATCCCCTGGAAGCTTGTTAGAAGTGCAGACTCAGTCCCCAGGGGCCTACTGAATCAGGATGTGCATTTAATAGATAACCAGACAATTTCAGTATAATCTGAGAAGGGCAAGTTCATGATGTATGAGATTGAGTTTGGTGTTGCAGCTGTTAATTCTGTGCTATGAAGGATTCCTGAGCATAATCCTGATGGATGCTCAGTTGCAGACCAAATCTTGTTCCAGAAGGATTCCCTCCATTTTTTTACTTTTCCTAGGTATATCGCCTCCATTTTAGCTCTTACCTGGTGTTCCCAACTGCTTGATAAATTCCAGGAAGCCCTCTTAAATAGCCCTCCCTTTTCTTCTAAGGAGCTAATGGAAGCCAGTAAGTTATGAGCTGAAATTGCACTCAATTCACCCCTACTTCTACAGATTTACTTTATACTCATTCTCCAAAGCTGTCACTGTCCTTCCTAGAGGTGTATGCCCTTTAACTGGTGAAACAATTCAGGAATTGACCAACTATACAACATAGAGAACCATTCTACAAGCATTTAGACTGCGAGCTAACAGCCAGATGAAAGAACGCAAGAGGAAGATGTAAATAGTGTGGAAACTCCCTAAAGTGAGTATTATGTGGGAGACCGGAATCTGTGGCTGCTGCTCAGCGAGCCTCATTCCCCCAGCCTCTCTCAGACATGAACATATGTTTTGGGCTAAGTGTGATCCTAGATTTTCAAGATTTGCATATTTTGAATGACATGGCTGCTGCTAAGTGAAAGCCAACTATTGCATTTGGTTCCCAGCCAAAGAAATGGAAACCTCTTCCATGTCCAGGACAAAAGAATCATCTGTGTTGGTCCCAGGAAGAGAAGCTGTGTGGGCTCCTACAGTGACTTCCTAAGTCATGATTTAGAGTGATTTTGATTATACGTGACTTTTCCTTTTTGCTCATGTTAGAACTTCAAGTAAGAGGAAAGCTACCTTGCTGTATGTAATTAAGTTGGACACACAAAGAAATTTCCAACTGGGAAAATCAATATGATTACAAGTGAAGATGGCCAGGAAAGGCTCTGAATAGGAGGGGAATCTTTCTTCTTAATGCCTTTTCTAGAATGTTCTTTTGTGATAGCTCTTCAGATTTCTAAGACAGGTCTAATTCTGATAAACTGCCAGTAGATTCCACGAGGCCAGAATAACCTGTGTATTCTCTGCATCCACCACTCTCTGCACCTCCCAGGAGGTGCTGTACTGAATGTAGGATTCCAGAATTTTCGAAGAGTCAGGTTAAACTTTGCCTGAAAACTGGGGAATTGAGAATTGTTAGGAGACCACACAGACTCAAAAATATGTTATGCCACGTGTTGAAAGAAAATGCCAAATCCACTTCTTTATTCTGGTAACTAGCTCATGCCATAAAAGATCTGAGGCAACTTATAAGAAAAATACTTTTAAGGTGAAATATAAATAGAAAGTGAAAAATTAGACCAGGGGAAGTATAAATTAGTGGAGCATGTGACAAGCTTGAACACAACTAGCCTCTGAAGCCTGACCCTCGGAGTTACTGTAGTTGGGTTGCATTTGACTACATGCCATTGAAATAAGATAAAGAGTCCTAATATTAGGGTCAAAATATAAATGAATGGACAGCAGAAATCTAACTGCTTGTCAGAACAAAGCCCTGAGGGTTTCCTTTGATTAAAAGCTCAATGTGGGCCTCCCTGGTGGCCTAGGGTTCAGTCTCAGCACTGTCACCACTAAGACCTGAGTTCGATCCCTGGCCAGGGAGCTACCCATATGGTGCAGCAGACCTCTCCTGTCTCACCTTTTGCTCCCCTCAGCAGTTTATTTCAGTAGATCAACCTGTTCTGTTTCTCCACTCTGTCGCTGGTGAATCCTCTCACCTCCTCACCTCTGTCCTACACCCCAGTTCTTCTATGCAAAAAAAATAAAAGCTCAATGTGAGCTACCCACATGGCCTGGCTATGCACACAGATGGGGCTGCCTCATTAGTGTGCAGCCCAGCCCCCTGGAGATGGGGGAGGCCTTTTGCACACAGCATTGGCCCTGCATCTGCTTTTGCAGTCCGCGTGTTAAATTATGCTACCATGTGCCAACTGGATGCTACCAAGAGATGATGAGGTGGTGCCCTCCAGGGCCGCACAGTCTGTCCCAAGGTGGTAAGAGCAGACAATAGTGTGATCTGTGCTGACAGGATATCTCACTTGGAATTCTGTGCTTAGTTCTAACTGTTCATTTTTTAAATAACATTGACATGAGCGCGGTAGAGGATGGGGCTTCCCTCTCAGCGTCTAAGCCCAGGCATGGTTGCTGCCATAGAAGCAAGCACTTTAAGGTTTCTCAGGCCCTCCTGGAACAGCTGGGGGACTGGCTGTGATGTCAGTGGTCTGGTGGAGGGACACCGGACTCTCGATGTAGTCTGGAACCTTCCAGAAGTCTGGCATTCTTGGCCATTCATGGGCATCTTTGTGGAGGCTTTGACACCTCCACCTCACAGCCTTCAGTTCTTCCTGGTTGCTGATAAGGGGTGTACAACAGGAGAGGACGTCTTCTTATTTTGATTCTTCCCCTTCAGATGGGATGGGATCTGTGCTGGAAAAAACATGAACTAGATGAGCCCAAGACCCAAATACATGATTTCAAGCCTGTGTGAGGATGAAACTAGCATAGTTCTTGGATTCAGTTCTTGGGCTTAGGTTTGAAAATCCTGTTATGAATCGGCTTTGGAACTCAGTTTCCTCACCTGTAAAATGGGGATTTGAATGGTTAACTCAGAACTGTGAGCATCAAATCAGGTGCATGGAAATAGGTGATTGGCCCCATAAAATAGGTGACTGGCCTCATCAAATCTTAGTTCTTTCTCCTCACTCTTCCTTGTCCATGAAGCTAATATTTCTCTCTGGACCCCAGATTCCACCCCTACCTCCACCTTGTGCGTGGCCAGACATCTGTTCATCTTTGTAATTTCAACAGTCTCTTTTTTAAAAAAAAAACAGATTTATTTATGCATACAAGAACTGGGGTACAGGCCAGAGGTGTGGGGGTGGGGGACAGGGGTGAGAAGATTCACCAGAGACAGAGTGGGGAACAGAACAGGCAGACTGACTGAAATACACTGCTGAGGGGAGCAGTGGGCGAGACAGGAGAGGTCTTCTGTGCCATGTGGCAGCTTCCTGGCAAGCCGGGAATCGAACTTGTGCTGCAGGGGCTGCAAATTGCTTCATAGTGCAGTACTTAACCCCTTGCGCCACAAGGCAGACCTCAACAATCTCTTTTCTTTGAGGACTTTCTCTCCTCCGCTTACTATCCTGCTCAATGTTCTGTATCACTTCCTCTGAAAAAAATTATACCTCAAATCAGCTATCCCATCAGCTATTGCTTTGCCCCTTCATTTCATCACCAGATATTTTGGAGATTAATCTGCACTCAGTCCTTTAGACACCTGAGCAATCACTACAGAGTGATTTTTTACCCTCCTTGTTTATTTAGATGCTCTTTGCCAAGTCCATTACTTTTCCTTGGGCTACAACCTCCCTGGTGGCTCAGATGGTCTGTTCCCCTCACCCTTGATATCGTGTCTTTGTTCATTCTCTTTGCCATGAACACAGTGTGGCTCCCTAATTATTTCAGGGAACTTCTCTTTGGATTCCCCACCAGGTCTTCCTTCTCCCAGTTCCCCAAAACATGGTTCAGGATTCCAACCTGAGCTCCTAGGGGAAGTGGTCATGGCTGGCCCAGAGGTAGAAACCTATTTCTATGAGAAGTCAGATCATAAATATTTTAGGCTTTTCAGGCCTTATGGTCACCATTACAGTGACTCAAATCTGTCGTTATAGCATAAAGCAGCCATGGGCAGTACATGAGAGAATGAGCCTGGCTTTGTTACAGTAAGACTTTACTTAAAACAACAACAACAACAAAGTAGGAAAAGGGCCAGACTTGGTCCATGGGCTGTAGCCTGCTAACCCCTAGTCTAGTGGAAACAGAGTATAGAATAATAGGGTCAGAAACAACTGGTTTCACAGTAGGGTGCCATCATCCAGCCTCATCATTCCATTATTCTATTGGACAAGTTACTTGGCCTCTATTGCTTCTTAATCTCTTTATCTGTATAAGCATATTAAGGGGAATAATGATGATGATGACAATGATGATGGTAATTCACAACATTGTTGATAGGATAGAAGAAGACAATTTGTAGTCTCTTTCAGTGAATCTTGGGTTCCTTCCTTCCACTGTCTATGCCCACATCTCAGTTTCTCCTCTTCACTCTCTCCACCTTTTTACTCCCTGCAATCTCACCCAGGCAGGTTGCTAACCCCTACCTCCATCTCCATGTCTGATCTCCCTTCTGAGCTTAAAATCTGCGCCTGGTATGACATTGGGTAGCTTGGCTCATATTTACCATTTGTATCTCAAACATTGGGTGTTCAGAGGAAAAACGCATTGTTTCAACCAAGCCTGTACCTCCTCCTGATCTTTGGGGAGGTGTCTTTGACACCACCGTTCCCTACCAGAGACCAGTCCGGGTGGCTTGCTGGTTCTGACCTTCACACATGCTGCCTGTCTTGGTCTTTCTCTTGTCCTCCCTGGCGCCATCTTTTCAGTTCAATATCTTACTATCTGTTACAGACTTACAAATGCTCTCCGTGTCTCCAAGCCTCTGCTCCCCAACTCATTTCTGCACACAATACGAGCTACACCTCCAAAGCAGCACTTGGCCATGTTTCTCTTCTGTCCCTGAAGTCACCGATGATTCCCCCTTGCTCTCCACATGTTGGAACTCTCATCTGACTTTCAATGTGCTCCAGGTTCAGCAGTGAAACCCCCTGACTCTCCTTATTGCAGCTGTTCCCTCTGGTTCTTCCCCATGCCATCCTGCCTGCTGCCTTCTCGCCCATACCTCTGATCCCAGGCCAGAGAGCAGAAGCCACACACAGCCCCCTGCACCTTCTGGCCGGAAGTGTCTCTTTATCTCACCTCCCAGAGCCCGTGCAAGATTCTGTTTATCTCATGCAACACATTTTCCATGTGCTTCTATGAGGTATTATGTACTTGCTTTATCTCTTCCTTTAGATTAAAAATCCCTCGGGGATGAGAAGAGACCTTTGTCCCTGTGCAGAGACCCAGCCTGCATCTGCATATGGTATGGGCATTGTGAGGGGGTGAGCTGGGTTTTCCTGGGCTTTCCTTGGAGCTAACTTGACAGCCTCACTGGCCTCCTCTGTGGCCAGAAAGGAAAGTGTATAGATGGAAAAGTTGATGCTGAGCAGCGAGTTTCACTTTCCAGGGCTTGGGGCTGCGAGTCTTCCATGTCTTTGGTGCTGGGAAGTGGGTGTGTTTGTGTGGGTGTGTGTTTGTTTCTGTGAGTGTATTTCTGGTTTCTGTGTGTCAAATGTGTGTGTGTGTGCACGTGTGTAGGTGTAATGGTGTGCTTCCCCCTGTGAGGAGATTGTAGTCTTGGACATTCTTTTGTAAAAGGACAAGAGCCCTCGCCTTATTGCCTGGGTCTTGCCTCTAGCTACACGAAATTCCCAGCAAGTGAAACATGGTGCAAACAAAGCTTCGGAAAATACAGCAACTGAGTGATAAAATCAAACCTCAGGATGGTGCACTGGGTGTACCTGAAAGTCTTGTGGGTCCTTTGAGGGGAAGTCGCCAGCCTGCTCCTGGAGAACAGAGTGGTGGGGTAGGGGGCAGTCCCAGACCTTATCCAGAGATGTGACCTGCCTTTCTCTAGGGTGGACCAGGATGGGGGTATCCTAGCAAACTCATTTTATTGCCATTCTAAAGGGCAAACTGGGAATGGCAGTATCAGGCTTTGAATTCAGGAAGCCTGCTGCTCTTTACCCCAGTCTGAGAATTAGGAACTAGCAGAGCCTGTTATAAGCAGCCCATAAATCACACATAAGGTAAGTGTTCATAACCTGGCCAAAGGTCATAGACCATGAGAGGACTGAGACTAGTTGTCTCTAGAAATATCTTTTGCACCAGAACTGGATGCTAAAGTGTTCATGTGAAATTCTACATGCAAGTCCAGCATCTAAAACCAGGGAAAGCCCAGCCCTCTCTGGGTGCATATGTGTGTTGTGTGGTTTGGACAGAGCTGCCTGCTCACCACCCCCAACCCAGCCCAGCCCCTCTCTCAGCAACTTCTCAGAACAGTTCGAAATCTCTCACAGGTCCAATTCTCCTATCCTAAAGGCAAGTAAAATGACTTGCCCAAGGCCAATCCATGGTGGTGGGAAGCCCCTGTGAGTAACTCCCGGGCAGATCCCAACTCTCATTAACCTGCCGCTGGACCAGCACTAGACACTGCAGTAAAAGAGGGACTGTGTAGGGAAGTGAGCCGTGTAGGTCAGCTGGCTTTGAAGATCCCATCCAATGAGGGGCTTGGGGACTAAGAAGGTGAAAATATTCTCACGACTGTATTCAGTGGAGACTACAATGGATCTCATTACCTTTGAAGTCCTTTAAGCATAGAGGTAGCCCTCACTGTCATCCCTGCTGAAAAATCTTCATGCTATACACTGAAGAATCCATCGAATGTTTCTGGGATGCTACCTTGGAGGGAAGACTTACCCATCTGCAATGTACCAACTACCTGCATTACGACAGGTTTAAAGGAGTGCCCTTTGTTTCTTTAACCATCATTCACACAGTGCTGTCCAAATATTAATCCACTAAATATTAATCTACTAATGCAGTATCCTTTTGAAATAGAGCCCTTATTAGCACTGTCTCCATTTTATAGATTTGCAAATATGGGCACAGAGAGGTAAATTAACTAGCCCTGGATCACACAGCTAGTAAGGAACAAAACTGGACTCAAATCAGAAGGCTGAGTGTTGGCCCATGCTCTTCCCCGCCGGGCCATTCAATTTTCTATTCACTAAGGGAAGGATGTGCAGGGCAAGGAATCTCACATTGGGGATCCCTTGCTTGGGCAAGTGACTTACCCCTCAAATAGGATGGAACTGAGAATAGTAATAAAACCCCATCCTGAGTCCAAGGTGGTCTTTTGGGAACATAGATTCAATTATATCAAGACTCTGCTTCTGCTTACATCACTTCAATAAGTTCTTAGTATTCTTAAAATAAAGACCAGTCAGTGAGAGGGCCCTGCATGATCTCACCTCACCTCCTGCAAACTGCCAGCTCTCCCTGCACTTGCCTTCTGCCCTCCACTCTCCCTGCTGGCTTCATTTCCTGCTCCCCAGAACCTGCCCAAGTCATTACCTCTGCTTGAAAGACCCCCTTTCTGCATAGTTTCTCTATTGAACTTTACATGGGGCCAGAATCCCTCTCTGTTTTTTTTTTTTTTTTTTTTTTTTAAAGAAATTTATTCCTCATGGTGCTGGGGGCTGGGAAGTCTGTGGTCAGAGGGCAGCGTGGTCAGTTCGGGTGAGAACCCTCTTCCTGGCTGGCTGGATGTCTTCTCTCTGTGTCCTCATGTGGCCAAGAGCAGAGCAGAGGAACACGCTTGCCTGCCTCTTCTTAGAAGGGTGTGAAAAAATCATGGGGTCTCTGCTGTTGTGACCTAGTGAACCCCAAGCCTCCTTCTCCAAACAGTTCACATTGGGAATTAGGATCTCGGCATGTGAATTTTGAGGGGACACAGTCAGCCCTGAGCACTATGTCTACACCTCATCATTTAAATAAGTATAGCCAGTCTCCCTTTCTTCCTAGTCCTCACTTGGCTCTATTGTGCACCTTCCTTAGTGAGACTGTTTGGATGATGTCTCTCACCTGATGGAATCCCCCTGAGGGTACAGACCTCAGCTGTCTTATTCTCATGGCATCTTCAGTGTCTTGCATAGTGCCTGACACATGCTTGTGACTGAGCAAATTAAGGGTCTCCTCTTGCTCTGAGGCTTCATGATGCAAAGTGTAAACTGAGTCCCATCACTACCAATTTGAAGTATACCAAGGGACTCACAGTGGGACTCTGATCCCTTTACTCACCCTGTTTTTCTGTGTTATATATTTAGTAATATGACTTGATCTCTGTAACAACCATACTGTTTGCAAAGAACCTTTTCCTGCCTTACCTGTTTATGATCATTACGACAATGAGGGCAGGAAATATCCTCATTTTACAGATGAGAATACTGAGACTTGGAGCATGCCTCCGCCTGTCCAAGGCCACCAGTGCTGCAGCCCGGAGTGTGATTTTGTTTCTATAATCTGCCAGCTACAGTCCTGCCCTACCCTACTGAACTGTTATGCTTTTATCTCATTTCTCAGTATCAGATACAATCTGCCAGAAAAGACACAATTGTTACTTCCTCCTTCTACCCCAACAATGACCTTTGCTCTTACATCCAGCCCTCAGGAGGGGTTGTTGCTCTGCCTGAGGGCAGGTCCCTGCCCTCCTAGGGAGAGTGAGAGAGGGGACAATCACAACAACCAGGGCTTCAATTTCAGTGCCCTGGAGAGAGGTGCCAATCTTCAATTTAGGGATGTGGGGCCAGACCAGCTGTATCTTTAGGGGTCCATGTCCATATGAAAACTTTTATGTTATCTGCCTCCTTGATTACATGCTGTCCACTGAGCTGCTGGCCTCTGTGAAGTGTGAAACTGGGCTGTGGTCTGTCCATTTCAGGTCTCCCAGAGCAGCCTGGGAAACTGTAGGTGCGTGAGTGGGGTGGGGGCACTGTTGGGAGGGGAGGAGGTCCACTGAGAGTGGATATGGCAGTAGCCCTGAGTCCCTCTGTGTGGCCCAGTCTGGGAGTACAGGGAGGCCAGTGAGAGGGTGGTCCTGCTCTGCTTCTTCCTGTCACAATCTGGCTTGTAATCCTCCCTCCATGCAAAGACACAAGCAACAATAACCCTATATACAAATGCAATGGTGAGAACCAATTTTACTCAATGAAAAGAATTGAGGGGGAGAGACAAGAAAGAAGTTTGATAAAAAAAGAACTTTCCATCTTCTCCAAATGCTAAAGGCTTTTCTCCCCAATAAAGAATCAAGATGGGATTCTTTCCCTCATGTTCCAGGTTGACAGGATAACTTGCTGCTCTGAAGGGGTTGTGGAAACCCTCTTCCTGGCCTCCATGAGCAGAAGGGTCTCAGAGGAGAAAATTTTGTCCATCTTCACCTGGTTGGTGCCCAGTTTCCAGCTGCTCACCCCTTCATTTTCAGAAGGCCCTGGCCGCCTGCCCTGCCCCCGAGCCTCCCTGCTCACCCATCTGCAGGTCTCCCGTGCGCTCACCTGGTCCAGGCAGGCACCCTGGTAGGAGTATCCCTGCTACTGCTCCAACTCCAGATTCACGGGCAACTCCCTCTGGAGACTGCGTCCCTCCTTCTCCAGCCACAGCCAAACTATAAGTCCAGTTCCTTAAGAGGCACCTCGATGTTGAGGGAATACCAGATGATCCAAAAGAGCAGGCTGAGAGCCATGATGAGGGCACCCGAGTAGACAAAGAAATCCCAGTAATCCAGGGAGACCAAGATGCCCAACAGCAGCAGGACCAAGCCCACGGCGTCGAACAGGAGGGCCAGGACAAGGAAGAGGGCGCACCGCCCTGGACTGCATCTTCCCCAGGGCCTTCCCAGGAGCATCGCCCAGGAGGAGCAGAGCAGGCCCGCTGCTCCTGGGGCCAAATTTGCATGGGAGGGCGGAGGCCCTGCCTCCTGCTGCCTCTCTGCCTGCTGGGTGTGAGCGAATGACTGAGCGCGTCTGAGCCACAAGGAAGTACACGTGGACCTAGTTTTATGAGCAGACAGCCAGTGGGGCAAGATATTTCTTAACTGTTTCATGCCTCAGGAATGATCTAGACCAAAGCAGCCTCGTGTCACTGTTAAGTGGACTGGTCATCACTGGGCCAATGAGTTGAGTGGCAGAAGGGGAGTCAGGGTGTCCTTGGATGGATTGCAATGTCAGGGATGCAGACTCAGAAAGATGAATGTGTGGCCCCAAAGGGGGGCTTTCCTGGGCCCTGGGCAAGTCCTGCCTGTTTCTGAGACATGGTTCTTTGTACAATGTGGTGGGTTTTCTCCACCACCCCCTTCTAACTGACTTTTCCTATTGAGAAAGGAGGTTTTATGGAAAAGAATGTGTTGACATACAGTAAATAAATTTTGAAATGATGCTTGAAATTGGTCAGCATTAGCAAGAGAAGCCTGATGCTTCATGTAGATTCTCTGCTCTAAAGTACCACGGACTTGACTTTTTGCACTTGCTTCCATAAAACCCCATCGCAAGAGATTGGAAGAGGACAGAGCAGGGACAACAGCGAGAGAAGGGACTTCTGGCTTCTGAGGCTGGGCATAGACTGAAAGTCAGCTACAAACAAAAACCAAGAAACATCGACCTGGCTCTCAGACTCTGGTTTTTCCACTGACTAATCTCACGTTTGCCTCAGTCCCTAATGGGTGACGTATAAAATGGGGTGGTTTTATCACTATGGCTGCTCAACCTTGATGGATAGAAACCCAGCCATGGTCTTCGGTCACCTCTGCAGGGTCTTGAACTGGCACCACACCTTTTGGGGCCTCAGTCTCCCCATCACCAGATGAGTTAGAGACTATCTGAAAAAAGCACATGGAGGGGATTATGTAAGTTATGGTTTTTAGGATCTGAAACCTGACTGAGGCAGCGAGCTGATCTGGAACCTCAGAGAGAGAAGCAGCTGAAGCCTGTTTCTACTCAGTTTTTGTGCCGTTTTCTCAATCCATCCTCAGGGATTAGGTCCCTGTAAGATACACCTCCCAGAGCTGCAGAATCGAGCCTCTTCTAATTGATTGCCCCCAGCTTTGACCAGGAGAGATTTTTGGGGGAAGAACAATTGATGAGCAGCTCTCACCTCTCTGAGAGCAGGTTGGACACCCCTACTGAGCCTGTGCTGGGACAAGCTGGCATGTCCAGGCCTGATGGTACACAGGGCCCTGGGTGCCTTTGCTGTGGGTGTGTCAATGTGCATAGATGTGTGTGAACAATTTTTGCATTAAAGTTTCTATGTGCTGGGAAGTCTCTGAGTCCTGGGTCAACCAAGAGGGTTGGTGGCTATTCCCCCGTCTGACATCACATGATGGACCAAAGAGGAGCTGGAATAGGGAAAGCCTTCTCAAGACCTTTCAGCTTGAAGTTAGAGGCACTCAACACAGAACCTCAACATCCCAGGGTTCCTTGGTTTTTGGGTACCCTGAATATTTTTATTCCTACTACTTTCACACACACACACACACACACACACACACACATTCCCAGCAATAAAAATCAATGACATGTTCATGATCAAAAGGAGCAACATGGAAACCACACACAATTTTGGAATCCAGAGCTAATCAGTCTCCCCACCTTGGTCTTCATCTGTAGGAGCCACAAACATTTCTTTCTTTCATAGGGAACGGCTTACCTTGTGCTCTCTGTTCTGCAGCCTGCCTTTCGCCTTTCCCTTCTCTCAACACGAGATCATTCTCCAGGTTGCTCACCGAGCCCCTGAGGGTCTGGCCATGTGTGAGGACCTTCCATGCCTGTCCGGTGGGTGTGTCCTTCCTGCTCCAGTTTCCCGGTGTTCTGACTCCAGTGCGTGGAGGGAGTGATTGTGTTTACACAGCTGGGAGAGGCAGAAGGGGAAGTTTGATCAAAAACCAGGTGAGACTTGAGCCCTGGACTGGGATAGGCTGGAAAAGAAACTGGGAGATGAGGGCAAGCAGGGAGAGTGATGAGAATTGTGGGGAAATGTAAACGCCAGGAGTAGAAGCTGGCCTAGGCAGGGTAGTGGTTAATAAGAAAGGTCCACTTGTCTTGACAAGGTGTAGTTTGCATGTCCTGTTTTAGCAAGGACACCACCCCCCTCCTCCTCCCACAAAGAGCATTCATGTCCTAGTCCTGTGTCCAGTCTATCATCCACTGTTGGATAAACATTATCTTTTTTTAAAATTTATTTATTTATGCATACAAGAACTGGGGTACAGACCAGAGGTGTGGGGTATGAGAGGATTCACCAGAGACAGAGTGGGGAACAGAACAGGCAGACTGACTGAAATACACTGCTGAGGGGAGCAGTGGGCGAGACAGGAGAGGTCTGCTGCGCCATGTGGTTTGCTCCCTGGCCAGCCGGGAAATGAACTCTGTGCTGCAGTGGCTGAGGATAGCTTCATAGGTTGTGTCTTAACACCTTGCACCACTAGGGAGGCCCTAAACCTGATCTTAACTAATTACAGTGACCCTATTTCCAATTAAGATCACATTCCAAGGTACTGGGGTTTAGGATCTTAACATAAATTTGGGGGGAGGATGCAGTTCAACCCATATAAAATAACTAAATAGAAGTTTTCTGAGGGGAGATATCCTTCAATTTTAGTTTTAATATATATAAAAAATTTAAACTCTCAAGTCAAGCTTTCAGAACAAAACATAATTATGAAGTGACACCATTTAAGGTGGCTACTGTGCCATGGGCACCAGGAAGGGCACTTTGCCACCTGCAACACCAGCATTCCCTTGGCTGGCCCTCTGTCATGGAGAGAGAAGCTGAGGCACAAGGGCCTTCTTGCCTACCTGGGCTCTGGCATGCTCACCCCTTCCCACCATTCTCCAAGCTGGGGAGCTCATCCTCCACAAGTAGGTAATCCTGAGTGAGCCTGACGCGTTTCGAAGCTTAGCTAAAGTAGGATTTAAATTAGATCAATATTCTTTTTTTTAAAGATTTATTCATGCATACAAGAGCTGGGGTACAGGCCAGAGATGTGGGGGGAGAGAGGATTCACCAGAGACAGAGTGGGGAGCAGAACAGGCAGATTGACCAAAGTACACTGCTGAGGGGAGCAGTGGGCGAGTCAGGAGAGGTCTGCTGTGCCATGTGAGTCAGCTCCCTAGTCAGGGATCAAACTTGTGCTGCAGTGGCTGTGGATTGCTTCTTAGTTCTGCATCTTATCCCTTTGCACCACCTGGGAGGTCCCTAGATCAATATTCTTGAGCAACGACCATGTGTCAGGCAACAGGGACAGGATTCAGTACCAAACCTAACATCACAGAGCTCACCTTGAAGGGGGAGGCAACTCATGAATAATTAAGTAATGCATGATTTAATTTCACAGGGTGATAAATACAATGGAAAGCATTAAGAAGACAGGAAAGTACAGGCATCTGTTGTGCTCTCTGAACCATGGCCACATGTGTGGAGCATAGCCATTGCCCGGGCCTGGCCTGTGATGCCAAGTTCAGTCCCATAGAGCTGCTCCGCCCCTCTGCTCCTGAGACCTCTCGATGCTGCAGGCCATGGCCATGCCTGAACTTCAGAGAGGTCCATCCTGCTGCTGCCACTCATGGATCTTTCTCTTGACAAATAAGGTTGGCAAAGTCATCATGATCTGTCACCTCCCTGTGAGATCATAAGGATGACAGCCTCTCTGTGACGTGGATCTTAAAGGATAGACCAGTCAGGGAGGTGTCAGCAGGTGCTCAGCTGACCCAGAGTCACACTTCTCAGATATGACACGATGAACAAGCAAGGCCCAGTCACGCAGGGTCAGGCGTTGGGCAGGTCTAGCCATGGCCCCTGTCCACCAGGCCTCTGCCTAGTCATTCTGCTGGGCTCAGTGGAGCAGTTAAGAGTCTGACTATGCTACTCACTGCCTGTGTGACCTTGGGCAATCACTTGCCCTCTCTGTGCTTCGATTTCCTCTTTGTAAAATAATCCTTGTTTCACAAGGTTGCTGTGAAGATTAAGTCAATTCACAGGTGTGAAGTGCTTAGAACTTTAGATAAGTGTCACTCTTGTGCTCGTTACCAATATCATTCCATCCTTTCTGCCATGAACATTCTGTGGGGAAAACCCAGGTAGGAAGGTGTCTTCCATCAAACTCCTGCACCATCATTTTCTCCTCTATCAGTCTTCAATCTGGCTTTACCTGTTGCAGCTGCTAGTGCCCCTGCATCCCCCAAGCCCTACAAGGTCCAGTTAGGTCTTGCTGAACCCTCTCTCTGCTCTTAATGGGTACAAATCACTCATTGTCATGAATTCCCTTTTTAGCCACATGTCTCTTATCTCTACTGAAGCTATATCTGTATATTTAAATCTTGAATATCTGTATATTCAATTTATCTGTATGTTCAAATCTTGTGATTTTTTTCGGCTCATGTAATTCATGGTTTATCCGGTCTTGTCACAGATGTACTACCCCAGATAAGTAATATTTAATCATTTTATGTACTGATTTTGTTGTGGTAAGAGTACAACACGAGACGTACCCTCTTCACAAATTTTAAATGCACAATACAGTAAGTTAACTGTAGGTATGATGTTGCACAGCAGATTTCTAGAATTTATTCATCTTCTATAACTGAAACTTTATTTTAATTTAGAAACTTCATTTAAAAGCTATTATGTGTCTTATGAAATCAGAAAGAAAAAACAACTTTAACCAAGGAAAATTGGGAAGGAAAGACTAAAGATAAATACTGAAATTAAAAAAGAAATAGAAAAACAGGAGAAAGAATTTTAGTATTCCAAATTCAGGAAGGCAGTAAGAATGTAGTACAGGAGATATGTCTAGTATTTGTCCAGTAGCTAGTATAGTATGGAATAGAATAGTATAGTATAGTGCAGTACAGTATAGTATAGTATATGTATGGGAATAATTTAGTACAGGTATAATATAGGGGTTCAGTTTGTCTGAAGAGTCCTGTTCCTGAGTGAGTTCTCAATGATATAAGTATGGACCAACACTGCCCAGTCTATATTAGACTTTGATGGAAATGTTTTATAATCTGTGTTGTCCAATAGAATAGCTACTAGGCACATGTGAGTATTGAGTCTAAAATGTGTCTGGTGTGATTGAGTAACTGAATGTCTGGTTATACTTAATTTTAGTTAATTTAAATTTAAATGTGAGCAGGCAATGTGGCTACCACATTGGATAGCACCATCCATCTCTTGAAATGGCTGGGTCTTTCCTCTTAGGTGAGGTCCAAACTGGCTCTCCTGAACACAGTGGACCTCCAGAAAGGCACAGCAGACCTTGCATGACTTGCCCACTGCGCCCCTCAGCAGTGTATTTCAGTAAATCCACCTGTTCTTCTCCCCACGCTGTCTGGTGAATCCTCTCACCTGCCACACCTCTGGCCTACACCCCATTCTTCCATGCAACATAAAAATAAAATGAAGGCCCCCTTTTAGGCTCGTCTCAATTAGCCAAAGCACAGTGTTCAGTTCTGTGGCCTACACACTGCACTGGTGCCTGTGGGCACTGAAAAACTGCAGGGCTCTAGCCCAGGGATGATGTCTATGGATAGGCTTCCTTTTTTTTTTTTTTTTAAAGATGTATTTATTTATTTATTTATACAAGCACTGGGTACAGTCAGAAGCGCAGGAGGGTGAGAGAATTCACCAGAGCCAGAGCGGGGAACAGAACAGGCAGACTGACGAAATACACTGCTGAGGGGAGCAGCGGGCGCGGCAGAAGAAATCTATCGCGCCATGTGGGACCCTCACCGGTGGCCGGGGATCAAACCGGTGCTACAGAGGCTTCGGGCAGCTTTGCAGCCCAGTGCTCAACCGCTGCGCCACTGGGGGGAGGCCCTGACAGGCTTCTAGATGAGGAAAGCGGGAGGGAGGAAGAGTGTGGCTGGGAGGGGACTAGGACCTTCGCTCCGGCCCATCTACAGTTGCCTCTGCAGAGCAGGCTGCTGTCCACCCAGCTGGGTGTCAATCCTCAGCTTTCCTGGGCATCTGTGCCCAGCCCTGGGGCTTGATCTTACATTGATCTTGTCCTTTGGGACCTGTTTTCTTCAACCTGCAAAGAATTGTGAATTACCTCTTCCCAGGCCTTAAGAGTTTTGTCCTCACTGGGAAAACTATTGCCTTTACTTACTGGAGTTGAACAGGATGAGGAATGGGGATGGCATGCAGGTGAAGGTTGATGAGGGCTTCTCTTTGGGTCTATTTTCTCTCTGAACATGTTTGTTCATAATTTTGAACAAATTGGTGAAGTTGCTAAGTGTTGCTGATTCTTAATTTCTTTACCTGTAAAATGGGGGTGGTAATATCTGGCTTCATTACTTCTAGAGTTGTAAGGACAAGCTTCACATTCTTTCCTTGAACAAGTATTGGTAAAAAGTATTACCAGAGTTCTTCAGTGAGAGGTTGCACTAGATGCAAAGCAATCAGTAACCTCAGGGCACTTGCACTCGAAGGAAGACTTCCTGGAAGGGGCGATGCTTGAGTTAGGAGTCATTTGTATAGAAAAGGGGAATCAGAATGGTTCAGGCTGAGGAAGAAGCATGTGAAAAGTGCAGAAGCATCATCCAGTAAGTTGTGGGTGGCAGGGATGAGCAGCAGAGGTGTTGGTGAGGTTGGATTGGGAGTGAGATTTGCCAGGAAAACTTGTGTTAAATGGAGAGTGTGAACTTCATTTTAGCTTAGTACTGGAGTAGGCAATGATAGGGGATAGGATCAGGAGTGGCGACGTGATCAGGAGTGCCTTATAGAAAGATGCTCTGGCCAAAATGTGGAGAATGGGTTGGAGCAGGACAAGCAGGGAGACAAGTGAGGAGGCTGTTGACCAAATCAAGGGCGCTGGGGATGGAGAAAAAGAGGATTGTATGAGGTGTTAGGAGACAGATTGGACATAAAGGTTGTGCAGGAGGGAGGTTGTTCTGGATTGACTGGTGGAGTTACTCTTCACTGGTAAACACAAGTGGATTTAGAGGGGGCAATGCAGGAAAACACAATGGATTTCTTTATCTCTGGCTGAGTGTGAGTTGAAGAAGCATCCACATGGAGATGCTGGGACCATCCAAGTTGGGGAGTGTTGTCTGGTATTCAGCACAGGTGTCAGCAGTGACAGATTTGGGTGACATTAATTGGAGCTGGGGCCTTGGGTGTGACACCAGAGTGGTTCAGGGTGACTACAAAGGGGACCAGCGTAACTGAAGGGGAGGGAGAATAAGAGTCACCACCCAACAAGGCTGAAGGTCAGGCAACACGGTGTCCTCAGACAGCCCACTCCAGGCCTGGGTTGGCATGGACGGCAACCCCCAGGGGGGGAGAGAGGGGAGGAAGGGGATCAATGATGTCACCAGTACATCTTCCCACCTAAGGGCCACTCTCCATTCAAGCTTCCTGATGAGGGGCATTCTCTCAAGTAGCACCACGCTGCCCCTTTCTTATCCCCTCCTTGTTTCTTGACTTCAAAGCCCTTGTCACTCAGATGCCATCTTGTTCATTTGGGGATGTCCTTATTTATGGCCTGTCTGCCGTTCCCAGGGGGTAAGTGCCAGAAAGTAATAATTTTGTCCGTTTTGTTCACTTCCTTCTCTCCAGTACAGCCTTCATGAGGTCCTCAATGGTTACTTGTTGAATGAATGAATGGAACATTGTTGTTTTTCACAGGCCATCTGGGAAAGGGCTTTGGAAACCATCCCATCCTGTTCCCTGGCCCATCCTGTCCTCCTCCCGCTCAGGCGTGCCTCCTTCTCCAACAGCCTGTCGGCCACGGGGCCACACCCACCCAGCCTGTCTCTCCCACCAGCACCTGCTTTCCCAAGAGCTGGCTCCCTCATCCTATATTTGCAGTGAACCCGACAGCAGCCTCCCTGCCTTGACGCAGGTCACACAAACTTGGCCCCGCTCAGTCTGATCACCCTGCAGGGTCCCCAAAAGCAGACAATCCCTTGCCCCCCAGACAGCCCACCACTGCAGGAGGAACTTTTCTTCCCTCTCACAGTGAATGTGAAGTGCTTGGCAACTGTTTGCAGGATTATTCACCTGGGTTCTTACCCAAATTTTATGAGGTTCTTACCTGCATTGCAAGCAAAATTCTAAGCAATGATGTGCACATGTGAATTAGTGTGGGAAGAAACTCTGATAATTACAGTAATGTTATACAAAAGGCCCAGTACTGGTTACAAGAAGTTGCACTCCTCTGTTTGAAAGCAGATACCTACCTCTACCCGAAAGAGTCTACTTAAGAGTTTACATGTTCAATAGTAAATCTATCCTAATCTGGGATTTAGGGATTTCTGTATTTTGTTTATGGCCTGAAATTCTCTCTTTCTGTGACAAGACAAAAACAATATCTGCCTTTTCCTGAACACCTACTATGTGGTTACACTTTATCGCTACTTTCTGTTGTCTTATATAGTCCTAATAAGATCCTAATAGTATAATTGCTGTCCTCACACCTAACTGGAAATCTGAGATTAGTGATGGAGTCAGGTTTTGAAACCAGGTCTGCTTAGTGCCAACGTCTGATTTTTCTGCAAACATAACTGCTTCTCACCAAATAAGTGGTTCCTTTTCTAAATGGAGTTGACTTAGACAATGGCGATAGAGTGCCACAATCTGTTTGGTGGAAGGAGAAAGTGCAATGGGAAAAAAGTCATTCAAGGAGGGAGCCAGACAACCTGAGTCATGCAAGGAGGGAGAATGTTTCCGGAAGAAAAAGTAGGGTTCTTCAGTCGGCATTGAACTTGCTGCTAGGGAGAGAGCGTTAGAAGGTAAGGCCCTAGGGAGAGCGGAGCTGAGACTGCAAAGGGACAATTTGGAAGGAAGACTCCTTAAGATTTTACATTTGGGAAAAAGATCATCCTGGTGCAGGATGTAGAATGAATAAAAGGAAAACAAGGCCAAGAGAGGAGGCGAGTTGGAGAGCTATAAAGTAACAAGAAACTGGCCTCCCTGGTGGCACAGGGGTTAAGTCTCAGTGCTATCAAGCTATCACCAGTGATTGCATGTGAGTTCCATCCTTGGCCAGGGAGCTACCCACATGGTGCAGCAGACCTCTCCTGTCTCTCCCATCAGCAGAGTATTTCAGTACATCTGCCTGTTCTGCTTCCCACTCTGTCTCTGGTGAGTCCTCTCACCCCCTGCAGCTCTGGCCTATACCCTCATTCTTGTATGCCTAAATAAATAAAATACATTTTTAAAAAGAAAAAAAAGTAACAAGAAAGACAGATCACACTGGCTCCAGTGAAAGCTGTGATAATGACAGCAGAGTGGTGCGTTAGTGGGACAATGCTAACTGCTGTAACAAGCAAGCCCCAACATTTCAGTAGCTAGACTATAGAAGTTTGTTTCTAGTTTACGTAGTAGTCCAATGTGGCATCCCTGGTTGGCATGGGTTTTCCTCACTGTCACAGTTGGCTCGTGCTGCTATAACCCCACCCCGCAGCCTGGGCACCTTCAACAGCAGACATTTATTTCACACAGCTCTAGAAACCTGGAAGTTCAAGATTAAGGTGCCGGGCAATCTGGTGTCTGGTGAAGGCAGCTTCCTGGGTTGCCAATGGCCGCCTTCTCCTGTGTGTTCACATAGTTTCATGAGTGCGTGAGTGTCGAGAGGGGCAGGGAGCATTGTTCTTGCTCATCTCCTTATCAGGGTATAGTCCCATCACAAGGGTTCCCCCTTCAAGCCCTCATCAAAAACGAATCACTTCCCAAGACCCCACTCCCAATACCATCACATTGGAGGTTAAGGCTTCAACATGAGGGTTTTGAAGAGACAGAAAATTGGTCCATAATATTTACCTTGACTCTGCCAAGCTCTTGGCACTGGGTGGCTGTACATAGAGCTAAGAGCAAA
The DNA here is from genome assembly GCF_964194135.1 of Talpa europaea. Classification (NCBI taxonomy): domain Eukaryota; kingdom Metazoa; phylum Chordata; class Mammalia; order Eulipotyphla; family Talpidae; genus Talpa; species Talpa europaea. Next base: position 94,465,676 of record NC_140074.1, read on the forward strand.
GAGTGTAGTGAAGTAAAGACCCACTTTCTAAAAGGCTCAGCCCAGCTTTGGAGCAGGCCACGTCTGCTCCAGTAAGGGTGTCATGTGCTCACACCTAGAAACTACTCATGGACATGTGGATCTGGAGGAACAACTACTTCACTCCTCACTGTGGAGAGGAAACATGAATTTTGCTGAACACTGAGCTGCCTTGGCCCCACTAGGAATGGCTGTCCTTAAGGGTTATCAGTGAGGTACGAATTAAGGGCTTTGATGATTGATTGGGGGACATAGTGAAGCAGAGAGGGAGGGAGGATCAGAAATATCAGAACAAAACCAGACTGGCATCAGGGTCCCATTCACTAGTCCCCAGTACGTAGTTCACGCAGCCTCCTGGCCCCCCAATTCTCTTTTCCTAACCAGCTCACACTCAGCTGTACAGACTTCATTCTTTCCTTACATAGACCCTTTAGGAGAACATCTGAATCTCAGCTGCTGTAATGTGTTGTCCACTATATTGATGGTAACTAATAGTCAAAGCTCAATACGTAAAAGCCTCTTGTGGATCACCCCAATTAATGTTTAGGAGGGGTGGGCACTTTTAAAACCCCATTTGCTGTTGTGAAGATGGGAGTCTGGAGAAGGGAAGGAACTAGTCTAGTGTCAAAGAGCCTGCAAGACCCAGATGAGATGTGAACCTGGGGTGGGGGGGGTGCTGTTTCTAGAGACTGTGCTTGCAACCACACAGAGAATACTATGTTTAGGGAACCTTAGTTTGCCTAGCTGAAGATATTGAAACCTGGGCTCTAGAGATCTGAGCATCTAGAAGTCTCCAATTAGCAATGCTAGTTTGACATAATCAGTCCTTTCTTACCTCCCCCTCTCAACACTCCTGCCTCAGCTATTAGGGCATGTGGGATACCCTAATAGGTCACAGAGAAAGACAAGTGCCCTCTGTCAAGCCCACTCTTCTCCCTGTCTACCTTTGGGATGCCCTGTCTCAGGAAGGCCTTGCAGACTCTGAGACATGTAAACATGAGTCTGGGACCATGGTCGTTATTCTACCCTTGCTTCCTGCCTTCCTTTTCTTTCTCCTTAGACAATAAGAGAGTACTTTCAGGTATAAAACTGAAAGTATAAAGGTATAAAGTACTTTCAGGTGTATAGCTTTTAGGTGTGACCACATGACACCCTTACTGGAGCAGACGTGGCCTGCTCCAATGCTGGGCTGAGCCTTTTAGAAAGTGGGCCTTTACTTCGCCACACTAAATTTCAGTGATTAGGAACTTACTTATAATAGTCTTTGTCCTAGTCAGTTCTGGATCTAATCAAACAGTGTGTGGACTTAGAGGAAGGAAAGCCCTCTTTCTGCAGAATCCTCATGTGTGTAAGTATGGATTATATTTGACTGTAAGTAACAAACCCAGTATAATAGTGACTTAAGGTTGTGCTTATCTCCTGTAAGAGACGGGGTTAGACAGATGTCAGATGCTCAGATATCACCAGTGATGCTGAAATCTCTCTGTGACTGTTCTTGGCAATGGCTTCCATTCTCTTGGCTTGCTTTCTCTTCCATTTTCTTTTCCATCCCAAGAAAGATGGCAGTTGGAGCTCCAACCATTGGGTATGCAATTCAAAGAATAAAGGAAAAAGAAAAAGGAATTTCTGGCAGTTGGGGAAATTTCCTTAGCCCTAACCAATGATTTCATATTTTATTGGTGAATGCTTTCTAAAGGAGGCTGGGGAATTTCATATTTTATTTTAGCTGGACATATGGTTGCTTTTAATAAGATAGAGATTTTTGTTACTAAGGAAGATGGAGAAAAGGATATTGGGTAGGCAAATAGTAGTTTTTGATGTTTATCCCAGAATACCAGATTTCTGGCTTGGGCAATTAGTTGAGTGATGGTGAATAGGAATGTCATTCTCTGAGACTATGATATAGAAGGAAGAGAATAAAATACATTTTGGAACAGGTTAAGTTGTTGGAGGTATTATGGTGAAGGTTTGTGGTAGGCAGAATAATGCATGCTTTCCCAAAAGATGCCTGCATCTAAATCCTTGAATTTTGTGGATAGGTTACCTTACACGGCAAATAGGAATTTGCAGGTGTCATTAAGTTAGAGTCAATTCTGTCCCCTCACCAATTTATTAAGGCCCTGATGCCTGCTATCTCAGAATGTGATTGTATTGGAGACAGAATCTTTAAAGAGGTAATTAAGTTAAAAATGAGGTCATTAGGATACACCCTAATTCACTAATGGCTGGTGTCTAAGTAGGGGGCACATGCAGAGGGAAGACCATGTGAAGACACAGCGAGAGGGCGGCCAGCTGCAAGCTACAGAGTGAGGGCTCAGAAGAGACCAACCCTGCCAAGAGCGTTATCTTAATTTCTAGCTTCCAGAACTGCTTCCAGAATTGCAAGAAAATAAATTGCTATTGTTTAAGTGGCACAGTCTGGGATATTCTCCATGGTAGTCCTAGCAGATGACTGCACAGATCATGAATGGCAGTTAACTAGGATTTTCCAGGTGGACCCAATGCAATGACCACGGTTCTAGTACGTGGAAGAAGCAGCAGAAGTGGGGGCCTCTCTGGTGGCGCAAGCTGTTAAGTCTCAGCACTATGAAGCTATCAGCAGCCATTGCAGCATGAGTTTGATCCCTGGCCAGGGAGCTAACCCACATGGTGTGGCAGACCTCTCCTGTCTCATCCGCTGCTCCCCTCAGCAGTGCTTTCGGTCTGTCTGCCTGTTCTGCTCCCCACACTGTCTCTGGTGAATCCTCCCACCCTCCCACGCCTCTGGTCTGTACCCCAGCTCTTGTATAAATAAAATAAATCTTTAAAAAAAATAGAACACCTTTACAACTCTGGTGGAAAGGTTTCAGGGGCAGCAGTGAAGAACAAGACCTCGAGATACAGTGGTGAACATGGTCAGGGCGGCAGGTAGCTGTGTATGTGCTAGCCTCCCACCACCCATGGGTAAGTCGGTGCCCTCGGGTCCTTGCTCTTATCCTCTGGCCTCAGGCCTCTCCCTGTCACCCCTGATGTAAAAACCTGGCCAAGTCCTATTCCAGAAGCCTGGAAAGGCCAGGAGGGGCCAGAGTGACTTGAGAACCCATCCTCTGGCCTGCCATGGTACTCCTGTGTCCCTCATTCTATATCATCATTGTTCATTTCTTTTGGGACCAGTTCTGAGGGCTTCCTGAGGCCAGAGCACATGTCCTCCCTGAACCCCCAGTTCTGCTTTCTGGCACACAGTTGATGCTCAGGGATTAAAGTGCCAGACTAACAGCTACTCCTGAGGGATGAGTCTAGAGACTGTATTTGAAAAAGGGATCAGAGAAATTAATGTCTAGGGGCCTGGTGAGTGAATTAGACACCTGCCACTGTGATGGGCATGTGCTTCTTCGTCTTTCAGTTCTGCTTCTATGCAGCCCATAGGAAACAGCCTTTATTTACATCCACATCTCTTTATTGATCCAAGATGAGCCCAACTTGATCCATGTAATTACCAGAGAGGCTGTTGGCAGCTGCTTTTTCCTATTCTTTTCAGCTGCTTTGGTGGTTTTGCCAGAGCCTATTTTGCAAAAGGAGACAGTTGTCTTTGGGTGGGGGATGGGGAGGTGACCCTTGCTGGTCCCTTTGGAGTGGATGACCTAGACTGGGAGAAGGTCTGGACCACTCCTTCCCACACCTACAGTCCATAGGATGAGTGTGCTTGGGCCCTTGGGTTTAGCAGAGCCCTGATTGGAGACCCAAGGAACTGAGTGTACAGAATTGGGGTCTGGCTCTGCCAGTGTAGCTCCTGGAGCTGTGTGCAGTTTGCATAGACAGAAACCTCATGTGGCAACCTGCTTCCTGGGGATGCTGAGGACACAGAGTGGGCAGGAGGAAGGCCAGGGTGGGTGATAACCAGGCTTAGCAGGGTTAAGGAGAGACTAGACTCTGGGCTGTCAGTGACTCTCCTTTAACCTTCAAAGAGGCAAAGAGGGTCTTTGGAGTATGGAGGCACAGGGCAGTGACCCACAGCTCTTCTCCCTGCAGAAACTTGGAGTTCAGCAGCTTGCCTCCCTGGAGAAGTGATATGGGTCTTGACTGCTTCTTTGGTTCTTAGCTCTCCTGGGGAGGTGATGCTGAACTTCTGAAGGGGTTATGGACTTGGCCAACAATGTGATGTGAAGTTATAAGAGCATCAGCTCATTCCAAATCCTCCCGCTGATCAGCCTGTGGGATGCAGACTGGGGTTCACCAGGCCATCCACTCTGACAGTGTCATGTTTGCCGGTGGTTAGAAGCCCCTGCATCCATGCTACTGACCACTCACATATCATAAAATTAGAAGCTCTGGGAATGAGAACACAATCTTTGGAGGCAGCTTTGGATTTATATCTGACCTGTTGCTTATGGGGTGAGACCTGATGCAGGTTACCTACTTTTATGAGTCCCTTCTTTGTAAAACATGCTACCAGTGATTAGATGGGGTTGGGCGGGGGTCAGATGGAAACCGTGCATGGCCCCTGGCCCAAGGGAGGGGCTTAAAATGCCACTTTCTCTCTTGGCTGGTGGTTCCTCTTGTCCTCTCCTCCTGGCTTCTGGTTTCTTTCCTGGCTGGTATTCGGGGCTCCTTCTCAGTCTGTCCTCTCTGCCTATATACTGACCCCAGCTCCACTCTGCCAGTGTAGCTCCTGGAGCTACACTGCCTTTCCTGCCCTGCAGCCCCCCATCCACCATGCAACCCTGGTGCCTGCCCTCTGCCCCCCAGAGCTGAATGGGGTTGGGGTCATGGGTGTGTCCTCTGACGCCTCCCTGATTTCATCTTGGCTTGGTGTTCCGTCCTTGGTGTCCCTGTGCCTCACTTACCTCCCCTGTAAAGTGGGGATGATGATAACAATAGAGCCTCAGAATAGGATTCAGGAGAGGATTAAGTGAGTTAATGCAATTGCTTTGATCACTCCTGGACAGGAAGTTAGGACCCAAGAAATGTTTGTGATTTTCAGCTCAGTGCCTTCCTCTGCTCCTCAGACACCATTCTAGAATGCCTCCATGTCAACTGATGCTGATCCTCTATCTTCCCACCCCCACCCCTCATTCCCCAACCCCAGAAGCCTCACCAGTACGTGCTCAGTTCTCTTACACACATTTAATATCAGACATATTTGGGGGTCCAGGTTTTAGATTTCCAGAGACTAGAGATGGTGATGGAGTGATGCGGGGGAGGGCATGGGGCGACATGTCTCTGGCAATGCTGCAGGTGAAAGAGCGATAAAACACTGCTTCCTTGGGGAGACCCAGCACCATCCTCTTTTCCTCTAAGGACAGAACAAGCAGAATGTCACAGACACTGTGGTTCTGGGGGAGGAGCCAAGCAGATGAGAGTTAGGATCTGAGACCCCGAGAAGCAGAGGAGGCTGGACCAGGCAGAAGGAGGAAGGGCTTAGAGGGAGAGTGAGACCATGGAGGTGCCAGGGTGGACTGCCATCCTTTCTTATGCTCACCCTGTTGGTTCATGTGGTCATTGACAGGCTGACTCTATGATAGCTGCCTGCCTTACCTAGATCATGAATCATTTTGGAAGGTTCTTTCTCCTTATCTTTTTTTGGGGGGGGAGGGGAGGCCCAACATTGGACTTGGATGGAAAAAGGAGAGAGTCAGGAGTTTCTTCTTTGTCTACCACGCCAGCATCCCAGAGTAGGGTCCCCTGTGAGGGGGAATCACTCAGGAAACTCACACTGGGGGAAGGGTGGGTGGTAGTGGGGTGGGGGGTTAGAGGAATGCCTTAATGTATACAATCTTGGAATTCCTAATGGAACAGAATGGAAACACAGTAGATTCTGTTCATTGAATACAATTCAACATTACATCAATTTCTTTAGGTCTCATTCAATACAAGTCTACCCAACAGAGTAGCTCTGAGCAGGATAATGCAATCCTGATAACTAAACAAGTGGATAATGGTCCTTCCATGGGTGTGAAGGAATCATGGTGGTGATGTCTTTTCCAGAAATGTGGCATCTGCCTTGGACTGCACCCCCGGGTCAGGCATGGCTATACCTTTTTGCCTTTCATGTGACAAAAGTGTCATGATGTCTTCACTCAACTTGACATTTGTGTGACAATCCTATGGGGATCCAGTGGGGATAAGTCACGCTTAGGGAATCTCCTCATTTTTCTTGCTGAGAAACTTGCTGGAGCTGCAGGGAATGTGGCCCAATCCTGCTGGGGTCCTGGGTCCAGAGCAGGGACAGCTTCTAGCATCATGATTATCCAAAGACTTTGATCTGCTGAGACCTGCATGGAAGCAGCATCCACCTGGGCCTCGCCCCTCCCCTGTGGTCAGACCCTAAGCTTCTGGTCAGGTGAAGTAGGACCTGGTACATGTGGGTTTCCAGTGAGCTAGCTGGAAATCCACCCTGTTTGCTCTCATGTCAAGAAGCATTAAAGAGTGTGACAGTGATATTATAGGGTCAGTATTGAATCTGTGTTCATGTCAGAAAAATGGAAAGTGATTGGCAAGTCCTGGAGCTTGAGGTGCTAGAACTTGCGTCACCCACAAGATTGGTCCTGACCACTCAGGTGCGGGAGACCGAGAGCTAGAGGATTCACTGAATGAGAGACATGGTCATGCAGGTGACTGTCACAGGCTCCCAAACTCTGGCTCCTTAAATGGCTGAGGCAGGGAGTGTCCAAATGACACAGGTTCCTGCCTCCATAGAATTCCCCATGATGCAGAGGGAGCAGGGTGAGGTTCTGCCTCTGCCTCTGGAGGCCTGTTAGAGAGAGGTTGCTGTGACAGAGTGAAGGCAATCAGCTCGAACCAATGCAGGACGCTCTCCTTCCATGCCGGAAAGCGCAGCTCTAACTCTCACAGGCACTTTTTCACCTGAGGGCCTCCAGTTGCTACCTGGTTTTGGGAGCACTTAACTCACGGTGCTCTCAGCCTGGTGAGCCCGCTAGAAACTGTCTGCCAGTCGGCCCCGGGAGACTCTCAGTGTGCCCGTGGAAAAGCTGCACTAAGGCACTTGGGGAAGCAGGTGCAAACAGGACAAGAGCAGGTGAAGGAAGGGTTGGCAGGTTAAGGAGATGGCCATGCAGTGTCCTGATTTTATTGTGCTCCCCTCCCCCACTTTTGCACAGACAGTTCCTGCTGCCTGAAGAGCTTTTCCTTCCCTTTCATAACTAGCTCTAATCTTTGCTTTTTTTCTGAGTTTAGATGGTGTGGACAGGAACCTCTCTGTCCTCTTCCAAGTTTGGGTTAGATGCTGCCCTCATGCTCTCCACTCACCCACACTCCCCCATTAGATGCTCAGTGCAGGGCCTCCCACCCCCCACCCCTTACTGGCTTGACTGTCTCTTAGGTTGGGGCCCTGTCTGTCGGACTCCCACAGCTGGGCACTCAGTGTATGTTTCCTTGTTTGTGGGGCGGGAGAGCAGAAGCTGGGATTTTCTAAAGCCAAATCCATTTTTGGAAACCTACAGTCCATTCAAATATAGAATTTGTTCTTTTTGGTTTTGATTTCTCCATGGAAGCGAAGGAGAGAGCAATTTTACAGATTTCCTCTGCAGTTCCACATCTTGACTATGGAGTGAGGCAGGGGGAGGGGGAAGGGGGAAATTAAAGCATCCTGTCCTGCCCTTGACTAGTTGGCAATTCAGAGGTGGAGTAGTCAAGGAGAGTTAGGTCAAAGCAGGGTGGGGGGGGGGGTGGTGCTGTGATACCTCCTAACCCATCCCACTGCTTCTTATGGAAATACTTGAGCTTCTTTGGCTAGCAGACTCCCAGAGTCTTGTCTTGTCAGCATGCCCTCTGGGAAGTATTTTTCCAGCTGCACTTTCCCGTTCTTTCTGTGGAATGTATGATACTTGTGACTGTCTGGTCTCTTGAAATGCAAGTCAATGCCTTGCCAGGGAGCTGGGGCTGGCAAACTCAGTGGGTCAGCACTCAGCCTTCCCTCCCCTCAGGAAGGAACTTACTGGTCAGTGCAGGTTCTAGAAGGATGCAAATGTGGACTCCAGGCACTCAGATATGTAAACAGAGTTCTCCCTGGGGCATAGCCTACCCAAGGGATTTCCCAACATGCATAGAACTTGGCAGAGTTAGATAAATGACACTTGGATGCACAAGCAGGGAATGAGAGTCATAGAAGGGGAGGGCTGCAGCCAGGGTGGGAGGGGAGCATCAGCAATAAAAGATATATCCAGCAAGTCCCCAGCTATTGGGTAGAGGCCTGAGCTTTCCCACCGGCCAGGAAGAGACTTTGCCAGGATCAGTTTTATGGCAAACCACACAACCCAGGAGATGTGGATGTTAGAAGTTGGCCATCAATCTCAATCTCCTGGTAGGGTGATGGGGAGGACAGAAGGTGACACCGCCATCAGCAATTGAGGAAGAAGGACTTGACACTCTGGAATAAACTTGACTTCTGTTTCTGCTTGTGCTTCTTTCTGATGATGGGCACCCACACCAGCCCGCACACCAGCATCATGAGTCCCAGAGACAGGAAGGCAGGCCCTATCATCTTAAGAACCTTTCTGCTGTTGTCACCCAGAACCAGGGCGTAGGCCAGGCAGGTGAGAACCACCCCAAAGAGGAGGATGGCCCCACCTACTGACATGATGACTACTGGCTTGCGGTAGATTTCCCAGTTACTCCTGGGGGTGGTGGTCCAGACAGACTCGCTTCTGGAGCTGATGCACAGGGAGCTGGCGGTCTGGCTGGGCAGAAGGTCCTTGGATTCTGGAGACTTTTCATCAACCTCCAGGGCCTTGGGGAGAGCCTCCATGGTTACAGTGCCTCAGGACCAGGCACCTGGCACCTGCAACAGTGAGAAGCAAGGATGAAGCCAAAGGAATCTGCACTCCTTCCTGATTCCAGCATCCACCTCCAGACTGGCTCTCAGTGGAGGGTCACACAGAAGCCAAAGGAAAATCAGATGAAATCTACATAAGAAAGAAACCATACAAGCTGGGGTGGTGTTTCCTTATGAGAAATAAATATAGCGTTCGAATCGACTGCTTTTTGTACTTAAAAATGGAACAGTGGTTTGTTTTTTAGAACAGTTTGTTCAAACATTTATTGAATGGCATCTTATTTTCAGACTTCAGATACAACTTTCTAGCTGTGTGACCTTGAGTGAGACACTTAACTTCTCTGTACTTGAGTTTCTTTATCTATAAAACAAGAACTACTCATGTCATAGGGTTGTCAAAAGGCTTCAATGCAATGCCCTGGAACAGTGTGTAGTATATTGTAAATACTCCATAAATGGTACTATTTGCCTATATGAATAGCATAATATATGTAAATTTGTGTGTGTCTATGCAGGTGTGTATGACTGCTATGTGCCAGGCATTGCTCTAAGAACTTCCTTCATCAAATGAAAGTTTCACAATGACTCCGTAATTAAACATTAGCCCTGTTTTACTGGTGAGAAAGTTAAAACTCAGAGAGGTGAAGAACCTTATCACAACGTAAGAAACTGTCTGAAGCTGAGTTTGAACCCTGTCTACTCTTGCTTTTATATCCCAGGCTGAAGAACATCTTTTAATGCAGCCTGGGATTTTATGGGCTTGTCAACACAAGACAATGAAGGCTCAGCTTCAGTGTGGACTTCCAATCCCTAACTGCCCCCATCCCGGGAATGACAGATCCCCACCGTCTGTACCTTAGGAACGCCCAGCATCCACCCCAACTGTTCTTGTCTAGAACATGCCTGTGTACATCATGGTCCCTGGATCTCTAGTAACACTTGGTGTCCCCCGATCCCCCAACACACACACACACTCAGGGGTAGATGGTCACCTCTCAGCAATTTCAGAGCTTCTGAAAGGCATCAATGGTCGAAACTTTTCCACTGGAGCCGTGCTGGCTCAAATTCCTTTCATGCCAAAATTGGAATTGCAGGTTTGAGTGCAGTGCCTCTGTTCTTTCTCCCTCTGGGGATTAGCTGCTTTTGCCCCTGCCCCCCAGTGCCTCCCCTTCCTCAGGAGTCCTGGTTCTTCCTCTTCTGTGTCTCCTTCCTGGCTCTCTCAGTCCCCACTCAACTCAGCATTACTAATAGCCATTTTTGTGAGTGGGATGGAGAGGATTCTTCCCACACTTATTGGAAAGGTGGGCTGTTCACCCCAATTATAGTGGGTTCCCCTTTTCTACCCCAAATTGGGTTAGGGTTAGCCCCCAATATGGTGCATTTTTGGAAACCATGTTACCAACCCCTGGGTTAAAGACAATTTGGGACAAAGGATGAAGGAGATGGTTTGTGAACTGGTGGCTCCTAAGACCTAATGTTTTGGAACCTTCTGCATCTTTGTCAGTCACTTTCACACACAGGTGGGTCCTTTAGCACATATTTCCTTCATCATTTCCTGAAATGTTCATTTCAAACCAAATTCCCTCAATCCCACCCTACTTCCACCCTCCCAGCCACCCAGGCCTGTCCACTGGCCTGGCGTTCCCACCTTCCTGAGCAAAATGTTCCTGGTTTCTAGACCAGCTCTTTACAGAGTCATCCCCCTTGGCAGGGAGGACAATAGAGTTCAAGAGTTGCCATGCCTTCCAAAGGTAGATCTTTGCATTCACATCCACTCATCTAGAGAGAGAATATTGGATCTCTGCTCCCAAAGGCTAAAAAATATGATGGATGTATCTTTGTAAGCATGCACACAGGTGCTCATTTCCTTTCGATCTTGTGGTATATTTGCATAAGATAAGTTGTCATTTTTAAAGTGACCTGTGCCCCTGGGACTGGGGTAGAGAAACCATGTTACCAACCCCTGGTTTCACATTATGAAATCCGAGTCCAGAAGTTAGTGTTGGTCACTGCACATTTCACACGTCTGTCTGACATTATCAGTGGGATGTTCTCTCTGGGCAGCCATTGTCACCCCCAGGCAGTGGGTCCCAGGCCAGAAGTGCTTGCTGCCTTTAGATGCTGGAGAAGTACAACACAGGGATCCCCAGTTGTGCCAGAGGAGAGCTGCACTCTGGCACATGAGTGCCATGAGCAGGAAGTGTGCAGCTGGAGCAGGGCCAGGCCAGGAGGATGATTCCTGGACACCAGAAGAGGGAGGCAGGACAAACAGGCCTCCCAGAAGTGTCTTACACATGTCTTACACACATGCACTTTGGCCCTGTGAGGAGCTCATTAGTTCATTCTCATTTAACAAGTGTAGAGACTGAGGGAGATCCCTGCTGCTTCTGGGTTCTGGGCAAGGTCTTTGGGCTGGAAGCAAATTGCAAAAGACCATGGCAGTTCCTGAGGCATTCCCAAGGATGCTTCAACTATGAGAATCTCTTGAGTTTTTCACTTTGAGGGTTTCATCCTGCCATAAAGCAACCTTTCACTCAATATGGAATGATACAGATAACTAGTAGTGTAGTGATTCACTACGTATTAGAGAAATAAGAACACTGGTGTAAGTTTTTCATAATGGTATGTATTTTTTATTTCAAGGACTATTTTTACTCTGAGGTTATGTCCTTCTTTTTCGGACATTGAAATATTCTTGATTTTATGAAATGATTGTGGTAGAAGATGATCATTGGTATTGTTGCTATTTGCACTTGCAGAAATAAAAAAATGATCATTCAATGCAGATATCTGTCTACCTACCTACCTACCTTTATCTGTCTATCTATCTAGCTAGCTAGCTAGTGAGCTATCGATCTATCTTCCTTTCTCTCTATTGGTTAGTCAACCCATCAATCATCATCATCATCTACCTAGCTTGTAATAACCCATGGTATAAATCCCAAAGAATGGTAACAACTTCTTTAGCTCACTTTCTCAGGTGGGTTAGGTCCTTGGAAGAGACAATGGTCAGGCAGGGCTTTCTTTTCTAGCAGTGACTGAAGGGGAATCAGTTCCCTCCTGAGCAAGGTGAACACTGTCTCTTTCTCTCTGCAGGCAGGAAGTTGGCACAGCTACAAACAGAGGAGGCAGGCAGGGCTGGGTGGTGGAATGAAGATTGTGCTGGGAGGAAGCATGCTTTCACAGCTTCAGCAAGCCAGGAAGCTTACTTGCAGTGAGTGGGCACTGGAAGGTTCAGGTTTTTGACATCAGGGGATTGTTGTGTGAAAGCAGTTTGCCTCATATAAACTTCAGGAGCCTGGGCAGATAACTTAACTCCCATGCGACTTACTAGTCCCTCATATAAAATAGAAATAATAGAGTGTCTACTTCATAGGGGTGTGGTGGCTGTCAGATTTCATAAAATACTGTTACATTGTGTGACACATTATAGATGCTCAAAAAGAAATGGCCTCAGTTGTCATTATAATTATTTTTTTCTCAGCCCCTGCTTTGTCATTTATAAGGTGATGTTGGGGCTACTGTCTAAAGCTATTTTATTTTTTTATTTTTATATTCCCCATACAATTGCACCTCCTTATTTTCACCCCAACCCCTCCTTTCCCCGTCCCCCCCCCCCATAATGTGTCTTTGGTTCATAGTTGTTTGTTGATTTTGATTTTTTCTTTCTTTTAATTATTCTTTTTCCTGGTCCCTTTTTTAGGTTTTCTAGATTCCTGCTATGAGTGAGGCCATCCGGTATTTTTCTTTTCCTTTCTGGCTTATTTCACTGAGCATGATCCCTTCCAGCTCGATCCATGTCGCTGCAAACAGCATGTGTTTATCTTTTTTGATTGCTGAGTAATATGTACCACATCTTCTTGATCCAGTCATCTATTTTTGGGCATTTGGGTTGTTTCCAAAGCTTAGCTATTATAAATAGTGCTGCTATAAACATAGGGGTACAGGTGCTCTTTGGAATTAATGTTTCAGTGTCCTTTGGGTAAATACCTAGGAGTGGAATTGCTGGATCATATGGAAGCTCTATATTTAGTAGGTTGAGGAAGCTCCACACAGCTTTCCACAGTGGTTGGACCAGTTTGCACTCCCACCAGCTGTGCAGAAGAGTTCCTTTTTCTCCACATCCTCGCCAACATTTGTTGTTGCTAGTTTATATTGTTGAAATTCATATGGAGCCACCAAAAACCCCAAATAGCCAAAACTCTCCTGAAAAAAAAGAAGGGAATGGAGGCATCACTCTCCCAGATTTCAAACTATACTACAAAGCCATAATCATCAAAACTGCTTGGTATTGGAACCAGAACAGACACATGGACCAATGGAACCAAATAGAAAACCCAGAAATAAACCCACAGATTTATGGTCAACTAATATTTGACAAAGGAGCAAAGAATATGCACTGGAGCAAAGAAAGTTTGTTCAATAAATGGTGCTGGGAACACTGGGTCACTACATACAAAAGAATGAAGCTTGACTACTACCTCACACCATGCACAAAAACCAACTCAAAAATGGATTAAAGAACTAGACATAAGACCTGAAACCATAAAATATATAGAAGGAAATATAGGTAAAACACTACATTACATGCACCTCAAAGACGTCTTTACAGACACATCACCCAAACCAGTGATAGTGAAGGCAAAGATAAACAGCTGGGACTACATCAAATTAAAGAGCTTCTGCACAGCAACAGAGACAATAACCAAAACAAAGAGAAACCCCACCAACTGGGAGAACATTTTTGCACACAACACTAATGATAAAGGACTGATCACAAAAATCTACAAAGAGCTGATGAGACTCAACAAAAACAAAGAAAATAATCCAGTCAAAAAATGGGCATGAGAGCTAAAAAGAAACTTCTCTGAAGAGGAAATGCAAATGGCCAACAGGCATATGAAAAAATGTTCAACATCACTTGTAATCAGGGAAATGCAAATCAAAACTACAATGAGATACCATCTCACACCAGTGAGAATGGCACTTATCTAAAGCTATTTTAGATCTATCTATAGGTGGTGAATCTAACTTGAATTCTGAGAATTAAGATTTCCTGAAAATCAGGCCTCCCCTGGTGGCACAGCGGTTGAGCGCTGGGCTGCTTGTATAAATAAATAAATAAACAAACAAATAAACAAACAAATACATCTTTAAAAAAAAAAATTTCCTGAAAATCACCAATTGCGGGGACAGTTTGAATTTTAGAACATTTAGTCCTAATAGATTCTCTCCTTTTTTCTTATACCAGGCTTTCTCAGCAGTGGCACAATGGACATTTGGGCTCTGATGACCCTTAGTCATATGAGCTGTCCTATGCACTGTAGGGGATGCCACTAAAAGCCATTAGCACACCCCTTTCCAGTCATGGCAATAGAAAATGTCTCCAGACTTTGCCAAATGGGGTCACTGGGGGAGCGAAATCACTCTGGTGGAGAATCGCTGCTCTTTGTAGGCCTTCCCCTCCCAGGAAGCTTGCAAACTGCCTCAGGGCCCTTCAGAGTTCCTCATCCTCCAACTCTCTTGAAGCTCACTGGCTCCCTGACTGGTCATGTGACTAGTCCCTAGTCATGTGCCACAGCTCTGTGGGGACCAGGGACACTTGGGGAGATGTTCTGCAAGGCATGGCTTATAGGCTTGGCTTAGTACCTAGGAGTTTGGCTTGTGTGTCTCAGATGGTCCCTCTTTCCTTGCAGTAGGGTGAATTATCCACTCAGAACCTTAGAATGGGGCCTTATTTGGAAAAGGGTCTTTGTAGAGATCTCCAGATGAGATCATCCTGTGATAGGCTGGGCCCCAAACCCGGTCACTAGTGTCCTTATAAGAGAAAGGAGAGAGACATTTGACACACGGAGAGGAGGGCCTTGTGAAGATGGAGATGGAGGCTGAGTGGCGTCTCCGCAGCTGAGGAGCACCTAGGGTTACTGGCAGCACCAACATTGAGGAGAAAGGTTTCTCCTCACAGTCTCCTGAAGGAGCCAACTGCTGCCTCTGTGATTTTGGACATCTGGCCTCCCAAACTATGAGAGAACAGACTCCTGTTATTTTAAGTGAGTAAGTTTGTGGTCATTCCTTTAAGAGCCCTAAATAAATGATATCCACACCTTCCTTTAAGGTCCCTTACACTCGGAGGTGGGTAAGGACAGAGGCCCCCAGAGGCTGGAGGAGAGAGCCTGTGGAGGAGAGAGCCAGAGACACAGGAGACACGGAGCCTCCTGGACTGACCACAGATTTGAATGTTGCCTCAGCTTCAGGGCAGCTTTGAGAAGGGAGGCCAGGTTTGGAGTATCAGGAGGAGTCAGTGGGGGAGACTTACTATAGCACACAGTTGGGGAGTACAGGCTGCAGGCTGATGTCATGAAGGGGTGTTGGTCTGGGTCCCCGGGAGAAGGAAAAAAGCTCTCCTCTGAGCATGGACAGGCATGAATCTCCAAACAGGACGCTGACCAAGAGAAGCCAGACTTATTTCCATTGATGGAAAATTCCATTTACATGAAAGGAAATTTCATTTGCCTAACATTCAAAAACGTGTAAGATCATCTAGCTTTGAGAGACTAGGTCATCTGATAGTGCTAGGGGTGTGGATAGCGCCCAGAAGGGGGCTGCCTTGGACTTCTGGGGTGCTGGTGATGTTCTGACTCCTGATCTGGCTGCAGCTGGCACGTGGGCGTGCACTGTTGAGCAGTATACTTAGGATATCACTGTTTTGTGTGTATGTTAAAGGTCAGTAAAATGTTTAAACAAAGATAATTAAAAGCTATAACTGGAGGCAATATGTTCTTCTCTTTGGATTCTGAGTCAAAGCAATTGTACAAAGACCTACAGGGATCATTTTAGGAACAATTGAATACAGACTGGGTATTAGCTGACATGAAGGATTTAAAATTTGTATCTGGTATGACAGTGCTATTGTGGACATATGCATCACGACATTTCATTCCAAAATGTGGTTTCAAGATACATCTCCAAATCTATAAAGGAGTTTTCTTATTTGTTCTTCCTACATTTAGGAGGGAAGGAGAGCTTTTAGTTTGCTAAGTCCAGACACGTCCCTGGTCACCTCAGGAGCAATAATTCACTTATTTTACTTTCAATCTCAGACACTCAGGAGTCTACCAGAGGGAAACGTATTTGATCCTTATGATCTTGGTTTCTCACTGTTCCTCACCAGCTTGCACATTCCACACACACCCCCACACCACATGTTGGGGGATGAAATGAGAGCATGTGAAAAAGTGGAAATTCCCTGCCAGTTTTCTCCCCTCATGTGAGACGTCTCTTCACCTCGTTTGTGGGAGATTTCACTGAGTGAGAGGATGCGCACGGTGAGTGAGGAGCACATTGGCCGCTAGCCCCTCTGGGAAGAGGGACGTTGTTTCCATTATGTCTGTGACTCCATGTCCCTCAGAGGGCACATCGGACTTGCTGAGAAAGCATTTGTTGTAGTGCTGGTGAGCACTGTTAGCTGAGCATTGAGCGCTGTTAGCCGAGCACTGTTTAGCACAGGAGGAAACCAGGCCCATGGCCATACATGGAAATGATATGTATAGGCTTTGTCTCCAAATAAGTGGAGAGTCACAAATACATTGGTAATTAGATCAGTTCCAGCAGGATTGATAGTCCTATGAGCTTATCTGCCTTCTGAATCACTTGGTTGTTGGGCCAACTCAGCCTTTGCTCTGTCTAATGCTTCCTGAAAATCTGCATTTCCTTCCAGGGATGTTATCTTTTCTAGAGACAAGGCAACATTCTTGTGTTCTCTCTCTCTCTTTCTCTCCCTCTCTCCTTTTCTCCCCCCCCCCCCCGCCTGTGATTCACATGAAATGTTTAAATCTAGGTGATGGATCTATGGAAATTCATTATATTAGTATCTCTCCTTTTATGTATGTTTGTCAATGTTTATAATAATTGAGAGGCTGAATGTACAGAGGACTGATGGCCAGACCTTATTTAAAAACAGAACTCAGACCCACAACCTGCAGCAATCAATGCAGGAAATCAACCCCTTATCTACACTTCCCAGACAGGAAGTCAGCCTGCTACCTCAAGTCAGACTTTGGGGATGTGAGACCACAGTCTCTAGCAACCAACCCAGCAGGCCACACAATAACTGAGGACAACTAATTTTTGACAAATACACCAGAGCACTTCAGTAAAGAAAGTCATTTCAACAAGTGGTGCTGGAATGATTGGATATTCATATGGAAAAAAAATGAAATGACCCTCTCTATACCATCAACAAAAATTTTGAGATGGAGCATGGGTATAACCTGAAGACAAAACCCAAAACTATGAAGCTTTTAGGGAAAAAAATATAGCAGAATATCTTTATGACCTGGAAGCAGGCAACATTTCTTAAGACAGAGAAAGCAAGAAACAAGAAAGAAAGAAAAAAAAAGATTTTATCATAATTTAAAACTCCTGCTCATGAACAGCTGCTGAGAAGAAAATGAATAGGTAAGCTAGGGACTGGGAGAAGACTTTTGCAAAATATGTATTTGTCGAAAGATTTGTACCTGAAAGATATAACCACGATATACAATTAATAAAAATATAAGCAGTCCCATGTTTAAAAATAGGCAAAAAATTTGGACAGAACTATTACAAAGGAGGATAAACAAATGGACACGAAAACCCTGGAAAAAATGCATGTGATATTTAACAGGAAAATGTAAATTAAAACCATAAGGAAATAAGTCACATAATCATGAGATTTAAAAAAATCCCATGATACTAAATGCTAGCGAGAAGGTGGAATAACCAGAGCTCTCATACCCTGCTGGTGGGTAAATAAAATGGACAACCATGTTGGAAAAAGACTTGGTAGTTTCTCCTGAGGTTAAACAGACCCCTACTCTCTGAGCCTGCAATTTACTCCTAGTCAGTCCTGAGCCCGTTCAGGATGCCTCAGTTCAGGACTGTGTGTATGACATGAGCTGCACCACACAGCTGGGTGTGCAGCAGGTGAGGCCACCTAGGTCTGTGTCATCACACTCGATATTCCCACAGTGATGAAATCGCCTAATGACACATTTCTCAGAACGTATCTTCCATGAAGCCGGACGTGACTGTACATATCTGTCAGAGAAACGAAAGTAGTTCTACTCCTAAATATTTATCAGTCCAAGATAAATGAAAACCTCTGTCCACAAAAGACTTAAGTATATAGTCATAGCAGCTTTATTCAGAATAGTCCAACCCAGAAAACAACCTAAATGTCTATGAACAGGAGGAAAGTGTATATTCACACATGGAATGCTATTAAATAACAAAAAGAAACTAATTTCTGATGTGCACATCACATGAATGAGTCTCATAGACACACTGAATCCGAGTACATATATTGTATGTTTACATTTGTGTGATATTCTGGAAACATCTAAGAACTGATCTAAGGTAACAAAACTCCAAATAGCCATTGTAGGAGTAGGGAGGGAAGTAGCTGGGATTTTTGGGGGGTGGATGGAAATGTTCTATCTTGTGATGTAGTTGTGGGTTAATAGGGGGCCTATTTATCAAGTGGTATGCCAATATCTGTGCATTTCCCTGGGTGTCAGTTACACCCACACAAAAGGGTTGTGAAAATTTTAATGACAGTTGAGTGGGTCAGGTGGGGAGAGGACAGTCTCACTAACCCAAATATGTTGAAAATAATTGAGGCCATGTGAAAAGCATATGAGCAGGCACCACATTGCCCTGGAAAAGGAAATTAGGGTGTGGGCATGGGCAAAGTTACCCCAGAAAAAGGCAGAGACGTTAAAGGGAAATCTGGGTGGTGGGGGAGGCACCTGGCTCTCACCGTGTAACTGATTCTGGAAAGGGGGGTGCTGAGAGGAAAGGAAAGTGCTCCTTGGAGAAAGAGGGACTTTTGACAGGACATGGAGACGGGAGAGAAGAGGGAGAGTGTCATCTCAAAGGTACCCAAGTTATCTCTCTAAAGCAGAAGCAGCAAAGTGTGTGCTTGAGGAGGACTGAGACTCTTTGTTCAGTAACCGCCATTTTTCAGACTTACTATGCGCTGGGGACTGTGTCAAGGGCTCTACCTGCATAGCCTCATTCAGTGCTCCTCATAGGACACTGAGGAACATACACTATTATCTCATTTCACAGTCGAGGAAGCTGAGGATCAGAGAGGTTAAGTGACTTGTCCAAGGTTACTCAGCAGGGGAATAGCGAGCCAGGATCCTGTCTGACTCCAGAGCCCCAGGGCCTGGGTTTAAGTCTATCCTGACCCTTTCCTTCCCTCTCCCCACTCCCTGCCTTGGTGGTTTTGATTTTGTTTTCCCACTGGGGGACCAGTGAGAGGAGAGGGCACTTGAAATAAACATGAGCTGTGAAAGAAGTGCAGTAGTGGCTGCCAGGTGAGGGTTAGGGTTAGCACTGCTGGGGTTGCTGCGAGGACATGGGGGCTGAGCGGGCACCAGCAGAGCAGTGAGAGACCCCGACAGAGCCACGCAGCATCCCCACCACCATGTCTAAACGGAGCATGAGAATGCTGGGTCCATACCTCTCGATTCACCTGGAACATCTCAACCTTACGTCTATGAGAGCAGTATTATTATAATTCCCATTTTGCAGATAAGGAAACTGAGGTGCAAACCTGCCTGACTCCAAATCCCAGTCTTCTATATACTGCGCCAGCCACACTCTCTCAAGGATGGAGCCCTGTCTTTCCTCCTCCCTTTCTCCCCATCCCCCTTCCTCCTTCTGAACCCCCCTCCGCCCCCTACATACACACACTCCTGACTGTGCTGAAACGCAGTCAATATTAATAGGCTGCCAGGTTTAGCCAAGCAAATGACAAAATGCCCAGTTAAATTAGAATTCCAGATAAATAACAAGTGCTTTTGTAGCCTCGCAGTGTTCCCAATATTGCACAGGACATACTCACGCCACACATTTATTTGTTGTTTGTCAGAAATTCAAATTTAACTGGCATCCTTGTAATGTATCTGGTAACTGATATTATGAGGCCCTGCTGTGCTTGGGCCTGGGTTATCTGCCCCCTCCCCAGCTTCTGGCCCTGATAGGAGCTGGGCTATTCTGGGAATTGAAAGAACGCGGAGCTGAGAGTGCGTGTGTGAGCCCACATTACCTCACAGTGGGGGGACTGGGAATTATTCTCAAGAAAGACCCAACCACGCATTTGCTTGTGAAATCCCTGAGAGATGGAGGGTCTTGCTCTCTCCCCATAGTCCCAGCAACCCCACCCAGTTATCAAGGCTAGTGGCTGCCCCCCCTCACCCCTTAGGACCTTCAGTTGGTGGCAGCTGTCCCCCTGATAAGGTGAGTGGGGCCTGGTGCCTGAGCTGATAATGTAGGGGCCAGTGTGTTTTGAATGCCAGGGCATGGCCACCCATTGGTCACCTGCTCACAACACTTCTAAGAAGGGAAGTTCCCCAAAGGTCATACTCAGCCCAGAAGGTGCTACTCACCTCTCCCTTCGCACCATGCAGCTAGTGCCCAGGGCTCAGGCCCTGCACAGTAACAAGGTGGACAAATAGATCTGGAGATGGCGCTTGTTTTACCTGTCTTCCATCCCTGGGGCTCATGTTCACGCCACCACTGCCTGTGCCCAACCTTGTTTACAGGCGCCCGCTTTTCCCTTCCTCAGGCAAGACATGCCCCCACCTGCCAGCGCGCTGCACCTTGTTTTCCTGGCACCTGTCCCAGGCTCCTGCCACACACACCTGCCCAGGGAGGGATCGACAGACGCTGAGGTCTGATAAGGGATGCCCAGGATGACAGTCTGGGTCTAAGGTCCCGCCCATGCAGTCTGGGATCTGAGGGTGGCCTCCATTTCACTCCTGGCCTTTTGTTTTTGGTTCTTTTTTGCTCCTGCCACTGCTGTGGTTTGGGAGTGTGGTCTCTGCTCAGCCACCGCCATACCGCTGCCAAGGATGAAGGCCCGATGCTGTGCACACGGGGCTGAAGCAGGTGCATGGCAGCGGCATCCCTCTCCTGCCCGGCATGACCCAAGCAGGCATTTGCCTCGATGGCCAGGGCAGTCGTGTTCGGTCTGCTGACAGCTGGTGCACCCCCTCCCAGGGGACAATCCCTCTCCTTTGCCTGTTATTCATGTTTGCCTTCCCAGTCCAGGTCACAGACTCAACACTCCAAAGCAAAGTGAAAACCAGCGCGTTCCTCCAGGGAACATGGAAGCAACGGCAGAGGGGATGGATCCCCTTTTTACTTACTGTCTGTGTATCCGGGGAAGGACGGGGGATCTGGGAACCACACACAATTCGCACAGGGAGGAAGCCAGCAATGAGTTTCTGTTCAAGTTCTTCATCCCAGCCAGAGAGAGCCTTCCCGGCCCCTTCCAGGAGTTGGTGTGCAGCGAATCACAGCCGCTGAGCAGGCTCCAGCAGGGATGAGCTCACCAGGATATGGGCTAATGGGTTAACCCTTTGCAGGGTATGGCACTGATAATGTGGCTTTGTCTCAGCTCGGCTCAGCCACTATTAGATGAATCTTGTGAAAAATTAATGAAGCTTCTCTGCAGTTTGTCTTCGAGTTTTGGTGGAGAGGTGCATTAGATTGGTGCCTGGGCAGGGCGGCTTCTCCTGACCCAGGTTCAAAAATCAGGAGACCTGGAGTTTCTGGGTTGCTGTGTGTGTGATGGTGATAGTGGTAGTGATGGATTGTCAAAGGGTGGATTACTTAAAGGCTGAGCTAGTTCTGCTCAGTGCACCCCTTGACAATGAGATCTGAGGGCCCTAATTGTCAAGATGTTGGAGAGATCACATGCAGACTTATTTCACATCCTTGGTTTCCAAGGTGGCAGTGGTAGCTCAGGGAATTCTCAATGCCTACTAGTGGGTCTCCTCAGTGACCAAATGCCAGGAGCACACAGCAGAAGGTAAGCTGAGCACATGGGCGTCTGGACGTCTCTGAACTGGAGACAAAGCGACGTGTTCACCTTTAGAGTCTCCATCTTTCCTGATTATGCCCCTATGAATTTTCATGGGATGCTACTGTTACTGAAAATCACTGCAATGTGAGTGGGAGGGGGGGCTGCAGGGGGAGTTAACCTGCTCTTAAATTGTGCTTGGGGAACCTGGGATTCAGATATTGAGTTGCCCGTTCTCAAGTTGCTGAGAGATATTCTGGAGCCAGTGTAACCGCCTAAGGTCTTGAATGTCAGGCTGGTCCTGCCCTTCTCCTCGCTGAACAGAGAATGTGAGGAACCTTTGCATCTCACGGATTGTGAGCAATGGAGTGAGGGGGTGTCCTGGCTACTGTAATAGTACATTGGGGGACTCTTCTGGGGTCCTTTGCGGAGGCTCTCCCAGGAGTAATCCAGGGAAGCTGAGGCCAAGGCAGGAGTGGGATTCTTCTCTCTCTGGCAACTTGATTTTCACATCTGTGAAATAAACAGGACATCTCCAGACAGGGAGGCTCTGTGGGCTTTGGTACGTGGACAGTCAGAGAGCTATGAGGACTTAGCTGTTCACCAAGCTACCTGCAGGGGCACAAGCTGAGCTGAGCTGTTTTCCTCTGACCTCTGTGAAAGGGGAGTGTCTCTGCTCAGAAAAAAAAGGGAACAGGAAGAAAGATGAAAGCTCCAGGAAACTTATCTTTGAAAACTTTGTTAGTGCCAGCTGCTAACCAACTGAGCTAACTGGTCAACCTTTCTTTCTTTTTTTTTTTTTTTTTAAAGTGTATTCATTTATGCATACAAGAACTGGGGCACAGGCCAGAGGTGTGTGTGTGTGTGGGGGGGAGGATTCACCAGAGACAGAGTGGGGAGCAGAACAGGCAGATTGATTGAAATACGCTGCTGAGGGGAGCAGCAGGCGAGTCAGGAGAGGTCTGCTGTGCCATGTGGGTTGCTCCCTGGCGGACCTGGGATAGAACTTGTGCAGCAGTGGCTGCAGATGGCTTCATAGTTTGCGTCTTAACCCCTTGCATCACAGGGGAGGCCCTGGTCAACCTTTCTTTGTGTGTGTTTGTGTGTGTGTGTGAGTGTGTGTGTGTTCCAACACCACATTGAGCACACTGTGTATTTAGCTCCTGTTGTGGTTTACATGGAGAACCTGTGATAGATTCTTTAAATCTCTGGTACAGTTTATTTCCCCTAATTTCTTTTCATTAGACAGTGGGAGTCATACTGTTCATTGTGTTTCCTTCATGGCTCTGTCTCCTAGGAGGTTCTGCAATTACACAAAAATTCAATTTTTATGGTTTCCCGCAGCTGGTATCTTTGATGTATTTCCTTATCACTTTTAACCGCCTAGCTTTTTCCTGATATTACTAATTTTTATTAATTGTCAGTTGTTTGCATGTTTATATAATGCTGGGGCTGCATGTTCCCTCCTCCACAGAGGCACATGGTCCCAGTGCTTGCTCTGCCTTAGATGCCTCTGCCTGTGTCCTCAATAAGTTTGTTAAACCAAAGGGCCTGGCTCCTGAATAATCCATGGCTGGGTTATTTTGCAATGCAAATAATCAAATCATGAATTTTTTTCCTCAGTTCAAACCTCTTTGCCTTCCTGTGTGCTTTGCAGGGGGTGGCAGTGTGGGGCTGTAATAGTCATCTTCCCTATCTCTTCCCTGTGTCCAGAGCAGTCTATGTTCTTTTCAGATATCTGGTTCTTCACTGATTCTGTCACACAACCTTATGAGGTGGGTATGTTGGGTAGATTGCTATCCTTATATTTGACTTTGGACAAATGATTTAATTTCCCTGAGTCTTAATTTCTTCATCTATTAAGTGATTGTGATCATTGCCACCTCAGAAAGCTTTTGTGAGGAGTCAGTAAGAAAATGCACATAGCAAGTGCTATATGAACATGTGGGCATATATAGTGCACACATGCATGAGTATAGAACACGTGTACATAAACACGTGTGTGTATATGCTTTTATGCACATGTGTTGTGTGTGCATGTATCAACATATATGAAAATTAGGCAGGATTTGGCAGCTCAGGAAAAAGTGTTAGGGTAGACAAGCTGTGTTGTCTGCTGGTTTCTTCTTAGCAGGACAGAAAAGCTGTCCTGGGAGGAAGGGCTGCTGCGCCGTTATGATATAAAAGGGACAGAAAGCAGGTAGGGCAGCCCCTGGGAGGTGGTTCTGTACCCTCTGCAAGAGTGCCTCTGTTCCCTTTCCTGGAACTACAGCTGCTCCCCATTCTGCTCTGCCCCTCCTTTATCAGCTAGCCCAGCATTCCCTGCACCAATGCTTCTGTGGGGTGACCAACCAATCATATTAACCCAGGACTGGCAGTTTTCCCAAGACATGGAACTTTCAGTGCTAAAACCAGTTCCAAGCAAACCAGGATGAATTAAGTTAACTTAATGAAAACTTCTGGTGGTGCCATGCTGTTCGGAGACTCTGCCCATGTACATTACATTTGGAATGTTCTTTCTAACCCTCTTCATTTAGGTAATACACTCCTTGGAATGCGTGAATGATTTTTTAAATTAAAATAAAAGTTATGGAAAAATTTAAATCTATACTAATATATACTAAAATAGAAAAAAGTTATCTACTAAGCTTCTACAGTCCAGCTTCAACAATTATCAGTGTTCATTCTTGTACATTTATATACCACATACTTTTTTTTTGTATTTTAGAGCAAATCCCATAAATCTCTTTGGTTAATCCTTGCCAGCAGAGATGTATCCCTCCAGCAGGTAGCAGGTAAGAACTTCTTTCCTTTCTTCTTATTTTTTTAAAAAACAATAACCACAATGAAATTTAAACATATCTTAGTGTTCTTTCCCTTTTTTCTGAGGTGACATTGATTTACAATAAATCAATGTCACAACAGCCGTGAATACCACACCGTGCCCGCCAACTAAGGTCTAGTTACACCAGCCACTGTCCAATCAAACCCTCCCACATACCATGTTCACAGCACTCATACCATGTTCACAGCCCCCGACTATCTCCAGATCGTCTTTCTACGGTCAGGTTTTCAGAACGCAGGATCAGAACAAGTGCTAGCCATTGCTCTGAATATCAATGTTTCTCAAGCACTTTTTCATCTGTAGTAGCCTCTGCTCCTCTGCTCACATTATTTATGTAGTGAAGATACCGGGTGCTCTGACTGGACAACCTCCCACATTCTGGCCTTGGGTGGCTGCTTCCACAGGACATCATAGAACAGTGTGTTCTGCAAGGGCTGCGGCTCCATTTCCATTGGAGCCAGGACTTGTGGTGTCTTGACCCAGAAGAGGTCCGGGCAACGTGGAGTAAGTGGCCGAGGTCTCTCACAACTGATAGAGGCTGGTGCCTGTTTGCCCCTCGTCCTCCCTGCAGCCGCGACCCAGGCAGGACCACATTTGTTTGTGCTTTCCGGTTGCCATGCTGGCACAGGAGACAAGATGGCAGACTCAGCACCCTGTGGTCCCTTCATTCTGCCCTCTGCCTCTCACATCAAATCACAGGGATTAACAAATAGGGTCTCCCAGAGGAACTGCAGGTCTCCAAGTCTTCAGAGAAGATGTTTTCACGGGTCTGTGTATCTTCTGCTCAGGTCATTCCAGAGGGGGAGCTGGGTTCTCACTACAAAAGTAGAGCCTGGGCCTGAGGAGGGGAAGGGGCGCTGGTAGGGGATGCACCTAAAAGGGTGCTAAAAGTCTTATGAAGAGGTGTTTGTGTTAACAGCATTGTCATTCAGGGCTCTTGCTACAATGTGTGCTTTTCCCCCCCTGTTTAATGAGGGAACATTAGCTTATGACGCTGCAGGTTTTAAGTGAAGGGCTTCTCACCTCAGCGACTGCCTATTTCACACCACACCCACCACCGAATGTCCAGTCACCATCCACCACCAAGCTAACCCCTTCCCACTCCTGCCCCTTGGTAATCGCCATTTTGTTGTTTGTTTGATTGCTTTTGCTCTTCTTTATAGTCCACAAATGAGTAAAATCATATTGTATTTGTCTTTCTCCTGACTTTTTTCTTTTACCATAGTTCCCTCAAGGTCCATCCATGTTGTCGAAGTGGCAAGATTTTAGCTTTTTATGGCTGGGTTGTATTCAATTGTGTGTATATACCACATCTTCTTAATATACCACTGTTGGGGCCTGGCTTGTTTCCATAGCTTGGTTGCTGTGACTAGTGCTGCCAGGAACATGGGTGTGCATATATCTTGTTGAACTGGTACTTTCAGATTCTTTGGGTAAATACCCAGAAATGGATTGCCAGATCATAATCTCTGTTAACTTCTTATCATAACATGGAAGCGCATTATCTTAAAAAAAAAAAAAAACTAATAAAAAAATGTCAATGCTTCTAGAGAATATATGCTCAGAGTAAGTCCCTGTTCCCAGCAGTGACATTTCTATTTCCCAGACTGTGGAGAAAGATATGGAGACAGAGGAAGAAAAGGAAGAGGCTGGCTTGGAGGGAGAGGCCCCAGCTTTAGTGGATCCCTTGGTCCATAAAGCTATAGGTTCTAAGGAGTGAGAAGCTTCTCTGTTTCCCATGGTCCAGGAAAGTCCTGCAAAGCAATTACTACAACCAGACAGCCCCAGATTGGAGACCCCCACCTCCCACCTGCCTCCCTCCCATGTTACTCTTTGACCCCTCTCCGTTCCCCTCCGGGGTGCTGTGGACAAGGAGATGGGACTCTATGGGCCTGAGTCTCCCTTGGCCTGCTTGACTTAGTGTTAAGTATAGGGCCAAATTTCTCCCACCCCAAGGCTCATAGCAACTAGAGCTGCATAACTGTTCCTCAACCACCTCCAGCTTTGCTTTTCTTTTTCTTCTTGTATCTTTTGATGCTTCTTTTCCTTGTCCTCCTCCTTGTTAGCTCTCCTTGACTGCTTCTGCCTTCTGGAAATGATGTCCTAATTTCCTTGAGAGACACTCAAGGAGACACTACACTTTTCACCCCAATACTTATTCATGGAGCAGATGGAGTAGAGAGGGTAATGCATTGAGGTGGGGGGGATTGGGAGACCAAGTAGACAATGAGGGATTTGGGGACATGAAAGATGAAGATTCTGGCAGTTCTTACAAGAACAAATGGAAATGGGTTGGGGTGGGAGGAGTGGAAGGACCATCTCTATTAGGGGAAGAGTTCCCAGGGTAAGTAATTAATACCTTCTAGGAGGACTGGCCCTTCTTCTCAGTTCCTTGAAGGAACTGTTCTGGGGCTAAGTGGGCCAGTGATCTTCAATGCAGGACCAGAGAACCTGGACCGGGTGTGGTCAGGGGGCAGATGCAGCCTGCTTCTTGGGTGTGGCTGCCATCTAGTGGTCAATTATGGACAATGTCGCTTTCTGAAGTTGACCTCAATTATTCCTTCCTTGATCACTACTTGCTAGGCAGCCAGTCTCTGGCTGGTAATTAACAGTAGATTTGAAGTTGCAAGGCTCAACTTCACAGTGTTTGATGATAAAGAATATCTCACAAAAATAATCACCACGATTTCAAAAAAATAGGACTTTATAATTTTTGAATAATTTAAAAGATTTCATGTATTCATCATTTTATCAAATATTTATTGTGGATCTATTATGTGGCAAGGACTGTTTTAGGCCAGGCACTGGAAATAAAAAGATGAGTTTTATGAACTACTCAATTTATGTGGCAAAAGAAAGACAATTAAGTCAACAAATTTCACTCCAGAAGGAATACTCTTTATACATAAATGTCTGCTATTAAGAGAATCTTAAAACAAATTGACTTAGAGTTGTAACTGAGAGAGAATAGAGAGGCTTTCTGAAGCAGGTGATGACTAAGTTGAAAGGCATATAGGAGCCAGAAATAAAGATTGATGAAGGGTATGGAAGTTTGGTGGTAGAGGTGGGGGTGATGTTGATGGTGGTAGAGGAGATGAAAGTGGAAGTGATGAAGGTAGAGGTGATAGAGATGAAGTGGCAGTAAAGGTAGAGGTGATGGAGGTGGAAATGATGGAGATGTTGGTGGAGCTGACGGTGGTGGAGGTGTTACAGGCAACCCCAATGTGAAATGGGTCCTCACGCGCATACTTAAAAGGGACTTATAGTGAGACTGAACTGGGACACACAAAAAGGTTAATGAAGGGTTTATTTACAAAAAGGGGAAATGAAGAAAGGAATAACTCAGGGAGAAATAGAGATAAATTGGTATATGTGTCCTACCAGTTCTGCTGAGCTAGAACCCCAATAGCATGCTTAAAGTTGGCAAAAAACCAAGTACCCCCAAGGCCCACATGTCTGGTTATATACCAAACCTGGCTGCTTAACTCCACCCTCCATTCCCAGCAATCCTCCCTCGGTGGTGATGACATTATGGGATTTATAGTCCTTGGTGTCCTGGATCTCTGATCTGGGGTTCGGGTGGGGTCCATAAAACTTATTTGTGGAGTTTGTTCAGGACAAACTTTACCCCCAGCAGAAGTAGGGGTGGTGATGTTGGCATTGGTGATGGTGATGGTGAAGATGAATCAGATGGAGTTGGTGGAAGAGATAGTCAAGGATGTGGTGGTGGAGGTAGTGGTGGAGGAGGTGGTGATGGAGGTGGAGGTGAAGCTGGTGGAGGTGAAGTTGGAGGAGGTGATGTGGTGGTAGAGTTTGTCTGTTTCAAGAGACAAAGGAGTGAGACCATCGGGTATTTTTCTTTTTCTGACTTATTTCACTGAGCATGATCCTTTCTAACTCCATCCATGTTGCTGCAAACTGCATGTGTTTATCTTTTTTATTACTGAGTAATATTCCATGGTGTATTTGTACCACATCTTCTTGATCCAGTCATCTATTTTTGGGCATTTGGGCTGTTTCCAAAGCTTAGCTATTGTAAATAGTGCTGCTATAAACATAGGGGTGCAGGTGCTCTTTTGAATTAATGTTTCTGTGTCCTTTGGGTAAATACCTAGGAGTGGAATTGCTGGATCATATGGGAGCTCTGTCTTTAATAGGTTGAGGAATCTCCACACAGCTCTCCATGGTGGTTGGACCAGTTTGCACTCCCACCAGCAGTGCAGGAGAGTCCTTTTTTCTCTACATCCTTGCCAACATTTGTTGTTGCTAGTTTTTTTAATATGTGCCATTCTCACTGGTGTAAGATGGTATCTCATTGTAGTTTTGTTATAGGACAGGGAGAGGGGCAGCCCAAACCCCGCAAACCTGCCTGTTCTAAATGGGTTCTGCCATCCGCCGCATCAACACAAAACATAGGAGACTTTAATGGGAAGGAACTTTAATAAAACTAGGAAATAATACAGGTAAGGCAAAGAGTCTAGTTTTTAAATGAAGCACCCAAAGTTACCCGTCCCCTCGTGGGTAAAAGTCCATCCATATGGGAATGGCACAGAGCAAGGCCCCAAAGCCTGCCACAAGTCTAAAGCATCTTCCAGTGGGGACCCACAGAAAAGGGTCAGAAACAACCAGACAAGCCCGGAAGGAAAAGAGCAAAATCAACATCAAGATAAAAGCTGCCATGGTCACCTCCCCACGGATCTCACCCACATCTGTGTCACACAGTCCACGACCAAAAGACAAGCGCAGTTTCTTCACGTGTCTCTAGGCTCCATGCGCCTCCTCCAGGTCTCCTGGCTCCATCCTGCTTCCTTCCTCAGTCTCTTCTGCTCCTTTTCTTCTTCCTGCTCAGCTCCACCCTCCCTTGGGTGGGGCAGGGAACCTCCCCATTTCCTGGGGACCACCCTGTTACAGTTTTGATTTGCATTTCCCTGATTACAAGTGATGTTGAACATTTTTTATATGCCTGTTGGCCATTTACATTTTCTCTTTGGAGAAGTTTCTTTTTAGCTCTTTTGCCCATTTTTTGACTGGATTATTTTCTCTGTTTTTGTTGAGTCTCATCAGCTCTTTGTAGATTTTTGTGATCAGTCCTTTATCATTAGTGTTGTGTGCAAAAATGTTCTCCCAGTCGGTGGGGTTTCTCTTTGTTTTTGTTATTGTCTCTGTTGCTGTGCAGAAGCTCTTTAATTTGATGTAGTCCCAGCTGTTTATCTTTGCCTTCACTATCACTGGTTTGGGTGATGTGTTTGTAAAGATGTCTTTGAGGTGCATGTCATGTAGTGTTTTGCCTATATTTCCTTCTATATATTTTATGGTTTTATTAGGGGGAAAAGGATGTCCCAAAGCTAATTCCATATAGGCTTTGTGGACTCCACCCCCACCCCAGGTCAAAGCCAAAGACACTGGGATCTCCAAATCCCATCACTACCAATGGGAAGGTGGCTGGGACCTGAGGGTGGGGTTAAGCAGCCCGGTGGATATAAAAGGCAGACACGTGGGCTTTGGGGATCCCCCATTTTTGGCTCTCCGCCAGCTCGCAGCCGTCAGGCCAGCTCTGAGAGTGATTTTGGGTTTCCAGGAGAGTGACTTTGTGTTTCCAGGTCGTCGAATCAGGTAGGACGCATTAAAGACTTTATTTCCTTATTTTCTCCCTGAGTTGTACATTTTCCTTATTTCCTTTTCCCTTGTAAATAAACCTTTTATTAACCTTTTGTGTGTGTCTGTAGTAGAGTATTCATAAGTCCCTTTAAAGCGCGCGGGTGAGGACCCACAGCCAGCAACCCGTTTAATATCGGGGTTGCTCTATAACAGTTTCAGGTCTTATATCTAGTTCTTTAATCCATTTAATTTAGAAAACCTAAATAAGGGACCAGGAAAAAGACTAATTAATACAAAGTAAAAATCAAAATCAACAAGCAACTATAAACCAGAAACACACTACAGGAAGGGTGGGGGCGGGGAGAGAAAGGATTTGGGTCAAAATAAGGGGAGGTGCAATTGTGTGGGGAATATAACCAAAATGAAAATGCATACATTGTGCAAAAATGAAAAATGATGTAAGAATTATATAAAATAAAATATTAAAAAAGTGTGAGAGAGAGACAAAGGAGGATAAGGACAGAGAAGTTGGAAAGGAGGTGCCACAAGACCAGAAACCCTGCTCATACAATGCAGGGAGCTAGAGGTCGGGTTAAAGTCATTAACATAGTTGTTACAACAGCCTTAGGAAGTAAATGCTCCAAGGCACAGACCCAAGCAAATTGTCAGAGTGCGGTCAGTGTCATAGGACTCAGCCTGGAAGTAAAGATATGGAGATTGAGGGCCATTGTAGAATCTCTGGTCCCTTTCAGATTCTAAGTAGATATCCAAAATCAACAGCAAACAAACCACTCCACAAAGGAATGAGCCCCTCCCAAAGAGAAGATGATTGTATGAGTGCAATCTCTGCACTGCCTGGGGCAGCAGTTCTTCTGCCTTCCTCCAAATATACAGGCCTTTCTTTTTGCAAACCTGCCCCTTTAGGGGCAATCCTTTCTGCCTCTATGCAAATGTCCTTTATTCTTCTGTCCCTTTTATAATAATTCAGCCCTTTTGGATATAACTAACTGCTCTGTGTCCTGGAAAAAGTTGCCTGGGAAACTGTCCAGTGCCACTGAAAGGGGAGCACTGGTGAAACTTTTCCCAGAGTGACCCCAAAGACCCCACTCTCCGAACCCAATATCTCCAAAAACAACTTCAATTTGTGGTTGATCAAGAGACAGAGGGAGCAGTTGCTAGAAAAGCATAAACATTTCAATTTCTCCTTTTATGAATTTCCAAGCATTCGGTTGTGAATATAAGGAATCCCATCTAAAGTTTCTTATATGTGTTCTAACCAACTATTCTGCTTACAATGCAGCAGGTCCTTGAATAGTGTTTATTATGATGTTGATGAGAAAAAACCAAACAAATCCTGGCCAATGTTGAATGAAACTGTTATTCCTGGAACTGCTTTTGTTATACTTTGTTTTGCTTCAAGCTAGTTTTCAAGAACCCATTGATGATGTTAAGTGAGGACTTATTGTTCTAATTTATAGAATTTTGGAACTGAAAAGGATCCCCCAAAAATTATATTTAATGTGTTTAAACAATTCTTCTGTTAATCTTTGCATTGTCACCAAAATAGAAACTTTACACCAGTTTCTATTGCTAAAAATGGTGGTAACTTCCTGTGCCTTGGGCAATTAGGATGAGGCCTAGAAGAAGTCTCACTTGGATTGGAATAACAGCCTGCTCACTTGTCTTCCTGCTTTGGGGTTGATGCCTCTTCTGACCATCTGACCTCAGCACCACAAGAAGAATCAGAAGTATTTGCTCCATTCTTCCCTTCCTTCTTCCTGCCTTTCTTTTTTACATTTTAAAAGGACAGATTTATTAGGAAAAGGAGAAAGGAAAAGAGAGGCACCTACGGAGTCGCAGGTGGGCCTGAGATCTGCCCTTCCTTCCTTTCTCAATTAAAATCCGGTTGTGAATGCCTGCTCTGTGCCAGGTGAGCATTATTGGTGATTCAAAGATGAATTTGCTCCTGTCCCTACAGTCTGGTGACTGTCTCCTGGGGTGGGGGGGGGGGGGCTGGGAACAGACAAGTAAGTAGGTGTAAACAACTGTTAACCCTCTCCACATGATAGGAGGAGCCTTTGCCATCCTCTTCAGGAGTTACTTCCTCTAGAATATTGGAGAGGACTCCCCAGCTGACCGGCCTCTGTACACCAGCCCTGCTACCCAGTTCCTCTTTGTCCTAGGCCCATCTCAGGCCTCCAATCTGCAGCTGATCATCTATCAACACAAGGATTGGCAGTTCAAAATGTAACACTTTTTTAAAACGATTTATTTATGTACACAAGAGGTGGGGTGCAGGCCAGAGATGGGGGTGGGGAGGAATGAGAGGATTCATCAGAGACAGAGGGAGCAGAACAGGCAGATTCACTGAAATACACTGCTGAGGGGAGCAGTGGGCGAGACAGCAGAGGCCAGGGATGGAACTCAAATTCGTGCTGCAGAGGCTGCAGATAGCTTCACAGTGCTGTGCTTAACCCCTTGCACCACCAGGGAGGCCCACGCCGCACATACTTTAATATGACTGAGACTAGGAGTCATTGTTATAGGGCAGCCCCGATATTAAACAGGTTCCTGGCTGTGGGTCCTCACCCGCGCGCTTTAAAGGGACTTATGAATACTCTACTACAGACACACACAAAAGGGTTAATAAAAGGTTTATTTACAAGAGAAAAAGAAAATAAGGAAAAGGTACAACTCAGGGAGAAAATAGGGAAATAAAGTCTTTAATGCGTCCTACCGGATCCTACGACCTGGAAACCCAAAGTCACTCTCAGAGCTGACCGGACGCTGCAAGCTGGCCGAGAGCCCAAAATGGAGAGCCCCCAAAGCCCACGTGTCTGCCTTTTGTATCCACCTGGCTGCTTAACCCCACCCTCAGGTCCCAGCCACCTTCCCTTTGGTGGTGATGGGATTTGGAGTTCCCAGTGTCTTTGGCTTTGACCTGGGGTGGGGGTGGAGTCCACAAAGCCTATATGGAATTTGCTTTGGGACATCCTTTTCCCCCTAACATCATCACTAACTTTCGGTTAGTCTTTAATTAACCTGGGTCTTCTTGATTCTTAGAGTCCAGGTAAGGTTTTTCTAGAATCCTGTGAAAATTCAAATTCTCCCCTATGTTTTTGCTGTGTTTCTGCTGAAAGTATAATGGTTTGAAATCCCATGGTTACTCCTGGTTCTGAGGATTACTTTAGCTGAACTAATGCAGTTTAATGATTGCCTTCTAGGTGTTGTACCCAATGTCAACCAGTGCAGCCCCCAAGGACACACAGACAGCCGCTGTAAGATCATAAAGGAGTTTATTATGGGCTCGAGTCCAGGCTCGTGACACGCACCGATGTAATGGCGGAGGTCAGGAGCCCTGAACAAAGGGAACAGGGATCTTATATAGGGTTACAAGCAGATCTCTAAAAATTAAATCATGTCGGCAAACATTCATTGGTTACATAGGTGCATTTCCTAACAACGGTGGGTGCAGAGTTTCAGTTTTTGAGCTGATTGGTCACATCAAGATGCAGCTCTATTTTATGACTAGTTTGATCCTATTAGTGGCCTGAATTGCTCGGCTCCTCTGTGGCTAGCCGACTGAGATAAGACCAGAGTGGGGTGGGGGTCAAACTCTGGAATGCAGTCTTTTCCCGGGACAGCAAGACCTGAAATTCTAAAATGGCAGTTACACACAAAATGACAAAGCAATGGCTAAGAATACTTATGCTTGGTTCCACACTAGGTGCTGTCTCCCATCTAGCCTGCATGAAGTCAATGTGAAACTCAGCTCTCCCATCAATTTCCACAAATGCCTCACCTAAAGAATAGCTTTGGAGAAACCAAGGAAAGATTTTATATGACAACAATGCCAATGACTTCAGACACACTTCAACAGTACCAAGGACTTTTGACCATCCTTACAAGTTCTTCAGCTACATAGTATCTGTAGCTTACTTCGAAAATTTCTGAATCAGCAGTGTGATGTAGAAGTTATCAATTAATGACCCCCAGAATCACGTAGATGAAAGTTAACATTTGAGCTCCATGTCTCAATTCTCTGGACACCCACTTAGTGTCCCGCGATTCAGTTCAACTCGGACACTTAACTATCTGGAATAAGTGTCAGCCCCACTAAACTTCCCCCCTCTTCAGATGCCGGTAACAAGTGTTGAGTCCACTGATTCCTCTAACCAACAAATTATAAATTGGGGATTCCTATGACTCCCTCCTCAGGTTCAATAAATTGTAAGAATGGATCACAGAACTCACAGAAACAATTTCCTTTTGTTGACTGGTTTATTATAAAGGATACAATTTAGGAACTAGATGGAAGAGATACTTAGGGCAAGAGTTTTACCTGGAAGCTCTTAACCACCTTCATTCCAGGTTTTGTGTTTTTTAATGGAGGTTCTATTACATAGACATGATTGGTTAGGCCATTGACCCCTGGTAACTGAACTCTACATTCATTCAACTCTACATTCATTCAACTATCCTAGATAGTTTCAGGATACCTCATCCACCAGTCAGATCATTAGCATATGAAAGACATCACTCCAGAGACTCCAAGGGTTTTAGGAGCTGTGTGCCAGAATGAAATATAAATTTCTTATTACGCCATATACCCTAATTTGGAATTTACACTTTAGAGGTGGTAGGTAAAATACTTCAGATATAGGTACTTCAAATATTGTTGTACTAAAAGTTTCTGCACCATATAATTCATTGAGCATAAAGGGGATAATTATTGGTGCACTGCATTTAAAAACTGTCATTGTCTGGACCACTAATAGCCTCTTGAACCTTCTAATGACAGCTGTCAATAAAAAATGAATACTATTTTCCTATCAAAATACCAGTCCAGGTTACTCATTTATGTAAAGGGATGATATTTTCTGATTCCTCATGTCTTTTATTCATGTTCTGCAAGACTGTGACACAAGGAGTGAGCCGGGGTGTGGGGAGAGCTGCTGCAGCTAGAACGCTGCTCAGAAGAAGCCTGGCTGGCTCTGGTGTGATAAAGGAAAAGGTGGTCACAATGCCTGGCCGCCAAGGATTTCATAAGCCAGTAACTGACGATAACACCAAGAACAATAATATACAGTATTTATTATATGCTTAGGTTTATGCTAAATGTTTGTACCTTACTACATTTACTTTTGCCAAAGTATCAATGATGCAAATATTTGGCATTATTGCTATTTTACAGAGAACTAGGCTCTGAGAGCTCAAGTAAGCTGCCTGAGGTCACTCCCAAATTATTATCAGAAAACCCTGTTCACACATTGTATGAGACCCTTATTTCAGCAGGGAGCAAAGGCTGGGAAGGAGGGAGGACAGGCCCGGGATCCAACAGTTTCTTTCCTGCAAGAATGAGGTGAATCAATGATTGAGTAGAAGCATGTCTGATTCCAAAGCCCTTTATTGTAATTGCGCATGCCCCTTGACCCTGATTAGGATGGTCCCTAATGGACAAATTGAATCCACCTGGTCCTTCAGGGAAAGAAACTTTTGGATCCTGGGCCTGCCCTCCCTTCTTTCTTGCTGTGGCTCCCTACTGAAATACAAAGATCTCATACACTGTGCAGACACTAGAGCCTATACTTCCAAGTCACCCACAGACCTTCTCTATTTTATAACTAGATCCCATGCAGGCCCTGACACCTGGCTTAAGGCTGCCTGGAATGGAGTTCTGGATCTTGAATAGAGAGTAATGTCTAGGAGGAAAGGGCCTGTGTGGGGCCTATTCACACAGAGTGGAAAAAGCCAGTGGGTGAATTGGATGTTTAGGCTGCAAGACACATCTACATGGGCTGTCTTTGAGATCTTTGCATTTCAAGAAAGTGGGTGAATTGGATGTCTAGCTGCAAGACACATCTACAGGGATGTCTTTGAGATCTTTGCATTTCAGCAGAGAGCCAAAGCAGGAAAAAGGGGGGGCATGTCCAGGACCCAAAAGTTTCTTCCCCCCAAGGATGAGGTCATCAATGATTGAATTGAAACATCTCTGACTCCAAAGCTGTTTCTCCTATTGTGCATGCCCCTGACCATGATTAGGATGTTCCCTAATGGATAAATTGATTCCACCTGGTCCTTGAGGGAAAGAAACTTTTGGGTCCCGGGCCTGCCCTCCCTCCTTTCTTGCTGTGGCTCCCTACTGATGCAAAGATCTCACACAATGTGCGGACACTAGAGCCAGGACTTCTAGTCACCCACCTGACTTCTGTAATCTATGACTATATCCATGCAGGCCTAGAAAACTGGCTTAAGACTGCCTGGAAAGGGGTTCTGGGATCTTGAATACACAGAGTATGTCTAGGAGGAAGGGTCTGCATGGGGCCTTTCACTCAGAGTGGAGAAAGCAAGTGGGTGAATTGGATGTTTTTGCTGCAAGACACATCTACCTGAGGTGTCTAGAACTTTGTATTTCAGTAGGGAGCCAAAGCAAGAAAGAAGGGAGGGCAGGTCCAGGACCCAAAAGTTTCTTTCCCTCAAGGACCAGGTGGAATCAATTTGTCCTTTAGGGACCATCCTAATCAGGGTCAGGGGCATGCACAATTAGGAGCAGTGGTTTGGAGTCAGACATGCTTAAATTCAATCATCAATTCACCTTTTCCTTGGGGGGAAGAAACTTTTGGGTCCTGGGCATGCCCCCCTTCTTTCCTGCTTTGGCTCCTTGCTGAAATGCAAAGATCTCAAAAACAACCCACGTAGATGCGTCTTGCAGCCTAAAAATCCAATTCACCAACTTGCTTTCTCCACTCTGTGTGAATAGTCCCCACACAGGCCCTTCCTCCCATATGTTAATCTGTATTCAAGATCCAGAACTCCATTCTAGGCAGCTTTACACCAGTTTTCAGGGCCTGCATGGGATCTAGTTATAGAATAGAGAAGGTAGGTGGTTGTATGAGATCACACTGTATGAGATCTTTGCATTTCAGTGGGAGCCACAGCAAGAAAGAAGGGAGGGCAGGCCCGGGACCCAAAAGTTTCTTTCCCTCAAGGACCAGGTGGAATCAATTTGTCCATTAGGGACCATCCTAATCAGGGTCAGGGGCATGTGCAATTAGCAGCAATGGCTTTGATGTCAGAGATGCTTCAATTCGATCACTGATTCACCTCATCCTTGGGGGGAAGAAACTTTTGGGTCCTGGGCATCCCCCCCCCTTTTTTTTCTGCTTTGGTTCCCTGCTGACAGGCAAAAATATCAAAGACACCCCATAGACGCATCTTGCAGCTAAACATCCAATTCACCCACTTGCTTGAAATGCAAAGATCTCAAAGACACCCTATGTAGATACGTCTTGCAGCCTAAACATGCAATTCACCCACTTACTTTCTCCACTCTGTGTGAATAGTCCCCACTCAGGCCCATTTACTAGACCATACTCTGAGTATTTAAGATCCCAGAACTCCTTTCCAGGCAATTGTAAGCCATTTTCATGGACGGCATGGGATCTAGTCATAGAATACAGAAGGCAGGTGGGTGACTAGAAGTCCTGGCTCTAGTGTCCGCACATTGTGTGAGATCTTTGCATCAGTAGGGAGCCACAGCAAGAAAGAAGGGAGGGCAGGCCCGGGACCCAAAAGTTTCTTTCCCTCAAGGACCAGGTGGAATAAATTTATCCATTAGGGACCATCCTAATCATGGTCAGGGGCATGCGCAATAGGAGCAATGGCTTTGGAGTCAGAGATGCTTAAATTCAATCATTGATGACCTCATCCTTGGGGGGAAGAAACTTTTGGGTTCTGGGCATGCGCCCCCCTTTTTTCCTGCTTTGGTTCCCTGCTGAAATGCAAAGATCTCAAAGACAGCCCATGTAGATGCATCTTGCAGCCTAAACATTCAATTCACCCACTGGCTTTCTCCACTCTGTGTGAATAGGCCCCACACAGGCCCTTTCCTCCTAGACATTACTCTCTATTCAAGATTCAGAATGCCATTCCAGGCAGCCTTAAGCCAAGTTTCAGGGCCTGCATGGGATCTAGTTATAGAATATAGAAGGTTGGTGGGTGACTTGGAAGTATAGGCTCTAGTGTCTGCACATTGTATGAGATCTTTGCACTTCAATAGGGAGCCACAGCAAGAAAGAAGGGAGGGCAGGCCCGGGACCCAAAAGTTTCTTTCCCTCAAGGACCAGGTGGAATCAATTTGTACATTAGGGACCAGCCTAATCACGGTCAGGGGCATGTGCAATAGAAGCAACGGCTTTGGCTTCAGAGATGCATTGATTTGATCATTGATTCACCTCATCCTTGGGGGAAAGAAACTTTTGGGTCCCAGGCCTGTCCCCCTTCTTTCCTACTTTGGCACCCTGCTGAAATGCAAAGATCTCAAAGACACCTCACGTAGACTCGTCTTGCAGCCTAAACATGCAATTCACCCACTTGCTTTCTCCACTCTGTGTGAAAAGACTCCACTCAGACCTTTCCTCCTAGACATACTCTGCATATTCAAGATCCCAGAACCCCTGTCCAGGCAGTCTTAAGCCAGGTTTCAGGGCCTGCATGTGATGTCATCATAGAATAGAGAAGGTTGATGGGTGACAAGAAGTATAGGCTCTAATGTCTGCACATTGTGTGAAATCTTTGCATTTCAGTAGGGAGCCACAGCAAGAAAGAAGGGAGGGCAGGCCTGGGACCCAAAAGTTTCTTTCCCTCAAGGACCAGGTGGAATCAATTTTTCTATTAGGGACCATCCTAATCAGGGTTAAGGGGCATGCGCAATTACGATCAAGGGCTTTGGAATCAGACGTGCTTCCATTCAATCATTGATTCACCTCATCCTTTGGGGAAAGAAAGGCTTATGAAATCCTTGGCGGCCACACATGGTGACCACCTTTTCCTTTATCACACCAGAGCTAGCCAGGCTTCTTCTGAGCAGCGTTCGAGCTGCAGCAGCTCTCCCCACGCACCGGCTTACTCCTTGTGTCACAGTCTTGCAGAACATGAGTAAAAGACATGAGGACTCAGAAGATATCATCCCTTTACATAAATGACTAACCTGGACTGGTATTTTTATAGGAAAATATTATTCATTTTTATTGACAACTGTCATTAGAAGGTTCAAGAGGCTATTTGTGGTCCAGACAATGACAGTTTTAAAAAGCAGTGCACCAATGCTTATTTGACCTTTTATTTTTTTGAGGCTTTTTGTTGGTATTGTTTTCATGACTACTGTACATGCAGTGGTGAAACCTGAGGGCTTATCATGTTCTGACACTAACTGGCATGTAGACGTTTGTGAATATCTCTCTTTGTGTGTATATGAGAATTGCAACTCCACTAGTGCTAGTAACAGTATAACCTGCTGTTTGTTTTTGGCAGGCCTCTCAGTAGAACACTATGAAAACGGCAATGTCTCCAATGTGTACTCTCAATACATAGCCACTGGCTATGTGGGGTTATGAGTACTTGAGAGATGGCTAATATAAACTTAAAATTTTTGTTTTAATTATTTTACATTTAAAAATTCACTTCACACAAGTAGCTACCACCTAGAACAATGCAAATTTAAAAGGTACTTTTTTTTTTTAGGAAGTATGTATGAATTGTATCATTGGTGACTACTGCTAGTTTTTAATGATTATCTTATATTTCTTTTATACACCGAAATGAAGGAGGTATATTTGGTAAGGCTATTTAATTTCATTGACTCTATATTTTAATTCTCTCACTCCATGGGCCCTGTACAGTCAAGTGTCACTTAATGACATGCACAAGTTGTGAGAAATAATCCTCCTGACTAGTCACATACTCAGGAAAGTACATCACCACATTATGAGCTAGTAACTGTTTATATTTCCAACAAACAAAAAGTGATTTTTAAAGTTTTCCATGTGTCTCTCTGTTTTTAACTAACTCGGGTTAAGTTCTGATTTCTGGCTGTGTCCACTGATACACAGTAGCACTCGCACCTCATAAATAGGAGAAAATCCCATTACTGCAGTGTTTGGATAATTCAAGCAAGGATTAGACTGAAGATGACCTTGACTTTGTAAATAATTAGATTTAATTATGCAAATACAATGTGAATACTAAGAGCCCATAAATAAAATTGTTTTCAAGCATTGGAGCCGCTCTTCAGATGGTGACCAATGACACCGCTTGACAGTACTGCAAGCCATCCTCTGTGTCAAGGACCGTGCAAAACCGAGGACTGGGCAATATGTTTACCATCTCATCCCGAGCAATTTTATTATCATTGAATACCTATGACATATTTATTCATCCATTCAACAGTTACTGAGACTTGACTTTGTGCCAGGTATCTGGGCTAATTGCTAGGAATAAAGGCATGAAAATATGTGAATTAAAGAAACTTCAGGATTAGTAGAGAAATAAGACAAATTGTTTCAATGGACATTTTTTAGTTATTTCGCCTGTCCTCTTGAAAGTGTTGGTCAAGGACAATGTTTCTGTTGTTCCTGAAGCATCACTTAGCACAGCTCTCCTGGGTGCCTTCTCATCCCTCAGGCTGCTCCCTCAGTCTATATTATGGCAGGCCTCTTTTTCTCTACCTGAACAATTAGAAGTCAGAGGCCCCCTTCCCAAGTGCCTTTCTCTTCCATGCTCCACGCTCTTCCCAGGCCATTTCTTTCACTTCCACTGTCTCCATTACCTCCTCTCTGCCAGTGTCTAAAGAGCAGCCCTCTGGTCTAGACCTACATACCCAGCAGCCCACTGGCCGGCTCCACTTGGCACTCCAGGCTACCTCAAACTCAACGTGTCCCAAAGACAATTCACTGTTTTCTGACCTGAGTCCACCCCAACCTGTTTGCACTCTGATGTCCTTCATGTTTTATTAATAGCATCAACTGTCTACTCAGTTGGTCAAACAGTAAGCCTAACAGTCACTTGGCATGCTTCTTTCTTAATAGCATGTCCTAAGAGTCGTGTTTTGTTAGTGCTACCTCTTAAATATCTCTTGAGCTTTGTCCCCGCTCCCAACCACCACTGTGACCCAAGTCCTCACCTCCTTTTACCTGGAAGAGGTAACTTTATGGTGTTTCTAGCTCCAGTGTCATTCCCCCAACAAGGGCAGTGGTAGGAGCTATGTAAATTTTGGAGCTGGTTGTCTGTAGTAGTTACCATTTGAGGTATGCTGAGCCTGAGTCAGCGTCTCCATCTTCTGGAAGCCCAGTTCATATTATGAGGTCTGAGTTTCTCACATCTTGCCCATAGCTCACTGAATTAGGGGTAAATACACTGATCCATGCTGGCTCAAATGAAGTCTTTCTCCAGGGATTTTGAACTGGGCCTAATAAACACCATGTTTCTCTCTGAATGGCTAGAACTATAATTTTTAACCTGAAGGCTATAAGGTGGCTATTGTCTACCTTGTTTTTGGAGAAGCACAGAAAGCAAAGCTGCAGATAAAGTCTTGAAGCAAACACACTGAGCATCATCAGTGACAGATGGAGAAAGACTAACTTTTGGAATTTTTAAGGTTTTCCAGGTCCTGACTCCAGGGCCTTTCCCAAGAACTATCTTCACCCTTAGGTTTCATAAAATTCCTGGGGATCCTCATGAGATAGTCTCTCATTTAACTTTAACTAACTTGAAATGATTTATATTCCTTGCTACTGAATGATTTCAGCTCATACATCAATGTCCACACCCTTCACTTCAGTCTCTTCTTGACTTGGGGATATAGTCCCCCAAATCCCTAAGTGCCCTGACTAACTCTCTAGCCTTCTTTTGGCCTCTTATGCTACAGTCACCCTGAAGAACTTCCAGACCCTATCTTCCGTTCCTGCTCCAGCCTGGAATACATAGTGCAATATAATTGAGTTAATGCCAGTCATGCCAGGCTTTTATTCCAGGTCTTCACACAAATACCACTTCCACAGGAAGCCAAAGGTATGGCCATCCTCTGACCCTCTGAAAAATTCCCCTAGGCTCCCATTCTTGACACCCTAAAGTCTTTTGAACATTACCTGTCCTTTCCTCTTGGACCACACATTAGCTCCCCTAGGGCAGAAGCCCTGTCTGCTTCATTCCCAGCTGTGTGCTCAGCCAGCAGTACCATCCTGACCCATGAGGACAGTCAGGGGATGACAACGAACATCTGGGGGTGAACTGGAGGCTTGTGGAGCCTTGGAAAGGAGCAGCTATGTCTGAATAGAGAGATGGGGAAGGTTTTGTGAAGGAGATGGTGTGTGAACTTATACCTGAAAGATGGACAAGCGGATCTTACCTAGGGTAACCCCCAGAATTTAGGGGATGAACTTTCAAGTCCGATGATCCCACAACTGAAGGACTTTGGACCAAGTCTTGCTTGGAAGGTCTAGTGTGAGGATTAGAAATAACAAATACAGAGCAGCTGGCATTACTTTCTAATAAATGAAAATAATAATTATTATTTTCTTGAGATCAAACCATAACACAATGCCAGAGGATCTGTCATAAATCATTTCAAATCTCTGAGCCCCATTTTCATGCTCAGTTGCCATCACCACATCAAACAATTATAGGATTGCATTTTCTGAACTCTGAACCCTTAAACAAGCTTATTATTACCCCTAGAAAACATATTGTTATGACTAATTATTATAATCACCAGAACTTGGTACCACAGTGAGGGGGCCCTTTTCTAAAGAGCTA
This sequence comes from Talpa europaea, assembly GCF_964194135.1. NCBI lineage: Eukaryota > Metazoa > Chordata > Mammalia > Eulipotyphla > Talpidae > Talpa > Talpa europaea. Next base: position 94,508,351 of record NC_140074.1, read on the forward strand.
AGCAATCATTCTTTTCCTTTGAGAGTTAAACTGTGAAATATGCAAACTCACCAGAAATATACAGAATGGTTCCCAGACCAGCAACGTTTGAATGTAACTTGGTTGAATATATTAACATATTGAAAAAGAGTATGTCAATCATGGGATGGAGGAAGAGAAAAAGTTGTCACCGAGGAAAACAGGGGCTCAGCTTGGCCTGTACAGGGGGGAGGGCAACTCAGCTGATAGAAGCAATGCATCTCTGTTTCCAAAGATAAGGCCATCTGTTATCTGGAGTCTGGAAGCATTGACAATGCCAATCATTCCTCCAGCTCCCCCACGCGTCCTTAAAGAGCTGCAGCCCCAGATGTGGAAGGCCTCTGTCGCCAATGCCCTTGCTCCCAGTCCCTCCACCCTGACTGTGCCTGTGAGTCAGGGGTGAGTTCCAGAGCAGGGCTGGCCTTTTTTGCTTCTCTCTGTTCCCTCCATCTGGATTAGGGTGGGGAGATCAAATCAGTGAACTGTGGGGGAACCGAGCCAGAAGTTTCGAAGCCACTGGGACAAGGCAACCATCTTGGGATAGCCATGCTGAAGACAGAGGAGATAGCGAAGCAATGTCTGCAAGAAGAGAAGCATAAATAGATATGCATGGAAAAGGAGAGGAGAGGGTGGGGAAAGGGAAAGAAGGGAAAGAGAGAGAGATCTATCCACTGATTTTTCTGGTTCTGTAAGTCTCTGCTTCTAAATAGCTTTTCTATTTTACTTGCACTTCCGTGATATGTCCATGCAACGAAACCGTTTCCAACAAGATGGAATTGTAGTAACAGACTTGATTATCTCCATTTTCCTTGGCACCATAATCCTACTGTGAGTGAGATGGGTGGGTCAGGCTGCTTGCATCTGACTCAAGCCCAGGTCTGCCTCTAAGACTTATGAGCTGCCGCTGCTCTTTAGCACCCTGTCACATTCTGATTTTTTCTCTATGTGCCCTATTAGTTTTCTATTACTGGTGGTGTTAGGGGGAAAATGATGCACGCGGGTGAGGACCCACAGCCAGGAACCCGTTTAATATCGGGGTTGCTCTATAACAGTGGAACAAACTAAGGCAAACTTGGTGGCATTAAACAATGCAAAAATATGACTTCAGTTCTCTAGATTGGAAGTTTGATGTTGATCTCACTGGCTGAAGTCAGCTTGTTGGATGGTTCTAGGGAGAAATCCATTTCTTGCCTTTGCAGCTTCTTGAGGCTGTTCACTTTCCCTGTCTATTGGTCTTCAAATCCAGCAACTTACTGGATTTCTGACCTTGCTTTTGTTGTCAGCTCTTTCTCTCTCTCTCTGCCTCCCCCTGCTACTTTTAAGGCATCTTGGGAGAACATTGTTCCCCTGGCTTATCAGAGCCACATCTATTCCAAGGCCAGCTGATTGGTAGCTTTTATTTCAACTACAACTTAGTTTTTCCCCACATACATAACCTAAAATTTCACAGGGATTGGGGCATGGACATCTTGGGGGTGGTGGTGGTGCTGTGTCATTATTCTGTCTACCTGATTTACCAAGCATGGGGAAAAGAACAAAATACTGACTTAGGGCATTCTTTTATAATGCCCAGCTTGGCTTAGGAAACTCAGGTGCTAAGTGAGTAAACTTGTAGCTTTTCCTTCTCTGAATGGCACATTAAGCCCTAAATCTACCCTCAGGGAAGAGTATGGGCTTTCCAGGCCTCTCGGGCTGGCTGGGTCCAACCAGGTCTATGACTCAGAGTGCAGATTTCATTTCTCTGCACTTCAGTTTCCTCTTTCATAAAGTGCAGATAATAATAGCATTGTTTGGAGGATTAAATTAAATCAAATATTTATATTCTAAAATATGAGAAGTGCTGTTTTCTCATTTCCCTTTCTGTTCCTATCCTTTCGTCCCAGACCTGGGTAAGCATGAAATGAATATGTGGAGAATGCTGCTAAATAGGAAAGACTCACCACCTCTTGGCTGTGAAGTGAGCGAGTTCCAGGAATCAGAAATGAACATTAAGTCATGGTGACAGCCCATAATCTTTTCATGCTTCTTCTTCCCCATATTTTCAGTCCTTTTCTCTCTGGGAGTGGGGGCCTCCTTGGGGATCATTTATGTTTTTCTCCTCTCACAGCATAAAATGAAAAGGGTCGAGAGCCAAGTGTGGGAGTATTGGGTGCTACCAAGCAGGAGCTGCCATAGCCTGAGTGATGGGGGAATTGAAGAATTCCCAAAGGACTACATTCTGGCCTTGGCCATGAGCAAACTTGGTCCCCATTGCTTTGAGCAATTTACCATTTCTTGAAAGGATTTTCTGCGTATACAAGTGTGGATGAGCTCTACATGTGGCTGAAACCAGAGCCGTGGGCTTCTGTGATGTTTAACCTCATCACCCTAGTGATCCACAATGGGTTAAGGTAGGAAGACCTCATCTGGCTGGATTGAAATGCTGCCCCTATTATGGTTAACATCCGAAAATCAATCAATGTTATTCAACACATCAACAAAAAGAAATATAAAAACCATATGATAATATCAATAGATGCCGAGAAAGCTTTTGACAAAGTACAACATCCATTCATGATAAAAGCCGTTGCAATTCTTGGGATACAAGGAACATACCTCAACATCATAAAGGTCATCTATGACAAGCCAACAGCCAGTATAATTCTCAATGGCAAAAAGCTGAAAGCATTCCCATTAAGATCTGGGACAAGACAAGGATGTCCACTCTCACCACTGCTTTTCAATATAATACTGGAAGTCCTAGGCAGAGCAATAAGACAAGAGAAAGACATACAAGGAATCCAAATAGGAAAAGAAGAAGTCAAACTATCACTATTTGCAGATGATATGATAATATACATAGAGAACCCCAAAAACTCCACAGAAAAACTAATTCAACTCATCAATCAGTTCAGTAAAGTGGCAGGATACAAAATCAACACGCAAAAATAGTAGCCTTCCTATACACCAACAATAAATTTGAAGAAGAAGAAATTAAAAAAAATCCCTTTTACTATTGAAACAAAAAAAAAAAATCAAATACTTGGGAATAAATCTAACAAAAGAGGTAAAGGACCTATACAAAGAAAACTATAAAACACTGTTAAAAGAAATAGAAGAAGACACAAAGAAATGGAAAGACATCCCCTGCTCATGGATTGGAAGAATAAACATTATTAAAATGGCCATCCTACCAAAAGCAATATACAGATTCAATGCTATTCCAATCAAAATTTCAATGTCATTCTTCAAAGAAATAGAACAATTATTGATGAAATTCATATGGAACCACAAAAAACCCCAAATAGCCAAAGCTCTCCTGAAAAAAAAAGAAGGGAATGGAGGCATCACACTCCCAGACTTCAAACTTTACTACAAAGCCATAATCATCAAAACTTCATGGTATTGGAAGAAAAACAGACACAGAGAACAATGGAATTGAATAGAAAATCCAGAAATAAACCCACAGATTTATGGTCAACAAATCTTTGACAAAGGAGCAAAGAATATGCATTGGAGCAAAGAAAGTTTGTTCAATAAATGGTGCTGGGAAAACTGGGTCGCTACATACAAAAGAATGAAGCTTGACTACTACCTAACACCATGCACAAAAACCAACTCAAAATGGATTAAAACACTAGACATAAACCTGAAACCATAAAATACATAGAAGGAAATATAGGCGAAACACTCCATGATATGCACATCAAAGACATCTTTACAGACACATCACCCAAAGCAGTGATAGTGAAGGCAAAGATAAACAGCTGGGACTACATCAAATTAAAGAGCTGCACAGCAAAAGGGACAATAACAAAAACAAAGAGAAACCCCACCGACTGGGAGAAAATTTTTGCACACAACACTAATGATAAAGTACTGATCACAAACATCCACAAAGAGCTGATGAGACTCAACAACAACAAAGAAAATAATCCAGTCAAAAAATGGGCAGAAGAGCTAAAAAGAAATTTCTCTGAAGAGGAAATGCAAATGGCCAACAGGTATATGAAAAAATGTTCAACATCACTTGTGTTCAGGGAAATGCAAATCAAAACTACCATGAGATACCATCTCACACCAGTGAGAATGGCACATATTAAAAAACTAGCAACAACAAATGTTGGCGAGGTTATGGAGAAAAAGGAACTCTCCTGCACTGTTGGTGGGAGTAAAAACTGGTCCAACCACTGTGGAGAGCTGTGTGGAGATTTCTGGACCTACTAAACATAGAGCTTCCATATGATCCAGCAATTCCACTCCTAGGTATTCACCCAAAGGACACAGAAACATCAATTCCAAAGAGCACCTGCACGCCTATGTTTATAGCAGCACTATTTACAATAGCTAAGATTTGGAAACAACCCAAATGCCCAAAAATAGATGACTGGATCAAGAAGATGTGGTACATATACACCATGGAATTTTACTCAGTAATCAAAAAGATAAACACATGCAGTTTGCAGCAACATGGATGGCGCTGGAAGGGATCATGCTCAGCGAAATAAGCCAGAAAGAAAAAGAAAAATACTGGATGGTCTCACTCATAGCAGGAATCTAGAAAACTTAAATAAGGGACCAGGAAAAAGAATAACTATAAGAAAGAAAATATCAAAATCAACAAATAACTATAAACAAAAAACACTCTATGGGGCGTGGGGGGCGGGGAAAGTAGGGCTTGGGGTAAAAATAAGGGGATTGTAATTGCATGGGGAATATAAAAAAAATTAAATTAAAAAATAAATAAAAAACAAGCAACATCTTAAAAAAAAAAGAAAGAAAGAAATTATGCCCCTATGGAGATACAACCAGTTCAGGTATACTTTGCAAAACATTCTAGAACATTATGAAAAGCAGTCTGCTAGTTGGGAAATGCAGTTCCTTTCAAACTTTCTTTTCCTTTCAGTTTCAGACTGTACCTTACTGGCAGTTCACACAACATCTTCACATACATTAGTACTATTTTTGGATTTGAATTCTCAGTGAAATCTCAGTCGGACAGTGTGGAATTCTCTGCTCTCTCCAAACTAGTGGTCATTTCACCTGAATTTCACTCTCTCAATTATAGAATAGGGTTACTAATGGATATTTCATAGCATTGTTATGCTGCTTAAAAGCCCCTAGCCTAGAACTAGACTCTCATTAAGGACTTGGGAGTTATAGCAATCTCTTCCTTTTTGGGTTCTCTGCATCAAATGCTGCGCATGCCTTAATTAAAACTAATTCTCCCCTTTTAAAAATCTTATATTTAATTATAGAAGTTCTTTCCCAGACAAAGATTGTACCAATCTTTCCCTCTGCCATCCCTCCTTAAATCCAGCAGACATTTGCTTTTCCAGATTTGGAAAAGAAGGAAGTTAAGTTTTCCCTTTGGGAGTTAGGCTGTGGGATAGCACAATGGATCACAGCAAAGATATGCAAAGTCAGTGGAAGGAGAAGGCGCGTGTCCCAGGTGGTGGTTCTCTACAGTTACCACATTTAATGCATGACCTTAAAGAGAGGATGTGTCCATCAAAGGAGGAATTAATCCAATCTGAAAACAACAAGAAAGAGGAGTAGCAAAGTAATTATCAGCAGGGCCCAACCCAGCACATTCTAGAGATGAGGGAATTCATGTCCAGTGAGGACAGGGAGTAGAGTCACATCCTTTCAATGTCTCCTGTCCCATTGGCGAGACCATCCCTCATATAAAATGGCAAAATCATTCAGCCCTGGGTTATCAAATTCCCCTTGTTCTAGTTCCAGGAGCTCCAGAAACTTGCAGATTGCAATTTTGTGTCTCTTTGAGTCTGTCCACAGGGAGACAATAAATTAATCCTACATAATTCAATTTTTTTAGTTCTGGGTGTCAGTAATTTCTTACTGTGAGTGAAGGAACTGGCATTTGGTTTTTACACGCCAGTGTTATTGCTTGGTAGAAGTGTCTCTACTGAAAGATGGATCCTTCAAATTTTGCAGTATCCAAGTATCAGATATCAGATCTAGGATGATGGAAAATTCCCCAAGGTAAGTAATACCAATTTATGAGACATCTTGGAAGGCAATCTGCTCGCCTTTCCTCTTAGTGACAGCCATCTGGAATTTCAAAAGAGAGAGGATTTCAAATTTCACTCAGTAACAGCCCACAGAGGCAGTGTTTCCTGGTGGATTCTGGGATTTGGAACCAAACAGCCTAGGGGTTGATTCCATCTCTGCCGCTTTCTATCTATATGACATTGGGCATGTGGTTCAACATTTTGGACACAAATTTCTCCATCTGAATTGAGAGATCTTATAGGAATGTTGCAAGGAAAAGTGATGAGACAAAATATGTAGTTGATTATCATGTTCATTGAGGGGGACTTATCAGATGAGGACTGATGATCAAGTATGGATCTTCCATTCTGTTATATACTGACAATCTGCTATGTGCAAAATCTAATCCAGGCTAATATATAAATTCCAGACTCTCCTTCCACCATTTGGACCTATTACAGGTTTGTAAATAAGCAGTGAGGGGAGGTGCTGTGATTGCTTTGTTTCACCTTACTGGTTTCCAACATCGTGCCAGTCTCTGGGGAATTCAACTTCTGGCTTTCAGGGTGAGCATCTCTTGCAGGAAACCTCAAGGACTGCTGTGTCTAAGAGCGCAGGGGTCTTCCTGGATCTTCCTCACCAACTAACAAAATGTCTGCTCAGTCTGTTTTCACTATCCTTGGAATTGCTAAACTGAGGATTGCCTTCCCTCTCTAGGGAGAGATTGTGCTCTGAAACTTTGAGCATGATGGTGGAGTATTTTAGGTCAAAGACAGAAGCCATCACAGGATTTCATTCTCCTCTAAGTCATAGCTGGGTTGTCCAGCACTAGCCAGGTGACCTGCTTTGCTTTCATCTCTTTATCCATCCTTTCTCCATATAGTCTGAACAGTCTTGAGCTTCCATTGAATTAGTAGTTACAGGGAGGTTTTGCCCATGGTCTTCAGTTGAGCTTCTGAAGGTATCTAGATCACTTCCAGCAAAGCATTTTGTTTTTAAGGGTATGAGCAGACATGTGGACACTAGGTTTTATCTTTTTTAGACTAGAGAGAAAGTCTCCTGGTGTTATTCAATCACAAGTTTGGTAACTCGTTTGTTGAATGAGCTAGACTCAAGCAGAAAGAAACTTCATTTTTACTCACAACTGCCCATTTTTACCTGCTCTCTGGACAATATTTTGGGTCATTGTAATAGTTTTTCTGGTTACTCTTAGACATCAATACAAAAAAAGTTATTTGGTTGCTTCTGAGTCATAGAAAACCTAAGCTCACCCTGTCTAATAAATAAACTCCAGAATCTCTTTCCACTGCTTTGACCTATTTCAGGTTTGGAAATCAGCAGAGGAGGAAAGCATTGTGATTGCCACTACTCTCATTCCTACCTCACCTCCCATGACCTTCCAGTAGGCATTTGAGGACCTTCTTGTGTTGGGACCAGACAAGGACAGATGAGGTCTCCCAGGACAGTTGTATGGGAAAGTGGGGGACACTCAAAATGAATTCCCCACATGGCACGTTGGTAAGTCTCTCAGGGCACCTTCTGACTGCAGTTCCCTGAAGCCTTCACAGACTGATTTCTTATGATTCCTTTCTCTCAACATCTCTGCACTCAGTGGCACACCTCTCCATCCCGCTGCAGAGATCTCTTCACCCTGGCCAGGAGGCGTCTTTCCTTCCTCTTCACTAATAAAAAAAAAAAGCAAGCTTATTATGTCATTATAAAAATAATCATGTGACAACAGAGTATTTCTAATAATAATAGAACAGAAGATAACTCCTGCCACCTACAACCCAAATATCCATCAATAGTGAATGTAGTGACAGATTGTGGGACACTCACATACTAGAGTACACTGGGCAATCAAGAGTGACCAACTGATGCATCCAATAACCTGGATGAATCTAAAAATAATCATGTCGAGTGAAAGACAACAGACAACAGAAGAGCAAATGCACTGTTTGATTCCCCTTATATAAAATACTTGAAAATATCAACTAATTCATAGTGACAGACAGTATATCAGTGATTGCCTTTTAGTAGGGAAATCGGGGAAGGGACAGATTGCAAAGGAGCAAGAGGAAACATTTGGGGGTGATGGATGTGTTCATTATCTTGATCATGGAGCTGGTTTTATGGGACTATACAACAGTATACTTAAATATGTGCAGTTTATTAATGTCAGTGACATCACAATAAATTATTAAAAATATTTACCATACAATATAGGCAGACGGGGTATTTTGCTGGAAAGTTCATGCCTTATTTCCTCCTTCAGGCTCCCATCTGGACCACCAATCATAAGATCTTTGTCCCACTCTCAGTGGAAAAGCAGTTTGCTTCCAAGCAGTCCTCTTAATTCAGCATAGCCACTTAGACTCCTTAAGGATGAGCCTGGCTTCCCTCCAGCCTTCAGGAGGCATGTAGCACTCCCAGGAGTTTTTCTAAAATGTCTTTGCCCTTTGTCTGTCTTGAGGGCTCAAAGCACCTTTCTCCTTTGGTTCACCTATGCATGGAGAGCAACACACACAGAATACCAATACCTTGCTTCAAAAAGCTCCTTGCTTTTCATCTCTTCATGGTCCTATGAATCTTGGCTTTCTCCTACAGAGCTTGAAGATGGATGATGGCCCAATGAAAGCAGAAGTAGCTTTTGGCAATGCCCTTTGCCAGGCTTGCACACACGGTCCAGCATCTCAATGTGCGACTGCTTGGTGCCCATTGTTCTCAGCTTTTGGGCTTCAGCCAAAAACCTGAGACAGGAAAAGTGTCATTTTAATAAGCTTTTTTACTTCATTTTGCTTCATTAGGGCAGTGAGAGATAAATTTCTCCCCAGCATAGTAAGAAGGCACATTTGTCAACAGTGCAGTCAGGCAACCTCTGGGCTCTGAGGCTCTCACAGGGGCCCATGGGCAGCACATGTGCTTATCCCTCTGGATAACTCCCAAAGCACCTTTCAGATGTTCAGGCCCCTTCTGCTACTTTAACTAACAACCGTAGACAGTGGTCACAGATATTAATCCCATCTGTTTCCTGTTCCTGAGAAGGAAAAAACATGACAAGTACCATGAAGGCCACATATGCCAGGCACCATCCCCAGAAGTAAGCTGTGGTAGTGACCACAGGGACCCCTGCCCCAAGAGGATGTCATGGTCTAGCAGGTCAGATGATAAGGGGAGACCCAGGGAAGGGGCTGGAGGCCAAGGGGGCTGCCTGACTTGCCTTCAGAGATGTCCTTTGAGAAGGAGTTGGGGTGGGAAGTGTGCTGCTGAATGCTCTCTTTAGAAGCCAAGAACACCACCCATGCCAATATCTTCCCCTCATGCAGTCCACTATCTCAGGATGAATCATACTCATGCTCTCCTCCCATCAGTTCTCACCCAGTGTCAAAGTGAGTAATGTGAATGGAAGCTTCTTTTCTCCTGTACTATTGCCAGACCACAGGTGAGTGCCAGTGGCCCCAGGACTTAGAATCACATAGGTTGATAGAAAAAATCAAGGAGAGAAGAAAGAAAGGAGTCACTAAGTTGCCCTGTCCCCCACACTGTGCCCTCAGTTCCTTATGTCCTAAATGGTTGGATGGGAGGAGTTGAGCTATATATAAGAAGTTTTAAAAGGGGTTGGGACAAAGGGAACCAGAGGACTTCTGCAGGCCACAGTTGGTGATAAAAACAGAAACTAAATGCCTTTTATTTTTATTTATTTTTAAAAAAATTTTTTTTTAATTTTTTTTTAATAGAGGCATGTTTTTATTTGTTTGTTTGTTTGTTTGTTTTGTTTGTTTATACATGCACTGGGTACAGTCAGAAGCGCGGGAGGGTGAGAGAATTCACCAGAGCCAGAGCGGGAGCAGAGCAGGCAGAAGGACCGAAGTACACTGCTGAGGGGAGCAGCGGGCGGCAGGAGAGGTCTGCGCGCCATGTGGGACCCTCCTCTGGTGGCCGGGGAGCAGCCGAGGATCGAACTGGCGCCACAGAGGCCGCGGGCAGCTTCGCAACCCAGCGCTCAACCGCTGCGCCACCGGGGAGGCCCCTAAATGCCTTTTATAAGCTCAATCAATCTTCACCCCAATCCGATGAGGCCAGGTGCTGTTATTAACAGTCTCTCTTTTCACTGATGAAGGAAATAAGACACAGAGAGGTGAAGCTATTTGCCCAAGGTCATCTAGCTTGAGCCTTAACTCCAGAAATGATGTCCCTATCTGCCTATTCCACAGCTTCAAGAATCCCCTCACCACCTAGCGGAGGCCAGGAACTCTCCGAGGTGCTGAAGAGGTCCTGCAGGGCTCTGAGAGACAGCCGGGGTCTGGACAGCTTAGAATCACGGAGGAACATAATTTTATTCTGAGAGTTAAGGCAACACAGCTAAATGAATCATTGCCGCTTCTGCGTTATCATAGTCAGCACTCTGATGTGTCTCTATTTAGCATGGAGAGCTGCCTACCTCTCCTTCAGGACTGGAAATACGTTATAGCAGAGACCACAACTTAGCCATTTTTATCTTCTTCACATTGTCCCCACGTGAAGAAGGCACATGGTGGCATATATTAAACATTTAGTACATGTTTATTGAATGAAATTAAATGGAGAAAGGATTCTTGGTTATTTTCCAAAATTTCAGTTTCCTACAGCACAATTAAATTCAAAAGGACAAGTATTTCTACAGTATCATAGCGATAATAATGATATTAATGTGCGTAGTCTGGGCCAGGTACTTTATGTTTATATATATCCACTCTAGTATAATTATTAATATAAGCTCCAAGTCTTGCCAGTTCTTAACAGACCTTTCCCAAGGGGGAGTCCATCCATCCTCAGGGTTCCTAATTCCTAGAGGGGCAGGATATGGCTTCCCAGGCCTGGCCACTAGGTGGCGGTGAAACACCGTTGTCTCTTCTGTGCTTCGCTGAGCCGTAAGCAACTTGCACCAACTCTGAGGAACTGGCAGAATAAGGGCGGGGGCCTGCGGGTGGGCTCTTGGTGACCAAAAGGGCCAAGATTGGGCTCAAACACTGCAGCTGAGTTTGAGGTATTCCAGTTTAGGCCCACCAAGGGGCCTTTTGAGAGGACACTTCCTAGGCCAGAATACTTTTTCTCCTATTGCCATCTGAAAATCCTTTAATTCAGTTTAACAAGGAATTATTGAGTCTCAGCTCTCACCAACACCCCCCTCTAACTTCACACTATCTATTTTAGACCAGGTGGGGTGGGGAGAGAGAAGACCATTAGACCCAGTTCTCGCATTCATGAAAGACATGTTCAGGCATTTAATGTTACATCCAAATAAGGCTATATATAAGATTGCTATATTCCTCCCAAAGTTAAAACTGTTCATTTGTTCCATGAAGCATACTTATACCACTATTTCTGTCACTCTTTTGCATAACTTCATCTTTTAATACATCACAATCCTCTAAATTTGGGAGTATTTAGGGCTCCTCTCTCAATTTTTGGACAACTTTAGCTGAAATACTTCCGGCCCCACCCAAATGGCTTACTGGTCATATTTTTTCTTATCTCATGATTTTTGTGCTTACTTATTTCCATTCCTGGAATCCTTTCCTCTTCCCCTTCAGTGGACCAGTTCCTGCCTGTTCTTCAGATCCTATCTAGGACACCAGCTTCTCCTTGACAGGTGATTCTGAAGTCTCTCGGTTTGCCCCATTGTGGTGCTTAATACATGATGGTGTAATTCCTGATTCTTTCCCTGAAAGACAAAGATTTTCAATTTGGGGTCTATAGACCTTTTATAAACCTTTAGACTATTCATAAAGTCATTAACATTTTGAATTATTTATCAACTGCCACAGTAATGTTGATACAAATGACCACCATACCTCAGTGGCTTTCCAGAAAAAGTGACTATATCTTATGTGTTTGGAGCTAAAGGGTTCTGTTCATCTTGAATGAGCTTATTTAAATCTCTGGGGATACCTAGCTGTTTGTTATCTCCTTTCCTGTGCTAGAGATACCCCAGGCTTGTCCCCCCTCATGTTGGTAGAGAAAGTACAAGATATCACACCCCAAGTGCAAGTGTATTTCAAGTTTCTACATGTGTCATTCTACCATCCCATCTGCCAAGGCAAGCTATACCAATGAGTTCAAAGCCAAGGAGGGGGGGCCGCATATGGAGAAGGACAGCCCACCTACAGTGGAAAGGCCCTCCTAATCTACATGGCCAAGTTGCCTAATTAAAAAAAAATAGTGAAAATTTGGGCCATCACTATCATCTACCAAAGACTGTATGCCAAAATACTGCATAGTTTCTGGGAAAATGATCTAAGATACTCACTAATTTTTCACTGCAACTCCTATCCCTCAGATTTCAAGATCCTCCTACATATGAATTCTTGACTTCAGGGATTACAGTTTCTTTATTCCTAAATCTTTAGAGTTTAGAATAAGACTTGGAACATAGCAATTATGCAGCAAATGTTTGTTGAATAATGAATAAATGGATGGATGAATGCCTTCTGGTGCAGGCTCTATGTTAGGTTCTGGGGATACAGAATTGAACCATGGAAGATTCTACTTCCCGAGGAGGTACTACTGTATGTGCTCTCTGAGAGAGTTGTTGCTCAGGGCTGGAAGTCAGGAAGTTGGGTTGACAGCCTTCATCTTTTTTTTTTTTTTTAAGATTTATTTATTTACACATAAAAGAGCTGGGGTGTAGGGCAAAGGTGCAGGAGATGAGAGGATTCATCAGAGTGGGGAGCAGAACAGGCAGATCTACTGAAATACATTGCTGAGGGGAGAAGCAGAAAAGACAGGAGGGGTCTGCTGTGCTATGTGGGGTCACCACCCTGGCTGGGGATTGAACTCGTGCTGTAGTGGCTGCAGATAGCTTCGTAGTGCTGAGACTTAACCCCTTGCATATTTAGGGAGGCCCAGACAGCCTTCATCTTCAGCCAGGATAAAGTTTGCCTCATTAGGGGAGCTTGGGGGTGAAAATGAAGGAAGGACTAACTTTAGAGGAGACACAACAAGTGAATAAACTTGACTTCCATGGTTTCCAGCATGGTGATTTATGTAGAAACCATATGCTGTGCAAATAAACATATATGCAGGTTTTAAAAAATGCATGTGGAGGTCTCATATTTATTGATGTCAAAAGAGAATAATGATTTTTTTTTAGCAGCTCATTCCAGAATCCCTCTCTCAGGGAAGGAAATTGCCTCTGTCCAGGAAAATATCTTGATAAGCTGCTCAGTGCACAAGATGAGACCCTGAAGGCATGGATATCCAATGAAACAAACTGTTTATTTTCTTCGCCGTGGAAGAAGAGAGAAAAGGAATAGAAGACAGTGGGACGAGGGAGGAAATAAGACCTAGGGCAGTAAACCACAGCTGAGCCCCACATAAGAGAGAAGAGCAAGAAATTCCTATAAGAAAATCAATTAAAACCAACAACCAAAACCCTGGGCCTTTTGAAGAAAATGTCTAATAAGTATATTTTAGTGGATATTGTTGGGAGGTGTTCTTTGTTTTGTGACCCCAAAGTTTATGACACTCGCAAATGCATCTGGCACTTTGCTTTAGCTTTTAAAAATTGTCTTTGTTATGCTTCGGGGGAAATTGGAAAAAGGGCAGAGTTACTCATCAGGATTAATGTGATCCTGAGCAGATACAGCAGATCTGGAAAGCAGGAAACCGGAGACAAATTGTTTTTGCTCATCTGAAGGATGGGGACGAGTCTTTGGAGATCCAAGTATGGAACATGGGACTGGACCAAGCTTGGCTAGATGGCACGCCCTGTGTCAATGTCTGATACCTGCTCTACTTGTGTGACAATGGACTGGTCTCTTAAACTCTGTCTGCCTCTAAACAGGGGTAATTGTAGTGTCTCTACAGAGTTCTTGGGAAAGTTTAATGAGTTAATGGATGCAGAACATGGGGTACAGCACCTGGTGCGTATGCTCATGCGTGTTAGCTGCCACTGTTTGCTTGTGATGACTGTTTTTTGGTTATTATTAATATCTGACATCTGGGTAGCACAGCCCCTAGGGCTAGATATAGCACAGGGACGGGAATCAGAAAGTCAGTGTCCAGTCCTTGCTCTAGCCCTCTGTATCTTGCAACCTTGAGAAAGTCACTGCTTTTCCAGGCCACTGGCTTTCCCCTCCTCTATGAACAGAGGGAATTTGACAAGGCTCTCTCCCCAAGGGATGCTTTTTTCTCTCCACCTGCAGGAGGTGCTGTGGCCTCACAGCTCAGTTCCTGGGCTCCCTCACCCCACAAAACCCAACTTGACATTGGGGGAAGGAGCCCTGGGTTGCCGTCCACCAAGAAATCCATTTTCCCCACTCAGCATAACACTGAAATGAGACTGACTTGGTGTGTTTGTTTACACCCCTTGGGAAGTTATTTCCCTTTTCACTTAATTACCTGATACCCAGACATTGCTGTGCAAAATTCGCTTGAAATACATTTTGTAAAGTCATCTAGACTCACTCATTTGGTGCTTTGATTAAAATGTGCAATCTTCCCCAGGCTTTAGCACCTTGTGAAACAATTGTCCCTCCAATGAGAAAGTAAATAGCACACTCTGGGGCACAGAGAACAAGATAAATATGGTGCATACCCAGCAGATAGTTTACCCTCCACCCCAGGCAACTCACAATATTTGGGTCAAGTGCTGGGCAGATGGATGCCGCCTTTGGGTTACTTTCTTCTTGTGGTTTTGTTGGAAATAAGCATGATTCTGAAGCACAGCAGAATCGTCTCTGTCCACACTTTCCTGGGTTCTCTCTCTTTTTTTTAAAGATTTATTTATTTATTTATACAAGCACTGGGTACAGTCAGAAGTGCAGGAGGGTGAGAGAATTCACCAGAGCCAGAGCGGGGAGCAGAACAGGCAGACCGATGAAGTACACTGCTAAGGGGAGCAGTGGGTGCTGCAGGAGAGGTCTGCACGCCATGTGGGACCCTCAGTGGCGGCCAGGGATCGAACTGGCGCTGCAGAGGCTACGGGCGGCTTTGCAGCCCAGCACTCAACCACTGTGCCACCAGGGGAGACCCAACTTTCCTGGGTTCTATGTCTGCCTGACTGGAGAAAGACAGGCTAAGGATTGGTTGTTCACTAGGAACCTGTTTCAGCACTGGGTACCACCAAATAGGCCTGTAGGATCAAGGGCTGCAAGTAGGGTCAGGGGCTGCAGGCAGGATCAGGGGCTGCAGGTAGGGTCAGGGGCTGCGGCAGGGTCATTCCCCAGAGGGTGCCACAATCCACTTGTGTGTTGTCAATGTTGATTCAACTCCACCTTTCTCATTAGTAGGCGATGGTGACCTTTAGTATTTCATTTTAGCTTGTGGGGGGCCTTTTTCCCTTTCTTTTATAAAACACATTAGTTTGACAGTACAGACTGAGAGAATTAGATGTTTCTCTCCAAGAGTTGTTTCCCTCTCCACCCGCAGGAGGTACTTCCACATTCAACCCTGGGTGACATCAGCCTGTGTCACTGGCACTGTGTCCTTGAGCCATTGATGTATAAAATAACTCTCTGAGACTCATTTTTCATCTGGAAAAGGTGACTGAGAGTCGACATGAGGATTACATAACACAGTGTTTAGGCACAGAGATGATACTTACAGGGGTGATAGTTTGGTGATAGTCTGGAATGGAGCAAGCACCAAATCTGAGTTTGAATCTTTTCTGTCAGCTTTTAGTTGTGGCCTTGGGAAAGCTGCTTACCTTCTGTGAGTCTCTGCTTCCTGTTATGTAAACAGAAATAATGAATAAGGTATGAGGAGGGTGAGATTAAATAACATGATCTCCATTATATATACATTGCCCTGTCGGGCATTTGGTAAGAGCCCCTTAAGCACTATATCATCACAGTGATGATGATGACCTATGGCATGTGACTTACTTTTGAGTTCCAGTCCTTGGGAAGTCAATCCAAGACTATATTCCTATCACTGTGGCCCAAGAAGAGGCTGAATCATTCTAGTTGCAAAGGTATTGATGTAAAACTATTTTCCCTAGTATTCCAACGCCAATATATGGGAATAGAAAATCTAATCACCAGGTTGACATAGATTCTTCTTGAATTTTCCTTTTTGCTCATAGGACATGACAAGGAAACTGAGGAGCCAGAGTTGGAAGAAAAACAGAGCATGTGACACCTTCCAATTTGCTATCCATAATTTTATCCATCCATCCATCATCTATCCATCCATCCATCCTTGATCATGCTCTTACTAGGTGCTATACAATATAAGGTGCATAATTTTTACTCTTGAGGCTTCGTTATTACCAAAAAAAATGGGACCATTCCCTTTCTCCTGAATTTTACTTGCATATTCAAGCTGACAGAGGGAAAGTTTATTCCAGGCACAGAATGTTGGAAGTCTTTCTCTCCAATCCTCCCTGGCTCTGGGTATACCATGGGGATATAGTTACATCTGGGCAAATTGAAAATGCTCTGCCACTAAAGAGCTGGACCCAGAGGGGTCTCTTCTTCCCTTTACCATTTACCTTGAGCCTCCCTTGCATGTGGCTAAAATAAAAGGCAGAGCTATCTGGAAAAATGAGTGTTTGAAAATATGAAAATATCTATGACAAATTAATTTTTGGCATGTTTATGCTACACTTAAAAAAAAGATCCTTAAGGAGTGAACATAACTTAGAGCATGGAAGTCATATTCCTTTTTACTTCAGGATACAATATACAGTGCTTGAAATGGTGCCTACAACATTGTAAATGTGCATGTTAGCTTTTGTCATTAATATTATTGTATTTTTTGTTAAATTCTACTCTTGACAGGCTTCTTGTTCTATTAGGGCAGAGGTTGAAGGGAATATTTAGAGATGCAATTGAAAATTGTGTAGTTTTCTGATAATGGACCATAAGTTTCTGAGTACCCAATTGGAAGATTTGGGGAATTGGGAATAGTCAGTTTAGGAGTTCAAGGGATGAGAGATGAGTTAAGTGAGTCTTAAGACTTCTTATGCAGAAGTGAAAAGAGATGAAAAATGAAATGGAATCAGTCTTGTTGGTGTCTCAGTAAGTGGGGGATGGAGGGAAGAGTGTGGCCAGGGCAATGAGTCTTGCAGCTCCCTTCAGGTCTGTTGGAATGGCCAGCCTGGTTGAAGGGTAATCTTCCTGGAGAATCAGAAGCCAGGGATCACCTTTGTTGATGGAGACTGCTAGTAATGTTCACAATATACCCCTGGTATCTAGCATAGCCCTTGACACAAGGAAGCCCCACCACAGCCTTGCTGAAGAAACAAAAGACGCTTCTAGGGATGAACACAGTATCATGAGTTTTCTGGTCAGCCTCTTCTCACACCTCTTACCGTTTTGGAGATCTGTTCCATCCCTTGGTCAGATTCCTTCTGAATTGCACCAGGCAACTGTAACTAGCTGCACTTGTGGCTGTGCTCACCCAGAGTTGCAATACAAGGTGTCATATAAAGTTCCCAAAGCCATGTCTCATATTGCTTGGGAAGATGTTCCAGCTGCAGAATGATAAAGATGTTAAAATTGAGATTTGTTGAGTGTTGTAGTTTTCTTAAGGGATGGATAATTCCTTTTTTTCCCTTGATTCGATGCTTAAGTTTCAACAGACATGAAACCCTCCCGCTGCCATCCCCATGGCTGCCCATCCTAAGCGGGGGTGGCTGTTTGCTATTGGGTTGTGGGCTGTGCTGTTCAGCTTCTATGAGCTCATGGGAGACCTGGGTCCTATAGGGGACAGCACTGTTGCAGATGGGAATCCAAGGGGCATAGACTGGATGGAAAATTACCCATAGAATATACTATTTGGCTCACATAGTGTTTTACAAATCAGGAAATTTCATGTGAAATTCAAGATTTATGGCTTTTTTTTTTGAAGTCCAAAAACCCAACGGCATCAACTCTTGGATCTTACCTAGCAACCACTGGCTGGAGTTGAGTTGTGGTCTCCCCCATAGATAGAACACAAGTCGACCCCTCCATGTGTGCTCCTGGGGACTCAAATGTTTATATTATGGGTCTGCTTCTCCCGGGCAGTGGCATTTATCACACCCAACCTAGGTAAAGGGCCATTTGAGGCCATGCCTGGAGTAGAAAGCAACCTGCAAACGATTAATGACTACATGGAATATTGATGTCTGGGTCACCAAGCAGCACTCTTTCTGGTTATTTGTGAGAGTAAACAAATTACATAATCTCTAAAATAAAGCAAAGACCTAACTAATTGGCACATTCTTCTCTTCCTGGAAATTTTCAACTGAAGTCAGGAGCACAGGAAACTCTTGCTTAGATTCTTCCTTTCTACTTGAGAATACTGTAGTTATCAAAGTAGAAAAATGCCTGATTCTTTCCCAGGATATTGGAGAATTTCACAGTTCCTTATATTCTTTCATGCTGTAGCAACACCAATTATCACCTGCTGGAGTCTTAAGGTGTGTGTGTGTGTGTGTGTGTGTGTGTGTGTGTTCACTTAAAGTTGAAAACAGGTAGTGGATTATTACATTTTTTTTGCTACAGCAACATAAAAAACTGAACAGTTTGATGACAGAAGCTATTTTTTCCCCCCCAAGAACGACTCAGCCCATGACTAGCTGTGATCCTGGGTGAATTATTTAACCTTCCCGAAGCTTGGTTCCCACCTCTATCAATCTGAGAGTAACATCTTTATCTCACAGTGTTTTGTAAGGATTGAATCAGATGCTCTGT
This sequence comes from Talpa europaea, assembly GCF_964194135.1. Classification (NCBI taxonomy): domain Eukaryota; kingdom Metazoa; phylum Chordata; class Mammalia; order Eulipotyphla; family Talpidae; genus Talpa; species Talpa europaea. The sequence continues at coordinate 94,527,025 of NC_140074.1, forward strand.
GTAGAAAGGACTGGCACAGGGCCTTCCTCTGGGGAGGGTAAAAGTGAAGTTTTCTGTTTGGTGCATTCACAGGAAAGACCCTAAGCAGAGAGGGAGCCTCAGGGCATGCCACACAATGAACCACCACAGTCCAGGCTTTGAAGAGTATTCTCAGCACTGGGGAGGCTGACGCTCTGCCCCCATGGAACCAGCACAGACTCTCCAGAGAGCGAGCTGGCTGTTTATGAGCTGATTTGAATTACTAGCCTTGGGAGATTTCCTTCAAGGACCAGGTTTCTAACATTCCTGCTCAAAGCAGTCATTTTCCCTGGCGAACAGGTGAAGAAAATTTCTTCAGTCACAACTCCGATTCTGATGTGTTGGATTGGGATCATTTCCCCTAAGAAGGAGGACCAATCAGTGTAGATTTTCGAAAGTAGTCCAGATCAAATCTAGTCCTTCCCCATTTGTCAGTGACCTTGTTAAGGTATTAAGTATTTATTGAGCATCTTCTAATTGCAGGGTTTGCTTTATGTTCTGGGATACACTGGCAATCAATATGCACCTTGGCCAAGTTGCTGACAGTCTGGTGAAGGAGATGGAGAAATAACGAGACAAATACAGCAGAAGGGGATGAGCTTAGATGCCACAAGGGTGCTCTACACCTATATGCCTGAACCTGAGTAAACACTTTGGACATGAAGGCTCAGTTAAGCTTCCCTGGTTTTCAACACTTTGTGTGTGTTGTCATACATCATTGCTGGGAGAATTATGTCCAGTCTGGGCTATTATTGAAAGAGGACAGTTGAATGCTCACCTTGGTTTCTGCTGGATTCTGCCTTATTCATCTTTTTCTTTTGTAAATTTGAGTCTATACCCCTTCACTGTCATGACCCATGACTCTATCTGTAGCAGCTAACCTGAGTTCCATGAATTCCAGTGAACCACTGAAACTGAGTGAATGTGGCTTGGAGACCTCCGATCAAACTGGGGACCCTGCAAAGGGAGGGATATCATCTCTTATTGAGTTTCAGAGTTTCCATGGCCCTTACAAATTTGTATCCAGGTATCTTAGGGCCTCACGACTTTTTTTCCAGGTCCTTCTTCATATGAAACTTCTGAGCAGTTAAATTATCCTTGTGATTTCTGAAGTCTCTGCCTCCTGACTTCTGGCACAACATCACGATCCTGTTGAACCATCCAGCTCTCCAAGCACTGGTAGCTCTGCTTCGGCACCTTCAATGACCCAGCTCCTATCCACTTCAGCAATCTACTCACACTGTCATCTCCTGTACTTTATTCCTCACTTGGGAAGGCTCAACCCACAAAGCTATATGCTCAGAAATCTAGCTTAAAAAAATCAGCCTTGGAGTCAGAGAATTCCAGAGTGATTTGATTTCTCAGAAGTTACTCTTCTGCAAAGTGAGAGAGGACCAGATGACACCATGCATCTAAGCTCTTAGCATAAAGCTTAATGTGCATAAGCCAGGGATTACAATAAGAGCTATTATCAACTGTGGTGGTTAATTTTATGTGCCAACTCAATTGGGCCATGGGATGCCCATCATTTCTGTCTGTGAGCAGGTTTCCAGAAGACATTAGCATTTGAACTGGCGGATCACAAAGCAGATTGCTCTGCCCAGTGTGGGTGGCATCATCCAACGCTCTGAAGAGCTGAGTAGAACAAAACGGCAGAGGAAGGTTGAACTTTCTTTCTTTGTGTTAAGCTGAGACACTGATCTGCTTCTGCCTTGGACTGAAAATTCCATCAGCTCTCCTGGTTCTCAGGCCTTTAGAAAGTCTTCTGTTTGAATCCATAAAATCATGGAACTTCCCAGCTTTATAAATGCTTGAGCTGATCCTTTATGAGACTGATTATAAGAAATCAGTCCTTTTTCATGTTGATTTTGTATCCTGCCACTTTACTGAACTGATTGATGGGTTGAATTAGTTTTTCTGTGGAGTCTTTGGGGTTCTCTACATATATTATCATATCATCTGCAAATAGTGATAGTTTGACTTCTTCTTTTCCTATTTGGATTCCTTGTATGTCTTTCTCTTGTCTTATTGCTCTGGCTAGGACTCGCCAGAGCAATAAGACAAGAGAAAGACATACAAGGAATCCAAATAGGAAAAGAAGTCAAACTATCACCCAAATGCCCAAAAATAGATGACTGGATCAAGAAGATATGGTGCATATACACCATGGAATATTACTCAGCATTCAAAAAAGATAAACACATGCAATTTGCAGCAACATGGATGGCGCTGGAAGGGATCATGCTCAGCAAAATAAGCCAAAAAGAAAAAGAAAAATACCGGATGGTTTCACTCATAGCAGGAATCTAGAAAACTTAAATAAGGGACCAGGAAAAAGAATAACTATAAGAAAGTGAAAATCAAAATCAACAAACAACTATGAACCAGAGACACTCTGTGGGGGGGAGGGGATGGGGAGGGGAGGGATTGGGGTCAAAATAAGGGGGTTGCAATTGTATGGGGAATATAAAAAGAAAATTTATTTAAAAAAATAAAAAAATAAAAATAAAAAATTGCAGCAGAGGGCCTCCCCAGTGGCGCAGCGGTTGAGCGCTGGGTTGCGAAGCTGCCCGCAGCCTCTGAGGCGCTGGTTCGATCCCCGGCTGCTCCCCGGCCACCGGAGGAGGGTCCCACATGGCGCGCAGACCTCTCCTGCCGCCCGCTGCTCCCCTCAGCAGTGTACTTCGGTCCTTCTGCCTGCTCTGCTCCCCGCTCTGGCTCTGGTGAATTCTCTCACCCTCCCGCGCTTCTGACTGTACCCAGTGCTTGTATAAACAAACAAACAAATAAATAAATAAAGCATGCCTCTATTAAAAAAAAATTAAAAAAAAAATTGCAGCAGAAAAGAAAAAAATCAGTCCTGATTCTCTGAAGAACCTTGACTAATAGAAAGTCTTATCCCTAAATATGTGCATTACATATTCAATACCTGATTCCATAGGCTACTAGACTCTCTTGGTGCTGCTCTTCTCCATGTTGCAGGCTGGATTTAATCACCCCCTTTCATGCAGCACCCTCATAACAGTTCTCGTCTCCCCCATCTCCTTGCCTAATGCCGCAAAATCCAACTGTGTTTTCTCTCTGCCTGCTTTGGGACTGCTGGAAAATGCTAGAGAAAACCCATGGAACCACCCTGAATCAGTTCCATTACAAATTTATGAGCGTCCCAGCCTGTGCTGGGCTGCCAGCAAGTCTCAGTCATTTTTTAATTATCTTTAATTGACTTTCTCACGCTTTCCCTTCAGTAGCTTCCTGACCTTCACTCACTCCACCCAATCCACTGTCAGCCCCTCACCCCAGCACGCAGGCCAGGGAGAACTCTACAGAGAAAAAGGAGAACATCCTAGGTGATCTGGCTCATGTACGCCCCTTGTTCTTCTGAATTTGTCTGCATTTTTACCCATATTTACTTCCTTCACTCTTACATCTGAAGAAGTTATTACTCATCGCCAAAGTTAACCTTTCCAGTAATAACTGCTGACTTCCTGTTTTCTTCTCTAGGATAATTTAATTGCCTCTCTTATCTCTTCTTTTGCTCTCCTCTCTCACTCTTTCCCTCTCCTTTCTCTTTTTATTTTTGTTTCTACTTTTTTTCCCCACTTTGATCTGTTCTGAGTGTTCCTAGATACTTCACTGACCAAGTAATCCCTACATGCTGGTGTCAAGTGGCCCTTCACTTTGCTGCCTACTGAAATGATATCGGCGAGTTTTAAAAAATCCTCATGACTTGCCTCGTCCCAGACTTATTTGGGATCCAGCAGTGACTGACAGCCACTGTTGTATTGGTCCTCCTCAAACACCTGTGTATGACGATTCAGCTTCTTTTTTTTATATCCACCCAATCCCTCCATCCATCCATAGCTATACACAGAAACTGAACTATATATCCATTTCTCAGGCTAGGATTCAAATCCTAGTGTGTTGTGTGTGTGTGTGTGTGTGTGTGTATTGAACTTAAAATCACCAAAGACTCCCTCATTCCTAAATTCTGTGTTCACTTTTCAGACATTTATGGAGCATACAGCTCTTAAGCACACTCTCCCCGCGGGACTTCAATGGTACTGCTGCCTCGGGGCCCTCTTCACACATATGTTTCTCTTCCTTTGCCCTTTTTGGCCTCTTGCCCTCTGTTGGTGTGCTCAGGCCTCTGTCCTTACCTATTTGATACCACTGAATGCATCATTCAATGATAATCTCCCCTCCCATCTCTTTCTGCTCTTCCATTTTCTGTTACTTCTCTACTGATGCTCCAACCCCTGCTAAATTGACCCAGGTAGAAAAAATTGGATGCATCATTGACATTGTCCCTTCTCTCATGTCTTCATCGAATCAGCTGCTTACATTTGTTAATTCAGGTTCAATTCTGCTTGAAAGCCTCTGCCAAATCTCAATTTGCAACAAGATAAATTCCAACCCCCCTTCACCTGCACTTGAAGACCCTTCAAATCTTGGTTCCAGGCTGCTTTTGGCCCTAATGCCAACCAAGCCTTGCCCCATAGTTTCATGATTTATTGAACGTATTTGTATCCCTCTGTGCCTCCATACATGCTGTTTCTCGGACTATTTGATAACCTTCTACTTAACTTCCAGGTGCAAATGTAATATCAAGTCGCCCCATACTCTTCGCTCATATCCTCATAACAAACTCGAAGTACTTACCAATATGTCTTATGGTTACTGGTTTATTTTCTTCCCCTCCTGCTTGATGGTGAACTACCATCAAGGTCAGCAGTCCAGCTCACACATATTTTTGTCTCCAGCATACATTCTGGAACACTGCAGAAAGCCAGTGGGCAGCAGGTGGGTGAAGCCAATAATGATGATGGGCAGGTGGTTCAGTGAAAAAGGAAGGGTGGGAAGCAGGGACATGATGGCACTTTATGGAGAAAGTGGAATTTGGCATCTGTGTCACATGAAATAAGTATTAGAGTCGCTCACACAATAGTCCTTGCTCCTGGTGTCAGGACAGAATGCTGAGCTGGATAGACCCTGCGTTTGACATAATATATTATATATTATGGTTTTATGTCTGTATGCTGTGAAGGAGCAGAATTGGATTATCTTCCTGCCCCAGGAAACTGCCATGTAGTAAGCAGTAATGGGATCAACGTGCACAGACAACCTCTTAGGGAGATCAATGGGATGAAATCTTTCATGGGCATCCACCTTGGGGATAAAAACAGACCTGTCAAATCAATCGACAGCTTTGGGAGCTGCCAGAGCAGAGGGTGGTATTAGACCCTGCAGCCAGGTTGGACCACTTTTATATTTGCCTCTCTGGCCAATTTTCTCCTTGGCCAGAGTGAGATTTTCTCCTTGTATAAGAAATGGCATTAGCAATCCTTTCTTTAGGGCACAAACTACACAAATCTTCTTTCCTTCATCCTTTTACTCACTGGCATTTCTGTGTCTTGGATTTTTTTGTCTACATTGCTATTAGAGCAACTTTCAACCATATATTATGGTTGTAGATATTCAACATCAATGACTTAGTTCTAGTGATTTCTACTTTATGTGTCATATTCCAAAGACCCTGGTATATAGTAATTTGTCATCTTGCTAAGTTATGAATCTGCAGACTTGCTCTGTGATGGGAAGGCAAGAGTTTCTTAGCAAGTTAATGAGCTTGGTCACTTGCCCAGTCCCTGCATTTTATTACTGTTTTTTTTCCCCCATTCTTCAACAAATTTTTTTTGAGTACCTACTATATACCAGCTCTTACGTCTGGATGCCAAGTTGGAGATTAAAATGGCAAACAAGAAGTTTCTCTGTTCCCTTGAACTGCCTTTTTGGGAGAAGGGTAGAAAAGGAAGACATATAAATGATGAATTATTTTCGTGTTGTGATGTGTACTATCACTACAGGGTGATGATGGAAAGTGAGAGAGAAGTCAGCATTAGAAGAGAGCTAAGCATCATTGTAACATTTATTCACAATGCCAAAAAGTAGAAAATTACCCAAGTGTCATTATGAGATGGTTAGATAAACAAAATATGGCCTAGCAGTACAGTGGAATATTATTCAGCTATAAAAAAGAATTAAATTCTGATACAAGTTACATTGCCAAGTGAAATAAGCAGACATAGAAGAATAGATGTTAAAGGATCCCTTTACGTGAAACATCTAGAATAGGCATATTCATAAAGACTAAAAGTGAATTAGAGGCTACAGTGGCTAGAGGAGGGGGAAATTAGTTACTGGTTTATGGAGGCAAAGTTTCTATTTGGAGTGATGAAAATTTTTTGAAAAAAGTATTACACACAGCATTGTGAAAGTACTTGATGTCACTGAATTTTACACTTAAAATGGCAGAAATTGTGATTTTTTTGTCTATATTAAAAACAAGGAGAAGAAGGGAGGTCTACAAAGGACTCTCCATGTGATGGTGGGAGTCTGGAAGGATCACATTCCTGCCAGAGGGAACAACACGTGCAAAGACCGCAGAGCAGGAAAGATCTTGGGCTACTTTTGGTTCTCTGTTACTTTGTGCACACTGCTCCCAGAAAGTGTTAAAATAATGTTTCTTTGTTAAAAAAAAAAGAAAGAAAAAGAAAAATACTGCAGCAAGGAAAGCGACTGCCAGTGCTGGTGGAAGGAAGTCTAAAAGCAATGCTGTATGCAAGAATTTTCAAAGATCTTAAAACACATTCTTTAGGCAGCCCAAGGCTCCTCTGCTGTTGTTGGCTTGCATGTTCAGCCTCCCATTGGCTGAGAGCACAGTGATGCTCCCCGAGACTGTACTGTTTAATTCACTTGTATTTGATGAGTAACTGGGTCATCAGATGCCCTGTGGTCATCTATGGGACAAGGAGCTATGGGGCTCACAGTCCTAAACCAACAAGTATTAGAAATGGTTTCAAATCCTAGTTTTACCATTAACTAGTTTATGGATAAATGGCTTAATTGGTCTAATATTGTGTTCAAGATTAGAAATAACATGTGACATGCATATTTCTTTTTACATGTCTGGCAACAGGGCCAGATGGTGATGAGTGGACAATCTGACCTCATTGACCCTCATTCAAACCTATATTCTTACACATTTTTTGCAATATGTAATTATCTAGAAGGTTAAAAATAACTGTTTTATTATTATTAATAATAAGCATTGCATTTTCTAATTTACTTCAACAGGACAAAGCAGAATCACTGAAGCCTTCTCTAAAGTATTCTGCTTTTTTAATGTGCTCATGTTCTCCAGAATCATGTTAAAACTTTAAAAATGTATATAATAAATTTATTTGCCTGAGAAAATATTCTATGTCCTGAACTATTTAGATTGAGAATTTTAGCTCACAGGGACCACATGAGAAAGTTGCAATACATTGCAATACGCTTCTGTTTTGGTGGGAGTGGACAAATTACATTTAATTGTTTTATACAATTGACATTTTAGTGTTCCTTTTGGATCAGTAATTCCCAGCAGCTGCCCCAAAAGCCTTCAGCTGTCCAGGGCAGACATTGCTAATGGATCACAGCATTGCTTCCCACAGAGCTCAGGGCTAACATTGCTAATGGATCACAGCATCCATTCTGTGGATGCTGGATATGAAATTTGACTTCAGTGGCAACTACTTCTAGATGACAACTTGGCCATCTTTGGACAGGGTAAGCACTGTGATCCCTTCCAACTCCAATGTTTTAGAATTCTGTGATATTAAATTTCATATGATTTAAAAGCAAGAATCATTTGTCAGGGACTTAAGTAAATGACTTGTAATTTGGTTTTGGTGCAGAAGAAAATGATGTTGAAAGCCAGAAAATTTTCTCTTAGACATTTCCCCAGTTTCATAGCATTAAAAGAAATCATAATTGAAGAAAAATTTATGGGAATATTCTGGGCTATTGTCAAATTGTATGGACAAAAATATAAGACCCAGAATTCAGAGGGTAGACCTAGAAACTGTATGGAAAGGAAGACCTTGGCTGTTTTTCAGGGACAAACCACCTTTCACATTGGTTTGGGGTAGAAGATGAGCTAAGATCTGTAAATAATTGTAAAAGCTTTATTTATGTGACTACATCAAGTGCCAAGATGAATTTAGTTAAACTTTTAAATAACCAACACTGTAGTGGAGTAGCTTTTGTGCTCATCCTAGACAATGAAAGTGTTTAAGAGAGATGAGCACTGGCTTTAGAAATCAACAGACATGGTTTTGAATCCTAATTCCTGCAATTATTTGCTGTGGGACCTTGAAATAAGTAATTTATCCCTTTTGTGTCTGTTTGCTTATCTGTGCACAAAGGATATTACCACTTAACTTTCAACTTGTGTGGTGAAGCTTAAATAAGATATTGGTGGTGAATCACTTGGGCCAAGAATAGGTACACAAAATGGGTAATTGAATCACTGAATCAAACATCAGGAATATTTCATGTATATGTCCCAGTGAGGCTCTAGGGTAAAAGCACCAGCAGGAGATAATGAACTTGGAACCAGGAAATGGATCTGTGAAGGAGAAATATAGATCATCTGGACAAACCACCCTCCCCGCCCCCCCCCCAAAAAAATCAGATGTTTAAATCACAATAAATCAAGGAAATGAAAATTGTTACAATATTTTTTATCTATCAAATGGGGGGAAGATGTTCCTAATGTTGGTGCGGTTATAAAATCAGAATGGTCATTTGGAAAGGCAGCTTGGAAGTATTTGTCAAATGTACCCCCTCCCCATTTAAGATGGTTCTGATCTTATACAAATCACCCCAAAATTAGATACCTTTGGAAGATATAAACTCTAATTTATTTATTCTTAAGTTATTTGTAACTGTATAAGTTATTAATCCCTATTATATTACATATGCATTCATGTATTTCGTGTTTATCATCTTTGTGTATGTCATTGGAATGTAAGCTCACTGAGATCAGAGTCTTTGTCTCTCATATTCAGAGACATGTGATCATGAAATTCAGAACATGATTTTATAGAAAAGATCCTACAAAATTCTAGAGAGAAGGACAAAAAAACTTCTTTTATAGGAAGTACAGAGAATCAGAAAATGTCATATTTAAATATAAATAAGATCCTACTGTATGCGGTATTTGGTAACTTGCTTTAATACCCAACGGTTCACTTGGAGGTCCATCTGTAATGGTACTTACAGATCTACAGGATTCTTTTAACTTCAGATTCTATAATAATTGCTTTCTTGCAGAGGTAGCAAACTCATATTTTATAGAGGTTATGCAGGAAATCTACATGTAAGACATCCTATAAGGACATTGTATTATAATCAAATACTATACCTGCCTAACTACATGCTTATATAAAACATTGTAGATATTAAATAAAATCACCGATAAAAAATACCTGGCCTATATTTTACTGAAGAACTTGCAGTTTGTGAATTTTGCTATGTTTTCCTATATTTAATGTCATGGGTAATCTTTCTTGTGTAACCATTGATATTTTAAGTTATTTTTTCTTTTCCTCCCAAGTTAGGACTAGCTTGGGTTATAAGCCTTGGGAATAACCTGAGAAGACAGAAGGTAAGAAAAGGAAGATAAAAATGTCAGCTTCATTATTTTAAAGCTGATCTGTGACCAAAGAGTCTTATTAATCTCTCCCTTCCAATTCTAACAGCATGGTTGCCAAAGTTGTGGCTACAACTGCCTGGCTCCACCCTGAGGACTTGAGTCCTAACACCTGGCAGAGAAGGAGAAAGGGTGCCTATGTTTTACGGATAGGGAATTTTACCATGGAGACAGGAGTAGGAGCTGAGCTATATATGCTCAGTTCCTTCTCTCAAATGCACATGTAGACAAGTCTCTGTTCCTCTTACCTGGAGAAGCAAGACTCAAAGGGAAGTTAGTTCCTTAACAGTAACCAACATTTTCTATCTGGAAACTTTGTCTTTCTGTCTCTCTGTGTCTTTGTCTCTTTCTGTGTCTGTCTTCTGTCTCTAATATAATAATTTAAACCAATATACAATTCTGGATCTTGGTCTCTTTTCATTAATTTTTCCAAGTACATGATAAATACCTTTTCACTGGTAGCTTTGGCTATTCATACAGATCTTGGATCCTTTTCCTTACCTGCTTTTATTTGTTATAATTTCTCTTATGGTTTTCTTTTCTTTTCTTTTTTTTAAAGATTTATTTATTTATTTATACAAGCACTGGGTACAGTCAGAAGCACCGGAGGATGAGAGAATTCACCAGAGCCAGAGCGGGGAGCAGAACAGGCAGACTGACGAAATACACTGCTGAGGGGAGCAGCGGTGAGACAGGAGAGGTCTCTTGCACCATGCGGGACCCTTGCCGGCCGGCCGGGGATCGAACCGACGTTGCAGAAGCTGCGGGCAGCTTCGCAGCCCAGTGCTCAACCGCTGCACCACCAGGGGAGGCCCAATTTCTCTTATGGTTTTCAACTCTTTGTTTTAAAAATGTTTACTTCATAGGTGATTTCATCCCCCTTCCCATAACGCCACTTACCTTCTAAAATCTAATCTCAGCATCCAGATTTCTGTCCTAAGCTTCAGATCCAAGTGCTGTCAAATTCAAAGGATCAGAGAAGTTCTTATCTTCCCCTTAAAACTTGTTCCTTCTGAAATATAGCCTAATCTAACCTTTAACTCACACAGAGAAAAAAATGATGTCTATTCTATAGGGTTTGCTGGAAAGTGTAGGCAAGATAAAACAATCGATGGTTGCTGAGATGTTTAGAAAATTCAGAATATTAAAAGTCTAATTGAAGAATTTAAACCTGCATTAGACTGTAAAGCACAGCTGTCATCCTGAGACTTCTCCACCAGCCTATTGTGATATTGTGAATTATAATAAGACATATATATTTGGTCTTTGTCCCTCTTTCTAGCACAGGGTTCTCGAAGCTCTTGGAATTTCCTAATTGATAAGAGTGCTAGGAGAGCATTATGCTTTAATATTTGATCTTTTCTCCTGGTTCCTGGTGCAGGGTTCCTTGTAATCTCCTGGGTGGTAGGGTGTGTCCTTTGTTCTAATGAGGTGACTTTGGGTGAGCTCCCCGAGATGAGGGCTTGTCATCAGAGACAAAGCCAGGAGTGGAAGCTTGGAATTTCCAACCCACTTTTCTATTCTCTTGAGAAAAGTAAAGGGCTGATGAAAATGGAGGTAATGATCTATCATAGCTATGTGGAAAAGTCTACATAAAATCCAATAATATGGGATTTGGAGATCTTCTGCGTAGAGATCCTGAGAGAATGGTATACCTGGAGAGGGCATAGAAACTCTGCCCTTTCCATATAATTTACTTTACACATTTCTTCCACCTGAATATTCCATGGTATTATCATATCTTTTTATAATAAACTAGTGAACAAGAAGTAAACTGTTTTCCTGAATTTTGTGTTAACTCTAGCAAATTATGAAAACTGAATAGGGGTCATGGGATTTATAACCAATCAGTCAGAAACACAGGTGATATTCTGGATGCTAAGGAATTTAGAGTTGTGTTAAAGTGTGGGGCATCCAGCTGATGTCCCAGAAGATTGCTTGTTATAGGAACAGCCCACATATATTTGGTGAGCTGAAATATAGAACTAAAGTGTTGTGTGTAAAAGTAGAGACTCATAGGAGGAAAAGTTGATGTCTTTCACATTCCCTCTTTCTTGGTTGCTTTCTTTTCTTTTTTTTTTTTATAAAGATTTATTTATTTATACAAGAACTGGGAAACAGACCAGATGTGCGGGGAGGTGAGAGGATTCACTAGAGACAGAGTGGGGAACAGAACAGGCAGAATGACTGAAACACACCGCTGAGGGAAGCAGTGGGTGAGACAGGAGAGGTCTGCTGTACCGTGTGGGTATCTCCGCAGCCAGCCGGGATCAAACCCCCACTGCAGAGGTTGCGGACAGCTTCACAGGGTTGTGCTCAACCGCCTGCACCACCAGGGAGGCCCTCTTGGTTGCTTTCTAAGAAAGATTGCACAGCAAAGTTTTGAATCCTCACATATCTCTTACAACAGTTATATTCTTTCTCATCTTCAATTTATCGTCCATGGGTACACATTTCCAGGTTGGCTCTAAGTTTTCCTCAGAATTTTGAAGATTCTGTTCCATTATATTCTAGCATCTGTCTAATGTCACGTAGGAGAAGCCCACTGTGTTTCTGATATCTTATTCTTAGCAGATGACCTATTTTTTCCCCTCTTTGTATGCTTTTAGAACTCTCTTTATCCCTGGGGGTCCCAAACTTTCAAAATGATGTACCTTATTTGACTTTTTATTGTTCATTGTGCAAAGTATTTTATGGACTCCTTCAATCTGGACACTGAGGTGCCATAATTCTGTATTCCTATGATTTAAAGAAAAATGATTCCTTTTTCATTATCGTTCAATTTTGGAACTTTGAAAGTTCAATTATTTAGATGTTGTAATTATGAAAAAATTTTCATTTCCTTCCTCCACTGTTTTCTCCCCTCTTCATCTTTTTTGGTTCATTTCTGGCATGTTTTCTCAACTTTATATTCTGTTGAGTTGTTATAAAGTGGTCATTTGTGTAGTATACTGTTCTTGTCAAAGGCAGTTTACAGAGGCAGTATCTCCTTTCACCCCACTACAGATATGCTTTATTCATTTTTTTTCCTGCTCCTTGAGTTGTCTCTGTCTCATTCAGGCTCATCGGAATATTGGAGAATATTGGAGGATATTGGAGGATATCCTCAAGGGTCTGATTATCTTTTGCTGGCCATTTATTTTATTGTGGTAAATACATATACTATAAAGTTACTATTTCGCCTCTTTTTTTTTTTTGAGTATGCAATCTAGTGGTAAAAAGTCCATTCATACTGTTGGGCAATCATCATCACTATCCATTTCCAGAACTCTTCCATCCTCCCAAACTGAAACACTGTTCCCAAGAAAACATTACTTCCCATCACCCTCCAAAGCCCTTTCTAACCATCATTCTGTTATAGAGCAGCCCCGATATTAAACGGGTTCCTGGCTGTGGGTCCTCACCCGCGCACTTAAAAGGGACTTATGAATACTCTACTATAGACACACACAAAAGGTTAATAAAAGGTTTATTCACAAGGGAAAAGGAAAGAAGGAAAATGTACAACTCAGGGAGAAAATAGGGAAATAGTCTTTAATGCGTCCTACCCGATCCAATGACCTGGAAACCCAAAGTCCCTCTCAGAGCTGGCCGGACACTACGAGCTGGCGGAGAGCCAAAATGGGGATCCCCCAAAGCCCACGTGTCTGCCTTTTATATCCACCTGGCTGCTTAACCCCACCCTGAGGTCCCAGCCACCTTCCTTTTGATGGTGATGGGATTTGGAGTTCCCAGTGTCTCTGGCTTTGGCCTGGGGTGGGGGTGGAGTCCACAAAGCCTGTATGGAATTAGCTTTAGGACATCCTTTTCCCCCTAACAATTCTACTGTCTATTTCTATGGATCTGACTGTTCTAAACACTGTACGTAAGTGGACTCATACAACACTTGTCCTTTTGGTTTCTTTCACTGAATATAATGTTTCGGGCTTCTCTCATGCGGTAGCGCATGCCAGTTGCATTCCTTCTTCAGGTTGAAGAGTCCATCGTAAGCTATGCCACATTTTGTTGATCTATTATTCCATTGAAGGACACTGAGATTGCTTCCACGTTTGGAGTACTGTGAATAATGCTGCTATGAATGTGGGGGTATAAACATCTATTCAAACCCTTACTTTCATTCTTTTTACTTAGTTTTTCAAGTGAGATAGTAAAAAGTCATTAGACCCTGTGTACGTGCACTTACCATCAGGGAGCACACAGTGGGTGGTGGGGTCACACTAGCTGTTCCAGAGAGGACCCCAAGGCTCCAAAGAAATATCCATCAGAGTCATGCATTCTCCTTTGTATCTGGAAGGAATATTTGAACTTTTACAATAGATAGTTCAGCACCCAGTACAGTGCTGGGAACTCGTTGATTGAATTTCCTGTAGGTGACCAACTTCTCTACTTCAGGATATAACTTCCCCAGACTTTAATATGTCTTTGATAATTGTAGTTATGATTTGGGAGGTCAGGGATGGAATGGGGCTGGGGAGAGCTGTCAAGTTATATTTTTGTACTCAAATGGCCTTGATACTTGTGAACCCTGCTGATAGATCTTCTTTTATAGTCAGCTCTGGGGGCAGGACCATATTTTATAAGCACCAGCCACTTATATAACTGTGTAGGTAGTTCAGGATCTAACCACATGATGGCTTCATCTTAGAATGGAGAGGCCAGAAGGGCAGGAGGGTGGGCAGGGAGCTGAGAGACAGGAGGTCCCAGGGAGGCTGGGAGTGTTGCTCTGGGCCTCCAGCCCTGCTGTCCTCTAGTTTCAGATTCTCCTCTTCGGCTCCTTCAGTCAGCAAGCTCACCAGATCTTTAGATTTCTTACAAAAAAGTTTACTTCTGTATTTTTATTTAAATGGTCTTTTTTTTTTTTTTTTGAAAAGTAAAGATAACTTCCATTTGAGCTTTTCTCACAGACAGGGTCATGGTATCATTATCTCGATTCCAGCTTTTGAGCGAAGCGCAAAGATGAGAAACAGGAGGGGGAGTAGAGCCTGAGCAGCTGGTGTTTGTTTCAGTCTCTTCCTGAGCCGCTTGGAGCCTTTCAGAGAATAGGAATGAGCCATCGCCATTCCCCGCACGGCCGTGGTGCAAGCTCGGGCTGTGAAGTGAGGATTCAGAGGTGCACTTGCTCTGGCTTTTAAAAGATGTTCTTTCTAAGCTCACTTTTCTGCTGCTGGGGAATTTATGTAAAATCAGTGCATGTCTACTTAAGTTTTGCTCCCATTGATGTGATTGTTATTCATTTATTTACTTTACACATTCCTGGATGGATTATGTAAGATCTGGCAGTTTCTTTCTTGAAGTCTTGCACTTTTATCAGCAGAATGCCATCTGCCATCATGAGAGAGTGGAGGCTGTGATGTGTTGCAGAAATTGGTTGATGTCCTGTGAACCAGATTTGCATAAGTCTCTACAGTCTCTGCTAATGAGTATAAGATGGTAACCAGGACCTGCTATCATGGAGAGTGATTATTAAACCTAGAGGTCTAATCCCCTACTGTGTACCCAGAATTGAAACAGACTGTGCAGACAGACAGGGATACTTTCAGCCATGCTCTGTCTGCTTCATTCATGGTAATCAACAAGAAATCTAATATTTTTTAGGGCTATGTCAACTGTTTCCCCCTCACGGATGCCTTCATAATTCTTTCCTTTTTTATTTCATTACAGATATGAAATTTACAGTGACTGCACAGACCTTAACCTTATACTTTGATGAGTTTTAACAAATGTGTCTACCCATGTAACCAGTGCCCCAGTACAATACAAAACATTTCCAGCAGGACAGCAAGTTCTCTGGGCCCCATTCCAATCAATCCCCTTGTCTCACGAGCAACTATTGCTCTGATTTCCATTACCAGAGATTAGCATTGCTGGTTCTAGAACTTGATGTGAATGCAATTGTCCATTATATTCATGTTTGCTACATTCTTTTATATCTGGCTTCATTTGCTCACCCTTGCAATTGAATATATGAGCAGTTTGTTCTCTTGAATTGCTGGCTACAACTCCATAATAATTTTTTTTGTGTGTGTATGTATTACTATTTAAGAGAAAGAAAACTCTTTTTCTATGCACAGAATACATCTGATATCAAACACAAAACTCAAAACACAAAAACACAAAACACAAAATTGGAAAGATAGCAACAAGTCTGTTAGCCATGGAGGGTGAGGTGAGATTATAAACTCCACTGAATGATGACTCTGTTGATCTAACTCAGGGAATCAGCCAACTATGACCCAAAGGTCAAATATTTCTGTAGCTAAAGTTTTATTAGACCACAGCCATGCCCACTTGACCATGTTTTATCTCTGGCTGCTTTTGTTCTACAAAGGCAGAGTTGAGAAGCTGCTGCAGAAACTGATGTGGCACATAAAGTCCAAAGTCTTGAATAATCTTCTCTTCCCAGAAAAAGTTCGCTGATTACTGATCTAATTCATTGCCATGTCTGCCAACATGGACATTCTAGTATAATGCCTGGCACAGAGCAAGTGTGCAATATACAGCAATTTATACTGAATTGAAGCAATTACTGGAAATTGGGCAAAGAAGGGACCAACCAGTCTTTGGACTTTGTTATGATGGTGGGGTTTGTTTTAAAGGCATAATATTATATTTATCTGTCAATTCTCATTCTTTGAGACTTATCTCAAACTTGAATGAATTTGACTCTCTCTAGTGGATTTCTACAGCAAACTGGGCAAAACATTCATCACACTCCTTTACCATATACTTACTGGTCTTCATTGCACTGTGACTGACTGGAAGGTAGAGTGTATTTCCTTTGCCTTCCTTCTCACAAAACATGGCATAATACCTGCAACATTGGGATAAATACCATTTCAGTGAATTAAGCAAGCATTTCTCCAGTGTTATTTTGAAAGAATCAAGTCATCTGAAAATGATACTTACTGGAAGGGACATCTATGATCACAAAAAATATGTAGATGTGCATTGTAACCAGAAAGAACTCTACAAATGGAAAAAATCTCATTACTTAAAAATTCCTTCTACTTGTGTGTGTATGTTACGTATGTGAGCTCCATCAGAAGTTGCTAACAAGAGAATATGAGAATATATGGAGTCTGGGTGCAGAGACATCTGAGTTCAAATCCAGGGTTTCTTCATCAGTTTCTACAGAGATGAGCAAACTGCAGCAGGCCCAACCCAGAGGTCACATTTTAATGTGAAAATAAAAACATTTATTGATGCCTTCTATATTTTCAATAGAAAGAATGTCCCTGAGAAAAGTAGCTCTGCTTTCAGCCACTGAAATGTGAATAACTGGATGTATTTGGGAATCTGCAACACAGGGAAAATTTTAAAAACATTTTGCCTCATTGATTTGTTTTCATGTGTAGAAGAACTGGGGTATAGGCCTGGTGTGTGTGGGCAGGTGAGAGGACTCACCAGAGAGAGAGAGTAGGGAGCAGAACTGTCAGATTTACTGAAAAACACTGCCCAGGGGAGCAGCAGGTGAGACAGGAGAGGTCTGCTGTGCCGTATATGGGTCAGCTCCCTGGCTGGGATGAATCTCAAGCCATAGTGGTGATAGCACTGAGACAGAACCCCTAGGCCACCAGGGAGGCCTTTTGTCTCATAGGTTGCTGCAATGTGCGTAGTGAGTTTATATGTATTATCTTATTCCATCACCAAAAGGTGTAGTGAGATATTGTTAAATATATCATGTCAGTTAAACATAGAGTTATGTAGCAATTTTACTCCTGGTTAAATACACAAAATATTTGAAAACAGATGTTCAAACAAATGTGCACATATACTCTTAGTAGTTCTATTGACAATAACCCCAAAGGAGAAACAACCAAAATGTCCATCAACAGATGAATGGATAAACAAATATGGTATATCCATATAACAAAATATTATTCAGCCATAAAAAAGAATGAAACACTGATGCATTGTACATTGTGCAGCATGGATAATTTTGAAAACATTATGTTAGGGAAAGAAACTAGACACAAATGACCACGTATTGTATAATTCAATATGTAAAATACCCTCAACAGGCAAATCTGTGGAGACAGAAAGCAAATCAGTGGCTGCAGGGATGTGCAGAGTGGGGAGTGGCTGCTTAATGGATATGGGGTTTCCATGAAATGCTCTAGAACTAAATGGTGATAATTGGACAATATCATGAATGTATTAAATGCTATTGAATTGTATACTTTAAACTGATTAAAATAGTGAATTCTATATGATTTTTATAATGCACAAAAACATCAACCCCATTTTATAGATGGGAAAATTGAATCTCAAATATCAGAGAGGTAACATCAGAGTTAGGAGTTCATTAGATCCATTTGGTTACTAAATCCTTTTGGATTTTTGTCCCCAACACCCTTAATTCTTGGAGTTTCAAGGCTCTATCTATCTGGGAATCTTTTCGTGCAGAAAGGAAGCAGAAGGCAACTAGCACGGATAAAATTCCTAAGGCTTTATCATTAAGTTTCACTCTCAATTTAGTGCCAACTCTTTCCTTCTTATCAAGTCTGAATTTTCCTGGGTATAGATCAACTTCCTCCTCTGGACCCGAGGAGCTGGCCACAGGACCTGAACTCTGTGTGAAGAGTGGTAGAGTTGGGGCTTACCAAGTGCCCAGTATACATTTGAAGGTCAAAGAGTCTTTCAACTGAGACAGAGACAGGGGCTTGGAGAAGGGTCCCTTTTTGTGCTTGAGCTCTTGGTTCCCTCTCCCAGATTGGAAGGGTCCATTGACAGTCCTCTAAGTGCACCACTTTCATCTACCCCCACATCCTTACACTCAGTGCAAGAGGAATCTCTCTGCAGCATTGTTCTCACCCTCCAAGTGCAAACCCAGTGGGGAAGATACACTTATAATCCACTAGCATGGACCTCTCTGTCATTATGGGAGAGGAACGGGGTGTGTTCTCCTCTGCTCATACAAACCAGAAAGATCTGATGAGACAAGGTAATGAAGGAATTGAAGTATGAGATCGCTCTAGTTTTATAAACTATTTCAGAGAATGAGCCTGACAGACTGTATGTAAAAGCCTCCAAGCTAGTCCCAGTCTTTAGTTCACACTCAATAATACTGGTCATTTCACTTATTTCTTGGTAGACTAGCTGATTTTTATCAACGTCAAGCAGACAGAAATTGGTTATGCTCAGGGGGATAGCCCATGGATTAATTTATTTCCTCCTGATCCAGAGAAAGGGAATTTTTGGAGCTGGGTGAAGCATTCTGCACCTCCTCATTTCCTATTCCAGGAAGCCAAAGATTCACCTCATCCTATATGAAGGTGACTTCTTTAGTTCTTTTCCAAATGCCCAAGCCTGTCTCCTCTTGGGTTTCTAAGTGAGGGGTGAGCTGCTCTGGGTGAGCCCAGGCACCCCACAAAGCCCATGAAAATTTGATGTGTGCGGTAAAGACTGTCTTGCTTAATACAGCCAGCTCCTTTGTCCACAGGAGCTAATACCCTTTTGGGAAATGCAGTGATTTAAGCTGAAATGTCAGGGAAGGAGAATGTGGGGAGGAAATGTGGGACACTACCATACAAACCCCTATCTCCAACCACTTAACAACTTGGCTAAAAGCCACAATCGATACAGAGCCATCAACCTGGCTCCAGGCCCTTGCTGCCTTCCCAATCAATCAACAAGATTTAGTAAGCTACCCCTTGGAATTTATGTCACTTAAAAAGTGTGGGTTCCTGGATCAGTCCTACAGAGACGGATTAATTCCTCCTGGGCACTTTGATTAGCTTCCATTTGAAGAAGAGTAGCCTGTTGATGGAGGCCCAGCTGCTAGGCCTTCCAAATGTATACCTAAGGAAAGCAGGCATTCAGCACAAAATCCACTCACCACTACATTTTCCTCACCAAATATAACTCTGCCATCAATTAATAGCAAATATATATACTTGATGAAGCTGTGACTGAGAGAAAAAGAACCATGGGAGTCTTTAAATAATGCCAAGCCTTTACATTTATTCCTTTTGTATTTATTCTTAGAACAACTGGATGAGTGGCTATAATTATGCTTCATTTTTCATACAATGAAAGTGAGGCAAGACCACCCTTTCCTTCAACAAGAGACAAGAGCCAGCCACATGCATTGCCCTCCATCTAGATGTGCCCTCCAGATCTCATCAGCTTTTGACAGGGCTCCGGAGGACACTCACAAACTCCACAGTAAGACTTTATTTCCCTACACCTCTTCACTTCCAATGACAGAACCCAGAGTGAACCCCAACACCCGCTCACAGAGACACCCTTACCCAGAGCCTTGATCTCATTTTCACCTTTGCATCCATTCATGATCACCTTACACAAGCCCTGGATTCCCAGATCCCCTTATCTCTAGTCCATGACACCCTAAAGATGCTCCACAAACTGTTATATCTCCTACCCCACCTGAATGCATGAAAAATGTCGAGAATGACTTGGTCCAGCATCAGTAAAACCCACCATACCGCCAACATCCTGGTGTTTTTCTCTGCTCTAATGGGAAACTGGCTCTAACAGAGCACAGCTTCCTCTGCAATTCTATAGATGATCACTTCTGTCTCATCCTGCTCCCTCATACCTATGGACCCCCTAGTTTCTCATTTCTGCTTCCAGAACCAGCCTTCTTCCTGCCTTGGTGAAAACTCCTTTTCATACTCCACTACGAGGCTGCCCCAGTCCCTCCCCAAGTGCTGCTTTGCTGTGTAAACTCCTCAGTGCTCTCCCCCCAACCTTATTTCTTGACTGTTCTGTGTCCCAGCTGATTATCTCACTTTCTCCAGCACCTCTCCTATCATTATCCACACATCCATGGATAGTTTTCTCAGTTCCTGAATCACTCTCCTCCTTAGTGCTATTCCATTCCACTTTGGCTATTCACTCTCACAGTCTTAGCTTTGATCTTACCATTACCAGTAATTGCAGTTTCCCAGAATCTCCATTTTATGCAATTTTCCCTGACCTCCACCTTCTATCTTTCAGGTCACTCCATCCACTATTTGATGCTAGCAATCCTTCAGGCTCCCGGACACTCGATCCAGCGATCCAATGGCATTTTCCCTCCCCTTTTCTTCTTGATGTTACTGATTCCTTCCTCTTCCCATTTAAATCCCATGTTTGAACACTATTTTTTTTTTATTTTATGGTTAATGCATACATCTTTTTATTTTTATATTCCCCATACGACTGCACCCCCCTTATTTCAGCCTCAATCCCTCCTTTCCCCGCCCCCGCAAACATTATTTTTTATTCTCTTGCCTGTGCCCCAACAACCTTGCCATTTCACTTTGTTTTATACCCTTTGCCCTGTGCCTGCACCCATGCAGCTGAATATAACTGTTTAAAAAAAATCAGAACACAAGTAAGCAGAATCTCTTTATACTTTTATACATAATTACAAACTTAATGCTGCTAGCAGTCATAAGTTACTTCTCTATTTCACTTACTCTCCTCCCCAAAGCTTTTATTTTATATGTTTTCTTGCTTCAAAATCTCCCAAACGTCCTCACCCGTCCACACTCTCAGATTGGGCCTTGCTTCCTGTCTTGCTGGGAAGTTGAAGCAATCTGAAGAGGGTTGTACAGGCTCTCACCTCCAGAAACCTCACATTCCAGCATCCATACTGTGTGCTCTGCCTTCTAGCCTGTCCTTCCAGAAGAACTGCCTGAGATCCATGACTAGCCCATCTTGCCCTTGCACCCAGACCCTCTCCCCCTCAATGCTGGGCATTGCTCCAACCACTGCCCCATCTGTTTTGCTATCCATTCTCCCTCTCTCTACTGGTCATTTCCAAACTACTATACTAACTTTCTGCTGCCCCGTTTGAAAGAGAAAACCACGTGTGGGGTCTATTTCCTCCATCAGCTGCCACTGCTTTCTCTGTTGCCTTTTGGATTAGAAATAATCTTGACCAGAGCATGTGTGATGGAACAATTAGGGCAAAAACCCAATGGGAGAGGGTTCAGGAGGGAAGAAAAATTGGAGGTAGTGAATCTAGACTATTCTTTCAAGGAGTTTGCTGCAAAGAGGCCTCTCTCATGCCAGCTGTATAGTTATTTTAAATATAGTAAGTTATAATTACAGGAAATAAAACTGGGAAAGTAGGTTTACATTGATTTGATGCTCACTAGAAGTCAGGCATGTTCACAGGACGGGGAAACAGACAGCTCTAGAGAGACACAGAAGGCTGTCCCTTCTCACGTAGTGCCCTGGCCGAGTAGGGAGACAGAGTAGTTTGCAGGGTGGAGACATGACTGCACGCTAACAACTGTATAGGAGTCTTTGCTTTGCTTTTCTCTGCCCTGGCATTGCAACCCTGCAGATATTCACAACTTTGCTTCTGAATTATCCCCCATTTCCTTTTCAACTTCACCCCAGCTGGAGGACATCTCAGTAGGCCACACATGTGACTCGCCTACAGGCAGATCTGGCCACATGAGAGCTGTATCAGCCCCCTTCACCCAGCCCCCCTTTCATTCCTGAATCCACTTGGTGAGATCGGATGCACTTGTCTCCTGCTGGAGAGAGAGAGAGAGAGACAGAGAGAGAGAGAGAGAGAGAGAGAGAGAGAGAGAGACAGAGAGAGACAGAGAGAGAGAGAGAGAGAGAGAGAGAGAGAGAGAGAGAGAGAGAGAAAGAGAGTGTGATGGGAGACAATCATCACCTGCTCTACCTGCCCTCCAGGGCAGTCATGAGCTTCATAGAATATTCTTCTCATCAATTAAATGATATGACTCTTGACACCCAAGGGTCTCAACCCTGTTTCTGCTTTAACACAGACTGATGATGGCCACGCACCTGTGCCCAGGTCTATGTCTTGGGTTTTACCCTCCATTCCAGGGAGTGTATTGGAATATACATGACTGAGAAAAATACAAATTTATCACAAGGGTAACTTTGGTGCTGCTCTGGTAGGTTTTAAAAATAAATCACTTGCAAATATTGATGCTCTAATAACCATTACCTACTTATTACTGTGATTGTTAGCATGCTGCCTCCCCAAGGATCAGGACCCTTCCTGCAGTTGAAAACTGCAATTAACACCTGCAAACTCAAGTGCGAACAGGGGTGGCAGGCCACTCGAGTACCTGGAAGGACGGGTGTGAACATGGCAAGCTAGGGGCAGAAGCCCACTCTTCTCCAATTCATTGCCATTGTTGCCTGCCCAGACATGACTCATCCCAATTCAGATTTCAAGGGGGAATGTTCTGATTTTTAAATACTGATAAAGAATACAAAATCTTCTGAAACACTTTGCATGACAAACAATAACAACTGCAGGAAGAGTTTAGTCATAAACGGACATCCTGCTCACTTGCTCTCATACCTTTGTGTCTGTGTGTCCCAGGATGGCCGCCTCGGTGTCTGTCTTTCCAGATCTCTGTGTCTATCTGTGACTCCCTCAACTTCTCTCCCAGGTCAGCAATTTAGCGCAATGCCCTTAAAATTAAGTTTTACCCTCTCAGAGGTGTTTGGGAGAAGAAAGGCTTCTGCATTGCCAGGAGGTGGAGCAACATGAGGAGAGAGCAGAGTGGGCGCTTTTCACGATTAACACCTTAATGGATCACTGGTCTATGAAGGATGTGGCAGGAGATTCACAGTGACAGTTCCAGGGCATGGAGAAACCAACTCATTGGGAAGTTGGCTGGGTTAATGTCTCAAACTCCAGGATTTCTTATAATCAGGGTACAGGTTTTAGTGGCATTTGTGTCAGCACACAGCTTCTCCAGATGCTGGGACACCAGCTGGCATGGCTTTGGGCTGGAAGCTGTTGGAGACTGGTTGCCCTTCAAATGGAGTACAGGGAAGGGGCCTGGAGGGTAGGCCATGGAGAAGAAAGGGGCCTCTGCCATCTTCAGCCAGGGTCTCTAGACATATCCATGAGGCCAGTTCTACTTGACCTGGAGTCATGGAATAGAGAACAGGGTCAGGGATTTTAGAGGGCAGCTTACCTCCTCCTGCACACCTCCATCACCCTCCTGCCTCTACTACCTCAGCGGGGACTCATGACTCAGTGTGCACCTGGGTTTGCTTTTTCATGGGGAAGGAGGCTGCTTGCAGGTTCATTGTTGGCTAGGATGCAGAGATGTATAGACTCTCCAAACAGTTCTTCTCCTTTAAGGAAAAGAGTCATTGATGAATTTGCTGAGACAATAGATCCCTGGTCTCTAAACTGAGCCTCCACACAGTCAGGGAATATTCTTTGTGAAATCACTAAGTTCAGCTTAGAGCTGGTACATAGTAGGGATTCCAGAAGTACCATTAAGTGGGTTAGAGAGAGGGAGGGAAAGTGAAAGAGAGGATTTCTGTGTAGTTGACCTTGGATGTGAAGCCTTTGGAATGTCTAATAAAGACTATTTCACTTGGGAGGAGGGTGTTAAATACCAGGTCAGGCCTTGCTTTTATAAAAACAACACAGAGAAAAGGAGGAGAAAAGGTCTGCACGGAATTCTTTATCTTAATGCTGGACAATTAGGCAGTTTCCTTTCTGTTAAAATCTAAAGCTTACCCTCCCATCTGGAAAGAAGTAGTTTTAGTAATGTGGCAATTTCGATTTTGAGCCAGAGAAGTCATTTGTGAACAGAGAAATGAAACATTTCTTTAAGAATGACCATATAATTTAAAACCCAAAATGATTATATTAAGGGTTTAGTTAACAGTGTGCCTGCTTTGAAACAGAGAGAAAAAGGCAGAACTACTGGCATGCAGTCATACTGAATAGCCAACCAGTGGGTGCTGAGAAATTGGCTTTCTCTTCACTGTGGTGGATTTGGTTCCTGAGCAATGCCTCAGCTCCCCAGAGTTGTTTCTGGAGCTGAGTGAATAGAAATCGTCTATTTCCCTGGCTGCTGAACTCAAAGCACAGTGCAGACTGGGTTTTCTCCTCTCCATCTCACCAATGGGCACAGCATCTTCAGAAGTAATACTTGCAGAGTCCACAACTCTCAGGTGTCCCGTCCATCTAAAGAAGGGGCCACCCTTTTTTCCTGAGAAGGAGAATATTGAGTTCTTTTCTTCTCATGCAAATCCCTCAGCAGTTTCCCCCTTCTGTTCATCTAGTGAACCTTTGAGGGGGCATCCTCCACATGCCCCAGAGCAGTCTTTAGACATGCCACAATGAATGGAATTCTGCTCTGGAAGGGAAATGCTTCCTCCCTTTTCTGAGAGAAGGAAAACCCTTATCCTCCTTCCAACACTATGCTGACCCTTCTCCAGGTAGGAGAAGTGATGTATTCAAATGCAAAAACTGGAGAAAAGGATCTTGCCTGTGTAGTTCAGTTCTCTTTTTGCTTCTCTCTTGGACCCTGGCTGTGTACACGCTCAGTTCCCTCGCTCACGTGTGTGGTGCAGTGACATCCATAAGATATTGCTAGAAGAGGTGCCCTGCTTTGTTCCCAAGAGGAACAACTAAAATTAGTTGTTTTAGTTCTAAAGATATGACAGCAATAGAGTCCTATAGCTCACAGTGAGAATGAGGCACCTCTTGTACCTCAGAGACCAACAGAGACTGCACTAGAAGGGACATGGAGATTCACCCTTTATTAGACAGAAAGTGGCTGACAGATGCCCCAGACAGAAAGTCTGTCGGCCTAGCTAGGAATCCTGGAGGGAAGAGCAGAAATGTTATGGAGGCACACATACTCGCTCTAGGTGAAGCCCTGATGGAGGGTCTGAGGGTGCCACATGGGCAAGAGGCCACCAGAGAAGGCACTTGAGACTATACTCCTCCCCCACCCTCTTGGAACTGGGATTGACCCGAAGTCACTGTGCAGACAGAAACTGCAGAGTCTCAGATCTGGAACACAAGAGAGATATTGATGGTTCCATGAAAACACCAGTGTCCCCGCCCCCCAGCACATTTGCAACAGCAGCTGGACCCCTCCATGCCCTTCTGTTTCCATGCTGACTAAGCAAATGGCAAATACAGGCTTTTCAGTAGCTATGGAGGCCAGCAAAGGCCAAAACTGTCAAATCAAATCTAGTCACAGTGCCACCTACTGAAAAAGCAAAAATACTTCAGCTCTTTGTTGCTGATACATATTTTAAACAAATAAACAACAATAAAGGAAACAATAAACAATGAACAACAAACAATAAAGGAAAAACCAGGGAAATTTAAATTAGCAAAATGGGTAGGCAAAAAATATAAGACATGGTAATGTGAAACAAGGAAATATGTGTGACAGGGAGAGAACAACGCTCTAGACTCCAACCACAGAGACATGGCCGATTATAACTCCAGACAGAGCTCAACTTTGCTATAATAAAGGAACTCAAAGAGGGAAAAGGAAACTCAAAAAGGCAGCTCAAAATAATACAAGAGGATTCAGAAAAGCTAACCATAGAGATACAATACAACTCAGAAAAACAAATTAAGGATCTCAGAAATAAAAAAAGCAAACAGAAGCTATAAATGGAAGTTTTAAATAAGGAAATAAGGAAAATAACAGATTTAAGATGTAAGTAACTCAGTAAATGGGATCAAGAAGGCTAGAGAAAGCCATGGAAGCAGAGTAGACACAGAAGACAACATAAGCAACACTCCTTGACATCAGCTGAGATGTGTTGGGAGACTCAAGGGCAAGGGAAGAAAAGCCAAAATAAACAAATGGGACTACATCAAACAAAAAAGCTTCTGCACAGTGAAAGAAACTTGTATCAAATGAAAAGACATCCTACTGAATGGGAGATATTTGCACATCATACATATGATAAGGGGTTGATATCCAAAATTGTATGAAGAACTCATAAAACTCAACAACAAAAAGCAAACAAGCTTCCTAAACATTGGGCAGAGGATATGAATAGACAGTTCTCCAATGGAGATAGATAGATGGTCAATAGGCACAAGGAAAGGTGTTCATCATTTCTTATTATTAGGTTTATACAAATCAAGACAAAAATGTCACCTTACACCTATGAGAATGGCTATATATCTAAACAGGAAACAAGTGATGGAGAGGGTGTGTTGAGAAGGGAAGCCTTATGCCCTGCGTTGGGAATGTAAATTGGTACAGTCATTATAAAGTGCAGTATGTACCCACTCATGTGATGGGGTCACATAGCATGCTAGTTATGGATCCCTCTACAAAAGTCCACGCTTTTCTTTCTGATGTTCCTTCCCCCATGCTCAGCCTTTCGCTAGGTCATACCCCTAAATAAGCACTAACCAGGTTTGAGTAGATGGGGACACTGAGGACTTCTACATAAAAAAATTCAGGAAACATCTACCTGTGAAACAGGTAAACATTAGCTGTGAAACAAACGGATTCTCATGATCCCACAGGTCACAGACAGCTGGGTTGATATTTATCTGTGTGGCAAGAAATTGTCCTTTGCACTTTCTCCAGCCAGTCATTGCACCTTGGAAACACTTAGAGAGTGTGCAAAAGCTATGTATGCCTTGGAGCCTGCCCCTGCCCAGCTATATTGGAATCTCAGTGGTGGGATGCTGTAGACTTTGGCATTTTTGAAAGTTATCTGGAAGTTTCTAATGGGTTAAGGATTGCGAACTTCTCATCTAGGCAAACTCATGTCCTGCAAACCATTAACCCAGTTGAATAACCAGTCTTCCCAAACAGGAAATTCTGCGAATCTGGAGAAGTTGTCAACAGTGTTACAGAAAGCAATTTTTTATTATTCCAGAATTTTCTAGCTGTAGGATGAGCTGAATATACTTTATTAGAATGGATGAACTCAAAGACAACTGGGGCAATAATGTCTGGGCTTGTCTGCTGGGCATCCTCCAGCCTCCATTTCCTTCCTAAAGAGGGCGGAATTGCACCTAAAGTGTCAGGGGAGGGATTACAGCAGATGTTTGGCAGTGAAGTTCCAGGAAATCTGGTTCTGCCCTGTGCATGCCACTATAATGATTCCTCTGGACCAGTATTCCATGTCTGCCTGCATTCTGGTGCTATATCCTTAGAACCTGTCTTTATTTAGAGAGAGGTCAAAGGTGACATGCTGAGGATTGGGAATATATTCAATCATGGTGGGTTGAGTTTCTCTGGAAAAGGATCTCAGAGTTCAGCACTGTCCTATATACTCTAACCCAGCTTAAGTCTCAATGACTCAAAGAGTTGTTAAGCTTTGTCAGCAGGCCTGACCCATGCCTTCCAGTCAGAGTTGAGTGCCAGATATTTGTCTTTTTTCCTTCTGCTCAAACAAGACATTCTACATTCTCCAGTCCAGTGGGCACCTGTCCAGTTGTCCACAGGAGCCCACAGGCAGGGTCCTGAAGGCTTCAAGCAGAAAGAAGGCAAGCTCACCTTCTCTCCCTAAGCTACGCTGACTTCTCCATTCACAGGAGTTGCCAATTTTCTGCTTTGCAACAACCAAATGAGCTTTGCCCTATGCCCAAGACAAGTTGTAATTCATCAAATCCACTCATATTCTTTCCCCTTGCTTTTTACCCAGACAAAGAGTGCAGCAGAGAGGTTATTAAATCCTTTTTTCTAGGGGTGAAATACATAGAAAGGCTGTGTGATTCAGTAATGCACTCCAAGAATTTAAGTAAATTTGCTATGCTTGATCTCACTGTTATGAAGCCAAATTTGCTGCTCTTTACAAGATAATACGCAAAAAATATATTCAGCACACACAGCCCCTAATATTCCCTGCTGTTCCCAACAATAGGAGCTGAGCTTCCTGCTTTAGCTCATATTTTTCTGAATAAGAGGAAATGTATGGACAATTTTCCATCCCTTCCTACTGTGCCTGGAATTTCAACCATATACCCAGAAGTTTTTTCAATGTTTCTCCCCCACAATTCAGTGTTCTACTGGGCCATCATATTCACCCACATTTAATGGTATAAGAAGTCCCACTTTTGGTCCAACAGTGCACATGTGGAAACTGGGTCTTAGCAGCTACTTGCTCTTAGAGGAGATTAACTGCATGTTTGATCTTTGGTGCTTTGTTTATTTGGACATCAAAGAAATAATGGTAATGGCTTCTGTGTATTGAGCATCTAATATGTGCAAGACATTTCAATACATCTATCAATATAATTGTCCTGATAACCTTGCAAGCTTATGATCTCAGTTTACATTATGATTTCAGTTTACAGATGAAAAGCCAGGATTAAGAGAGATTAAATGTCATGCTCAAGATCAGAATTAAAACCTGGTTAGTGAATTACTCCTTCTATTAGCTTATTTGATTGAAAATGCCTATGCTATGGAAAAATAAATAAGAATAGCAGGACAAATCTGAAAAAGAAAAGCATAGCATTATGGTATTAAAATATGTTTTAAAGCCTCAATGATTAGAGTAATATATTGATCCTGGGATAGGCAGAAAGGTCAAAGTGATGGGTGGAAACCCAGTAACAGAAGAGTGGCCACTGTGGAGGAAAGCCTCATAGGTGGCTAGCTCCAATAGAGAGTTTTGGGGATCAGGTCCCTGTTTTCCAGAGCTGGGGAGTCTGCCATCCTCTGTTGTACCTGAAATAGGACCTAATTCATTGAACACAGTGAGGGAGCAGACTTGATTTGTTCTAACCCTTTCATTTTAGAGACAAAGAAGCAGATCCAGAGAAGGGGGGGTACGTATTCCTTTTACACGGCTGTTACAATGGAATGGCATATGACATATGAGTGCATGTTTCATTTCCTAACTGACATGGCATAGCTGATCATGCTTATATTTTACATAGAAACTGTAGGGTTTTCACCACCTAGGGCCAGCCCCTGGACAGAGAAGGCACTGGCCTCGATCTACCCACAGAAGATTCGCACACTTGCAATTTTTACTACTTTTACATTCCTATGGTTCTTAGCCAGTGATGGGCAATTTTGCCACCTGGGGCTGTTTGGAATATTTTTCCCATCCCATCATACAAATCACTTTGTAAATTTTGTTTGGCATAGCTGGGGAGGGAAGTGCTGTTGGCATCTAGAGGGTGGATCACCCTGTAATGTAGAGCACTAACCGCAGCCAAGACTGACCTGACCCAAAACAGTCGTGGCAAGGCTGAGAAACCTTGTTCTAGACAAAGAGAGCTGAAGGGTGGGAAGAAGGCAAGTTTAGAACAGAAGGGATGAAGCAAAACAAGAGAAAAAGACGTGGGAAGAAGGGACATACCCAAGAACTTAAATGAGGGGCATTGATTTAAGAAAAAGAATATATTCTCCTGCCAGGAGATGTACTTCATTCGGATTATTTTTCTGCTAGAAAAGGAATTGTGTCTTGCCTAAGGATTGATGGAAAACAAATCTTCCATTTACAAAGTGATTTGTATGATGGGATGGGAAAAATATTCCACAGACTAACTTCTGGCTCTGAATATTTCAAGTCTTGTTTTCCCTCCTCTGTCCTTGTACTTTGTTGAAGATGCAGGACATGTTCATATGGTAGCAGAATTCTGGTCCTGCATCTTTTTGTACAAACTTAAGACCTGGGTGATTGGCACAGAGCCCATTCTCATGTCAGAATGCCTGACAACAACTTATGTCTAGAAAGAAATGATTATGAGCCACATATTTATATCCCACTAAATCCAGCTGTATTCTCAACTCAGTTTATCCTTAACTCCATTCTGACAATGCTGATGGACATTCCAGCACCACCAGACGTGGTATAAGATGAGGCATGACTGACCTGACGTGGTATAAGATGAGGCATGATGGACAGGAAATCAGAGTAGAAACAGTTGTTTCAACTATTTGAGATGAAAATATTTGACATTTGCTAATTTTGCATAGTCAGTGACTGTAAAAGTATTGCTAGTTTCCTCCTAGGAACTCAGAAGGGGTCTGTGTAGATGAGGATCTGTGACACTTAAATTTTGTTAGTGTAGTCTTTGCTCAGCCACTCCTTGTCCTGCTAGTCCCATGTGATTAAGAGAGTATTTGAAATCAGGAAGCATGGCATGTTCCTTCTTGACCTTGCAACCAGGAGTCCTGGTAGCGTGAAGTCATTTACAGAAACATGGATGGAGCTGGAAGAGAGATTGTGCTAAGCGAAATAAGTCAGAAGGAGAAAGACAAATACTGGATGGTGTCACTCACATATGGACTATAGGGCAACCAAAGAGTTGGATGAAGCCAAACTAAAAAACTAACCCTTGAAAACTGACTATGAATCTGAGACATCCAGAGGGGAAAGGGGGTGGGGTGGGGAAGCACAAAGTGGGGTGAGAGCACAATGGACTTGGGGTGCTGTGGTGGTGGGAGCACTATGCTAACAAACATCACCTGAAGGGGGGAAAACCCAATACTTTCAAAATACAAACAATGATGTAAACCAACATGACCTCAATAAAAAATACCAAAACAAAACAAAACAAAGATTGCCAGGGACCACTGAGGTATGTCCCAGTCACACAGCAGGGGCATTCAAGGTAGATGCAGTCAGATGGAAAGGGTAGAAAGTGTTCCAGAATTTCTTGGGATGAGGGCTTGTGATATTGTAGTATAATAAGAAACATATTTTTGGACTTCCTTCTGTATCCTGGCACAGAGCTCCTAAAACCCTTGGAATTTCTGAGTGGTGGGGGTAAGAAGAGCATTTTTTGGTATTCATAATAAGCCCTTAAGTTAGTACAAACTCTACCTGAGCTTACAATAATGAGTTGTCTACTGGAGGATGGGGGCTGACTGGCAGAGAAACCTACCATGGGCTAGAGGGTTGGAACTTCAGCCCCATCCCAGAATCTCCCAGGGGAGAGGGGCTAAGGATTGAGTTAACCACCTATGATCTGATCAATCATGCAGTGGTAGCAGATCTTCCATGAAACCCACAAGCGGGCTCAGAGAGCTCTGTGTTGCTGAGAAGACTGGGGTGCAGGCAGAGTATTTCATTGGAAGGACAGCTTCCCCTCTGCCTTCCCCTCTGTATTTCTTCCATCTGGCAGTTCTTAAGTTGTAGCCTATAAACTGGTAATAGCAAATTGAACACTTTTCTGAGTTCTAGGAGCCTTTCTGGAAAATGATTGAGCATGAAGAGAGGTCATGAGAATCTTGATTTATAGCGACTTACGAGTAGCTTCCGAAGTGGGGTTGTCTTGTGGCACTGGGCCTTTAACCTGTGGGGTCTGTGTGAACACTTCATGTTTGGGGTCAGAATTATGTGAGTAGAGGAAGCAGTTTTATTTTTTTTTCCATTTAGGGGTCCTATAAGGGTCTAGCCTGATGGAAACTAATCTTCCCTGAGGGCAGTTGCTGGCTTCCAGTGGCTGGAGCCAGCCCCCTAAGCAGAGCAGAGAACACAGAAATGGGAAGAGAGCAGCTTGGAGGAGACCAAGAGAGACCCCTCTCTCCCCTCCCACCAACTTGGGCCCCTCATGAAGATGACCTCTCTGCTGTTGCTTGGGTGTGTCCAGCATGACCACACTCACCCCAGGGAGTTCAAAATTGTTTAGAAAAAAATAGTTGGAATGGTTTTGTTATAATTTTTAAATCAGACTGGGAAAGAGTTAATGCCCTTAGATTTGATTTTTAAAAATCACATTGGAAGATAAAAACTCTAAACGAATTATATTATTTCATCTGCTCCAGGGCAGATTGGGGACTCAGAGTCAGAAATTAAAGTCAACCCTAGAAATTAAGAAAGCTACATTTTTTTCTTTCTTTCTCTTTTGCATATTGAAGTTGAGCTTCTTGAAATATTGATTATACCTATTAAATCAGTGTCCCAACTGCTACTGCACCACAGATATTTCTTAATTAGTGTCTTCAGATTGCTCTCTTCCTGACCCTGAGCTGTGTTTCTCCCTGGGAACGGAGGGGTTGAGGGGGCAGCTGTGGTGATGCTGGAGTTCTTGGGGCACTGACTTTGCAAGCAAACGTGAGAGCTCCTCCAAGGGTAGGGCAGGGTAGCAGTAGTGGGGTGCATGCACTGAAGACATCTTCACCCCATGCTGAGCACTGCCTGGAGTAGACCATCCGCCCTGGAACACCACCCATCTCAAGCCCACCTTAAGTAAAGGTGAACAAGGGCAGAATTTGAAGGCTCCCTTCTTGAATTGGGCCCTGGAGACTTCTGCTCTGTCCTGGGACGGGTAATGCCTCTCTGGACCCAGTGTAGGCTATAGGGATGAAAGCCACACTTCCAAGCAGGGACGGAGGCTTTCACACATGATTTATGTTCTTCCAGTTCAATATAACATTGCATAGTCTGCTTAGCTTTTGTGGGCATTAAAAAATAGCTTGTCTACTTGCACTACGTGAAAAACACAAGTGAGTTACATGGTGAGCCCTCAGAGCTTGAAGGATTTAGGTCTTACCTCCAGAGAAGTCAGATTTTCTTTGGCAGAATCTGGATAGATCAATTGCCTTTGACTTTGAGGGGAAGCAGGAAGAGCTTCTTAGGAGAGAAGTCCTAAAGGCGGAACAGGAATCATTTTGTAGGCTCTGGTGCTCGCAGAGAAGAAAGACTTCATGGGCTCAGGCACAGGAAGAACAATCAAACACTGCTTTGTTTGGGAGTCTGTGTATCTCTTGCCCCACAGCCAGAGCTTCTGGTCCAGAAACAGAACTTCTATTCTGCTCACTGCCTGGAGATTAGAGTCCAAGGGAAGGTGGGAGGGATGGTTTTCTTTTATTGAATGAAAATGCCGTCTAGTTTCCTGTTGCCCTAAGGCCCTTAGGGAAATTTACAAGAGGCCAAAAGTTATCCTATGGACAACTGGTGGCTCCAAGGCTACACCGATGCTATATCACAAAGGCCGGAGCTCCTTTCCTGTTAGGAGCAGGTGGAACAGCTGATGTGCTGGTGTTTGGCTACCAAGAGGGGTGGAGAACACTCAAGCTTTACAAATGAATCTTAAGCCAGTAGAAAGGTAAATGAAATGTGTGGGGGTGCCCCTTACCTGCCATGAGTTTGTATGTCGGCTACCAGCTCCTGGGGAAGTAGCTGAGTGCATTTGTGTGGTGGGGGCTGAGATCAGGAAAGGGGACAATGTGGGGGTGATTTTGTGACCTGCCTTCTCTCGTTCTGTGAGCTGACATCAATGACTACCCCTTTTGTGCTTTAGTTTCTTTATCTGTGTATTTCATCTGTTCAATCAATTCACTGAGTCAGAACTTGCCAAGTGACACTGAGCGAAAACAGCAACATTCTTGGCTTCAAGATGTGCACCCAATGGTGGGTCAGACGAGATAACCTCTGAGACCTAGTCAGATGCTATTTGATCTGTTCTGAGATATTAAAATCCTCCTAGGATTTCCTGTAGTATAGGACCTCTCCTACATCAATCTCTCTCTAGATTCTTAGCAAATTTCTGCTTACCCCCATGCCTCATTCTTTATCTTTCTGAAGCCCAACTCCCACCCACTAGATTCCCAGCCCCGGGGCTACAGCACACCCTGCCTTCCCCTAGCTCCTTCCTTTCATGCCACTGTGGGATCTGTGCGCACTGATGGGCAAGCTAATTCCAACCAAGGTATCTGTTATTAATTTACATGTCTGCATGTTTAATCTGTTACTCCTTTCAGGTAACATTTGCCTGCTAACAGAAATTTCCAGCACACTGATTCCAACATCAATCTCAAGAAGGATTTGATGGTGCTTGAAAACCCATTGATTACAGAGCAGAGATTAAAGGAAGGGGCATGGAGGAGACTAACACCAAGGATTTGAATCTGGGTGACTTAAGGAAGAATGGCAGTCCTAGCCGATGTGGGGAATTGAGTGGAGAACCACATCTTTTTTATTTTTTTTAAATGAATTTTTATTACTCAACTACAAATGGATCTTAAGTAAAACACGAAAACAACATAACCATTACTGATTACTTCTTAACAAACCCAATTCCTTTCTTTTAGAGATAATCACCATTACTATTTTGATATGTATTTTTCTAGATCTTTCTCTTAGAACGGTGCCCCAATGTAATAAACTGTGCAGCAATTAACAGTAATGTTCTTTTTAATTGTTGCATCAGATTCCACAGTATGGATCTACCATAGTTTATTTATACATTATGCTCTGTTGATACACTATTGAGTAGTTTCCATTTCTTGTCATTATAAATAATGTGCTAATAAAAATTCTTATCTCTGCTTCCTCTACACATATGGGAATGTTTCTCTAGGGAGAATAGGCAAGAGTTTTTTAACTTTCAGTGTTTACTGTCACATTGCTCCCGGGCTGCATTTCTGCTGGAGTGGCAGTGCCCACCTCTGCTGGCCAGCAAGATGGATGTAGTTTGAAACATGACAAGACTGAAGTGTTGTTTTGGGGCAACCTCAGTGTGAAATGGGTTGGCCTAACTGTGGGTCCTCACGCATGCTTAAAAGGAAATTATAATGAGACTTAACTGCAGGCATACATAAAGGTAAATAAAGGGTTTATTTACAAAAATGGGGGATTGAAGAAAGGAATGACTCAGGGAGAAAGAGAGAGATAAATTGGTGAATGTGTCCTACCAGTTCTACTGAGCTGGAACCCCAGTAGCACATTGAAAACCAGTGAAAAGACAAGCACCTCCAAGGCCCACATGTCTGATTATATACCAAACCTGGCTGCTTAACTCCACACTCCATTCCCAGCAATCCTCCCTTGGGTGGTGATGGCATTATGGGATTTGTAGTCCTTGGTGTCTTAGATCTCTTTGGTCTGGGGTGGGGGTTGGGGCCCATAAAACCTATTTGTGGAGTTTGTTCAGGACATCCTTTCCCACCAACAGTGTCAACTCAGAGTATCTCTACCTGAATTCTTAGAGGTATGGGGGTACACCATGGGGGTAAAGATTTCAGGCTGGAGATGAGGAATTATAGTAGCAACTCTATAAGATCTTTGAGCATGTAAGAAATGTGAAAGGTGATCAGAACAACAAAAATCCTGAGTGATCTATTGGCAGATGGGAAAACTTTCACATTATGCAGGAAAAAACCCAAAGAAAAGTTGTGAGTTAGGGAGACCGATCATCCTGTTTTGTTCAGACTGAGTTCCAGCGTGTGGGGCTTTCAAATCTAAAACTGGATAATTCCAGGCAAACTGGATGAATAAGTCTTCCGGTTGAGTGGAGGTATCAATTTCAGAGGAGGGACAGCATGCCCTCTAGAACTATAGGGAAGGAAGCCTGAATCAGGTGACTTAAGGCAGCTAGAAAATGCACAGGCTTTGGAGACGCAGGCTTAACTTCTTTGCTAGAGGAAATTTCTAAAGCACAGAGTAGGGGCTCCAGGTTTAGTACCATTTGGTTACAAGCTACAGAACTTGGCTGTCACTGACATCAGCAAGAAGCAATGTATTAGAGATTGTTGGCGATTCACAGAACAAGGGAAAGCAGAAGAGCTGGCCTTGGGGATATTGGCAGGGAGGGACTAGAGCGTGGCCGCCATTTTGTGGCAAAGAGAGTCATATGAGAACAGTGGCAGCCAGATGGGCTGCAAGTGCTAACACTTCCAGCTAAGTTGAAGGAAGGAATGCCGGAAAGGCCCAGCCCAACATCTGACGCAGACACGGTGAACATTCTGACTACAGACCTCATGATGACTCTAAGAGGAAAGGGGTGACTCCTCGGAAGGAGATTAGAGAGTTTTAAGGAAGTGGGAATTGATACCAGTCAAAAAAGATCCCACTATTAGTCCCTGAAAATCGGAGCTCACTTTCTGAGCACTCCATGTGCCAAATGTGTATATTCATGTATATGGACATAAATATATATGTGTATGTAGATACACCACACAATCTTTTTTGAGTCTACAAATGGTGGATTCTGTAGCATGGCACTCATTCCCTGACTACCAGCCAACAGCAGAAGCTGCTGTTCTCATACAAGCCAGAGATAACCGTGGTCCATGCAAAGCCATGGGCTCTGTCTTCACACTGAGCTGATCACACAGAGAGCACAGAAAAGGCCCCAGACGTGCTGACATAAATCTGCCCCACAGATATAGGTCACCTTATATAACTGACATCTTCCTAAGAAGTTCTTCTGAAGCCTATTTTTGGGAAAGAATCATCTTTTAGATTCAATAGGGAGACTTCCTGTTTATAGGACTAGTACAGCAAGATTTTTATAGCATATTATTTGTTTTATAAATCTAGATTTTCTTCACAGATTGGTTCTGTTTAAAGTGGAACATAGCCCTGGTTGGGCAATAGGTGATCTGAAATTTTTTTTTTTTTTTTTAAAGCTCTCAACTTCTTGTACTGATTTTCAGATACACAACACAACACTAATTGCTGGCCAAGTATTTAAGTGGTGACCCTGAAAGATACTTTGGAAACATTCCGTAACCTATTGGTAATTGGTTCTATCCATCTTTATTCTAGCAATTAATGTGCCCAAGCCCTTCAAGTTAGGTTGTTCTTATAATTCCCTTAATTGGATTTATACCTTCTACTTTACTTTGCAAACCCTTTTGTTGCAGGGACTGCAAGCATAAACTTTACAATCAATTCTGGGGTCTGATTAACATGCTTTAGGGTTAATTTTAAATAGTAACCCATAGGTTAACTCTCCACTCACAGGAACTGCTTCTTTTTAGGGACTGCTCATTCTGAATTGGGGGTGAGTCACCCCGGGCTTCCATTAAGAGGTGGGGTTTGAACTCAGGTCTCTCTTGGCTAGTATTTTTTCTTTTGTTTTTGGGTTGGATCCTGTTGCTGTTCAAGAAAATTCATTTTCTTCTATACAGATGTGCTACCTAGTGATTCTAGCCAGCATTGCCTTCCACATCATAGTATTTACTTTCATCTTTCTCCTAACAAGTAAGATTAGTGTTGTTTGGGCATCTGTCTTGTCTTTTGTTGCTTGTTATTGAGAATTATGCATACATCCAGAAAATAATCCCAGTGCCAAATTTCTGGATCCATGTGAACTTTTCCAGCACTTGTAGATAGAGGTTATTATATGCCTTAAGGGGCTTAATAAACCCACAGGAAAGTGAGCTGATTGGGTGGATCTCCAAGGAAAAATATGTCCAAATTTGGGGCATAGGACCTATACAAACCTTTGTCAAAATATACTTCTCCTGATGGGGCTTATTTCCAAGTTGCTGGGCAGGGACAATTGCTTCAACAATTCTCCACTTAGGCTGGCCTACCTGCCCGCCTGCCTGTGCCATCTCAGCGGCTACAGGGACAGGCCTACTTAGCAGGAAAAGGTCTCATCACCAGCAACACTGCTGACATCTGAATCAGAGATAGCAAACACCTTGCACAAATGCAACTGCTCCCACTCCCACCAAAGCCCTTGCCAGATATCACATCTTTCTTTCTTTTTTTTTTTTTTTAGTTTTATTTTACCAGATGTGATTTTTCAAAAACAAGAACAAAAAGTGGTGTTTGGCAGTCTTACGGCAAAACACATGCACACTTCCCCAGAATAAAAGAAATAAATCCCTGTCTATGGATTTCGGGGTGGGGGTGTTGTAAATGAAGGGTCCATTGAAAGCAATGGCAGTTCAGAGTATAGTGGCCTCTCCTCTGCTGTGCATGCATGACATGCTCTCCTGGGCTGAGCTGTTGCTGGGTCACAGGCTATTCTTTCTTGGTGGACCCAAATGTGCCTTCCTAGATCTCAACCACAAGAAGCCCCCACTGCTTATGGATGGGCCTAAGAATTGAAACCTAACTTAGATCATGGAGACTTAGTAAAAAGGAGCCAAATATGTCAAAAGATAGATTCTGATGACCTTGGGTATTTTTTCGAGATTCTCTAGCTTGGTGGGAACAGCGTCCCTGGAGCCCTCCTTTTCATGAAAAGAAAACCTATCTGTTGTGATGCAATGCATACCAGGTTTTCTGAGTCTCCTATTTTGGCAGAGTGTATCAGTGAAGAGTCTGCGGTGACCTTGCCCTGGTCAGCTCCCCTGTGATCTCTCGATGCTTATTTGAGACACCCATCTGCTACCCACTGCAGCTGTCACTCAGAATGAGCTCATCAAGCTGATCAAAGTCCTCCTCTTTCTGAACATAAAATGAAATCTGAAAAGTAAGGCCACATTGCTGACACCTTTTGGGCGAAGCCTTTTATGGGGGGTGTCCATATTAGTGGATCCCCTCTTCATATCCTGCCCAAGTCTTGACAGGCAGCTGGCAACTGGCAGCAGCTAAGAGGCACCAAGAGTGTGGAAAATCAAAGCTCTTTCCTGCCACCAGAGAGTTAAACCCCAAAGGGGCTGTATAGAATGATTACTTAGAATGCTGTAAGGGGCTTTTTATTCTCTTTCAGGTCAGCTTTGCTGGTATCCAGGGGCTAAGTATAACTGTAAGCATGTGAATTTCAATAAATATGTTTCCTTCAATTACCCAGCTGGACAGTTTAGTTCACCAGAGCCTGCAATCATACAAAAGTTGCCAGGGAATTGTTGTGATTTAGATAATTTCTAATCTCCTCTCTGCTTAACCTGCAGGGGCTATGGGCAGCCTCAGAGACCTGGAGGGAAGAGAGGGAGGTGGAAAGAGCCTGTTCTCATCAATCTGGAGATCTAGGGCTTTGGCTCTGTCCCAGGGACTGTGCTACATTCAAACAGAGAAATTGAAAATATTGTGGACAGTGACAGTGTGTGTGTGTGTGGTTGGGGTGTAAGAGGTCTGGGGAAGGTGAAACAGCCTCAGGGAAGACAGGCCTGCTACCCAGTGTGGGTGCCAAAGACTTGCAGGGAAGTCAGATTCGACTTCCTGATCTCACAGTCAACACCTCCTCTGTAAATTCCAGAGGGACTGTTCTGAGTCAACAGAGATCACCATTTTATTGTCAAATTTGTAAATGTTACATGGTAGACCACATCAGAGTATTGCCTGTGACGTCTGCTTAGCCATTAACGATGCAGAAGTTCCCTGCTTCTGTGACTTGGTGGGAAATGAGTGACCAAGGGGCTTTGGTCTTCATGATAAAACTGCAGAGGGTTGTGGAGAATACCAGGTACAAGAAGCACCTTTGCTAGGAAGCTGAATTGGTATGTTGTGAACACTCTCTTGGTGCACATGTGATCTTGGCCTGTCCAGATTCTAGACTCATGGAGAAAGAAGGTTTCCTCCATAATGGCAGCATTTTTGCTCCTTTTTCACTATTGTTTTCTGAAGGCTTGACATCCGTCCATTTGGAAGAATTCTCTGTTTTTCATCGAGGCATTGTTTGTTCCTCGTTAGTGTCTCATGGGAATATCACCAGAGCCAGCCATTCCATGATCCAATTAGGCCAAGTAGTTGATTCCTCCTTGGCAAAGACACAGAACTCCTGAAAATTGGTGGCATGCACTGTACCCCAGAGGGGGTCCTGACCAGACACTTGCTGTAGGACAGTATGTTGGGGCCTGGGTGCCTGCCTCTGGCTCAACTTTGGTTCCTACCATTCCCATACCTGGCCCTTCAAATCCACTTCAGTCCCTGTGCCTCAGTATCCCTTCTGCTTTCCTTATCCAGATTGGATTGTGTTCCCTCCAGCTGGGAAACTCTTACAAGCAAAAGATCTGGATCTTGTTCTGTTATCAAGTCCTTCATTCATTTACTGTAGGTTTTATTTATTCCAGGATAGGGATCTTAGAATTCACAGAAGCCCCCCTGATTTTGCTTTTGTTTTTATTTCTGAGCACATAAGGAAACTGAGAAGTGAGGCTTGGGCTGATTTGCCCAAGGACACATGGCTGTTTGGTGATAGAAGAGAGGCTCCAACTCAGTTGAGTCCTGCCTTGCCTGCTACCCACAGATTCCTCAGCATGAACTGAGGCTGTTCAGATCCCTTGGTTTGTCACAGGAAGCAGGGACAGGAGTCACAGGGACAGCTTTTGAGTCTGGCCCTGGGTGTGGGAGCTGGTTGGAGTGTGTGTGAGGGAGAGAAGGGAACAGCTTTTTAGAAAGCACCTTCATCTGCCCTTCTGCTTGGTCAGAGGGCTCATGTCTGTAACAGAAGTTGCACATAATAAGAGCACATTAATATAAATGGGAAATAAATAAGCAATAACCACAACATGCACATTTCAGGATCACCTTGGAAGAAAGTCTTAGGATTCCCCACGGGACTGTGGAAGGAGGTGGGACTAGGACTTGCCCTGGAGATGCTCTTCCTTGTGTCTTATTTCTCAGTTTCACTTACTCCCTCCCCCATGCTCAAGGCCTGCAGCTGCTGACTCTGACACTCACTTCAGTTTCTTGGCAGGAACCTGCCCTCTGCCATTCTCTGGGGCCCTGGGTGGGCCCTTCCTCCTGTGAATCACCCCACTAACGAGGGTGACATTTCCATTTCCCCTCCTGTTGGTTTTGTCTTCCTGCAACATCCTGGTTTTCCTCTCCTGGGATACCTAATTAAAGGGTTGACAGTACTTTCACCATTGTCATGTTTGGACTCTCTGTGGCCAAAAAAAAAAAAAAAAAAAAAAAAAAGGTGCATCTTTGTATCTGTCCCAATGGCCTGTGTTCTGTATAGTAACATCGCCCACCCCCAGCAGACTGCCAGCTCCCAGTGTTAGAGGGCACCACCCTGCAGCCTCCGAGGACACGGAACATTCTGGTTCAGAGTAACAGATGGTGGTTTTCATGAGAACCCTGACTGCATTCACCTATTCCGCTGATTGATCTATTAAATGTGTGCTACCTTCTACATGCTTCTACCTAAGAAGATGAGGATGCAAGAATGAACAAAAGGGTGGGTCCCTGTTCTCAAGGGGTGTCATTGGATGCCTGTTTTTTGTGACTTGCATAGCATCTATTTCCCATTCTCTTGATAATCACATCTTAATTCCCTTCTAAGGGCCCCTCTCCCCATATCCTATCTACAAAGACTTGGAGGAAGGGGCTGATTCTACTCCCTGG
Organism: Talpa europaea; assembly: GCF_964194135.1. Taxonomy (NCBI): domain Eukaryota; kingdom Metazoa; phylum Chordata; class Mammalia; order Eulipotyphla; family Talpidae; genus Talpa; species Talpa europaea. Next base: position 94,568,264 of record NC_140074.1, read on the forward strand.
CTCCAGGGCTGGGCAAGTTGGCAAGGCTGAGCTAGTCAGAGTACATTTTCTTTTATTCCAAACCATGATGATTGGGCTTGGAAACGTGACCCAGGTTGGTCTCAGAAAGAGTAAGTCATGCAATTTTACTCTTGGGATTGAGGAGTTTTCCTTCTGCCTGGGTTGCTAACAGGTAGGATGGAAGCCTAGATAACTGTGTGTGCATGTGTGTGTGTGTCTGGGGAGGGGGGAATCTTTGCTATCATCTTGAGAGATCCTGCTTGAGAATGAAGCCAGAACAATGGAGAGCAGAAGTGAGACCTGGATGAGTCAAATTTCTGGAGCCCCTAGCTTGAACAATGCCAGGTTTACCCATGAATTTTGCAATTACACAAGAGAATCAATTCTCTTTTTCCCTTAATCCTATTAAAAATGGGTTTCTGTCTTGTGATATAAAAACCATCCTTATTAATAATACAGTATTAAAGTAGGGGAGTAAGATGAGTTGACCACTTATGACTACACACAGTGACAACATAAAAGCACAGCAATGCCATGGGAGCAGAGGGAGGGGACCAGGGAGTCAGGGACAGGATTCTAAGAGGAGAAACTGCTTGGCCTTGATCATGTAGCATGAGTGGGGCTGGCTCAGTTACCTGGCCTACACCAGGAAGAAAGAACACCACAGATTTGAAGAAAAAAAAAGCAACCAAGCTAAAACACACTATTTCTTTTTGAAGGTGGCATTACAGTTCAGAAAAATTTGGATCTGAAAAGATTTACCTAAAAATAATCTTTGGTTTTCAGAAGAAGAAACTTCACTTTTATGAATTATGAATTGATGAATATGGGGCAACTTGTTCCTTTATGCCACAGAGCTGCTGCTGGTTTGATGAGCTAAATATTCTATTCTTTCAGAATTCTGGAAGGGAAACATGCCCACACAAGAAGGTAGAATCTATAGCTGTGGCCCACAAAGCTGGACATTGATCAGAATCAATAAGGAGAGCAAAAATATAGACAGAGAAACCAAGTGGGGTGTTGGGTAGTGGGGGGGGATGGGTGCCTCCTCTGCCCTTCTAGGTCCTTATGACTAGAAAATAATTAAATCAACACATGATAGAGTAACAGGAGAAAAAGACAAATTTAATTTCATGCTCATGGAGAGCCATATGAATCTCTGATGTGAAAAGAGTTGTGTTTAAATACTCCTTAGACAAAGAAATTCTTGAAATTTTTGGTTTGACCATTAATTTAGTGAGCTAAGCAGACCATATTTACATAGAAGAAAGAGGCCTGAAAGCTTTGTATTGGTAAGATATCTCCCTCCCAGGAGAGGCAGTGCACGCTGTACTTTAGAGTTGCTTCTTTCATTCAGGAGAAAGTGGTAAGAGAAATTCCTGCTTCAACAGTTTCTCAAGCAATTTTAGCTCAAAATAATCAATAGACCACTTTAGCCCATTGGGAGCATACTGTCCTGAGCCTCTACACAGTCTTTTGTTTTATGGAAATGCCTCAGGTGATTTCGATGGGTAGCCAGTTTGGGAATATGGTGATTCGAACGAGGAGAAATATACAATGATAGAAAACTCTAAGATCTGGAAATCAAGTCTATCTGGGACCAAAACAAAGAGAATTGCTGGAGGTTGAGTGTGGACTTAAGGTCACCCATGCTCAGTCTCCAGCTACTCATGTAAATTACCATTTAACTGTCCTGTCCAGTTTAGTGTTCTAAGGGCTTCTGCTCCAGGTAAGCAGATCTTGGCTATTAGTCTCTGGACTCTCCAGTCTGTTCTAATTTGGGGTAGGTGTGGGGCAGTTTTTGTCTTGCAACCTCCAAGAAATGCTTTGAATTCTCAGATTGCTCAGACTTTTCTTGTTGCAAGTATGGGAGTGCGGAGTTCTAAATTTTTGAAATGTTGGCGTTGAAATCAAGACACCTACTTATATTTTGAAACAAGTATATATGCCCCACGAAGTAGCTATTGATAGTTCAATTTAGAAACTGAGGCTAAGCATTGTTAACTGACTTGTTCAAGATCTGGTGGTTAGTAAGCCAGAGGCAGCAAGCTCCATCCTGATGCTCTTCCTTCCCTAGTCTACATCATTGATAACAATTCTTCTGCATATCCTGGATAAGTGAAACTTTACATGCCATGTGGTTCAACTTGTCATCTGCTTGCTATGGGCTATTTGTGGCTCTGTTTTTGGCAGTTAAAATAAATGGGGGGTGAAGCGCTTTAAACCTATACATAGACTATGTTGTCTTTGAGTCCAAGAAAGAGATTCCCTTCTCCATATTTTCCACTTTCCATTCATCTGACACTTGATACAGATTTCCAAGAGCTCTACTGATACCAGGGTTTGTCTGCATCCACTACACTCTTAGGGCCTGGAGCAGGAGAGGGAGGGGAAGTTGACTTGGCTGGAATCTGCTGTCGGATCTTGGGTAAGTAGCCAAACTTCCCTTAGATTTAGTGTTGTCATCTGTAAAATAATTCAACCTACACAGAGGGTGGTTTTCAGGGTCAAGTAAATAACTTATGGAAAGCACACGATGTTGCCCTGGCACATGGTAAGATCTGTTATTGACATTCATCTTTGTTAGCCTACATTATCATGCCAGGCTCTGATTTGCATAGTTTCTGGGTTCTGCCAGAAACTCTTGAGGTTTAGGAGACCTCTTTGATCCCCTTGATCTACTAATTTGACTACTTTTTTAACCGTCCAGCAAATGAGAATTTTTCAGGTTGAAAACTGTGTTACTTTGCTAGGGCTTTCATAACAAAGTAGCACAAACTGAGTGTCTTGAACAATGAAAGTTTATGTTCTCTAAGTAACAGAGGCCACAAGTCTAAGATCAAGATTTTGACAGGGCTGATGCCTTGTGAAGGTTGTGAGAGAAGGATCTGTTTTATGCCTCTCTCCTTGGCTTGTACAGGGGTCTTCTCCCTATGTCTCCACTTTCAGTTGACACCTCTGTAAAGAATATATCACCACATAAAGCCACAAGAGGTGTTGGAGATTGGGACTCAAAATATGAATTTTATAGGGACACAGTCAACTTGTAGTGATTACTTTGCCAGTAATTTCTTTCTGCTGCTACTTCTATCTCATTTTACTCTCTGACAATTCTCCATAAAACTAAATCACCTGCTTCACACACTCCCTTTTTTCAGAAGTTTAGCTTGATTTTATTCTCTGCTTCTGGGCTATCATTACCTTCTCTGACTTCTTCTGGATCCATTGAGGGAAGATTTTTATCACTAGCTGGCTATTCTCATGCTCTTGTGATGTTTGTCTTGCCTTTTGAATGAATTCCAAAAATAAAGCTTTGTAACCTGTAATTTTATCTCTCCGTTGTCTTTTGTTTTTCTCCACATTGCTGGAACCATGACAGAAGATTCTCAAAGTAATTCTGGTCATCATATATTCATGACAGCTCCGAAAAGTCTATTTTATTCTTAGGCAGATGCATCTGTAACTTTGCATCTCTTGGTACTTTTGGACATAATAGGAATTTCATATGAGACTGACTTTAGAGTGCTATATTTTCATGCTTTGACATTTTGCTTATTTCAATTCAACAAATATTTACTGAGTACCTACTATGCTTCAAACCCTGGGGTTATAATCATTTATAAGATGTTGCTGATTTCTAGGAGCCCTTGGCCTAGTAGAGAAGAAACATGTGCATACCTTACGATACCACATGACAAGTGATATTCAAATGATAGGCATAAAATGATATGAGAATTTATGTTCCTATGTTTTAAACTTTATTCCATTTTAGAGAGTTTCTTGGAGGCTGTTTTTTTTTTTTTTTACTTAAAATTGTATTATGGCTGTTGGTCCAGGGCATTATTATTTTTTAAAGGATTTATTTATGCATACAAGAACTGGGGTACAGGTCAGAGGTGTAGGGGGGTGAGAGGACTCACCAGAGACAGAGTGGGGAACAGAACAGGCAGATCTACTGAAATACGCTGCTGAGGGGAGCAGCAGGCAAGACAGGAGAGGTCTGCTGCACCATGTGGGTAGCTCCCTGGCCAGGGATTAAACTCATGCTGCGGTGGCTGCAGATTGCTTCAAGGTTACATCTTAATCCCTTGCGCCACCAGGGAGGCCCCTGGTCCAGGGTATTAACGATGACTTGATATGATGACTTTCCAGTGCCCTTTGGGTATATTTGAACTATGGGAGTCTGCGTGGCCTGGCCCCTGCCCCTCCTCTGCCTAAACTTGAGTCACTCTATTCCTAGGACAGTGTTTTCCTACAACATGGATGGTCTTTCATGAGACTGAGTCTCTATACTATCTCCTGCTCTTCCAGTTCCGAGCACAGGTCTCTGCCTGAATGTCTTTGTCCGTACCACTTGGCCAGCCCTTCTGCCTCCTATGACCTTCAGATTAAAACCTACATCTTAAAAAGGAAGTCTGCTGTGTGGCTCTCTACCCATCCCATTTTGCTCCCCTGTATTGTTCCTGGTGTCACTCTGTGCTTTTTCTTCATAGCACTTATCATTGTTTGTGTCAATTTATGTGACTAGTTCTTTCATGTCTATCACTTCCACTGGATTATACGATCCACAGGGCAGAACACTTATTTCTTTTGCTCACCACTCTGCTGAAGCACCGTGACTGCCACAACGTGGGATCTGTTACAATGAGTGCCTTTAATCTGACCTGTCCATCTTTGAGTCCTCTGTTAATACAGCTGTTATGATCTCAGCTGGCAGTCACACCCAGGTCCTCTGGCCTAGACCTTCTTCCTCATGCCACAAATACATCCTGAGATCTTTCATTCTACTTTTATAGCTGGAGACACACTTTCTGAAAATGATTAAGTTTACAAAGTGTGCCCCTGGGATTGTATACTTGTATTTGTCCCTTTTTAAGATATACAATAAATTAAGATAAAGGAGAAAAAGTTGAAGGTAAATTAATTCCCAGCATTATGCCTGTACTTAAAGTAGGCATAACTGAGCAAATGGTAGTAGCCGTTAGGGATGAGGTGGGTCTCAGGAAGCAAATAGGTTTAATTGCACGCAAATTCCCAAAAGATTGTCTGTGGCTACCTGGGATGTTCTGTTGAAGATTCTGCAGGAGAGACTGTCTTGTCTTCATTACCCCTCAAATTCACTGGTGCGCTTTTATTCTTTTTAAAGATTTATTTTATTTATTTATGCATAGAAGAACTGGGGTACAGGCCAGAGTTGTGGGTGGTGAGAGGATTCACCAGAGACAGAGTGGGGAAACAGAAAAGGCGGAGCTACTGAAATATACTGGTGAGGGGAGCAGTGGGCGAGACAGGAGAGGTCTGCTGCATCATGTGGGTCACCTCCCTGGATGGGGATTGAACTCAGGCCACAGCCATGATAGTGCTGAGACTTAACCTGTTGGCCAGCAAGGAGGCCTTCTTGTGCTCTTTTATAGTCAACTCCTGCCATCACTCCCTCATTGGTAACAACTGATCTGTTTTCTATTTTTATCATTTTGTTTTTGCAAGAATCTTATGTAATCAAAAGTTTGTAGCCATCTGAGCTTGACTGAACATAATATATTTGAGGTCATCCATTTTGTTTTATTGAACATAGATGGAATGAAAATTTGTGAAAGTCAAGTGATAGCTTCCCATTTACCTATTTAAAAGTATTTTCTGAATATACCATCATTAATATGTTTATTAATACTAAGAAATATCTGTAAACATTGTCATTCCCTTTCTAAATCTAGCTAGCTGTGATCTTTGTCTCAGTATCTCAGTAAGTTATCATAAAACAAATTGAATGAAATTAATTTTTGGACAATATATCATTTCTCCCCTAAGGTGTGGCCACCGTAGTTGTCTCACCACCACAGCACCCATGACCAGAGTCCCTTGTGCTCCTCCCTCCCTGTTTTCACCCTTCCCCACCCACTCCTCCTTCCCTCATGAATGTCTCAGATGTATGATCAGCTTTCAAGGTTTGCTGATGTCTGAGCCTATGCTTGGTTTTTGTCTGAGCCTATGCTTGGTTTTTCGAAATTCCACATGTAAGTGAAACCATTCGATATTTATCTTTTTCCTCCTGACTTATTTTGCTTAGGATCAACCTGTCTAGCTCCATCCATGTTGCCCCAAATGGCATGAGTTTACCTTTTTTGATCACTGAGTAGTATTGCATTTTGTGTGTGTATGTATATATGTGTGTGTGTGTGTGTATACACCATATCTTCTTGATTCATTCATCTGTTCGGGGGCATTTTATTTGCTTCCATATCTTGGCTGTTATAAATAGTGCTGCAATAAACATACAAGTGCAGGTTTCCTTTCAATTAGATTTTTGTGTTTCTTTAGGTAGATTCTTAGGAGTGGAATGGCTGGCTCATATGGTAGATCCATTTTCAGTGGCTCTTTCAGAAACTTTTTAGTTTAATATAGTCTTAGCTGTTTATATTCACCTTTGTTTTCTTTGCTTCTAGAGACAAGTTCTCAAAGATATTTCTGAAGTTTATGTCATGGAGTGTTTTGCCTATGTTTTCTATATTTTATGGTTTCGGGTATTACATTCAAGTCTTTTATCCATTGTGAGCTGATTTTTGTATGTGATGTGAGATTGTAGTCTAGTTTCATTCTTTTGCATGCAGAGTCTAATTTTCCCAGCACCATTTGTGGAAGAGACTTTTCCTGTTACAGTGTATATTCTTTGCTCCTTTGTCATAGATTAGCTGACCATATGTCAACTAATGTGTGGCTTTATTGTTAGACTTTCAACTCTATTCCATTGGTCTGCGTGCCTGCATAAAGCAAATTTTAAGTGAGCGCCTACAGAGTCTCATTTGGGTTCTGAAGGAGTTCAGAGGAGAGAGAAATCTTTGTTTCCCATTGGGGTTGTTTCCAGAAGTAGATGGCATTGGACTGAGACTTGAAGGGAGACTAGGAATGTCCTTTAGGAATGTCAGACATCACTCATACTGGATGAAAGTATTCTCCTTTGATTCTTAGGGGTTCATCCAACCCATCTTATATCTACTATGACACTATGGTTATGTAGAAGCAGGAAAAAAATGGTCTAGAGGCTGGAGACTTCCCCCTTTTCACTCTAACAAACATTTACTAACCATATACTAGTTAAAAAGTTCAGCACACTCTGGGGAATGTAAAAGTAAAAATGTCTTGTTTTTACCTACTTGATTTATGACTTACTTCTATTCCACTTTCTTTTATTCCATCCTCATTTTCCTATTTTCTCTCTTCCTATCTTGTTTCATAAACAAGAAGCAGTTTCCAAAAATACAGGGAAAATAAATCACTGAAAATGTTGGACAATGAGATAATATGGGTCAGAAAACAATCCAGGGGCAAATTTCCTTACCTTTCAGAAATGTAAGCCACAACGTTTATAGAGATACAAGAGATGAGCCAGATATTGGGCCATACATTTTCTGGAGATTAAAGTAAGTAGGGAAATTTGCTCAGTTAAAAGATCCATATTGTCCATAAGATAAAGACAAACTAGTTATTTAAGGCTTTCATCTTGCTGACCTGAGAAAAATTTCTCCCTTGAGTCTTCATAAAGAAAACACGACTTGATCCAGAAAATAACATCCTGGGCTCCATCCCAGCAATAAATAAAAGAGCAAAGTTTTCTCAGTTGCTTTTTACAGCATCCCTCAATGCAAGCCAATATTGAACAGCAAAGTTCAATTCTGTCAAGTAAATTTAACAACAGTTAGAATGATGCCATCTAGATATGTAGCTCTCAGATGGTGTGATTTGATCCAAGGGTAAAATTTATCATTTCTAGAGAACAGATGAAGAGCATGTCCTTCAGGCAACCCTCCATAAATATCTGTTGTCATAAACAGGGTTTTGATAGGATTTGGACAACAGAGTTATCTGACAAGTGACTAGAGCACTGTTCACTGTTTCCATAAAGGCTGATACATGTATTGTGACACAGATCAGACAGAAAGTAGGATAAGACTGTTTATTAAAAATCAACATGACTTTAAATTGTGTTTAAAGATGGTTATTCCTATTTGGCACAAAGGTGCACTTATTTGAGAACAAGGAATGTGCTAAGAGCTATAAATGTACCTGTCATTTTCTAGCTTTAAAACTAACCCTTGAAATCTGACTGTAGAACTAAAACATCTAGAGGGAAAAGGGGGAGGGGTAAGAACAAAGAGGGAAGGAAGCACAATGGGCTATGGTGGCAGAATATGGGTGAGTTGGTGGTGGGTACACTGCAGTGGCAATACCTAATGGGAGTGTCCAAATATTACTCAATTCAAAATAAATAAATAAACTTAAAGAATGTATCCATCATTTCAAAATTCTGTATTATTCTTATGTAATAGATTCTTTTTTTATCCATACTTTACAGAAAAGCAAACTAACATGTAGGGGAGTTTAGTGATTGCTCAACATCACACAACTTGTAAGTAACAGACTCAAAATCAGGTTGCTCTGAAATCAGAAACTACACAAGTCTTTATTTTTGTTTATTTAAGATTTTAAACATTGAAGATAAAGTGTTTATATTCTGAGTAGCTATGTTCCTTCTGTCCAGTGTATGACATAAAGTGTTAAAGTTTACTCTCCTGCATATTCTTCTCTGATCTCAGTCTCCTCTGGCCCCCAGCTATAGTCCCTATCCTTGAAATTGGCATCATTCCTAGACCTGATTTTATCACTAATTATCTATATGGATAGCCTTAGATAATGCATAATATTGTTTTGTATATGTCAAAACATTAAGTAGTAGATATTATATTCTAATGTAATTTGCTTTGGCATCCTTTTTTGTTCAATTGTCTGTATTTTAGATGTCAAGTACAGTGCACTTTCCTGTTACAGTTCACATTCGCTTGCTGTCGCTGCTGGTACATTCCATTGTAGGAGTTGCATTCATTCTTTTGATGACAACTAGGGTTGTTTGAGATATTTGCCATTAAATAATAACACTTTGAACATTCTTGTACCTGTCTCTGGTAGACTTGTTTGAGAGTTTCTCAAAGGCAGTGATTCTCAGTCGGATATTTTGAAAAATTGCAGGTGAGATTTTTGTTTATCATGATTGGGATATACTACTGGCATTTAGTAGGTGAGGTGAAGTGAAATTAGATGTACTGCAATGTGTGAGACACCCTTATACAAACGAATTTGTCTTGACATGTCATGTAACTTTAGAGTGCCCTGCTTAACCTTCAGGTGAAAAATCAGTTTGTAATGATCTGAATCCAGAAAATAACTGTTTCATGTAAAACGCAAAGTATTCTGTATAGCTTTAATTGAATGCATTTTTCAAAAGTGTAGCCACCATGGAATTTTTTAACACACTGCATTTGTTTCGAACTTTACCGAGTTCTCACCATTTCAGAAAACCACGTCATTGACAACAATTTGCCTGGGGTTACTGAGTTGTCCATTTGTCATGCCTGTGTCAATCTGCCTTAGTCACTGCTGCACATAGTGCTTTTCACAAAGGTATGTTCTAATTTAATCAAGATTAAGCATATCCCATGGAATAGAGAAAAATATTGCAAATCATAAGCTTAGAGACCAAAAGGCAGAATGTATGAGAAACTTCTAAGACTCACTAACAACAACAAAAACAATCAAACAACCCTATTAAAAATGGGCAAAGCATATTTGCATAGACATTCCTCCAAAGGAAATATATGAATGATCAACTGTCAAGCACATGGAAATGTGTTCCAGATCAGTAATCACCAGGGCAATGCAAATAAAAACCACTATGAGGTACCCCATTACACCCATTAGGAGGCAGAAACATAAACTAAACATTGGGATGGAAGTAGAAACAGTAGAACCCTTTTGCATTTCTGGTGGAAATATATTCAGTATGGTGGCTCCTTGTGAAAGAGGAAACCTAGAATTATCAAATGATGCAATAATTTCACTTTGGGGTATACACCCAAAGAATTAAAAGCAGCTTCAAATGAAATTGGACAGATATTTGTATATCCATGTTTATAGCAGCACTATTTGCAACAGCCAAAAAAATAAAAGCATAGTTTAGTTTCCTTCAGAGCAGATCCTCGATTCTCTTGCAATGTCCACTGTTTGCAATTAGGTTTATTGGTAAATTATGTTATTTATGAATTTTATATAAAGATTTAAAGTGCATGTTATACAATATTATCCAAAAAGCACATTGGATCTGATAGCATTATGAAATACTACTATGAAATAAAAAGATTTGACATGAAATTTCTAATTGTAGGTCATGTGCTCTTTAAATTTACTGGAAATTGGTAAGTTGTTTTTTACAGTATTTTTTAAAAGTTATGCCACTAACTGTGATTTGGAGGTCCTGTTTGTCTTTCCGCATGCTCACCAACACTTGGGGTATCATTGGACTCTTAAACTCCTGTCAATCTATGTGTATGGTGTAAGTTAGGTCCCACTTGGTTTTCACTGTGAAAAGTCAATTGACCCAATACCATTTGTTGAATAGTTAACATTTACTTAACTTATAAATCTATGACTATTATATACCAAATTTTCTCATATGAAAAGATTTGTTTCTGGGTTTTCTGTACTGTGCCATTCCATTTTTGTATTTTGTGAAACCATCTAATTTTAACTATCATAACTATTTTATCATTACAATAAATCTTTATAAAACTTTGATTTTTTTTTGCTACTAATATGTGTTTCTTCCAAAAACACTGTAATATTTAGTAAAGCAGTTTTATAGCAAGCCCTCTAGGACAAATTAGTTGGAAATTACACAGGTAAATCATTATTTGATTTTGAGTAAAAGTGTTGGCAGTAATCCAAATAAGTGGAAGCAAATCTGCCAAAGATAATGATTTTGATTTTAGAGCAATGGATGTCAAACTTTCATTTTCTGGCATCATCTGGCAGTGATTAGATTTCCAACTTACATGGGGACTACATCTGAGATGAGAAAACATACATTGTACAAAAATGAAGAATGATGTAAAAAATATATTAAAAAAAGAATTCTTTGTATAAAAATGAACAATAATTTAATGTATATATGTGTGTGTGTGTATATATATATGTTAAATGAAAAAAAAAGTCTCCCTCCCCCAAAAAAATAGATTGCCAACTTCTCCACTGAGACCACTTTTAGTGGGTGACATTGTAATAAGATCAATATGCTGTCATTGCTGGGTAGACACATACCCAACCTATCGATTTAAATAGATAAATATGAAAAACAAAGACATCCCTATTTTCATTGTTTGAAATCACCACCTGATCTTTTCAGAACCCATTCTGCCTAATTAAGTGGAGGAGGCCCATTCATTCATCTTGCTTCCTTGATGTCACTGGCTCAGGAAGGGCCACATAAAGTGAACTATTACTTGATTTCTGGGAAGATAAATTAAAAAAAAATATTTTCTTTCCTCAAACTGATATATTCCGTGGCCCATGCTTGATGAACAGAACAAAGGGACTAGACTCAATTACTCTTCCCGTTGAGTTGGGAAAGGGAATAACTTAAGAATGAAGACTATATTGGAATAAAAATAAACACAAAGATCAATGGAACAGAATAAAAAACTCAGAAATAAATCTATGTATACATCAACTTTTGATTCATGGAAAAGACACCATGACCACATAATGGGGATAAGAACATCTCTGGGAAACTAGATGGTCACATGTAAAAGAATGAAGCTGGACTGAAGCTCTGACTCCACATACACAATTGAATTCAAAGTGAATTAAAGGCTTAGATATAAGGTCTGCAGTAGTAAAATACAATGAAGAAATCACTAGAGGTACATTTCATGACATCAGTGATAAAGGTATTTTTGGAGGCTTGATCCTTGTGGCAAAAAGAAGAGAGCAAAAATAAACAGTTGGGATTATCTCAAATTAGGAAGCTTTTACAGAGTGAAAGAAAAGACAAGTAGATTAAAAAGTGAGTGGGAGAAAATCTTTCACATTACACAACTGAGAAGGGCATAATTTAAAAAACGTGTTCAATTACTAATAAAAAGACAAACAATCCAATTAATAAATGGACAGAACTAAACAGATAGTTTACAAAAGAGTATATCCAGAAGGCCAATGGAAATATGGAAAAATGTTCATCATCACTTTTAATGAGAGAGATGCAGGTCAAAACCACAATGAGATATCAACTCACACTGTGAGAATGGCACATGTTTAAAGGACTTCCAACAACAAGTGCTGGAGAGGATGTGGAGAAAGAGGAACACTATGACATTATTGGGAGAATGTATATTGGTGCAGCCATTTTGGAAAAAGATCTGGATTTACTAAAAATGCAAATACCATATGACCCAGGAATTCCATTTTGGGCATTATCTGAAGAACATGAAATTATCAACTCAAAAAATTATGTGCTTTAAAATGTTTATTGTAGCATTATTTACAATACTTAGGACATGGGAAAAAACTAAGTGCTCACTGATAAAGGATTGGATTAAGAAGATGTGATAGAGTCACACAATGGAATATTATTCAGTCATAAGCAAGAGGAAATGTCACTTATAGCACAATGGAAGGACATTGAGGAAATATGTGTAGTAAAGCAAGTCAGAATGACAAAGACAAATATTAGATGTTTACACAGTGGATGATTAGACAGAGCAAAAATATTTATAAAAACTAGTGGTCATCTGTAAGCAAAAAGATATCACTGAGGTTAAGATGGGGGGAGGGGAGTAAGGGTCACAGTGGTATAAGGGATGGTAATGGACATGTTTAATCAACATTAAAAACATTTTGCCTTTGATCTGCTTCTCTCTTCTCTGTAACTCCAGGATCTGTGTCTCTGTACCACCATTTTATCCTCATTCATAAACGAAAAGTGATCTCTGAGTTTAAGATGGAGGGGAGGGGAGTAAGTGTCACAGGGGTATAAGAGATGGTCATGGGGGAAAAGAGAGAGAGGTTAGAACATTAGAGTTACTGCAGAAATCTGCTCTGATAAAAAATTTTTGAAAAAATTCTGTGAGCATTATCACCTTGAATTGAGAAAATTGATGGGAAAATTGGAGTGTTTAGGGCACTGACAGCTTGTGATATGTATGAGGCAGAGTAGAATAAGAATAAACCGCAGGTGAATGGGGACATGAGGATAAGATAGTGGTACAGAGAACACAGATCCTCGGGTTACAGAGAAGAGAGAGACAGAGAGATCAAAGGCAAGAGTTTTTTAATGTTGGTTAAACATGAAAGTATAATGCTGGGAAGTACAAATGGACAAAATGTGCAATAGAGTTAAAGTAGGGGCAATATTGAGATCTGGGGAACTAAGAGGTGTAGAGAGTCATGGGAATGAAAGTGATAATGGGAATGAAAAATTCATGCACAAAAGTAAGGAAAGGAAGTGGCAGGTGTAGGAGAAGGTAAATTCAGATGGTGTAGGCAGATTTTGGTAGAAGATAATGGTCTAACTCAGATGGAATATGGGTCAAAGAGATGGTGCCTGGGGGAACTAAGCATAGGTAGGAAGCAAAATGGGCATGGGACAAGGAGAGATTGGAGACAAGAGTAAGCATTGGTGGGCCAAGGAGCACAGAAAAAAGGGTTAGTGTTCTTAGAAAAATAAAACAAACTTGTGCATAGAAAATAGTTGGAGATATATTGAACTGTAACAGTCATCTAAGATACCAGGACTAAGGGTAAATATTCTACAATGCCAATAGTCTACAGTGAATGTTTGCTATGCTTAGAATTTAAAAATTGATTTGATCTTTTCTTTTAAAAAATATCCTCATAATACATGATTTTCCTATCCTGTAGATAAGTCATTTATCTGAGCTTCCAGATCTGCAAATTGAAAAGGGAAATCACAATAATTGTTCTATATATCGTGAGGCTTATGTGGGATGATGTAGTTGAAGCTTCTTTCTAAATTGTAGAGAAATGTGCAAGTTTTAGGTGTTATAAGGATTGGCATTGCCAGGGAGACACACAGAAACAACTATCTTTGGTGTAGCTCTTCCCCAGTATATGTTCTGACCTTCTTTTTTTTTGGGGGGGGGCGCTGCGGGTGCCAACACTTAGGTAGGCATCACCTGTCTCCAAAGTGACTGCTGGAGCTGCTCACATTTAACTCTAAAGGAGGGAATTGTAGAATAAGGAAACTCTAAAAAAAGACCAAAAAAAAAAAAAAAAGACATGACCATACATTTATGAAGATAACTGGGGTATTTGTATATTGAGACAAACATAATTAAACTTAGTGAACAAAATCAGGATCAAAAAATTCCTATTATATTAACTGGCAAGTTGAAAAAGGCATTTGCACTTGACCCAAAAAGGACTGGAGTTGTAAGCAGCAATCAGAAATCAGATCTCTTCCTTCAAGAAAATTGAGTCAGAGAAAAAAAAATACACTTATACCAGCAACATTAGCACAAAACTGGAAGAGAAGAAGTCTTCAATGTGCAAGGACGATGGAAATGACCAATATAACACTTCTCAAGTGGGTGGTTTTGAAAATTTCCCAGTCATATTGAACAGCAGGTAGCCAACACAGTGCTAGCCAATGACCAAGAATTCTGTTTCTCTATGGTTCTCACGGAGAACCAGTTAGCCCAGTTTCAGTCAAGTAAATAACTCGTCTTTGGGTATGAAATGGACATGGTGACCACATGAGAGACTTCAGGACAGACCCTGTGGTCATGTCATGTTGTGTCATATCCCAACTGCACACAAAAGGGTTAGTGACTCAGGAATTTGTTCATACAAAAGTAGCAGTGTGAAGAGACTCCCAGTTTCAGCTTAATATTTAAAGAGCCTAGAAATTGTCCTTAAAACAAACAAACAAAAAAGCTAGACAAATGAAAAATTGATGATGCTTCTCGGATCCATCACAGATAGTAGCAGAGCAAACTGCCATCCTGAAGTCTCAAGAGTCCAAGGAGATACAGTCATAAGATCTTACCTTGAACTGAAGCCATTGAGCTGTGTACCAATAGGAACATTTAAGTGGTATATTCTATGATTGTTTGGAGGCTGAGTATGGACTCGGTATGAGAGAGAGAGACTCATTGGGGGCCCAAATTTGAGGAGGCACACTTTCATCAGCCTTCCCTTCAGGAGTGTCTCCAGGTTTCTCGTGTGAAGATCCAACAAAGATATCCTCATAACCCTAACAAAGGGAGGGTAAAGATTAGCCATTATAGAACATGCTAAGAGTCTTTTCAGTAAAAATGATCTACTCTCCAGGGAAAGAAATATGAGCACAGTTCTGAAAACAGGGAGAATATTCTTGTATTCTCTAATCCCCCGAGGGGAACAAAAGGAAACAGGTTTTTTAATTAAGATTTATTTATTTATGCATACAAGAACTGGGGTACAGGCCAGAGGTGTTGTGGGGGGGTGAAAGGATTCACCAGAGACAGAGTGGGGAACAGAACAGGCAGAGTGAAAAAAAAAAAAATGTGAGCAGGGAAGGGAGTAGAAGTGGAGGATTGGAAGGGAGAAAGGCCAAGACACTGGAAGAGAAATAGAGACAAGATAGGCTTAGTAAAAGACTGAAGCTATTAAAAGATTAAATAATGTCTTTCTTCCCCACATCCTATTACTACATCAAAAGGGCTCCAGCACAATAATCATGGATTATAGCTGTAAGGCACAGAGTCTTTGTATATAGTCAAAAGAGGAGGCCTTAGTTAGTATTATCTGATACAGCTTACCTGACTTTCAAAAATACCAGGGCAAGTTAAAAATGAAGTCTGAACTGATAATGTGATCATCAGATCTAGGTTCATATATATCACAGATTTAAGAATTATCAGACAGGGAATTTAAAATAACTATAATTAAGGAAAAAATCAAAAGAGATGCTAAATATATTTTTTAAAAAAACATAATGCAACAGAAATGATGGACTTACAAGTAGATCCAACACAAAAGAGGAAAATTTCAATGAGTTTAATGTCAATAGAAAGTGTACAAACCGAAATACAAGGAAAAAACATAACTTTAAAAAACAACAACACAGAATGTTCATCCAAGAATGGGAAAATATTAAAAACCATAGCATTCTGGAATTCCAGAGAGAAAAAGAGAGGAGAGCAGAAGAAATAGTTAAAGTGATAATCATCAATAACCGGCCAAAATTAATGGCAGACATCGACACACCAAGCTGGATAAATACCAAAAACAAACCCCAATCTCGTACTTCAGCACATTGTAAACAAACTGAAGAAAGTCAAAGCTAAAGCAAAAATTTAAAAGGTAAACAGAGAAGGAAAAATTAAAAGTACCTAAAGGAACAAGGATGAGAATTTGAGCAGACTTTTTAATCAGAAAACATAAAAAGAGAAAATTTTGTAAAAGTTTTAGAAGGTTGAAAGAAAAAACACACTAATCTGCATTTCATATCCAATGAAACTATTGTACTTAAGTTAAAAAAAAAAGCCTTTCTCAGACAAACAAAAACTGAGGAAATTGATTGCTAGTGAACATGTCCAATAAGAAATGTTAAAAATTCTTCACGAAGAAGAAAAAACTATATAGGTCAGAAACTTGGATCGGCATCAAGAAACAAAAGGTGACAGAGAAAGAATAAATGAACATAACATTTTTTTCTTATTCTAATTATAAAGCTAGCTTAATGGACAACTTGGAAATAAAAAAAGGGATATAACTGATGTGAGTCCTCACCTGTGCACTTAAAAACTTGGGATAAGACCCAACAGCACACAAGCAGAGAGAAAATGTAAAAAAGGGGTTTTCTTTGTTTTATAAGGGGAGTGAGAAGAGAAACAGAGAAAAGGAGAGAGAAGATTAACTGGCCAGGATTTGGCTAGATGCTGTCTATGTTACCAGCAGTACCAGGGTATAAGATAGAGCCAAAAAAAAAAAAAAAACCCCAAAAAACCAAGCAAAACTGAAGGATGGAAGGATGAGAAGGAGAGAGGGAGGAAGGAAGGAAGGAAAAAAAAGGAAGACTAAGAGAGGAAGTCCAATGTGTCTCCAGGGTTTTAAAGGTAAACCTGGCTGCTCAGCTCTGGCCTTAGTTTTCATCAGCGCCCCTGCTCAGGAAGTCCAGGTATGGAATGCTGGAAATTGTAATCCAAAGCACCTGAGATGGAGGAGGAGTAGACGCAGGGGCAGGCAAGATGGTGCCTGTCCTTGTGCCCTTGGTGATGTTCCTGTAATGTAAATACTCATTTAAAACAAAAATAGTAGTGTCATATTTAGTGATTGTAGCGCATGGATAATTGGAATGAATGGCAGCAACGTAACAAGGGAGCAGAAGGAAGGACTGAGTATATTCTATTCTAACATTCATGCACTATATGTGAAGTGCTATAGTGCTATTTCAAGATGGACTAAGATTATTTTAAACTTACACTGTAACATTTTAGGGCAACCACTAAAAAATTAAAAAGAAGAATAGATGATATGTTAAAGGAAGAGATAAAATAGAGCCATAAAAATGCTCAATTAAAACTTGAAGATCAGAGAAATAGGAGTGAATCAAACAAGTAGTAAATGCAATATATAGAACCCAGTGCAAATATGGTAGTCATTATTCCAACTGTACCAATAACTTAAATTCTAAATGGTCAAAATATAGCAATTGAAAGTTTTTGGTGCTCATTAAAAAGAAAAAAGACCTAACTACATATTCCCTATGAGAAATCTACTGTAACTACAAAAACTGAGATAGGTTAAAAGTAAAGTAATTGAGAAAGCTATGTCATGGTAACAATAAAAAAAAAACTGAGATAGTTATATTAATTTCAGGCAAAACATACTACAATACAAGGAAGGTGATCATGGACAGATTATTGGGAGTAAGAAGATTCAGTTCTCCAGGAAGACATGGCAATCCAAGCATCTATGTATCTAAAAACAGAACATCAAAATACATGAAGAAAAACTAATAGAATTGAAAGAACATACAAATACATTATTACTATTAGAAATTCTCAGCATTCTGTCAGTGCTTGACAGATTGAGCAGGTTAAAAACCATTGAGGATACGGGTGACTGAAACAGCACTATCAGCTTGATGTAATTAACATTTATACAATACTCCAACACGTGCAGAATACACATCCTTAAGTTAATATGGAATTTTCATCAAGATAAACCACTATTTAGATCATAAACCACACTTTACAAAATTTGAAAAAAGCAGAAATTATACAAAATATGTTTTCAGATCATGATGGAATTAAATTAAAAAGAAAACTAAAAAGGAAGTTGAAACAACTAAATAATAAAAATTAAGGTATTAGTGAAGTTAATAATAGGAGAGTAATAGAGAAGATGAACAAAACAAAAAAATTGGTTTTTTAAAAAAAGATAAACAAGACTACTAAACTACTTACTACCCAGTATAAATAGGAAAAAGAAGACATGTAGTGAGAAAACAAACATTACTATTATCAAAAAAATGAAAGCAAGATTTTCACTAATAATCATATAGTAATAAGATAAGGAGATATTAAGAACATTTATATGACCAAAAGTTTGACTGTTAGATGAAACTGATCTCAATGGCAATGCTGAACAATTAGGGCAACAAAATAAAGTAACATTGAATTATCATTCAAAATATAAATAAATATTCATGAACCCTTATGATATAAACAAATGATTAGAGAAATAAATGGAAGATAATGGACAGTCCTCTATAGAAAATTCCAGATAATTTATGTATAAAAGAATATCCACTTTCAAGGAGATGGCATAAAAGTTCCCATTTCTCACATATGGTTTGTGCAGAGTAATTTACTTCTAAAAAGTATAGTATGGAAAGGAAAGAAAAAAGTAACTTTACAGTGGAAACACAACCTCAGTCAAATGACTGGGAGTCATACCAAATGATGTCATGTTAATAGAATGAACTCTTGATAGTGTGGTAAGAAAAACACTTCTGTGGACTTCGTTCCCCAAACCCACAACCAAGGTCTAGTGATGAGAAACACAGCAGACAAACCCCAACTGAGGGACATTTCACATACTGCCTGACCAGTGCTTCTCAATATTGTCAAGGTCATCAAAGACAAGCAACGTTCACAAAACCATCATGAATAAGAGGAGTCTAAGAAGATAGGGCAATTAAACAAATTATGGTAAAACCAAGGAAGTCTGAATAAAGAATGGACAGTAGTGGGCCTCCCTGGTGGCACAAGGGGTTAAGACATAACCTATGAAGCTATCCGCAGCCATTGCAGCATGAGTTCAATCCCTGGCTAGGGAGTTACCCACATGGTGCATCAGACCTCTCCTCTCTCACCAACTGCTCCCCTCAGCAGTGTATTTCAGTCAGTCTGCCTGTTCTGCTCCCCACTCTGTCTCTGGGGAATCCTCTCACCCCCCACACCTCTGACCGGTACCCCAGGTCTTGTATGCATAAATAAATCTTTAAAAAAAAAGAATGGACTTTAGTTAATAATAGTGAATCAGTTTTTGCTCATTAGTTGTGACAAGTGTACTGTAGTAAGGAAAGATGTTAGCAAATGGGAAATTGGGAATGTAGTGTAAGGTAACTCTGAATCTTCATCACTTTTCTGCTAATCTAAAACTACTTTTACAAAAGATTATTAAATATAGTAATGAAAACAATAACTGAGATACTATGACTCAAAATGATGTCATAAAAAGAGCGTGGCTAACTCTAGGAATCCAATAACTTGGGACAAACAACTGAGAAAGGAAAGGGGGTGAACAGGAAGCATGATGGTGACTATTTGGAAATTGGTTTTTATTGGACTGGCACCTCACTGGATTCCAGTTCCCTGTGCTCTGTCTGCTGTTTGTCATGAGCTGTGGCATAAAACCACCAAAGCTTCAGTGTCATTTGTAAGCAAAACCCATGACTTTTCACTAAGATAATAGAATTTTTAAAGAACAAGTTCAAAGTCATATCTTCCAGACTGGTGAGGGGTGTATCTTATGTCTAAAGTAAAAATAAAGGCTAAAAATTATAGAGTCATCATTCAGGCTACATCATTAATAGCAAAAAACAGGTACAAGTCACACCATTTTGTGAGAATCTTGTAAAACCAGATGCAAAAGTAATGACAAATCTTTTGCTCACAGAAAGGAAGAAGAATAAACTACTGGCAAGATTTCCTCCTGAAAAGACATTCCTGACTATTGTAGGGTCACATTGGTTAATACTATTCTCTCGCTTGTAAGTGATCTGACATTTATCACCAATTAGCTGGGTATGAGTTAGTTCTTACCCTATGTGTGTTATACATGAGTGAGACATGTTCAACATTTTTTTCCTATTGATTACTGAAAACTCATGATGTGGAAGATAAACTTTGAAATTTAATGAACCACTACTCTGTGAATCTTGCTAGAGTCTGCAGTGTGTGACACTCGGCGTAGTGCCAGTAGTAGCTACAACAAGTCAGGACATCAGTCCCTAACTAAGAGAGCTCATACCTGGATGTCAACCAAGAATTTTAGCCACTGACAGCCTTTGGTGACCTCTAACCTAATTCAGGATTAAAGGAATTGTATAAATTATGGATATAATAGAATTATGAAAATTTTATGTCTTTGATGCAAACTGTGATGGGATGAAGAGAGACAATAATATTCTCATTTCCTAACTTATGCTAGTCATCAACAGAAAGATGTCTATGGTTTTTTATTTTAGTTTTTGTTAACTTGATTATAATTGAAAAGATAGCTTTTGCATATAAGAGGTCCAAAGGGTGTAGAATCCTTTTCATTCTAGTCTTTCTTCCCTAAGGACTACTCATAGTAGAGGAAATTATCACCAATTTCCTCCTATAAGTTGTTGGCTGGCATGAAGGATGCATTAATGATTCAGTTTTGCAGAAGATCTGAGTAGACCCTTCTCCAAAGGTGACATACAGATGGCCACCAGGTACATGAAAAAATGCTCATCATTATTTAAAAACATGGAAATGCAAATCAAAACCAAGATGAGACACTACCTCACACCTGTGAGAATGGCCCATATGCAAAAGACTAGAAACAACAAGTATTGGTGAGGGTATGGAGAAAAAGGAACCCTAGTACTCTGTTGAAGGCAGCATAAGCTAGTTCGAAGTTCATTGCAGCACTATTTACAATAGCCAAGTATGGAAATGAATTGAGTGGCCAGCAACAGTGACTGGATTAAGAAGATGTGTTATATATCACACTGGAATGCCTCTAAGCTATTAAAAAATGAACTCTTGTGATTTGCAACAACATGGATAGAACTAGAGGGGGATAGATGAAATAAATCAAAAAGAAAAAGGCAAATACCAGATAATTTCACTTATATGCAAACTACAAAGAAACAAAGCAAAGGAATAGACAAAATTAAAACAAAACAAACTCTTAGAATCTGATCATGGAACTGAGGTTACCAGGGTGGTGGGGGATGGTAGTCAGGCATGCTAGAAGGTTATTAGTTCTTAGGTGTGGACATGGCATGGTAACATAGAACTTAAGAGGTGCAATCTTCTATTCCTAAAACATCTACAGCTTTGTAAACGAGCATTATCTCAATAAAATAAAAAAAGGACTTGATGCTTGTGACTTTTTGTTAAATATGCTTCTATTGTAGTTATTTCCTGAAATGCCTCAGAGGTGAAAATATGGTAAAAAAGGCATGGATCTAAAGGACAAAGAGAATGGGGAAAGGAAATGGCAGTAAGGATTGTGAAAGTTGGAGAGGAAACAGTTGGCAACAAATTTGCCAGGACAGAGAAATCTGACACTCGAGCTAACAATGGAGGAAGCCCAGAAGCAAGAATGCTAGTCTTGTAGAGGCCAGAGTCTCAGAAAGGTAGCTCCAGAACATCTGAAAATTGGAGTACAGGGGAAATTGAACATGGAAGTTACAGTTGAAAGTTTTCTGTAAATTCATTTCCATCAACCCCCTTCTAAATTTCTGATGCCAGATGATGTCAACCCATACCTTGGAAGAGGTTTAGGGGTTTATTCCTTAGAGAGCTGACCCACACAGATTCTGCATAGATCCCAGGCATAGCTGGGATATCTTTCTAGGTGGGGTATCTTTCTGAAAACAGAACTTAAAAACTAGAAGTCTATGAATTAAAGGATGAAACTATTCAGCATCTGACTTCCACTTGGCATCTGGGAAGCTGCCAGTCAGGGAGACCTCTGAGAGAGATAATATCATCTCTCAAGAATATGGATTGGCCAAGAGAAAATAAACATTGAAATTTATAGTTGGGAATCTTTCAATAAGACAAAAACAAAACAAAACAAAACAAAATAAAACAAAACAACAACCTTAACCAGAGTGCCTTAGTCAAAAGCTCTACTCAGGTACAAATTAGCTTAGTAGTATTTCGCTATTGAGTATCACCAAGTCTTGAGGAACATCTCTATCATGAGAAAGATGATAAAGTAGCAAAGAATAATCTCAGAGGAAGCAGAAGTAACATTGGCAGGAGGAGAGATGCTTAAAAATCATTTTATTTATGTCCATAGAGACATAAGAGAAAATATTGTACTGTGAAACAGAAACAGGATATTATAAAAAAGGAATATTATATGAAAAATTTTAGCAAAAACCTCTTGGGATTTAAAAGATGATAGAAGATGAAAAATTCAATAGAAATTTTTGAAGATGATGTTGCAAGATTCCTTTACAAATAAAGTAACTAGATTAAAAAGATAAGAAATATAGGGGATCACTTTGGTAGGGTTTGACAATCTAGGCATAGGAAAGGACAGAGAAAATGGATGGAGGAACCTTTTGAAAAGTGTTTCAATAAAATTGCCCACATCTGAGGTATATGAGTTTCCAGATTGAAAAGGCAAGCCAAGTGTCTATTTTAAAGGATTTAAAAAATAAAACAATCTGGAATCAGTGCCTTCAATATTTGAGATAAAATTTACACTTCTGTTTGCTTTAACTAATCAACTCATGAATCAGGTGTGAATGCGGAATGAACATATTTTAGATCTGAAAAGTCTTACCTATTGTGTCTCCTACATCCACTTCCCTTTACTGGGAAGTGGAAGATGGACTGGAAGTTGAAATCTATAGAAACAAAGATGTAGACAGGGAGAGAGGGGAAAACATTAGGATCCAGGAAAGCAGGGGATCTGACACAGGTGAAGATGAAGGAATCATGTAGAATGATAGTGAATTTAGTTCCCAGGGACATTAGGGGCAGAGAGCAAGCAGTTCAGGCTGGAACAGGAGGAAGAAGGGCTGGGAGAGGTTTAGGGATGCACCCTGTGTTACCTAGTGCGCTGATATACACTGTGAAGGGGATGAACACATCTGGTATAGAACTTGGGTGTGAACTGGATACTCAGATGTGAAAGTAATTAAAAAGTAGAAAAAATGAAACCATTTTCAAGAAAGGACTGAGGAGATCTTTCAATGAATAACAGGTGATGCGATGTGGCCCTGAGTCCAAGTGAAGCATAGATGAGGACCTTAGATGCCATCATCTCCTGACCCGAGGCACTCAGTCTTCTAGCTTGGCCTCTGTGGTCTGGATGTCTAGTAGTGTTCAGTGAGAAATCATTGCATTATCTCCCAGTCACCTGTGATCTAATTATTCCCAACTCTATTCAAAACAAGCCAACACTGGGCCTTCCTGGTGGCGCAGGGGTTAAAGACAGGACTATCAAGCTATCGCCAGCCACTGCAGCATGAGTTCAATCCCTGGCCAGCCAGGGAGCAACCCACACAGTACAGCAGACCTTTCCTCTCTTGCCCGCTGCCCCCCTCAACCGTGTATTTCAGTCGATCTACCTGTTCTGCTCCCCACTGTGTCTCTGAATCCTCTCACCACCCCCTGCACCTCTGGTCTACACCCCAGTTCTTGTATGCATAAATAAATAAATCTTAAAAAAAAAAAAGTCAATACTAGTTACTGTCATTCCAATGACCTGCCATTGAGAATTAGAACTTTTCATGTTAGGAGAATTATGTGTACAGAAATTATAAGTTGATGTACTTGACTGAGTCATTGTCCAGCTTGAGATGGTAAATGGTATTATCTCACACTGTGACATGAAACAATAACATTGGTGTAAAATATACTTTCTTTTTTTAATTGTAAAAGAAGTTATGGTAATTTGAAATTTTTACTCAACATTGTTAGTTCCATTGTTGACCAAACTCACTCACTAGAAGGTCTTTGCTGGCTGACATTTAGCCAGCAGAAAATTGCATCCTATTGTCCAGCATCCTGTCTGATGGGCCAAGTGCTCTGATTGGTAATTGGCTTGGTGCCTTTTGTTTTCTTGCATATAAATATAAGCATAGAATAATTTTAATATAAATTTAGTTCTAACAGAAGTTCCTAGCAGATTATGAGCATCATCTAGCAATTTCTAATGTTCAAAAAATCACCCTCCCTTTTTTGTCAAGTGCCAGGGCTTATAGTGGTGCAAATGTAGGGATAGCAGTGATATCACTACTACTAGCAACTTTATAAACTATTACCCCCCTGCAGCCCCCAACATGATAGTTGTCTTAAGTCCCTGGGGAAAGGGCAAAAAAGTCTTCTTTGAAACTCAGATTGAGAAATTTTGTTCTAATGCACCAACAGTTCTCACCTCCCTTTCTGAATTATTTCAATACCTTACCTCCTTGCTGAGGTTGCTCTGAGATAGTGAATTGCACATCTGGTTTATTCTTGGAAGACCTGGCCATCAGACACCCACACCAAATACTTTTATGCATGAAGACAATGAGATTCTGCCTGGTAAAGTTCAGCTGAGTTATCAAGTGGTGAGATTGAGAAGATACCAGGCTTGGTGTGCTCAGGGTTTAGTGACGTGGTGAAGTGAATGAAGATTGTGGAAGGAGGGAAGATGCAGGCCTATGCAAAAGAAGGGAGGGATGGCAGGAATGGTGGAAAGACCTGGCAACATTGATGTTTGAATACTTTGTATGGAGAAAGAGAGTAAAGGTCCCTTGTCCCATCTGCCTCCAGGAAGCAGAAGCAGGTCTTAGAGTTGGACCTATACCCAACAGGCTATATATTGTAGTTAAGGACAGAGTGTCTGGGAAGGACAGCCTGGGACTGAGTCCTAGCATTGCTGCTTGCTAGCAATGTGACTTTGACCTTGGACAAGTTACTTAGACTATCTGGAAGTCAGTGTCCTCATCTATCAACTGGGGTAATATTGGCATCCATCTCACACAATTACTCTAAGGATAAACTCAGTTAACATATATCAAGCATTTAGAGCAATGCTGGAAGCATCTGCTATTTATGGGGCTTATAAGTGGTTCTCACAAAGAGACAGCAGGAAGCACGGTGCGTGGGAAATAGTTCTGCTGTTCTCTGGGAAGTTTACCATTGAAGGGGTCAAGGAGAAGTTGACCAAAAGCTTCACGGGAATGGGCAGATTTATGTGAGAGACAGGAGTGAGGATTAGACCACTTTTCTAGTACATTCCATTTCCACTTGAGATGCTCAAGTCTGAGGCGTAGGCTGGTAAGCTGGCTTTCAGCCTGCCTTATGCTCAGAGCCACTTCCCCGGAGCTGCATCTCACAGACATGGTCATGGACGAATCCAGTCCTGGGTACTTTGTTCAACTATGTGATGGAATGCGGTCTCTGGATTGAAAACAACAAAGAAGATGTTTTTATTTCTAGTGCACATTCAGAGCAGAGCTTGCCGTTGTCCTCTGGGTAATGAAAGACTCCAAATTTTGGTGTTGAAATCCGCATTTAGAAAACAACAAAAACAAATGCTTTGAGCAAGTTGCACAGGAAGGAACTGTGTGGTGCTTCTCTTGGTGCTAGGAGGCATCAAAGCGCGAAGTACAATTTATTTTGACAACTGACTCACAGGCACATACCACACTGTCTGCTAGGCTGGGTCTCACACGCTCTCCAGCTGCCTGCAGATGCTCTCATGGCAGAGCAACAATCCAGTTGCAGGCTGGGCTCACTGGTCTCTCATCCAGAGCCTTGCAGCTCCACAGGGGCCATGTTCAAAGGCATTTTATTTAATGCCTCAATACACTAAAGTTACCATGTTATAATGGATAGTGGTGGTGGCATTTTTTTTGAATTATTAATTGTAAAACAATGTGACAAAAATTAAAGAAAATTTTCAGAACAAAAGAAAACACCACACCACTCTTAAACAATTTCTATGATTTGTCTCTATACTCAAATTTCTCCCCATGCTTATATTTTTGCACATTTGTAACTACCCTTTTTATTTAATATTGTAACATAAGCATTTTTCCAAGTCTCACCTTAGTCTTATCACTCACTTTTTTTTTTTTTAATTTTTTTTTTTTTATAGAGGCATGTTTATTTATTTATTTATTTGTTTGTTTGTTTGGTTTTTGTTTATACATGCACTGGGTACAGTCAGAAGCGCGGGAGGGTGAGAGAATTCACCAGAGCCAGAGCGGGGAGCAGAGCAGGCAGAAGGACCAAAGTACACTGCTGAGGGGAGCAGCGGGCGGCAGGAGAGGTCTGCACGCCATGTGGGACCCTCCTCCAGTGGCCGGGGAGCAGCCGGGGATCGAACCGGCGCCGCAGAGGCTGCGGGCAGCTTCGCAACCCAGCGCTCAACCGCTGCACCACCGGGGAGGCCCATCACTTTTTAAAAAAGCTATCCAGTATTGTCTTATATGCACCCACTTTAAAATTAATAAGCATGTATTATTAGATGTTTACATTGCTCCATATTTTGCAGTATGGTAGTATTCATAGTTTTAGCTCTTCTTGACTATTTTTTGTCATTTACTTACAGGAAATTGGGTTCCTGGATTAGAGAGTGAATACTTTTATGAGTCACAACATTCTTTTCTTTTTGCTTAAATAAAAAGCTATGTGCTTCCAATTCAATATGGCAGCTTGGCCATATATTTATCTTTTCTTTCTCTAGAGAGCCTACTAACATGGCAGAGAGAAAGGAGCAATGTGTCTGTTTGGAAGGCCCAGTGTAGAAACTGAGTGAGTAGGGTCACCGGCCTTGGGAGAGACAGTGGGGAAACCCTGAGACTGTGACAAGAGAGGACAGCTAGCCTAGTGCCTGAGCATCCCCGGGGCTTCAAGCTAGTTGAGGGGGCTCTTGTGAACTCTCTGGCCAGCCCCGGTGGCAGTTGACACCACAGATGGAGCCAGTTAATATTAGTTGGAGCAAAATACTTTCCCGATGAACCTCACCAAAATTCATGTTTCTTCTTTCACGACATGCAATGGAATAGTAATTGTTTTTTGCCACCAGATTCTGGGGGGCACTTTGCTATGCGGCAATAGTGAACTAAAATGGAGGATGGAAATCCAGTAGATGAGAGAACACTATGAAAATAAGGAAAAGAAGTGATTGTGAATTCCAGAACAAGCAGAGCATGAAAAAAAAAAAAAAAGATGTAATCATAGCAATCACTTGGCCTCTTGTGAATTTAGCAGACTCTACTTAACCTTCCCTGATATGGAATGTTGTGATGGTTAATTTTATGTGTTATCTGCATCATGGGATGTGCACATATTTGGTTAAATATTACTTCTGGGTGTGTCTGTGAGGATGTTTTTGGAAGAGATTAGCATTTGAATCAGTGGAGTGAGTATAAGATCTGTCTATCATTCATATCTGTGGGTCTGCCCTCAGTTCCTGGTAAAGATCACTCAGCTCTGTCTGCCTATGGTGTTATTCCTGTACCTTTCATTTTAATCAATTCTCATATAAACCACCTCTCTATATTCCTTCCCCAAATATATCTCATTAGGAGTCCAACGAGCTTAAATTTAGTGCACTGTATGATTTGGGACAAATCACTTAAAATCACTGGAAAGCAACTCCCTCATTTGCAAGGTGGGAGGATTTTAACATATAATTTCTAAAGTCCTCTCAGTTACAGCTTTATTTATAATACTGAATAACTGAAGAAAACCTAAATAGTCCACAACAGTAAATTATAACGTGCAGATAATGGAATATCAAAGAATAATTTAAAAAAATGTATCTATCACATTGCATGCAAATGACTCATCATGCTAAGTGAAGCAGCCTACCATTGTGCAATTATAAATTTGTAAGTGCAAATATTAACATATAAAATTAAAAAGAAACAGCACAATGCTAAGAGTAATTCTCTATATGATTGTATCATTGGTGATAGTAAAATGTATTTTCTTTAATTGTGAAAATCAGGTACTGAAGTAGGATCAGCTTACACTTCTTGATCTCTGTGCAGCTTTTATTAACTTCTGGACTGGATTAGGGTCCTTTGTCCTGACTCACATTATCTAGAACAAGCCTCCATTATAACAAACGTGCCCCTGCCTTGTAATTGCCAGTCAACATGTCTGCTTCCTGCTGTATTCTGAACCTCCCGATGACAGAGTCCTTGTCTTGTTTACTGATGTAGCATGATGCCTAGCACTTAGAACATGCTAGACACATATTGGTTAATTGCTTAATAAATCTTCTAGCGAAATGATTTCTGTTGGAAGTATAGATCAATTTAATTGGATTTAATTCTGAGACTTTATAGAAACTACTACATTTCAGTCCCAGGTAGGTAATATGAACATCTTAGATAACATTTCCTCCTAAATGCTTTGTCTACACCTGTGGTAAACTGCCTCCAGGAGACTGGGTGTCTGGTAGGAAAATTCCTTTGAAGGGTGTGGAGGCATCAGACAGCTCTACCCCATGGCATCAATTACTTGCATCAATATCTATCTCCATTCCTGGGATTCCTTGCTCACCCAGCAGCTTTTGAGATGTGATTTGACTTCTTGTGGAAATGTCAAAGCAAAGTAAATATGCTGGCTGGCTAGAGGACATGAAGAACTCTTCCCTCTGGCGGTTATGTTTCTCATAGTAAATTAATGAATTGACAATATTTTGTTAGCTCAGCGTTTCTGAATTCAATTTGCTTTGGAACACTGAGGAAATTGGATTTGGGGATCTACAAAACCAAGGATGAGATTTTGAATTCTGGTGACCAAATGAGGTCATGCCACTCTGGGATGCCTCCCGAAGTGCTTTATACTTGCCCTCTCCTCTAGTTCTCCTCCATCTACTGTGGAGAATAAGAGGGCTCATAGTCAGGATTGCTCTGGAGAGGTGGTCCAAGGTCCAGGGAGATGCTAAATAGTACTTTCCAAATTGCAGAGTTTGGACAAAACCTTCAGGTTTTGGTACAAGAAAGTTTGACATAGATTAATTCTCCACCCACTGAGGAGAAGACCAGGTTAAACTGCAATGATCCATTACAGTTCCATCTTAGTGGGAAGGCACTAAGTTGCACTTAATTGCTCTCATTTTTTGCTTGTTTCTGTCACCTATTAAATACTCATGTTTAGCTATTATATATATATATATATATACATACACACACACACACACACACATGCATACAGTTTTTGTCTCATAGAAAAGATCTTAGTAGTCATTAAGGCATATCAACCTCTTTGTCGATGGCCCACCATTTCTTCTATGTCTTCTCTTACAGTTGATGGTTTCTCCCCACTGCCAGAATAATCTAATAATGCCAGAGTATTATTAGATCTACTTTTTAAACTCATCTTTACCATTAGCATCTAGCATGTTTTCCTCCATTCATTTGATCTCCAAGTCTCTCATGGTCTCTGTGTGATCCTTCCAGGAACTCCAGTTGAACTAGATCAAAGGGCATCTTAAAAGGCAAACAGGATCACGCCACCCCATGCATTAAAGATCTCTCTGTGCTTTGTGGTTACTACATAAAGTTCAAGTTCCTGAGTTAGAATAAAAGGGTCTTCACAATCTGACATGTTTGCCCACCATACAGGCCAGGTTCCTACACACCAAGATGCTCAGTTCTTCAGATATGGCTTCTTGCTTCAACATGTTTCTGTGTCTTTACAACTCTATTATTTCTGCCTGCAGTGCTTTCCCCAGCCTCTTTGGAAATTTTCTTTGCATTCTTCAAAACCAAGATGATCCATCATGTCAGCATGCATGGTTGCTTGCTCCCTCCTTTGGGCTTTCACAGCCTTTTAAACAAACCTATTCTCTAGTAATTACCCCCAGTATTATAAATATCTGTTTGTCTCTTACTAGACTATGAACTTCTTGAGAGCAGAGACCTGCCATTCATCTCTGTGGAGCTAGAGCTAAGCACAGTGTCTGACTCATCATAGATCCTTAATTCATGTTTATTGAATTTATTAATTAAGCCATAACCAAGGCATCACCATCCATTTAATTGCAAATGAAGTCCCAAAGATGAAATTAACAGCCTCATTTCTATCAGCCTCACTGATAAAGTGATGACAAACACTGAGTGCATCTCACAATGCCAGCCAATGTAGAGCAAAGAAAAGCATCCAAGGGCATTGGCCCTGCCCTTGAGTAAATTACAATACAGTGACAAAGATAAGATTTTTCATTCACAAAACAAATTGAGGATAACATTAAGATTGTTTGAACACCATGCTAGTTGTATCAGACATCTGAACATTGTGGAGTTCGAGGCCAGAAGAAATGAGAGCAGGTTCCCTCCCTCATAGCCTGCCCCCCCTACCAGTATGGTTAGATGGTAGAGTGATTTGGAATCTAATGTGGCAGGTAGGAGGGGGGCATTTGGCTCAGCATATTCAGAAATCATTTCTATATGAGCTAGATCAAAACTCCCATTGTGGAAAATGTGGTTTGAGGATTGGTAAAAAGAAAGTGGAGGTAAAAGCATTCTAGAAAGGTGAAACAATGTGGAGAATTGCTAGATATTGGGTGTAAGAGGTACAGGTCGAGAAACAAATCTTTAGATTGCATGATGGAAGGACTCATGCTGCATAGACAGAGAACAACAATTAAAATAACCTATTCTCTTTTGCTTCCCTGTGTACACAATGATTCTGCATCCTTAAAACAGTCATTGGTCTTTATGCTTATTCAAACTGGAGTGCTGAGTGGTAAGAGGTTGAGTCTTCCTTGATGCCATTTACCATGCCCCTACATGGGCTAAGGCAGAAACACCCTGCATGCTCCAATGACACTGAGCTTTTCTCCCAAGGTATATCACACACTACTGTGATCACTGAATTATTCCTGGGGAGAGCAGGCACTATGTCTTATCTGTGCTCAACACCTGAGTTGCTCAATGGATGTTTGTTGCAAGAGTGAGTGAATACATGGATGCAATGCAATACATGGCAATCCTACTTGCTATTATTGTTGGCTCTGTCAAACTTCTCATTCTTCATCTGAGTTCACACATGACTCACCATGTCCCTGGCAGGGAACTGAAAGATTCCAACCCATCTCAGAATCTCTCGTCCATGAAACATCAAACGGACAGAGGTGCCCAGCAAGCAGCTGGATCCATCCTTCCTCCAGGCTTGGAGTTACTAAAGGCTGGATAATAAAGATAATAAAGCTTTGAGGCTGGTATGGCACGCATGCTAGAGCACGGAAACAGACATGATCCAGCAGCCCCAGTCTCTGCTGATAACAAAGGCTTTCTGAGCAATGGCCCTTCAAAGCAACAAATCAAGACAGACAGCCTGCCAAAAACATGCCGACCCAGCAGACTCAGAATCCCTTACCCGCTGAGAAATAGCCCTCCCAGCCTATCCATCACTGAGACAACTCAAATTAGATGGTGAGAATATCAAAGAAACAAAGTTCGCCTTTGTGGCTATAGGAAAGATACCTGTTCCCTGGACAATCTTGCGCCAAATACCCTTCTTCCCACCTCTTGGGAAGTCTGAGTACCCTGTCTACCCTTCCTTCAAGACTCAGCTCCAATGCCCCCTCCTTTGTGATGCTTTCACCCATCTCTGAATAGCACATCATTAGGTCAAGAGTAGGTTTTGATGTTGTTTGGGTCCAGGTTCTTTCTTCTGCCTGAATGCTTATGTTCTGATTCATAATCTCTTTTCAAACATAGGTATATACAGGGAGAAGCTATGTGGGAACAAAGAACCCCTTTATACAAAACACCCCAATGCCGATCTCTCTGAAAGAGCAGAATTGGATTATAAGACTTAACTTGAAGCCATAATTGGGGTTCTAGCTCCTCTTACAGCCAGAATCCAAGTCCTGGGGTATTAGCTTCCCTCAAACTAACAAGGACAAGTGCATCCAGGTCTGTGGAGGGAGGAGAGACCTTTCCAGAGCTGGCCTGATGAGGCAGACTCTGAGTTCACTCATAAATCCTACTTCATGGAAGGGGTGGGTGAGAGAGGGGAGAGATTGATTTATTTCCTTTTTCAAATCAAATGACCCACTGAGGAATAAATATTTCTCAATGAATGTTTTTAACTCTGGCCAATCATATTAGCAAAAGGCAGGGAGGGCTGTCTTTCTTTTAGTGTTACTTTAACCCTCTTACCAGTGACCACACATCCATGGAATTAGATTTTTTTTTTTTAAAGGAACCCTTGGTCTTTTTTTTTATATATAAGATTTATTTATTTATATAAGCACTGGGTACAATCAGAAGCACGGGAGGGTGAGAGGATTCACCAGAGTCAGAGAGGGGAGCAGAACAGGCAGACTGACGAAGTACACTGCTGAGGGGAGCAGCGGGAGGGACAGGAGAGGTTTGCGCGCCATGTGGGACCCTCGCCCAGTGGCCGGGGATTGAACAGGCGCTGCAGAGGCTGTGGGCAGCTTCGCAACCCAGCACTCAACTGCTGCACCACCAGGGAGGCCCTGGAATTAGATTTTTTTTTTTAAATGACTCTTCCACACCCAACAGCCATGTTCTGAATTGTATCTCATCAGAAATTGGCAAGGTCCATTTTGAGGCACCACCTGACAATATCCTGTGCGCATCCTCACTGGTGAATAAAACCTCACATAGGTGAGCATAGGAAAGGGCACAGGGCCTTTCTTTCCTTTTTTAAAATTATTTTATCTTATATAATTCTTATCAGTTTTCATTTTTGCACAATGTATGCATTTTCATTTTGGTTATATTCCCCATGCAGTTCCCACCCCCCTTATTCTGACTCTAATCCCTCTTCTCCTCCCCGCCCCCTCCCCCCAACCCCCAGTGTGTCTCTGGTTTATAGTTGCTTGTTGATTTTGATTTTTACTTTATTACAATTAGTCTTTTTCCTGGTCCCTTGTTTAGGTTTTCTGAATTCCTGCTATGGGTGAGAGTATCCGGTATTTTTCTTTTTCTTAGGGCCTTTCTTAAAGAATCAACAATACCTAAATCTTTCTTGTGTTGTGGGCTTATGTGCCACAAGAACATCCCTTGACACTTCAGACCTCATCAGGGGAAGTGTTCGGGACCTGAGAATCCTGTAGAATTCTCCAGGGTGGAACTGGGACTCTGGTGGGGAAGGGGGAAGAGGAGGAGGCAGAGGTATAACAAACATAAGAAGATTGGGTAGGGGAGGGCAGAGAGGGAAGCTACCTTGGAGTGTTTCCAATGAAAATGCCAGGGACTGAAATGAGACTCAGTATAAAAGGATGTATTGAATCATCTCAAGACTCTATATGAGTTCAAGGTCATCTGATGGTGAATTGCCTTCCTTCCTGGTGATACACTGTTCCTGTCCAGATCCCTAAACACGGTGGATGCAGCTGAGAGTCCTGGAACTCTAGTAACAGCTTTACCACCTTCCCTTAGGGACCCTGGCTTCAAATCTGGTATTTCAGAAGTAAGTTTTCCTCAGGAGTCATTCCTGTCTTAAAGTTTGACACAGATTGTCAAGTCCATCATCAGCTCTTTCAGGGGCAGGGGAATTGTCAGGACGAACGCAGAGCATGCCCATGTGGAAATGCACATGGGCACATTAGGCACAGGGAGGTGCTGTGTATCTCTGCCAACCCTGATGTAAGGTCTGCTTGTGGGACAGACTTTGACCCATGAATGTGATCCAACATGATATCCATAGCGGTGGAAGCATTTAAATGCTATTGGTCAGCTTTCCATTCCTTTCTTCCCCAGAGAAAACCTGATGAATTATGCTAAGGTGGTGTAGAGTGCTTGTGTGGAGCAGAGCCACACAAACCCCACAAACCAGGGGGACTTATGGCATAAATAATATATAGATATTTTGGGGGTTAAATCACCAAGATTTTGATGTTTTTAACACATATACTCATATACAAATTTTAAATATATGTATACATATTAAATGCACATAATATCATACATAATATACTTTTTGAATAGTTAAGATTACTTTTTGCATCATTTTATTATTTTTTTCACACTGAATTCTTACAGACTAGACTGCTATTTTTAACAAATTGTTACCTTGCTCTATTTCTCTTGCTTGTGCCCACCCCAGTGGGCTGTTTGATGGGCTGACACTTCTTAATGGCCTGCGTTTTGCATTCCATTTCTCTCATGCAGTGTTGTCTCATGCTGATGATGCTCAATGAATATGTGCTAGATGAATGAATGATTTCTATGTAGACTTGCCCTCTTTAGTGGTCAGAGAAGTTCAGAAAAGCAATAACCTGACAAGGAATAGAGGCAGCAAGGGGAGCCTAGGAGAAATAAGAATGATCTGGACACGGGAAGTAGATGAAGAAGTCCAGGAGACATGGTGCCTTGGAAACCACCTCATATTCATTCTTCATGGATTAATTCATATTTCACTTCTTCCATGAAGCCTTCCTTGCTTTCTCCAGTCTGCAGGGGTCTTCTTTCAAATACTATAGTACTTAGAATCTATACCTATGGGCTTTCAAACATAGTCCAGAGAGGGATCTGGAACCCTCCTGCCCTCCAGAAATCTAGCAGGTACCATTTGGAGGAGTAGGATATGAAATTGCCCCATTTTGTCCCTGACCAGGCAGCTAAGACAATTCATGCTATTTCGTGCTTTTTAGCATACAAAGAATATGTTCTGCTGCTATAATAAAAAACTTCTTTGATAGGCTGTAGTATCTCCTTAGATACTTTAGCTGAGAAGTGGTAGCTACCATGTATTGGTATGTCTGGGTCTTCTGACATTGGTGAGGAAGGCGTTAATTATGCCCATCTGTGATGTGGCAGCCAGGGCCTCTCAACCAGGGGTTGCCATAGAGACAGTCACAAAATGCTCAATAGTATAGGCAACTGCACTGGGAGGTCCCTCTGCCATCAGCTTAATCAGACACCTTGTTGGTCACAGCATATTCTACTCTTTTCTTTCCCAATTCAGAGACTGCTGTCCTGAGGAACCATGTGAAAGTAGTTCTGGCTCTTCTAGTCCATTTTCCTGTTCTTTTGTCTTTTAGTAAGAAACAAAGCAAAGCAAAGCAAAGCAAAGCAAAGCAAAGCAAAGCAAAGCAAAGCAAAGCAAAGCAAAGCAAAGCAAAGCAAAGCAAAGCCAAACAAGACTTCTGTTTTGGAAACAAAAGTGAGAGGGGAACTGGAGTTGATAAGATGAACAGAGAAATATTGCCGAGACTTCAAATGATGGGGTTAAATAGGCCCATCTGTATTATGAGATGATCATTTACCCGATCTCTCCAATTTCAGGGGATAACCCCTAATCTGGTGGGCTTGCCTATGTCAGAGTATCTATTGAAATACTCTTTCAATTCTAGGGGCCTCCCCGGTGGTGCAAGGGGCTAAGACGCAACCTATGAAGCTATCTGCAGGTACTGCAGCATGAATTCAATCCCTGGACAGGGAGCTACCCATATGGTGCAGCAGACCTCTCCTGACTTTCCTGCTGCTCCCCTCAGCAGTGTATTTCAGTCAGCCTGCCTGTTCTGTTCCTCACTCTGTCTCTGGTGAATCCTCTCACTGCCCACACCTCTGGCCTGTACCCCAGTTCTTGTATGCATAAATAAATAAAATTAAAAAAAATACTCTTTCAAGCCTAATGAAACCAAAGGCAAAACAGTCCAAAAATAATGTTAATCATTTAAAATGTTATCATTTTATAGATGAGAAAAGTGAGGTTCAGAAAGTGAAATATCACACCTAAGTTTATACAACTGGTTGATTCCAAAACTAATGCACATAGCTACTCTACTACTCTGTCTCTTACATTTACACTCAGCTGAAATTAACCTTCCCCATAACATCTACTCATTGGTCCTCATTCATTCTATAGAGCAAACGAGAACACACTCCTTCCCTTTCACAGTTCTGTACCTTGAAGAGAACTGAAATTTCAGTGAAATGCAAGGACTGTGGGTTATTGTGAGGAATGGCTCTGCTTTGAAGGCAGCATTGTACCTTCTCTTGGTCCCCTCCATTCTAGACTAAGCCTCTGTATGGTCCACTAAAATGTGAAATAAGAGTTACTACTCACAATTCTTAGATTCTTTCCAGGAAAAGGCAGGAAACCCTTGATTGCTGTCCTCCAACCACATCTCCAGTAATCCAGCATTAGCCCAGCAGAGATGAAATGCTCACCTGTGACCACACCACCAGCTTACACACTTCCTAGCCCCTACGGATGAGTGTCTATAAGATAGCACTTGGCCCCTTGGTCCCAGGAGTAGTGTCAGTAACAACAATAGGTCTCCTGTCTTCAAGCAGACTCTGGGAAGATAGTTTAGTGAAGGGCATTTTGGTGGCGGACAGGACATGTTGGGTATTGACTAATTATCCCAGCCAGTTTATCCAGCCTTATAGTACATGAACAGCTGTAGCTGCTCTGAACAGGATCTGGTTAACTTAGAGGCTGGTCAAGAGGTAAAAATAACTAATTTCCCCAAGGAGCCTCAAGACGCAGCTGGTTTCTGGGTCTCCTCTGTAAACTGCTGGAGGCTATAAACAGGACCTTGGGCAGTGTTTGTGGAAGGTAATGTGGCTGAATTAATGATGATGCAGGAGCCTTCACAGAGGTGATTCTTGACTCTTTTAATTGCACCATTTCTCAACCTTAATGCTGCCTCACTGCCATTTCTGAATTATATATCCAAACACATCCGGAGACACACATACTGTAGATGAATTCTCCTGTTCAAACTGATAAACTACCTAACACATAATTTATTCTTCATTTATCTTTGCCTTAATCAAGCCAAACTCTTTCCCTTCTACTCTATGCTTCTTTTGATCCTCCTTTTACATTTTTTGTTTCTTTCCCTCACTACATTTGTTTGACCAGCATTTCATGAGAACTTACCATATACCAGAATTATGCTAGAATTGGGGGTGAGGGAAGTGGATTCAGAAATATATAAGGATAGCAATCTGTTCCTAAGGTACTTGGGAAACCCCCACCCCCCTTTTTTTTGCAGATCAAGTATTGCTTCTCAAAATGGGTCCTTCCCAATTCCCTCCGTCTTTCCTTTGTTTGGGTACTTTTTTTGTTTGGGTACTTTTTGTTTAAAAAATCTTAGGGCAATCTCTGACCAACTTGCTCAGTCAGTGGACACACACTGAGAATCTGTAATATGCATTGGACTCTGCAGTGAGAGAGAAAACCTATATATTAGTCTTTATTCCTGAAAACATTATTCTGGGGAGGGAGGTACTGACAGTACATGACATAGTTAATTGCTACGAATCAATGAACTGACTTTCTAAAGGCTTCTTATAGGATAGACCTGGGTGCCCTGAGATCAGCAGGGTAAGAGCAAATTCATGGGAAAATGACTTGTCCTGGATGGAAGGAGTGGGGTTTCATGCTAGGAGAGGAATAGGCTACAGACCTAGTCAGTTGTGTATACAAATCACCACCTGTCTCTTGCCCCAAGGTTACCACTGTCACCAACCTTTGGTTAATGGAAACAAGCACCTTGAGAAGAAGGCAGAAATGCAGAGTTTTAGTTCTTTCATTTTCTACCCAATATTGGTTCAATGACCTTGAGTGTTTCTTCTGTAACAAGGGGATACTGATTCAATTCCTGATTAAACAGATCTGGAACATCAGAGATTCCATCCTGTTCTCAGATGTAGGACCCAGTAACTCACTTGGGGTAGGTAGGGATGTCTGATTTACTGTCCCATTCTCATGAGTCAAGCAGAAAAGCTTGGATCTTCCTTCCCAGTCACATTTATACTATCTTCTTTTCTCTCTAGTAGCTCCTGTCTTAGAGCTGCTGGGGCAGTCAGGGAGAGCTCCAGGTTCATTCTTGTGATTGGCCAGTGCTCAGGCAGGCCCTGCCAGGCCAGCTAGCAGTATGCAGGAAGCAAGTCCTCTCATTTAGCAGCCTTTCCGCAAAGCCTGTGTAAGGAGGAGCTGCCCTGTGGACACACAGGGCAGAAGGTGACCTGGGATGGGCTCTTTGTTGTCCCCTCATCTGACCCCCTTCCTCAGACTTTCTTCTCTTAGCATAGTCCCCTCTTATGCTGCCACACAAGCTCATTTGTGCCCGTGGACACCTCTGGACCCATCGGCTGTCCTGGTAATGAACAGTGACAGCTCATCACATTACTGCCTTGCTTCTCTGGCAGGGAGGTTAAGGGCTGGTGAGGCTCATTAGCATCTGCCTGGAAGGAGATCAGGCAGTACCACTCGCTTTTCCTCCTCTCAGAGCTAACCTCTCTTTCCCAGGCCCCACTCTAGCAATTCAGCTGGGTTTCATCCACTGCTGGTGGGTCATGAGCAGTTGTGGAGATGGTTGCTGTAATTGTTATTCCTTAGCAGCAAAGGGAGGAAATGATATATGATTTGCTTTTGAAGATTGATAAGGGCCTCCCTGGTGGCGCAAGGGGTTAAGACGCAACCTATGAAGCTATCCGCAGCCACTGCAGTGTGAGTTCGATCCCTGGCCAGGGAGCTACCCACATGGAGCAGCAGACCTCCCCTGTCTTGCCCACTGCTCCCATCAGCAGTGTACTTCAGTCCTGCTGAATCCTCTCACCCCCGCACCTCTGGCCTGTACCCCAGTTTTTGTGTGCATAAATAAATCTTTTAAAAAGAAAAGAAAACATAAAACACAGGAGCAGTCATTTCTATTCATTGGAATTCCAAGATGCTCCCTTGAACAGGAGCAGAGTGCTCCCCAGGAGCTGGGCTAGCAGGCCGTGGGAATGTGAGCATGAGTTTCATCCCTGATGCCTGTTGCCAGTGAAAGAAGATTGAGACCAGGAGCACTGGCTGTCCTCCTGCCTCCTGACTGTTGGCTGGGACAGGCAGAAGACAAAGGGGAATGCTGCAGTTTCCTGGAGGAACCCAGGGTTAGAATTTCTAACCAAGGAGAACCTCTGAAACAGCATGTCTGGAACCCAAACACCATGCAGCTTAGCATCTGTATTAGCTATCTATTGCTGCACAACAAAATATCTCCAAATTAATAGTTTAAAGGAACTAACAGAATTATTTTGCACAGTTTCTGAGGATCAAGGACCCAGGAGAAGCACTGCTGAGTGATTCTGCCTTAGGTTCGCTATGACATTGCACTCAAGCTGTTGGCTCAGGCTCCTGTCTCTGGGGACTTGCATGCATCTAGGGGGTTGGCTTCCAAGTTCATTCACGTAGATGTTGGCAGAAAGTTTCTGTTCCTCAGTATGTGCTACTCATGACATGGCTGCCACCAGTGCATGTGGTCCAAGGCAGGGGTGCTGACCTTATAAACAATCCTCAGAGGTGGCACATCGTCACTTTTACATAGTCACCTAACCTCCCCCATCCCCTCCCCCAATACAATGTAGGATGTGATTACAAGAATGTGAATACTTGGGGCCCAAGACCGAGGAAAAAGGGCATATAATATTACAGTGTAGACTGATTCAGTAGGTCAGGAATGGGGGTTAGGGATTACCAGATACTGGTATGAAAAATGGGGACATTTGATGGCTCATCTAGCATAAAACCATCCAACACCTTCTTTACATAGATGTCTGGACGTTGGATGTTTTCTTACAAGATCTTTCTTTCTAAGGTTAATAGGAGGTCCCTATGGCCATATCCTCAGGGAAAAAAGCCATGCCAGACACTCTTGACTAGGCACAGTTTTCTGCACACTGTTCTGGAATGTTCTAGCCTGCTCAGGAGCCACACTAAGTGGCTCACTCTGCAAGAACAACTGAAATCACCAATGGAGCAAAATTCTAAGCTGGCAGGGCTGAACAACATTCCTGGTTCAATTATTTTACTTTAAAGGCGATAAAATGAAGGCCCAAATGCTTAAAATCTGACTTAGCAACTACCACAGTCCTGACCATCAATATTGATTGACCCAGTTGATAAAATGGCAAGTGTTGGAACTTATATAGTTATTCTGAACAAAGGTCTTTCATTGTTTTTTTAACTTTCTACATCAGGAGCTGCAATTCCATGTCTATAGGGGTCAAGAACCTCATATGGGCCTCC
This sequence comes from Talpa europaea, assembly GCF_964194135.1. Lineage (NCBI taxonomy): Eukaryota > Metazoa > Chordata > Mammalia > Eulipotyphla > Talpidae > Talpa > Talpa europaea. The sequence goes on from NC_140074.1 coordinate 94,608,337, forward strand.
TTGGTGGTGCAGCGGTTGAGCGCTGGGTTGCGAAGCTGCCCGCAGTCTCTGCAGCACTAGTTCGATCCCCGGCTGCTCCCCAGCCATCGGAGGAGGGTCCCGCATGGCGCGCAGACCTCTCCTGCCGCCCGCTGCTCCCCTCAGCAGTGTACTTCGGTCCTTCTGCCTGCTCTGCTCCCCGCTCTGGTGAATTCTCTCACCCTCCCGCACTTCTGACTGTACCCAGTGCTTGTATAAACAAAGAAAAATAAATCTTAAAAAAAAAATAGCTTCTTTCTTAAAAAAAAAAAAAAGAACCTCATATGGCCGAGGAGACATGAGCTGGTGGTGGGCCTAGAGGTAATGAATGGTACTTGAGCTTTCCCTAGATGTCAGAAACATTGAATTTTAGGTGAAACCTGATTTTTAAATATTGCCAACAAATTCAAACTTAAAATAGACTAAACCAAATAAGACAAGTTGCCAAAGTAGATATGCCTGCCATCTGGCTGTAGAATCTGCCAGAGGTAGATACATCAGCTTCTGATGCTAGAGATTGAAAGTGATTTTGGTTCATATGTGTGTTTGAATGGCACCACGCAAAGCCAAATGTCAGGAAATACTTTCCCTGTTTGCTTAGAGAGTTTCTTTCCTAAATAAAGAAGGGAAACTTAGTAATAGTTCGACAGAATCAAACTGTAGGTATCTCTTTCCATGTAACCAGAATAAGATGTTTGACAGATTTAACTCAGTTAAATGCTTAGAAATTAATTTAGGTTGGGTATTTTTGATACTCTAAGGCAAGCGATTGGAGATTACTGTGAGTTGATCTGCCAGTTAATTAGAAATTCATACGTGGGTTACTATATTCACCTACACACTGTGTGACCAGTCTGGCCTGTTGTGTCCACAAGACAATTGGACCAGGCACAAGCTGTAATGTGTCTGTTTGGCCAATAGAAATATTTTATGATTTTTACACCAATGGGAAGTGTGCATATAATCTACATACAGGAAAGTGCACATAAGAATACCATTCACTAAAATGATGTCTAGAATCAGTTCTTAAATCAGAGAAAGATCATCAGCATCCCAGGAGAGCCTTGGTCCCTTTTCTTATCTACTCATCTCTACCTCCTCCCCCCAAGAGGATGGCAATCCTGACTGGTAACACCTGGCGCCTTTTGTTCAGCTTCATAAGACCAATTTGTTCCCATTGTGTGCAGATGTCCTGCTGTGATGTATCATTGCTACATAGTATTCCACTCTGTATGCATAACACTATTCATCCTTCTATTGATACACATTACATTTGAAGGCTATTACAAATTGTGCTGTTATGATATCTCTAGTACCCATCTTTTTTTTTAAAAAATCTTTTTTTTGATGTTAATATATTTTAAAATTTTATATAATTTTATATTTTTCATTTTTGCACAATGTATGCATTTTCCTCTTGGTTATAGTCCCCATACTATTCCCACCCCCCTTGTTCTGAAATCCTAATACACATCTTTTGATGAAATTTCTTTTGGGATATTTATCTAGAAATTGAATTGCTGGGTCATAGGGTGAGCATATATTAAATTCTAGTATGTGCTGCCTGTTTCCAAAATGACCCTATCAATTTACATCCCTACCATCAGTGAACAAATGGTCTGGCTGTTTCACATCCTTGTCAATGCTTGGTTGTTGAAAGACCACTGCCTAGTTTTGTTTTTCATTTGGTGGAGGGGTAGTGATTCACACACTTTTAATTTGCATTTTCCTAATGACTTACAAAGTTGAACACTTTTTTGGTATGTTTAATGGCCGCTTGAATATTCTTTTCTGTGAGGAGTCTGTTCAAATCATGTGCCAATAAAAAAAAGAGGACTTATCTTTTCACTCGCTTAATGATGTCTTTTTATAAATAGAAATTCTTAACTTCAATGTTCACCAATTTATCATTTGTTCGTCATTATGGTTAGCTCTTTTGTGTCCTATTTAAGAAATCTTTGGCTACTCAAGGTCACAAAGATGCTTTCCTCAAAAAGTTTTATTAACTTTTACCTTTCGCATTTCAAATAGAGACTGGAGTAGATTTCTTTTCATCTTCTAGATAATTTCCCCCAGGCTCAGTTAATCTACAGCATGACAGAGGGGCAATGCACCTTAATGGTAGAACAAGAATCTGAAAGCAGACTGCCAGCATCTTCCAGTTACCAGCTATTGACATTAGGTAGTTGCTTGACCACCCTGTGCCTCATTTTCCCAGACATAACAACCCGTCTCCCTCATAGTTGTCTAGTGAGCATTAATTATGTTAATCTATACACAGAATCTATATACACAATACTAAGGGTTAGAAATTATTGGGCTTATTTAACAAACTGAGAGACTATAAGGGAGAGGGATGAAGAGTGAGAGGTTAACATGTCATAAATGTTGGCATGGATGGAAGGAAAGGAATAAAAAGTCACTTACCTCTACCCATTTTTGAAGTTCGTTCATGGGTCATAGACTGTGCAATGGTCAGAATGTCCCAGGAAGTCCATTGTCCATTCTGGGAATGCAGGGCAGCAAACTCCACATGGCCCAGAAGCACCGTGGGCTCATACATCTCCTCCTGGGGTTTGAACAGCAGGCAAAAATACCAACAACTGTTTTACGCTGGAGATGGATGATCTGTCGAAAGGGTTAAAATGAGGAGTGGCTCTGCTTTAGTGAGGAATCAACACTGCTGACCGCCCAACAACTCCTTTCCCATTTGGCTTCCAAGGGGTAGATCTTTTCTCAGGCATTGAAATGGTCCCCCCAGTTATGGTCCTGTGGGAAGGTGGGCACTTTACCCAGAACTCAGTAAGCATAGACTTGAGGGTCAGATCATTGTGTGAATCAAGGAATTCCTCAAGGATTTCTAGAATGTAATTTCATCTCTTTAGATAAGCCTCCAGTACAACTAGAAGACTATCATATCCCTAAGTCCAGAACAGGGGTCTGCAACTTCATCTATGAAAGTCCGGACTGAAAGAGTGCTGTCAGGGTGCTATAGCATCCAAAGGACAGTGCCCAGTACAGGACAGGTCACTGTCTGTGGGTTCTTCACCTGCACGCACAATTGCAAGATCACACAGATTCAGGGAATAACAAAAATGGGGTTTATTTAGCAAGCAGGGGCAACAAAGAATTCTTAAGGCCACAAGTGGCCAGCAACCTCACCATAGACAGTGTCCACAATGTCCAGAATGCCCAAACAAGAGGCCACTCATCCAAGATGGTACTGTCCTGTCAACGAGGACCTGCAGTGTGGCATGCCAGGGAAGCCACAGTGATGCCACAGCATCTCACAGCAACAGTCTGAACGTTGGGATGGACAGCGCTGGATGCTGGACCAGACAGCAGGAGAGGCAGCAGCACAGGGAAGCGGTACCAGACAACCAGGGGTGGTTAGCAGACTTCAGAGGTGACCTGGGCAGAGTGCCGATCACCCATCAACAGTGCTGACAGCGCTGGCCAGTAATTCTGGTCACCACTGGTCACCAGGAGGAGGTGGTGTCAGAAACACCGGTTTTACAGCTTTTTGTGAGCTGTTGGCCTACACCAACAACAAACCGCTCTTTGAGATACCAGGCTGGGGGTCCTTGATGCTCCCCTCTGGTGGCATCAGAGGCAGGCCCTAGGCAGGTGTGGTAGCCTCCAGCCTCTGCGAAACTTTTCAGTTTCTCTTCTTTCTTTGGAGGTCACCTGCTAGATATGTCTTTTTTATTCGGAGGGCAGAAACAGACTCAGAGCCTCTTCTTTGGAGGCCAGGAAGAGTGTGCCTGCCGGAGATTCAGAATTGCAAGCTGGCACCTGCCCTGCCTTATAACCTCTTTCAGGTTTCCTCCCCAAGACCTATAACTCTGATTGGACCGTTTTCAATCCTATGGCTGATTGGACCATTTACCAATTAGCTCACATCTCCCTGATTAGTCCATTCTAGGATCCAGGCATCAAATCCATGGGCCTCTCTACTGCCTGCAGCTGGTGATAACCACAGCGTTGGAGCTGGCTCCACGGGATACCATGCTCCTCCCTGCAGCCCTGAACCAGGGGCTGCATACCCCAGAGTTGCGTGGTAGGAAATCACTGCTGCCTGCCACCCATTGCTAGCCTGAGCCCACCGCCCACTGCCATTTGCACTGCCCACAAGCATCTCCTGGGGCCAAGCAGAAAACTGCCACTGCTTCTCCAACAGCTCTCACTGCTTAGGCAGCGGTGGGAAGGAGCCAGGCTTGCCCCACAGCCTGTGCTGCAAGGCCCTGATTTCAAGACAACAAATCTTTTGTGGTCTTTATAAGTCTGTTGCAGCTTCAATTCTGCCATTGAGTTATGAAAGCAGCCACATACAATGCGTGAGCAAATGAGCATGACTGTGTTCCAGTGAAACTTTATTTATGGAAACTGAAATTTGAATTTCATATAATAGTCACAATACAAAATTTTCTTCCTACTTTTTCCCCCAACCACGTATAAATGTGAAAACCATTCTGTGTTCACAGGGATGACAAACAATCCAGACTGGTCACCTGGATGTAGCCTAAGTCAGTGGTTTTGTGGTCCCAGGTAGACGTTCTCAGCATCACCTGGAAACTATCAGAAATATGATTTCTCAGGCCTAGTGCCCCCAGCCCAGATCTGCTGCATCAGAAACTGGGGGTAACTCTCCAGGTGGTTCTGATACATGTTCAAGTTTGAGAATCACTATTTTAGAAGTATCTAGAACTATGCTCCATGCACTTATTCTAAGTCAATGTTCCCCACCTTTTGTCTCTATATCTTTTTGCATCAGACAAATCAATTCATCTGACCCCCTAAACTCCTTCTGAGAAGTCCTTTCCCAAGGCTTCTAATTGAAGCAAAAGACTCCAGGAGATTATTGGCAGGTGCCTGTGTTCTGGTCCACAGGTGTCCGATTTGACTCTTACTGGGCACATGAGGGAGAAGTGGGTGAATGCTATGTCTGTCATCAAGGCTAATCAGCTGCACCTCTGTGAGGATTTTAACTAGCTAAGTGGGTAGAAAAGCATTCCTTACTAAGGGGCACCAAAGTTAAAGCCAAAAAATGCAGAGAGAGGGGACAATACATAGCTTCCATGAGGCAGAAGATGTGAGGAGGTGAAAGCTCTGTGGGGGCAGAGGCTGAGGGTGTGCAGACACTGTGAGGGTCACGGGCAATCAGCTGAAGCTCCTGACTGCAGAGGAGGGAAGAGCAGCGAGAGCTGAGCTGTATCAACAGCTCACTGTTAAGGCAGAGATCAGAAAACACCTTCATGGATGGGGCAGTTGGGAAACCTGGGCATCAGGCTGCTATGCCCCTGAGAACATGTCTGCCTCCTGGGAAGTCCAGGACTCCTGGTCCCATGTGAGTTCCACTGGTAGACAGGACTAGAGGGCCTGCTCCTTGGCAACAAAAAAGAGCAGAGTGAGTTCTCGGTGGTCAGAACACTCCAGCCTCACCTGTGTGGCATGTGGAGGGCTCCTCCACATACCATACACGTGTGCTTCTCTGTTCAGGCTGATCATCCCTCCCTCCTCCTTGACCCTAAATCTTACTCTTCAAGCCCTCACTTAAAGAGAATCTCCCCAACTAAGTCTTCCTCGATGCTCTTGCTTTTCCTGACTGGGCATCCTGTCATCAGCAACCTCTCCTTTCATCCTATCTTTTGAAGGTCACCCAATGCAGGTCTGCTTGAGTGATTTGAAGATTTGGGCATCTCTGTGGCCCTGCCATTCGCAGTACAGCCTTGTGCATAGTCAAAGTTTAATCAGAGTTGGGGGAAACCAGAAGAGAGCTGATTGTCCTGCTCTAATAAGACCTCTGACCCCTAAAACCCACAGTCATTTTACTGATCAGCCGACCAAGGTCCAGAGAGGTGATAGGATTTGACAGTGTTTGGCGAATAGCACTCCCAGGTGGGAAGTTCCAGACATCCCTGGTGGGTCTGTTTTCCAAGCCCCGGTCTCCTTCACACTTTTAAATCCCTTCTCCACACTTGCAGCTGAGGGGACCTGAGATCGTTTCAAGGGCTTTCAATGACCATGTGCAATTAACTGTAGCGAAATATCTCCAGTCAATTAGTGCTGGCACATTTCCAAGGCTGTCACCAACCTGCTCTGGAGCAATCAGACTTAATTATCTTGTTGTCTTTTCCTTTTTTTAAAATGTTAATCTCATTTGTGAGGGTTTCTGTAAACAATTAGGTAAGCAGAGATTTTTAATTTGAATGAAGCAAATTTGGACAAACAGCTGTATTTTACAAACAAGTTGAAGGCTTTATAAACCTCGGTTGAGTCCCATGATTTAGGGTTTGTATCTCCTAAAGTCACCAGAATTATTGTCCCAGGGAACACTGCACAGCTGTAGATAGAAACTCACTTTTTTGGTCTTAGTCATCCCGGGACCCAAAAGCGAGGCTCAGGAGAGGCCTGTGGATGTTTTGTTTGGGTTCAACCTTCTCAAACTCAATAAACTCACTGAATTAAACCAAGCAACCACTTCATAGCAGTAACTAATGGCCGCTTAGGGAGGGAGCAAAAGGCAGTATAACATTTCACAAACTCATTCCATGGAAAGTTCGCAGGTGTTCGGAGTGAACAGCAGTTGTTCCTGCCTGTTTACCCATCCATTGTCCCTTCAGGGACAGCTTTATTTCCTCCAGGAGTCAGTTCTCTGTTGTTTTCTGTCTTTGCCATGCAAGCGAGGGTGAGTCCTCCACACCCAGCTCTGGATGTGGGTGGCTGGTCAACTCTGCTGCCTTGTCTGGCCTCAGTTGGGAATGGACAAAATGACCAGACTAAGAAAAGTCAATCCTGGGGCATTTTCTGGCACTTTGAGGCAAGAAAAGCTCTCTTTCTGAGATGGTGCTAGGCAGCAAGGCTGGGTGTCTGGGTCTGTCAGCAGCTATGTTGCCATTTCTTGAGAAGAGTCAGCTTCATGAGGCTGAAGGAGAGCAGAAAGCAGAAGACAGAGGGCAGGAAAGGGAAAGGGAGGGAGGAAGAGGGAGAGAGGGAGGGAGAGAGAGGGAGAGAGAGAGAGAGAGAGAGAGAGAGAGAGAGAGAGAGAGATAGTGCCAGAATTATTGAGATGATAGCTGATCAAGCTATATTCATGACTTATCTGTTATTTGGCAAACCATTCAATTTTTTCCTCCTTAATCCAATTTAAATTGCAGGTGTCACAACTCAAACAGTCATTACAAATACAGCATTTGAGGAAAATGTTTTCAAGGTTAAAAAATTGTGACTATTCAATATTTGTTGTCAACCACATGCAAACAAAGCCCAATTTCAATTGAAGCTCCCTTGAGAGCTTGACTAATAGTCAAGGTAGGATTCGTCTTATAGAAGAACTAACTTCTTTTACCTTTGTAACTCCCTGGCTCTGGGGTACCTGTAGCTGCTTTCTTCAGACTTCTCAAGAATTTGAGCAAGGACCTCTGAGCTGCTTGCCTCTCAGGCACTTCTCTGATAGCAAGTCTAGAGATGACCAGGCTGTACCTTGGCTGCCCAGAGTCTGCAACATGGACCTTCCCATTTATTTGCAGCAGTACAAAGGGCACTGGTCCAGGACTTCTGGGGGGGTCTTGTCCCTTGCCTGCTGATGACTGGCTATGTTTGTGATCTTGGGCAGGACATGCTGCTATCCTCTGCCTCAGTTTCCCACTGGCAAGGTGGCAAGGCTAGCTCTGGCATGACTCCTAGGGGTGCCACTGGATTCCTGAATGAGCCCTTTTCAAAGTCCTCCTTTGAGTCTCTGTTGCTCTAGCCAGTTGCAGCCTCTTCCCTGAATGGGCTCACACTCCTGACTCAAATGAGGTCTCAAATAGCCTCCCACTTCAGCCAAAGTTCTGCAGAGTTCCTGCCATTCGCCTACCCGGCCTGGCCTCAATTCCAGTCTCCTCTGTACCTGCTTAATTATTGTCTTTATACTTGTTTCCCTCAGTCCATGACACCACTTAGAAAGAAGAGAGAAATGCATACAGCTAGGATCGGGATCTGGTTCCAGGAGGCTCTGAGAGAGACATGAGCCAAGAGGGAGGTTGGTGTTGGCATGTTTTCCCAGGCTCTGGGAAAGTGAACTGGGGGTGGGGAGAACTGGATAGAAGGCTCTGTACCTGTTACTAATGACATTCATCACACAATTGAGAAGTGAGCAAGAAAAGAAATCTTTGGTGTGAATTTTCAGAAAAACAAGAGAAGAACAAGTCACAGGACTCATCCTGGGCTAAGGCAGCCTGGCCTTCACTAGGGGAGAGCTGAACTTTAAGGGTTCATAAGTGTCCCTCAGGGCTGAGGAAGATGTCATGCTCTTAGTGGACTGGACTCTGGGCATCTGTCAGTCCCACTTTATGTGGCACAGCTGGCCCTCCTGGCTCTGTGCCTTGTTTTGAGCTCCTGGATCCTGTCCAGCACACTATGAGATCAATAAACATTTAAATGTCATGCTTCCAGGAGCCATCCATCATAGTAAATGTTGTTGCTCAATAAATGGTCACAGGCGTGTAACAAAATATCCCCTCCAGAAGACCCTCCGGCCACCACATACTCTCTTGACCCTCTCATTGGGATCATCATGGGGTCTCTCCTTGCTCCACATCTAGCAGGAAAGGATGGGCCTGCTTCTGAACTTAAAGCACAGGTGGGGCCTCCCCGGTGGCGCAGCGGTTGAGCGCTGGGTTGCGAAGCTGCCCGCAGTCTCTGCAGCGCCGGTTCGATCCCCGGCTGCTCCCTGGCCACCGGAGGAGGGTCCCGCATGGCACGCAGACCTCTCCTGCCGCCCGCTGCTCCCCTCAGCAGTGTACTTCGGTCCTTCTGCCTGCTCTGCTCCCCGCTCTGGCTCTGGTGAATTCTCTCACCCTCTCGCGCTTCTGACTGTACCCAGTGCTTGTATAAATAAATAAATACATCTTTAAAAAAAAAAAGCACAGGGTGCTCCTTTCCCTGGAGATCCTGGCACCCAGAAGCTGGCTTCCTAACCCCCTTTTCTTTACAGTCATCATTACTGCTATTTGCTGAACATTTTTTGTTCTTCCACTTCTAGAGCAGGTAAGGATGGCACTTTCTGGTCTGCCTGTGGTTGGATGCATCCAAATGATTAGTTCTGAGGAATAGCCTATGAATGGAGACACGTGTCTCTTTTGTACCATTGTATTTAATTGCTGATACAGACCCTCTCTGGATGCGCTTTCCTTTCCTTCTGATATGTTGACCCAGAATGTCTCCTCCGGCAGCCTGAGACCTTGAATGATTATAATGAGCTGAGCCCTCCGCTATCTTCAGTGGACATGCAGCAAGAGCAAGAAATGCACTTTTCATTGTTTGAACTAAATGAAATATGGAGGGTCATTTGTTACTGTAGCTTAACCCAACCTATTCTGACTGACACAGTTTCCAAATTGCTGCACTATTGAGATATATGAGTACACACTACCTCTTCCTCCTCTTACCTGCCTGGGACATCTAAAAGAACTCTATAAAATTGGAAGCAGGAATAAAAGCTGCCCTTTGAGTCGGAGAGTCTCAGAATGTTGCTTTTGCAGTGCTAGAGAGATTTCTGGTTATGTCTCCAGGAGAGTCTGTCACATAAAGAAAGGAAGCCTCTTCCAATACCCACTGGTGGTGTCTTCTGCAGCGGAGCACACTGAGGGGAGTATCTGTGCTTAGAGTGGAAAACACAGAGGAAGCTGTCAGTGTTGTCTCAGGACACAAGTGGAGGTCTGGTGTTTCATTTTCTTATTCCGGAAACATGTTTAGAAAAGGTGTCAGGTGTGGGAAAGTGACATCCAGTGGGGCTGCATCTATGGAATTGGCCTGGAGAATTTGAACAAGGAACAAGGTCGCCCCATGTTCTTCCAGAGTAGTTTCAGTCCCCAGTTGTCACCTGCTGGGAGTTCAGGAAAACTGAACCTCCGTTTACGCATTTTCTGAATCACCTCCCTCCTCCTCTACCTGTCTGTACCTGCCTACCTGTGTGGTTCTTAAGCAATGTTACCTACTGTGTAGCTTCTGGACAGACAAGATAGCACAAAAAAAAAAAAATCCTATTTTCAGTTAGATTAGTTCTATTTTCAGTTAGATTAGTGTTTTCTAGGGCATATAGCTCTCCCTCCAGGCCTACGAGCAGTGGCTATACCCTAGCCTCTGCTGGCAGTTGGGAGACAGAGACTGGGCCATCTGCGGGAGGGAAGTAGGCTTGTGTGACTGGATACAGGTGGGGACAATGAGGAAGCAAGGCATCACCCCATGTCTGGGGGAGCAAGGCTGCTAGGGTGCCACTCCAAGACTCAAGGGGAAGAAAAGTGCAGATAAATAGCAGGGACTGTCCTTTCTCTGGTTCCATCCCTGGCCCCTGGCAGGTAATGTCTTTTGGGAGAAAAAGGTGGCTCCTTCTCCCCAGCATGAGGAGCATCAGGACTGGCGGTTCTGTTTTGGGATCAATCTAAAGGTGCACTGCATGGACAAGGGAGACAGACCCCTGATTTTGGGGTTGAAGAAGCAGGGCATCATCCATGTCTGCTCTGGCTTCAAAGAACTGCTTTTCAAAAGTGCCTTCTTTACCGTTGCTGACTTCTCAAGCTGCTTTCCCAGCGGGGCTGCAGGCTGTGCCTTTCAGAACTCAATGCCAAAGCGAGAGGGAGAAGGGAGGAAGGACAGCTTGTCCTTGGAGGAGCATGTTTAGGTCAAGGACAAAACTATCCTTCTGGCAAGAGTTGTCATCTGCTGGGAGTTCAGGAAAGCTGCACCTCTCTTTAGGTACTTTCTGAGTCACCTCCGTCCTCTATCTGTCTGTACCTGCCTACCTGTGTGGTTCTTAAGCAATGTTGCCTACTGTGTAGCTTCTGGATAGACAAGATAGCACAGAAAATATATTCCTATTTTCAGTTAGATTGGTTCTGAAGGACCAAGTGTTCTCTAGGGCATATAGCTCTCCCTACAGGCCTACTTCCCACGAGCAGTGGCTATATGGACCAGTCGTCACAGACTACTTACTTCTCTGGCACCAGGAGATCTGGGTTCACTCAGTTTGGATTCTGGGCCACTTGGAATTCTTTGCAGGCTCCCCAGAGTTAACACTCACATCCCAGCAGTGTCACTTTTCATTCTTTTTTATGACAATACCTTTCATTTGCAGAACTCTTTATACTTTCACATTTCTTATTGCATTCACTTCTCACAGGCCTTTCAAAAACTGCAAAGTGAATTTCCATAGTGCACATACAGAGTTTGCAGTTCCTTTCCACCACCAGGAAAACCAAAACCATTTACACAAACATTCAGTTAAGAACAGAATGGGTTTTGTAAACACAATAGAGTCATATTTTTATTCTTTTTCAACTCCTCTTTCTTTTGCTGATTTTCCATAATGCATTTTACCCTTTCAAAATATCCTTCTGATTATATTATATACTTTCCTACTTTAGGATTTCTGTGGTCTCAGGAAGTATTTATGCTCAATATCCTTATTCTTTATTCTTTTTTTGCCCTCTTTTCTTTCCACTAGGCACTGTAAATTCTTTTTTTTTTTTTTTTAATTGCAGCTTTCTTTCTTTCTCTCTACTCTGCCTTCCCAATTTGCTCCAAAACTCATGGAACATTTTCAGATGGTCATTGTTTTCCTATGTATTTCCCTTGGGTCCCAAAGGTGTTTCCTTCCTTAATCTTCTTAAAAATAGGCCAAGCTATTCATCCATTCAGTCAAGTAGTCAACAAATATTTATTGAGCACCTACTATGTGCTAGACACTTGTACCAGGCCCTGAAGATACCTACCTCAGTGAGTGAGGCAGGCTTATAACCCCTGTCTTCATGATCTTATATTTTTATAGGTAAGACTAATGGAGATTTAGATGATTAAAAATAATCCTGTCAGAGTGATACATGCTCTGAAGAAACATGAAACAAAGCAAGGTTATAGCATGATGGGGCTGGGAATTAAAAAAAAAAAAGTAACAGAGGCCCCTTCGAGGAAGTGAGGTTGAAGTGGACACTCAAGTAAAGCAATGGAGACTGCTGTGCTCTCCAGGAAGAAGAGAGCCCATGTGTGAAAACCCTCAGGTGAACACCTAAAGTAGTGCAAGGGGGTGAGTGTGGCTGAGCTTGGTGAGTGATGGGGAGCAGGGAAGGAGGTAAGGGTGGAGGGTGGGGTGATGAGCTGATGGCCTTTTAGGTCACAATCTGACTTTGGATTTGACTGAAGTAGGATGAAACCCACTAGAGAGTGAAGAATCAGGAGTGACATGATTTGATTCATGTTTTATATGGATCACTCTGACTTCTGGGTGATAAATTGAGAGCATGAAGGAGCAACAGGGGATCTTTGAGGAGGATATTGCAGAAGTCCAAAAAAGGTAACAGTTTATAGGACAGCTTGTTACTGGTGGAGTTCTGGTGAGAAGTCTTGGGTTCAAGATGTACAATTGTATGGGTGAGGGTGGCAGGACATTCCGGCTTCAGCGTTAAACATATTAGGCTCAACATAAAAATGAAGATGTGAGAAGAAAGTATCTGCAGAACCAAAGGAGACATTGAGGCTGGAAATCTGCACCATCGAATCATCAGGGTATAGGTATTGTTTAAAACCAAAGGACTAGATGAGGTCACCAGAGGGTAAGTGAAGAAAAGATATCCAAGGACTTAGCCCTTGGGGAACTTCAAATTTTAAAGGTTAAGAAGAAATATGAGAATTGGCAGAGAATATTTAGAAGAATCATTCAGTAACATAGGAGAAAACCAGTAGAGTAATGACTCCTAGAAGCCAAGTGAGGAAAATATTTCAGGAAGGAGGGCATGATTAAAGAGGTCAACTCTTTATATCTTATGACACCACAAATCTCTCATCCACATCACCACATAGGGTTTGCTTTCCTGTGGTGGCCTGAGTGGAATCTTTAATGTCCTTAGAAGTGAGACAGACACCCAAGAAACCAGAGACCTGGTTTTCTTTTACTTGGCTAGGCCATCTTTTGAAAGCAAGAGAACAATGATGTGGTTAATAGGCTAGAAAGATTAACATAAGCAGGCATCTATACCTTCCCAGAGCATTGGGGGCTGGCCTTCACACCATCACAGCCTAAGTTGTAGCTGAACAGAATGAGGGACTCCTTTAGGTTAGCTAGAAATTCCTAGGAATTTTCAAGGAAATACCTCACCAAGTCAATCCCCATTTTCTTACCTTTAATCAGTGACCTGAGAAGGGAGATGCAGTTCAATGTTTATTGTAGAGATAGAATCTGCAAAGAAAAGGCCAAAATGTGGCTCATGAGGGCTCCCTTTCTCATTATGACTACAACTGACTTGCTTACTTTGAACCTCTAAATAGAAATCGTATGACAGGGAAGACGAATCATCGGGTATTGGTGTCATACCCATATTATCTATCTCTAAGTTGTGCCACCATCCACCCTGTGCCTGGAACCAGAAACTCAGGAAGCTCATTTACCCTCTCCTCTCACCCTGAATCTAGCACCAAACCCTGCCAGTTTTACCTCCAAAATATACTGATCCCATCTTTCCATCTCTCCTGCTATCCTCGGTATCCAAACCACTATCATTCTGGGTTGGACTCCCAGTTAGTCTCACCACATCTCCTCTGAGCTCTCCAATCTCTTCTTCACACTGCAAAGTAATCCCTCCCCCTCTGCTTAGGAACATTCAATGGTTTTCGACAGATCTTGTGATGAAGACAAGACTCCACAGCACGACTCCCTCCCCCCGCCTCACTCTGATCTCCACTCAAGCATCCTGCTCATTGAAAACCTTCTTTGATAATTCTGCTCCCTGTGGACTCCTTTGTTATCTGTTCTCAAAGAACCACATTCTTTCCCTTCATAGCACTTACTTCAATTTGTAATTATAAACCCCATACAGGTGATTTGATTCATATCTATCCTCAACACTGCAACTGTAAGCCACATGACCTATTTTTGCTTCCCACTGTATCTCCAGTCCTAACTCAATGGCTTCCACATGAAAGAATGAATGACAGTGTGAAAGGAGCTGTGCAGTCCAATGAGCTTATTCAGAGAGGAGACAAGGCATAAGTAGTTGTCACTCAGGTGCCCATGACCATGTGCCCTGACCATGAACATCAGTTGGTTTTGCTTTCCTCCCGAAGTGCTTCTGCAGGGCCCCATCCAGGGTCCTGACTATCCAATAACTGCACCTGTTGATGCTAACTCTATTTGATCTTCATCCCCATCATCACAAATTTTAGCCTCTTTCTATATCTCCCAAAACCCACACTCCTACCAGCCACATTATAAGTTTCAGTAAAATATGGGGTTCAAGTAGAGGAGTCGCCTTGCAGATAATCCTGTCTTTGTTTTTCCCTATTTCTGTCCTTTGACTTTTCCTGGGTCATCCTTACACATTTCCTGTAGTCAAATAACTCCAAATTCTCCCTTTGTTTATATAACAACCTTCCCTTTTCTGCTGCCACCTGACTCTCAGACTTGAGGGACGTCTCTGTTTCTATCCCCAAACTTGCACACAGCAGCCCACAGTTTGAGAAAAAAAAATGTCTTGCCCTTAGAATGATGTGAACTCCTTGAACAACATTAAAGATTATATAGGAGAAAATATCCTACCCCTCCACTCAGACATAAAGACCACCAGCAATCCAGGGGTGGTATAATCTAGAATGCTTTAATAAAAATCATGCAATAGCTAGTGCTTAGCCATTTCTAGGACATCATCCTGTGACTTTAATGAAAACATGAGCCGTTATTAAAACCAGCTGGGAAGTTTTTAAAACTAATGCAGCACAGGCCTCATCACTGGTGATTCTGGTCCGGTTGGTTTGGATGTGCCCAGAAGTGGCTGTGTAAAGCTCTGTGAGTGATTTCAATGTGCAGCAAGAGCTGAGTACCTGATGGAACACCCCCTCCTTTTAGAGATGAGGAAATTGAGGCCCAGAGAGCAAATCTGCAGCTCAACTGAGGCATCTTGCTACTCGTATTTCTATTTTAAATGCTTTGAGTGCTCACAGTTTGCCCTTTTAAATCTCACCATCTCCTTCTTGGATTCATTATGTATCTCTCAAATGGCTGAATGTCTTTGAATGTCTTCTTCCAGAGAGGATAGATGATATTACACTTTCTAAATCCTGGCATAAAAATGTCTTTCCGCTGCATTTTCACTCGGATGGCCACTTGGGTGTTATTACGCAGTACTGCCAGATCGTGGTGTGCACGCAAATCGCCCGGGGAACTTGTTAAATGCAGAGTCTGATAGAGAAGGTCTGGTGGAGGCTGTGATGCTACATTTCCAATTCTTACATGCTCCCAGGTGGAGCTGCGGCTGGTGGTCCGTGAGCCACATTTGGAGCAGCAAGAGTGAAGTGCTGCTGTTTCCGCCACCGGCCATCTGACTTCCTGACTGTCTTTGTCAAGTGTTTTTAGGGGATTTCTCCCTTCATGACCATCTCATCCTTAGCCACGGGGACGATGTGGTTATCAGAGGAGTGAAGTTCTATTTCCCCTGAGATTGAAACAATGAGAGGTGTGTTCCAGGGGCAGCCAGGAGGTGCTGTGACTGCTACAGGTTGAGAAGCTACCTGTTACTCCCAGCAAGGATGGAGAATTCCTACACTCTGAAATTAACTGCTGTACCTAAAGATGTATACACAGAATTTCCCAGTTGTCTCGGGTAATAAATTTTTCTTTTTTTTCTCCCTTTAGACTGATTTAAGTGGGTGTAGGGTGAGTTAAAAAAACAGAGTTTTCTCAGTTTTTAGGCTGTTTTTTGCATGTGCCTCCAGCACAGGTGGCCTAATAGTAGGATGTAGTCCGCATATGCAGAAAACAGTAACTAATATACATAGCCTTGAGGTATATAGTTCGCAGGTGCAAAATATACTTGTGTAAACTAGGCCTAAATTTGGCCCTGTGCTGGCTTTGTCTATAAATCATATTAAAAGCTAATAGGGGGCTCCCTGGTGGCACAGGGGTTAAGTCTCAGTGCTATCAAGTTATCACAAGCCACTGCAGCATGAGTTGGATCCCCGCCCAGGGAGGTGACCCACATGGCTCAGCAGATCTCTCCTGTCTCACCTGCTGCCTGTCTTGCCCTCAGCAGTGTATTTCAGTCGATCCACCTGTTCTCCTACTCCATCTATGGTGCATTCTCTCATCTCCCGCACCCCAGGCCTGCACCCCCATTCTTGTATGAATAAAAAAATAAATCTTTAAAAAAGAGAAGCTAATAGGGCTCCTGTGGGTATGGATGTTGGGGAGGTGGGCAGGTGGAGCTGAGCCACTGCTGCCTTTGCTGCTGCTACTGCTGCCAGGAGTCCAAGGGGGCCTGAGGGGCCTGCCACTGCTAGGGCTGGGTCCAGGCTGGGTAAGGGCTGCTGCCACCTGAGCCACTGGGACAGGCTGTCCCCACCAGATAGGCTGGACAGATAATGCTGATGTTCCCTGTGCATCTCCTGCTGCTATATAAAGACTGTTCTGGCCCTGCATATGGGCTTGCTGACCTGTTTTCTCATCTGCCACCCTTGAGAACCACTGGTTGGCATCACAATATGGTAGTTGGCTTCCATCAATGTAAATGATGGAGGATAAATCAGGAGAGTAATTATAAGACAGAAGCCATGATCTATTTATAACTTAATCTTCTTTGAAGTCACTCAGTAAGTCCAGACCATGCTCCAGGTGGGTGTGAATACCAGGAGGAGGTGATTATTGGCGGTCATCTTAGAAGCTGTCTACCACAGAAACTCATTGAGATATAAGCTCTTCACTCTTGAAGGTACAAATTCCTCCCAAATGCCTTCTATTGTATTACTCATCAGAATTAAAGTCTTTCCTTTTATGGGGAGAAGGTGCACATTGGTTCTGCCTTGGCATTGGGTGATGGTCAGAGGCAAGAGTCAAGAAGAGACCACAAGGTTCAGATCCAAGTCTGGATGGAAAGATGACTTTGGTCTGTTCCTAAAAATCAGAAATTGCATGGGGAAGGCTCAGATTCAGAGACAAAACATTTGTTAAGATGACTGTTGAAGGCCTCCCTGGTGGCACAGGTGGTTGAGCACAGCACTGTGAAGCTATCGGCAGCCTGTGCAGCATGGGTTCGATCCCGGCTGGCCTGCGAGAATCCCATATGGTTCAACAGACCTCTCCTGCCTCGCCTGCTGCTCCCCTCAGCAGTGTGTCTCATCAGTCAGCCTATTCTGTTCCCCACTCTGTCTCTGGTGAATCCTCTCACCCTCCCGCGCATCTGTCCTGTACCCCGGTTCTTATATAAATAAATAAATCTTTAAAAAAAAAAAGATGATTGTTGGATATACAGCATTTCAAAAGTCAAATTGATCAACAGTTTTTAAGTTCTAAGGGAGTTATAACATCAGAGGAATTCCAAACCTAGCAAGGAGGGCCTGTGTCTCCTAGAGCTATCATCTGCCCTACAGAAGATGGTGTGTTATATGGGTTTGTCACTAATTCTCCTTTGTACCCCCATCAGGTGTGGCCTGGAAGATGATGGCTGAGAGAGCAGAAAGTAGCCGTCTGATCATTATAGAATGAGGAACTCATTCCCTATCAGACTTAAGGTCTTTTTCTCCCTAGGAGGAACTGTTAAGGCCCAAAGTTACCTGAAGAAAATTTCCCTCCTTTCCTTCTCAATCAGTTATTATTATGTTACACCTGTTTTCTCTCTGTCATTGTAACATTAGGCTTTTCAGAAGTGACTCAATTAGTTGGGTTGTGGGAGTTTGGGGGACATAACCATGACCTTCAACAACAGGAAGGAAAACCTTTTGGAGATCCTGGACTTCTAGGCAGATGCAGTGACCACATGAGATTCTGAGCTGTCTTCTGGGGCAAAGGTTATGGATGTTTTATTATGTCTTGGATTAGTTTCATGTTTGTTGGGATCAGTTTTTGGAAAATGAATACAAAGGACGAAGGCACCAGAGGGTGAGTTGACAAGCAGAGCACAGTGAAATACAGCAGCTATGGAATGATTTCCCATGTCCTGTCACCATGGTCTTTTGGGGAACTTCTCACCTGCTCTATGAGATAATGTCAGACAGTCAATCAGAATTTTTTGCTCTTCTTCCTAAGGGCTTCTGTCTCTCATCATTAGAAGCATCTTAACTAAAACTAATGCCTAAAGAATATTTTGGTCTTACCCTTTTTCCTCCCTAACTTTGTTATTTACCTTGGGCATTCATGTTTCAGTAGGTAATTTTGAAGTTAATATGTTTTTAGAAAATAGGAAGATAAGGAACCTGTTTAAACTATCTTATTTTAAGTTTAAGATATATCTGTATTTAGTAAATACTCTAATGCTCATTGAAGGCTTTTAACCTGCAGCTCAGGTCTTCAGTTTAAGGAGATTTTTCTTTTGTTAAATTGTTAGTATTTACTTCTGCTCTACTTGTCTTATTATCTCCATCCAATGCACCATTAATCTGCAGTTTGGATCTCATATCTATTTGTAGCTCCTCTTTTATGATTTTATTTTTTATCTTCCTTTTGATTTTGAGTGAGCTTCTCTGGATTGTCCACATTGTTGATGTGATTTTTTTTGTGTGCTGTGATTCTTTATCTTTTATGCACTAAAAAAAATCTCTTCACATATTTAATAGTAACATTCTCTGTTTCTCCCATCTAGTTTCCTTTTTATATCTTCCTCTTAGCAGCTGCCTTTTGATCTTGCTGTGTTGTCCTTTGCCTTAATAGTGTTGACAATATAAGACAAATGTCCAAAATTTATATCTGTTTCCTGCAGTAAAAGTTTTCAAAAATAATGCTCCTCTATTGCGTTGTAAGTATTATACTATCCATCTGTGTTTAGGATCTTTTCATAGGTCCTATATTATTTTGTTTCTATTTTTTTCATTTTGAACAATAAAGCTTCTATGTATGTCTGGAATTGTTCACCAAAGTCTAAACTGGATGAGTAATTCTTCTGAAATCATTTCATTGAATTCTTAAGCTTGAGGGTAGCCTAAGGACTGGGGAGAGAACTAAATATTTGGACAATGTCAGAAGGCCAGATTTATGAATAGGCAGCGCTTTTTGGATGAAGCCAGCAGGTTGGACACCTTGTCATTAGTTTCATTCTCAGCCACCATATTGTTTAATGGAATAGTGCCCATTGTTTGGTGCAGCTGCCCTTACAATTTCCCATTGCTCTTCCTGGAAGTGCAACCCTCTACATCAGGAAGAAGTTCCTAGTTCCCATAAGTGCTCCCACTAATCTTTACACGACAAACAAAATGTACTAATATTCACCAAATTTTCAATTGTGAATGTGCTAACCCACACATAATATGTAACTCACATATAAACTTTCATGTTAATTAATTGCTCCTTGCTATACCTGGAATAGATGATATATCTTCTTTTTTCTTCCAATTACTAGTCTTCCATGAATGCCTAGCCCATTGGTCCTCTTCCCTGCCAAGCATATCGCATTTCTGCAGCTAGAGTGATTTTTCCTATTGCCCCATGTACAAAGTTCTACTTCAGCATTCAGTAAATTGCTTATTCTTCCATTTTCCCAGTTAGCGTATGAGTTCTATGTTGTTTAGGATGTGTTTTATTCATCTCTATTATCCTGTCTGTGTTACTGACATCTGAACTGACAGACAGTTCAGTCAATGTGTGTAAATGAACTGGTTGAGAAGACTTACGCACCATAAAGGAGCATTTTCAAACTTAAGATACTTTCTTATCTTTGGTGTGAGAAAGAACCTGGTGGTCTGCTCAGATGCTCAGGTTTGACTGAATGTTGGCGTTTCAGTTCTCTTCTATGCCCTTTTCTCTTTTTTGTGTCTCTTGCCTACAACTGGCCTTCTGCCATGTGAAACCGTGGGATAGTTGACAACTCCAAGCACATTGTCTTCTGCTTCTCACAGGCACTTGTGTTTGCCTCCGTCTTCTCCTGTCCCTAACTCTTCAAAAACAAGCCCTGTTCTCTGTTAATTGGAAGAGGCTTTTAACTTTGAAAATACGACACACTTTCTCATGTCTTCCTTGTTATAAATCACACCATAGAGCTAGGTGCCTGTCTTTCCTTCCTGACAGGAATGGAGAATTGAATATGCCTCTCTGCTAGGCATACTTTATTTTCAACATTTCAACCAAATGTCATCAGAGAGACAGCAGAATTTCTTTCTTTCAAGAATCCTGTCTAATGGTTTTGGAGGAAAGACTGAGATGATGCCTGGTGTTAATTATACTTTTGCCTAGAACTGAGTGATACACTCAGGAGTTATCAAATGACAGAGACTGTATGCCTTTATTTGTTTAGATGCAGAAAGTACCTCCAATAAACAAGAGGTTACTTTTTTGTTATTCAGAGCTACAGTCTTTTTCTTTTGTCATGGCTCTATTAAGTTGTAATTGTTATTGTGTATATTATTGTGTATTTGTGCATATTTAAAGTGTACAATTTGATAAATCTTGGCAAGTCTGTAAAACCATTACTATGATCAAAATAATCTACATGGACATGAATTTGTATAGCTCTTAGGGGTTTACATGCTACCAGGATCTAGGTGTCAACATCCACAGGGCTAATAAATTTAATTTTTATCTATTGTACACATTGGTTATTGTTGTTATTGTCATTGTTTGCCAGTTGGCCTTTAAGCTCTTCTTATATAAAAGCTCTTCTTCTTTTATATTCTTTGCTATGATAATTGTCAGTACTGGGATGATTTTTGCAGTTAATCTACACACACTATACGTATTTTGGGGGAAGTTGTAGTCCTGCCCTTCATATCACAGAATCATGGCTTTCTGATCAGCCAAGTCTTTATTCAGAATCTTTGGGGATCCCCCATCACCTTCATTCTAACCAAAACTTCAATCATGTGATTGGAAGTGAGTGTCTGACAATCTTTTCTCTCCCAGCTTCATAACCCTTCACACATATAGACAATGAAGTCTTCTTTCCTCTTAATTACACTTTCTTCACTAACCAGCCAGTGGTAATAACCACAGGGACTTTAGTTTTCAGCTAACACACTGGAAAAAAATCTTTGTTTTATCATCAGTTTTCTCATCTGATAAACATCAAGGTTGTAATTGTTTCTTGGAAAGCAAAGGAAAAAAATGTCTGGATGATAATAGGTCATCATATGGGTTTAATCTCAGTGCAGTATTGAAACAGTATTGAAATTTTGTATCAGAATACAAGGTTGTCACTCAGATTCCCTGCCTCGCAAGGGATAATTACAATTTTCCCAGACAAATATTGCAGATTAAGTAAAAATGATAACATCTCTCAATGACTTTGCAGTCATTTATTTGATGAATAGAACAGAACCATTTCTCCATAGGACTATAGAAATGGATTTACAAATGCTGTTTGTTTGAAAAAGCAGGTCATTTGCTGGGGCTTGGAAATCTTTTTGCCGTGGATAGACTCTGAAAGGTGTGCTAATTATGATGTGATGTGTTTTCTTGTGGTGTTCTTATGGTAGATTCACTGCCTCATTTACCAAAGGCTGGAACTACTACAGGATCTAACAAAGTTTGGGAGAACTATGTGTCTCTGACATGAGGGTGGTTTGAAAAGAGGTGGGGAGTGAGGAATGGAAGGGGGGAGGTTGATTATAGAATAGAAGATGGCAATGGAGTTTCCAAGAATGAAAATCAATGAATACAGAAATGGTTATATGGGGTTATTTTTGGTGACTATTGCTGCATGATCAACTATCCAAAACTTTAGTGGCACAAAACAACTTAAATTAGGTTCACAAATTCTGTGGGTTCAGCACTGATGGGAGTGGTTTGTCTTTGTTCCAAGATATCTGGGAACTCAGCTGGGAAGACCTAGTGACTGGGAACTGGGATCATCTGGAGTTGTCTTCACTTTGATGTCTGGTGGCTGATGTTAACTACAAACTATGATCTCAGCTGGGACTACCTTGACAGGAATGCCTGTACAAGTATTTTATACATAACCTGGACTTCCATACAACATGGCAGCCTTGGGGTAGTCAGATTTCATATAGGGAATCATAGTTTCCATTATGAATATTCCAGTGAACAAGGTGAAAGTTGTATCGGCTTTTAGGACACAAATTTGGAAAACACAAAACAGCTCTTCTGCTCTACTTTTTTAGGTCAAAGTTGTCACACCCCTGTCAGGATTCAAATGGGAGGTAGTCTTCCTGCTGGGAGGAATGTCAAAGAACTGGGGGGGATATGTTTTGAAACCATCACATTTTTGTAGTTTACTTCACCTATCACATTCTAAGGTCCTGACAAATTCTCCAGGGATCTTAATGTAGACTTTATTCAGAATGAATTTCAATCTGTTTCAATAAGTAGGTGTTGAATATGTAAATATGGGAGTTCACATTACAAAGCTTGAATTTTCTTGATAAAATGATAAAATGTGGAGAGAGACTGAATTTGAAGATCAAAGTATATAGAAAAATGCCATACATTCATCAAGAGAGAAATAAAAGATCAAGAAGTGCAGTATAAAACATATTCATTTTTCCCACTGACAACGTGAACCCCATGAAGCTTGAGGCAGAGTCTATCTTTTCCCCATCTCTATCTAAACCTTCTGCAGTGAGTGGCATGCAGGAAGTACTTAGGAACTATTTTTGGATTGATGAAAAACTTAGCCTTCATCTGACTCTAGCCCAAACTCCCAGGAGCTCAGGTACAGTTGAGGTGAAATCATAACCAATGGTGATAAATATAGACAAGAGAGATAGGTTGATGTGTCTCTGCCTTTGGATGTTGAAATGATTTTTAAGCCAAAGATGGTAGACTTTGTCTATGATGGTACAACGGGGAGTGTGGAGACCATGCAAGGTTGATTTGGGATTCACATTGGGAAAAATTATCCAACCATAGAATAGATTGAACTCTCCCTCACCATTTAATCATGGTAAAAAACACTTGGTCTCAATTAGACTCAAAAGATTCATAAGGTAGAAAAATTGGTGGTTTAATCCCAACTGCAGCAGAACCTTGAAATGAACAATTAATGATTGAAGAGTCTGGGATTTAGATTTAGCATAATTTATTAAATTTAGCACAACATCAAATTTAGCATGACTTAAAAAGAAATTTAAGGACCCAAATGATGGGAAATAAAATGCTGTGTAAAATGTGTAAAATTTCCTCTTCAGTTTTTGGTATTTAAAACCTTCAAGAACTTAGGGCACAAGTAGCAATATTGGATTCTTTGCACTCTCTCTGAGCATAAGTGGGAAGTCTCCTGACCTGGTAGTTCTAGCAGTATCAGGATTGCATGGGAAACTACTCAAAATGAAACTTTCTGTGATCTTCCATTTCTAAGTTCTCTTCTAACTCTAAGGTCCTGTTTCATCATACAAATTCCATGTGATCATAAACTCCTTAAAGATAGAGACTATACCTTATATTTCCTTGGTTACTTACAAGGAACTATACTTCTGAAACACAGTAGATTAATAAGAAACCATGGATGTAACTCCAATGTTGGAACATCTCAGATGTTCAAATTTCATCTTCAAATTACAGGCATAGACAACCATTCTATTTCTTTCCCGTCTTGGGCCATGCCTGAAGCTTAAGAATTAATCATATAGGATCTTATTCAGTTTTACAAAGTGGATCTCACAAAACTGGCGGAGGGCAAGTCCTTAAGAGAATCGAGCCCACGTGAAGAGTTAGCACTCTTATTATTTTGGCATTGGTGTGACATATGACCAAATTGTTATTGATTTTTATATTATTCTTAAAGGAATACATGTCTCAAAACTAAGTTCTCATTTAATTGTCCTATACCTGGGTGACAAATGCTAATGATCAAAGTGGATGATGTTACCGACTCACAAAGAACTACAGAGGTAACTTAGAGATCCTTCCTTTCAAAGGTGTACCAACAGACTCCAAGAAGTGAGAGGCTCTGCCCAGGGTCACACAGCTATTAATGGCAGATCCAGGATTAGACGTCAGACATTCTGACTTCCAGAATAGAGCATTTACCTGATGTTAGAAATCCCTATGCTACAAGGAATGAGGTACATCTTCATTTAAAAATTCTAAGTGAAAGTAAATGTCATGTTGTTTTTTAGAGTTTAACAACATTGCTGTATGCAAATTGCACTCTTCTATTCAGAAGATCTGGCATGTCTGGATTAATCTTCTCTATTGTTACTTTAAGTAGAAATGACTAGTCATGTATTTCACTAACTGAAGCACATTGAATGGAAAATAAAATCACTGCCCTAGAGCCCTTTCTGACACTAATGTATGCATGTTTATCTTTGCCTTCACATTTTACTAGACAGTTGCGTCTGTGTAGACAGTTGCATCTGTGAGGATGCTTATAAAAGTGATTTCAAAGAAGAGCGCTATACTTATAGCTCTAGCTAGATTTGACTCGTGATTGTTTAGTCATAGATGGGATGAAAGGGCCTGTGGTTACTGTTCATAAACTAAACTCTAAAGTGATTAGTTTGTTCCATGTTAGTACTAGACTTTATGGGCACTAAGAAGGTACCAAGGCCAATAAAATGACTTTCTTTCTTTGAAGATCCTACCATTTCAGATGTTATATTTATTTGAATTAATTCATTCAGTGAAGGGTTTTTACAATGACAATATAGTCTATTGTGTAAGAACACAAGTGTTAGAGTCAGACTGAATTCTAAGCCTGGCTCTATCTTCATTTGCTTTGAAGTTTCAGGCAAGTTTCTTATCTTCCCTGAGCCTAACATTCCTCATCTATGAAATGGGCTATATCAGTCATAAGGATTCAATCAAAGGACGCACTAGTCTCATAAGGATTTGGCCTTATCAATTATGGAAGCTGGTAAACAGTCTCTACAGGGCCCTTGCCTTCCTGTTTGATGCTGCTACTTGAAATGACCAGGGTAGGCAGGTGGATAGGTCAGGTGGAAAAGAACAGGACAGGTTGAAATCCATACACCATGAATGGAAGCTCAGCAGCATCAGTCTAAACCTGTGCAATTCTCACAGACTCCAACTTTAATGAAATGGAATCCTGCAAGAGAAGCTGAGTCTCTTCATCACACAGCTAAACTCACACCTCACCCAGTAAACGGTGAAGCTGAAGGAGGATCCAGAGTATAGTGGAGCTTTTGTAAACCCAACATTTGCCCCAAGTTAACAAGGTGAATTCAAAGAACAGGGCTTGGGAACATGAAAACAAAATGGCAGCCTCTTCAATTCCACCTTTAAAATTTGGAGTGAAAAGGTATCTCGGCCCATCCTAACCAGAAATACACTGCAAGAGGGATTCTGGGAAAAATAATTTGGCCTAATCAGGAGGACACCCCAAAAAGCCAGCACATGAAGCTAACAAGAGCACCACTCTGTAGACTCGTTATGAGGATTCCACAATTGTGAAACCAGGCACAATATGTAGTGATTACAATGATGACAACATGCGGTTCCTACTATGAACAATAGACTATTTAAGGTATTGCAGAAGCCAGAAATACATGCCCATTGGCTGTTCTCAAATTCCTTACATTGTAACACAAGAGACAACAAATGCAGATGAGACATTATCACTTTAACAAATCTCTGCAATTACAATGTCTTGGGAATTGGTCTGTTCCAAATGGGTCAGTTTGGGGTGGGGGGCTTGCTCTTTAAAAATTGAAACCCTTTCTTACTTTATTCATTTTCAATGAACATCTTTGACAAATGCATTTTACATTTTCTGTCATCTTATATGGGATGAAGGAACCATTTAAGCTTTCCTTTATGACTCAATCATCACTGGCAGCATCAGTTATTGTATTGCTCTATAATGGGGCCAGTTGTATTTGGGGCAATTTAGGCTGATGCTAAATGGCTCCATGATTGATATTGTTCTCTCTTGCTCTCAGCTGGCATTTTTCACTATTTTCACTCTTTTTGCTTATGGCGGTATCTATTCCTTCTTGTAATTTGCTGCTTCCAAATCTGCTCTAGATTGAGAAACCAGATAACTAAGCTTGTTAAGACTGTGTGCCAAGTACAATAAAATAAGCCAGGATGAGCGCCTGAGCCAACTCATTTTGTTACATTTGTTTTCCCTTTCTCAGGAACAATGAAATTTCAGTGCCCAGTAAGTAGTAATCTTTTCATTGTGTTGGTTACTAAGTAAAGAATACCAGGATACTTCAATTCAAGATGGAGGCATTCCTGGCAAGTGAAGCCATGTGGTGCCCTAGCTCTCTATGAACAAAAGTTTGCCCAAAGCCCATGGATAGAGGCACTAGGAAGATAGGAGGATCACATGGCAAGAAGCAGTGTAGATGTGTTGTTCAAAAGGACAAAAACACTAATTAGAAAGGAGATTTGCACACCCATGCTTATTTCAGCACTGTTTATAATAGCCAGGATGTGTAAACAACATAAATGTCCAAAAACAGATGAAATTATCAAGAAGATGTGATCTACATACATGATGGCATAGTACTCAGCAATCAAAAAAGACAAACTCATGCCTTCTGTAGCAACATGGAGCTAGAAGGGATTATGCTAAGCAAAAGCCAGAAGGAGCAGGATAAATACTTTATGATTTCACTTATATGTGGAATATAGTGATGCAAAACAAAGGGTCAGACAAAGGCAAACATTAAACCAACCCTGGAAAACTGACTGTAGATCTAAGGCATACTGAGAAGTGTGTGTGTGGGGGAGATCAGGGTAGGGGGAGTAGTGGAGAGCACAATGGACTATGGTGGAGGTCTATGGGTGCTTTGGTGATAGGTGAACTACAGCAACCACACTTGAGGCAAGAAATCTTATACTGTCAAAAAATTAAAGATGTAAATCAATGACGCGTTGTTAAAAAAATAAAACAACAAAAGAACTGTTGTTGGCATTTGGAAATGTCATCACACTGGGGGTAGCAGATTAGTTCAGCAAGGCCTCACCTACCCCATGACATATTAAGTAATTTGAGATTAATTTTAAATTTTGATCTTATTTGATTTCTAAATTTTGTCATTGTGAAAGACCCATAGGCATAGGAAGTTTATCTATGGGCACTGGAGTGTGTGTAACTCCAGCATCATGTGTGTGCGTGTGAGGGAGCATTTTCTTTTGACTAGTAAAAACAACTCCACTCTGTCAAATTTTTCTGATTTCAGTTTTCTGCTCTCTCAATGCTGCCTTTCTGGAGTCTCCTTCACCCTTCACTCTTCTCATTGGCAGAGTTAACTTTGGCTTTGTGACCCAGTGTTACAAGTGGCCAAGAGGAGGACCAGGCAGCACAGGCTTGACTCTGTCACCTTACTCGTGGGATGACCTCAAGCGAGTTAACCTCTCTGTGCCTCAGTGTCCTTATCTGTTAGACAGAGATAATAAATGTATACCTGCTAGATAGATACTAATGCAACAATAAGGGTTAGGTGAAGTAATACATGTAGAGTGTTAAGAGCAGTGCCTAGCAAAGCACTTCCAAGTGCTTCTTGAAAGTTAGCTATCAAGGGCCTCCCCGGTGGCGCAGCGGTTGAGCGCTGGGTTGCGAAGCTGCCCGCAGCCTCTGCAGCGCCGGTTCGATCCCCGGCTGCTCCCCAGCCACTGGAGGAGGGTCCCACATGGCGCGCAGACCTCTCCTGCCGCCCGCTGCTCCCCTCAGCAGTGTACTTCGGTCCTTCTGCCTGCTCTGCTCCCCGTTCTGGCTCTGGTGAATTCTCTCACCCTCCCGCGCTTCTGACTGTACCCAGTGCTTGTATGAATAAATAAAAAAATAAAAAAAAGAACCCTGCTTTAAAAAAAAAAAAAGAAAGTTAGCTATCAACATAATGGCTTTTCTGTCACTTCAGAACCTCCAAGCTTAAGAAAGGAATGGAGGGGAAGGGAGGAGAGGCGAGGGGAGTGGGGGGGGGAGGGGAGGGAAGCCACATCATGAAAATTAATACTGTCATTATAAAATGTATTACTATAAATCAAATTCATTTGATTGTGTTTTTAATTAACTTCAGAGGAGGATGGCCATCTCCATTAGTGTTTGGCAGAATGCCTGTGTTTGGGATGAAGAAAATATAGTGTGTGAATGTGTGTGTGTGTGCGTGCATGTGCATGCACACACACCAATGCTTTCACAATCAAAAAATGAGTTCAGTCATCAATTCAAAATTCTGTTCAAAGTGAAGTTACATTTGCATGACAACACAGCATCTGGTAATTAGAGTCATGTCTGAGTGGCAGAAAGTAGAGCACTCCTGGACCCAAACACCAGTGTCCATCCCACAGAGAGCACTGCATCCTATTTGCATTTTCAGCTCTAATACGAGTTCTGGAAAACAGAAGGAACACCCCTAGGGTCTAAACAGATGATTGAATGAGTGAACAGAGGAAGGACCAAACAGGAATACTCTGTAGATGGTGAGAATAAGTGTCAAAAAGGAATAAATAAAATAACAAAAGATGGGTGGAAATCTGTATTCATCTCAAGTTGTGTGTGCCAGTCCAATCATGTGGGTCTCACCATTTTGACCCTCCATGGTAACTGCAAGAGCTGACATAGTAAGAACGATGGTGGGACTGAGTAAGTGGTGTGTGTGCATATGTGTGTGTGTGCATGTGTGCACCTTTACATTAATGTGTGTGAATGTGTTCACCTTTTACTTCAGTCCAGAATGGAACAAGTGAAATTAAAGGCCCCTTTTGATCTGTCACTCATACTATAAGAGTGTAGACTCCATAGAAAGGGGAGATTCCAGGTTCCTTGCCTCACCTAATGAAGGGTGTTGC
Organism: Talpa europaea; assembly: GCF_964194135.1. Lineage (NCBI taxonomy): Eukaryota > Metazoa > Chordata > Mammalia > Eulipotyphla > Talpidae > Talpa > Talpa europaea. The sequence continues at coordinate 94,637,021 of NC_140074.1, forward strand.
TGAGAGGTTGGGTGGGGGGTAAGCAAGGGAAGGGGCTTGGAGAACTTAGAAAACATGGAGGAGACACATGGAGCAGAGAGATATGTGAAGAAGCCAAACTTGTTTCTTGGCCTTGGACTTAACCAAGGAGTTGGGGGACATGGAAGGAGACAATTGGAAGAGACATGGGTGACAAACCTGAGAGGCCTTTTATCTTGACTTGTACTTTGATTTTGCTCTTTTCTTTCCTACTTGCCTGGTGCCTTCTGCCCCTTTCCAATGGTTTCGTGGCAGAAGGTGCCTTAGACCTGTGTGTGGCAAGCTTTTGTGCCTTAGCAGCCCTGCTTTGGGCCAACCCTGTTTGGCTGGCCATTTATCCACAAGGGGGTGGGAACTTTGGGTGTTTTATTGGGAAACTATTATCCTTTCTTTTCTCTCTCTCTGTTATGCAACTTAATTCTACTAAATTCTTTCCTATTAAAAGTCTTATGTACTAGAGTATGCTTTGTCTTTATGTGGCAGATGGCAGAACCCATTTAGAGTGTACAAGTCTGGGATACTCAGGGTGCCCCTCAGTTTGCCTGCTAACAACACCAGGCAGATTATCTAATTGCTTCCTTCAATATCAGTTCAATCTTTCCCTAACTAGGACTGTTCTGTGTTCCTTTAACTCAAAAGGGGGTAGCAGTTCCTCTTCTATGTGACTACTCACTTCTTATCCTCATTAAAGTCTGAAGATTAAAGTAAAGGAAGAGCCAGCAAACTACCTTGGAGGCGGGCTTAATGATCATTGTGAAAGATCTATAAAGTTTTGCTCTTGAGTGGCACAAGGGTTAGGTCGCAGCACTATCAAGCTATCCATGGCCACTGCAGCATGAGTTCAATCCCCGGCCAGGGAACTAACCACATGGCACAGCAGACCTCTCCTGCCTTGCCCACTGCTCCCCTCAGCAGTATATTTCAGTAGATCCCCGTTCTGCTCCCACTATGTCTTTGGTGAATCCTCTTACCTTCTGTGCCTCTAGCCTACACCCCAGTTCTTGTATGCATAAATAAAAATAAATCTAAAAAAAAAAAAGGTTTGCTCTTGAGAAACTGCTAGAGATTCCTTACAAATGTCACTGGTAACTGGTTCTCTCCTGGGGACTCTCATCAGCTCTTCTAAGCCTGGCTTTTACCCCATGTAACCTTCCAACAATCCCAGACACAAGATAAAGATAAAGAGCTCCCAGTGGACATGCATTCCAGATACTTCTTACCTTCAAGTTTTTTCACCTCTCATGCACTGTCATCCTCTGGAAATGTGCATTGGATTGACAAACACGAATGTCACTTCTTGCCACAGTTGTTGTTTGTGTGCCTACAGTGGTACTATTCCTGGCCAACCCTGACCTCCTTGTCTGTGCTATTGCTAAGCATCAGCAAAAGTCTGCTCCAGGGGCCTGCTGTGAATCTCAATCCCAGTGCTCAAATGGGTAATCTCATAATATAAAGAAGGGAGAGAGAAGACCTACATTTGAATCTCTCTGGCTGGGGAGAAGACTGCCTTTTCCTGGGCCAGATAATTCTTAGAGATGACAAAGGGCTCAGCCAGGATTAAAAAATAAAAGAGTTCAATCATCAGTTCAAGATTCAAAGTGAAATCACATTTGCACGATCAACTACACAGCATCTATCAACTGGAGTCATATATCAGTAGCAAAAAGATGAGCCTTTCATATATAGACTAACCAGTGCAGAGTCTTCTTCCTCTGAATGGCCTGTACCCCAGGAGGCATTATTCTTCTATCCTAGTCGTCCCAGGGCTGGGTGCCAGGCAACCAGGCATCAGTCCTGGGAGTCAGCACTGCCATAGGCACACAAACAGGGAGTGAGGATCCACCTGGAGCCCAAGACCCACTCAAATTTTTCAAATTAGCTAGTGTTATTTCCTGACCTGCCTTACCCTTCTCACAGCAACCCCAATAAAGCCAGTGGCCTACTGATTGGGAAAAAATCTTTGCACTCCATCCAACTGATAAGGAACAGATCACAATGATATACAAAGAACTCACATGGCTCAACAAAAACAAAATAAACAATCCAGTCAAGAAACGGGCAGAAGAGCTCAAAAGACATTTCTCCAAAAAGGAAATGCAAATGGACAACAGGCATATGAAAAAACGTTCAACATCCCTTATCATCAGGGAAATGCAAATCAAAACCACACTGAGATACCACCTCACACCAGTGAGAATGGCACATATCAAAAAAACAAGCAACAACAAATGTTGGCGAGGATGTGGTGAGAAAGGAACTCTCCTGCACTGCTGGTAGGAGTGCAAACTGGTCCAACCATTGTGGAAAGCTGTCTGGAGCTTCCTCAGTCTACTAAAAATGGAGCTACCATAAGATCCGGCAATTCCACTCCTAGGTATCTACCCAAAGGACACAAAAACATTGATTCAAAAGAGCACCTGCACCCGTATGTTTATTGCAGCACTATTTACAATAGGTAAAACCTGGAAACAACCCAAATGCCCAAAAATAGATGACTGGATCAAGAAGATGTGGTACATATATACCATGGAATATTACTCAGCATTCAAAAAAGATAAACTCATGCCATTTGCAGCAATGTGGATGGAGCTAGAAGGAATTATGCTCAGTGAAATAAGCCAGAAGGAAAAAGAAAAATATCGCATGGTTTCACTTATAGCAGGATTATGGGGGAACCAAATAAGGCATCAGTGTGAAAAAATAGTAACAGTACAAAACACAACAAAGCAAAAACAGACAATTATAAACCAGAGACATCCTGCAGGGGAGGAGGAGGGCGAGGGGTGAGAGGGAGGGAGGGAGGAGCACAGGGGACTGTGGGATGGTGCTCGGGTGACTTGGGGAAGGAAATTCTATGGGGACTGAATCTGAGGGGGTGGGGGGAAGTAAATATTGTCTTAAAAAAGGTAAAAAATGATAAATGTTAACATTAAAAAAATGAAAAAAAAAATTAAAAAGACAGTGGCCTAAATCTGCCCCTCACTCCTCTTTCTGCCCCCTGACCCAAATCTGGGGTTCCTCCAGTGACCTCCATGGTGGGCCATGCATCTGATTTCTAGTGAAACTGTGAACAATATTAAGCTCTGTTTCAATGACCTTGACTACTTGGTGTCATGACACCGTCACTTTCATTAATGGAGACTCAGACAAAACACATCTGTGGGCAAGTCACTTAATTTCTCTGAGTCTAACCTGCCTAGTGGAACATGGAACCAGTGGGCTTTCCCTCCTGCAGTCACTAGAAGGATCAAAAGAGGTAACATGATCCTCCCAACACTGTGCCTGGCCCCTGGAAAACCTGTTCCAGAGCAGATGCTAAATAACTGTGGGTTCAGTCCCTGCCTCCCCCCGTAGCAAAGCTTGCTGTACTTTTTCACACCATAGATCCTAGAGAAGTGATGATATTACAGCACACGGGACAGCAAGGTGAGTAGTTGAAGCCAGCGGCTCCAGCTGCCCAGCCTCAGTTTATACCATGTACTGGGAACATTGGTGCAGTGGGAAAATGGCAGTTGTGGATCTTTCCCGGAGAAGAGCATGGAGACAGGGCTGCCTGCACATGAATACTGAGTCCGAGCTGTGTGACCTTAGAGTCCCAGGAACATTTCAATAAACCGTGCGCACCAAAACTGGGACAGGTCTTGTGTGTGGTCCAGACCCAGGCATATAGTGAGTACTCCATACCTACAAACTGTCTTTAGCTTTCTTATTATTCCCATTTTCCCAAGTTTGAGCCAGTTGTGGGGTTAAGCAATTTGCTTTTCTGTCCACTTCTTTCACGATACCGTGCCAAATTTTCCTTTTGCGTGGGTTATTACCATCTCTGCTAGATCCCTTCATTCTCTGATCACTTTCTGATATTAAAGAGTCCAGCTGGAAGGGATCATGCTCAGCGAAATAAGCCAGAAAGAAAAAGAAAAAATACCGGATGGTCCCACTCATAGCAGGAATCTAGAAAACCTAAATAAGAGACCAGGAAAAAGAATAATTATAAGAAAGAAAAAAAATCAAATCAACAAACAATCATAAACCAGACACACTATGGGGGGGGCAGGGAAAGGTGGGATTGGGGTCAAAATAAGGGGGGTACAATTGTATGGGGAATATAAAAATAAAAAAAATTGTAAGATCATACAAAATAAAGTTTATGAAAGTTGCTTGGAAAAAAAAAAAAGAGTCCAGTGGGAGACTTTAATTCTATTCCAATTTGTCCTCACCTCTTTGACCCCAGAACTGGGGAGTCAGTAGACTTCCCTTTCAAGCTTCTACTTCCTCCTCCTCTGCTCTGTGGGGAGTTGCATGAGGAGTGGGAGGAAGAAGCACATTTTTTAAAAGGTGCCCTGTGCACATTTTTCTAAAGGCGCTGGTGTTGCAGGAGCTCTCCCTCAGCTGCCCTGGTGGCTGCTAGTATTTCTCTGAAAATGGGTGGGGAATGTGTGAATCCTGACAGAGAAGCCAGGAGGGGTCAGAGGAGGGGTTCTGCTTTGGCTCACTTCATCAGGGCTTACCTTAGTCTGTTCCTTTTGGGACACCTAAAAATCCTTGTTGCATGGGGATCCCTTATGTCATTAGTCTTCCTAAGCAGGGAAATCACAAGACTACTTAAGCCTGAACCCTGGATACCACCACAGTCTTGCCGAGACAGAGAGGGAGTGCCGGCCACGCCTTTGCTTCCTGTGATTTCCACTTAGCTACACAATGTAGTTTTGCTTCCTCCACTGCACCCCCACAACTTCCCAGGGGCACAGAAGCATAAGCTTCAGTTTTGAAATGGCTTGATTTATTTCTTGAGCTTTGTCAACACACTTTTCATCCCCTCCTATGTTTTTATCATTTCTTTCTCAAGCCCTTGTATCTCTTGCATTAGCTTTTGTTTCACAGAGAACATTGTTTTATTTCATATCAAACTGGTTGTAAATTTTATCTGCTCTAGTCTGTAATATCTCCAAGGGCTGTCCTCCGTGATGTTCCTCATTCTCTCCCACTCACCATGGTTGACTTCATGTTTCTGGTGCTCTTCCTAGGGTGGCGTTTGTTCTTCTAAGGTGAGCTTGTGATGACAGGGAGGGATTGCAGGCTTGAGCTGGGGTACTGAGCAGCCTAGAGACTTGTCAGCTGTCCCTAAGAGCTTTTTCTCCAGCATTTTCTCCTGCCATAAACTGCCAGAAAGTGTCCCCAGTTGCAGGGAAACTCTGAACATCACAGTTACTTTCAGTGGGGGCGGCTTAATCTTTGACTTACTCCCACAGATCAGAGTGTAGCTTTTAATCCTTTCTGTCTTTTGGAAATGGACCCTGATAATCTACTGTTTACAAAACTGACAGGCCTATGTCATTGCATACACGGTCTCATTTTCCCACCTTCCCTCGTGCTAACTTTTAGGAAAACTCCTTCAGCTACCCAGGGACCCCTAGCTCACTTTTTTAAACTGTTAAGTTACTTGGTGAGAAGTCTGTGCTCTGCCCACTCCATCCAAAAACCTCAGAGGCAAGAGATTCTTTCAACATCTTCCCTCACCCTGGACTGACTTGAACTGTAAGTGTTAGTCTCTACTCGTTGATTGTGGTTTGAAGTTATGAACATGTCTAATGATATACTTTATCAAGTATATCGTTTCCTTCTCTCTTTCTCATTTTCTGTTGTTTTCAGGTATCTTCAAAGAGAGAAGAGGAGAAATTCTCTTTTCTGGCTGTATGAAAGCTGCATACTTATAAAAAATTTAATCTACTCAGAGATATAGAGAGGAAAAAAGGGAAGAGGCACATAAATGTCTACCCATTAACATGCTATTTTTGGCATACAGAAATAATTAACAAAATTCACTTTTAAGGAACAGATATGCAAGATAGGAAACCTTATCTTGTAACTTCTTCCTTGTCCGCACAAATAAACACAGAATCTCTGTGAATGGATATATATACCATGTACTCCATTTTTCTGGAAGTGGGAACTCTGATTTACTTGTCATCACTTGGACTACCTTCGGAAATGTACTTCCAATTTGGTCCATTGGCAAATTCTTTCTGTTCTCTCCTGTTCCCCCAAATCAGAACATAGATCTGACTGTTGATTCTTACAGTACACAGTGGTGTTATTTATACCTTCATAATATCAAAACCTGCCCACCAGCCTCACTTTTGTGCTGAATTATATATCACTCTGTTTGAAGCCACCTTGATATTTGCATAAAGCCTACTCTATGATGCTCTTCCTAGTACTCTTTACATGTCTCCTGGCATGCTTTCTTGCATACATCAAATCACTGTGGATCAAAGCTATTTTGTCACATGAAAAAGGGGCAGAATGACTGACTGATATGCTATAGGAAAAGTAATTCTACTCAACTCAGAAATTTTAATGGATACATATCCACATTTTCAATATTAAATAATTCTGATATGAATTTTTACTGAATCAATTCTCCCCAAAAGAGTGCTTTAAAAAGCATGAGTCTTAGGCTAGATTCCTCTAGTGTCAGATCCTAAGACAAGAACTTGAATACAGGTGGCTTATTAGGCCAGTGCTCCCAGGAATCATAGCTAGAGGAGAATGGAGTCAGGAAGAAGAGGAAGTAATACAAGGTAAATTAATGAGTAGATTCCTCCTCTGGGCAATAAGGACTTAGTCCCACTGGGGTCATCTGGGAGACAATATGGAACATGTCCCAGCCAAGAGAAGGACACAAGCATATTTGTCCTCCAAGTCCCATCTGTCATTGACTGAGGACTGACTTGGAAGTTGGAAACTCCTCACAATCTGGCCTGCCCTAAATAGGTTAAGAGAAAACTCTTAAGTGGAGAAATACCAGTGCTTGCTGTCAGTAACAGTGAGTGCCAAGAGGGTACTGGGCAGGAAACCCAGAGTATCTGTTGATTCCTGGCACTCCTCAGATCTCATAGTCATTCTGTCTTATTATTATTCTTCAAGGAAATTGTAATCAGCAAGAAGATTGGACAGACAGACTAGATTCTCTGTTGCCATGGTTGGGCTTGATTTAGCATCTCCTTTCTCCACTTCTGATTCCAAATACAAAGGCTGCTAGTCCACTTGAAGTCTCAGCCAAAGCCTCAGCTAGTATTACATCCTTAAGGAGTCTGAGCCCTGGATTTGCTAGATCCTTGTAAAGCTCTAGTTGCTGCAATTGTTCAATTCATGATCATCAAGAGGCATAAAAGCAACAGGAGATGTCCCAGTGAATCTCGGGAGTCCCAGGCAATTCTTCCTACACTCTATTACCTTATGATAATCATGATCAATTACTCCTGCCAGTAGTCAATCCTTTCTTTACCTGATAATATGCTAGTGGGATGAGTCCAAAAATAGCTAGCTATCAGCGTTAGCTTTATATTCAGTGGAATACTCCTGGTATACCTATTGCCTCCAAACTAATAACAAATACCCCTAGTCTAGAATAATGTTAAGTTGTGGGGACAGGTAGCACAACTTCCCCAACTGGGTATCTGTTAGTGGTATGAGAAAAGTTATTTCTACTCCTACTCCTTGAATTCTGAACCCACATATATATTACCTCTTGAAGAAGTGCACTCAAACTCTTGAGGAGAATCATCAGTAAGCAGATCCATTTGCTGTGACACTGAGACCATTCTAATATTCTATAATATCAGCCACTTCTAGATGAAACAACATATAATAAGATATGATCCTAAGATCATGTGCCCATTTACACAAATCCATTGCCTTTAGGAGGGTCCCTTGGTCTTAGGTGATGTTATTCAAGATCCCATGTTGCAAAGTCAGACATTCCATGGGCCTTTGGATGGTGCTGCTAACAGAGGCATTGTGGTCAGTGCCTCTATACCTAGAATGTGTCCCAGTCCTAAAAAGGAGGAATAATTGCTATTTCTGAGAAGCATTCTCAGAATCAACTGGATATCAACTGGTATTTGGCCTCCTGAGAACCCTATGTGCAATGCTGGACTCTGCTGTTCTTAAGTCAGGACACTCAACAGCAACAGTAACTAATTCAGTCCTGATAAGAGGAGGACTTAAAACAGCAACAGTTTGTACTGTTGGATTCATGAATAACCTTCATTCTGGCTCCTGGGCTCATTTTGTGGCTCTGGGTGGCTGAGGACAGAGCTTGGTTGAAATGTGCATACCATTCCATCCACCTGGGTCTTTTGCATCCTGTCAATGGTAGATAATTTCCAGTGGTCATTGTCATGAGACACAGGACCCATGTACTTTGTGCCCATTCCCATATGTCCATCCACATGTCCCTTTCTTTCTCCATGTTAGTTGCTTATGTTCTTTCAGTCTTGTTCTCCCCAGACCACACCCCCAATCCCTGATAATCAGCCAAAACATTGGTCACTACCAAAGAATCTGTAGAGATCCTTTTCTCAGGCCACTCCCCTTTCCACAAAAAAATTTGATGGCCTGCTGAATTATTCTAAGCTAAACCCCTAAGAGGATTTCCTGTACCACTATTTAACAGACACCTTTGTGTTGGATTACATGTGGTGGTATTCTTATATGTGCTCATACCAACAATCCCTAACAATGCCCAAACCAACAATTTACTGAGCCAATCCCTTGATTCAGTAAAATACAATGCAATAACTACATACAAGAGCCTACATATGTGTCAATCTGGATCAGTAACAATTTACCTAACAGCTGCAATTAGATCTACAGTTTGGTTACATTTATAGTCCTTTACCATAGTCCTTTACAATCCATCTGATTTTTGCAAAAGCCATACAAGGAAATTAAATGGAGCTATGGGAACCACTACCTTTGCAACCATTAAGTGTTTTAGTTGTGTGCGTAGCACTAGTTTCTGCCATTTTAGCTGAGATGAGTTATTGCTTCTAATTTACTATCTTTGCCAGGACGGTAAGCAGTTTTAGGGGCATCCACTTGTCCTTTTCTGCTATAATAACTTTCACTCTGCAGGTCAAGAACCTCTAGCTGCTAAGTATATTCAACTAAATTAAGCACTCAGAAACCATGAAAATTGTCACAGTATGGGATGCAGACTTGTTGGACATTTATGAAGTGGTTTTGGGCAAAGATTCCACATATCATCTGGATTTCACTTAAACCCTTTTTTTTTTAAATAATAAATTTTATTTTTATATTCCCCCATACAACTGCACATGCCCCATTCTGACCCCAATCCCTCCCCTCCCGGCCCCCACCCCCAAAAAAGTGTCTCTGGTTCATAGTTTTTTGTTGATTTTGATTTTCACTTTCTTATAGTTATTCATTTTCCTGATCCCTTATTTAAGTTTTCTAGATTCCTGCTATGAGGTGCTTCTGCTTCTTTGGTTCTTTGAGTGTCATCTCAAATTTTGAATCTGATATCCTCTGAAATATCTGGGTGCTTGCCCTTCTGCAATGCACAATGTAGTGTACACTGTATGAGTTTTTCTCTTTCTGCAACAGATTTCCAAAGATCTAGCCCTCCTAGTTGATATTCTAATATAGCTGTCCATTGTGATTACCAAAACCATCTTGCTTCTGAGGGTTATCAACCACTACTTTGAATCTGCGATTCTGGAATTCTATCATTCCCACCTGGTTCTACTACAGCAACTGCAACTATCAACCATGTAGAGGCTATAGAGGAAGTTACCATTGAGCATCTCAACAAGGTTGGCCCCCTTTACTAGCACATTCTCTATTACTTTAGTGAAGGTGCTGTCATTTGGTCCCTGTCAGAGAACATAGACAGCAAGTAAGTTTTCTGGTCTTCCTTTAAAATCCACTCTAATATGTTTGCCTCTGAGCCAATTGACATCTTATTCAACACTCCTCCAAGGTAATTCCAGTATCTCTGCTTCATTTTCTGTAGAGCATCATCATTGCCAAGCTTCAAGAAGTCATTCCAAGAATTTATTTTGCCCAACTCCAAGTATCCTCGCAGGATGTTATATCTAGAGCCATTGGAAAATAAACCAATCAACTTTCTACTCAGTCTTACAGTTCTGTGACCCAACATCCTCTAGAGTGGCTATGCTCTCTCAAAGTGTTCCAGTACACACAGTCATGTTCTGAAGCTCTTTTTGGAAAACAACCACTTTCTTCTCTTAAGTGGGATGGCGCTTCACTGCTTGAGTAATGCTGACTCCTGACCCTCATTATTGGTCTTAAAATAATGAGAGAAAGCAGAGGCAGATGCTGAGAAAGGCACTTTTTTTCTTTCAGGAAGTCACATTTTCTTATCTTCAGGCAATAAGGCTAATCTCCTCAATAAATGGGAGATGGCCACCTCTGTGGATCCATAGAATTCAGAGGTGACTCATTCAAAGGTCGCAATAATAAGCACAGGAAAATTCTGGCATGAGCATTTTGCCCCTCTCAAAATGAACTCCCGTGCCTGATTTCCAGCATAGTCTGCCCTCTGACTACAGGAGGTGGATACTTTCTAATCTTCTCACCAGGCCCTGCATTGAGAATTGCTTGACCTGAGTCTGTTATTTTCTTCCTGTAGCACTTCTATGGCAGCAAACAACATCCAACCCCATAATCCTTATAATTGCTACCTTGTCTGTATTCAAACACCAGAGCTATTGCATAAGCATCTCCATCCTTTCCAACCTATTATTCTATCTAAATAAACCGTGAATGAGAATTTGAGTAAATGTGATTCTGTAACATGGTAAATATTTTGACCATTGTCCCTTGATATCAGAAAGGAAAATAGGACACTTTCATCATTTGATTGGAGAGGAAACCAATTTCAGAAACCCCTCCTGGGTGTTTGCTACCTAGATCACTTATCAAATACCTGGACTCAGGATCCCCCAAAAAACATACCTGGAGACAAAAATTTAAGTTTAAGTGAGCCTTCTAGGGAAGTGAGAAAGGAGACAGAAAAGTGAAAAAAGCTTACATTATTGTGCAATTTGCTGCTATAGGGAACTCCGACTCAAAACTAATAGGAATCTCAAATTTGTCCCCTCTGCAAAGAGCAAGAAACTTGTACTGTTTATCCCCGACACCGCTCTATGTGTTCCTCCCTATGTTTTCCTGGCACCATCGGCAGCCTGGCACTTTTGACGTGACTTGTATGGGGGTTGAAAGAAAGCCATAGATCAGGGCCCAGCAAACCTTAGCCTGCAAGTTAATTCCAGTCCACCTCCTCTTTATATAAATGAAATTTTATTGGGTCACATTCATTTAAATTTTGTCTATGGTTACTTTCACACTAGTAATTGTGAAAGAGATTGTCTTCTGAACCCTAACGCATATGCTATCTTGTCTTTTTAAGAATTTTTAAAAAATTATTTATTTATATATAGTTTACTTCATTGTTCATTTTTGTACAATATTTACTTTCTCCTCTTGGGTGTAGTCCCCATAAAATTTCCACCACCAATTCACTTGTGCACCATTGCCATAGTTCCTTGTCTTTTACAGAAAAATTTTTGCTGACTCCCTTAAAAAATCACAGGTGCTTGCAGATAGGATGGCATTGGCACATGCCTGAACAGTGAGTGCTGAGGTGGAATGGGTGGGCAATTGTAGACACATACTATAATATACTCACTGCACATTTTTGGTAGTCATTTAGCTTCTTTCCCAGTCTCTGTTTCTCTAAAATTAACCTGCAAAAATTAACCTTATATGCCTCCCTTTGCTTACTTTTTTGCATATTTTTCAATTTTTACAGCTTTATTATTTTTTTTTATTTTCATGCCTTTACTTTTATTCTCTTTTTTTTAAATAATAAATTTTATTTTTATATTCCCCATACAATTGCAACCCCCCCCATTCTGACCCCAATCCCTCCCCTCCCGCCCTCCACCCCCAAAAAAGTGTCTCTGGTTCATAGTTTTTTGTTGATTTTGATTTTCACTTTCTTATAGTTATTCATTTTCCTGGTCCCTTATTTAAGTTTTCTAGATTCCTGCTATGAGTGAGACCATCCGGTATTTTTCTTTTTCTTTCTGGCTTATTTCGCTGAGCATGATCCCTTCCAGCGCCATCCATGTTGCTGCAAATTGCATGTGTTTATCTTTTTTGAATGCTGAGTAATATTCCATGGTGTATATGTACCACATCTTCTTGATCCAGTCATCTATTTTTGGGCATTTGGGCTGTTTCCAAAGCTTAGCTATTGTAAACAGTGCTGCTATAAACATAGGGGTGCAGGTGCTCTTTGGAATGGATGTTTCTGTGTCCTTTGGGTAAATACCTAGGAGTGGAATTGCTGGATCATATGGAAGCTCTATGTTTAGTAGGTCCAGAAATCTCCACACAGCTCTCCATAGTGGTTGGACCAGTTTGCACTCCCACCAGCAGTGCAGAAGAGTTCCTTTTTCTCCACACCCTCGCCAACATTTGTTGTTGCTAGTTTTTTTAATATGTGCCATTCTCACTGGTGTAAGATGGTATCTCATGGTAGTTTTGATTTGCATTTCCCTGATGGCAAGTGATGTTGAACATTTTTTCATATGCCTGTTGGCCATTTGCATTTCCTCTTCGGAGAAGTTTCTTTTTAGCTCTTCTGCCCATTTTTGGACTGGATTATTTTCTTTGTTGTTGTTGAGTCTCATCAGCTCTTTGCAGATTTTTGTGATCAGTCCTTTATCATTAGTGTTGTGTGCAAAAATGTTCTCCCACTTGGTGAAGTTTCTCTTTGTTTTTGTTATTGTCTCTTTTGTTTACAGCTTTATTAATGCATAATTGGTATACAAAAACTGCACATATTTAATGTATGCACTTTGCTTAATTTGCACTTCTCTATATACTTATGACATCATCACCACAATCATGGTGATAAACATATCCATCACCTCCAAAATTTCCTTGTGTTCCTTTGGGGGGGGGTGTGCACACACATTCAGAGCACTAACATACTACCTTCTTAACACATCTTTAAGTGCACAATGCTATATTGTTAGCTATAGACACTATGTGACACAGCTGATATCCAGGATGTATTCATCTACGTAGTCACAACTTTATGCCCACAGGATAACATGTCCCTATATCAATCTTCTCCATGCCTGGGAAACCACTATTCTATTTGTCTCACATCAGTGGAATAGCTTCCATAATACTTAAAAGTAGAATATTAGGTTCAAGTGTGATGTATAAATTTAGATTAAGGAGTATGGCCAGAGGAATCTTCCAAATTAAACCTTTTACATTCCCTGTGTAGGATTCCTGTCGCATCAATAATGCTAGGTGTGAGTTTTGCCCACAAGGTAGAAATTTGGATCTATGAGTCTGTGGTTGACGAGAGAAAGCTGGGCTGGAGAGAGAGATTGGAAAGCTGTCAGCATACAAGTTGTAATTAAAGTAATAGGAGTATTTGAGATCTCTCAGGGGAAAAGATATGTAAATTGAGAGGTAAAATGGGCAGAGAACCTAAAAAAAGAATGCTTAGGGACACTGACATTTAAGGCTTGGATGCAAGAGAAGAGCAAACTCAGAAAATGAGGAGTGCTGGGAGGGGGTGGGTGGGCAAGGAGAGTTCCAGAGCAGTCATGGGAACAGAGTGACTTCTCTGGACTCTTTTTTTTAGATTTTTAAAAAAAAGATTTATTTATTTATTTATACAAGCACTGGGTACAGTCAGAAGCGCGGGAGGGTGAGAGAACCCACCAGAGTCAGAGCAGGGAGCAGAACAGGCAGAAGGACCAAAGTACACTGCTGAGGGGAGCAGTGGGCACAGCAGAAGTCTGCACGCCATGTGGAACCCTCGGCCTTGCCCGGCGGCCCGGGGATCGAAATGGCGCTGCAGAAGATCAAACCGGCGCTGCAGAGGCTGCGGGCAGCTTAGCTGCCCAGCGCTCAACCGCTGCACCACTGGCGAGACCCTTCTCTGGACTATTGATGGTAAGAGGTGGTGGCTGGGGGGAATGTCCAGTGGACTTGGCCACCAGGGGTCATAGTGACCTGGGAGAGAAAAGGGTTGGTGCAGAGGAAAAGCAAAATGTGGGAAAGGCACCTGTGATGTGAATATAGAAACTGGGAGACAAAACATGTGTTTACATATTTTCCAACATATTCACCAGTTAAGTGTTGGAGGAAGATGTAGAGTTAATGAAAAGCTTTTATTTTTGGAGCAGATGGGGAGGGGCTTCCATACACAATATCACCTACTGACATTCTATGATTTTATTTAACATTTTATTTACTATTTCAATGAAAATGATTTCCACCAACTCCAACCTGAGCCTTGTTTCTGTCCAAGTATCAGGAAATACCTTCCTCCTTCTGGAATTCCCTTCCCTAGGCCTTCCTAACAGCCAGGTTTCCTTTTATCAATTTTCTTTTTTAAAGATTTATTTATTTATGCATACAAGAACTGGGGTGTAAGTCAGAGGTGTGTGTGTTGGGAGGGAGGGTGGTGATGAGAGGATTCACCAGAAAGAATGGGGAACAGAACAGGTGGATCTCCTGAAATATACCGCTGAGGGGAGCAGCGGGCAAGGCAGGAGAGGTCTGCTGCACCATGTGTGTTGCTTCCTGGCCAGCTGGGGATCAAATTCATGCTGCAGTGGCTGGCAATAGCTTGATAGCACTATTTTTAACCCCTGTGCCACCAGGGAGGCCCTCAATTGTTTGTTCTCCTTACAGAAATTTAATGCATCCCCTTGTGGTCAGTGCTGTCAGGGAAACCAAGAGCATCTGATTCACACAACTGGACAGCTGGACGGTGCTGAGTGCCTGCAGAAGGGCCAGGCCATGGAGAGGGCCTCACCCATAGAGAGAACTCTTCTCTTCCTGTACTCTGCCCTGTGATTAAGTTAAACACTTTAAGATCTGATCATCAGTTATTTAACAAACAAATCTTGAGTGCCTACTATGTGCATAATCATCTCCTTGAGCATTCTCCCAGTACCAGAAGAGCGAGATTGTGAGAGGTTCTAGCATTAGGCCATCCATCTAATCCTAATTCTGTTATGTAGATTCTCAGAATCAACCCACATGTGCAGTTGGGTCATTAATTCAGTCTCTCGCCAACCTGGTTATACACTCTGGGCCCTGCTGCCTTGGTCAGGTGAGAACAAAGTTTGCACAGATGCTCTGTAAGACAGAGCTTAGAATGGAGATTCCAAAGTCCCCCTCCAGTCCTCTCCAGTATTTATCAATGTCTACTTTTCCTAGCTGGAGTTACAGCATGGATCCAGTTTTGAAGTGGACCTGTGATTCTACTCTGCCCTGCTTACAACCACCACCATGTTTGACCCCAGAAGCCCTTCCGGGCAGCCCCAAGGAGACCCTCACCCACACCATTCTTTTCCATCAATTCTGGCACAAGACAGACGCCTTGATTTGTCTGAGCTCCGGTACAATTTGCAAAAGGCTGTGATTTTGTAGGAGTTGAGACTGTGAGGCAGCCATTGTTTACTGGATTAGAGCCTTGGCATTCCTAATCACACCCAGCCTCGGGCTTCAGGAGCATGAAGAAACCCTATTTACTAGCATTCAGTGGGCCTCTGGGTGTTATTTCAGATGCAGAATAATTAGCAATATGCCCAAGAAGCAACAAAGCCTTGAATGGTATTTAGTGACAATTATTCAGCCAAACCATTGCTTACTATTATAAGGGCTTATTAGCACCAAATTGTTTCGATAGGAAGTGGCATCAGCAATAAAAATAATGGCTGCAGCTTGCTGTGCAATCCCAGAGTCAGCAAAAAGGGGCTGGAATGTGTGCACATCTCTTTTACATCCCCCAGAAATTCGGGGGACCTGCTGGGATGTGTTGGCAGCGACAGGAACTGACTCAGGTGGCTCAGGGTAGAGCCGGTGAAGCTGTTCACTGTGGAATCACGTGCTCTTAGTTCTTATTCATGCATATAATAGAGGGTGTGGGGTGCAGCCTCTCATATACCTTTGCCCAGGTCCTTTGGGGCAAATGATAGAACACTGGGGGGCATGCTGGCATCCCCTACTCCATCCTCTTTACATCTATACCCTAGAGATCTAGAACCTGAGAACCAGAAGAGATTCATAACAAAAGCCAGCATTTTACAAATCAAAATAATCCATGCTCTGAGATGTTGTTTAAGTTACATGAGGTGACACAGCAGGGCTGAGATGAGAACCTGGGCAAGTGAGGTAGATCCTTCACTTACACATTTTGGGCAGCTGGGGTGTGCCTTACTCTCTGCTCTACTATAGTTAGAAACCATACTCAGGGAGGAAGTCAGTTCTCCAGTCCACACATGACTTGAATACATTGTGATGGCATTTCTGTGGGTGAAATAGATGCGAAGTCAGGCACCTAGAAGTTTCTCAATTAACTTAGCTCAGCTTCAACTCTTTCTGTCTTCTCAGTTGCATTTTATTCCCCACATCGGAGCTGGTAGGCAGGCTTTTGTTTTCATGTCCAATCCAAGACCAGTGTACTTTTAGGTTGTGGAGATTACTCTGAAATCTAAACTTTCCTTAGTTCTCTAACTTAACAAGACTCACCTTGGGAATAAGGGCAAAGTGTTATAATATAAAGATTTAGAATTTATATAAATAAGAAGATTTATATAAATAAGAAGAGGAAATGTAACAGGGATAAACATAAATCCTTCTTTATATATTGGTTTAAAAAAATGGTGTAAGCCTAAGAAGGGAAGCTATGTGACAGAATTCTTGGGAGTTCTGGTAATAAGTACTGTGAGAGTCAGTGTCTTATCCACCTAGTAGCTACAGCAAAATGCCTAAACTAGGTGGTGGAAAAACAGACATTTGCTTTCTTCTCACAGTTCTGGACTTGCAAAATCGGGGCACCGACATGGTTGGGTTCCAGAGAGGTGTGTCTTCCGGGTTTGCAATGGTTGTCTTCTGCCTTCCCACTATGTGCTCATGCAGCCTTTCCCTGGTGTGTGTGTGTGTGTGTGTGTGTGAGAGAGAGAGAGAGAGAGAGAAAAAGAGAGAGAGAGAGAGAGAGAGAGAGAGAGAGAGAGAGAGAGAGAGAGAGAGAGATCTTCTAATAAAGGCACTAATCCAATCATGAGGACCCCATCTTCATGGACTCATTTAATCTGATTGTCTCCCAAAAGTTCCACCTCTAATACATCAAATTGGGTGTTAGGGCTTCAATCTATGAATTATGGGTATACACAAACATTTAGTGCATAGTTAGCATTCTCAAACAACATTTCAAAAAGGTCCAAATGCAAGCTTGTATTAAATTCAAACAACATAATGTAAAGAAGAAAGGGAGTAATCAGCCACTCTAACTGCTATAGGTGAGCTTACAGCTGAAGCAAATGGTTTCCTCACTTTACAAAGCCTTTGCTAAAATAATATTTGTGGTGAGGATCAGTTCCCTGAAAGTAAGTTACCCAGATAAACTATGTGGACTATAAGAAGGTTTTAGAAAAAAAACATAATAGAATATTTTCTTAAAGAGAAGGAATTGTGAATTATAAAGTGAATGATAAAGGAGATTTGATTTTTTGATTCTTCAAATTTTTAAAATTTAATGATCAAATTTTATTTGTCATTTATTTAAAAAACTATATTGTGAATTATGGTGAGATTGGAACTCCCTATGCTCATGTCCTCTATCCCAGAAATACTACCTGAGATTGGGAGGGAGTGAAAAGAATGGAAAATGAAACAGTACTACGCAATCATATACAATCTATTAACTGCCCTACATCTGGGGAGAGGTAGATTGAGAGCTGTGGATATACGTATGTAAGACTGGAGGGAAGAAACTACAATTACCCTCTCTCTCCACCCCCCAAAACACCACCATCTTGGTCCCACCAGAGGCAGGAGAATATAGACAGGAAAAGCAGAATGATTATAATCACTGATAGCTAATTATTCCCAGAAATAAACAAGGATATAGAAAGACAGGAGACAAGTATATGAGAAAATACATAAGACAAGGTCCTCTGAGAAATCTAGATAATCAAAGGGAAGAAAAGGCACAAGCAAAGATTTAGAAGAATTAACAAAGACTGTAAATTCTCAAACACAAGAAGAATGACACCCTCCCCCAAGAAAACACAAACAAAGATTATATAGGGAAACAAAAGGAAAAACTTTAAAGAAAGAAAATCTAACCAGATATAATTAAGAACATATTGATATTTTATATAATTTATTGCCAATGATATAAACTTATCCATTAAAAAAAGTGCTTAGATTGTGGGAATCCAAGCTCCAGTATTGCAGAAGAATCTCATCTAGAATAAAGTATATATTGAAAAAAGGCCTAAGAGAAGTGATGGAATAAGCCATTTATACATGTGAGAAAGAGCAGTCTCCGAGGCAGGAGGCTGCTGGGATTATTCCAGAAATAGCCTGGAGACCAGTGTTGCTGGTGTAAAGTAAGAGAGATGAACTTAGAGAGGTGGTAGAGGGTAAAATAATCAAATATTATTGTGAAATTTTTGGCTATTACTATGACATGGCAAGTCTCTGGAAACTTTTTGATGGAGATCTGCCATACTATTACACAGTTTAATAGCACCACTTTGTCTGCTACATAGAGAATAGGTTCTGGGCAATAGGAAAGAAACCAAAACCTAATAAGGGACTCTTGAAATAAACTGTTATGGTGGCTTAGACCAGGATGGTGATAGAAGGGTTGGTAAGAAGTAATTAGATTCTAAATGTTTAGTGACATTAGCACCAACAGGATTTTCACAAGTGGAAGAGTTGGTCTTAGCTGATGAATAGTCAGCTTATCTACAATCACTGGAGAGAAGAAGTAGTTCTGAACATAGTTGCCCAGAGGTACATAGAAGTAATGTTGATGGAAGAAATGGAAATTTTACTGAGCACTTTTGAAATGAAAAAGGAAACAAGATCACTAGTGAACAGCAGGATGAAGATGAAGGTGCTAGAGGTTTGAGAAGAGAGGAAAACATTTGAAAGGCTCTTATAAGGAAATGCAAATTAGGGAAATATGGTATCATGACTGGTCAACAGTAAAGACATGTTTAAAACTAGTGATCATTAATTTAAAATGAAACTAATCAACATGCTTGTTCAATAAACCCCACTTAATAGATGCAGGCATGGAGTGGGTGGAGAGTTTAATTTAATTAGGGCTATGGATTAACCAGGACAGCCTGATGAAGTAAGAGAGGAATAAAGGTTATTATGATAAACCATGAATTTGAGTTAGGTAAGGATGACAGTAAGAATCAAGAGAGTAAGGAATAATGAAAATAAGTGAGGGAGATGGATGGATTGACAGTCTCTATGGAAATAGGATTTTTGAGTTGGGCACTAGAGGGGCTAATTTGGAAAGATAAAGGCAGTAGTTGATGAGCATCATAGAAAATTAATTTATGGAGCTCTTTATACCCATCAGACTGGCAAAATGTATATACACACATACATACACACAATGGAATACTATTCTGCTATAAAAAAGGATTAACTCTTGCCATTTGCAACAATGCAGATGGCACTGGAGAGATGAATGCTAAACAAAATAAGTCATAAGAGAAAGACAAATACCAGATGGTCTCACTTACATGTGATATATGGAGAAACACAAATAAGGGTCAGTCAAAACCATGCATCAATAATGAGCTCTTAACATCTGGCTGCAAAACTGAGGCAACTAGAAGGAGTGGGTGGCAGGATGGAAGTATGGGAGGGAGGGGACCAAATGGAGCGTGGTGGAGGATTACTAGGCCCTGGTGGCGGGCAGTGTTTGAAGATATGCATTTGTGGCGGTTTGAACCCCCAAAGAAGCAATAATGTAAGTCAATTTTACCTCCATACATAACTTAAAAAATAGTCCCAATTAATAACCTCATAGTGATTTAGGAAAATGTAGTAATCATAAAACAACCAAACTGCATTATAAAAAAATTAGTTATTTTTAAAGATGAAATCTCTTGGGAACATATGATGGCTAAAATTTGAAGTTCAGTTAAAAGTGTATCTCCAGATCACAGAGCAACAATCAGAGATAAGGAAAATCTGAGTAAAAAGATAAGAAACATCAAAAATAACATGGATTCAAGACTCATGCCATCCAAGTAGAGCCCCAGAAAGGGAGTATAGAGTAAATGGACAAAAATGCATAGAAATAAAAGCATTTCCAAAATTAAAAGAGATGTGTTAGTGGATTCTGAAGGGCCTTCCAAGTGGAGAGGAACATATAGGAAGAAAGAGCCACATTAACACACCTCATCTGAAGTTCCAGAAAGATGCAAACACACACATCACATGATATTCCAGAAAAGCAAGAGTAAAGAGATAATCTTCAAAGACTTCAAAGGAAAAAAATGTCATATACAAAAAGATCAAAATAGTCAACAGACTTATTAGCAGCAGTCAATATTAGAAGGCCAAGTTCTGGAGGAAAATTATTATGAACTTAAATTCTATGATCAACTATATTCTCAGTCCAGTGGAGATGGAAATGAAAAAACTTTCTGATTTGCAATTATTTATCTTCTGTAATCCCTGTATGAGGAAAAAAAAGAGTATCCCAGAAAAACATGAATGAAGTTGAGGAAAAAGACATAAATATGAGAAATGGAGAAAGCTGAAGAAAATAAATTTCAGAATAACAGCTGTGCAAAATTTAAACATAAATACACAAATGTCAAAATTAAACATAAATATACAACAAACTCCAAGAAGGATTTATTCAAGAAAGAAAATGGAAATTAATCAAGCAATAGATGATTAAATGACTGGATGATTATAACAACATGGTAAAGAAAGTACCATTTCTCTAAGTGAGAAAAAGAAAGTCAATTAGAGATTGCGGGGAAAGAAAACATTAAAACAGTTACCATTCAGATATGAAATAAAATAAAATAAAGCATAATTTTAAACTATTGATGAAGTAGAAGGAAAGATCCTCCACTTGATCGGGGTGCTATAAGCTTTGTGGCATTAAGCATGTGGATCTGTATCTGTCACTACTCCACTTGAAGGAAAAATCCAGAAAGATTTATTGCAGGGAATTGGATCAATGCAAACACATGATCTACTGAGGCAGCTCCAAAATGCATAGGACCCAGCTACCAGAAAGCCAAGTTTGTATCCCTGGGTGTGAACTGAAGCTTTTGTCCACCGGCAGAATCTTCTTGAAGGAAATCTCAGCTCTGTTCTTTAGAATTTTCAATTGATTGATTCAAACCCATCCAAGATTATCTAAGTCAATCTACTTAATCAACAATCTACTTATTATGGACTTCAAGCTCATCTATAAAATACTTTCAAAGCAACACCTTGCTTTGTGTTTAATTGAACAACTTAGGACTATAATATAGCCAAGTTGACACATAAAACTAACCACAGCTTGGAAAGAAGGGATTATAATCCTAGACCACTATCTGGCTCTTCAATAAACAAACCTTGCACATTCCTCATACTATAAGTGCATTTGGTCGTTTTTTAGCTTTCATAGCTTTCAGACAAATTATGTCAATATTTTGCAGAGCTTAGTGTAAACATAATCAAGATGTGGAATATAGATATACAAGAGCATTGAGATGTGGAAATTTAACTGGGATGAGGGGACTGCAACCAAGTTGGGAGGTGGTTAAATAAATTATGGAATAACCCTATAATAGCATACTATTCTATGCATAAGTTAGAAAAAGGATATATCTCTCTGTCTTCTGTGGGAATTCCCAATTACATTGTTAAGTGAAAAAACAAAGTAGAGATCAATATCCTTAGTGTGCAAAACATGTCCATATATAATTTTTGGGGTTATACGTATATAAAAAAATACACACATATTCATATGTATATATGTGTGTGCATAAATCTATATATGTCTATACATGAGCACATGTACATAAAAGCTTTAAGTACAATACCCTGGAAATATTTTTTTTAAGATCAATTTATTTATACAAGAATGGAGTACAGGCCAGATGCATGGGAAGGTGAGAGGATTCATCAGAGACAGAGTGGGAACAGAACAGGCAGACTGACGAAATACACTGCTGAGGGGAGCAGCGGACGAGACAGGAGACAGGTCTGCCACGCCATGTGGGGTTCTTGCTGGCTGCCTGGGATCGAACCTGTGCTGCAGAGGCTACGGACAGCTTCACAGTTTGGCGCTCAACCACTTGGGCCACCAGGGAGGTCCAATACCCTGGACACTTTTTAATTTGACTTTTTATGGAATGGAACTGGAGGTGATTGGAGAGAGAGCTACTATTTCAGTTTTGGCACCACCTGAATTTTTTTTTTTCTTATAATGTACATGCAATACTTTTATTACAACTTTAAGGTTACCAGTGTTATGTGGGTGTTAGGTTTAAGAAACATTTTCATCTTGTTTCCCAGGTTAAAAAATTTATATAAACGAACAATTGTTACATGAAATGTTTACGGCACACTTACTGTATGCGAAGCAGTAGGTGAGACCTGGTAGTGCAAAGGTAAATAAGAGCTTCTCCCTGAAGGAGTTCCAACTCCAGTGGGAGATGTTTGTATTCAATGTCATAAAATATTGAATGTCATAAAATATTGTGGTGTGAGGACAGAAATCAGCGCAGAGTGTGAGGAGAGCACCAGTGCTCCCATTTTGCACCTGGAGAATGTCAAGCATTCCTTTTGGGGGCGATTACATAGAGCCTGGGGGAGTGTGACGTGGAGGAGAGACTATCAAGTGACTAGCTTTGAACTTTGCTCTCTGATCTATAAAATTGTCATTAAACTCTTATCCCACAGGTTGCATGCAGATGAAATGAAATCATAGCTATAAAAAGCCTGGCATGTGATGGCATTCAAATCCAAGTGCTTTCTCTTCCTCTGACTCATACCAGAAGCTGGGAAATTTCCCCAGGTAGAGGGTTGATTTTTTTCTAGGATAAATAGCAGCAAAAACTCAAAATCACGCCTGACATGACTGGCTAATCAGAGGCAGGACCACGGCACAGCTCTCTGGACACACAGTTCGTACGCTTTGTGTGGTATCTACAGAGACATCTAATCATCTCCAATTTTCTCTGTGTTGTAATGGGGGCAGTGAGAGGTGGTATGGGGGTGTGGAGGATCACAGAGCAGAGTCTATAGGCTGTTATGCTTCTTAAAGTGTCAAGCTTCAAGTCTGCAGCCAGCAGTTCACCTGTAATCCAACAACCTTTGGATATCTGCTTCATGTTCCACCTCACCTGCCCTCCTCCATGTTGGCATCATTTAGTCCATGGGAGCAAAGGCCTCTGATTTTCATTCTGAAAATGCTATGAAGGTGTGCTATCATCATTATCATGACATATTCATAAAAGCGAATGTATTCCAATTGTGCATGTGTTTTAAGAGTTCAAATTTTATGGGGAGGGGTCATCTGTGCAATCAAGAGGGGGTTTCTTATCTCTAAAGGTGAAAATTCCACTCTCATTTTATAGTCACTATTTGTACAGAAGAGAATGGGACCTTCAACAATCAAAGATGTCTGAGTACTTTTAAATTCTTAAGGAATTCTGAGGGTAGAAGCTAATGAAATAATTAGCACTGCACTTCTGAGGGCAGTCCCAGACAAGCTACACCTCGGAGCCAGCTGGGTGTGTACACAAGCTAAGTTGACAAAAGGGGCTCTTCAAACACTCTTGCTAATCAGCTAAATTACAGATTACCCTGTGGAGAGGCGTTCCAAATGAATGTTATTTAAATGTTGTTGTACATTACTACTGCTCTGTATTAGGGTTAAATTTTAGCTATACCTGCTATTAAACAAAAAGACTATCTTTTTTGTTAAAAAGTGAGTGAAGATTGTGGGGTACTTCTGCTCTGTATTGTTCTTTATAAAATTTAATTTCTGGGCTTAGCTATCACAGAACTTTATTTGGTAGAACATTTAGGAGATTAATCTACCAGGACTTTGATTACACCTATTCTCTAAATTGGGCACTGACTATACAGAAACATTAACAAGTCAAAGAACAGTTTTCTTTTCTTTCTTTAGAGAGAGAAAGAGTACCTTGGTCCAGGAGATCTGTGATCCTTGGAATCTAGGTTATTATTGTTAATTAGTGAGCTGCATGTGAGCATCCCTCCTGCTGTATATAGGAAGTAAGCTTCTTCATGGACTTGAGGAGGCCAGTGCTGTATGCACACAGGATCAAGAAATACTTATCATCAGTAATAATACTACCACTCTCTGCATACTTCCTATGTGAGAGCACTTTGATAATTGTTGCATGTTATTAGCTCATTGTATCCTCTTAACAATAGTTTGGAATAAGTTGTTATTATTCTTATTGTGCAAATAAGTAAATGAAGGCTATAAGAACTTAGCCATGCTGCCACCATGAGTAGTATATTAGCTATCTCTTGTTCCATAGCAAATTGACCCACAACTTTAAGACTTAAAACAATACTAAACATTTATCATCTCACATAATTTTTAGGTCAGGAATTCATGAGTGGCTTGGTTGTACTGCTGGTCCACGACCTCTCACAAGGATTTAGTCAAGATGTCAGCTGGGACACAGTTATCTGAAGCTTTGACTGGGGCTACAGGATCTGTTTCCAAGATAGCTCACTCACATGAATGGCTGGTGGGTGCTGGCTTTTGGGAGAAGCCCCTGGTCTTTCACTCTGTGGGCCTGCATTAATATTTTGGTAACATTGAAGCTATCTTTCACAGAGTGAGTAATCCAAAAGAGAGATTAAGTGGAAACTTCAATGTGAGATGAATGAGATATTATGAATGGAAGCTACATATGTGAAGAGGAGAAATAAACCAAGGTAACCTGAGTCTGCAATTGAAAAAAGGTTGATAGCAGAAGCCAGAGTTGGAACTGAACATTAGACTGGAGCAGACAAAGGAATGCCATCACTTAATTGGGATGCTATTGAGTAAATTTGAGGGTAAAACCAGAAAAGGTCAAAGAATTCTCAGGGCACCAATTATACACTGCTGTTAGTCAAGTATCACATTGACCTCAGAATCTAGTTCTTTTCTCAGTGTGGATTTATTTTATTCATTGAAACCATTTGGCTTTCTTACAGATAAAGAGATAAGAGAGATAGACATAGAAAGACTTGGTTTCCAAACATTTCTCTAGACAGGGTATATCCATTTGAATAAGTAGGAAATTCCTTAAAGTCAAATGTAGTTATGCCCTTAAACAAGATCTATTTCTTTTCTTTTCTTTTTCATTATTACCTACTATTTAAATAAACTCAACTTCACAAATCAAATGCATGAAGTGATCCAAGGTATCAGTGTGCATCCTTGCACCACTGGTAGGAGATATTTAGTTGTGCAAGGCATTGCCTGTGTTCAAGAGAGCTTACATTTATTTGGAAAGAAAATACTTATATGAGGAAATCACTGCAAGTAACTCTACACAGTGATTGTTTGAGTAGGTAATTGTTGCTCCTAGATAGTAAACATAGAGGGAAGACCAAGAGATGTCTGAGAGGGCAAAAATTGAAGGGAAAGAATGGGAAGAGAAGAGATGGCCAGGTTTGCATTGGTGTCTTCATGTATTGTTTGAGTTTCTGCAAAAGCAAAGCCTGAGCTGCAGCAGTTTATTTGGGAGATAACCTCAGGAAACAAAGATAAGGTTATAGAAAGAGTGAGTCAGGGTAGGAGCCAATAAGGGGTGCATTACCACTGCCGCAGCTAGAGGGGAGTCCTGCTCCTTGGGGATCTTGGAGAAACATACAGGATGCCTTCTTATGTTTCCTATCTGAAGGATAGGAGGTCCAGCATTGATGAAGAGGCTGTCAGCCCCCATTGGTTGAGGGTTCAGGGTTAAGTCCTACTTTCTGTGCCAGAAATGAGCTAAATGGACTTCTATGCCTTCAAATAAAACCCTAAGGCAAAAGAATAAACAAATGCCATAACCTGCCCTTGATATGACAACGAGCCTGGCATTGCCCACCACAGCTGTGGCTGATATCAGAGGTGGATGGAGATGTGGTAGAAGGCACAAAAACCATGTGCTACAATCAGGAGAGAAAAAAGAAATTTTTTTCCCCTGAACCCTCAACTTTATTATCATCACCAGAAAATTATCATAAGGCCACCCCTTTGCGAAGGGAAGCTGGGAGGTGAGAGCAGTTTTAGAAGGGTGGTCTGTGGGGAAGAGCAGAATCTGTAAGGAAGAATGGGAAGGCATATTGGGCAGGCAACTAGTGTGGTCTATTCAGTGTCCTGTCCACTCACATAGCCACAATCTTCCCCTCCCCTATGAGGATCTGAACCTCTTGCCCCAAAGATCCATGATGCATGTAGTATGGGGGCAGTTATAGTAGGAGCCACCATTAAATTTTCCACCAGCAACTAGTCCATATTTCACTTTGGTGATGCCTGTGCCCGCCTGCCCCATCCAGTGTGTGCCAACCAGATAATCCACATTTAAACAACTTTCAGCAACCCTCTTTCACAAATTTAGCTTTTGTATCACAGTCTTTGAGGAGAGCAGGAGGTAAAGGATGGGGCACCATGCTGACAAGCCAGGAAAAGGAATAAGGTGACAGTGGGGCTCTTTTCACTCACTTTTGCTACTTGACTTTCTGGCCTAAAGAATATCCCTGGATTGTCCTCCCCTGGTGGCATAGTGGTTGAGCGCTGTGAGGCTGCCCACAGCCTATGCAGTACCAGTTCCATAACCGGCCGGCCAGCGAGGGTCCCACATGCCATGCAGACCTCTCCTGCTGCACCCGCTGCTCCCCTCAGCAGTGTACTTCGTCCTTCTGCCTGTTCTGTTCTCCGCTCTGGCTCTGGTGAATTCTCTGATCCCCCTACGCTTCTGACTGTACCCAGTGCTTGTATAGATAAATAAATAAATCTTAAAAAAAAAGAATATTCCTGGATTGAATTGTCCTTGGAAAGTGAGAGTCAGAAAAGAGTTTTCTTAAAATAAGTGAAAACCAGAAGTCAGACATGGCCTCTCCTTTTCTTCTCATTCTCTGCCTGGCTTTCCTCCAAGAAAGAATCATCAAGACACTTGCAACTTGATTTACTCCTTTCCAGAAACTTCTAACAAAGGAAAAAGGTGTAAAATGGGAAATTTAGTCCCATCTCTTACCCATTACTCCAGTTCCCTTCTCTGTGGGGAAACAATCGTGTGGAGGCTGTTACTGCTGGTGGCCATGGTAACAGAATAATTGACATACAGTCTGAAAGTCATAAACTTAATGAAACTATAGTTTTTATTGCACTTCACCCTCATCTCTGATTAAATCAGATCTACATAATGTGAAGATATTAAATTTCCATGTTTCTCATTTTCTCTCCCCTGCCAATAGGAAGAAAGCTCTGTTGTGAGGGAAGTCTGCCAGTGGGCTGGGAACATAATTGCTCTAAATTTTGCTGAAAAATGTCTTTTAATAATTGGTGCTGGCTGGCCCACAAAGCAAAGCAAACTTTTGAAATGGTTAGATTCTGACTTCAGAGATACAGTTGCTTTCCCCTGGCTGGTGGAGATTTTCTGGAGGTATGGAGGGGGTGCAGAGAAAAGCAAGACATCAAAGGTGGCTCCTTATCTCAGATACAGTTTATGCAAGAACTGGTTCAGAGCACTGGTTTTATTGCACTTCACCCTGTGTGGGACCTGGGGACCCGGGAACACAGGAGATCCAGTGCCTGGGAAAATGGTACTCATTGCTAAAATGAGACAGTCACCTGGATTATTTCTCCCTGCTTTCTTTCCTTCCTTCCTTCCTTCCTTCCTTCCTTCCTTCCTTCCTTCCTTCCTTCCTTCCTTCCTTCCTTCCTTCCTTCCTTCCTTCCTTCCTTCCTTCCTTCCTTCCTTCCTTCCTTCCTTCCTTCCTTCCTTCCTTCCTTCCTTCTAGATTTCTTTATTTATTTATACAAGCAGTGGGTACAGTCAGAAGCATGGGAGGGTGAGAGGATTCACCAGATAGTGGGGAACAGAACAGGCAGACTAACAAAATACACTGCTAAGGGGAGCAGCAGGTGTGGCAGGAGAAATCTGTCGCGCCATGTGGGGCCCTCACCGGCGGCCGGGATCAAACCGGCGCTGCAGAGGCTGTGGGCAGCTTCACAACCCAGCGTTCAACCGCTGCACCACCAGGGGAGGCCCTATTTCTCCCTGCTTTCAACAAGAACCAGCAAGAATGGGGACTGGAGAGGGAATCTATGGGGAATGAAGAGGAAAATACCACTTGGCTGTGTCTCAAGCACAGCCAAGTTGGGTTCTCTGGGGTTTGAAAGTTCAATATCACTCTAGGTGTGTTTTGCAAACAACTTCATCCTGAGAGGTAATGTGATGAGAAGTAGAAAATGCTATGAAAATGTTCAGGAAGGAGCCCATAGTTCTACTGGGGGCCTTCAGGAAGGTATTAGGGAAGAGTTACCCTTAACACTTTATACATATCAGACATCCTGCAAAGTGCTGTTAAGGGAAGAAGGCTTCATCCTCTTGAATTTTATCTTAACCTCATCTTATTTTTTTAAAGATTTATTTATTTATGCATACAAGAGCTGGGGTACAGTCCAGAGAAGCAGGGGGTGAGGATTCACCAGAGACAGAGTGGGGAGCAGAACAGGTGCATCTTGTGAAATACACTGCTGAGGGGAGCAGCGGGCAAGACAGGAGAGGTCTGCTGCGCCATGTGGGTTGCTCCCTGGCCGGCAGGTGATGGAACTCGCGCTGTAGAGGCTGCAGATTGCTTCATTGTGCAGTGCTTAACCCCTTGCACCACCAGGGAGGCCCTTAACCTCATCTTAAAGGAAAGTTAATAAAAAACAGAAAAGAGTGTAACGAGGTGCTGATCTCCACAAGGGATGATTTTGCCCTCTCTCTTCCCCATTTCCTCCTCCTGAAGGAATTTTGACAATGTGCAGAGACATTTTTGGTTGTTACAGCTGAAGGAGGTGCAACTAGCATCTAGAGGGCAGAGCTCAAGGACATTGCTAAACATTCCACATTGCACAAAATAATCCCTCAGAGCAAAGAATTATCTGGCCTAACATGTAATAGTGAAGAAGCTGGCAATCTGGTCTAAAGAGAGACACACGCAGGCGGTTGAGCGCCGTGCTGTGAAGCTGTCCGCAGCCTCTGCAGCGCCAGTTCGATCCCGGCCAGCCAGCGAGGGTCCCACATGGTGCAGCAGACCTCTCCTGCTGTGCCTGCTGCTCCCTTCAGCAGTGTGTTTCAGTCGGTCTGCCTGTTTTGTTCCCCACTCTGTCTCTGGTGAATCCTCTCACCCTCCTGCACATCTGCCATGTACCCCAGTTCTTGTATAAATTAATAAATAAATCTTAAAAAAAAAAAAGAAAAGAAAAACACAGCAGTTACCAGACTATTAATGCCCTCTGAGGCCAGAGAGAGGCAGCTCAGCAGACCTGCAGGCTACATCCCCACCCCCACAATACAGATTAGGGAGGGTTGGGGCTGTGTCAGGTGAGGAGCCCAGCCCTCTGCAGGCACATCAACCCTGAGGCCAGAGCAGGAGGGGACCTGGACATTGCCGGCTGAGTGGAGAACTGCAAAGGCAGCACATCCTGGTTTCACTTTGAGTGTTGTGGATGTGGCTTCCTTGCCTCTGCGCAGGTCACAAAGACCCCAAGCTGATACAGGCCCTGCACTCTAGGGGCTTCAGTGCCCGGGGTCTCCGGGACTCTCCTTGCATCTATCATTTTCCTCTCATCTTCTTCCTCTTCTTTACTTGGGTTATTTTTTCCTACCCTCTGCTTTTCCAAAGTTTAAGCAGCAGGCGAGTAAGATAATGTGTTTAAAGTCAGGGTTACAGAGGGGAGAGGAGAGAATAGGTTCAATGTCAAGGCCTCATTCCTCCCATCTTATGAATCTACAGCAAGGAACAATTGCCTTTCACTCTCTTATGTGACAAGAAATGTAAAAAGCAAACAAACAAACAAACAAAAAAATAGACTAGCAATGAAAGTACTTGAAATTCCTGGATTTGGATCGATCCTTGATTTAATTTTCAACAAGTATTTCAGGTAGTCACCACCAATTAATAGATGAAGAAGCCATGCCTCAAAGATATTAAGGAAATCTTTCAAAGCAACACAGCCAGGAAATGATTGCCTTGGCTTTCAGTTATATAAATAAGCCAAAGATGGCCTCAGTATATTGGCCCCTCAATTGTTACTTTCTTCTTTGTGTTTTCTAGGTCATTTATTTCTCTTTCCCCTGCCCCCAGGTTGTTTATTTCTTCTCTGCAGGCTGAGACCCATTAGCTCAAAACCCCAGGAGTGCCAGACTCAGTTTTATACATCCAATTGATTTAAAAATAGCCAAAACAAGCAGATTTTTAGTCACTGAGAGCTTACTTCCTTGAAGACCCCAGAAAATCTCACCCCACATTTGTGGCAATGAACATAAGCCTTGGGCCATGAAATGCCCAAGCTGCTACAATCCTAAGCCTGGACCTTTCAGAGCAATCTGGCCGGGACCCTTCCCACTTTGTTACTGAGTGATGCCCCTAGATATAAGCCCCTCTCTGTTCATCCCTTATCCTCGGAGTTCACCTGCCCTCATTCCCTACTGTTGGGTGGCCCCTCTCTTCTAAGCTTCTGACACTCTGTGGCTTTGAGGAACTGCCCTCTGATGCTGCCTTCCCAGTAGAGTGTTGTGTGTTTACTGCCTTTGGGGCTCATATCTTTTCTCTCCATTCCCCTGAGATCCCTCAAGCTCCACTCTTTACATATTCCAAGTCAGACCTTCAGGCTCTGAGCCTTGTGGTTTTTTCACTCCACCCAACAAGGTTCACCCTAAATTCCAAGTTTTCAACAAATAGGATTATACAAAATACATAGCATCTAGGCAACATTCCCAGAGGAAGGCCATGGGTTCACCCGAAATTTAAAAAATTTGACTCAGTTCCCACAAACCTGGGAAAAGTCAGCATCACCCAGATTTCTTGTAGAGACACATTAGTAGTATTATCACCATCACAATAACAATTTCCACATTCATCCCCTGAAAGGGCTAGAATGGGGAAGAGCATCCTGAGTTGGAAATAATCAGCACATTATTAATAACTTTCTCTGTTCCAGGTAATCAATGTAACCAAGAGCTATAGAATCACACTAGGGCAATGTCCCATTTCCCAGTTCTCAGGTCATAGATTATCCCTGTGGCTAGTAAGGTTTAGCAAGGTTCCCCTCCTCACCAGTACCCACATGCATCCCGTCAATATACCCCCTCACTTAGTTCCTGAGAAAACCAGCACAAGGAACTTCCCACCAAAAAGCACCCCCACTGCTCTTGACTTGGGTTTCTGTCCTGGTTCACCAGCTGTTGGCCACTGAGCCACTTCTGTCCTTTCTGGGACCAATCCAGCCGCTCTCCTGTCTAGAAGGGCCCTCATGGGGACAGGAAACAAAGCCTTTTAGCAGAAACACAGGTACAATGGCCCCAGAGTGTCCTGAAGCTACTGGTGACTTGCAGGGGAGTGCAGGAGAGCTGTTATTTTCCAAATTTTAGCTTTAGTAGATCTGTTATGTCTTCTTAGCAAATTGCCAGCTTCAGGAAACTCGACACAAAAAGCAGTGGTTATGAATACTCTGGGCCACACCTCCTGGGGTAGCCTCATCACATTTTAGTGACAAAAATTACCTCCCAAGACATGCCACTGAAATGTCTCTCTTTTCCAAAAGGGGCTAAACCATATGGAAGCCAATTACAGGCAAGGCTGGGACTATGGCTCAGGGGCTGAGGACCTGGATTCCAGGGATGCCTGCAGGTTGGTGGAAGGGTGACCTATGGACCTTCTCCCAGTTTCTTCCTTCCCTAATCACCAGTTGCTGGTTAGGATATCGGAAGTTAATAAAGCTCAGTGACTATGTCAGAAAAATGAATTGAGTCCCATGATGACTCAAAGGACTATTTTGTCCATTATTGCCTGGGAGTTTACAAAACCCATCCTTCAGAGATGAGGTTTTGACTTTGACCAAGGTCCCACAAGTAGAGCACCCACCAAAGGGAAGTAGGGGAATTGTTGCAGGGCAGCCCCGATATAAAACAGGTTGCCTGACTGTGGGTCCTCACCGGCGCACTTAAAAGGGACTTAATACTCCACTGCAGGCACACACAAAAGGTTAATAAAAGGTTTATTCACAAGGGAAGGGGAAAAGAGGAAAATGTACAACTAAGGGAGAAAAGTGGGAGATAAAGTCTTAAATGTGTCCTACCCGATCTGCGGATCTGAAATCCCAAATGGCGCTCTGAGAGCTGGCCGCCAGCCACAACCTGTGAAGCCAGGAGGCGAGCGAGCGAGAGACCCCAAGGCCCATGTGTCTGGTTTTATACCTGGCTGCTTAACCCCACCCACCCTCAGGTCCCAGCCACCTTCCCTTTGGTGGTGATGGAATTTGTCTTTCCCAATGTCCTGACACCTTTGGGTGGAGTCCACAAAGCCTGAATGGAATTAGCTCAGGACATTCCTTTCCCCCTAACAGAATGATGGAAATCACAGTTCGGTGCTTACAAAATGGCAGACCTTGGTCTAAATCCTCACTTTTACTGGTGTAAGATGGTAACTCATGGTAGTTTTGATTTGCATTTCCCTGATTACAAGTGATGTTGAACATTTTTTCATATGCCTGTTGGCCATTTGCATTTCCTCTTCAGAGAAGTTCCTTTTTAGCTCTTCTGCCCATTTTTGGACTGGATTATTTTCTTTGTTGTTGTTGAGTCTCATCAGCTCTTTGCAGATTTTTGTGATCAGTCCTTTATCATTAGTGTTGGGTGCAAAAATGTTCTCCCAGTTGGTGGGGTTTCTCTTTGTTTTTGTTATTGTCTCTTTTGCTGCGCAGAAGCTCTTTAATTTGATGTAGTCCCAGCTGTTTATCTTTGCCTTCACTATCACTGCTTTGGGTGATGTGTCTGTAAAGATGTCTTCGATGTGCATATCACCAGTGAGAATGGCACATATTAAAAAAACTAGCAACAACAAATGTTGGTGAGGGTGTGGAGAAAAAGGAACTCTCCTGCACTGCTGGCGGGAGTGCAAACTGGTCCAACCACTATGGAGAGCTGTGTGGAGATTTCTGGACCTACTAAACATAGAGCTTCCATATGATCCAGCAATTCCACTCCTAGGTATTTACCCAAAGGACACAGAAACATCAACTCCAAAGAACACCTGCACCCCTATGTTTATAGCAGCACTATTTACAATAGCTAAGCTTTGGAAACAGCCCAAATGCCCAAAAATAGATGACTGGATCAAGAAGATGTGGTACATATATACCATGGAATAATACTCAGCATTCAAAAAAGATAAACACATGCAATTTGCAGCAACATGGATGGCGCTGGAAGGGATCATGCTCAGTGAAATAAGCCAGAAAGAAAAAGAAAAATACCGGATGGTCTCACTCATAGCAGGAACCTAGAAAACTTAAATAAGGGACCAGGAAAATGAATAACTATAAGAAAGTGAAAATCAAAATCAACAAAAAACTGTGAACCAGAGACAGTTTTTGGGGAGTGGGGGGCGGGAGGAGAGGGATTGGGGTCAGAATGGGGGGGTTGCAAATGTATGGGGAATATAAAAATAAAATTTCTTATTTAAAAACATAATAATAAATAAATCCTCACTTTTATGTATAACTTTTTAAAGGCCACTTTAGGAAGTCAGGTTTATAACTGCCCCTCCTTTACATCTTAGATGTAAGGAAGTCAAGAGCCAGAGATTAAGCAATCTGCCTCCAGGTACTGAAGCAGATAGTGGGACACAATTCTTCAGCTTCAGAGCCCCCGCTCTTTACCTCTTCAAGTCGTGACCAGATGAGCAACTGCTCTGACCCTGCACAGATATGGACAATTAGTGTACACTGAGAATATGTAAAGTGTTTTCTGCTATCCTCAAAACAAAACCTCAGATGTAATAAAAATATGCCAAGGGTGAACCAACCACAAAATTTTTTGAACCCATTAGGAAAAATAAAACCCATAAGAGATTTAAATACAAGACAACAGGTATGATATAAGAAATTCTTTTCTAATTTTTAAGTGTAATTTTTTTGTTCAAGCAATCTTGGGTTTTCTCACTATGAGTCTGTAGATGATATGAGTCCTCTCTGTAAGATAGGACACTTAGGGATGCTGGAATTTTCTAGTTTGATTATGGCATTTCATGGATTTTGAGATAGTTGAGGTAAGACATACAGTTAGTATTTACTAAACTTACCTTGTCTTACTAGTAAGACTTATTTGAGGGTACTAATAAAAAATACTAATGCCAGGCCACATTCTAGGTGTACTGAATGAGAATCTTCAAGAAGGGAAAAACTAACAACTTAGTGTCCTTAGCTATAGCTACATCCTGAGATTCTTATTCAATTGTCCTGGATAGAACTGAAGCAAGAGTATGTTTTTAAGTTCTTGGGTGATAAAAGTGCAGGCAGTGTCAATAATAATGAGCTTACCCTCTCTGCATCAATCAGTGGCGTCCTCTGGTTGGTAGCCTTGTTCCTAGCACATGCCTGTCACACTATCTTTTTCTGTCCCCAGAAAGAAGACCATAGACCAGAGTACAAAACAGATGCTGTTAGTCCTTGGATCAGTAAGCAAACATTTATTGGATCAGTATTAAAAGGGACTGTGTCCCTTCTTGGTAAAGCAGGTGAAAGTCTAGTGATGGAATAAAGATTGAGGTGAGTCCAGAGGGTCAGGCATCAAACTGCCATGACACAAAGTAAAAGGCAGGTCTCGACCTGGGAGATGAACTAAGAAATGGGACATGGTGAATATGGACTGGCTGCAGATTTCATTAACCAAAAGTCTTAGCACAGTCTCAGAGTCAGGGCCTGCATGTGCAGAGAGATGGGGCATATG
Source organism: Talpa europaea (assembly GCF_964194135.1). Classification (NCBI taxonomy): domain Eukaryota; kingdom Metazoa; phylum Chordata; class Mammalia; order Eulipotyphla; family Talpidae; genus Talpa; species Talpa europaea. Next base: position 94,671,703 of record NC_140074.1, read on the forward strand.
GCCCATGGAGGTCCAGGTCTGACTTTAGTGAGCAAAGAACCAGTGACGGTGGTTCAAGCTTAGGTGTAGGCATCTCAGACCCTTGCAATAGGACTATAGTCAGCAGCCCCCTCAGAGGGAGCAAGGCAGGACCTAGAGGGATGAAACAGAAGTGGATACTATTTAAAGAAATGAAATACTGATCAAGGAATTCCTCAATTCCCTCACTTTAAGAACAAAGTTGATTCCATTATCAGTGGCGTGGAAGAAAGGACTTGCACAATGAGTCACAGTATAGAGGAGATTGCATTTGGAAGTTTAGAGATTCCCCCCGAATATAGGCTAATTAGAATTTCCCATTGTCTGCCAGCTAATCTCAAAATGCTGTCACAGGTCTCTTTGCCAAAGACTGCTCACTAAATCTTCCTTTTCATTTGACTTATTCTTAGAAATCTCTTAATACTTTCCGTTATCAAATATGTCGGGGTTTTTCCCACATTAAGAAATTTTTCCAACACCAACTGACTATCCTACAGATTAACTCCATTCTGACACTAACCACCTGGAGTTAGAGTTGATCCGGTAGGTTAAGGGTTTATCAGGGGCTTCCCAAAAGTCAATTATTACAAACTCAGATTTGCTTTTTATAAATAACAAGACACCTTTGAGGCTCTTATGACTTAGGAAAATTTAAACGTTTTTTCTTTTTTTAAAGATTTATTTATTTATACAAGAGCTGGGGTACAGGCCAGAGGTTTGAGAAGGTGAGAGGATTCACCAGAGATACAGTGGGGAGCAGAACAGGCAGACAGACCAAAGACACTGCTGAGGGGACCAGCAGGAGAGGTCTGTGTGTATCTCCCTGGCCAGCCGGGAATAGAACTGGCACTACAAAGGCTGCGGACAGCTTCTTAGCACAGCACTCAACCTGCTGCACCACTGGGGAGGTCAAAATTTAGAGATTTTATGGGTTGGGTGCCAGGAACCCTAAATGAAGACCAAAATATATATTTCTTATTAAAAATCATGTGATAGGAAGCCACGTATAGGAAGGGTATTCCCAGTCTGCTCACATCCAGTGTACATTCAAATGACCATGTGTCCCATACCTTTCCTTATGCTGATGTCCTGTTTGGTCTGGACCATATCCAGAGGTACAGCATCATTCTAGGTCCATGTTTTGTACACTCATGTCCATTTGACAACTGCCCAAGAGCAGGTATTACCGGGAATAGTATTTTAAATGTCAGTCTTCAATTTTCTAAGCACCTTCACAAGTCTTGTAACATGGGCGTCAGGGGTTTTATACCCAGTATTGAGGACACTATTACTTATGGTTGTTATGTTTCTGAATGTGGGTGTGATACCCGATGGCATAGAAGCCAAAACCATGACACCAGCTTTTGAGAAAAGAACACATGTCACCTGGCAGGAGACTGAAGGCAAGGCTCTCAAATCAGTCTCCCTCAGACTGGGGTTTTGGGCAGTGTTTATAGGATTGAAGAACTCAGAAAATATAAGTAGTTAGAGTCTGACTTTTGCTTTCTGCTCAATCATGGTGCCACTTGAATCTGGATCTGGAACAGTAACAGATGGATCACCTCTTGGTTCTAAAGTCCATCTAACCATGACTTAAGACATCTTAGTTCTCTTTTTCATGGCTATTTTTGGTTCTGGCAATGAAATACCATCTCAAAGACAGCAAACACTCTTCTGTGCCTGTGTTCTGAAACAACTTGTCAACTTATGGAAGATCTGGGTTTTCTTCCTTTTTAAAATGGGTTGGGTGGCGCAGCAGACCTCTCCTGACTCGCTTGCTGCTCCCCTCAGCAGTGTATTTCAGTCAATCTGCCTGTTCTGTTCCTCACTCTGTCTCTGGTGAATCCTCTCACCCCCCGCAACTCTGGCATGCACCCCAGATCTTGTATGCATTATTAAATAAATCTTTAAAAAATGGGTTGGAGTCTTTTTGTTCCACTTTGCTATTCTTACAAGCTAAGCAAGCAGAAGCAAATGATCATCATGACCACCACGATTTTAGTTATTCATCATAATGACATTAAGAGGCACTTCTCTCCTGAAATATATCAGAGTCATTTGGGGAGAAATGATCTTCCCAAAGCAAATTCAAGAAAACTAACCAGACACTGCAATCCTGTGAGCCCCAGACACATCTAGCATCCTCCACTCACCATATTCTTCTGTTTGTTCTATGGGATACATTGCACAGAGTCCCTTCCGGACTTCTCCATGTTGTGAAAGAGCCTCTTCCCAGGAAGCCCCACCGCAAACTCTCAGCCACATGAGGATTCCGGCGTGTGTTCAGGCACTAATGAAGTCTCCTTGTGCAGAACTGAGTACAAGCACAGATTGTATGTGGGAGGAGATGTTCTCTCAGTGTCTGCTCTAAATGTTGTTTCCAAGTTAATCACTCCAAGAGAGGGAGATGAATGGGGATTACCTGAACTACAAGAGAGCGGAAACAAATCAGCTAACTGGGATCATGGGAGTCTGCAGGAATTTTTCTCTTGCTCTTTTTATCCCTAACTAAGATCTATGGGTTAATTAGTGGGCTAGTCAACTACTATTTGCCTGCACATCCTTTACCAACCCTTCCCTCTACTGTTTCTATGGATAGCCTATATTCTGGCCCCAACTTCTCCTCCTGTGGTCCCATCCCCTATAGGAGCAGTGACCTCCCACTGATGCTAATCTTGGCTTCCCTGTTCTACCACCTGTGTGACTAATTCCATCTGCTTTAAAGACCTCTACTTCTTTCTTGGCTGATGGAGCTGATTGAGTTCTTAAATAATACCTACTATTTTAAAGCATTTACCAACTAAATCTTTAATTCCGATAACTTTCTTCATGATGTGGGCACATATTGTCCCCATTTTATAGATATGGAGACTAACTAATAGGGAGGTGACATAGTAGGTTAGTGGTGGAGCTGGGATTCAGGACAGACTGTGACTTTTATCCTTTGAACCAAAAATAAAAACACAACAAATGAAACCCACACACAAACAATATCTTGATTCACTGATTTTTAAAGCAGGGGCACATTAGGGTAGTATTTCTCCAAGTGTAGCTCCTGGACTAGTGTGTTAGCATCACCTGGGAACTTGTTAGAAATACAAATCTTAGTCTCCACCCTAACCCTAACTGCTGCATCAGAAATGGGAGGGGAAACACTGTATTTAAAAAAAGATATTTGGCAAAGTTTAGGAACCGCTTAAGAACATGGTTCTATCCTTGGATGTTGAGGTCCTAGAATAATTCTGGGGCCACTGTAGTTCCCTCCCTACCAACCAAATGATAGCTTGTTTGCCTCCCCCTCACTCCCCTGCCTCCCTCAGCTCCTGTTCCACTTGGTGCAGTTCCTTTAAATGGCCGCGCATATATCTCCATCATGGGCAAGACCCTGTGGTGGGAAGAGTACAGTTCCCCAACGATACTCACCTCCTAATCCTAGGGAACTATGACTATGTTATGTTACATGGTCCAAGAGATTTAAAGTTTCTAATCAGATGGCCTTAAAAAAGAGTGCATATACTGGATTATCCAGGTGAGTCCAATGTAATTACAAGAGTCTGTAAAGGGACAAAGGTAAGAAATGAACCAGAACCAGAGAAATGGCTGGTTTTGAAAATGGAGGGAAGGGACATAAGTCAAAGAATGCAAGTAGTCCCTACAACTTGAAAAAGACAAGGAAGCAGATTCTTCCTTAAAGCTTCTAGAGGCAAGGGAGTCCTGCTGATCCCTTGATTTTAGTCCAGTGAAATTCATTCTGGACTTCAGAGCTGTAAGATAATCAGCTCATATTGTGTTAAGTTTGTGTTTGTGGTAACTTGTCAGAGCAGCAATGGGAAACTAATATACATCCTTCAAAAGATTATCAGGGGCCTCCCTGGAGGCACAGCGGTTGAGTGCTGGGCTGTGAAGTTGCCCACAGCCTCTGCAGCGCTGGTTCGATACCCGGCCGCTGGCGAGGGTCCCACATGGTGCACGGACCTCTCCTGTCATGCCCACTGCTGCCCTCAGCACTGTACTTCATCGGTCTGCCTGTTCTGCTCCCTGTTCTGGCTCTGGTGAATTCTCTCATCTTCCCACGCTTCTGACTGTACCCAGTGCTTATATAAATAAAAACATAAATCTTTAAAAAAAATAAAATAAAAGATTATCAGGACATATTTGATATGCACAGCTGTAGCCCTATCTGAAATGATGGTACAGAAGGGACTACAGTGTCAAAAGGACAGTGGCCAGATACAGGACAGGTGGGTTCAGGTCCATGGGTTCTCACCTGTACACAGAATTACAAGATCCCTTGGGTTCAGGGAACAACAATTGGGTTTATTTAACAAATGGGGGCACAAAGAGTCTCTAAGGCCACAAGTGACTGGCTACCTCATCCCAGATAGTGTCCACAGTCTCAAAAGACTACTCACCCAAGATGGCGCTGCCCCATCAACCAGGCCTGGAGTGCCTGGCACTTCAGCAAGCAGCAGGCCAAGTCCCAACTCACCACATTTGGAGGTGTTCACAGGCAGGGATGCTGAAATGACACCACAGTCGTCCACAGCAACAGTCTGAAAGTCAAGATGGACAGCACCGTGCACTGGACAAGAGAGCCACAGAGGCAGCAGCACCGGGAAGTGGTGCCAGACAAATAAGAGTTCTCAAAATGTGACCCTGACACAGCGTGCTGGTCAGCCATCCACAGTGCTGGTTAGCACTAGTGTTACAGCTCTTTGTGAGTTACACGGCCCACACCAGCAACAGCTCTGTGAGACACCAGGCCTGGAGCCACTGGTGCTCCTTTCAGGTGGTGTCAGAGGCCGGAGGCAGGTGTGGCCAGCTGGGCCTCTGAGAAGCATTTTGGCTTCTTTTTTTTGGAGTTTGGCTCATCCCTCTTTCTTCTTCAGAGCTCAGGGACAGAGCCTTCCTGTGAGAGAGTCTGAGCGCCCCAAGCTGGCTGCTGCCCTGCCTTATATCCTCCTTCAGGATCCCCCACAAGTCTGATTGGACCGTTTTCAATCCCACAGCTGATTGGATCACTTACCAATTGGCTCATAGCTCACACCTGATCAGTACATTCTATGATCCAGGCACTAAATCCACTGGCCTCTCTACTGCCTGCAGCTGGAGATAGCCAATGTGCTGGAGCTGGCCCAGTGGGCCTCAGGCCTCTCCCTGAAGCTCTGAAATGGGAGCTGTGTGCCCCAGGGTAGTGTAGGGAACCAGTGCCGCCCACTATCACCGCTGGCCTCTGCCTGCAGCCTGAGCCTAGTGGGGCCACTGTTGGCAGGCAGTAAAATGCCCACCACCTGCTGCTGCTTGCACTGCCTGCAAGCAGTTTCTGAGGCAGAGAATCATGGAAGGGACTGCCCACAGGCGGCAACTCCTGGTGTGGGTAGAAAAGAGCAGATCTTGCCTCACACCTTCTGCGGTGGGTCTGGGTTTCCTAACCACACTTTTCAGTTCTCTCTCACATTAACCCACTCCCAGTCTCACCTTCACATTTCCAAATATGAGTCAGTTTTCAACCCCTCCTCTTTGCCTAAATCCTATCTCTGTGACTTCTAAAACTCCCACTGTACAACCCAGCTAGTTTCAGTCTTCTCTCGAACATTCCATATCTGATTCAGGACATCCTCATATCTTTGAAGCACTCAAACAGAGGCTACATTTTCTTTCATAACCTAAAGACATAGGGGTCAGGAAGCAGTCCAATGTCCTCCTAAGTCAACAGGAAGTACACCCTAAACCATTTAGCCCTCTCCCTTCTGCACAAAACTACTTCAAAAGCTCATGCCCTTATTTCTATCTCTCTCTCTCCTCTCCTTTGTGCCATTTATTAGCCTGCCAGCTACTCCTACATTCACTGAAGATGTGGGCGCTTATATTTCTCCTGTCTACCACTGTCCCTGTCAATATTCTTGACCATAGGACCATCTGCCAATGACTTAAACAGCACCCTGGTCTCTCAGCTCCTTCATATATCACCTCCAAAGATATATATATATATATATATATATATATTTAAGATTTATTTATACAAGCACTGGGTACAGTCAGAAGTGCAGGAGGGTGAGAGAATTCACCAGAGCCAGAGTGGGAGCAGAACAGGCAGACTGACAAAATACACTGCTGAGGGGAGCAGCGAGTGGCAGGAGAGGTCTGTTGTGCCATGTGGGACTCTCGCAGGCAGCCGGGGATCGAACCGGCGCTGCAGAGGCTGTGGGCAGCTTCACAGCCTAGTGCTCAACCGCTGCGCCACCAGGGAGGCCCTATCACCTCCAAAGATATTTTCTAACTCTACATCATCTACTTTCCTACATCCTCACACCTATTCCTGGTCACTTGCAATTATCACATCCCCCTCAAAACCCTAACCAAAAGAGTTTGACCCTATGACTACAACTTCCAGGTTTTTTTATTCTGATATCCTCAATGTCACCATCTTTTGCTTTCGCTGGGACTCCCAAACCCTATTCTCACTTTTCTGATAGCTCAGTATCTAATTCATGACTCAATAGTTTAATCATTTCCTTGCAAATACTCTCATTGCCTTGATTCTCCCTGAACTACCCATTCTCACTCTCTTGCTCATCTGGTAAAGCACACATCTGCCCACCCAAGGCCCTCACATGAGCTGTTGAGGTTTGTATAGAAAATCATAGATCCAGGTTGTGAAAATTAATATGTAGAGGTTACATTAAAATGAGGAGGGTAAAAGAGAGTTCCTATGCATGCACAATCAGCAAACTACAACAGTCTGGGTGTCTTACATCTCTGACCAACTGTGAGGCTGCTTCCCCACTCCAATGCCAACAATGAGTCATCCTTACCTAGTACTCTCTCAGAGGATATATAAAGGGGTGCTGGTCTTGGATTCAAGGGACATGCATATGCATCTCACCTTGACACTATGCCTACTTTAGGGGAGAAAAATCTGCCACCTCAATATTTTTGGCAAAAGATTAAATTAATGGGAGGGGTTCTGAAGACTAAGTAGAAGACACTCTTGAAAAAAGATAGTTATATATAAACCTCTGAAAGGGCATGTAAAAGAAGTCCTAATCTTCTTATCTCTCTTCAATAGAGAAGGCAAAATTGAAACTACATACTTTTGTCTACAGTGTCTTCTCTGGTAACCAATCTAAGCAAACCTTCCCTTTCTTCTGCACAAAGTCCTTCCATCTTAGCTAAACTATTTAAGATGGCATCTGAAGCTAAATGACAAGTTATTCAGTCATGCTGGGTCTCTCCCAAGTATACAGGAGGTACACATGTTATTATTAAATTCTTTTTGTTTTTTTCTCTTATCAGTCTGTCTGATGCTTTTGTTGATTATTAGCCTCAAAGAACCCATAGGGATACAAGGTGGTTTCCTTTGTACCCCAGCATGATCAAATTGCTTTTTTGTTATTTTTCCAAATAAACCCATTTTGTTGGTGAAATAACTGATTGGTTTTTGTTTGAGGTTAACAAGGTTAACCACTTTCCTTTAACAATCTCAGCCCTCATTTGTTCCCCCCATTCTCTTGATGCATCTGTTCCTGCCTGAAGTCATGGGGTTTTGAGTTCCTCCCTTGAGAATTAAATGAGGACTCTAACCACAGCAGCTGATTTTGAAGCTGAGATTTATTGAAGCGATAAAGCAACAGAAAGCTCTAGGGAGGCTTTAAGGGTGAGTGTCTCTCTGAAGGACAGACAACAGCCTCTCCCTTATGTAGGCCACGAGCATAACACAAAGGTTGATGTGATTCCACATGTGGGGAATGATGGAGGTTTTGGAGTAGCCTGATGCAGCTGCAGGAAGAGAACATACTTCTTTATATATCCGATGTTCAGAATATGGAGGACAAATCCCCCCAGAGTTGGAGATCTTAGTACTCTATGTAGACAGGCTCAGAGTAAGTTGAGGATTCTTTTCAAGACACATGTGCCACCACCTGGGTCCCATTGGTCTGACCATGGGCTAGTGATTATACCACTTTGTCGTCACTGGATTGATGGCTATAACAAAGTTACTAGGGACAGAGAGTTAAGTAATGGTTTGATGTTAATCATTAAGCAATGACTTTTATGCACTGTTGTGAGTGTCCTTGTTTCCAAGACTACCTACAAAAGGTAAGAGGCACGTATGTCCAAGAGGTCTTCTGAATCACTTCCCCAACCCCCAAGAGAAAGCATATTTCTCATATTTGAGGGGAAATCTGGATGGAGGTCTCTTTTTCTGTAACTTTTTTCTGCTTATTAGGATGCAGGCCCTCCCTACACTGTAGAGGAGTAGAAATTTCTCAGTCTGGAAGAGGGAGATGCAGGGCATAGATTTGGATAAGTGCCAAACCACCAATAATTTGGCTTGGATTCTCTGAACTCCAATTGTCAGAAAGCTTAGTAAACATGAACCATATATGAGGGCAAGAATAATGATTGTAACAACACCCATTGCTGAGCATAGCCATGATCGCCTACCCAGAACCATCCCTATGTATTAAATATTCCTACTTCATTGTGTGCAAACGTATCTTGCAGTTGGGCTCATTTGTCTTCCATTGTGTTACTTAAATCAGGGAAAGTTAATTCACATGCTCTTTTTTCCACTATCATGCAGTATCTTCCTTCTTGATAATCTAAAGCAAAATAGTGCTGTATTTGGCTTAGTTCCTCCACTTCTGATTGTATTGCCCAAATCATATGATTAGTGGCATCAACAGATCTTTTCAGCCTCCATCAACCCCAGAGTACTGTGTCTGTTTTCCTGAACTATGACACCAGAGGAAGCACCAAAGCTAAGTGTGCCGGCAACCGGTCCTGCATCGACTCTGTCAGCCTCAGTGTTGGATAGATAAGGGCCCATGGCATTTTGGGCTTAAAACTCTGGTCTGAATGTCACATGAGTCCCTAGGTGTGGGTCTTCTTAGTTTCTTGGTTTTTGCTACCTGGACAGAAAGAGTTTTAAGTGGCCAACTCCCACACACTAGGTGGATGGTTGGTGGCTCAGTTTTTTTTTTTTTTCTTTTTTAAAGATTTATGATTTACACTTGCAAGAGCTGAGGAGCAGGCCCGAGATGCGGGGTGAGAGGAGGGGTGAGAGGATTCACCAGAAACAGAGTGGGGAGCAGAACAGGCAGACTGACTAAAATACACTGCTGAGGGGAGGAGGGGGCAAAACAGGAGAGGTCTGCTATACCATGTGGGTCAGCTCCCTGGCTGGGGATTGAACTTGTGCTGCAGTGGCTGTGGACAGCTTCATAGTGTTGTGTCTTAACCTCTTGTGCCGTCAGGGAGGCCCTAGTATCTCAGTCTTTGAAGAAGAAACATATGGGGGAGGGGAGCGGGTCTCTGGCCTGCTAACTAGAGTAGGTACTTTCTGTCCCTAGATAACAGGGAGAAAACTGGGGGTAACCAGGGTATAATTTCACAAAGTCTGTTGCAGTTAGGTTAATGGATGAGGCATAAGAAGTGCTGGCATTTCCCAAAGTCAGAAATATTCAGTGCAATGGGTATAATTTTAAGTGTTGACATGAAAGCTCTCTGTGGATCCAACAAGGTATTTTATTGCTCCATGTTTTGAAGTGTTTACAGCAGAAGCATCACCCAGGGAAGGTCCCATAACAACAGCTTTTGAATTTTTGTTTCTTTATGGTCTTCCAGAGGTTTGGAGAATATACCTCCCAATACCTACAATCCTCCCCAAATCACCACAAGGTTCTCAATCAGGGCTGGTAGGAGGCCAACGTTCTGCATAGAAAAGGGTGTTTGTAATAAAGGATGGAGTCATTACCGTGCTGAATAAACATGAAGGCAGCATGTTGCAGAAACCAGTTTCCTTGGTAAAAGACAGAAGGAGGAAACAGAAAAATACAAGGTAGTAAGAAAGTTTAGCACGGCGGGATTTTTTAAAATTTTGTTTCCTGAATGGTAGCTTTAAGTCATCCAAGGGTTTACAGGTGTAGGTTGTAGGTGCAGAGTCTGCAGGGAGGGAAGAGGGGTTGCTGGGAAGGCACCGCTGGGCTGTAGGCCCTGCCTAACATGTGCCCTATGGGGTCCAAGAGCTCTCTCCAGTTCCTTTGACAGTGCCTGGAGTTGCTAAGATCACTTGAAACGGCTCTTTCCATTTTTCCTCTGGTTGACTATCAGAGTGAACATCTTTCCAGGATTTTACAATCACTCAATCCACTGACTCAATGTCTATAATGCACTATGTTTTGGACTGGGATTGGCAGAACTCTGTTTGCATATTCTCTCGGGGGCTGTTGTACCCGGTCTAGGTTAATTATGTAATTTTTTAAAGCTTTATTTATTTATGCATACAAGAGCTGGGGTACAGGCCAGAGGTGCCGGGGTGAGAGGATTCACCAGAGACAGAGTAGGGAGCAGAACAGGTGGATTGACTGAAATACACTGCTGAGGGGAGAAGGGGGTGAGTCAGGAGAGGTCTGCTGCACCATGTGGGTTGCTTCCTGGCGGGCTGGGGAATTGAACTCATGCTGCAGAGGCTGCAGACGGCTTCATAGTTGCGTCTTAACCCCTGCACCACTAGGGAGGCCCAATTATGTATTTTAAAGTGGCAACTCTTTCAGCATCTATTAATAGAGTAGAGGTTAGAATAGGTCTCCCTGGGCCTCCCCAGTGGCGCAGTGGGTTTAGCTCAGTGCTGTGAAGCTGTCCGCAGCCTCTGCAGCACCGGTTCAATTCCTGGCCATCCAGGGAGGTACCCACATGATGCGGTAGACCTTTCCTGTCTTGTCCACTGCTCCCCTCAGCAGTGTTTTTGGTCATCTGCCTGTTCTGTTCCCCACTCTATCTCTGGTGAATTCTCTCACCCTCCTGTGCCTCTGGCCTGTACCCCAGTTCTTGTATAAATAAATAAATCTTAAAAAAATAGAATAGGGGGTCTCCCTGGTGGTGCTAAGGGTTGAGACACAACCTATGAAGCTATCTGCAGCCTCTGTAGCACAAGTTTGATCCCTGGCAGGCCAGGGAGCTACCCACATGGCGCAGCAGACCTCTCCTGACTCGCCCGCTGCTCCCCTCAGCAGTGTACTTTGGTCAATCTGCCTGTTCTGTTCCCCACTCTATCTCCGGTGAATCCTCTCCCACCCCCCTCCACCTCTGGCTTGTACCCCAGCTCTTGTATGCATAAATAAATAAATCTTGAAAAAAAAATAGAATAGGTCTCCAATATTGCACTTTAAAAGGGTTAATTTTTATTTTTATAATTTATTTATATCTTTTACATCATTGTATTCCTCATAAAATTCCCACCACCAGTTCATCTGTGCACCGTCACCATAGTCCCTTGTGCTCTTCTCTCCCCTATTTTGATCCCTTTTCCTCCCCCTCCCTTGCAGAATGTCTCATTTATGGTTGCCTGCTAGTTTTATTGTTTTATTATTATTTTCTTGATCCTTTATTTGGTTGCCCTATATTCCTCCTATAAGTGAAACTATTCGACATTTTTCTTTTTCTTTCTGGCTTATTTCACTGAATATGATCCCTTCAAGCTCTGTCTATGTTGCTGCGAATGGTTATTTTTTTTTTATTTTTTTATTTTTTTTTTTAATTTTTTTTACAAGCACTGGGTACAGTCAGAAGCGCGGGAGGGTGAGAGAATTCATCAGAGCCAGAGCGGGGAGCAGAGCAGGCAGAAGGACCGAAGTGCACTGCTGAGGGGAGCAGCGGGCGGCAGGAGAGGTCTGCGCGCCATGTGGGACCCTCCTCCGGTAGCTGGGGAGCAGCTGGGGATCAAACCAGCACTGCAGAGGCTGCGGGCAGCTTCCCAACCCAGAGCTCAACCGCTGCGCCACGGGGGAGGCCCCTGAATGGTTAATTTTTATTGTTCCACGAGGGGCAGCTGTTATCCTTCGCAAGACCACCAGAAATAATTTAATCCATGCATCTTTGGTTTCCTGGCATAATTTAGCTGGAGTTCACTTAAGGTCTGCTTTAATTTTTTTTTACTGCTCCCAACTACGGGGAGTGCTAGGAAAGAATGTAAGTAATATTTTATCCTGAGAGCACAGGCCACCATTTGGGTAACCTTTGCTGTAAATGCTGGGTCACTGTTACCATAAATAGTCTTTGATAGTGGCAATCTGGGGATGATTTTTTTGGTGAGCCCTTACTGACAGTAATAGCCTCTTTCACTGTTCCACCTATCCTGTAGAAGTATCAGCAAATACCAACACTTACTTATATCCTTGTGCATTAAGCACTTAGGTGAAGTCTCCTTGCCACCCTTTTCCAGGATATATTAATCGTCTCTGGACTGATGGGGTTAAATTTGATAGTTAAGGATGAGTCTGGAGATTGTCATGGTAGCAAATTTCACTACTTCTAGTAAAAGCTTTGATAGTTTGATTGAGGCCCCTTCCTGAGATCATGGGTGGACAATGTTTTTCAGAGATACCCTTCTCCAGTGGGTTGAACTGTGGAGGGCCTTCTGATTTTAAACAGCAGCTTGCCTTGGGAAAAAACCCTTCCTTATTTATTTAGCAGCCATCCCTGCTAAATCAAGATATCCTTGATTGGTAGCCTGTTCCTGCTTTTCCTTACTATATCTTGGTACCAAAGGCTCATCCTGTATAATAGGGAGAAGAGGACATTCAAGGACTGACTTGGCAGCTGCCTTTGTCACTGTATTGGCAAGGTCGTTACCTCTAGCTTGGTCAAATAAAGTACTTTTATGTTCCTTACATAAAAATAACAGCCATTTCAGCTGACAGGTGGACTGTCTCTAATAGTTTTGAGAGTTTCAGGTCCAGGTTTGATGGGGGAATTTTTACCTCTTAACCTTTCTACTCCTTCTAAATGGTAGCATGAGCATGTGAAACAAAATACATGTCTGTCTACTTGTTAATTTTTTGTTTTTTCACAGTACTAAAGCTTAGTTAGGGTTAAAGCTTTGTCTTTTGGGTAGATATGCCAGAGAGAGGGAAGAACCTTTGCTTCCAGTGTCTGATCTCAGTTATTAAAAATCTTGAAGGCCTCATTAACCAAGACTCAAGGGGAAGTTTGAGGTCCCGCCTCCCACTGTTGTGAATATTAGATGTGACCTGAGTGATGAAATGCATGCACAGCCAAGTTTGTCCCTCATTTGACAACAGGTTCACATTAGTGACCTGGTGGAAAGCCCCCTTGAGTCACTTTATTTTATTTATTTATTTATTTATTTTTAAAGATTTATTTATTTATACAAGCACTGGGTACAGTCAGAAGCATGGGAGGGTGAAAGAATTTACCAGAGCCAGAGCGGGAAGCAGAGCAGGCAGAAGGGACCGAAGTACACTGCTGAGGGGAGCAGCGGGCGGCAGGAGAGGTCTGCGCGCCATGTGGGACCCTCCTCCAGTGGCTGGGAGCAGCCGGGGATTGAACTGGTGCTGCGGAGGCTTCGGGCAGCTTCACAACCCAGCGCTCAACCGCTGCACCACCGGGGAGGCCCCCTTCAGTCACTTTAAAGACACAGGGGCTTTTCATCCTTTGTTACTTTCTTAACCCAATTACAGTTGATAGACTTGTGTTTATACTTTCCCATTCCTACAGTTAAACAGCTAAAGAAATGATCCATTCTGTAGTAATAAAGAACATTTCTACAGTTGCACATTGCATGAGGTCAGGGATGACCTGGATTCCAACCTGTCAGGGATGTCCTGGAGCCCTGAAAGTGGTCTCATATTCAATTCTCTGGCCTTGAGGACAATTTGGGCTCTTTTATCAGAGATGCAGCAATGACAAATAATGCTTGCACATCTCCCCGTGTCAAGATGTAAAGTACACACAACTTAACAAATTTAACCCTAAGTCTTCGAGGATTTTCAGTAAAATTCTCAAACCTTTCCTTGAGTTAAGTTAGGTCACTAACAGAGAAGGGTGCATACACTTGAGTAATCCCCCACCTGCTGTTCACCCTCCTCTTCCCGTAGGGGATGGACTTTCACAGGTTTTAATTTGGTCCCTGATCTCAAGCCAACAGGAGATAGAACTGGTACAACCTCTGGTCAGTCCAGAGGATCCTCCACCTTTGTGACCCCAAAGGAGCCCCTGCACCGAGTCTGAATTGCCTTCAACCTCACACAAGCTACATGCACATTTTATAGTCACAATATTTGCTCCCCTTCATAATCATTCAACAAATATTCATTGAGACACACTAGATGGCAGGCTCTGTTCCAGTCCCTCAGAAAGAGATGAAAATTGTGCCTCTATTTTTATGAAGGTTACCTTCCAGTGGGATGAAGACATAGGGAAAGGAAATAAATAAGTAGTGTAATTTCAGATGAGGACACGTCTACTCCAAAAAATAATGCATGCAATGGGACTGGAGTAAAAAGTTATCTGTGTACCCTTTTAAGGGTATGTTTCAGGAATTCCCTTTGGAAAATTCCTATTTTAAAATTCCCATTTGATAGAAAAGCCTTGTGCTTTAAGAAACACAAAAATTCAATGTGGCTAGGGGTAGGGCAGAGGAAGCGACTGAGGATGCCAGTGGGAAAGAGATGAGGTGGGTGCAGATGGGGGCCGGAATCCATGGTGCCAGGGCAAGGGGTCTGCATTTTATCCCATCTGTAAAGGGAGGTCATTGAGGACCCACGCTGTGAAGTTATATGATCTGGTTAGTGTTTTGAAGCCATTGTGTGCAGGACAGAGGGACAGCAGAGGAGTCATGGACACGGATCAAAAAATGGCTGTTTCATGCAGGTGCTCAGTACCGTGCCTGGCACATAACATGCACTCATTATTAAACATTAGCTATTTCGAATTGATGATCTGTAGTCTTTCTTTACAGAAAAAAAAATTAGCTAGGAGGAATAATTATCTGATAAGGACATCCTCTATATGAGGAAATCAGGTCTGTCTGTTCTCTGTTGCAAAGATACATTCTTCTAGCTCACCAAGTGTAGAGGCTTGAGGATGTGGCATCTTGGCTAGGAGGAAATTTTTTCAGACAAGTATTACTACAGGCAGAATGTCTTTTCCTGGGTGTTTTCAAGGAAGAGGGGTGATAGACTTTTGTGGGAGACCTGAAAGGAAGAAGTAAAGCAGCAACCAATTTGTATCTCCCACATGCTAGGTTATATGTGAGGCAGCTCCACTCTCCTTGACTTGCCTGTGGTTGCCAGACCCGTGGGCAAGCTGTGTGTGTCCAGCTCTAGCATGAAGGAGCTTTCTGTTGGATGCTCAAGGCACCAAGCTCAGAAGCAACAAGGACTGGTATGGTGTTTGTCCATCCTCATGGGTCCCGCTTATGCTTGTGGTTCTGGTTTGTTCTTTATTTGACATCCATTGTTCCTTTTCAAGTGCCCTTTGTAGCCTTCAGATATCACTAAATGTGAAAACACCAGTTTTGTAGAGATTGCATAGTCAGCTTCCACAATTGGATAATTTTGCATGTGTACATGTATATATACATGTATAATATATATAATTATATATTATAATTAGAAGAGAGAAAGAGAGGTTCAGATAGATAGGAGCAATAGAGTTATGGGCATATATACACATACATACAGAGAGAGAGATTATCTATCTATTTATCTATCTATCTGTCTGTCTGTCTTAGTGGTTGTGCTTCTCCAACATATCCCTGGTTGATACACCAAAATAAGTACAGATCAGACAGAAAATTCAAAAGATAGAGGACCAAATATATTGATGATTTACAACTGGAAATTTCCACGTGTACTATAGAAGACTTCACAACAAGCACAGCTCTGGGTATATAACAGGCATTCATAAGTATTCTTGAAAAAAACTGTTTGGTTCAACTTTAAGGCCCTCTGCAGGTACAATTCAGATTCACCAGGGCCCTGCGGAAGGTCTCTGCCCAAGACCCATGGAAACCAGACATAAGCAGCAAAGAATATGCTCTGAATGTAGTTCACTTAACCAAAAACACAAAACTGTTTCCTAACTATAAAGTCAAAGTTTGAGAAGTATCAGTTGAGGCTATTACTCCTCTATCATTTTCCCGGATGTTTATTGCAGGATGTGTAGGTTGTAACAATTGTCCATGAGAGACCAGCCATGTCTTAAACTTGTCTGCAGATCTTGTAAAAGCTTGGACCTGAGAAATCTACATTTGCAATTTGTTAATCAAGTCACTAGAGCACAATATTGATAGATTGCATAACAAGCTAATAGGTTTATAATTTAAGGAGATGGGAGGCTTGCTTCTTTTGAAACAGTATAAACTGTACCATGATTCCCATCAGAAGGAGCCGCATTTGAAAAACCAATAAAGTTTAACAAGCCTGCAAAAATTGAACTTTATTGTTTTGTAGGGTCCTTAAATAGTTGTGTGGGCAAAAAATATCTTTGGTTGCTTTATTCACTATAGGTTTCAAAACAACTCCAAAGTACCATTACCCTTCCCTGGTCAGAAAGTAACCTAGTACAACGGTTAAAGCAGCTTATTTAGCTTGTTGTTCCTGGAGAAACAAAGGTCTTTGTTAATTTTATAGCTCTTCATCCACACTTATTTTTCTTTTTTGCCAGAAGAGTCCAAATTTTCTAGGAACTGTAATATACCAAGGCCAGACAATAAATCATGAATCAAGTCTGCTTAGAAGGTTTTGCAAAAGTTATGACTTTGTTGATAAGAGAACCATTGCAGGATAGAATCTTTGTTAATTTCACCCATCCTTCAGGCTTCATTTCTCCTATCCCCTGCTTCCTGCCTTGAAAACAGTCACAATGCTCATAGTCCACCCAGCCATTCTACAATCATGAGAAAAACAAGCCACCCGTGCTAGGGTTGGCAGAAAGGAAAGATGGAAGAGCTCTGTGGAGAGGGTTGAGTAGTTGAACTAATTTTGGACTTCCTGCCTGTAAACTCTATGCTCTATGAGATCTCCAAGTGTCCATGCATCCGCCTCTGCAGTCCAGGCATCTGTCAGCATAACCAAAGCTAAAAGGTTAAATTGCTGTCAGATCCTAAGAGCACAAAAATAAAGAAAAATAACTTATTTAAACTTTTCTGAGACTTGGTTTTATGTAGACACAGTGGAGCCTCGCAGCTCATCTACTAACCTTGAGCTGAGCCCTAACGCCACCTAGAGCCAGAGCCTGCAAATGCAGAGGAGAGGGGCTCCCCAGAGGAGAGGGGCCCAGCAACAGAAATTCAAAAGTCCAGTTACCTGAAGAAAAGCCTCTTCATACTTCTTCATGTATGAAGTGCCCTCTAAGTAAGCCAATGGACTTCAGCCAAATCCACATTTCTTTGCCCCGACTTTCTACTTAATCTATAAGATTTATCGACTTTATTCTTAATTCCGGTCTCCAAAGCCTATATAACCACATTCACTTTCTTAATCAAGGAGGTAGATTTGTGTTTATCTCTCACCTCCTTGCCTATCAGTTAGCAACAAAGCTTCTTTTTCTTCTCAAAATCCTGGTGTCGAAATCTGGTCTCTGCATGTTGGGTAGAGAGCCTGTTTGCTCTGGTAATATTACTTGCAGCCAAAACCACTCCTAAGTTAGAGAATTCCTTTGACCTTTCATATCAGATTCATGCCTCAGGTAACAGTAATGCAAAGTTTGACCTCAGTCAATTAGACTCAAGACTGTTTACTGTTTTTTCAGTGATAAATTTCTGTTGTTTTGTATTTGATATATGCATTTGTTAAGACCTTTCCTGTATAAATAGTAATATATTTGTCAGAGAGAAGCAAGAACTCCACTCTTTAGTGACAATGAAGTTATTATCGACTTTCTACTTAACAGTTTCCAACAAATAATCATTTTTTTTCCATAAAATAACTAGAATGCATAGTCTGAATAGTCATAAAACAAGGCCATGTTTCCAACAATACTAAATTTGCATTGGCAGGGGGATGCATGTGTAAAGATGAGTTATATTCCGCTTTTAAGGAACTAAAACAAAAAAGATCAAACAAGAAAAATTATACCATACAATTTAAGCAAAGCCCTAAGGTTGACAAAAACTTATCAATCTACTTTTTTCAAGAGATCCATGGTGAATCCTAGGGCTAGTGAGGGATAATTAGGCAGCCTCAAGGACAGTGCAGGGACTTCAGGAGAATTAAGGAAGTCTCCAGAGGGCAACAAATTCCAAAGGAGACTAATCAAACACCCCAGGACTAAGGTCAACAGGGCATTCCAAATTGAGGACAATAAAGAAAAAAAGAGAAGGGATGGGGCACAGAGACTAAGTTCTGGGCACAGAGAATTTAGGCAGTGAGTGAGACTGTTGTAGAGCAACCCCGATACAAAACGGGGTGCCTGACTGTGGGTCCTCACCCGCGCGCTTAAAAGGACTTATCAATGCTCTACTGCAGGCACACGTGAAAGGTTAATAAAAGGTTTATTTACAAGGGAAGGGGAAATGAGGAAATGTACAGCTCTGGGAGAAAAGTGGGAGACAAAGTTTTAAATGAGTCCTACCCGATCCGCCGATCAGGAATCCCAAAATGGCGCTCTCAGAGTTGGCCGCCAGCCAGGAGCGGTGAAGCCAGGAGGCGAGCGATAGAGAGCAAGGCCCACCTGTTTGGTTTTTATATCCAACCTGGCTGCCCAACTCCACCCTCAGGTCCCAGCCACCCTCCCCTTGGTGGTGATGGGATTTGTCTTTCCCAATGTCCTGATGGCTTTAGTCTGGAGTGGGGGTGGAGTCCACAAAGCCTGTATGAGATTATCTCAGGACATCCTTTCCCCCTAACAAGACCACCGAGAACTGACCAGTCACAAAGAGACTGGTGGGGCTTTAGAATAATCAGGGAAAGAAGGTCTATATTCCCTGAGGCCCAACTCTGCTTCGGCTTCCCTGCCCCTCCCTGGCCTGGTTCCAAGGCCTGGGAGTCCCACTTTATTTCTGTTCCTTTTCTCCTCAATGAACTTTTGCTTTCTCTAAATAAACCTGCCTCTTCTGTCCGCAAAGTTCCTGCTGCGGCTTCTTGAGAGACACCAACACGTGGTGGTCTAGTGGCTGGGACTCAGCGCTGCCACTACAGCCTGGACCCATTCCTGGCTGGGAGACTAGGCCTGAAAACCTACAATTCCAGTATCAGTATGATTTGGTAGGTTATTTTGGAGGTTCTGGGAATGGAGAAATTCCCGCATATATTAATGGTAACAGTGTTCCCAGACTCCAAAAATAACCTACCTATTCTTTTGGATAGTAGGGCAAACCTATCTAGAATATTCTCTTTCTTAGCCTTGTAAGGTGAAAAAACATAACAGATGCCCAATGGTTTTTCTGAGATAATTTGGCTTGGATGAAGCAAACATGTTGAGATAAAATTTGTCAAGAAAAATATTTTCAAAATATAATTTAATAGCTAAGAAAATATTTTATCTATAACAGCACTTAATAGTTTTCAGTGAGATTGCTTTCAAAGTGAAAATTTGTAAAGTACCAACATATAGTCATATGAAATGAACCTAAGAGTGCGCAGCATTGTAGAGGAATTTGAAGTTGTGACAATAACCATAGCTGACTATTAAACAGTTGACATTAAAGACAAAAGTAGCACTATACCTGTGGAGAAATCATAATCCCACCAAACAATTTTCCTCAGGTTTGAGCAATATTTAAACAATGCAATCAAATGGTTGAAAATCTTTGAATCAATCTGTGGCTAAAACACAAGGTACCTGTGAAAGGCATAGCACAATGTAAATGTTAATAGAGTAGACAAAAGCAAGCCTGGGGAAAGCAATCAAAAGAATGTGACCACCTATCTGACCTAGGAGTTGGATCTTGGCAATCAGAGGCTTAGCATCTCTCAGCCCTGAGAATGTTCATTCCCAGGAACTGCTCTAAGACAATGCACAGCCTGGAGCCTGGGATTGGACAGTTATTTGTTATTGTGTTGCTGTGGCCCAGGGCAACTGAACCCTGCACCCTGCAGGGCAAACCACATAAGGGAAAAGGAAAACTGAACTCTGCTCAGAGTTCAGGCATCCTGAGAGATGGAGTTGCTGGGAAGGCAGAGCAGAATGGCCATTTTGAGGAGCCTTTAAAAGGAAGCCATACACATGTGTTCATTCTCTGTGGAAGGCAGGTGCTCTGCTGACCAGGCAGGCGGTAGGACATTGCCCCCTAGACCGCCAGCCCTCCACCTCAGCAGTAGCAGGCCTCTGCATGTCTTGCTTAGTCCAGTGGCAGCAGGACTTGGGGAGAGAGGCGCCACAGGCTCCAATGGTCAGGGCTTGCTGCACACCACCTTCTCCTACATCTGCAGCTCCACCTCACACCACCTTTTGGTAACTGGGCCTTCTCCTTCTCCCTCTACCCTTTAGTTAAAATAGATCTTTTTCTTTTGCGTCACCAAATGCACTTTTGTTTGCATTATGTGGCCACTAGTGTCTAGGACCCAGAACTCGTGAGAGGTTCTGATCTGGTATCTGTTTTCTTAGACAATTTGCCCAGTAACAATTGAGACTTTAGAGACTGCCCATTTCTCTGAATACAGTTAAAACCTCCATAAAACTTTGATATTTGCTTGGGGTGGTGTGGTGTCTTGAGGTTGCCAAAGACAAAACTTTGTAAGTAAGTTTCCTTGTTCATTAAAATAGCCACCTAGTCTGGAATGCCTGCCTCTTTCTTTGTTTTCCCCTTGCTCTCTGCATACCGGGCCCAGTACAGATTATACTTGGGCAGTTCTCCTGGGTTGTACTCCAACAACATATTATTGAAAGAAAGTGAGCTGTACAAAGAAAAAAAAGGGCAGAGGGCATGTGGGAGCTTAGTTTCCTGCACAGAGAAAATCCTGAAATTAGGGTGGAAGGTATTATCACAAGAAAATAATAACAGCTCATATTTCTTGAGCTCTTCTGTGTGTTGGACTCTAAAGGCTGAAAATGAATAATTACTTGTATCATAAAAAGCCCATGAGCAGTTATTGTGTTTTCACCTGTTTACAGGTGAGGAAACAGAGGCAACAAATAGGATGTAACGTTCTTGGGGATACAAAGCTAATAGACTGAAGGGCAGTGATCTCATTCCAAGGGGGTCCCTCTCCAGAAACACTGTTATTAGCCTTTATGTTACCACCCTTCCCCATAAAGCAAGCAAAAGTGCATAGTGACAAGGAGAAGCAGCAAAATTAATGAAATGAATATGACGTATTGTTAAGAAGGAGAGTGGAGGGCTGGGAGGTTTTTTTTTTCCCCTCCCTCTTCTTAGGGTGATAACAGTATTATTTAACTTGGATGTGGGAATGGTGTGATTTTAACAGGGTGGTCCCCAGGAAAGGGGGAGGTTCCAGGTTTCCTGCCCCACCCAAATGGAGGGTAGAGCTGAGCAGGGAGAGAAGAACCTGCCAAGGAGACTGAGGAAGGAAGAAAGCAGGATGGAGCCAGGAGGAGGCCTGGAGGAGGCACATGGAGCCGAGAGACACGTGAAGAAACTACACTTGCCTTTTGGTCGTGGACTGGGTGACAGAGATGTGGGTGAGATCCGTGGGGAGGTGACAATGGTGGTTTTTGTCTTGATTTTGATTTTGCTCTTTTCCTTCCAAACTTGTCTGGTTGTTTCTGATCCTTTTCTGTGGGTCCCCACTGGAAGATGCTTTAGACTTGTGACAGGCTTTTGGGACTTGCTCTGGGCCAATCCTGCTTGGGTGGACTTTTACCCATGAGGGGACGGGTAACTTTGAGTGCTTGATTTAGAAATTATATTCTTTGCCTTTCCTGTGTTGTTTACTAATTGTATTAAAGTTCCTTTTCATTAAAGTTCCTTTTCTTTAAAGACTCATGTGTTTTGTGTTGATGTGGTGGATGGCAGAACCTATTTAGAGCAGGCAGGTTTGGGGGGTCTGGGCTGCGCCTCTCCCTGCCCTGTAACATGTTGACATATATCTTTTCGGGTATGAACTTATATCATTACAAATAAAATATGTAAAGTGTTGTAAATTGTTAAATCAATAAGCATAATTTAAAAATTTGGTAAAAATAAATAAAATGGAGATTTAATAACACAGCAGGAAAAATTTGTTGAGAATTATGGGGGATAACATCAAAGTAGCAAAATTCTGTCTCTAGAGAGGACAAACTTGTTCAACATTTACCTTATCAGGATTACTCTTTTTAACTGAAAGAGCTATTTTTTTTTTAAAGTCAAATAGTATGAATTTAAAAAAATTGGTCCCAGGTGACATTGTCATACATGGCAGAGAAAGGGTCAGGGACAATTAGAAGCAACCTGGATTCCATCCCTGCTCCTAAGAAGCAGTTCTGACTACGAAGGACAGGCAATTCTGTGCAGCCACAGAGCAGCAGCTTTGATCCTCTGGAACTGTGAAAACAACTTTCGGTGAATCAGGCTTCAGGGTGCCTGAGGAGACCAGTAGCTTCTCTGGATGGCTCTTTGTTTTCACAGGACTCATCTCATCAACGTTGCACTAGGCACAGTGCTGTGCATTTTTAGCCTCAGTTGTCATATTTTTCCATGTGTTTACTTCATAAAAGTAAGCACTTTTATGTTCTCTTTAAAAATGGGATTTCCTATTTGAATTGCCTAGTGAAGGTGATCAAAGCATGTGGCCAAAAGAACTTATCAAGCATACACATTTGTGTATGTTTTATCCCCACCCATCATACATCTATCTATCTATCTATCTATCTATCTATCTATCTATCTATCTATCTATCTATCATCCATGCAGCCACCCATCCATCATGCACCCATCCCCATCTGTCCATCCTTCCACACAATCTATCCATCTAGCCCTGTATATAGTTCAACAATCTTTTATAATTCACTTGTCTATGTTATATTATTTTATCCTTCCAAATATCTTGAGGTAAATAGGTCAAGGAAAAAGCACTGAGTTCACTGAGAGACTTGAGGGTTGAATCAACTGTTTGTAACCATAATCAGTAAATGGAGTGCAGGGGACTCAACACCTTGTCTCTATCTTCTCCCATCCTTTCCCTCCTTCCCAACTGTTGACTCTAGTCCAGCTGTTGGGGGGAAATGATGTCTTGAGCTAATCCTATACAGGCTTTGTGGACCCCACTCCCACTCTAGACTAAAGCCATTAAGACATTGGGAAAGACAAATCCCATCACCACCAAAGGGAGGGTGGCTGGGACCTGAGGGTAGAGTTGGGCAGCCAGGTTGGATATAAAAACCAAACACGTGGGCCTTGGGCGGGCTTGCTGTCGCTGGCCTCCTGGCTACACAGCTCCTGGCTTGCAGCCAGCTCTCAGAGCGCCATTTTGGGATTCCTGATTGGCGGATCGGGTAGGACTCATTTAAAACTTTGTCTCCCTGGTTCATAGTTTTTTGTTGACTTTGATTTTCACTTTCTTATAGTTATTCATTTTCCTGGTCCCTTATTTAAGTTTTCTAGATTCCTGCTATGAGTGAGGCCATCCGGTATTTTTCTTTTTCTTTCTGGCTTATTTCGCTGAGCATGATCCCTTCCAGCTCCATCCATGTTGCTGTAAATTGCATGTGTTTATCTTTTTTGAATGCTGAGTAATATTCCATGGTGTATATGTACCACATCTTCTTGATCCAGTCATCTATTTTTGGGCATTTGGGTTGTTGGAAACAACAACTCAATATACTTTCAATAACATTTACAGCCAATAATATATGTACATAAACATTTATGTCTTACTTTCACTAAAATATTTTCTTCACTGCAAATTCATTATCAAAACAAAACAAAAATATTTACTTTCACTCATCCTCGGACAGCTGGTGTCCGACAGGAATATATGTTTCATGACATCATGATCTACCAGCGTCTGCTTCACGCAGTCTGCGTCTGTGAAAAGCTGGTATCCGATAGGGATGTATGTGATGTTTACAATTGACATGCTTTCTACAGGAGGTGTGGGGGGTAATTGGATGATTCAAATATATGGGGGCCCCCAGCCCACCTGACTGTGCGTCAGACCTGAATATAACCGCCAGCGAAGGGGAAGCTGTGTCCATGTCGGTGACATTGTCACCTAACCCAGCTTGTGCAGATGGAACAGCAGGTCGCTGGGCTCTAATGGAGGGAGGGGCAGCCAGAGGCGTGGTGGGCTGGACAGCCAAGGTCAGGGATCGGGTAGGAGGGGCTGGGGCAGGGGAAGGGAGGGCAATGGGAAGGGGAGAATCTACAGACATAGGGGTTGGGGATTGGTTTTCACAGACAGGGGCCTGGAGAGAAGTTGGGGAGCTCTGGGGTACGGGGATGTCTGAAATACACGATGTCGTCACTACGATGGAATCTGTATTAATCAGAGGGCTCTTCCACACTGGATGACAACTGTTTGGAAAACAACTATCAGTAGCCACATGAGGTGAATGAAAGATTGTGCCTCCTCCTTTCTCAATACTTGGTGTTTGTGGTGGAAAAGCAGAGACAATCTGTGGCCTGACGTATATGTCAGGCAGGACAGAAGTATTGGGGACATGAATAGTGGGTTGGAAAGAAACATTTGGGCAGAAGAAGGAGGTAGGTTGAGGGGCACTGGGGTCTGGAGTGAGCGTGGTTTCACCCTCTGAGATTTCAGTGCTCTCCTGTGTGTCCACAGCAAGACAGGGGAGCTTAGAGGGTGGGGGCAGTTCACCTCTCTCCCACACAAGCCTTGGCATGGGCAGTGGCATGGGACTTTTGTGTTTGCAGGCCCTAGAGCAGCCAGAGTCTGGTGGAGTGGAACTCGATTGGCTTGATGACTTTTTGCCCTTTATGTCACGAGATGTTGGTGTGACTGGAGAGCTATGTGGATGGTCTTCAGCCAACTCTTCTGGTGACAGGAAGCCACCTGGGGTTGGGCTACAGGATGTGGCTGCCCCCTCCTCAGGCCTCTGGGGAGGCACATCCTCCCCAGCAAGGTCTCCTGGGGAGCTGGTGGCAGGCATCGCGGAGGTCTCACTGGATCTTTCTTCTGGTGATGTGGACACGTCCTCCTCCTCTGCCATGTTAGGTGTTTCTTCCACCTTCACCTCCGTATCCTCCCGGGCAGGTCTTGGGCAGAGGTGACTGGAGGAGTCTCCTCTCTTCAACTCAGGGTCTTGTTTGAATAGTAAAGAGGAGAGATGACGTTTGCCTCGAATTGCTGGAATAATTCTGACTCTGCAGTGCCCAAACATCATGGAATTGCGAGCCGAGAGAACAGGCTTCTTGGGAGGGTCCCCCCATGATGGGGGGGGAGCCTCCCCAGACCGGAGCACATGGCAGGTGTGATGGTGTATCACCTTGGGGGCGCGATGTTGACGCCAAGTGGTGAGGGGGAGCGCTGCGGGTGGAAGCTCCTGGGAGCCGGCGGGCTGGCAGGGGCCAGAGCGGCTGGGTGCACCCGACCAGGCCCAGCGGGATGGACATGAGGTTGTCCAGGCAGGCGCCTGCCAAGCAGGGACCTGCGGCGGTACAGTCGGTGCAGTTGGTGGCGGAGACACCGATATTTACTGAGTAAATGGCCCATTGCGAGTGGTAAGTGCGCCAGCGATCACAGAACTGAGCGAGAAGCAGGGAGAGCTGGCCCTGGGCTTCCCACAGCTCTGTGGATCTAGTGCGCACTGGCCGCCTCGGAGGGCAGGGGCCTGACGCGAGACGGCGGCCACGTCCTCCAGCAAAGGGCAAGACCCCAATGGCCTGTCTTTTCTCCGACCTTCCCAGCAGATGCAGGTGTGGGCATCAGATGGGTCACTCTGTGGGGGCTCCTGGGACCCCAGAGATCCCATCTGCCAGAGCTCTCCCCCCCTGGACGGGGTTTAGCATTTCGCGTCTGGGTTGCTTAGGGGTCCCTTGTGCTCCGCTCCCCTCCCCCATCACCGGTCCCTAAGGACTGAGCCTGCAGAAAGTGAGGGAACACCGCCCCATTCCCCTCAAGCACTCCCCCATTCTTTTCAGCAACCCCCTACCCCCTCCTACCACCATCCTGCCCAATATCTCTGCACCACCGCCCTCTCCATGGCCACTCAGGCACCCTCATCACCAGGTTTCCCAGGGTGGGCTGTGGCCGTGCTGTCACCTGGTGGCCTACGGTGCCCCAGGACTGGACCTGCACCATCTCCCTTCCCCGCGGGTGTGTCCTCTCGCCTCCTTTACATACATTTCATAAAACAACATTTAAATTTTGGACCTTCCTTAGGTCACACGGGTAGTAGTGGCTCAACCAAGATTTGAACCCAGCCTGTTGGATTCCAGAGTTCCCGCTCTGGACTGTGGTCCCTCTTTATGGCATCATGAGTTACCTACCATGTTTGTGTGTGTGTGTGTGTGTGTGTGGGGTACCCTTGCTGGTGGCCGGAGAATAAACCAGCACTGCAAAGGCTGTGGGCAGCGTCGCAGCCCAGCACTCAACCTCTGCACCAACGGGGGAGGCCCACTTACCTACCATTTTTTGCAGTAGTTTTTAGGGTATTTATACCTGCCATAAAAAGAGCACATGCACACCCCAACTCTCACAGTGACCACTGTCCACACCATGCTCTAGTTTCAGCAGTCTCAGGCCAGGGGTCACAATTGTCAATGCAACACCATTCCACATTTCTCTAATTGAGCCTAGCAGGCTGATTTTGGTCCAGTTTGAAAAGCTTCAATATGTAAAGATTATATTCTAGATAAATGGTGGGCTATCATGAAAGCAATTCACCAAATGGATTATACTATATGGATTAGAGGCCAGTATCTCTGGTTTTCCATGTATTTCTAGGTATTCATGCCTAGAAGGATAATACATTATTTACTATAAATTAATAACTTTAATACAACTAGGAAACAATACAGGAAAGGCAAAGAATCTAGTTTCTAAATGAAGCACCCAAAGTTACCCGTCCCCTCATGGGTAAAACTCCATCCAAATGGGATTGGCCCAGAGCAAGGCCCCAAAGCCTGCCACAAGTCTAAAGCATCTTCCAGTGGGGACCCACAGAAAAGGGTCAGAAACAACCAGACAAGTCTGGAAGGAAAAGAGCAAAACCAAAATCAAGACAAAACCCGCCATTGTCACCTCCCCACTGGTCTCTCACCCACATCTGTGTCACCCAGTCCATGACCAAAAGGCAAGAGCAGTTTCTTCATGTGTCTCTCTGCTCCATTTTGCCTCCTCCAGGTCTCCTTCTGGCTCTCCATCCTGCTTCCTTCCTTCCTCAGTCTTCTCTGCAGCTTCTCTCTCTGCTCAGCTCCACCTTCCTTTTGGGTGGGGCAGGAGACCTGGAACCTTCCCCTTTCCAGGGGACCACCCTGTTACATTTTGATGCTCAAGTTGACTTTTACCTCCTCACCTCTTTCTTTTGCTTCTAATCCTAGCTCTCAAAATCCCTATCCTGACCATAGTTCCATATAAGACTTTTCAAATAGGCAACTTGAACTTTGACAGGTTTACTAGGAAATAGAGATTTTGGTTTTCCCACAGTATAAATGAGTGGTGAGTATTCTTCCTTTTCTTATAAGAAATACAATTCTAGTGAGTCCTGATTTGGGAGAAATTATTTCCACTCAGACACTTTAAAACAATATATATCATGCCCTTAAATCTATTTGTCCAGCTGGGTTTCTTTAACATAACATTTTCTTAAACCATCCTGGCAAAAAGAAAAAGTTACCTACTTTGACTCCCCCCACCCATTTTTGCTACTGTTTATAGATGTCTTTTACCCTAACTCAACTCAATACTATTAAATAATGGAAATCCAACCAAGTTAATTTCAAAGAGCTAATTGATATTATTAAATATTTCTGAATTGGGAAGCATCCTATCTAGCAAATAGTAAGGCTCTATAAGAAATGGTGCAAATATGGAAGGTTTTTATAGTCAGAAAGGTGAGACAAGGTTATTAGCAAAAGTAAAGAAAGGTACACCTGAGAGGAGAAAGCAAACATTGTACAAAAATGAACAATGATATAAAATATATATAAATAAATAAATAAATAAATAAATAAATAAAAAAGTTTATGTCAGGCAAAACTATCTCCCCTTAGAAAATTAAGGAGGGCCTTGTGCAGATTAACTCACTAGTGCTGATCAGGAAATTCCAGATTGATTGGTTGAAAATTCCACTTTAGGAATAAGCTTGAGGTTGCAATTATATTTAATATTAAATCTTCCAGGGTCTTGGCATGAAGGACTCCATTTGGGACCTGTTGTTTCATTTTGCTAACAATGTTGATACTTAACAAAGGAGGGGATGTCTGATTTCAAAACACTTCATAGTTGAGGCAAATTCATCTATGAATAATGATATTATCAAAATGTAATTCCTGTTGTCAAATCCACCTTCCTTGGTTTTGAGCCTCACAAACCCAAAGGAAGGAAAGAAGTAAAGTTCTAAGGCCACAGAATTAGGAGGCAAGGATTCCTCAGGTTACACTACAATTTATTCTTCCTCACCCAGGATGTATCCAGTCATATCACTAACAGTCCTGGATTCTGGTAAGTTCATCAGTCCTGAACAAATCAGAAAAGCAGATCATCCTACTCCAAAGATACCTACATAAATTGAAGGTATTGATAAAGAAAAGGAACCTTCAAATTCAAGAAGATTTAGAAAAATCCAAGATCCCCAGATCATCCATAAAATACAATGAAAGCATAGGATGGGCCTCTAGTGTTCATGGGGCTTGGCACAGTCAGAGCTGTGTAAGGTGAGAACTAAAGAATCAGTTGCAGTTACAAAGACAAAAATCAGGAATGGGAGACCACCTTCTGACATCCTTCCCTCCTAATTTGCTACTTGATATGTGTGCAACAGAAATGGGCACCAACAAAATCCTGTGGCATATTTCCAAGGACTTCTATTTTCACATCACTACCTTAACAGTGCATTTGGTTAAGTTCATCAGCATCAAGATAATATGCTACATCTTTTGTTGAGGTGATAGACATTTTGATCTTTTTAGCTCCCTGATTTACCACACCAATGATCCTACTCAAAAGAAAATGAAATTTGCTTTGCATCATTCTAAAGTAATTCTATTGATTTTCATTAACTTCCCATTTCTTTAACAAAATATCACAAGTAATTTTAACAGGACGAACGAGTTACATTTAAATAATATATGATAAGATTTTATCAGGGAGCATTTTTCTATTTTGAAGAATAAGTCTCACCCATTTGTTCATTCTCAGTATTTCCATTCTTTGTAATTTTTCAGGAAAAGCATCAGTTCTTCAGTAACATCTGCAAACCTCTTAATTTTTTTAAACTACAGTTTATAAGAGTTTTCTTAGATGCACCGACACTGGCAAGAAGTCCAGTTTTCTTCTAGTTTTCTTCCTGTCTGGGCCTTAGCTGTCTCATATCCATGGCTAGTCCAGTTACCATTATTTGAAGATAATTTCCCTAATGGATAAATGGTAGTTGAATAATACTTTCCTTGTCATCTGTTAATATAATAGCATTTCTCCCCAAGTAGTCTGACTAAATGTAACCAAAGCACACTTGAATTCATTTGAATAATTTTTATATTTTATAGCTATATATTTTCATATAGTTCTTTCATATTTTCTTTTAGTTCTTTTTAAATAGAGGCTTAGCTTTACTCCAAAACTTGGACAGAGAAAATGAAAATGTGTTAATGAGGGAATGAGAGAAATTACACATACATTTTAAGAAATTAAATATTTTTGGACTGATATTTATTGTGTTTATGTATCAAGCCCAAACAAATGTCATTAAACTGAAGAATTTAGCTGTCTGCAGAATCTCTTCCCCCCTACATTTTGCCTATTGGTGGATGATTTACCCCACCAATGTATCCCCATGGCTCCCAGAGGCTTTTGGGAGCTAAAGAACGCCAGCCCCAGGCAACCACTGTGTATGTCCCCCTCCCCCCCAGCAAGGCCAGCTGTGGCCATGGCTTCCTGGGGTCAACACCAGCCTACCAGATATCATGTGTATGAGCTTTAATTTGCTGTCCCTTGAGTCAATTTGAAGATATGCTATCTATTTTCATCCTACTGGTAGTCACAACTAAATCTTTAAAGACTATACTGAAGCCTGGAGTTCCTGAAATTTTAGCTTCACTAATGTACAGTTACTGAAGAGCAACTTAGCACCTTTCCTTTCTTTCAACCTCCCCTGATCTCCTCACTCTGCCCTACCTCTGTTAGGGAGAAAGGATGGCTTGAACTAATTCCACACAGGCTTTGTGGACCCCACCCCCACTCCAGGCCAAAGCCATCAAGACATTGGGAAAGACAAATCCCATCACCACCAAAGGGAAGGTTGCTGGGACCTGAGGGTGGAGTTAAGCAGCCAGGTTGGGTATAAAACCAGACACGTGGGCCTTGGGGTCTCTCTCTCTCGCTCACCTCCTGGCTTCACGGCTGGTGGCTGGTGGCCAGCTCTCGGAGTGCCATTTGGGATTCCAGATCCGCAGATAGGGTAGGACGCATTTAAGACTTTATCTCCCACTTTTCTCCCTGAGTTGTCCATTTTCCCCTTTTCCCCTTCCCTTGTGAATAAACCTTTTATTAACCTTTTGTGTGTGCCTGCAGCGGAGTATTAAGTCCCTTTTAAGCGCGCCGGTGAGGACCCACAGTCAGGCAACCTGTTTTATATCGGGGCTGCCCTGCAACACCTCCAAGGTTTTAGAAATTTTTGCCTTGCTCTATTATCATTACTTTTACATTCTCTATTTTAGTCTCTCAATTTTATTATCCGTATGTTTTTGATAGCGACACTACCACAAGTATTTAGATACACATACATGTATATAGACCCTCATATGTATTCATATGTATATGAACTCAGTCTCCACTAGCAGCTATCTATTGTACATCATTACTATGCTATTTATCAGCTTCAAACACTTAATTCAGCTCCTCCTGGCTCTTTGTTTTCCTGAATAGTGAGGGATAGTCCTCTCCAAAATGCCCAGAACAGGCCTTTTATCTGAGACCTTGGCACATATATTATTTAAGTTGGCCTGGTGTGTTTTAGAAACTATTACTATTACCGTCCCTAACTACCAACAGATGAATGACAGTTGAGGGCATTATCCAGTTTTAGGATCATCTCTAGATGAATCTTTCTGTTGAAGAAACCTATCTACATGGCAAGCATCTAGTAACAGAGCATCTGAATTCTGTCAGGCGAAGCCCTCTCATCTCTCCCCTAAGACTCACACTCCTATCCCATTCCTTAACTCAGGATAAAAACCCTCATTTGTGCTACTTACAGCCAAGTAGAGTCTCCATATGTGGTAATTAAATTTATTCTCTTCCTCCTAACTACATGTCTGCTGTTAACTTATTTGATCTACCAGTCCAAGGAGAACCCAGAGGAGTGAGGGAGGCATTTCCTCTCCAATCTACAGTTGATTTTTAAGGACGAGAACCTGGGCCACATACTCCCAATATTGTTGAGTATCTATTCTCTTCAGATGGAAATGGCAGTTTGGCAGGGAAGGGCATATTTAAGTGCCCTCAAAGTTCTCTAATGATTTGTTTATTATTTTGTGGAATTCAACAGTGAAGAAAAATCTGGGGTTGACCCAATTTCTTTTTCTTTTGTAGGTGAAACAATATTTATATAACAAATTTTTTCATAATATCTTCCCCTCACCTGTTTTATATCCCATTTGATAGAGATGTGATTTTTTTCACCCTTTGTCCTGTTTTCTTCCTAATAAAAGAAATAGCCCTACCTGCAGGCAGAAGTGACCCAGGCCCAAGGTTGTCAGTGTTGTGTGAGCTAGTGACGAGAACTTGAAAATCTGGTCTAAGAAATCACTTAATCTCGGGCCTCCCCGGTGGCACAGTGGTTGAGCGCTGGGTTGCAAAGCTGCCCGCAGCCTCTGCAGCACTGGTTCGATCCCCAGCTGCTCCCCGGCCACCGGAGGAGGGTTCCACAGGGCGTGCAGACGTCTCCTGCCGCCCGCTGCTCCCCTCAGCAGTGTACTTTGTCAGTCTGCCTGTTCTGTTCCCCGCTCTGGCGAATTCTCTCACCCTCCCGTGCTTCTGACTGTACCCAGTGCTTGTATAAATAAATAAATAAAACAAATCTTTAAAAAAAAAGAGAAAGAAATCACTTAATCTCAATTCTTAATGTTCTTTGCCCTGTATCACTTGAGGTGGACAACGTGTAACTTTGGAAACCACATGCTGAGGATGATGGGGTCACAGCACGGAAGGAATCTAGGAGCTGATTCATCAAAAGCATCCACCTTGGACTTTATGTGAGAGCAAGGTAGATTTTACTTGTTAAGCCACAGAGATCCAGTGATTTATCAAACATACAACCTAAAGTCACCTTTCCTATCGACCGTATGAGCTGGGCTACATTTGCCATGATAGCTACCTGTTTCTAGAACTGTGAGAACAAGACCTAGTTCAGATGAATTCTAAAGTGTATGAGAGAAAGAAAAATTCTACAATTACAAAACTTAGTAGGAGAAAAGCGGGGACATGGCAGCACAGTGGATCTCAATAACATCCGTTTGCTACACATTTGTTCAACACGAGATTTGTGAGTTTTATGTACAAATAAATATGCTAGCCTCTATGGTAGTTAAAAACAATAACACATCAAAAAAAACAATAACACATCAAAATATATCATAGGCTAAATTAAAATTTACTTGGAAAGACATAAATCTAACTAATGAATTAAAATAAATTATTAATATCTATACATATCTGTCATTCCATACTTATTTATCAATGATCCATTTTAGGGCCTTCCCCCCAACCCCCCTCCCCGGTGGTGCAGCAGGTTGAGCACAGTGCTGTGAAGCTGTCCGCAGCCTCTGCAGCATGGGTTCGATTCCTGGCCAGCCAGGGAGATTCCTACATGGCATGGCAGACATCTCCTATCTCGCCCGCTGCTCCCCTCAGCAGTGTATTTCAGTCAGTCTGCCTGTTCTGTTCTCTGCTCTGTCTCTGGTGAATCCTCGCACCCTCCTGTGCCTCTGGTCTGTACCCCAGTTATTGTAAAAATAAAAAATAAATCTTAAAAAATGGATCCATTTTAATGTGATTGCCAACTAACTCCTGATATTAATAGAACTTCAGCATATGAGTTAATATTACTTTTTATACAGTCTGCTTCTCCAAATCAATGAAAAACCTTATATATTCTATTTCTTCCTAAAAATTCATAATGCACTCCTGATTATTAATAATAAATCTAAAACACACATATATGTATGTACATGTATATATCTAGGTATATAGGAAATACCATGTAACCACATGGATTCATAATATATAAATTTATGGCATCTCTACTTTATGATTGGGGATTAAAAAACATACATTGATGCTAAGCAGTTAGACTTAATTTATAAGTAAAATTAAATGTTGAAGCTTCTTCTTAGTCAAGTAGTATGATACTGGATTACACAGGACTGTGAGCCTTCAAAGCAAAGGCAACATCACTGCTAATCAGATCTAGACACTGAAGATCCCATATGCAAACTGAGTCTCCAACAATATCTTTCAAGTAGTTTCCAGAAAATCTTCCAAACAGAGCTGGACACTCTTGGAAGGAAGAGTAATGAGGGAGGTATGGGTATTATTGATCATATCTAGAGCTTATTGTCTACCTATGCACATGGCACCTTTTGTCTGTATTCTCAGTTCCATCACCTTTGTCCCTGAGCTCCCCAGGCAAGGTATTACTGGCTTCCAGACAATGGTGTTTTATGATGGGTAGGTTATTTGTGTTCTGGTTATGTCTTGACAACTTCCCTGTGATGTGATGAGGGATGAATGATGCAGGACTCAAATATTTAGTATGTAGTGCTGCACTTGATGTTTCATTATGGAACCTTCCAGTTCTATGATCTCTAATTTAGTAATCCAGAATTTGGACACTCCCTTCACTAGCTCTCTGAGCTAGTACCTTTGCTATTAAATATTTTCATGGAGGTATCCACTCCACTAAAGATGGACAGTGGTCCAGGTCCCTGAAGAGTGACTGCTCTTGCACTCAAGTAATGAATGCTTTTTATTTTAAAATGAAGAGAATATTTTTATTCTCTTACCAATTGCTAGAATAATTTGACCATGAGAGAAAATGCTCTTTTCTGGGAAGGTGCTTGAAAACACCCTTTGAAAATAGACATCAAGCCTGCAGAGGCTACTGAGTCAAGGTGTCAATCAGCCTGTCATAGATAGGGTGTTTCTCCACCCAGGCCCCCTCTTCAGACTAAATACTGCCACCCCCAAGCTGTTAGCAACTTCATCTACTAATCTGAGAACTTCCTTTAGCTTCAGGGAACCACTTGGCCTGGAGTTATACCCTATCCCAGGAGACACCTCACAGCCAGAAACTATCCAATGGGAAAAAAACAAAGTCCCTGTTCCTTGCACAATCTGGAACAACCAGGAGAGACTAATCCAAATCCAGGGTTCCCCATGGATCCTCTGAGGCTGATACACTGTGAACCCACTTCTTTTGTCCAATCCTGTTTTCTCAGTTTTTGTATCTCTTAACAGCATTCCCTATAAAACCTGCGTGTAAATCTCTGTCTCAGATCCTGTATTCAGGAAACCCAATCTAAGACAAGGGCTAAAGCTGCAGAGGAAGAGGGAAATTCCTCTGCTTTATGAAGGGGAATTATAACCCCTGGGGGTGATTGGGATTAAGGGATTATAGAGTAGAAAGGAGAGGGGACTGGGGTAAAATGTGGGTATAATGGGATTATTGCTTTTTGTGACTCCGTACATCTTTAGCTAACAAAATCATGAAATAGTAGGGCCAATTATATTTCTGTGGAAACTTACAAAAGGCCTGATTTCTGTACTCTGTTGACATAGGAGTAAAACAGACAGCTTGCTCGGTTGCTCAGGCAAGGGGATCACTAGTTGGGATTTGAGTTTCACTTGGAAATACTGTTCTGAATAGTTCAAATTGGGTGCAACCTCTCACTTTGTATCGTATTAAATTCCCATTTTAGACTAGACCATAATTCTCACAATGGATATTAAAAATTTTTAAAGATTTATTATTTATGCATACAAGAGCTGGGGTACAGGCCAGAGATGCGGGGGGTGAGAGGATCCACCAGAGACAGAGCAGGGAACAGAAACAGGCAGACTGACTGAAATACACTGCTGAGGGGAGCAGCGGGTGAGACAGGAGAGGTCTGCCTCGCCATGTGGGTAGCTCCCTGGCTGGCCGGGGATGGAACTCGTGCTACAGAAGCTGTGGATTGCTTCATAGTGCGGTGCCTAACCCCTGGCACGACAAGGGAGGCTGGATATTAAAATTTTTGACACATGGGAGAGGGTAGTCTGTACTGAGGGTGCTAACTCAGATTCAAAAGGGAAGTGATGAAGACTCCTCCGAGGCCAGCCCTTTTAGCCAAAACTGCTGTGAACTTTCAAAGCATGCCTGTGGGTATTTTTAAGGGATTACAATAAACCTTTATGGGTGAATGCCCAGAAAAAAGCATGTGAATCGTACCATGAGTTGAGTATTAACCCACTCCCACTGTTTCCATGTCAGCAAAGTTCAACCTGAAATAGCAAGTCAAGCAAGCACCTGCCTTGCTATCTTGTGCTACATGATGAACTACACTGATGACAGGTGCGATTGGCTGGAATTGTGCTGCTATCAGAGTCTCAGTAGGAAGAACTCACTGCACATGGTTCAAGTGAAGGGAAATGCATGAAGAAACCACTTACAGAGAGAGAGACTGGGCTCAGGGGCAAACAAATGATGAAGAATCCCCCAGAGATCAGGAAAAGAGGGAAGCCGTGGCCACTCCTGGAGCTGAAGCAACATGGGGAAGAAAGATGTTCCTGGAGTTTACTGAAGTTGCAACAGTGGAGAAGGGCCCAGCCAGGAGGAGCTACAGTCATAAAGGGAAGCTGAAGATGAAATGTCAAAACTGGGAAAGGAGGGAGGACTCATCCTGACCTCTCTCCTCACTTCCCAGTCTCCTGGGATGTATTTTCCACCAGCTGGAGTCAAGAAAAAAACATCAAAAAAAGGAGTCTGGGCAATACAGGACACAGAGTAGAACAAAGAAAAGTGGAGAATGGATCTGTTAGAGGCTTAGGGAGAGGAGTTGGCAGATGGAGAATAATCACGTGGGGCTGCTCTCTGGAACCACCTTCTGCTTTTAAAAAGAAAAAAATTCAACAGACCCCAGTGTGTGGGTTTGGGACAAATTATTCCAGCAAGGCACATGCTAGGAAAGGTTGCCTGGCAGGAAAGCAGAACTCAGAAAGAGGTCTATGCAACGTCCATGGTCTGACCCTGGTAGGATTGTGGGGGTGTGGTTTGTCTAGAGAAGGCACAATCGTGTTCTGTGGCCAGGCCAGGTTTCTGCTATAACATCTGACCTGTCTGAATCTAACCTGTGGTTATTTCTAGGTTGGTACACTGCCCTGTTGGCAGGGTCAGAAAGGGTCATTCTCTTGGCATGTATCTCTTCCTGGCTGGTGGCCTTTGTTGCTACAGTAAAGTTGGTAAAGGCAGGGTTTACTTGGAGTAGGTTTCTAGAACTTGACTTGCAATCTCATGCTGGAAAACCCTCTTACTTAGTCATGTCCTCAGTAGAGCCACAGAGCCCTATCCTTATAATCAGAGCCTAAAAAGAAGGAATTCACTTTTTCTACAGAGAGTGAACCTTAGTCCCCTCAGAACATTTTCAGAGATTGCAGCGGTGACTAAGGCTACAATTCTCCACCTTCTATGCACTTCTCCAACCAAAGACAATGAACTACTCTTATGAGGTTAGGACTTTGTAAAGTTATCTTTCTTCTTCCTCAAACCCCAGGATAGAAAGTCTTTTCTATCACTTTTCTATATGTCTTTAATATATTACCACCTTTATGTCTCCCCTGAATTACTATAGTGACCTTGTCACTGGTTTTGATGTTTCTGGAATGTTTCTCTACCACTTTCTCCATATGGATAGAACTTTCTAAAATGCAAGTCAAGTTCTTGTTTAAAACTCTTTAATGGTTGCTAATTCATCATCTGGTAACTACCTACACTCCTTCTCATCATTCTCCAACATCAACTCTCCACCGCATGTGTGCGTGCGGGCATTACCACCCACCTCAGGTCGTTTATCTCTAAGTTTCAACTTTACTGGACAATCCACTTTCTTTTTTAAGATACAAGGTCTCTTGCATTTTCCAATGTGGGGTATTGAGATGTAGAGTCCTGTTTCATTCCCCTTGGTTTTGTTTTTAAATACCTAGGAAGACAAATGCCTGAAATGTTTGCTACAAATGAAGTATATGATCTTCTCATCAGTTACCTTCTTTCTTTTAATCATGCTAAAAGGAGTCTCATAAGTCATGCTTAGGATTTACCGGGGATGCATAATAATGAAGTCAGTCTCCCCATTTAGCAACTCTCCTGAGATTTCTCCATCTCTCCTTACAGGGCCCAGATGCTGGGCCTGGGACCAGATACCAAAGTAGAGGCTTGAAAACCAAGCCTGCCTTTTGATGACGTCAATTTGGGTGAGGACAGCCAGAGCAAAGAGATGTGTTCAGGGAGATTTTTTAGGTATTTACAGAGAAAGGAAACCAGAATGTCAGGATACCGGGTTTAGATTGATATTTTACTTAATATTGAAAAGGTAATCAGAAATTAAAAGCTGTTTATTAATTGAGGAGAGGAAACCTTTTACTATAATATAACAAGGACTACTGAATCATAGGAGAAATTATTTGGGAGACTCAATATTTTATTATTTTTTAAGAAGGTAAGAAATTATCCTAATTACAAATAGTATATAATAAATTAGATTAGACAGTGTTCTAGGTGCTGAAGCTAGAAAAGTAAACAAAAAGATAATGTCTATGTTTTCTTAGGACAGAGTTGGAAGAAAACAAACAAAAAAATAATAATACAACACTGGAGAGAGAGGTAACACGCACTTGTAGGCACAGGTTGACAGTTTATTTTACCTTAGTTCTAGACTATTCTAGACTGTTCTAGAATGTTGAATCATTCTGATTGGTTGTTGCCAATGACACAATGAGAAAACAGTTAATAAATATTTTTATCATGCCCCCTAAATGGGGGGAATTTGGTAATAGGAAAGAAGGCAAGGTATCAGGAAGGTCTTTCCAGAGCTGGAAGCATATAGAGGCAAGGGAGTAGCTATAGGGGAGCCCCATGAGAACCCTCAGCATTAGAGTAATTTATGAAGGCTTGCTTACACACAACTACCTTGGTCCAGTAATGGTGGACTCTCCTACTTTCTCAGCTCGTGTACTTGTCCCCTCCAAATGAACATGGTGTAATAGTCCAATGTCCAGTTCCATGCTACCATATGCACACAGGACAATAAACCAAGGAGGTTAGGTATGGAGGACTTCTTGGCTTTCAAAACTGAGCTGCCATTTAAGTCACTAAATGAAACCAAATAGCTTAATTATGACTATTCTTTGTAATTCCTAGAAAGTAGCCTATGGTGGCGTGCAAAAGATCTGAGCTGAGACAAGGATGTTTTGAAGAAAACCCCAGTAATTATACTCTCTGCCAAGAATTGGCAGCAATAACTAAAAGACAGAAATCATTAGTCTCTTTCTTTTTATTTCCACATCATTTGCCAGTTTTCCCATCACCATTTGTTGAATAATCTACCCTTTACTTACTGATCTGAAATGCCAGCTTCATCATGAAACATATTCTCATATAGTGTTGAATCTATAATTGCGGTGTGTGTTTTGCTTCTTTTTTTTTCTGTGAAGAGTTGAAGTGTATCTTTTAAATCAAACCAATTAATTACATTATTTAGACCTTCAATCTCCCTACTTTTAGTCGATTGATCTGTCAAAGATTTAGAGTATAATAATTTCCTCACCATCATTCTAATTCTGTCAATTTCTCTATAAATATCAAATATTTTGCTTATGTACATATTAACATATAATTCTCCAGGTATAAGTTTATGTTCGTTACTATATTCCCCGTGAACCGTATATTTTGTCAACATAAAATGAGGCTTCAGTTTTAAAATCTTAGAGAAAAGTTGGTTTGATTTCCATCTTTTCTTAAAACATTCCAAAACAACAAAGAGAAACTGAAATCTACGTTATGTACTTGATGATGTGAAAGACTTCTACAACTCTCCATGTTACTTACATGAAGAGGGAACTGAAGTGGATACATTCTACTTCACTTATCAATGAGGAAAAGGCCCAGCCCACTTACAATACCGATCAGAAGCAGGCTGATTGGCCTTTCCAAGTCCCGGGAAGTCTTAGGAATTTGAGAAAACAAATTCCAAATGAGCCAAAAGTATGACTGGCAACCATAGAATTACTTGAAAGAATGTACAATGAACAATTTGATCCAATATCCCCTGCCCTATTTGCAAGTATCCTATATTGTTAGACAAATTAGCCCAAAGTAAACAATAGGCCAGTACCTTTTTTTTTAATTAATTATTTTTAAATTTTTTTTACATCATTGTTCATTTTTAAATAATATTTGCTTCCCCCCACCCCCTCAGGTGTAGTCCCCATAGAGTTTCCTTCCTCAATGCACCCATACACCATCACCTCAAGTCCCCTGTGCTCCTCCCTCCCTCCCTCTGATCACTTACAGCAGGAATATAGGGGAACCAAATAAGACATCAGTGTAAAAAATAATAACAGTACAAAAGACAACAAAGCAAAAACAGACAATTATAAATCAGAAACATACTGCAGGGGTGGAGGCCAGTACTTTTTAAGACATGTACCAGGGAGGTTTTAAATTCAGATACATTAAGCATAGAGAAGGGCCAGGATGAGATAAGGAAGGAAAACAGGGAATTAGGTAAAAGCCTACATATTGAGTGAGGATAATATCTTAGACCAGCTTCAGAATTCTGAGGGTTAGTTTGGAAAACTATACCCTTTTATACACAGCCAAAGAAAAGACCAAGCTACACTCATGTTTGGGTACAAAGGTTAAAAGGTAGGTGGCTTCTTGTTTATCATACAATGAAGTCAACAACTACCATCTATATAGCTTTTTTTTTTTAACTTTTTTTTTTAAATAGAGGCATGTTTTTTATTTATTTATTTATTTATTTATTTGTTTGTTTGTTTGTTTGTTTGTTTGTTTGTTTGTTTATACATGCACTGGGTACAGTCAGAAGCGTGGGAGGGTGAGAGAATTCACCAGAGCCAGAGCGGGGAGCAGAGCAGGCAGAAGGACCGAAGTGCACTGCTGAGGGGAGCAGCAGGCGGCAGGAGAGGTCTGCGCGCCATGTGGGACCCTCCTCCCACATGGTGGCCGGGGAGCAGCTGGGGATCAGGGAGCAGCCAGGGAGCAGTGGCCGGGGAGCAGCTGGGGATCGAACCGGTGCCCCAGAGGCCGCGGGCAGC
Source organism: Talpa europaea (assembly GCF_964194135.1). NCBI lineage: Eukaryota > Metazoa > Chordata > Mammalia > Eulipotyphla > Talpidae > Talpa > Talpa europaea. The sequence continues at coordinate 94,711,903 of NC_140074.1, forward strand.
TTCGCAACCCAGCGCTCAACCTCTGCACCACCAGGGAGGCCCCCTATATAGCTTTTAACTTATTATTGAGTGCTTTAAATATAAACAGCTGAGATTCTCAAATCATACTTCTTTTTTCTGAATAAAGCTACAGATAACAAAAAGTGATAAATCAAAATAAATTAAAAGGAAATCAGAAGAAATAAAAACAATGCAGGAAGTTTTTAAAGTTTAATTTCTTTAATTACAACTAGTATCCTCAGAGTTAATAAAGTGGAGTGTCTGTGAATTAAGTATAGGGTTCTGTTTACAAAAGAGAGAGGCTACAATCAGAACCAGAAACCACATTTGGAAATTAAAAATGTGATTATCATAATGAAAGATTTAGTAAAGAGTTTGGAAACTAAAGTTGAATGTCTTCAAGAAATTGGAAAAAATGATAAAGATACAGACAAGACGAAGGAATCCAACTCCTAAATTTATTGTAGTTTTGGAAAACAAAAATTGAAAAAAATATAAGGAAAGATATTAGCAAAGAAATAGTAACATTAATCTCCCCAGAACTGCAGAATTACTTCTTACCAGACGTTCAACACAATCGACAGTGAAATACATCAATACGCACAACAGTGAAATTTCAGCATACCAGAATAAAGTGAAGGTGCTAAAAATATCCAAGATGGGTGAGAAACAATACACAAATGATCAATAATCAGAATAGCTCTGGACTTCAGAAAAGCAGGAGCTAGAAAACAATGAAGCAAAGACTTCAAAATCTGAAAGAAACCCATTCCAACCTAGAGTCCTCGACTGGCTAGATTTTTAATTAAGCATTAGGGATGAAACAAAAAATTAAAAAGAAACAGTGTGTACACATCTCTTTCATACTTTTTCCTTTGAGAAACCATGCAAAGGATGTGTCCCAAAAAATTAAATGGTGATTCAAGAAGAGAGGACTTAGAAAAGTGGGAAACAGGATGGAAGGAATTTCCAGGTAGTAACAAGGTCACAGGCTGACTGGCTGTGATATAGGCTGGAAAGCAATTAGATTAGATTGGAGCAGAAGAATGGAGGACTTGAATAGCAATGTCTCCTTAGATAGGGTTGAAATAATAGATCATCTAACACATATAAGCCTGCAGAAATTATACTGCTATATTTTACAGGAGTTTAAGTATTTATGGAAAAATTTAGCCACAGGTTCATGGAAAGAAAAAGCAAATGAAATAAAATGAGGTAAGTGTTGATTTCAGGTCCCCCCCAAAAAAAAAAATACAAAAAAGAGACTGCTTCCAATATATCACTTGTTCAGAAGTTATCTCTCTCTCTCTCTCTCTATATATATATATATATATATATGACTATATATAGTCATAATAATAAAAAACTATATATAGTCATAATAATAAAAAACACACATGGCAGACACATTGATAACTTTACCAATTTCTATACTCCTTTCTAAGTTACTATCAAAATCTCAACATCTCAATTTTGTTCAGGCAGCAATGTGCTTAGTGAAAAATCCTTGAATTGTAAATTGCTTTGTAGTTAGAGGGGACCATAAGACACAGTGCTTACTAATGAGACATAAGCCTAATGTTTCTGGTAAATATTTTCTTTTGCTTTCTTCTTCTTATCTTGCTTCTCTTCCCCCTGCCCCCATGCCTTTTTTCCCTATCTGAAGCATAAATGTAATGTCAGTGGTGCAGCAGCTCTCTTGTGACCATGAGGGAAAAGAACACAAGCCAAAATTGGAGAATAGAATCATAGAAAGAGCTTAGGTCTCTAATGACATCAACTCCTGACTACCTGGGAGCCATGTTAGGAGTGTTTTCTGTCACTTGCAACCAAGCACATACAATACAACACTAGATGTGGCCATATATCCAAACTGTAATATAACTACATCAAAAGACTGAGAACAGAATACAGAAAAAAAAAAAAAAGCACCTAATCTTTTACTGGCATTGTAAGAAGCTGATTTTTTGATCAGATGAGATTACTTCATGTCAATTAATTTTAGCAAGGAACTATAAATAAAAAAACAGTTAAAAGAGTTGAAAAATTTTGCCTTTATAATATTGATTTGGTATGAGACATAAGGAACTATTTGTTATTATTGTTTTAGACAATTTTTTAGACTATGCACATGCTTCACTTTTTATTTAAAAAGTTAAAATTTGGGCCTCCCTTATGGCACAAGGGGTTAAGCACAGCACTATGAAGCAATCCTCAGCCATTGCAGCACACGTTTGATCCCCGGACAGCCAGGGAGCTACCCATATGGCACAGCAGACTTCTCCTGACTCGCCCGCTGCTCCCCTCAGCAGTGGATTTCAGTCAATCTGCCTGTTCTGTTCCCCACTCTGTCTCTGGTGAATCCTCTCACCCCCCACACACACACCTCTAGCCTGTACCCCAGCTCTTGCATGCATAAATAAATAAATCTTTAAAAAAATTAAAAAATAAAGTTAAAATTCATTAAAAGGTAAACCAAAAATCTTTGATTCCTATGTCTTTTATCTTGAATCATTGCCTTGTCTTCTATTAATATGATAACCTCCATTTTCCATATTTTTCCTTTTTAATATTTCAGTCATGTCTTTGCCCATACTTTTATCTTAATCTGCTTGAATCATTTTATTTTATGTGTGTCAACTGTAGACAGCCCATACTCAGGTTTGGGGTTTTGGCCTCGTCTTCTGGTCTTTTAATAGAGAATCTGGAGTCACTTGCTTTTATTGACAGCTCCTATGCTGGATCTATCTCCTTTATCTTTTGTATACTTTTCACCTTTTTATGTTTGCTTTCTGACATTTGGTAAATGGATTTAACATTTGAGAGACATTCCATTTTAGCTTAACTGATTTTTAAAGTTTTTTTTTTCAAAAGGCAGTTCTTTAAATGTATTTCCTTAATCATCTGAATCAGTACTGAGACACTTAGTCACCCAATTTTTACATTTAAAACAATACATAGAATTTTTCTATTTTCCCTTTTTGTTTTTCTCTTTTACCTTTTATTTTCCTTATAATACACATTTACCTTCTTTTTGCAACTTTTTTTTGAGATTTTTACATTCTATAAATCATTCATCTTTTATTCATGTAACAAATTTTTTTCCATACATTGTACTAGACAATAGGTTTAGAGAAAGGAACACAATTCTTGGCCCTAGGCACTAAAGTTTACAAGGAAAGCAATTATGGGTCAGAACAAATGTTATAGCAGAGGTAAAACCCTGTTATGGGGGACAAGCTGGAAGAGGCATGTAACCTGAACTGGTTTCTCAAGACTATATCCTTGGAGGGACAACAAGGAGGTTATCTGTTTATACACTACTCCAAACTACGCAGTTTAATTTTTCTCCAGCTCCATGCATAGCTCCCTTTGAAATAGAATGAGACCTCCTAGTTTAAATATTGAATAAATACAATATCTGAGGTCTTTGTGGTCATAGTTTTCTTTTTTTTTTAAGATTTATTTGTTTATTTATTTATTTATTTATTTATTTATTTATTTATTTATTTATTTATTTATAGGAGCACTGGATACAGTCAGAAGCGCGGGAGGGTGAGAGAATTCACCAGAGCCAGAGCAGGGAGCAGAGCAGACAGTGACAAAGTACACCACTGAGGGGAGCAGCGGGCACTGCAGGAGAGGTCTGCACACCATGTGGGACCCTCACCGGTGGCCGTAGATGAAACCGGTGCTGCAGAGGCTGCGGGCAGCTTCGCAGGCCAGTGCTCAACCTCTGCACCACCTGGTCATAGTTTAAACAAGCTGTCCTTTGAAGAATGGGGAATTTAGACAGAATATGAAAAACGGTAGAATTGACTTCAGACCCAGTTTAATGAAGTCTATGGTCTATGAGGTCTATGAGATTATGGAGATCCTTGGTAAACCCTCTCTCCTATGCCTCAAATTCTCACCCATCCCATGTGAAGTTTTTTTTTTTTTAATCTTCTAACAAGTGATAATTTAATATGATAGTCATTGTTAAGAATTACAAGCAAAATATGGTTTATCTTAGAATTTTGTAGGGTAGAATGGGTGATGGTTGAGTTGTATGTGAGTATATGAGAGTGGAAGTCATTCATTTGAAATTGCTAATCCAAGTCTGCTATAATTTCTATTATTGTTTCACAGTCATTGGTATGTTATTTTATCTTTTTCATTCTTTTTTCTCTTTGCCTCTCATTTTTGAGAGTTTCTGTAGGCATTTCTTCAAGCTCACTGGTTCTTTCCTCAGCTGAATCTAGTTTATTGATGAGCCCAACCTTGTCACTCTCCTTTTCTATTAGGATGTTTTTGATTTCTAGCATTTCCTTTTGCTGCTTCTTTAGTTTTCATCTCTGCTCACATTACCCATTTGCTCTTGTATGTGACCACTTTTTCCTATATATCAGCATATTAATCATAATTATTTTGAATTCTCAATCCTATCAAATCAACATTTCAACCATATTTGAGTCCAGCTTTGATGCTTCTTCTGTCACTTCTATTTGTGAGATATTTTAGTTTTTTGCCTTTTAGTGTAACTTATCAGGTTTTTTTTTTTTGTTGTTGTTGTTGTTGCTGTTGCAAGCTCAACATTATATACTAGATGAAAGGAACCCAATACTGGTTTCTGCAGAGTCTTCTGCTTTTAACTTTCAGCTCCAGTAAGGTATAATTCTCCATTTGCCTGTATGTCTTTTCCATTTTGAGGGCAGTGGCTTACCCCATGATAGCAGTTTTCTGATGGATCTCAGAAGAATTGTTGGTTTTCAGTTTGTTCATTTTTAATCTTTTTTGCGTGGATAATAGAAATGACTTCCAATCTTCTTACCTGTTGGAAACTTGAAGAGGTCCTTAATTTGGAATTGTATTCCAAAGTTTATAAACAATATAAAGGAAACTGCTCTTAGAATTTTTAAATAAAAGCTTAAAAGTACTTATTTTGATTAGTTACTTGGTGAATGAACTAGACTTTGCCTCCAATTGGTGTTTAGCTAGAGCCAGTCCTTTTCTTACAGACACACAGTACTTTAGAGACCACTTCTTCCCACGTAGTAAGCACAATTATATTCAGAGAGGGAGTGTGATTTCCTAAGATCAGAGAGCCAATGACAGATCTGGGACTTGAGTCTAAGTCTAATAATTCAGTATTCTTTCTGTGGTCCATATGGTTCCCTGATTTATGCCCCTGAAGACGAGAGGGTGTGTCCTTTAACCTTCATTGACAGAAATGATAGTCATGATGGCAAAGAATCTGGAGGAAAAATGTGTGTGGTCTTATTGGGGTGTGGGAGGTGAGGAGGAAATACTAGGTTGCTTCAGAGCCAGAAGGAAATGTCATGAGTGGAGGAAGATATTTTGAAAAGGAAAAAAAAAAAAAAAAACTTGGTGGCTGTAGGAATGTGAGAGTTACCTTTTTTCTTGCTCCCTAGAGCTCAGAACCCTGTCCAAATCCACACAATTGTCTGCACACTGATGCCCTCTAGTGGTTTAAAGAAAGACTATGTTCCCAAATGAAACTACAGTGGGACCTTCAAGACTGAACTCCTGTGAGGAACAGACAAGTCAGTATTCATCCCTCTCCCTGGTTAAGCAATTTGCCTCACCAGGGTTTTTCCTCTTGGAATACCTGGAAGGTATTTCCTCCAAAAATACCCTCTAACTTCTTTTATTAAGCAATCATAAGACATTTAAAAATATGTGTGAAGGAAAGCGTTTCCCCATATGGAGAACCATATTTATCTAACTGTGAGAATGGGAACAGGGAGGGTACAGAAACATACAAACCCAGGGGATGTGCATACAAGTACACAAATCTGGGGTGGATGAAAGTTTTGTGGATCTGAAAGGTTATAAAATTTTGGAATCTCCCTTTGAGAAAAAGAATATGAAAGTACAAACACAAAATTAGTTCAGAACACTGGAAAGGTCCTATTCATCACCCTCATAGTGAATAATTCTCACACATGCCCATCTGCTTGTGCACATACAGAGATGAAATGAAGATATAAAGCATATTATTTTTATTTTTTTATTATTGACCCTGAAATCCTATATATTCTTAGAATGGTTGGCCTCAGTGAAAAGTTACCTTAAAAGGCTGTTCACTTACTCATATAATATTGCCATTGTTTGAAATATGTCTGGAATTGTTCCTTGGAATTGTCTTCAGATCCTGTGACATATTCACTGGAATATCATTGGTAATGACAACTTTAATCATTTAAGTGAAGATTCTTTTTCAGCTTTTGCAATAGTCAAAGTCATACAGAGCCAATCCTGAGAAGTATAAAGGTGGATAGTAGAGCTGGACCATGTGAATTTGCCTCACAGCTCTCCAACTATGGGAAGGACAGTTGACAAGGGAGCCAGTGTTGAGCTATGAAATCCATTATTCACTTTCTCACAAGACCACTCTTCCCATGAGCAGTTCCCAGCTCAGATGTGCACACAAAGAGGGCACAAGAACAGACTATTCTTAGTGGAGGGACAGGTCCTCTGATGGCCAACTTTCGTGCCATTATCCCAATAATATGCTGACCCTATTTTAAACTCCATGACTCCTTAGGATGTTTTCATCAAACCTTTTCTTCCTCTGTCTTCTGTTCCAGTTGACCTGTCCTCCTTATTTTTTCTCCCACAAGAAAAAAAAAACAAAAAAACTTGCACTGTGTCCCATCTTGGTGTCTGCTTCTTGGAGGACCAAACCCGTTTCCACTGTAACCACTTTGAAGAGCAGTATCATTGTTTTCTTTAATATCTATGTAATGGCAATGAAGAATTGGGCCCTACTTTTAATATCTGACTGTTGACAGTTTTTAAGCTTCATCCCTCCCTCTACCCCTTGCTCTTCACAACTGGGAAAATTTGTAAGAAAACCTTGATACTCCTTTCATAGAACCAGCAGGGGATTCAAGTCCCCGCATTCCCTTCCCCTGTGTGGGAACTCTCACCATGCCCACATCCCTCAACATGAAAGATCCCAAGCCAGTGTCCTTTCTTCCACTCTCAAGTCATGTTGCGCCTGCTTGGCTTCCACTGAATAATAAACATTTCCCTCCCTCTTCTTGGTGAGTATGTGGCATCATTTGTGTTGAGATCCAAACCAAATTTTAGGAGGCAATCCATCTATCTTGGAAAAGTGGTCCTAACAGGAACAAACTGACAGTTGCCAAATTTTGGAATTGACTACTACTTAGTTTCCAAAATTGGAATTGTCCATGATGAAGGACAAACCTTGCCAAGGACCCCACCATCTCACTTGAGAGGATCACTGGTGAGGTGGCCAGCCTCCTTTTCTCAGGGCATGTGGAATGATATCACCCAGTAATGTTAGCACCACCCACTCACTACTCACACCAGTGTAATGGAAGAGGGAGGCTGAGAGAGAGGAAGTGGTGTTTTGAAGGAGAGTCATGTTTGTGAAAACTAATTCTTGCCTTTTCTCCCTAAAACTGAGAGAGGAACTGCCTAGAGAATCAAATGAGAGTGTAAAATACCTGAACCTCCTCTTCTTCCAAGCTGGGGATGGAAGACCGCCTGATCTGAAAGTTGACAAACTAATAGGTTGGCAGAATATCTCCTGCCGGGACAAGCCAGAAAGCATAGAAGGAGAAGGTCCAACAGAGGCAGAGTGTGCTGGTGCAGGACTTAGTACCTGTCACCATTTTGTGTGGCAAAGAGGTGTAGGTTTCCTGAGAAGGGCTAAAGGCAGATGACACCAGGCAGTTAGATGCTGCTTCAATCTATAGTGCAGCTAGCGTGGTGGGTTGGCAGCCATGGGCACTGGGAAGAGGAGGAGGAAGATTTGCAACTGAGAGACAAGCCCTGGGGGTAGGTGATAGGAGCACCCAGGGCTCTCAGAAATACCGACAAGGATCCTCCATGAAATAGCCAACAGTTTAGAGAAACTTGACATGAAGGAGAAGCAATGACTACCAGCTATTCAGTGTTAGAGAAGAAACAGCAGCCATCAGAAAGAAGCAACCTTCCCATTGGGCAGCCATGTCATCCCTCTCCCTCCTGTGGGCCTCCCCGCAACCACACACCCCACCCCCGCATCAGTGTGTAATGTGCTGCTCTCCATATTCCAAGCCAGGAGCAGGAAGCTACCCCCTACAGTGGGGGATCCCCCCTATTGCTAAGGGATGGGTGAGTTCTTTGAAATGATTGTGAAATTCACTATTGATATTTCAAACAAACAACATTGAATGGAGAAAAAGAAAACAAGATTGATCTAATAACCTAAAGTGGACAGTCATGGAGTTCAACTATGATATCAGAGGGAATCCCCTATCAAGCAGAGGGGGTGGGGCAAAAAGCTGAGTAGAACCCAAATAATATCAGAAACTGAAAAAACAAAATGACTTTGTTTCTACTCTAGTGTTTGATGTCCTTCTTTCAATCAGCTACCTATGGTTTTTTAAAAATACAAAACCACCTTTCTCTCACCACGCCCCCTCCCCCGCATCTCTGGCCCGTACCCCAGTTCTTGTATGCATAAATAAATAAGTCTTTAAAAAAAAGGAAATAATTAAACATCATCTTAGTTGGATGCCTGCTCATATACATGCATACATGCAATTAATTGCTTTCACACATTTTGATGATATTAGTTTAAACTATAGGAAGAACCATGATTTCCTATCTCTGGATATGCTCTCTTCCCTTTGACTATCAGTTCTCACACTTCTATTCCTATCTCTCAATTTAAAATCTTATGTTACTAGAAAAACAAAGCCATCCTTTTGCTCTCTCTTCCGAGTGTGGAGAAGAGAATGGCCCTTGGCTAAGAATTTAATCTGGTGCTTTCAAGAAGTAATTACACAGCCTGGGTTAGGTCTTTGTGTAGTCACGAGAGCAGTTGCTTAAAAGGGATAAAACTGAGAAATGGGCTTGTTTCTCATTTCCAACAGGCCCTCAGGGTCATAGTTTGAAAGGGTGGAGGCACCTACCTTGCTCATGGGTTAATGATGTAAGGTGTTACCTAAGAGTAATACCTCTGAAAACTATGGGCATGTGAGAAAAAATACCTTTCTTCCACCTCAAAGATTTCAACTGCAATATTTCTGATAATTAATATTTACCCTTGGGACATGCATTTGTGTGCACACTGGAGGAGGAATTAAAGAGAAATCTCATGGTCTTTCAATAAGCACCCAATAGGATGAGGATTGTCTGTGACTCGTTGTGGCATGGAGACCTCTAGGGGGGCCACAGTAGGGGTGTCCACATCATCCCTGAGCAGCCACAGACTGGGGATGCCAACACCACCGGGGCCTCTGTATGGGTACTGTCTGAAGTGGAACCACTCAGAACTGGACGTACAAGCATTGTCATGGTGGAGGAAGGGATTTACTGGTGCACAGCAGTCCCTGCAGAAAGACAGACAGACTTCCTGAAATATAGCACAGTCTTAAGAAGGAGAGGTCTAGAGAGTGTTAGGTATTTGAGGCAGGGAGGGCTATGACTAAAGAAAATTAAATGGCCAACTACCCCCAGGACCCAGGACACACTGCCAGAGCTGATAAATTCTAAGCAGAGCCAAGAAACCTCCAGAAGAGAAAAGTCAGCCCCTACTCAAACCTATAGGCAGGCCCAAAAAGACCAAGAAGAGCAAGAAGAACCCAGAGAGAAGGGATTGCTCAAAATTTGCAGGTCTCTGGGTAATAAAACAAACCCTCAGTGTTCTTCCTCCCAAGGGAAGGACAGAGCTGGCTGACACCAGGACAGCTCTCCCCTGCCCCAGCCTGTTGCCAGGGCTGAGAAGACTAACCCCATTCCAGACCTCCCTCTCCCGCCCCTCACCCCCCAATGCAGTGGAAGGGGGAGTGGCTTATGAACTGCTGCCTGGACAAGTAAGCCAACACCCAGTATTGCCTGCCCAGTGCACCCTCAGAGGGACAAAGAGCGGCTCCTGCCCTGCACTTAAGACAAGAGTGCCCAACATGCTCACAGTTGTGTTTCCAAGGACCTCCTGCCCCCAGTGACCTCTCCCTGGATGTCCTTTTTTTCCTGTCTCTAAATAAACTTTACTTTTGCATCTGCGAAAGGTGTGCCTGTGAATTCTCACACATAGTTAAGGACCTAGGAACTCCAAATCCTAGAACCCTAAAACCTGACAATAAGAGGTCTCACAATAAGGAGCAGACCCCAAACAGGGGGCCAGAGCAAGGAGCTGGGAAAGCACGCCAAGGTATTCCTTGTGTGTGTTTAATTTTGTGTGTGTTTTCCTCTTGCACTAAGGTAAAACTCACATTACAGTTTTAAATATCTGTGTTCCCTTGCTTTGTTTACTACAATGCTACCTAACAGTATGTGCACGTGTATATTTTTACATATATATGAAAAAGCATGAAGGACAGAGGAACAGATGGACAGAGGGAAGCAGGGCTGCCTGAGTCACACTTCTGTGGGTGGCCATGCCAGTGAGGAGTATCCGAGGCAGGAACTCCTCAGCGAAATGTTCAGAGAACAGCGGTGGAGGCGTAGGAAGGAGAGCAAGCTAGTGAGACTTGGAAGGTCTGTAAACTAAACCCTCCTCTCTCCCTGTAAGTAGGAGAAAAATGCGACCTTTCAAGGTGAGAAAAGGCTGACGTGTTGGTTACTCTATTCAATCCTCAAGGCCATCTCTTCAAATGTCATATCCTTTATTGAGCCTTCCCTGAGCTCTTCGAAACTAGAAAGAATCCCTCACACATCTGAAAACCAAGAGCCCTTGATCGGACCTCCCTTATAGCACTTAACAATTTCTGCTTAAATGAAAGCTATTTATAAAGGCATTTCTTCCCAGATAGCTATGGTTTGCTTTCACTTCCTCCCAGGCCCTGTCCTCTTTCACTCTTCATTCAGCTTCCTGCAGTAAGGCACTAAGCTCTAGGCAAAACACCAACAGCTGCCCCTGATCCTTGCCTCTGCTGTCCCTTGGGGAGCTCTTACAGTAACTGGAAGGGAAATTGGCCTATTAGGTCCCCTGGGTAGTTCCCTGGGAGTTCATCTCAAGGTGGGTAACTCCCTCCAGGTAGCAGACACTGGGAGACTCCATCCTCTTCCAGGTGCCAGCATCCACTTCATACCTGACTCTGCAGAGTCTAGGAATGGTCACTCCATGGCTGCTTCTAGCCTGGGTTAACCATGCTTTTCCTTATGATTTCCCTGTATTCATTCCTTCATAAATAGTTTATCTTATTCTGCGCATAATAGATGTTTTCAGTTGGAACCCTACCTTATACAGTCTATCTTACTACATAAATTGAGAGCATACTATTGTATGATTGAATTACACTTCTATCCAAACCACAGCTAAAACAGAGCCTTGTGTATAAAATAACCTTATGTATTATAGGTGCCCAGTAACATTTGTTTAGTTAATAACATGCTGACTTCTCCATAGCTAATTCAGTTTCCCAGTCGTTGGCACTATTGATGTTGGGGTGTGAATTTTGTTGTGGGGTCTGCCCTGTACATTGCAGCCTACTTGGCAGCATCCCTGATCTATATTTACTAGATTCCAGTTGCACCCCAGCCCCAAGTGTGACAATGAAAACTGTTTACGGACATTTCCAAATGCCTCCTGGGGAGCAAAGTCATTCCCAGTTGAGGTTCACTGCCCGAGATGTTTGCTATTCTTGTCATTTGAACTTTCATATTACAAAAAGCAATATCATTACTTCAAAATAACACTTCCTAATATACACATGCATGGATGCACACATAGGGATGCATAAATATGAACCACTCAGAATCACATGGTCTGACATAGCTGCACATGTGAAAAAAGGTACGTGAAAATTGTTTTCAAAGTTAGGAAATCAAAGACATCTTTATTTTTTAAAAATGAAATCTTTATTATCCAGTGAAAAAAAATCAGCCACAAATTGGAAATAACATTAAATGAAATTTCTTTGACCTTTACAGAGATTCACATGCTTAGATCTTCAAAAGATCACAGGCATAAGTATAAATGTAAAAGTGCTAAACAGAGTACTTAAAATAGAAAATGATCAAAAGAAGTGAGGTGATTCCAGGTACAATGGTGAGAAGACAGGTGTCTATTGATCATCCTCTTCCCACATCCAGACATTCATCAAAACAACGAATGGTTTGCAAGCATGGGCAAATATATTATGATTTTCTTTCTTCAGCTACTTGCAAGAGAAGTGTGTTAAAGTCTCAAAGTCACTCTATTGGTCTTGGAATTTATCTCAGGTTTCAGTCATCTTCTTCCTCTTGTAATGTCCATTTGTAACTTCTCCAGTTCTTTTTTCTTTTTCTCTGTCCCACAGATGGATACTATGTCAATACCCACCTGTTACACAAATGTAGGGAATGCCATTCACCTTATTAGGGAGCTTTCTGTCAGAGTACTCACTCTTTTTTTTTTTTTTTAAGATTTATTTATTTTTATACAAGAACCACAGTACAGGCCAGATGCGTGGGAGGGTGAGAGGATTCACCAGAGACAAGCAGGGAACAGAATAGGCAGACTAAGGAAATACACTGAGGGGAGCAGTGGGCGCGACAGGAGAGGTCTGCTTCACCATGTGGGATTCTCGCCGGCCGGCTGGAATTGAACCTGTGCTGCATAGGCTGCGGACAGCTTCACAGTGAGTCACTCAACCACCTGTGCCACCAGGGAGGTCCCAGAGTACTCATTCTTATTAATAAATCAGTAGCATGCCTCTGCCTCCTCTAACAGAGGGCTGAGGCCATTGTGGGGCCACTTGGAGAAGGATGTCATAGTCCGAGGTGGGTCATATGTGATGGAGAAAACCTTGCCAGGGTTTTGGTACATGGTTCTAAGGCACAATTACTGAAAAGTCTGTCCTAAGACTTGAATAGGTAAGCTGAAAAAGAATTCACCCATCCCAATAAGTGGGCACAGAGAAAGTGTCAATGTATGACACCATCGGTTTCATATACAATGAAAACCAACAAAAAATATTGACTCTATTTCAAGATAATTCTTTTTTTTTTTTTTTTAAAGATCTTGTTTGGCCTGGAAATGAGATGCCACATTTTTTTTTTAAAGATTTATTTATTTATCCATACAAGCACTGGGTACAGTCAGAAGCATGGGAGGGTGAGAGAATTCACCAGAGCCAGAGAGGGGAACAGAACAGGCAGACTGACGAAGTACACTGCTGAGGGGAGCAGCGGGTGGCAGGAGAGGTCTGCACGCCATGTGGAACCCTCGCCTGGCTGTCGGGAATCAAACTGGCGCTTCAGAGGCTGTGGGCAGCTTCGCAACCCAGTGCTCAACTGCTGCGCCACTGGGGAGGCCCTCCAGATAATTCTTGAACATGTGAAAATTTGAGAGGCAAGTATAAGAATCTGTGGTAGATTTTTGTCTTGTTCCAAATCACCAAAATAAAATGTATTAAGTTAATTGGACAATAATATAAAATCAACCATAATAATAGCAAGCAGCTTAATTGAATTTCCACCAATCAGATGAGCCCAAGTGAGACTTTGGCTTGAAAGTGAGTTAAGAGGCAGTTGTAGGGGCCTTCCTGGTGGCACAAGGAGTTAAGCACAGGACTATGAAGTAATCCGCAGCCTCTGCAGCACAAGTTCCAGCACAAGTTCCAGCACAAGTTCCAGCACAAGTTCAATCCCCAGCCTGCCAGGGAAAGCAACATGCAAGGTGCAGCAGACATCTCCTGTCTCTCCCACTGCTCCCCTCAGCAGTGTATTTCAGTCAGTCTGCCTGTTCTGTTCCCCGCTCTGTCTCTAGTGAATCCTCTCTCTCTCTCTCTCTCTCTCACACACACACACACACACACACACACACACCACCCCCGCCCTGCCCCATACCTCTGACCTGTACCCCAGCTCTTGCATGCATAAATAAATCTTAAAAAAAAAAAGGCAGCTGTAGATCATCCATTTTCTGGAAAAAGGTAATGGCAACAGCTTTCTAAACATGGAAGGTAACTGGTTTTACTCAGGAGTTGAAAGCCTGTTACACCAGCCTTTCTGAAGATTTTCAGTTACTAAATATATGCTTTACCAAATTCTGAGCTTCTTGAAGTACATAGAGAAGATTGTATGATTTACAACTACAGATATGATAATCTTTGAATTTTAATATAAGGTGTGTGTGGGTGGGGGGGTGTATGTGTGTGTCCTGAAATAACACTAAACTGACAAGAATTTGGAAAAGACGTAACTGGTATTTGGACTCTCATTCTCTGACCAGCCCACATTTAGATGCAAGTATGGCTAATTTTATTACTTTTTTATTGTAGAAAGGGTAGAGAAGAGGTGAAAATCTTGCAATTATTTGGGAATTTCTTGTTTCAGTACAATATCATTTTGTACTATATGTGATAATATAGTATTGCAGCAATATAGATTGAATGAAAAAATGTTTTCTAATTGCTTACATTCTTAGGCAATTGCATTTTTAGTTCCCACTTACTGCTTTATGATAAAAGGCTACATATGTAATATATTGTTTATGTAATACATACATGCGTGTATAATATACACATATACATGTTTGCTATAATGAAATAGTTGGTTTCTTATGCTACCTCATGACTACAAGAATTACATTACAGAAGTTTCTTCTCAAAAAAGTCAATAAAAGACTTGCACTCAGGGTATTAAAAAAAAAAAAAAACTACTGTAGGCCAATAAGAACAGATAAAAGGGCCTCCCTAGTGGCGCAGCAGTGATCGCTGGGCTGCGAAGCTGCCCGCAGCCTCTGCAGTGCCAGTTCGATCCCCAGCCAGCCAGCAAGGGTCCCACATGGCAAAGCAGACCTCTCCTGCCACACCTGCTGCTCCCCTCAGCAATGTATATCGTCAGTCTGCCTGTTCTGCTCCCCGCTCTGGCTCTGGTGAATTCTCTCACCCTCCCCCACTTCTGACTATACCCAGTGCTTGTATAAATAAATAAATCTATAAAAAAACCAGATAAAAAACAACTTTAACAGAAAAATGGGCAAGAGATTTAAGGTTCGTTTAAGAAAACAAAAGGTATTCAAACAGTCAATACATATGAAAAAAAGTTCAACCTCATCAGAAATCATCAAAATTTAAATTAAAACTACAATGTGAAGCCACTGTAGACCCATGAGGACTATGGCTAAAAATTGAAAGACTTACATAAAGAGGAAGGTGAGGGCAGGAGGCAATTAGCTTATAAACTTATAAAGTAAAAATGGGTACGACCCCTTTGAAGGGCTGACATTATCTAATTAAGCTGAAGATTCATATTCTCTATTACTCAGCTTTCTTTGTTCAACTATACACCTAGCAGAAATTTGTTAATGTACAATTTCATAGCTGCACCATTTGTAATAGTTTCAAACAGGAAGCAACACAATGTGTATCAACAGTAAAGATGGATAAACAACTAGTGGCATAGCCATCCAGTGAAATATCACACAAAAAATGAGATAAAAACAAATGAAATACCAGCTACATGAATTTCACAGTGATGATACATATAAAGCTACATGAAAACATTTTGTTTAATGAAAGAAGTCAGACTAAAAAAAATACATATTGTAGAATTCACTTAGATAAAGCTTAAGAAATGACTAAAATTAATATGCTGCAGTTAGATATGCATGTGTGATGTTATATATGTACACAGACATCCACACACACTTACAGACATTTACACAGAAGTAATAACCATACAAATCAGGAAATGTGTGTGGGGCTTCTCAGGTTAATGATGTTTTATTTCCCATCCTGAGTGATGGGCCCATGGGTGTTTGTGTAACTTCTTTGTGTTATCTGTGAACCATCCATCTTTTCTTTTTGCACATCTTTTTCTGTGTGTTACATTTCAAAAGTTTACAAAAAAATAGTTTCAACAATAAAGTGGTTAGAGGCTAGAGATTTTCAGACTGACAATAAAAAAATTGCTTTTATTATGTCAGTTTTAATATAAAAGCTTTTCCATTGCTATAAATCTATTTTATTGCAAACTGAAAAGTATAAATTTGTGGATAAAATCACCAAAACATATGAAATGCCTGTGCATTTGCTCTTCAATTCACATACCCAGAGTTCTCTACTGAGCTCTACAAATTTTGACTCTGATCTTTGCAATTTTGCTTGCAATACTATTCATTCTCCTTTTGCAAGGGGCTGAAGAGTGGGTAGTTTCTACTCTCGGGCTGTGTGCCTCCCTCCCCTACAAAGAAGAGAAAGAGGAGTGGTCTGTGGAATGAGGGATCATTTGTGTTCACTTTAGCCACTATGATTGCACTCATTGGCTTACAATCTAGAAGGATAACACAGAAAATACACGGTATATAGAATGTCAGATAGTGATAAATGCTACCAAAGAAAAAGGAAATCCTAAAAAGCTACCCAAAACAGAAGGGGCTTTATCAGTTCTGCTCACGTCAAAGGATCCCTTAGTATGTAGAGCATAGTAGTATCCAAGATATACTCATAAAAAGAAAGGAAAAAGGGAGGAAGGGAGGAAGGAAAGGAGGAACAGGAGCCAGGGAAGGAAGGAAAGGTAGAAAAGAGGGTGAAAGAAAAGGAAAATAAAGAAATTAAGAAAATAATTTCATTCATAATGACTTCCAAAAGAGTCAAATACCTAGGAATTAACCTAGCCAAGCAAGTGAAGAACTTTTGCAATGAAACTACAAGATATCATTTAGATTTCGATTATGACATAAGGAGATAAAAAATATTCCATACTCATGGTTAGGAGAATCAATATAATTAAAATGACTATTCTACCAAAAGTGATATATAGATTTAACATAATCCCCATCAAAATGCAACTTTCTTTAAAGAAATTGTATAAAAATATTAAAGTTTATATGGAACTACAAAAGCCTTGAATAGCAGAAGCAATCCTGAGGGAAAAGGAAGAGAGACAGAGATATTACATTACCTGACTTTGAACTATACTATAAAGCAATAATAATTAAAATAATAGAGTATTGGCAGAAAAACAGACACACGGATCAATGGAATAGAATCAAAAGTTCATAAATAAATGCATATATATATATCAATATTTAATTTGTGGTAAAGGAAGTATGACCATACAATGAGAAAAAGAAAGGCTCTTTTTAAAAATGGTGCTGGAAAAACTGAATGACCACATGTAAAAGAATGAATTTTGATTGATCATGCTCTCACTTGATGCACAATAATAAATTCAAAATGTGTTAAAGATTTATATATGGCTTGCAGCAATAAAGTAAATAGATGAAAACATTGGCCATACATCTTGTGACATCAATGATAAAGAGGTGTTTATAGACTAGACCCCTGTGGCAAGAGAAATCAAAGCAAAAGTAAACAACTGGGACTACCTTAAATTAAAAATCTTTTACACAGTGAAAGAAAATGTAGGTAGATGAAAAATTCATCCCATAGAAGGAGAGAAGACATTTAACATAAAACCAACAAGGGGTTAATATTTAATATATACAAAAAACCTATTTTTTAACAATTAAAGAAAACAACCTAATAAATGGGCAGCAGATCTAAACAGACAAATCGCCATCAAGGATGTCCAGAAGGCCAATAGTTAAATGGAAAAATGTTCACCATTGCCTTTAATAAGGGAGTATTTGCTCAAATCCATGATGAACTCTCATCTCACATCCTTGAGAATGGCACATATTAAAAAGACCCACACAAGAGCTAGAGAGGCTGCAAAAAAAGATAAATCATATTACACTATAAGTGGAATGTAAGCTGGTGTAGCCATTTTGAAAAGCAATCTGGATTTACCTTAATAAACAAAATTGAAAATACTGTATGACCCAGCAATCACACTCTTGGACACTTATCAAAAAACCCCATAAAACTATCAACTTAAAAAATTACATACTCTGAAATGTTTATTGCAGCATTATTTATAATAGTAAGAACATGGTAACAAACTAAATACCCACAATAGAGTTTTGAATCAAGAAATTGCTATATATTCACATAACTGAATAGTATGCAGCCAAAAGGAAAGATAAAATGTTACCATTTAGACAAATGGAAGGAGCTCGAGGGAATTATGTGGTGAAACAAGTCAGAAAGACAAAGAAAAATATTGAAAACATTTACATAGTGGAAGATCTGAGAAAACAAAATACTTATAAAAGCAAGTGGACACCAATAAAGGAAGTGAGACCTCTGACATTAAGAGAGGGGGAGGAAGGGGAGTCGATCAGAGGGGTATAATAGAGGGTGGTGGTAAAATTAATTAAACAAAAATAAAAAATAAATAAATACATTTTTAAGCGCATTTAAAAAAAATCAGGTTGTGGGGACCAAGAGTCAGGGTAGCTGAATGACTTACACGGCTTTTTGTAGCCAGTTATAGGCAGGTCTGGGGGTTGATTCCTACTTCAGGGTTCTCTGACAATATGCTCTATCAAAAGTCAACAACCAACAGATGTTTATAGTAATTTTGTAATTTTGAAAGCTTAGATACAACCAAAGTGGCCTTCATTAAATGAATGGACAGACTGGTATATCCATAGTGGAATATTATTCTGCACTTAGAAGAAATGAGCTATCAAGCCATGAAAAGACATCAACAAAACTTCATTGGATACTACTAAGTGAAAGAAACCAATCTGAGAAGGATACATATTGTATGATTCCAACTATAAGACACTGTAGAAAAGGCAAAACTAAGGAGACTGTAAAAAGATAAGTGGTTGCCAGGGATTGGCAGGGAGGGAGGGATAAATAGGTGGAGCTCAGAGGATTTTTAGGGCAGTGAAAATACTTTGTATGATACTATAGTGGTAGGAACATGTCGGTATATATATGTCCAAACCCATAGTGAATGAAAAACCTAATGCAAACTGGGGGCTCAGGTGAACACTGTTGTATCAATGCAGGTTCATCAATTGCAACAAATGTACCACT
Organism: Talpa europaea; assembly: GCF_964194135.1. Lineage (NCBI taxonomy): Eukaryota > Metazoa > Chordata > Mammalia > Eulipotyphla > Talpidae > Talpa > Talpa europaea. The sequence continues at coordinate 94,730,751 of NC_140074.1, forward strand.
CTGGCTGGGGTTGTCAAAAATGGGGAGGCTATGGACTTATTTTCCCTTAGTAGAATTAGGGTACCAACACATACCTGTGGTTGCTATTTTCGAGTCACTGTGACTCTCATATTAGTATCCTCTGTGGGTGAAATGCTTCCATGAAGCACTTGCCTCAGCTCTTTATTGGGGTCTAACCACTGAGGTATCCTCAGGGACCCAAACTCTGCTTTCTGCAGCTTGGCATTTTGGAAGATTTCCAAAGGAAAAGGTCAATTTAGTGATGCCTTGACTGTCTTGTCCAAATCATGTTAGGCTGTGCCAGGCACTTGAAATGCTTTACTTTATTCAATACTCATCTCACTTTACACCAGCAATGTTATAATCCCCACTTTACATCTTAAGAGACAGAGGTGTAGAGAGGTTACTAAATACCAAAGGCACCCAGGTAATGAGATCTAAGGTGGGAAAACTGATCTCATTCAAACCCAGTGCATCAGTCACTGCCTCGCAGGGACAAACGCTGAGGATAAATGATGCTTAGATGAGGGGTTCAGAAGAGAGTGTGGCAGGCAGGACTCATGCCACCTCCTTTGGAGTATGGCTCACTTCTGGTTAATGATTCAACACTTCAGTCAATGAAGAAGAGGCTCCTTCTTCACAGAACTGTAACCACGCCCTCTGGCAGGCACTAGCCAGGCTTTTCAGAGATCCACCCAGTCCGAGACTGCCTTTCAGTGACCTCCTCCTTAAGGGGCACCACTGATGTTCCGAGAGTGTCTTGACTCAATCTCTGCATTCTTGAGAGTTTGATCCTCTTGGGAACTTAGAATCGAAGTGTCCAGAACTGGATGTAACATTGCTCCATAGCACTGCTCTAATGAAACTCTGTATGCCACTTGTGGTAAGCATATGATTTTATTCTGATGCTTTGATAGGTGCAGGCTTGCTGACCCTGGAGAGACTGCCACTCCGAGTGATGACCAGAGAGGTGGCAAACAGCTCATGGAGTACACACTCATAGGCACTCACCAGTCCAGAGCCCACACCCTCCAACCAGCTCCTCTCTTGAGCACTTATGTTCCAGAGCACTATCCTTCTGCCCTAACCATCTCATTGGGAAGCAAGGTAGCAAACAGCTAGAGCAACCCCTATGCCCTAGAGCCCACTGGAATCATTAAAACCAGTGTATCATAAGCCTGTTTACCCTACCTTCCCTGTTCTTCCAGAACAAATTATAATAAAGACTCTTGCCCCACCCGCATCACTCTCTGCCTCCTCTATATGTTGTGCCTCTCATTCTGGATCTGTGGTATAAAAATCTTTTCCTTCACAATATTCATTTCAGGATCTGTCTGTCTTCCAATACTTGACTAAAATAAATTTCAGGTATATTTTAAAGAAAATTTTAAATATTTTTTTTTTTTTTAATTTTAAAACATAACTACATGAAGTTATAGTCCAACATAAGCTGGTTCCACTGCGGGCCCAGGAAGTGAATTCAGAGCATCATTGGAACTGACATTTGATACTGAATGCCTTTGGTGTTCTGCTCTGTGGTACCCAGGGCTGCACCCTGAAGAAAAGGGAGTTATGTGATTGATTTAAAGGTGATTGGGGGACAGTATCTCACATCCTCTTGTTCAGTACCTATATTGGGGTGGGGAAGGCCTGAGTTTAGACAGAATAAGAGCATGTGGTGGGGGATATAGCTGAGTGTCACGAATGTGGGAACTGGTGATAGCTACATATCTGTGAACATAAAATGTTTGGAAAGTACCCAGGAGTCAGAAGGACCTTTCTGGAAGGGAAGGCTGTGACAGAAGGCTTACTGCGGACCCGTCCACGTGTCTTTTCTCATCCTGATCAGTGGTGCACCTTAAAGATTAAAAGAGTGAAAACAGAAACAACTGCTTTTCTGGGTCATTCAGGGCATGTGCAATGCTGCCTTGGGACACAAATGGCAAAGGGAAGAAGAGGGTTTTGGAAAGCATGGTCCCACTGGCAGGCAGAGGCCAAGAGGCTCTAGTGCTGAGGCTCAACGCAGGACAGATCAGTAGCTCAAAGAAGGTGCATCGCCTGAGGGCTCCTCAGAGCTCACAGAAGTAGTCCTCAGAGCTCACAGAAGTAGTCAATCCGCTGCACCAAACCCCTGCTAGACTCCACAGTCAGGCAGGACTCATTCAACTGCCAGTGGGCACAGACGTCAAACAGAAGCTCAGAGCTAAGGAACTTAAGAAAGCTATTTATGCGCACCTGGGGGCCCAGGCACTAACAGTGGGGCTTTGTAGAAGGTTTCAGGAAGCAGATAGAGAGTAAGAGTCAGCAACACAGGATATCCAAGTCACACTAATGCAGGCTCACTTATAGCCACAGGCTGGGATGCCTGGGGACAAAGCGAGGAATTTAGGATGCTGTGATGATTATTCCTTTCAAGTTGTTATCAGATACGTGAGCCAAGAAAATGAAGGCAACCCCGGTGCAGTGCGTGAGATCTCTTGAATTTCCACTCCCCCCTACTCCTCCTGAGACCTTTCCAAGGTTGTTCTCTGTAAGAAAAATGAGAGTGCCTTGCAGCCTGCTCCAGCCAATAATTCATTTGCAAACTAGTTGCTTGTCTCTTTGATCTGGAGAGAGCTGGGTACCCTCTTGGAGGTACTTGCACGTTGGGTGCTCTTACTGGATCACATTGACTGTGCCATGGGATACTAGGAGAAGGAGCATCTCCAGGTTTGTGTTAACCAGTTTGGGAGCAATTAAAGTAAAGATGCAGTAGCTAAGTTAGCTGTCAGATAGGTAACTCCTTACTCTACAGTTTTTCTGGAAAAAGTAGGATGGTTAATTCTGCCTGACAGAGGGTATAATTGCTGCTGAAACAGCCAGAGCAGGACAATCAGTTCTGGTCACATTCTCTCCGCCCAGAAACACCCTATAGTCAAGTCCCACCCACCAAACCTCCCACCCTGGAGTCCAAAGTCCCTCCCAGGTCCCCTGCTGTGTTGCTCCAGCAGAAGGGACTAGGTGAGCCACCTCTGTCTCTTTCTCTGAGTCAAAGGGTGGGCTGCTCACCTAAGCCCTGTCTGGCACCTCCAGTCAAAACAGTCCTGGTTTCTGGTTTAGTAGTGCCATCTGAACACAGCTCTTGCATGAACAAATACCTCAGCTGTAGAAATTCCAGCAAACAAACTAACAACTTTCACATTCTTAAGTCTGTTACAAAGTTGTTTTTCTAGTTGGGAATGCTCCAGTTGTCTTACAATAACCTTCCTTGTTGTAAAAATGTTATCATAACATAAAAAAAAAAATTCCAAAAGAAATGTCACCCACAATTGTACCAAATAAACATACCTATTGTTTTTCTTTTTCTTTTTTTTTTTTGCCATCTCACATTCACAAAGACTTTACATAGTCAAAGGCATAGCAGAGATAGCTCTGTCTTGCCATTTATACGTAATTGTATGCAATTTCTGAAGTTACTATACTTTTTTTCTAATTATAATTTTTATAACCATATAATATTCCAGGCAGCAGATGGTTCACAATCCCTATAACATGTCCTTAATTAAATCGAGTCTTTGTTCAATGTGCATTGCTAGTCCCACAGCACTAGGAAGTCTTACATGGCTACCTCAGCCTGGGAGTGTTTGCGCCACAGAACACAAGAGCACTCCAGCTCTGTTTGCAGGTCAAGTGCTCTCTTGTATTTTTAACATCTCCATGTGTAGTTGTGTTGTCCTTTCTACATTCAAGAGCCAGGAGAACAGATCTAAGTCTTTCTCATCTCGTTATTCCCTCACATTTAGCACAGCATCTGACACTTTATGCTGCTCTATAAAATTGCATCATTAACAACAATGAAGATGATGTTGGTAGCAATAGGTCCCTTCATTCAAGTCACGGAAACAAACCAACTCCGAGTAAGCGCAGCTGCGGGGTATTAAAATCAAACATTGAGCTGGCCAATCTGCTATAGGACAGGGAGAGGGGAAGCCCAAAACCCCGCAAACCTGCCTATTCTAAATGGGTTCTGCCATCCGCCGCATCAACACAAAACATAGGAGACTTTAATGAAAAGGAACTTTAATAAAACTAGGAAACAATACAGGTAAGGCAAAGAATCTAGTTTTTAAATCAAGCACCCAAAGTTACCCATCCCCTCGTGGGTAAAAGTCCATCCAAATGGGATCGGCCCAGAGCAAGGCCCCAAGGCCTGCCACAAGTCTAAAGCATCTTCCAGTGGGGACCCACAGAAAAGGGTCACAAACAACCGGACAAGCCCGGAAGGAAAAGAGCAAAATCAACATCAAGATAAAAGCTGCCATGGTCACCTCCCCACGGGTCTCACCCACATCTGTGTCACCCAGTCCACGACCAAAAGACAAGCGCAGTTTCTTCACGTGTCTCTAGGCTCCATGCGCCTCCTCCAGGTCTCCTGGCTCCATCCTGCTTCCTACCTCAGTCTCTTCTGCTGCTTCTCCTCTTCCTGCTCAGCTCCACCCTCCCTTGGGTGGGGCAGGGAACCTCCCCCTTTCCTGGGGACCACCCTGTTACAATTCCACTCCTAGATAAGTACCCATGAAAAATACAAGTATATGTCCACAAAAAACATTCACACAAGAATGATCCTATCAGTCTCATCCAGAACAACCAAAACATTTAAACCACTTGTCCATTAATGGGAGACTGGATAGATAATTGTTAGTATGTTCTTAATGATAGAATACTACTCAGCAGTAGAAAAGAGAAAGCTACTAATACAGAAAAGAACTTGAATTAATTTCAAAGACATTAGCAAAGTGAAAAAATCAGACAGACATGGAAAAGTCCAAGAACAAGCAAAACAATAGAAATGGTGCCACCGTGTACACTGATGAATAGGGGAAGACTAAACAATGCTGAGCTTGCACTAGAGCACAGAGCAGCCATTTAGACACTTTGAATTGGAATATGGCTCTGTTCCTTGGCAAGAAAATGGGCCAATATATCAATGGAATGAACAACCCCTGCTCACAACGGGGGTGTCTCCCAGTGAGAAGAATAACCACAATCCAGGTCTTTCTATCCTGGCAAAGCTCCCAGGCACTCAGGAAGCTGAAGTGGGGGTGGAATAGCATGGACTGAACCTTGAGATGGAGGCCAGCAACTGGCAAAGCCCTCTGGACTGTATAATCCCTACTGGATGTTGTAGTTTTTGGAGTCTGTGGGTTTGGAGTGTGGGGTCCTCAGGTTCCTCTGGGAAAGGTTTCACCAGAGCTCCCGTTTTAGCGACATGCGGCGAGTTTCCCAGGCGAGTTTCTCCATAAGACAGAGATGTTAGTTATATTTAAAGAGCAGATTTATTAGGGAAGGGACAAAACAATAAAAGACATTTGCATAGACACAAGCGAGCAGGAAGAGCTGCCCCAGAAGGGACAGGTTTGTTAAGAGAGGCCTGCATGGTTGCAGGCAGGCGGCCTTGACAGGTCATGGGCGGGCAGGAAGGCTGCTGTCCTGCAGAGGAACAGAGTTGGTGGAAAGAGGCACCTGCATAGTCACAGGTGGACAGTGGGAGTGCTGCCCTGAGCCAGTGCAGAAACTGCACTGATACAGTCTTCTTCTGTTTGGGAGGGGTCACTCCTTGTGAGCTGTCAGTTGGTTGCTAATTTTGGATAACTATGCAGAATCTGAAAGGCATCAAAGATTCTACAATGGGCTCAATTTCTGTATCTTTATGTTTGGATATACCTTTGGATACCTGCTTGGATGTTATGCTTTGTAATCTAGGCATCTATGCCGAAGGATACTAGCCTGTGCCTAAGGATCTTGGTTTCCATAGCTGTGTCAATGACCATGCTAATCTCTTCTACCCCACCTCCTTGTGTGAGCCAGGTTTCTGGTCTTGTGGCACCTCCTTTTCAGTTTTTTCTTTTTTTTTCTATTCTTGTCCTCCATCACTGGATTCTATCCTCTGCGCTTCAGCTGGGATATAGCAGGAAGGGAGCCCTTGCATTGACAGAGTGTGGGCTAAGGGGCTAAGAAAAACATCAAGGGATTCTTGGGCTTTAAGGGTGGAGTAAGAAGGAGGGACATAACTTGGCAAACTTAATCCCCACCACCATGGTCCTGCCTTTTGTTATTAGATGCCTCTGCCTGCCTGGGTTGAACCCAGCAACTGGAAGTGTGTGGACAGCAAGCTTTATCTGAATGCGGGCTGTCCATCAGTTAGAAATGAACTGGTCTCTTTGCTTGACTTGAGTTACCTGGATGAAAATAACTGGCTAGAGATTTTGCCCACCTGAGCACAAGTTTTTCCAGCACCAGCAAGTGGGTGGAAATGGAGGGTAAACAGTCCTATCTTTCTTCATGTTTTATACACAGACCGATCATTTCCCCTAATGGAAAGATGTGCATTTGATGAGCCCCTTGAACTTTGAAGATAAACAAGATTATCTAAATATGACCTGCCAAACTCAGGTTGTCTTGCTGTGAATGAGCTAGTCAAGACTAGCCACCCTCCCCCACCTCCACCCCACCAACTTGTCACAGGGGGAATTTGCATATGACCTCAACTTCCTCCAAAGTCTGCAGGCACTAGCAAGCAGACACTGACCAACATCCGCATAAGCACTTAGTCTAGCTAAGCCCAGATTTGGTTCCCAGGTTCTCAATGTGTATTTGCTCCCTGCAAAATCAGTCTCATGCTTTTCCTATAAAATGAAAGTGCAAAAGGGACAAGAGGACCCTTCCCTGGTACACAACTCCATGATTCATCCAGCGAATTTGTACGGATCCCATACAAACTCTGTAGGAAGATGGAAGGTTGTATCACCTGTAAAGCTGCTGAACCTTTGCCCTTGAATCTCAGCATGTACCAAATAGCTTGCTGTTATTTACCTAAAGCCATTCAAATAGCTCTCCCACAAAGACTCAGAAATGGGAAACCTCTTAAACAAAGAAGGAGATGCAGACAATGGGCTACCAAAACAAATGACAAAAACTTATTACATTTTTAGTGATTAATTAGATGGATTTGGAGAACGGTCCTTCAGACAATTCTAGACAGAATGCATATTATTCAATTCAATTGGATTCAATTCAGAAAAACTGAGTCATTGTTTAATGAGGGCTTTAGAGTCAGAGATACTTGAATTTCAATCCCACAGTTGCTACCTACCAGTTGGGGAATCCTAAAAGCAGTTATTTCATTTTTGTGATTCCCCAGTTTATTCATTAATAAACCAAAGAAGACAACATCTACTTCATCCAGCTGTGACAAAACCTAAGTGAAATCCCCTAAGCATAGCTCTTAGCACAGTGGCTGGGAAATGGTAAATTGTCAACAAATAACAGTAACTCGTATTAATAATGTTGTTAAAGTGAAAAAAAGCAGTAATAAAAGGGAAAATAGGGAATGGACAATGCTGGGTCCTGAAGGACAACCGCAAATCTATCAGATCTCTTCAACTAGCTTCTCACCTGGGGTTGGTCTTGCATCCAGGGCTGTGATTTATAAATCCATGTAGTCTAGCAGATTCTGGCCATTCTCATCAGTGGTATCAAGATGGAAATAAATAAATACTGTAGGAAAAAAACAAGGATGATCTACAATATGATGTGGTGTAGATTTGAAACTCCCATCTACACTGATGGTAGAAATGTAACTTCGGGATTCAGCTTTCATTTATTGCTACTTAAAATTTCATTTCTTTTTAGGTAAATGCTCATTTAAATGCTCATCCTTCCTCATTTTCCCAGACATGAAAGCAATTTCAGTCCATGAGAGAGGTCAGGGCATGTATGTCCTAGCATGTGCTGAGACCCTGGTGAGGGTGGCTGAAGCTGAGGTAGAGCTGGTTTCCAGGGGCTGGGACATCTGTCCTGACACAGGATTCTGCTATAACCATGGGGTTGTCATCACTCCTACCCAAGGCTGCTGGTGAGCAGACCTCTCTAGAGTTAGGGTGTTTTGAACCTTCTGCCTTTTCTCTTAAAACTCAGCTACTCTTATTCCTTTTAGAGCAAGAGTTAGAAGTCCTTCTTCAAATTTCTCTTTATAATCTATTACTTATAGATAAACTATTCCCCTTTTCTCCAGGCTTTACCTTTTAATATTTTATTCATGTTTTATAGAAAGCAAATCAGCTGTATATATTTTTTTCTTTTCAAGCAACTGGTTTTTGAAATAAAGATCTATGACAATCAAGGTTGCTATATCACCTATAGTTTTACCCCCCAAAATTTAAAAGTTTAATAGTCCTTTATTTGACTTATTTGTTTACTTTGTACCATTAGTCTTCCATGGGCTATGTATATTGAAAGCCTTTTCTTCAATGATAAGGGAAGTACAGGGTAAAAGAAATCGAACTAAATCACACATATTGACATCAAAATATTACTTACTGAAAAATAAATTGCTTTTATTCATCCCTTCTGCCATAGCCTAGAGCTAGTCTAAGAAGTGGTCCAGAAATTATCATGGCATCCTCATACATGGTGGTTACTCCACCACAATAAACCAGGGACTAGATGAGCATCATAGAGTTTCTCGAGTTGAATCTGGAATATGGAGTGGAGAAGGTCTGGGGTGTTTGTCTGCTATGTCTGTTTCTGATCTAGGAGAAATACTGAGAATACCTTTTATAAGAGTGCAAAAAAAAAAAAAAGACCTTCGTTATCTAGGTAGCACAAGGAGATATGGACAAAAGATTAGAAAATATTCCAAAATGTGAAGCCACTCTGCTGTGCTTGAGGTTTGTGGATAGACTCAGAATAGATGATCAAATGAGATGTTACCTTGAATCCTGAATGTTTTCTTTATTTCAACTTCTCTACCCAACTTACCTTTTGAATGTAAGAAATTCTGCTTAAAACAGTACCCTGTGTTAGTCATGATTCTCCATAGAAACAGAACCAATAATCAGTAGGAAATAGATGGATAGATAGTTGACAGATGGCATGTGTATATATAAATATAAAAACATTAGCATTTATTTGTTATTATGTTATTTATTTTTGTTATTATGTTATTATTTTTTTCTGCCTTTTCTCCTAAAACTCAGCTACTCTTATTCCTTTTAGAGTAAGAGTTATAGAAGGCACCAAGTTCAAAATCTGGAGTTATGTCCTGGTTCATGTCCAAAGACCATTAGGCTGCTATAGAATAGGAAAACCCAATATCTCATTTTGAAGGTGTTAAACAGAAGAATTGCCTCTCATGCAAAGAAGTGTCAGCTTTGTGTTCTATTCAGATCTTTGACTGATTCAATGAGGCTCACCCACTTTAGGGAGAGCAATCTGCTTTGCTCAGTCTGCTGATTTAAATGTTAATCTCATCAAAAACACCTTCAGAGAAAAACCCAGAATTATGTTTGATCCAAGGGACCCTGTGGATCAAATTGACACATAAAATTTATCATCACATGTCCTTTCACAGAAACTCTATTGTCACCCTAACACTAGCAGCTTCCAGCATTTCTTAGTGTCTCCAAACCTTTAGGCTGACACTTTCGCTCTAAGAAAGGGATATATCTACTGCACTTGGGTATATATCAATTTTCCTTCCTAGTGCCCAGATAGCACTTCCAACTTGTTTCTATCCATCTTCTCTCATAAAGTCTTCTGAAAATAAGTGCACAAAACTGTTAAGTCCAATGGGGAAAGCTCTTGGGGAGAAGAATACCTGGGCCTCTGTCGTGGAGCTAAGATTTGAAGACAGAGACTCTAACACCAAGTCGGGTGTCCTTTCTTCAGTCAGCATATCGCTCCCAAGATTTAAATGTAGTGCACTTCCCTGGCCCCAAGAGCAACAAAGGCAAAAGCCTTCTGCTGGACCCTCTTCTAGAAGCCCCGCAAAAGTTATGTTACAGCCTTAGAGCAGGAATTGGCAGTTATACTGGGAGCAATTACCAGAGCTTGGAAACCTCAGCTCAGATAAAATTAGATTTGACCTGAGAGATTGTTCCAAACACCAACTCAACTCCCTTTGATGTTCTGATTCCCATCAAATTGCACACAGTTTGCTCTTCCTGGCTTTAAAGGCAATCTCTTCATCAGAGAAATGAGAAAGGCCTGTTTTCCGTTAAAATCTTTAAAGCTCTTTCCCTAGAGGTGTTTTAACAGGCTGGCAGATACAGCATCTGCTAGTTGTATCAAATACCGCAGCACTTGGGGCGGGAATGTTAGCTGACATCACTTTGAAAGGTACGACCCAGAGCCACGGAGTGTTGAAAAGGACAATAAGCGCCCCCTACAGGTGAAGTGACCAGGGTCAGAAAAGACCCAATAGCATGCAGTTCAAAATGCCAGAGGCTGTTTCCATTCTAGATCTCCCGTCCTGTGTTGTCCTCTCCTGTGCCTCTTAGTGATGGCTTGGACCTGGGGCAGGTTTAAAGTTGTTGTCAACATTTACAAAACAGAGGAATTATTCATCGACAGAATCAGGATTTGAACCCTACAAGTTTGGCTTCAGAATCGGTTGCCTTTTCTTACCTCAGTAGGTAAGGGAAGCATGCAAGGAAGGCAGGCAAGTCAGGAGCCTGGGGAGGCGGTAAGGAGAAGGAAGGGAGAGAGGATGATCCCTGAGGACAGGGGCGTGTCTTCCTAGATTACTGCTTTAGCCTCAGCAGTAGTTTTGTGTTTGAAACATAGTAGGTATTCAGTGACTATTTGGGGGAGAAGAACCAGGGGTAGGAAGGCAGGAAGGATGAATGAATGGAAAGGAAAGAACAGGCTGTTACCTGAAGGTAATCTTGCTCTCAAGTCGTGGGTTTTACAGTCACTTTGTTAGGCTAAGACTGTTTTGCTTTAACCTCTGTTTTTTTTTGGTGTTTTGAGCTTTTGGTTCATTTGTCTTTGTTTTGTTTTTTTTGTTTGTTTTGTTTTGTTTTGTTTTCATTTGGGGTTTTGTTTTGTTTTGTCCAAATTTAAGAGATTGGAATTATCAGCAGCCTAACTTCTAGAAGTGCAGCATTGTGATTTTCATTGAGTAATGTTTGTTGAGTAATTTCCCAACTCACATAATTATAATTATAGCAAGGGTTAGAACTGAGAGAAATAGAAGTGTGGCCTCCATCAAGTACACAGAGTTCCATGCTAATCCTCTTATCTGTCCTCTCCTCCCCTCTGCTGTTTTCAGGGTTTCTTTTTGCTCCAAGTAAAATCTACCTGAGCTCTGTATTTACTCCAATGGGGTCCAGATTTTCAATTAGCAAATCTAAATAAAAGATGTAAGTTGCTGTCATGCATTCATGCATGTTTTCATGCATTTATTCATCCATCAGTTATTCAAAGAATATTTATTATGTTTTTGTACAATACATTTTGCTAGGTAATTCTAAGACAAATGGGGCTCAATCCTCAAGCACTCACAATGAATAAAGGAAATAAACATTTATACAATTAATGTGATGATTGCAACAAAAAGGCAGGAACTAATTTTTCTGGTAAATATGGAAATAAAGGCTTCATAGAGAAAATGATATTACAACTGAATTTAAAATATGAATAGGACTTTTGTAGGCTTTTTCCAAAGATGAGGGGGCAGGTGAGAAGAAATCACTCCCGGCACAGACAAAACCTACTCAATTTGAAAAAATCCAAAGTTCTCAGCATGACTTATAAGATCATCATGATGTGGTGCCTGCCTTTATGTCCAGTCCCACCCTTTATCACCTTTATCCCTTCTCAGTATATGCCAGACACATGCCTCTTCCTTTCATCACTAAAATCTTAAAGGATCATTCCTATCATAAGATATTTGTACTTGTTATTATAACTGTTCACAAGTTCCTAAATCTCAGGGAAACTGCTTCACGTGCGATAAGTCCTATTATAATCTTCATTTCCCAAGTCTGGTGCCAGTCTTGGAAGGTTAACTAACTTATGCAAGGTCACCAAACTAAGAAATAAAGTTGTCAAGAATTGAACCTGATAGCCTTGACCTAGAGACACAGCCTGTAGCCACTGTGCCACACGGCCTCTCTCACAGTCTGAACTGATCTCAACACACTTACATGTTTCACACCCCTTGTACAAGAATTAAAATGTCCATGAGAGTGGGGGCCTATCTTGGTCAGGACTATATCCCAGGCATCTAGCATAGGGCTTAGCATATAGGACATACTCAGAAAACCTTTTCTTAGAGGATAAATAAGAAAAGCTTATTAGAGTGAACATGTGTGTGGGGGTGGGGGGGGGGCGGGGAAGAAGTACACTACTCCTAGAGAGAAAAATTATAAAGAAGTTTTTAAAATTGTGACCTCTGGGAATTATGTCCTTATTTTTATCCTTGCACAGAAAGTAGTGATAGAGTTGTTGGAAACATAACTAAGGTAGGAGAAGTTTCAATGGCTGGATAGTAAGGTTTGGGGGGAGAAGGAATCTTGTAATTTACCCCAAATTACAGCAACATGAATGACCACCGGCTCTTATGAAAGGAAGAGAACAGGTATTGCTTCACGGAGGTCCTTTCCACAGAATGGTGATCTCTGAACAGTAAGTGACTTCTTAAAAGGTCCCATGGTGTCAATAACCTAGGAGTCCTCTCCAGTTGACCTAGTCTAGCTGTCCATAGCAGATGGTGGTAATGAAGCTGAAATGACTCCAGTTATTTCTGCAGTCTGCTGCCTGCCAAAGCTCCTCCTCAGCCACAGGTCACTGATCTCTTTGCAGGGAAGTGCCAGGGTGCTCAGTGGACTGTGTCACCTCATCTGCTAGGCTGTCCAAGATGGTGGTGGCTCCAGCGCAGTGAAGGCTACTCCTGTCTAGAGCTGTTCAGGCATGGTCCAATCTTGCTCTGCTACTAGAGCGAGGAACCTGGACTTACACTTGAAATTCTGATGCATAGGGCAGTCTTCCAACTGCTCACAACATCTTCTTTTTTCCTAGCCTCTGAGAGGGTGTCACATGACTTAATTGTTGACAACTCTCCTAACTTTCTAGCAAGTAAACCCCCACAGCTTTGGTTGAGTAAGCAATGTGGTTTGGGTTAGAAAGTGATATTGTGGCTTAACTATCCAAAATTGTGATTATTCTTTTCTGTGCTATAGACTTTTCTAAGCACTTTATTGACACCATCTCATTGAATTTTGAAAAATTCTCTGTTATAGAAACTTTGTTATTTCCATTTTACAAGTCAAAAACCTAAGAGTAGAGAAGTTAATAAATTAGTTTAGGTCTTATAGGTAGCAAGAAGTACAGGTTATATCCTTCAAATTTCAAAATTAGTGTTCTTATAACTTAGCCATGTTCTGTGTTGCTATGTCCATGACTTTTGACCTCTCCAAATATACTCTAAAGTGGCTGTTGTTAGCATATATCACAGTTTATCAATGTACTTACTGTTTGGGGAGGATTTATAAAGCTCAGTTTCTTTAAAAAATTTATATTTCTTAACAATGACATCTCAGTATCTGAAACTAAAGACATAGAGACATCAGTTACCTCTAGCTGCAGCCATAGTTGGTTTAAGAACTAAGCATCAGAAACATGATCAGTATTGAGCTACGACCCATTGGCCAGAGAGGCAGAGCATTGTTAAATTTCAAATAAACTCTATGAAATCCAACAAAGAGGTATTCTACCAAGAATCTTCTAAATGCACAGTTCCTGTGCACAGTTTCTGTGCACAGTTCCTGTGCATTAGATGATTGGAGAGAAACAAAGGAGTGTGACAAGGTGTGATAAGTGTTTTATTTTTGGCATGAGTAGGGTTGAATCTTAGTTTAGTCCAATTCAGTCTCACTTTAACTAAGACTGTAGGATGTCACTTCTAAACCACCACCACCATTTGTTGGAACCACCATCCCCTTCATCTCAAAGAACTTCCCAGAGTCTTGGGTTATTCTGGAAGGACTATCCACATAGGTGAAATGGAAGAGGACTATATGGAGCATCACAATGCAGCTGGACATCACTCCTAATTTTGACAGGAAATATCTGGCAGGTCTCTGTGAATACTACTCATCAGAGAGCAAAGGCACCTTCAAATTGCATGTTCAGTTCTTGCTTAAATGGAAGGGAAGATCTTCAGGTGGTGACTCACTGACACATGCTGCTCTGGTCCTGGGGATTGATAAGACTCACCTGGGCATGGGGTAGACAGACTTTATCAGTGACTCATCTCATATCTCTGGTTCCAACCCATTATACCTTTATCTAGCCTCAGAGTGGGAAAAACTCTTCTGCATGTTCTTCTAAACCTATTGGGTTTATGGACTGAATCCTGGCTTTAGGAATTCAAATATCAAACATTTGGTTTCATCGTTCTGTTTCCATTTTGACTACCCTCTGTTAAGATAAGTTACCCAAGTCAGGCTGTCTGAAGGGAAAAGCTTCTATGTGTGTTTGCAATGATCCTAATAGTTCCCCTCCTTATGAGGTACAAGTACTCCCAGTCATGGGCACAGATTGTTAGCCACAGGCCACCCCCACAGGGGAACTGTCTCATAAGCTTAAAGCATGGCAAGGCAGAGAAATATGTGTTTTTGCAAGCAGACTAACTCTGAAAGGGGAAGAGAGAAAGGGCTAAGCTAAGCATGATGCGTCACTTCTCCCAAACTCACTATCATATGGCTAGTCCTCTTCTGCTCAGGATGAAGACAGGAGGGTAAAGAAATGCTATTAAAAAAGCTTCCTATGCTTTTCATCTTTGTGTAATGGAGTAGGGATTCACTATCCTATAAGTGTTACAGAGAATTATCTCCATTAAAAAAGATAGTTCCAGGTTCCCTGCCCCACCTAGTGAAGGGTGGAGCTAAACCTTTGAGGGGAAGCTAGAAAACACTTAGAGGAGACTTAGAGAGGAGAGAGGAAGAGGTGTGTGAAGCAGAGACAACTGAAGAAGTCCTGCTTGCTTCTTGGCCTTCAACTTGCACCTTCAACTTGCACCAGGTTCTTGAGGGACATGGAAGAAATATATGGGTGAGAGACACCTGGGGAGGCTGACAATGGCAGTCTTTAATGTGATTTGTACTTTGATTTTGTCTGTTTCATTCCATACTTGCTTAGCCCCCTCTGTCCCCTTCCTATGGTTTCCTACTAGAAGGTGACTCAGACTTGTGGCAAGCTCTCAGGCCTCAGTGACCCCTCTTTGTGACAACCCTGTTTGGCTGGGCATTTACCCACGAGGTAATGGGCAACTTTGGGTGTTTTACTGGAAAACTGTTATTCTTTCTATTATTAATACTAATCCTATTAAAGATCTTTCACACGAAGAGTCTGCTTTGTCTTTATGTGGTGGATGGCAGAACCTGTTTAGAGTATGCAGGTTTGGAGGTCCCAGACTACCCCTCAGTCTGCCCACTAACAGAATCATGAACAGTGAGAAATAGGTACACATATCCTTCTGTTTCCCAGTAGAGTGATAATGGTTGTAGTAGGGGTGGCCTCACACAGAAGTGGGTTAATTTTTACTGGGTTAGTCCAAGTGGAGAAAATCGAGAGATTGTCTCAAAGTTGACCAGACCTCCTATTTTCAACACATAAAGTTAAATTTTGTCACTACCTCAAGATCTCCTTCTCCCAAGGAAGAATAAAATTAAACTAAGACAAGCAGGAATCTAGGTCAATAATATATCATGCTGTGTGCCTCTTCCCACAATTTTAAAGACTTCTCTAGAAGATACCAATAAACAGACATAGTGACACAGACCTACTGGGAATTTCAAGTGCAACTCTAACTGAGATCTACTAATCAGTTAATCAACTGATCAATTTAAATGTCCTTACTGAGCACATATCTGTCACCTGAGAGTTCCATTTGGGTGTCCTTGGCCATTCTGGAACCCAGTGATGAGGTTTTTGGAAACAGATTAAAGAACAGAAAACAGTATGCTAGAAAGGTGGTTACTCATATGGTATGTTATTATATTAAAAAGACTGAATACCTACAGCACATGCTTTACCTGAATTATCTAATTTAATGCGGAGAAATTATCCTCGTTAAGAGGAGATAAGACTGAAATTAAAAAGGTTAATCGTTTTCTCAAGATTAAATAGCAAGCAAGTGGAGAAACAACTTCTTAAAGAAAACAGTTCTTAAACCCAAGTTTACACTTCTCCTAAGGGATGGATTCCTTTTCCAGCGTTAGGGATTTGATACAGCCTCCATGGCTATGGAGGCTGATGTGTCCCATTAAATGCACACTTCTTCAGATTAAAGCAGTGTTTTCACATAGCATGTTTCACACAAACAAAACATGTTTGATCATTTTATTTAAATCAGTTCATGTATTTGGCTTAAATAAAATAATGAATATTGGGCCTCCCCAGTGGCGCAGTGATTGAGCGCTGGGCTGCGAAGCTGCCCGCAGCCTCTGCAGCGCCGGTTCGATCCCCGGCCACTGGTGAGGGTCCCACCTGGTGCGCAGACCTCTCCTGCCATGCCCACACCTCCCCTCAGCAGTGTATTTTCGTCCATCTGCCTGTTCGGTTCCCCACTCTGGCTCTGGTGAATTCTCTCACCCTCCCGCGCTTCTGACTGTACCTAGTGCTTGTATAAATAAATAAATAAATCTTTTAAAAAAATGAATATTACTTTAAATGGAAACAAGATCACATATAAAGTGAAGATAACTATACATATGCAAGAGGATATTGCATCACTGAGGTATTATTTCCTGATCAAGTTCTTATGTTAAACATGTTGCCTTTTCATTTAAGAAAAATATGGGAATATCAATTATTAGAGTTGTATTACAGACAGGCTGGCATTACACTGAGATGTTCTCTTCAGCATCCTGGGAAGGCTGAAGTAGAGATAAAAGAGGTATAACTTTTTCACGAGGTAACTCAATATAATGTGAGGCTATATGTTTTTGCCACCTAAATCATCCCTAGAAGGCTGATGGCAACACATATTTTGGAAATGCTGAAGGAGGGTAACACACCCCCAAAAAAATTTTGGTCATGTCTGTATATAGTCTTGTCCAAAAGGGGATAGAAGACAAAATTAAAAGTTGACCCGAAGACAAGATAGGCAGAGGTTATAGAAGAATAGTAGAAAGAAAATGATAAGGAAATAGAAGATTCATGAGTGACCCCAATACACTGAGAGTCTCATCTAAGAATCAGTCACTTTGCTAGTGGAGCCCAGGGTATAACAATCATTTTTATAGCTATTATTTATGAGCATATATAACATACAGTGCTTAGGTATTCTGTTGAGCATTTTCATGTATGAATCCATCGAATTATGCTGACAACTCTATGAATTAAGAACTATAAAATTCCCTATTTTACAAATAAGAAAACTAAAGCACAGAATTGAAGCAACTAGCTCAAGATCATATACCACTTTGTGGTATAGCTGGAATTAGAACCGAAGCAGCAGCATCAGAATTGATCCAACTACATTATCTGGGTCCTATGTCATCTGTTAATTGTTCTGAGGCTGTTTTTTCCAGGTATGACAAGTTAGTGTATGGGGTACTGTGTCCATTTTATCATGTTATAAACACAGGAAATCTTAACTCTCAGAAAGTGATGTTTGCAAGGCCCTTCCTTCAGCCATGAGCCGTGCCTTATTTATCATTGAACCCTCTATCTCCAGCACATAGCCTGGCAATTACAGTTGGTATTCCATAATAATAGGTGGTGACTGAAGGATAAGCCTCCTGAGATGTCCAAAACAGCCTTTCTCAAGACCCTCACTTTGGAATGAGAATTGTTTTGAACTGAGGTGACTTGAGGCCCTGTAGACTCATAAGAGACTTTTTCTGCTCCCTTCACAACCTAGAATAACACAAATTGGGGCTCTTACTCAGAAAAAGGGTATTTACCAGAAGTAACATTTTTTATTGGAAAACCCTATCTGTGTGGTAGGGCAAACATCTAATTACAGAGCATCTGGTTTTCATCATAGGAGTTGCCCTATCCTCATCATGAGTCACCCCTCTCTCCTGAAGCCCCAGGCCTCTGTCCCATTCCTTAGCTCAGTACATATAGCCTCATTTCCCCTCCCCTTGGGATCCATGTCTATATTGATTCCCCATGCATATGTTACTAACTTTGTCTTTCCTTTACTAATCTGTCTGATATTTATTGATTATTCAACTAGGTCAAAAAGATGGTTGTATTGTTCTTACATGACCATGACTAGTGGTATGGTAGAATAAAAAAGTCAATAGAATGAAGACCAGATTCACTTCCCAAGTGTAAAGACCTGCATAAGTCATCTACATTGCTGAATCTCACTTTTCTCATCTGTAACATGGGTATCTTAACCTTCTCCCACATGATTTCATTGTTTTGTGGTTCGTTCAGGGATTCAGTGTAAGCTCTTTTAAACGTACAAAGAACTGTGTCAAAAGACTTCCTGTTTAAAGTCTGGTTTCTAGGGCAAAAGGCTTAAACCAATAATTCATAAAAGGGATATCCGGTGGTGAGGAAAAATTGGTTTTTGGTTTCTCAAATTCATTAATTATAAGGAAATGCACATTGAAGCCACTCTGAGATGCTTCCACAAAGTTACCAGAATTGCTAACATAAAAAGTCAAAAAAATATCAAGGCTTGGTGAGGATGAGGAGCAACTGGAACTCTCATACACTGCTGGTGGGAATGTGATGGTATGAACACTTAGAAAATTGTTTGGCATTATCTATTAAAGGTGAATAAGTACATATCCTATAACCCAGTAACTCTACTCTAGTGCATACATTTGTTCATCAAAAGACATGCCGTAGAATGTTTCCCACAGTACTATTCAGAATAGCCCATAGCTGGAAGCTTACCAAATACCCAACAGCAATAGAAGAGATAAATAGTGGAGCATTCACACAAAAGAATACTACACAGCAATGAAAAAGGAAAAATAACTCTCCTGCATTGCTGGTGGGAGTGCAAACTGGTCCAACCACTATGGAAAGCTGTCTGGAGTTTCCTCAGTCTACTAAAAATGGAGCTACCATATGATCTGGAAATTCCACTCCTAGGGATCAACCCAAAGGACACAAAAATATTGATTCAAAAAGAACAAATATCTAAAAGTAACAATATAGATGAGTCTCACAAACTCATTGTGGAAAAACAAAGAATGGATAATATATAGTTTTTACTCATATAAAACTCAGAAACAAGCAGAGCTCATCTATGGCAGAAGTCAGGAAAATGAGGCATAAAGGGGACTTCTGGGTGCTGCTTATATTCTATTTATTGATTTGGGTGCTGGTTAAATTACTGTGTGCAGTTCATGAAAATATAAATTGATTTGTAATTTTCTTAATATATATTATATTTTAATGTAAAATTCACACAGATTCCCCTTTACCCCCCACCACAGGCACACACATAGACACATATACACATATACAAATTTTTTCACTACCTCTCAAAAATGTATGGCTTCTGGAAAGATGTCCGTGATCAAGTTCTCTAACTTCCCTATTGAAATATTTATTAAGATAGCATCAAAAAAAAGATGAAAATTTGAAGCTCCCTAAGTTTGGCAGTCGAGCCTATTGTCAGCACAGGAGGAAGTTTTTCAAGTACTTTAGACTGCTTGGAAAGGATTAAAGACAATCTAGACAGACCACTTGTGTGATGCTTCAGGTGAGAATCTATTTGAAAATGTCTGGGAACACAGTTGTTACTTTTTCAGTGTCATATACTGGATTAGAAACTCAAGATTTGCTTCTTAGGGGAAGCTGAGATGTGGTTCTTTTTTCACCATGGGGCAAGTATAGATAGTGAGGGATGAGGATTGACTGCTTCCCTATATGGCTAATCTCCTTACAATATAAGAGAAGCTAGGCAGATTTCCTTACTCAGCTTGGTTCCTAAATTAGGAAGCTAGTTCTTTATGTGCATGTGGATTCTGCCTATGGGGAACATTTGGCTTTGAAGAGCTTTCTTCAGAAAACACATTCATTTTTTAGATACACATTTTTCCAGGAAGTATATTTTCTCCTGCCATATTGTCCACCTCATGATCATTCACGTATGCTATTCATTTAAAATAATATCTGGTACTCTTGTGCTATGCCATTTGGTAGTAACAGTTAAATTATTTACACATTTGGCACATTACACCAGAACTACTAAATAGAAAATCTCTTATTTTTGCTACCAAAAAAAAACCCACCCACAAATGTTCCACAAAGCAATATCCTCATATTTTCATTGTCCAAGAACTTGAGTGAAAACTTTGTTTACTTAAAACTTGTATTGAGGTTGGTGTCTATGATATATGAGGTGTTTCTTCATGTCAGTAAGAACATAAGAAACAATCCACAAGAAAATGGGAAAAGACTTAGAACAATTGACAGAATAAGCGAAGGTAACCGTAAACATTAAACGATACAGTCTCATAAGACATTAAATGAATGGAAATTAAAATATACTGAGATTCTGTTGTCAAAAGATTTTGAATTATTAAATATATTTTAAATCCAATTTTGGGCCTCCCCGGTGGCGCAGTGGTTGAGTGCTGGGTAGCAAAGCTGCCCACAGCCTCTGCAGCACTGGTTCAATCCCCCGCCGCCAGGCAAGGGTCCCACATGGCACGCAGACCTCTCCTGCCGCCCGCTGCTCCCCTCAGCAGTGTATTTCGTCAGTCTGCCTGCTCTGTTCTCCCCTCTGGCGCTGGTGAATTTTCTCACCCTCCTCCGCTTTTGACTGTACCCAGTGCTTGTATAAATAAATAAATAAATCTTTTTAAAAAATCCAATTTTGCCCACAGGAAATTTCACACATTGTTGGTGAAAGCAGGACTGGTATATCCCCTTTGACAGCAATCTATTTTAAAATTTAGAATGTATATTTAATCAAAATTTTTAAATTGTGAGCATTTTGACACATGGCTCCTACAGAGATACATATGCAACTGTGAAACGACACCGGAAAAAGGACATTCTTTGCAGGTTTGTTTGGAATAAAAAAAATGTGAAGAAACGAAAATGTAAATGAATTAGAAATATTATAAAATAAATAATAATGTTGCCTTATTATCTTGCTAAATACAAAAAGAACATGGGAAAAGAGAATATATACTATAATACAATTTTGTTAAAAGTTAATAAATAGTTATGCATGTATATGTAGGTATACATATATATGTCTGAGCTTAGAAAAAAATCTGCAAAAATATACCAAAAAAGGGCCTCCCTGGTGGGGCAGGCTGTTGAGCACCGCACTGTGAAGCTGTGCAGTGCGGGTTTGATCCTGCCAGCCAGCGAAGCAGACCTCTCCTGTCTCACCTGCTGCTCCCCTCAGCAGTGTATTTCATCGGTCTGCCTATTCTGTTCCCTGCTCTGTCTCTGGTGAATCCTCTCACCCTCCTGCGCATCTGACCTGTACCCAGGTTCTTGTATAAACAATTCTTTGAAACAAAATAAAAAATATACATATACCCAAAAACTAGTGGTCATTTTAGGGAGGGTAACTTGACTTTCTATTTTATTTTTGTATTGCTTGAGTTTTTATAGCATTCTTATAAAATTGCCATACTCAGGAAAGACAATAAAGATTTTTAATACTATGGGATATGCACCAAATGCTAACAAACCTATGCCTAGAAGATCGGCATTTGAATGTTTAAAATTTTTTTTTCATAGTTTTTATACTTTCCAAAATTGTCTACCATGAGTATTACTATTCATGTAAGAAAAATAGGACAAATTTTAGATAAGTATATACAGCTTAAAGTATAGAATATGATCAAAAACATGTGGGAAAAATGTATAGCATAAAACTTCAGAGAACATACACCTAAAAATTAATGGCAATTAAATGAAGGATAGGATTATAGAGGATTTTTTTTCTTCCTTTTGCTCGTTTGCAATCAACAGCTGAGTGATGTGAAGATCAATTGTTGGAATGACAGTAAGTTTATCATTATTGTGATTGATGTGCTCATTAGTACCTGAAACTCTCTTCCCTTGTTTTCTACATGCTTGTTATTTCCATACAGCTATTTAAATTATGGTGATAAAACTCTAGGATGAATGGCTAGAAGTAGAACCAATGGTGCTACAAAGATACAAGCTAACAGACTACAGGTCTTTAGAGTTAGTTCTGTCCTACCCCCCACTTCAGATTTCTGAACTCTGCCCTTGAGTTATCAATATTTCTCCTAAAGATACCCAAAGAAACACACAATCCTGATACTTACATCCCAATAACTGCCTAAAAATAATTCAGTTCCACTGGCTTGTATATAAATAACTCACTATAGTGTGATTTTCTTCTCATTTATAAACAAAACTGATCAGTGGCTGTGAGCCAGTACTCTCTAAAACTAAGATCAAAAACTTAAAGTTTACCACTGGAAGGATAGGTTTATGATGGGAAGGGTGACTGACCAGGGGCCCTAGTCCTGAGGTCTTTCATTCTAACCCCCTCAGCTACATCACCACCATGGTGATTCCCAAGTAAACACAGATTCTTTTTTAACAGTCAAGGCAGAAATAAAAAAAATTATTTTTATTCCTTGTCACAAAATAGAATTTTTATAATTCTTTTCAAAATAATGATATAGCCATTTAAGCTATGAAAAGAATAAAAGTCACAAGTATCCACCAAAAAGTCAACCATGGTTATATCTAAGAAGTCAAACTATATTATTTTTTTTTTTTTTTTTTTTATAAATTTTATTGTTATATTCCCCATACAATTGCAGCCCCCCATTCTGACCCCAATCCCTCCCCTCCTGCCCCCGCCCCCCTAAAAGTGTCTCTGGTTCATAGTTTTTTGTTGATTTTGATTTTCACTTTCTTATAGTTATTCATTTTCCTGGTCCCTTATTTAAGTTTTCTAGATTCCTGCTATGAGTGAGACCATCCGGTATTTTTCTTTTTCTTTTTGGCTTATTTCGCTGAGCATGATCCCTTCCAGCGCCATCCATGTTGCAGCAAATTGCATGTGTTTATCTTTTTTGAATGCTGAGTAATATTCCATGGTATATATGTACCACATCTTCTTGATCCAGTCATCTATTTTTGGGCATTTGGGTTGTTTCCAAAGCTTAGCTATTGTAAACAGTGCTGCTATAAACATAGGGGTGCAGGTGTTCTTTGGAATTGATGTTTCTGTGTCCTTTGGGTAAATACCTAGGAGTGGAATTGCTGGGTCATATGGAAGCTCTATGTTTAGTAGGTCCAGAAATCTCCACACAGCTTTCCACAGTGGTTGGACCAGTTTGCACTCCCACCAACAGTGCAGAAGAGTTCCTTTTTCTCCACACCCTCGCCAACATTTGTTGTTGCTAGTTTTTTTAATATGTGCCATTCTCACTGGTGTAAGATGGTATCTCATGGTAGTTTTGATTTGCATTTCCCTGATGACAAGTGATGTTGAACATTTTTTCATATGCCTGTTGGCCATTTGCATTTCCTCTTCAGAGAAGTTTCTTTTAAGCTCTTCTGCCCATTTTTTGACTGGATTATTTTCTTTGTTGTTGTTGAGACTCATCAGCTCTTTGCAGATTTTTGTGATCAGTCCTTTATCATTAGTGTTGGGTGCAAAAATGTTCTCCCAGTTGGTGGGGTTTCTCTTTGTTTTTGTTATTGTCTCTTTTGCTGTGCAAAAGCTCTTTAATTTGATATAGTCCCAGCTGTTTATCTTTGCCTTCACTATCACTGCTTTGGGTGATGTGTCTGTAAAGATGTCTTTGATGTGCAAATCACGTAGTGTTTCGCCTATATTTCCTTCTATATATTTTATGGTTTCAGGTCTTATGTCTAGTTCTTTAATCCATTTTGAGTTGATTTTTGTGTATGGTGTGAGGTGGTGGTCAAGCTTCATTCTTTTGCATGTAGCGACCCAGTTTTCCCAGCACCATTTATTGAACAAACTTTCTTTGCTCCAATGCATAGTCTTTGCTCCTTTGTCAAAGATTAGTTGACCATAAACCTGTGGGTTTATTTCTGGATTTTCTATTCGATTCCATTGGTCTGTATGTCTATTCTTGTTCCAATACCATGCGGTTTTGATGATTATGGCTTTGTAGTATAGTTTGAAGTCTGGGAGTCTGATGCCTCCATTCCCTTCTTTTTTTTTCAGGAGAGCTTTGGCTATTCGGGGTTTTTTGTGATTCCATATGAATTTCATCAATAATTGTTCTATTTCTTTGAAGAATGACATTGAAATTTTGATTGGAATAGCATTGAATCTGTATATTGCTTTTGGAAGGATGGCCATTTTAATAATGTTTATTCTTCCAATCCATAAGCAGGGGATGTCTCTCCATTTCTTTGTGTCTTCTTCTATTTCTTTTAACAGTGTTTTATAGTTTTCTTTGTATAGGTCCTTTACCTCTTTTGTTAGATTTATTCCCAAATATTTGATTTTTTTTGTTTCAATAACAAAAGGGATGGTCTTTTTGATTTCTTCTTCTTCAGATTTATTGTTTGTGTATAGGAAGGCTACTGACTTTTGCGTGTTGATTTTGTATCCTGCCACTTTACTGAACTGATTGATGAGTTGAATTAGCTTTTCTGTGGAGTTTTTGGGGTTCTCTATGTATAATATCATATCGTCTGCAAATAGTGATAGTTTGACTTTTTCTTTTCCTATTTGGATTCCTTGGATGTCTTTCTCTTGTCTTATTGCCCTTGCTAGGACTTCCAGTATTATATTGAAAAGCAATGGTGAGAGTGGACATCCTTGTCTTGTTCCAGATCTTAATGGAATTGCTTTCAGCTTTTCACCATTGAGAATGATACTGGCTGTTGGCTTGTCATAGATGGCCTTTATGATGTTGAGGTATGTTCCTTGTATCCCAAGAATTTCAAGGGCTTTTATCATGAATGGGTGTTGCACTTTGTCGAAAGCTTTCTCAGCATCTATTGATATTATCATATGGTTTTTATATTTCTTTTTGTTGATGTGTTGGATAACGTTGATTGATTTTCGGATGTTAAACCATCCTTGTGCCCCTGGAATGAATCCAACTTGGTCGTGGTGAATTATCTTATGGATACATTGTTGGATTCTGATAGCTAAAATTTTATTGAGGATTTTTGCATCAGTGTTCATTAGGGAGATTGGCCTGTAGTTTTCCTTTTTTGTGTTGTCCTTGTTCGGTTTTGGTATTAGTGTAATGTTGGCTTCATAGAACGTGTTTGGTATTGTCCCTTCCTTCTCAATTTTTTGGAAGAGTTTGTGAAGGATAGGCACTAATTCGTCTCTGAATGTTTGGTAGAATTCATTTGTAAATCCATCAGGTCCTGGGCTTTTGTTTTTGGGGAGGTTTTTGATTACCATTTCAATTTCGCTAATTGTAATTGGTCTGTTTAGGTGTTCTATTTCTTCTTTATCTAGCTTTGGGTGATTGTAGAGTTGTAGGAATTTGTCCATCTCCTCTAGATTGTTAAACTTGTTTCCATATAACTGTTCATAGTAGTTACTGATTATTCTTTTGATTTCTGCTGTGTCCGTTGTGATTTCTCCTCTTTCATTGATGATCCTGTTTATTTGTGCTTTCTCCCTTTTTTCCTTTGTGAGCCTGGCTAGGGGTTTGTCTATTTTATTGATTTTTTCAAAGAACCAGCTCTTGGTTTCATTGATCTTTTGGATTGTTTTTTTAGTTTCAATTTCATTTATTTCTGCTTTGGTTTTTATTATTTCTTTTCTTCTACTGGTTTTGGGGTTTTCTTGTTGTTCTTTTTCTAGATCTTTGAGCTTCGAGATTAGGTTGTTTCTTTGCGTTCTTTCTTGTTTCTTGATGTGAGCTTCTATTGCTATATATTTGCCTCTTATTACTGCTTTTGCTGCATCCCATACATTTAGGATATTGGTGTCCTCCTTGTCGTTCAATTCAAAAAATTTTTTAATTTCTTCTTTGATCTCCTCATTAGTCCAATGGTCTTCCAGTAGTGTGGTTTTTAATCTCCATGAGGTAGGAAAGTTCCTTGCCTTCTTTTTATGGTTTATTTCTAGTTTGATGCCTTCATGGTCAGAAAAGATGGTTGATATGATTTCAATCTTGGTATATCTGTTGATGTTTGTCTTGTGCCCCAGTATGTGATCGATCCTGGAGAATGATCCGTGTGCGCTTGAGAAAAATGTGTACTCCATTTTTTTGGGGTTTAGTGTTCTATAGATGTCTGTTAAGCCCAATTGCTCTAGGTCTTTATTTAGAGCTTTGGTTTCTTTACTTATTTTTTGTCTTGTTGATCTATCCATTGTTGATAGTGGTGTGTTGAAGTCTCCCACTACGTATGTGTTTTCTCTGATGTCTGTTTTCAGAGAGGACAACAGTTGTCTGATATATTTTGGTGCTCCTTCGTTTGGTGAGTATATGTTAATGAGTGTTATTTCTTCTTGAAGTATTGTCCCCTTGATCATAATGTAGTGACCATTGGGGTCTCTTTTTATCTTTTTGAGTTTGAAATCTGTTTTATCTGATATAAGTATAGCTGTTCCTGCTTTCTTTTTTGGTCCATTTGCTTGTAGGATTGTTTTCCATCCTTTAACTTTGAGCCTATTTTTATCTTTTGTAGCGAAATGTGTTTCCTGGAGACAGCAAAAGGTTGGGTTTTGTTTCTTAATCCAGGCTGCAACTCTGTGTCTTTTTATTGAAGAGTTTAGTCCATTTACATTTAGAGTTAATATTGATATGTTAACATCTGTATTTGCCATTGTGTTTGTCTTTCCTTTGATTTTATTTATTTATTCTTTTAATAACTTTTTTTTTTTTTTGGCCTTCTTTCATTGTTATTCGTCGCTCTGAGGTTCTGGCTTTAGGACTCCTTGTAGTATTTTTTGGAGTGGGGGTTTAGTTGCAATGAAATTCCGGAGTTTCTGTTTGTCTGGGAAGGTCCATATTCTTTCTTCAAAGAGGAAGGAGAGCTTTGCGGGATAGAGTATTCTTGGTTGGCATCTGTTTTCTTGGAGTCTGTTGACTATGTCCCTCCACTCTCTCCTTGCCCGTAGTGTTTCTTCGGAGAAGTCTGATGTCAGCCTGATTGGTTTTCCTTTGAATGTTATCTGTTTCTTCCCTCTTGCCAGCTTCATTATTTTTTCCTTGTCCTGGATTCTTGGGAGCTTTACTATTATGTGTCTTGCTGTATTTTTCCTTTCGTCGTGGAAGTTTGGTGTTCTTCTTGCTTCTTGTATATCAATTTTCAGCTCCTTCTCCACATTTGGGAAGTTCTCTTCAATTATCTCTTTGAATATTTTCTCTGTTCCTACATCTCTCTCCTCTCCTTCTGGTATTCCTATAACTCTTATATTTCCTTTCCTCATGGAGTCAGATAGTTCCCGAAGTCTTTCTTCGTTCTTTTTCCTTCGTACTTCTCTTTCCTTTTCTGTTTTGGTTCTTTTTATTTCTGTGTCTTCAAGATTACTTATTCGTTCTTCCATTTCATCTATTCTGCTTTCATTGCTTTTCCCAGAATTCTTTAGTTCTTCCATTAATTCTTTGATCTCCTGCATTTCTTTTACTTCCCTCTTTAGGGACTCAATTTCTTTCTTCTGACCATTGTTTTCCCTCTCTAGGGACTCAATTGCATTCTTCTGATTGTTGATTATTTTTCCCTTATCATTGTTTTCCTTTATGACTTCTGTCAGTTTTTTAATCACGGCAATTTTAAATTCTCTTTCTGGAAGGCTCAGAAATTCTTCCAAGTTATTGTCGTTGCAATCTGGGGGCTGGCTTTCTTTTTGTGGTGTGCTTTTTCTCTGGAGAGTTGCTAGGTTGCGTGTGGTTCTTCTCCTCCCTACTGTCTGTTTTCTAATTTGCCGTATGCGTTGGGACACTGTGTTGTTGGGACTTGCCGGCATCTTGGGTGGGCTTCTCTGTTCCCCTCTGGTTCTTCCAGGAGTCATCTGTCAGTTTCAAGCAGCCTTTACTGGAGAAAGGTCCCTGTTCTAAAATGCCGATGTGGGGACACACTCCCCTGTGCGCCTGGTCTGCCCCGGCGGTGGGTTCCTGCTCCCCTCTGGGCTTGGACTGCAGGCCAGAGGGGGTCTGGCGTGGGCGAACTTCCCCCGCTCACCTCTGGCTCCTGAGGAAGCCTTCTGCAGGTAGTCTTTACTGAAGAAATGTCCCTGTTCTAAAATGGTGATGTGGGACACACTCCCTGCGCTTCTGGTCTCAGGCACACTCCTCTGCGCGCCTGGTCTGCCCCAGCTGTGGGTGCTCGCTCTCCCTGTGGGCTCAGACTACTTGTTCAGAAGGGGCCCGGTGTGGGCTAACTCCCCAGCTGGCCTCTAGCTCCTTCAGTAGCCTGTGCTGGGGTCAAGTCGCTAGGTGGCACCAGAGATCTCTCCTAGAGCCCTTGGGGAGCTGATTTTCCACCCCGTGGGACAGGGAGCAGAGCGGGGATGGTAGGGTACACCTCAACGGCTTTGGGGTGCTGTGTCTGCCTTGTGCCCCACCGTCGTGGGGAACCCACGCCCCTAATTTCGTGCCCCGGGTCTCAGTTCCAAAGCCCTCAGTTCCAGGACGCGGGCTGTAGCCCAGATCAGTGGCGCGGGAATGGCGCCTTTTGAATCCCGCTCCCCTGCCTGGGCGCCTTGTTCCTGCTCACTCAGGGAGGGCCTCCGCCCGGGTCTCAGTTCCAAAGCCCTCAGTTCCTGGACGCGGGCTGTAGCCCAGATCAGTGGCGCGGGAATGGCGCCTTTTGAATCCCGCTCCCCTGCCTGGGCGCCTTGTTCCTGCTCACTCAGGGAGGGCCTCCGCCCGGGTCTCAGTTCCAAAGCCCTCAGTTCCAGGACGCGGGCTGTAGCCCAGATCAGTGGCGCGGGAATGGTGCCTTTTGAATCCCGCTCCCCTGCCTGGGCGCCTTGTTCCTGCTCACTCAGGGAGGGCCTCCGCTGTCTCCCCGCAAGCCTAGGTCGCAGGCGCGGGGACCTGGGCAGCTGCAATCCGAGCGCAGCTTTCGCGCAAGCTTACCGGGCGGCCGGGGCTGTGTGCTGGTGCTGGTCTCCTCCTGGTGGGCGGGGCTCTCTTCAATGGCGCCTGGAGCTCACCTCCGCGGCGGATCCTGCAGGGTTCGCCTCAGCTCCCGTTCACGGGGTGTGGTGGCTGAAATAGTTCCTTTCCACTCACAGTCCCGCTTGCTGCATCCGTTTTTATTGTTGGGCGTTTTGGTTTGTTGTTTCCCTTGTCTCTGCCGGTGGGAGAGTGCCGCCTCTGTGGGCGGGGGAGGGGAGCAGGGTTCTGCGCTTCCCTCCCTTCTCGTCCTCTTTTATGGCAACTTTCTTCTTCGGGCAGTTTGCTGGAGTCACCCGTTTATCTTCCGTGTCCCAGTTCTCACTGGGACCTGCCGCTTTTCCTCCCTATTAACTTTTTTTTAATGGGAGATCTTACTCGCAGCGTCTCCTCGCCGCCATGTTGCTCCGCCCCTCAAACTATATTATTTTTAATGAACTCTTTTTTCTAGATTTTTTAAAAACAAGACATATATCATTTTCTGTGCAGTAATTCTTTCACCATGTATACATGTCTTGTCAGGAAGACTTCTATTATATCTTTAATTATCACTTCTAGTTAAATTGTTTGCTTTTTCTGCTTCAAGAATAATTGTTGTATGATATTTAACATGCTCTATTCTCATTATTATTTCACTCATTGGGTTTGTTTCTTACTTCCCTCTATTTTCTTGGGGACCATCTCTAATTTGTTTCCTGTTACTTATAAGATTTTTTTCCTACATGATCAGTTTGTTCCTTTTCTTTATCTATGAGTAAAATGTTAGCTTCACTGACAGACTCCTCCATCCCCTTTTTCAGCTTACCTTGCTGTTTCCATGTAGCCCATTTTTTGCTTAACTGTTGTTTTTTTTTTTTTTTATTGTGTAAGAGAAATAAAGCCTTCTTGTACTCTGTTGGAAAAGACCATTCATTCATTCACTTATTTATTTTTCATGCATACAGCTTTATATTTTGACATCTTTATATACCAAATTATGACCACCAACGGT
The DNA here is from genome assembly GCF_964194135.1 of Talpa europaea. Taxonomy (NCBI): domain Eukaryota; kingdom Metazoa; phylum Chordata; class Mammalia; order Eulipotyphla; family Talpidae; genus Talpa; species Talpa europaea. The sequence continues at coordinate 94,760,571 of NC_140074.1, forward strand.
GATAAGTCTAGTTTCCACTGTAGGACAGAGAAGAAATTCCCCCCATCCCTCTGGGTTTTCCTCTGGCTGGTCAAGAAATCCAATTAACATCAAATAGACTAGGAAGAGCAAAAGAACAAATTTTATTACATACATATGGAGAATGTACATGGTTGTAGATTCTAGAGTAAACAGGGCAAAGTGAAGGTTTTTATCCTGAGCTCTAGAATGGGATAGGGCCTGGGGCTTCAAAAATAGAGGAAGGTGACTTATATGACAAAACCAGATGCTTTATAATTAGATGTTTGTCCTGCCATCTACATAGGTTTCTGTTTAGTGAAATGGTTATTTCTGGAGATAATCCTAAATGTGGATAATTTCCCCAGTCTTCATACTTTTGGGTAATTTGCGTAATGGAATAGCTTCTCTTAAAGTCTGCCAGGCTTAAGTGACTTTTACTCAAAATAATCCATTTGCCAAGGTGACACAGCTAGAAGGTCTGTTCTGGCCAGGCCTTGATGAAAACTATCTAAACATCTTGAAGAAGACTATCTTTTGCCATCTACCACCATACAATTGACCCCCCTTTACTAATTTTATCCATCCTAAAACCCTTCCCTCTCCTGTAATTACCAATAATTTGTCCTAGATTCTGAAATATATCATTTTCAGATCTAGGTTCTTATTTGTCTTCAATTTTATATTACCTTTCTCTTCTTTAGCATTATTTTTCACAGGTTCTTAAATTTTTCTTGATGTACCCTTTTATCCACCTGGGTGATTATTAAGTCCTATGCTCAGATCTATGGCTATATAGTGCTAGTTAACAAGTATTGTCCTAATATTTGGATGAAATAAGTCAGTGGGGAACAGATTTTTGTGATGTGATGCTGAAAGAGATAATGAGAGCTCTGAACCCTAAAAATTAAAGGAGTCCAAAAAGTAAGTTTGGAGTGGATTGTAAAGCAAACTTTCTCTTTTTTGTAAATTAACACTGGGCTAGCATTAGGCATTCACTATCTTTCATAAATGTGTAACAAAGAAGAGTTATGGGCTTGAGATAAAGGAAGAAAGGGCCTCTATGACCAAATATATTTAGGAAATAGGATTAAATAAAGTTTAAGGGCTTATTCTGTCAAGGAGAGTACATTGTGAATTTCTAGGAAGTGACTATATTTAGCAGCAATTCCCAGATCTCATTGACAGTGGTAAATATTTTGATGAAGTATCTTATTGGACAAACATTTCCAGGAACACAAATAATTAGGAAAGGGCAAACACTGTAGAATGCATGTTGAGAAACAGTGTTCTAACTTCTGTATAATGCCATTTCTCACTGGGGTCTTTCTCTGCCTGGGGAGAAAAGGTTAGTGGGGTGCTGGTGGTCAGCAGGACAAGCTAGTTACAATATATCTACTCCATCAAGGTCTCTAAAATAACCTGGAAATATCTGAGGGGTAGGTAGGCTAAGGATGTGCCAGCTGTGCATGACAATCACAGTGTGGGGCATGAGTTTTCCCTGCTTTGGAACGGAAGAGGACTAAGCGAAGGAACCCAGCCACTAACAAAAACTCAATAGCAAGAACCCTAGCCATAAGCAAGCCCTGAATCTTTCTTTGTTTTCACATGAATCTGGCAGTAAGGCCTAGAGTAAGAGTGTACTTACTGTTTTCTCTAAGGAGCTATATCACATAGATGTTCTTTTCATCTGATATGGCTCATAGTTTCCAATAAAATGCAGAGTATTGGAGTAGAAGGAAATAAGAAATACACTGACTCTAACACCCTTTAATTTACAAGTACAGAAACATGGGCCTGGGAAGTAGATCTGTTTAGCACAGGGTACCAAAAATAGGAGGACCAAGTCTGGAACCCTTATCACCAGTGTTCTTCACACTAAACCATGATGCTGAGGATATATGAAAACATTGTAAAATTTTCTGGGGAGACCTCCAACCTCTCTAGCAGACAATAGGGTAATGCCACCTTTGGAGACTTAAAGTCAGAACAAAAAGTCCTTTTATACCTACTTATAGGTATAAGTCTTTTCATACCTACTTATGACCAAGGAACCATATGATGGAAATTTAACAATGTGTACCTGGCAGTCACCATCTGTGCAGTGAATCCTTAAGAAAGGAAGAGATTAAATCTTGCACTGCCTATCTTTAGCATCAGCATATCTTTAGGTTAGAACAAGTTAGAACAAGAATCCCTTCTAGAAAGAATAATTACATTCTTAATGTCAATGACTTACTATTCCTCCCTTTATAAACTAAATTCAAACTTGTTTTTGAATTCTCACAGAATTGCTTCACGGTTCAAATCCTCACTCTGATTATCTAATAAACTCTTAGTCTAACTATCATTGAGTCTTTATTTCCAGTGAACAGGTATAACTTTAAGAAATATGAGCATGGACTTAAAGATCAAATAGCTAAATAAGAATACTCTAGTCCAAGCATTTTACTCATCATTCTAAAACAATCACAAAATTTGAAGTTTGAACTTCTTCCCACTTTGGTGGAAGTGTCTAAGAAGACTCTACTATATAAAATGTACTATATAGTTGGACCATAAGTGTGGAAAAAAATGGTATCATCCAAGTTTACATTTTGATGGGGGAAATAGACATTAACAAAATGATCATGTAAGTAAATATTATCAGGTTGATTCAGACAAAGTGTGCAAGTACTACACATGCCAGACACATACAAGGCTGACTAAGCAAAAGTAATGATGAACCATAAATACAAAGAATCAAGGGAACAAAAATTAGGAATGATTTTATGACCTGGGAATCCCATTTGCTGGAAAGATGGAGGCAGAAATTAAAATAGTCTTTGAAAAGGTCTCTGAGATAAATCCAATCCACAATGATTGTTCCAGACTATTTGGTAAACCCAAGTGAAACTTTCACCTTCTTTAGCAACATAGTTTTCTTATAAGGCCCAAAACAAGTAATTTATAATTGTGAACCAGAATTAACTTGTTAGCAGGCAGACTGAGGGGCACCCCAAGACCCCATACTTGCCTGCTCTAAATGGGTTCTGGCATCTGTCACATAAAGACAAAGTGTACTCTAGTACTTAAGACCTTTAATAGGAAAGAACTTTAATAGAATCTGTGTGCATAGCAGAGAGAGAAGAAAGAAAGGATAATAGCCTCCCAATAAAACACCCAAAGTTACCCATCCACACCGGATTGGCTCAAAGTGGGGTTGCTGAGGTCTGAAAGTTTGCCACAAGTCTAAGGCACCTTTTGGTGGGAAACCATAGGAAAGAGGCAGCAGGGGCCAGATTAGTTTAGGATGAAAGCAGAAAAATCAGGAGCCTCCTGGTGGCACAGGGGTTAAAGACAGCACTATCAAACTACTGCCAGCCACTATGGCAGGAGTTCAATCCCTGGCTAACCAGGGAACTGACCCACATAACACAGCAGACCTCTCCTGTCTTGGCTGCTGCTCCCCTCAGCTGTGTATTTCAGAGGATCTTCCTGTTCTGCTCCCCACTCTGTCTCTGGTGAATCCTCTCACTGCCCCACTGCACCTCTGGCTTACACCCCAGTTCTTGTATGCATAAATAAAACTTTTTTTAAAAAAAGAAAGAAGTAAAATCAAAGTCAGCCTCCACACAGGTCTCTCACCCATGTCTCTTCCAAGTGTCTCCTTCCATGTCCTCCCAAGCCTTTGGTGCAAGTCCAAAGCTGAAAAAGCATGTCCTCCTTCACCTGGCTCCTCTTGTCTCCTCCCTCAAGTCCTGCTGCTTAGCTCCACCTTCATTGGGTGGGGCAGGGAACATGGAACCTCATTACACTGTTACAGAGCTGCACCATGGAGCTACTGGGCACAGAAACAAGAAAACTATAAAAGTATTGCCCAATAGTCTATAGAATGTTTTCAGGAAATCCACCTTAGTGAGTTGTGTGCAAGAAGGAGAATTTAGAGCAAAAGAACAGAAGCAGTTGCTGAGTACAGAGCTGTTATCAGACCTGCAGAAAATCTTCCTTTCCTCTCTACCTCTAAGTGTAATAAGGTGGTCCCCAGGAAAGGGGGAGGTTCCGGGTTCCCTGCCTCACCCAAATGAAGGGTGGAACTGAGCAGGAAGAGAAGAAGCTGCAGAGGAGACTGAGGAAGGAAGGAAGCAAGATGGAGCCAGAAGGAGACCTGGAGGAGACACATGGAGCCTAGAGACACGTGAAGAAACTGCGCTTTTCTTTTGGTCGTGGACTGGGTGACGCAGATGTGGGTGAGACCCGTGGGGAGATGACAATGGCAGCTTTTATCTTGATTTTGATTTTGCTCTTTTCCTTCCGGCCTTGTCTGGTTGTTTCTGACCCTTTTCTGTGGGTCCCCACTGGAAGATGCTTTGGACTTGTGGCAGGCTTTGGGGCCTTGCTCAGGGCCGATCCCATTTGGGTGGAGTTTTACCCACGAGGGGATGGGTAACTTTGGGTGCTTGATTTAGAAACTAGATTCTTTGCCTTTCCTGTATTGTTTCCTAATTGTATTAAAGTTCCTTCCCATTAAAGTCTTATATGTTTTGTGTTGATGCGGCAGATGGCAGAACCCATTTAGAGCAGGCAGCTTTTGGGGGGATCTGGGGTGCGCACCTCTCCCTGCCCTGTAACATAAGCACTTGCAGATCTGCTAGAGGGCTCTTTCCAGATTTCACCAGAGTATGGAAGAAAGAACTGACCAACTGGGGCTTTGGAAGGAGACCAGGCAGCCTACCTCCCACTGGCTCCTCCACTCCACAGTATTTCACACTGGTCAAGTCCTTCAACCATGTAAAGTCCCCACGACCTTTCTTTTTAAAAGTTCCCACTTGAAAAATGGAACAGGATTAAAAATTTTTAACCTGAACCATAGAAGTTCAATAAAGATTAGTACCTTCTTTTAATTACCCCATCCCTTCTATCTTAGGCTGCTTCCTAACTGTCATTAAATACCAGAACCTCATTTATCTGGCTCCAATTTCATCATCTGCAAAGAAAAAGATCAGGGTATCAAGTGATTGTTGGGGTTCTTTTTAATTCAAGCATGTTCTGATTCTAGGTGCATCACACAGAGCAGGAACAGCAGAAGCTGGGATTTTGTGACTTTGGTCTGTAGGGGTGAGTTCCAAGAGGCTCCCCAGCATCAACCATAAGAGAAAAATAAATGACTAGAAAAGGACCAACATTGCAGCGTGCATGCCTGCAAACAATTCACACACAGTTGGAGGCCTCTGCTGGAAACCAGCATTTCATTTGCAGCTTCATTTGCAGCAGAAAAAGTTGCTATTTGCAATAATGTCAGTAACTGATGGTTGGAATTCAGTGGCTCCTGGAGTGAGCCTTCACCAAACAACCAATTTTCACTTTGCAAGTCAGAAAGAACCCTCTCTGTTCTGAGCAGAGGGAAAGGGAGGTGTGGGTCTCCGACAAGTTTGGACATGGAGTCCATTGGGGCTGCAGATGACTGTTTCTGACCATGGTTCTTGCCACTTGCAGGCTCTTCACAGCACAAACACATAGCGTTTCTTGTTCTGGGACCTCTCTGGAGCCTACCTATGTCTCCTTGAGTCAGAAGAAGAGGGAGGAAGTCAGGCAACGCGAAAAAAGAAAACCCAGAAGTGGCTGTTTGGAGCAATAATTAGAACATCATCTGGCCCCAGAAGTCTGGCATGTGGGATCAAGCCCCCCAAAAGGATCAGTCAGGCCCTGGTAGCCTAGCGAGGTCTTATGCCATTACTGAGAGTGTAGATTGCTTTGAGTTGAGAACAATGGGAGCTCTGGAGGCTGAGGAAGAAGCTTCTGTCCCTGCCTGCTTTGTCTTCTTTATAGAAGAAGAAATGATCACTCCCCAAGTTTCTGTACTTTTCCTAATCAGAAAAGCCACCACTGCTCTCCCTTTATTCCTTAGAAGAATGCAGTGTAAGGGGGTCTCATCCAGTTACAGGTCTATGAATAAACGTGTCCTCTATCAAAAAATTTAATCTTTACTCTCAGAGTAAGGATGTGGTCACCCCCTCTCTCCCCTTGACACCTCAGTTTTCGAAATGCAGAATAAACATCCTAGATCTATTCCATAGTATTTATAACCATGTAAATTCTCTATATGTGTGTTGTTAAATTTTGGTCTTTTCTCCTACTAATCTGTATTCGTACATCCAGCCTCAGAAGAGCCCAGATGTGGCAGGAAATTTCCATGTGTCCCAACAGGGATATTCTACTCAGTTCTCTCCTAGCCAGCTGCGTGACCACAGCGCTCACCTACTCATCCTGCAATTTCAGCAAACGTAAAACAGCGTGGCTAGGTCAGGTGGTCTTAATTGAGCTTCCTTCTCCTCTCTAACATTCTATGACTCAATTATTCTAAACAAAAAAAGGTGAAGAAAAGGAGGAAATAGGAAAGAGAAAAGCAGGAGGAGGAGACTTCTTAGAGAGGGGGAGGAAAGATGATTAAGGTTGCCACAATAAAGGGGAAAACAACACAGATTTACAGAAAGTGTTCCTGGCAGAGCTGTAAGTAATCGCTACAGTAATCATGATTACAATCATTATCATAAACAACTGAAGTCCTAATTAACTTCTTAAAGGGCAGCATCCTGCAGATGATTCAGGAAGGTTCTCCCTCTGGACGCTCTGCTCTCCAGAAACTCACAAGGACCCCTCCCTTCGAGTTCAAAGCACAGGCGCCAAAAGGGAAGTGGGGGTGTGGGGAGGAGCACTTAGGCTGTGAGGTTGGCCAGCTGGCCTTGAGATGCCCAAGGCAGCCCAACACACACCGGGTGGAGCTGATTTTCAGAGACTGGACCCACACACGGACACTCACCTGCTCTGAGCACGCGCCTCCAGCAACAGCATCCCTTTCACTCAGAACCATTTAGCGACTCCCAGCTCCTTCATCAAGACTGTTGGGCGTGAACCAGGACGTTGTCCACTGAAGAACCACTGACTTCCCTGGCTACTTTGTTTTCTCATTCTCACTTGGCTTTTGTAAGGCCAGGACTGGACACAGGGCAGGTTTTCTATGATCCAGCAGACCGGGTAAAGGAGGAGTCAGAGTCCTCAGTGGCATTTTGCAGGTCTTTTATGGGGGTTCACCAGTTACACAGCAGGCAGGGGTGCTGGGCAGGCCCCCAGCAAGTCTCTACTCTATCTGGGCTCTCCGGCCTTCTCTGCTTCTCTCTCAGCTTCTCGTTCAGCTTCTACTCTCGGCTTCTGCTTCTTTCTCGGCTTCTACTTGTGTCCCTGTGAGGCCGCCCTTAAAAGCCCAGTCTTAGCCCAGGTGAATCCCATCTACCTATGACCACACCCTATTCCAGGTGCCTGCCATCAGGCATGCATTCAGGACCGCAAGGATCCATCATCTGTCCTGATGGCGGGAGGGCAGAACACCCTCACATTTTTCCTTACCCTACACTTTGCTTTCTGTAGTGGGCAGGAAGGGACAGTGCAGGATCTCTATGACCTGAGCAGATGGGGTAAGGAGAAGTCCTGGAGCCCTCGGTGGATTTTAGGGCTTTTATTGGGATTCACCAGGTACACGGTGGGTAGGGGTGCTGTGAGGCTTGCAGGCCTCCCAGCCCCCAGAAAGTCTTCACTCTGGGCTCTCCAGCATTCTTTGGTGGTCTCTGCTTCTCTGATCTTCCATTCATTCTTCTGGCGTCCCCACGATGCCACCCTTATAAGCCCACTCTCTCAGTCCAGGTGAATCCCATCTATACGTGCCCACACCCTATTCCAGGTGCCCGCCATCAGGCATGCATTCAGGACTGCAAGGATCCATCATCAGTCCTGATGGTAGGAGGGTAGAAAAGCCTGATACTTTTTCACTTACCCTACAGTTTCTCACTCCTAGCAGCTGTGAATAAGCTTACCGCCTGCCTCACCTGGCTCCAAGTCTGTGTGCTGGTCCCTGATCCTGCATCCTTCTGTCTTTGCATGTCTGAGGGCTGAACTGTGCCCCTCCCCTTCCCCTAATTCTCATCTGTAGGGTTCTTTGAATCTATCTCTGCCTCCCCTAACAACTAATTCCAGTAATTGCTTGTACATGACCCAGAACATCCTGCGCCTGGCAAACTGAGTAATCTACTCTATACCTTCACTTAAGGAACTCTCTGCTATATTCAGACTTTGTTACGGTGGGGATGGGGGTAAGCATGCAATCAACTCACAATTTCTGGAAAGAAAATCAGGTTCAAATTGTTTCAGGGAGTTAACCGCATTTAAACTTTTTTATGTGTGCAAGTCATTGTAATTTCTCTTAAAGGCCTGCAAGGAATTGGGATTAGTTTATAACATGTTGCAAGGAAAACACAAATTCAGAATAAGATAGTCCTAGGAACTATAAAAAATGAAGTTATATTGGTTTGTGATGTCTCAACATTGTCTGAAAGAAAAGTGGTGGATATGAGTCAGAGAACAATGGATGAAAAAAAAAAAAAGTATTAACCAAAGAATTAAGGTGAGAGGTGAGGTTGCTCCCTCTGAAAAAGTGCCTACTGGAAGGTTTTTTTAATCCCTGCCCAGTAGCCTCAGAAAGCACAAATATACCCTATCAAAGGAGACTTACAGTAAATTCATAATTTAGGACTAGAAGAAGGCTCAAAATTTCATTAGGCAGAAATTATAATCAGTTGCTTTAGTAAGGACATAAAATTTGATTCAGGTTTTTTTAATTCGGCAACATTTCTCCAAATCTGTTTTAAATTTTATATGAAAATATGGTCATTTTAAATCTCTACTTGTTGTTATATTAAAAGCTCATTTTTATAGATTTAGGAGCCCTGGCTTTGTGGCTTGTTGTATCTCTTCCTTTTCCATTCTCCAGGAGAATGCAAGAGTGAGCTAGCGTATGCATTTAAAATCACATGGTGACAGCTGCTAGAGTCTTGAAACAGACCCTAAGTGGAGTTCTGAAACCATAAATTGGTAGACAGCAGCACCAGAAACACCTGAGATGCTTGCTAAATATATGCATTTCCAGGACCTCCCACCCAAAGTTCTTACAAATTTTGGACTGAAACTGAGGAAACAGTCTCTTGGAAAAGAGACCTAAACAGAATCAGGTTTTGAATACAGATCTGTGACAAACTCTATTTTACAAAGATAGCTGCAACAAAATATCTCCCACTCCACATCTTCATCTCAATATAATCTTATACCCTTGCCCTAAAAAGGGGATCTGTGTCCTTTCCTCCTGCAATGGAAATAGGCTCATGGGCTGATTGGATCAATAGTATAGTGGAGGTGACATTGGGTGAGTTCTGATTTGTATTCCTTTCCTGGAGCTGTCAAAACAAGGTACCATCATCTGGAGGCAAAGGAGTTGAAACATTAGAAATTTTTTATCTCCCAGTTCTGGAAGTCCGAAGTCAAAGATCAGAGGTGTAAAGGCAGGACTGGCCACAGTGCAGATTTTCTGATCCCATGCAGACCGGGTAAAGGAGGAGTCAGAATCCTCAGTGGTTTTTTGCAGGTCTTTTATTGGGGTTCAGCGGGTACGTGCAAGGCAGGGGTGCTGGCTGGTGGGGGCTGGCAGGCTGGCAGGCCTCCCAGCCCCCCAGCAAGTCTTCACTCTATCTGGGCTCTCTGGAGTTCGTTCTGCTGCTTCTCGGCTTCTCTTTCAGCTTCTGCTTCGGCTTCTACTGCTGCTGCTGCTGGCGTCCCCATGACGCCGCCCTTAAAAAGCACAGTCTTAACTCAGCTGAATCCCATCTACCTATGCCCACACCCTATTCCAGGTGCCCGCCATCAGGCATGCATTCAGGACAAGGATCCATCATTTATCCTGATGGCGGAAGGGCAGAAAATCCTGATATTTTCTTTACCCTACAAGAGGTTAGCAGGGTTGGTTCCCTCTGAGGATGATGAGGGAGAAATCGTTGACATTCTTGACTTGAGTTGGTATTACCCCAATCTCTGCCCTCAGCATCTCTTATGGTTTGTGCCTATCCCCCAACTTCCCCTGTGACTCCGGTCATAGTGGATTGCAGGATTATTCTGCTCCACCTTGGCCTCATCCTAACTTAACTATACCTGCGACGACTTTCCAGAGAAGGTCATGCTCTGAGGCACTAGTGGTTAGAGCTTCAATATATGGATTTGGGGAGGACACAATTTTACTTTTTACAAAATCTGAAGAATGAAGATCCTGCTACACGATAATACAGATCTCAATATTCCAGGCAGAAAGCAAAGTATGAGCAGAAATAAGTTTGATGGGGCCTCCCTTGTGGCACAAGGGGTTAAGCAGAGCACTATGAAGCTATCCACAGCCTCTGCAGCACGAGTTTGATCCCCATCTAGCTAGGGAGATATCCACTTGGAGCAGCAGACCTCTCCTGTCTCACCTGCTGCTTCCCTCAGCAGTGTATTTCAGTCAGTCTGCCTGTTCTGTTCCCTGCTCTTGTCTCTGGTGAATCCTCTCACCTCCACCCCCTCCTCCCTGTACCTCTGGCCTGTACCCCAGTTCTTGTATGCATAAATAAATAAATCTTAAAAAAATAAGCTTGCTGATGGAGAACCAGTCAATGGCTGGGGGATGGCAAGGAGGTGCTCTGTTTTAGTTTCATCATAACTGAACATTCCTTTAAACATGAGCATCAGCCACACTCATAATAGGTAATCACCAGAAGTCAATTCTACTTCAATTTTTCAGACACATCTCCATCCCCACCAGCATAGCTTTTGTTGGACATTTCTTTATACTTATTTATATTTACACTATGTCCTGCCTTTAGATACTCTACCTTTCCAGGCACCCTCTGGAATACAAGTGGAATCATTTTCTAAAACAGAAATCTGATCCTCTTTCATTCCTTCTTAAAAAAAAAAAGTTTTCATTGTCTTGCATCATTTGCAAGATAAATAAAGAAATCTCAGTCTGGTGAAGGTCTTAAGAATCCAGTTTAGCCCCAGCTGATCTTTCCAGGCTTTCTGTAAGTTGACTCTCTGCCCATTCCCTGGAACCCCTTTGCACTTCCAGGACTCTGCTTTTGTTTATGCTTTCTCACTCTTGACCCATTTTTCTGAACACCTGAAACTTAGGAGCTAGTTTGCTACTCATCTCTACTAAAAAAAAAAAAAAATAGCAATTCTTCACTCTTTCTTGAAAACCTCTCCACTCTCTTGTGCATAGATGGGATTAATTGCTCTTGTATCTGTGTTCCCACAGCACTTTGCTCAGCATTTATCATCTTGACTTGTATATATTGGTTTGAATCCTGGGCATGAGTCCCCCTTGCTAAACCATGAATTCTTTGAGGTCAGTGAAAATGCTCATTACAGTAAGTGTTCAATAAGTGTCCACCACAGTGAGTTTAGTGGAATTACTAGTGAAGCATACATAGGTCTCCCAAGATATTCAGAAAACCCTCCCCAAAATGTCCAGAACAGCCTTTTCCAAGATGTGTTGCTTTGCCTTGTGATTTTTTTAGGCTAGCTTCTGCAGTCTTAAAGAAAATTGTACCATTCCTTGAATTACTTAGAAGAGTGAAAATTGGGGATATTACACAGAATTGGGGGTTTTATCAGAAATAATCTTTCTATTAGATTGTTGGGGTACAAAGGAAATCATCTTGTACCCCTCTGGGTTATAAGAGACTGGAAAATAATCAAAGAAGCAACAGACAGACTGATAAAAGAAAAAAACAAAAAGAAATTTAATAACATGTATACCTTCTATATACATGTGAGAGACCCATGTGGTTTCAGATAGGATTTTCAATAGCTTATCTAGGACAAAAGGACTTTGGGAGAAGGAAAGGTCAGTTAAGGAGCTGAGGAAGGCATGGTAGACAAAATTAGGCAGATTAAGTTCTGCCTTATCCATTAAAAAGAGAAGGAGATTAGGTCTTCCCAGTATACATTCCTACTGAGAGAGGTTTACATGTAAATATCTTCTTCAAAAGTAACCTCTGCTCAACTTTCAGAGCCTCTGCTTGAAATCAACCTTTGGCCCAAAAGATATATTTTATGAGGCTTTTTGCTCCTCTACAAAAGAGGCCTATTTATAAGGCAGGGCAAATGCCTAGTCACAGGTCATTTGATCTTTGTCCTATGATCTTTGACCTTCTACTTGCCTTATGAGGCCCCTTCTCTTTCCTTAAAGTGGAAAGAGGTTCCTATCCCATTCCTTTGCTCAAGCTCACTGTACCCTACTAGCTTCTGAATACACATCATATAGATTTTTGCATATGTATGTGATTAAATTTTCTTTTCGCTTACTAATCTTTTGATATTACTTTGATTGCTTGGCCAGCCTGAGAAGAATCCATAGAATAGAGGGTATTTCCTCTCTACCCCTACACTAGTAATGACAAGAGAGCAGATCAGCCTTAACACTAGTAATGACAAGAGTGCAGATCAACCTTAACAGTCACTGAAAGCTTGACATCATTGGACCAGGACCTGTGTTGATATTAACATCCCTGTCAATTTCACATCACCATTAATATGACTTTGCAGATTTGGCATCTAGGCATGAATTCAAGTACCAACACTGTCACAGACCTTGGGAGTTGTCTTGGCACCATCTTAATCTCTGTACCTGTTTCTTCATCTGTAAAGTGAGACATTTGCTAAAACCCCATCTTTCATATTGGAGTCAGTTTCTATAATCATTTTATTACCATTTGCATTGCTATCAATATTGCTCTTATTTGCTCAGTTCTGAGGACACATGTATGGGGGTGCTCACTGTGGCTATCATTTTGTTGTTTTTTGGGGGAGGTCGGACAATAGGTCCTTTGGCATTTTTGAAATTTGTGTGAAGGAAATGGTTAAGGGCATAGCTTTGCATATTATTTTTGCTTTTTTTTTTTCCTTTTAATACTTATAAGCTCCTGGGTCTTGGTAAATTAAAAACAGCTTTTCTGAAAATTTACCACACAGGAAGCTGAGCTGAACTTCTCTCCTGGCCTCCCAGACCCTCTCCCATTAATTTCCTCTAATTCTCATTACCATGTTTCTACTGCAGACTCGGAAGCAGAGAGAAATTCTTGTACAGCTAATTTAACACCTGCAGGTTTTGAGAGTTGGTAGAGAAACCACATCAATAAAATAATCACTTGCTTTCTCAGAGATTTTAAATTTGAACCCTTTAAAGGTTAGACTTTTGTTATGCTTTCTATTTAAGTTTTTATATCAAGTCATATGTTAATTAATGCTCTTGTCTTTTCAAATGTAAAGAGAGGGAAAAAAATCTGAATGAAATTATTTTCAGTGTGTGAATGGCCATAGTCAAGAAAATATTCTGACATTTCAGAGTCGGGTGTGGCTTTTCTACTTCACAGCACCCCAGACTGCTTTAGAAATCCAGGCTCAGCCAGGAAGGTGGCAGTGAGGTGGGATTGGTAGGGGGCATAGACTGAGGCCTGGATTAGATCCTGAGGTTGGAGATTCATCAGGCAAAGACAGAAGATCCCTGTTGTATTGAAGCACATAAGTGTCAAGTGTCACAAGAAGAGATGGTCAGAAAGTTCACCAGAACTTTGTCTGTGAGAATGATTAGTCCTCCTTCTCCAGGGCCAGGGAGTTTATTTCCTCCCCACTTCAAAAAATAAATAAACAAAAAAACTCAAGAGAAAGGTTGAAAAGAGGGTTCTAAGAACATCACGAGGAAAGATTGCCAGCCCCTGTAGGAAGAAGAGGAAGGGGATGCAACCCTTGCAACAGAATCATTCATAAATTCTTGGGAGAATATGGTCATGCTGCTGGGAGTAATAAGAGCACAGAAACAGACAACCCTTGTTCTGGAGATTTCTGAAGACCAGAAGCTTGTGGAAGAGGCTAAAGGATCGTTCTTTCTAAGATGTTTAGAACAGGTATGTAGATTATTTCAAGTGGAGTTCCATCGAGGTCCTGAAGTTCCACAAGAAATTTTTACCACTCCCTTAACTACCCAAAACAATGAAAATTGGAGTAATTATCCAAAATTGCATTTTTCCCCTAGAAATAACCTTTTTATCAGAGAAACCTGTCTCTATGGCAGAACAAACATGTTCTCACAGAGCCTGATCTTCACCATGAGTCACCTTCTCCTCAGATGAGTTGCTTTCCTTTCTGCTTGAAGCCCCAGATGGCTCTCCTATTCCTTAGTTAAGGACATATACTCTCATCTTGCCCCATTTGCTTTAAGAATATACATCCACATACATTCTTTCTATGTATGTAATGAAACTTTTCTTTTCTCCTAATAATCTATCTGACATTAATTTTCTCATGTGACAGCCTGAGAAGAACTTAGCGGGGTAAGGTGAAATTTCCTCTCTGCCCCTAAAATACACTCATCATGGAGGCAGAGGGGCCGGTGACATATTGTGGCTGACAGAGAATGGAGGAGTTGTACCCTGAGCCTCTCAGGCCCTCCAAGAGCAAGAAGGGACAGTTAGTCATCCAGAATATCACACAGAGAATTACATATGTCGAAGGGGTAGGGTAGGCTCTGCTAGGCAAGCACCATATTCATCCATCACAAGCAGGGATAGAAGCATGGACCCTGGCAGTTTCAAAAGGAGACAAGGATATAAAAAAGACTACAGTGAAGTTACACATTATCCTAGGGGAACTGTGTACCTTCACAGGTACCACCACTTTTCTGGTGAGACCAGAATGCTGCACAATGTTGCCAGTTAGTTAAGGTTATTTTCCAAGGCCCTCTAACTCCTTGCTGTCCTTCCAGAGGAATGAAGCCTGGGGATGTAGGGGAAGAGGAGAGCCCAAGAGACCATGGTTCCGACCTGTGCAGTGAGGAAGAGTGAAAGAATAGACAGCCCTTCCACCACGATACTACAAGACCCCAGTGTTGATTAGAAGGAGATAAAGTGTTTAAAATGGGTTATTTGGGGGCCTCCCTGGTGATGCAAGAGGTTAAGCACAACACTGTGAAGCTATCTGCAGCCACTGCATCACAAGTTCGGTCCCTGTCCGGCCAGGGAGCTACCCACATGGCACAGCAGACCTCTCCTGTCTCACCTGCTGCTCCCCTAGACAGTGTATTTCAGTCAGTCTGCCTGTTCTGTTCCCTACTCTGTCTCTGATGAATCCTCTCACCTGCCCCCCGCACCTCTGATCTGTATCCCAGTTTTTATACACATAAATAAATCCTAAAAAAAATAAAATGGGATATTTGATTAAAACCTTAAACCAGATTGGGGTTTTGAAAACCAAAGCAACCAGGAAATTTAGCAATTTGTCCACGTTGTGGCTAAGGAGCTGAAAGCACCTTCAATAGAATGTAGATGTAAGTTCCAATAGGAAAAATTAAACTAATTGATGTTGGGAACCATCAAGTTCTAACTGCTAAGCAATCTGATTCAGGAGGTAATAATGAGAAATAAATGTGAGAATTATTAAATATATATGCACACACGCACACACACAACCCACCCACACACTTAGCAGTACCAAACCTCCTAAAATTTCTCTTTAACTTATCTCCAAAGTTGCACACATGTGGCATCCATTTTTGTAAAAAGTCCCTGAACTTTACATGTAGTCCCTTCCCTGCCACATGGCCTCCTTTAAGAACGCAACACTTTCAGACCTTTCCAAGCCACATACCCACACAAGTCCTAGAGGATAAGAGTAATCCTTCTGTTCAGACTGAATTTCTAGGAGGAAAGAGTCCTGTGGGAAATCTGAAAAATGTCATTGTCTTAGTCTGTTCAAGTTGCTATAACAAAAATATCATAGATTGAGGGACTCAAGTAATATTTATTTTTTACAATTATGGAAATTGGGAATCCCAAGATCAAAGTGCCAGGAAATTCTATGTCTAGTAAGAGCCCTTTTTCTGGCTCATAGATAGTTATCTTCTTAGTTATCTACCACTCAGGAGGGGTCTACTTTCATCAGCTAATCACCACTCAAAGTACTTACTTCCTAATTTGATCACATTGGAGGTTAGAATTTCAATGCATGAATTTGAGGGGGGGGCACAAACTTTCAGTGCTTAACATCCACCTCTATCTGGTTTCATTTCTCTTTCCTTTATAGCTTGTCCATTTACGATATTTGCCCACTTTTCTGTTTCTATCCCATTTTAAAAATGAACTGTCATTTAAAAACAGTTTGAGTACCAAGAATATTAATGCTTTGTCATTTGTGATACAAATATTTTTTGTGGTGTGCTACTTATAGTTCAACTTTTATTTTTGTTGTAAACTTACAAAAGGTTGGGTAATTATATTTATAAATCTTTTCTTTATAGTTTCTAAGCACTTTAGTCCAATGTATTCTCTGTTAATGTTTTTCTTATTTTCTCTATTTCTGAATTTTATTCAACTGCCTCACTCTGTTTCTTGCCATTTTTTCCTTCTGTAGTTCCTTTTCATTTTGTGGGAGGTCTTAAACAGTTCCTTCATATGTAGGAAATACAGGTGACCTGCTGGTGGGACCCTAGTTGGTCCATCAACTTTTTTTATTGTCTTTGCGTTTTATCAATAGCTTAACTGTATATAGAATTATAGACTCAAAATAGTTTTCCCTTAGAAGTTTGAATATATTGTTCGTCTGCCTAGAACCCAGTGTTACTGACCAGAAGTGAATGTCAGTATGCTTATCTTTCCCTGTGAGTGGCCTCCTTTCTCTTTCTAGAAACTTTAAGGACATTCACTTTATTCTTCAAGTTAGGAAAGATAAGCAGGATGTCTATATGTGAGTTATTTTATCATTTATCCCTGTCTAAACTTCATATATGTCCAATCTTAAGAATCATGTCTCTGATCAACTCAGGGAATTTTATTTTTATCTTTATTGTAATTACTTTTGGCCTCCTTATGCTTCTGTTTTCTCTGGCTAGATAGTTTATTAGATGGCTGTCAGTTCTCCTAGATTTGTCATTTGTGTCTCTTTATTTTTTTTGCATATTTTTATCTGTTTGCTACAAGGTCTGAGAGATTTCCTTTGCTTTATTTTCCAGATCAAAATCTTTTGAGATCATCTTTTTCCAATTTATTATTCAACTTATCAAGGGAAATCTTTACTCTTGCAGTAATATCTTAGTTGAGAAAAAGTCTTTCTCTGATTGAAACCTTTTCGGAAAAGACTGCTCTTAATGTGTGGTTACAGTATCTACACAAACCTGCAGGTAGGAATCAGAATATTTAAAAAAGTTTTCATCTTCTCCTTGAATTATCTTTTTTTTCCTCATCTGGATTTGTATTTTTGGTATATACTGATCCTTCTCACTCTGTATCATGCTGCTGTATTTTCCTAATGCCTTGAATTTTTTGTTTGCAATTACTTTTTTTTTTTCCTAATGAAGAGCTACTTTGATGTGTGCAGATAATTGGTGTGAATTTCCTCATCAGTTGTGTATGTATTTTCTTAAATAGGACCAAATGCGAACTCTCAACAAATACACATAATTATAGGCAAGATCCTTTATAATGTTTGGGGACAGAGAATTAAGAAACAGGCTAGGGATCCCATAATTGCTGATGTAAAGTCCTTTAGTAAATTTTCTCCATTTCTCTTACAGTCCCAATAGCCTCACCAGGAGCTCTCCTTAAGTAGTTTAAAGATGGAAACAAATCATATGTTAGCTTCTTTTATTCAAAGGTTGAGTTTTATGCCCCTTTCCTTAAATTTTGTAGGAATCTATGAATATGTTGACCCTTAGAATATAGCTGAAGTAAGACCGTTGGTTCTGGTCTTGGGCCAGCTGTCACTTCCTGCCTCTTGCTTTTAACACTTGTGCTTGGGAAAGTCAGCCAGCATGATAAAAAGTCTAACTTCCCTGAGACCATCAGATTGTGAGGACACTAAACCTTGCCACATGGAGAGGCTATATGGAGAGACACCCCAGCACCAGACCTGTGAATGAGGAAACCTTCAGAGGACTCCAGCATCCCATCTATATGGATCTATATGAGAGAGAGGACATCAAGCTAACTCCAAACCACCACCAGATAGGAAATGATAATACATAACTGTTTTTAACCATTAAATTTTGAAGACTCTGTTACAAAACAACAATAACAGATCACCCATTTCTTATAGCAACAAATCAACCACTTTCTCTAAAAAGCCTTTCTCAAACTATGACCTGAGGATAAAAGTTGTGACTTTCAGATACTTCATTTAAAGGAAGAGAACCTACATTGTCATTTTTTTTTCATTTTACTTTCAACTTTAATATTCACACTCAATTTCGACATGAGACATATGACTCAATTCTGTACAATACCAACCTTGTAAAAACAGATGAGTCAGCCACCAGTTATAACGGCATCTTATTGCAGTATTCAACCAAACATGCCTTATGCTGACTAGAGTGGGGTTTCTTTTTTTTAATTTAAATATTTTATTTTATATAATTCTTACATCTTTTTTCATCTTTGCTACATTGTCATATTTTCAAAATGCAATTCTTCAATCAAACCCTTGAAGATGTTTCCTTCTTTTTTTTTTTTTTAAGATTTATTTATTTATACAAGCACTGGGTACATTCAGAAGCTCAGGAGGGTGAGAGAATTCACCAGGGCCAGAGTGGGGAGCAGAACAGGCAGGCTATCGAAGTACACTGCTGAGGGAAGCAGCGGGCACAGCAGGAGAGGTCTGCGTGCCATGAGGGACTCTCACCGGCGGCTGGGGATCAAACTGACGCTGCAGAGGCTGTGGGCAGCTTCGCAGGCCAGTGCTCAACTGCTGCGCCACCTGGGAGGTCTCTTGAAGATGTTTGCTAACGCCCTTCCTGCTTTTCAGGACTCTAACTTGGATCTTTTGTGGACTCCTTTGAGAACACTAGTGCTTAACTCTGGTACTTGGACTGTGATTTCTCCTACTTTTTCACTAGATAGTCCTGCCAATGTAAGTGTTGCTAATGGTATCTATATCATTTCATCTGTTCTGTTATGGTGTGTATGTGTGTTTGTGATATCAACATAAACTTGGGATACCATGGGAGTCAGAACATGTGCTCAGGCTGTCATCTTGAGCCTGAAACCTATTACATTTCTAAATAGAGGTCAATAGTAAATGGACTATCTTGTATTTTATAAGTATTAGAAGTACAGGGAAGTGAAGAATGTGCCACCAGCTAATACTCCATAAAAATAATTGTCTGGGAGAAACTCATGCAAAAATGCACTTAAATGAAATCCCCGGGGAGAGTGGCACACACTTTCCCATGTTGCCAGACTGACCTCATCTCTGTCATATGACCTGGGCCAGCACAAGGGGCAGCATCAAAGAGTGGGGGAAATGACACTGGTTTTATGGCCAGTATGAAAGCTATAGAGGCAAGTTGTCAATATGTCTATAAATTTGAAGATAACATTTTATAATTGAGGCAATCAGGTGGGGAGAAAGAGGAAGAACATGAGAAAATTTATTAACGTTTTGCTTGAATAGGTAAAGGAGGAGAGATAAATCTTTCCAAATAGAGAGATATTAGGCAAGTGTTTACTGCAGTTACATGCCAGGGTTCAAAGGCACTATAGAGGAGAGAGAATGTACTAGGGAACAGCTGAGATGACTTTTCTGTGTGAAGTGAGATGACTTTTATTAGCTCTAGTTGCTTGTCATGCTTGTCAGAAGTTTCTTCAAAGATGCAAATAACTCTTATTTGAGATTTTAGGGACTTAATTGGCTTCTGTTTTCTATTTTTAATGTATGAATCTTGTGGTCTCTAAAGTCTATGGTGATAACATTTGAGAAGAAGGGAGTGGGATCCTGGGAGAAAATTTCCCAAGAATGGAAATGAAAAATGAAAGAATTGGAGCATTTTGACAGGCCACATTGAAATATACAGTGTTCCTGGAAAGGTGACAAATTTGATGCCTCTTAAAACTGATAAAATTGGAATACTTGTCGGTTCATTTATTTATAAACATAACTGACCAGGTAGTTGGTGAAAAAGTGATAGGACATTGGCATTGGAACATAGCCTGTTCTCTCATTCAGAATATTCAGCTGAAACCCAAATCTTGAGTATTCCATGCAGCAAAACCCAAGGCAAACACACCCAAGAGATTTAGAAAGGCCATGGATGGTCATCACTGACATCAACTTTATTGTTACTGTTATTATTATCATTATTATTATTACTTGGATAAATTTCTTGGTTGTTTTCCCACTAAGCAACTCATCAGATTATTCTTCCCATCTCACATTCATGCTACTTCTTAGAAACATTCCCATAAATATATTATTCTTTGCTTTGTTATAGTTTCAGTAATATTTTAGTGGCTCTATTGAGTTGGTATCCCATAAAAATGTTCCATCGTCCTGCCTCTTAATCTGGTTATATTCTAGTCTGACTTTCTGAAGAGAAAAAAAATCACAAGAGATGAATCAGTGAAGGCTTAAGAAGGATCAGACATAACTGCATCCAAAAATCAATAGAGCTCAGGAAATACCAGTGTTAAAAACCTTTAAGACTCCTCTGTCTGGGTAGTTTCACCCATGATCCTCCCCATGCCCAATTCTGTTTCCTTTAGCAGTTATTTTCAAATTTTGATGGGAATCAGCTAAAAAGTAAGACCACTAGAAACTCTGGTTTGTTGGCTTATTGTCTATTTCCAATAAGGAACCCCTCTTAGTAAATTTGCATACAGGTGGAGCATTGATGTCATGCTAAGAAATAATAAGCATATGTTATACAAAACAAGCCTGAGGTGATCTGGAAAACTGGGTATATTTATTTCAGGTAAGGAGAGGTTTTAAAAAAAAAGATATTGTGCATCTGTATTCCATTCCATCGGAGTACAGAGGCAAGAACACCAAAGAGAGGAATGAGTGGTAGTTACCAAAAAGGAGGGTAAATTAGCCAGTCTTTAGCCGTCACAGGTAGTAAGTTGAAGAGGTATTTTGGGTTTGCATGGGAACATTTAAAAATAATTCTTATGGGACATGCTTCCAAGGGAGGCACCTGAGAGCTGTAAGCAGGGATTACTCCAGGAAGAAAAGGATCCATAGATTCATCAGTTGAGCCTAGAGAATGAACGAGCCACCAAATGGATTGTGTCCTTAGGAGAAACATCACAGAAAACAAAAATGGGAAAGGATTAGGCTAAAATTTGTTATGTCAAGCAGGTTTTATCTCTACTTCCAACTCTGATCAATTGGCAGTGGCTCCCAGGAGCACTTTATCAAGAGAGATTGTGAAGTCATTTCTAGGCTTAGCAGAAAAGTGAGTCTTGATTGATTAGTTATGTCTGCCACTAGCAAGGAAAAGTAGAATCAGATGCATCCTTGCAATTTCTGCCTTGGCAGTGATTTAAACTTATCCAAGTTCCACTCCAGTAGAAAGACTCAGTCACTCCTGATAAATATCATCTCTTTCCTGCTATTTCCAATCAGGGAGAGCTTTGCCATATGAACCATAATATAAATACACCATGAGATTATGTCTACACTGTTAATGATGGTCGCAAGGAAAAGTAGAATCAGATGCATCCTTGCAATTTCTGCCTTGGCAGTGATTTAAACTTATCCAAGTTCCACTCCAGTAGAAAGACTCAGTCACTCCTGATAAATATCATCTCTTTCCTGCTATTTCCAATCAGGGAGAGCTTTGCCATATGAACCATAATATAAATACACCATGAGATTATGTCTACACTGTTAATGATGGTCGCAATGCTTACACCTCTCAAATGCTTACCTGCTGGAAATTCAGACCTGCTGTCCTTGCCCATTCTCCATGACAGACACTCTTAGCCAAGTCTTCTTTATCTTTACTTTGTCCATTTTCCCAAGAAGGAAGGGCATAAGTAGTGATATCTCTCTTCTGTTTCTTTCAAGCCTAATTGCCAAGCATTGTGGCTCCTACTCCTCTGATCTCAAGATTTCAAATACACAAAGCTGAGCTGTACTTTGTAAAATGTCTAGGTATACTGCCTTCAAGTGCAAACTCTTTTCAAGTATCTACTTAAAAATAAAAATAAGGTCTGTGTGTTTATGTATGATTGAGAGGCTAATTGACAATCAACCATGTCTGTCCATTTAAGTGAGTGCCTGTAAACACTTTTTTGGCTTAATTTGAATTGGTACATGTGTGTGAAATAAATAAAGTTGCAATATAGGATATATTTAAAGAAATTTAGATTGATGGTCTCTATAATTTGTATTTTTCTGCAGTTCAGATTCACCTTTCCCTGATGTAGTAAATATTTTTGATAGTTTTTTTTTGTCTGTCCTCCCCATACCCCTGAATAATAAGACACATCTTTTTCCCTAATAACACCCAATTTGGTTTGGGAATGCATGTTATTCTAGGGAAGATGATTTCACCCCTATTCTAGTACATGCCAGTCAGGGCAATTGTTCTGCCTGGCCACAGCTTTTGGCGCAGTATTGGGCATGTGACTCTTGCCAATCCAATTAGTGATATTTAGGCCTTTTGCTGTGAATAAAGATAGTATCTTTTCCTTGCTGGAAATGTATACTCTGGAAACCTCTGCAAGCCATCTAGAATGAAGAGGAGAGCCAGTTTATGAAGGAGACAACTCTTAAGAGTGTGTTCTGAAACACAAAACAAAAACAAAAACAAAAACAAAAAAACCCACATCATTGATAGCATTATTAAACTGCTCTACCTGCAGATTTTTAAGGCAAATCAATCAGTATATTTTCTCTATGATGAAAGTCAGTTTTAATTAGCTTCTTTCTTCTCTGCTCCTTGTCACACTCACTGGTACACCTAGTTAATCTGAATCAGGAGACTCCATTTCATCAGCACTGTCTTTGTTTCCTATGACTCAACTTTTCCTTTTCTAATTGTCTTTTATGAATGAGATTTGGGAAGCTGGGTAATAAACAGTTGATAATGATTGGGATGGAAATCTCAGTCATGTTCAAGGGGACGCTTTGGAAAAGAATATGCATCTTCTGAATCAATACCATTTACATGATGTTAACAGGAAGGGAACAAGAAATAGACTGATTTTGTTGTAGATGAAAATGCCTGTGTACTATGGGGAGGAATTAATTATGCAAAATAGTGAAATATGTGCAGACAAATGCTAATTTGTCAACCTGTAAACTGAGTTTCCTAAATCTTAGTTTGCAATAAATTGAGTCATTTTCAAATATATTAGGCAAATGAGCTGAAACCCTGGATTGAAATATGTATTTAATCCTGATGTCCATGCACACTTCCTTCCATGGAATATGAACCCCCTGACCTCCAGGGACAGATTTTATTACTTCTTCTGTAGCTACATCTGTGAATATTGCATCTTCTTATTTCTGCCACAGTAACAGTGTAGCTGCTCAAAGAATAAAAAAGGGAGATGAAATTGAATCACAAAGTTATACATGTGAGGGGGATACAAAGAAGAATCTACTCAGCTAGTTTTCCAAATAATATTGGAAATGGGATGGGTGTAATAGCCTTCTCTCTTTTGTGTCCTTTGGAATTTCACTTGCAGATCAGAGCAGAAAACACAGTGGATTACCTGGACAGTTCAGGAAGGTGTAACTAGAGACAAATTTCTCTTGAGCAAGTAGCTTCAGAGTCTTGCACAAAAGGAAAATAGCTAAGAGAGGACTAGCTAGAGTATGCACAGGTGAGCTGTTGGTTTGCAACCTCCCTTGTTCACCTTAGTGATATAGTTACCAGTGATGGACATTGGGGTCTAGATACAGATACTGGCCTGGGGTCTGGGCACTAGTGCCTCCTTGCAAGAGTTGCAGAGCTACAGGGTCAACATGGAGTGGGGCTAGTCTTGCAGAAAGGACAAGACATCCCAGAAAATTTAAAAGTGTTCTGCTACAGCTGTTCCTGGTTGTTTTACACTCCATTGCCAAAAGAGAAGTTAACAGGAGATTTTTCAAAATCAGAGTTTAATGCAATCATCTCAGATAGGTATTATTTCAGCATTGAGTGTAACGGAGGCAGACAAATAAGGTAGGGCTTTAATTTTTTATTTAATTTTATTTATATATATTTTACAACATTGTTCATTTTTAAACAATGTTTGCTTCCCCCCCACCTCAGGTGTAGTCCCCATAGAGTTTCCTTCCCCAAGGCACCCGTGCACCATCACCTCAGTCCGGGTGCTCCTCCCTCCCTCCCTCTGATCCTGCTCCCTCCTCCTCCCCTGCAGGATGTCTCTGGTTTCTAATTGCTTATTTGTTTTCATTGTGTTGTGTTGTGTTTTGTATTGCTGTCTTATTTATTTCCCCTGTATTCATCCTATAAGTGAAACCATCTGACATTTTTCTTTTAAGTAACTCCTCGCCAACATGGTTGTGGAGACAGGTATGGTGAGGGAAGCTGATGTCACTGAACACCAGGTATCCTAACAGCATCGTTTTAGGTGAAACTGTCTTCCACTCTCATATGCAGCTCTCCCTGATGCCACTGTCACCAAGTCACCCCCACACCCTGTTACCCCCAAAGACTAATTTCTCTCATTCTGGTCCAGTTGGGCAGTTGGGCAGTCCCTTGGGCTTTAGGAAACTCTGGCAACGATTTAGATCAAGGGAAGTATATTTTTAAGAACTTTTCTTCATTAAGAAACACATGTATTTATTTGTTTTCATTTTTATTTGGGGGTTATATTTTTGTTCCTCCACTAGTTTATTTTGAATGTACGATTAATACAAGGCTTAGCAGCCACACTATAAAATGATATGTATTAGAAAAATTCCTTGACATCCTCATTCCTCAGCAAAAAAATTCTCCTTCCAGAGGCAAATTGATGCTATCTTTCCTATATTCTTACTGCGGCATTGTAAGCATTTATAAGCTGTGACAATTGTATACATATCCTCACAGTTATAGAAGCGGCAACACATTACATATACTATTCTAAATTTGCTTTTATTCTACTTTCTGTTCATGAAGATAATTTCATCACAATACAAAAAATATTTGCATATCTTTTCTATGGATGCATTGTATTCCACTGCATGAATATACGATTATTTCTTTAAAGACTCTTCAATGGAAAGGCATTTTTTTTGTTTATTATTTTGTTGTTTAAGCAAGTGCCACCGCAAAATCACTTTGTCTGTGTATTACTTTGCATATGAACAAGTTTATTAATAGGCTAATTTCCAAAAGTGGAATTGCTAAGTCCAAGGGAATGCACATTTGTGATTTTGAGAAATTTCTAGTTGACCTCCATAAAGATTATACTATTTGTATTTTATCTACATACATTTTTTTAAAAAGATTTATTTATTTATTTATACAAGCACTGGATACAGTCAGAAGCATGGGGGGGCGGTGAGAGAATTCACCAGAGCCAGAGCAGGGAACAGAACAGGCAGACTGATGAAATGCACTGCTGAGGGGAGTAGCGGGCGCAGCAGGAGAGGTCTGTGCGCCATGTGGGAACCTCGTCAGTGGCCAGCCTAGCGCTTAACCGCTGTGCCACCAGGGGAGGCCCTGGTTCTATGCATTTTTATCACATGTAGAGGTCTGTGTATCCAGATATAGAAAATTCCCCATCTTACTCTCATACTGTCTTTCTATAGCCCACCAGCTTCCCTGCAACCCTTACTCTGTCAAGAAACCCTGGCAACCATTCGTCTTTCCCCATCTCCCCAGTTCTGTTACTTCAAGAATTTTATATCAGTGGAATAATACAGTATGAAACCTTAGAAGGCAGTCTTTTTTTACTCAGCAGAAATCCCTTGAGATTCATTCAACTTGTTATATACTAGTATTTTATTCCCTTTTGATGCTGATCAGTATTTCATTTTATAGACATATCATTTATCTAGCCATCATTGGAGACTCTTTTTGACTATTATGAGTCAACTACTATGAAAATTCATGCACAAGTGTTTGTGTGAGGATAGGATCTCATTCATCTGGGATAAATAAAATACCCCAGAGTATTTGCTGGGTCATTAATAATGACAAGTTTATTTTTGAAAGAAACCACCAAACTTTTCCAGAGTGACTGTACCATTTTACATTCTTGCCAACACTGTGTAGAGACCCAGTTTTCCTGCATCCTTTGATGTTGTCACTATTCTTTATTTAGCCATGAATATAGTGATATCTCATTGTGGTTTCATTTTGCATTTCCTATGCTTGTCTGCTTTTTGCTTATACTTTCCATTACCAAAAAGTGGAATGTTGCTATTTGGTATGATTAGTTAGGGAAAGCAACCTGTCCTCCTCATTGGAACACCTGTTCTTGTCTTTTGACCATTTTCTAACTGGATGTTTTGCTTCTTATTGTTGAATTTGAGTTTCTCTGTATTTTCTAGATACCACTCCTTTGTCAGACAAATGATTTAACATTTTTTTCTTTAGCTTGTCATTTTATTTTCTTAATCGTGACATTCACAGAGCAAGTGTTAATTTTTATGAGATCCAGATAGCAGACTTGCACAGTGAAAATATGTGGGTCCATCATTTTTATGAGATCCAATTGATTAGAACTTTTTTTAACTTAGAAAAAAATATTAAGACTGACATTTTTATTGTCAAAGTTGTAATAGAAAAGTACAGAAGCTGAAAATGATGGATGCCAGGACTGGGATTTTCTTCCTATTTTTCAGATTAAAGGCACTGTACTCTGCCTTGACTTCTGGTTCAAAGACTTTTCCAATACTCCACAATGAATGAATTTCTGTGTGTTTAGTAGCAGGATATAATCTGGCACAATATAACTCTTCTGATTATTTTTACCACTTAGGAGACATGTAGACCCTTTCTAATTTCCCAAGTCAGTGGTATCTTTTCTTCCTTTGAACTCATATATCACTTTCAATCTTCTTTTTAATGGTGCTTGATATTTTCCCATTAAAATTATTTATAAGTACGAACTCTGAAGGTCCCCCAACTGACCTAATTTAGCTTCAGCAGCAATGGATACAGGAAGAGACCCTGTTTTGAGATTCACAGAAAATCTTTACTGAAATACTAACATTAAATGAGATTTGATTACACATGGAAAGAAAGGCCTATATTGAAAAGAGAACATTTTATGGAATCAGGGTAGTCTTGGACCATTCATTGTGTCCAGTGCACCCGGCCTGAGAACTTAGTCTATCTGCTGTTCTGCAGAAAAACTGGGAACCTGCATTTCAAGTCTGAAGTCCCACAGTGCTTCTTACTGCCCTGCTACATTGGCTCTTGCTTTGGGAAGAAGCTGATTATGGTGCCCCTTCTTCACCAAGCCAGGAGTCAGGGAGGCTGTGGAGGCCACCCCCCCTCAGGATGGATTTCTCCCTACCGTCATGCACAGTGATTATCCAGTTAGCTCAAGCAGAAACCTCCTGCCAGTTTGGCAAATCCTGAAAGGAATGTTAGGAGGGTGACATCTTCTCCCAATGAGCCTTCTCAGGCTTGCTCCTGCTCAATCATCAGGAGCAGTTCTGTAGGAATCTTACTAAGAGACAGAGATATGTCCTCTCCTGATCCTACAACACCGAGGGGGGGGACTTTGAAGGCCCAGACCTCAGCAGCTCTGTCCTATGGAGATGGGTCGCCCAGACCAAGATCCCTCTACATGGGAAGAGGCCACAAGGACTGAGTTTTCCAAAATGTCTGTCCCCAGGAAGACACAAGGAAAGCAGCACCTGCTCTTGGTCCATGAAGAGGCTGTGTGAGGGGAGAATCCAGTGATGTTCAGTGCACCTTGAGAGGCTGCAGAATATGAGGCCCCGGAAAACAGAATTTCAGGGATCACCTTCTGTCCCCTTTTGTCAGACGGGAAATTCTCCAAGCATTCAGAGGAATCCCTGTTTGCTATGTGGGTCCCACAGTACCGGGAGTTCCCACCAAAGGGCCCAAGGTTTTGAGTACCAATCCAAGGGGAGGGCACAGAGATTTTCACTCCCAACTCCTGCATTCGCTTGTCGCGAAACTTACTTCTCTGGGCTTGACATCTCCCGAGCAGAATGTGAGGACTGGGCCACATCAAGTTAAGATGGAGTGTGTAATGGGTCCCTCCAAAAGCAACACTATATAGAATGATTCCAGAAGGTCAAGTTAGACAGCAATGACTCCTGGAGCATGACAATTCAGGTGCCCTCAGCCCCTGCTCTCTTCCTCCCTCCTTCCCACTTCTTTCTTCCTTTCATTCCAAGGATACAATACCCTTCAAGTCAGTCTCAGAGTATTCATGAGTGAAATGAGACATTCTCAGTGCCAGTGCTGTAAGATCGCCAGTCTCTCCATACTACAAGGCAGGTTTGCAGAGAAAGTGCCCTGTCTTTATTGTCCAGACTACTACTCTGTCCTTTCTCTGAGCTGCTTTTGGGTAACTGCAGGAGAGCTGGAACTATATTTTTGTCCAAGTACATTTAAAATTCAGTCTGACCCGGGCCTCCCCGGTGGCGCAGCGGTTGAGCGCTGGGTTGCGAAGCTGCCCGCAGCCTCTGCAGTGCCGGTTCGATTCCCGGCTGCTCCCCGGCCACCGGAGGAGGGTCCCACATGGCGCGCAGACCTCTCCTGCCGCCCGCTGCTCCCCTCAGCAGTGAACTTCGGTCCTTCTGCCTGTTCTGCTCCCCGCTCTGGCTCTGGTGAATTCTCTCACCCTCTCGCGCTTCTGACTGTACCCAGTGCATGTATAAACAAAAACAAACGAACAAGCAAATAAATGAATAAATAAAACATGCCTCTATTAAAAAAAAAAATTCAGTCTGACCCATTCCTCATTTCTTTAGATTTCAAGCTGTCTTTTAGAGATAATTGCTTGGTCTTCCAAGTTCCCCCCTTGTCCCCCTTACATAAAGCTCTAGGAGCTTGTCAGCTCCATGAGAATATAAAACATCAGTCCTTCCCCATCTCTTAGCTCTCAACCCTGTTGTTTACACAGTGCACCATTTTTAAGGCTAGAAATGTCCTTTCTTTCCCCTTCCAAAATTGTCCTTATGCATCCCCTCCCTGTCAAATACATCTTCTTTCTTCCTTGGGTGGATTAATGATTTTCAGTTTAATAAGAGTGTATGGCTATAAACAAACAGAAGAGGAAAGCACATCAATGTGTTTAAACATCTTACCCTTATTTCATGAAAAATGCAGTGCTCCTTCCCACTAACACACACACACACTCACATACATACACACAGGCACACACACACACACACACACACACTCCCTTTCCTCTGTCCTGTTGAACCCTTTGGGACCCAAGGACAGAAAACTTTGAATTGGATTGCTAAGGAAAATAGTTTTATAGTCTTATAAGACTTATAGTCTTATAGTCTCAAGTCTTATAGGAGGCACAAGTAAGGAGGCTTCTTGGTTCCTAGCAAGATTGTTTCTTGACCTGGGTACTGGTAATAAAAAGTGTGAAAGAATAGACACAAGAGGAAGTGTTGGGCAGACCAAAACTCTCCTTTAGGAGCCACTCAGTTTTTGTTTTTGACTGTAGTCGTTTGAAAGACTGGGTTTGTATGTATAAGCTTGCTTTTCTGGACCAGAGAACTATGTTCCTCCTCCTCAGTGATATTTATTCCCTGTTCATTTCCCTGGTCCAGCCTTTGTGACCTGGTCCACCCTGGGTTAACAGTGAGGATATTTGCATGCCTCGCTGGCTCCAGCCTATCTCTTCAATTCTGATTATTCAGTTTTGACAAGAACCATCTTGGCTCATCCACATTCCAAACATTGCCTGAAATTTTATCACCAGTCCAAGCAAAGTGACAAGTGAAAAAGAATGGAAGGCGACAGGGGGGATGACGCGGTGATTGTTAGCAGCACTGCTTTGAATTAGACAGTCCTGAATTTGAGCATTTTTTTAAAAAAAACATATCTTTTATCTAGGAAAATAGACAGTAAACTCCAAATTCAATTTGGGAAGGAAGATGTATACAGGTTCCCTTTGCTAACTGAAAACACAGCATTCCTACCAAAACTTTCATAAACCAAAATGTTGTAAAGTGAAGAAGCAATTACAATTTATTTATATGGGAACATTTTTGAGCATTTTCAGTTCCCCAGAATAACCTACCCAATCATGCCAAATAACATTAAAATCTAGAATAATATTTCTGTTAAAATCAGGAATTATATGGTAAATATACAGCCTATATAAAGTAGTTCCCAGGGTGGAGCTCAGGTGTCTCTAGAACAGCAGCTACAAAACCAACACTGAATGCTATTTTTACTTTTTTTTTTAAGATTTATTTATTTATGCATATAAGAGCTGTGGCACAGGCCAGAGATACGGGGGGGTGAGAGGATTCACCAGAGACAGAGTGGGGAAGCAGAACAGGAAGACTGACTGAAATACACTGCTGAGGGGAGCAGCAGGCTAGACAGGAGAGATCTATGTGGCCATGTGGGTTGCTCCCTGGCTGCCCAGGGATTGAACTTGTGCTACAGAAGCTGCAGATTGCTTCATAGTGCAGTGCTTTACCACTTGCACCACCAGGGAGGCCCTATTTTCACTTTTTGCCTTTGGTCATAAAAGTAAAAAAACACTTCAGATTTCTTGTAGTTAGCAAAAAAAAAAAAAAAAAAAAGGATAGGAATATAGGTCTTTTATAAAATTTTGAAAAGCATGGGATACCTAAGGATGGGATGGGGGGCAGGGAGTGTTTGTTAAAAGCCCCTTTATTAAAGGGGCTTTTAGCGTCATCTGTTATATTTCAATTTTTAAAGAATGCATTTACATATTATTTGGGAAATTAGAAGATAATACATAATAATGAATGTACTTGTCTAAAAATAAAGGATTCTTTTAAAAAATAAATATTTGGTAAAAGCCACAGAGCCTTATGTAGATGGTATGTAAATGTTGGTTTGTATGCAAAAAGTAATGCATAGTTGATCTTATTTACCCATCATCTAATGTTGTCTCTGTGATGAGTTGTGAGTTACATCAGGTCCCCCTGTGCATCTCCAGCATGAACCACAGACACTGGCATGCATGTGACATTCAGCAGCTGTTTGTTGATCAGAACTTAAAAGAACCATCTGGATGTCTTAGGGGTGGTAATCTGAAGGGTGTGGAGAGAGAAGGAAAGTGGGACTGAAAGGAAGATGGGGGAGTGGACATACCCTGTTTTCTCTGGACATGGGCAGAAAGCTTTGGGGTGCTCTTTTTTTTACCTCCATTCTTCACATAAACTGGCTCCATGTGTGATTGCAGGGAGCTCATCAAGAAAGAGTGTTTTTGAGAGTCTCTGGGCATGATGGAGAATAGGAATCCCTGCCAGTCAAGGAGGAAATGTGTTCTGTAGCCATTGAGTTCCAGCTCATCAACTTGTTCATTCTGGCTCTCTGCTTGTGATTGTGCCTTGCTCCAAAGTGTATCCATATTGGGGGTGGGGGCCAGTCACCCCCTCCTTTTAAAATGCTGTTCCTCTCCATTTGCTGCTGCAGATGCCAACACAATTCTTGTTGCATTAATTTGGCTGGGAAAGTGAGAAAATGGCAGCAGCATTAATTAAAAATAATATGCCACTCGGGAATTAACTTGAGCTCACATCTTCCCTCAGTATTCCTCTGTAGCTCTTTCCAACTTGTAGCTGACATTCTATAGGTGCCAGGAAGGGGAAAATGTGAACTTCAGTAGAAATAAGAAAGAAAAGTGAGAGTTACTAGAGTATGGATTCCAAATGTGATGAAACTCTTATAGTCTTACAGTAGCTGAAAGTCAGGGAGTGCTCAAAAAGAAAGCAAAACAACCCAAAATTCCAACATCAAAGTTATATCAATGAATGGACCCAAGAGCTACAGAAAGAAACTACCATTGGAAGAAGTTGGGATAATTTAAGTAAGAAAATGATTAATATGGTATAATATTATTATGTATAAATATCTGAGATCATACTGATATAAAGAACTGATTGAACATATAAGTGGAAGAGAAAAATCTCTTGTAGAGAATTTCAAATAATTTAATTTATGTAGATAGCCCCATTCCCATCAGGCAGGTGGAAAGTACTTCCCACTCTTCACTTGTGACTTCCTCTCAAAGATATAGTATGAAGATAAGGAGACAAACCCATATATATCTGATAAACATTCCCTTAGCAGGGTTGATCAAAGTTAACATAATTATTGATAAATTATGTTAGTAGCATGTATCCTGGATATGATGAGAATGGCATTTTATTTTATTTTTTTAAAGATTTATTTATTTATGCATATAAGAGCTGAGGTACAGGCCAGAGTTATGGGGGGTGAGAGACAGAGACAGAGTAGGAAACAGAACAGGCAGAATGACTGAAATACGCTGCTGAGGGGAGCAGTGGGCAAGACAGAAGAGGTCTACTGCTGCATGTGGGTTGCTCCCTGGCTGGCCGGGATCGAAATCATGCTGCAGAGGCTGCAGATTGCTTTCATAGTGCTGTGCTTAACCCCTTGTGCCACCAGGGAGGCCCTGAGAATGGCACTTTACTTCCATGGTCTTCCTCCCCAAAACTCCTAACTACAGCCTAACTAAGGAAGAATCATCAGGCAAACCCACGTTGAGGGACATTCTGCTAGCAACCTGATCAGTACTCCTGAAATCCATCAAAGTCATTGAAAACAAGGAAAATCTGAGAAAGTGTAGCAATTCCAAGGGGCCTAAGCAAATGCGATGATTGAATATAACATGGTATCTTGGATAAGATTTTAGAGCAGAAAAAGGGCAGTAGGGAAAAATTGAAGAAATCAGAATAAAGCATGGACTTCGGCTAATTTTATAATGGATTGACATTATTGCTTGGAACCATAAATGTCAACTCTAATATGAAATTGGGTCCAGACAAAAAAGTAGACACTTGTAATTGCCATCAGAAGCTTCGACAGCCTTGCTATCCATGCTTACATTATAAAAGTTATAATGGTTGCAAGCTGTGTTTTTAAAATCTCAAGCTGTTCCAAATGCCTGTAATTTAAATAAAAGGTAGTCTCCTTTGGAAGTGATATTTTTCAGCTATCCAATTTATTTGTTCTAGGCTTGTTGACAAAAGCATGATGACTGAGCCATAGAGGAAAATAAGTAAATTTGGGGAAGGATCCATGAGGTTGACATACATATTATTAAAAATTAAACAATCTTCATAAACCCATGTCATCTTTGCTGCAGCCTACAAAATGTGGTTTTTCCTTTCCTGGAAGTCCTAAGATTAAAGTTTTTCTTGTAATTTTGAATGAATGACTAAAGTTATTTTCATTTCATTATGCATGCCTTTTAGAGGACTTCCCAATAAATTCAGTTCTTATCAGAAAGAAAACCTCCTGGTCCACATTTTGCCCCTAGCCTTTTCCTATGTGGCCCTTTGTCTCTTAATCAAAATTGCAACTTCTAAATGAAGCGAGGGAAGGGTTTTTTGTTTTCTCAAACCCAATGGATGCGTGAGCAAATCACAAGCTAGCTAAGGCTGCCACCTCTTTATTTGTTGTGTTAACCAATTAAAAGGTGTTACTCTCTTGGTAATAAAGTGCAACCTTGTCCCTCTGGGTCCATACTTGGGCTTTTGGATATGGCTTATTTAATTTGCTAGCTGGGCTCACACAGGTCCCAGATTCCAAAAACCATATGGGGCTCCACTTAGGTCAAATCCTTTCTTCGTTGGAGGGCAAATATTGAACCATTTCATCCTTTACTCTGAGCTGGCTGTCCCTGGAGCTGCTAACAAAGTCAATGCCACACACGGCTAATCTCAGAAACCTCTCAGGATGGTTGTTCTTCAAGGGCAGCTGTCCATATGATGCTGTGCCCTCAGTAATTTTTATACACCAAAAGGCAGAGTTGTAGCCAGATAGCAACAGTGGAACAAGAATATAAAAGCACATTTGCCCAAAGAACCAAATAACTGATTTAATAAACTGGATAACTGCCATGATGTTTCAGTTCCCTTTGCATCTAGATTTTACAGAGTTAGTGAGGAATTCCATGAGACTAAAATATCAGAAAGGACATGTGCCGTGCTTCTGTAACAGCATGTCCATTGCTGCCAGAACTGTTTTGGTTTGACTTTTGATCCAGCCCTTATGTTTTTGTGCAACTGAGAGATTTGGCAGGATATGAAAAATGAACACTTTCATTAAACTTTTGAGTTTCCAAAATACTGCAACATTTATAATCTCACTTGATCCTCACACCCTTGTGTTGTAGGAGAGGCCAGAATTACCTTTTCTGTTTCACAATACAGAAGACCATACACCAGGAGATCACGAACTAGTCAAAGTAGCAAATCTAGCAAAAAGCAGCATTGGAATAAGAATTCAAGTCTCCTGAATTTAATTGTTAGCATTTCCAGCCTATACTAATGTTTCATTTTTTATTCTAGGGTATGAATTCATTTGATTGTCTGATGAAATGTCTCTTAAAATAGTGTGCATGTGTGTAAGCACACACAGACACAAGCAAAGACAATTTTGCTATAAATTCAAGAGCTTCCACATCATCCCCAGGTTAGAAACTACACTGTCATCTGTACTAATATTATAGAGCAAGAAATAAGGACATTCTAAGAATATTTAGCACTTTGAAGTTGAGAATTAAGACCAAATTCCTAAATTCTTTTGCCAAATATTCTCTTATCCTGGAGTGTATTATTTCAGAGGGAATGGTATATTCTGAAATTAAATTAAATACCCTGGAGGGACATATGCATAAATGGGAACATGTCGATTAAAAAAATAAACTTGAGACAATATCAAACTGAAACAATTGGGGGAACAGTAAAATGAAAAGGAATTAAAAAATAGCCAATTAGGTATTTTCAATCATGGAAGTTGTTCAACCACCATATGTGCAAATTCGTGAAATCTTTTCAGGGGATGTTACAGATGGGCCTGGGCTGGAAGTCATGTGAAGGGAATAGAGTGCCATCAACCAAATGGGCAAAGGGAGGCTCAATGGCACAGACTTTGGTGCACTTGGCCTAGTGGGGTT
Organism: Talpa europaea; assembly: GCF_964194135.1. Taxonomy (NCBI): domain Eukaryota; kingdom Metazoa; phylum Chordata; class Mammalia; order Eulipotyphla; family Talpidae; genus Talpa; species Talpa europaea. The sequence continues at coordinate 94,795,301 of NC_140074.1, forward strand.
TATCCCACCCATTGGTTGCCTTTCTAGTTACTTCTCTCTGCAAGCCCTGGACAGCCAGGCTTTGGAATGCACATCTATTTGCTCATGCTGAAATCTTATAAGTCATTTCTTGGTCATGGTCCCTGTCACTGTGTCTGGCCCCAGTGACAATGTTTTGCCCTGCTGTCAGTTCTTGTGGACATCCTTATTTTCAGCTGCTAGACAGACATTGAATCATCACCTTCCTTTCTCTGAGGTCTCCCAGGTCTGCTGCAATTAATGCATTACCTCACCTTAACCTCCTCTGTGTAAACTCTCTGGGCTGACTGCCCAGTTCTAAATAAATCCTCTGCTTCTTTCTCCAAGTGTGGTTGCACTGAATTTGTGCCTATTCTACATTACCCGAGTACAGCGTCAATGCTATATGTCTCCAGATTTTCCTGGTCCCAGAGTCTCTCTTTGCTCTGTAACTGTACATAACACTGTAGATGTCTCTAGCATGACAACAATACCACTATGACCTTAACCTTCAGCCCCTGGTGACTCCTCCTAGTGGAAGGAGTTGTAGGGAGTGGAGGGAGTTCATCTCCTCTTTTCAAGCTTGGGGTCCTAGGAGATGGAATTAGGAGTGGGGGCTGGGGAATGAAAGGGTTGATGAAAGGAGCAGATACCATCAGGTGCTAAGGTAGGATTTGCAAAGTAAATTAGGAAACCAGAATCCCAAGCAAAGTTAAAAAAATGATTCTCAGTCTTCTTGGACAATTATATTCAGAAATTTCCTTGCCAAGCATCTTTGAGTCAGTCCTCCCTCTGTAATTGGTACCTGAATCCAGCAGATCCAGCCTCAGTATTATTATGTCTGCAGATTGGTTATTCAATGTTTTGATCAAGGCTCAAAATGTCAGAATGGACATGTGTCTGCTGAAGTCATTCTAGAATCAAGTTGGTAATTTTGAAAATTGATAGGAATTAACAATGACAAAACTGGTCCTGTTTAACCCAGTTACCTCAGTTATTTTAATGATGGCATTTGTCTATTTAGTGAGTCACCCTTAGCTTGGCACTCAACCAACAGATGGTCCATCCAGATAGTGTCTACATTCTGACACAGAATCAAGAATTACTGTTTATTCATTTGACCATATTAATGGCCAATTTGTGCCCAGTCAATTGGATTAGATCAGTAGGTTAGATCTAATTAATCAACTCAATTTTTTTCCCTTAAAAGAAAAAAAGAAAGACACACCAACACTTTTTGTGTGTGTGTTTTTTTTTTTTAATTACATGTTCTGAAGAGACATCACTGTCTATGAGATGTTTAGCTTCATGAAAGTTAGAGAAAGAATTCAAGGTGACCCAAGTGACAATAGACACAAAAATGCACTCTAATAGGACACGTGGATGATAAACAGTTTATGCTGATACAGAATACTGGTTGATACAAACACTATGACAAGAAAATATCACAACTGTGTTTAATATGCTCATAATAGGCCTCCTAGTTTTATTGGGAAATATATTTTTGTGGATTAATTCATGGTGGTTTTGAATAAAATATCAATAAATCCCAACCAGAGAGAAAATGTAATAGCTATGCACAGAATCTGCACATGAATATCTGGGAGTAGCTGTATGATGATTATCTTTGGCATTCATTTGGCACATTCTTCATTATCACTTTTCTCGGGAAGAGCTAACCCCAGCGTGCATTTCCTCTAGCTGCAAATCAGTGACGTCTTTCAGTAAAAAGCACATCCTAAGCCATGATGTTGGTGTCCCTTATAATCTCACCCCCTTTGTTTCAGCTTGGGGTAATAAAGCTGCATAATTGGAACAGAATTCTAAAACCACATCTACATAAAGCATCGATCATAGAATGATGCCTGAACTGTGCTGTTGCTTCTCACTGAGGTGTTAGGGAACTGGAATTTATTTCTTGTGTGAATTCCAACTATAGTTAATCCCTGCTGGCTATTTGGAGCTTTGTGTGTTGAAGGGCTTTCTGGGCCTCTGACTGGTCTCAGCAGGAAAAGTTTCCATAATTGATTAGTGATGCCTGCCACCTGCACACGAGGAAGGCATTATAAGACAGAACATTGTTCTAGCACAAGGAGTGAGTGGATGCAATGCTATGTAAAGAAATCACATTCCACAGATCCACCAAAATGTGTCCACTGAAAAATGGTTCTGTACAAGTTCATCCAGGAGACACAACTAAAATGAAGAATTTGTGACTTCATACTTGTTTAGGGATACAGAACTGTTTTACATATGGTAGGAGGTGGGGAAAAGAGGAAAACAATTTTCAATCATTTGGTACTGTAATTCAACCCTACTCTTAAGATAACCACAATAATCAAATTAATTCTAACATTATGGTTCTATGCAGATATATTTTGGAGCTAAAGGTAGAAAATTACATATTATTTACTCACCAGTCCTAATAATGTTGCAACAAATGTGGAGAAAACAACATTTAATAATAATGATAATTCTAGATGATCACAACTGGCTCTGCCCTCTCTCTCAAGAAGCTGTTAAAATATTGAGCTCACATGTAGTATCCACGCTAGACTCTTCAATTGTGTTTCTAAAAGTTCTCCTGAGGTGGTTTTGATCTGTCAAAGCATACTCCTGGTAATGTAATTCATGGCCTAACTGAAACAATCCATTCTAGGGAGCTGTGGGATAGTCAGCTAGGGTTGAAAACATTTCTGAAGTCCTCTCAAAGAGGCACTTTTTCCTCCCAGTCTCTGATGTCTTAGTCAGTTCCTCCATCACAAAATACCAAAGACTGGGTGGCTTAGACAAGAGGAATTTATTTCTCACTGAGCAAAGAATGGAAATCCAAGATCAAAATGCCAGCAGGGTTGGTGTCTGGTGAGAGCTCGCTCCTGCTGTGTCCTCGCATGTTAGACAGAGCTTTGGTCTCTTCTTATTCTTAGAAGTGTGTTAATTCCATCTAGGGGACCCCACCCTCAAGACCTCATCTAAACCTGATTATCTCCTAAAGGTCTCATCTCCTAAAGGTCTCATTGAAATTCTAACCCCCCATCACTTTGGGGGGTTAGAATTTCAATATATGAATGAAGGGGAGCCACAAACATTTAGTTGATAACAACTGACACATGGTAGGTAGTTCTATCAGACCCTAAATAGGATTCCAGATTGCAAGTCAGAAAACATAAATTATTTGTATTTTGGAGTCTATTCAAGAACTAGCACAGAGTGGGGACTCATTAATTATTTATCGAAGGACTTATTGGAAGAATAACTGATAAAGAATGAATAAAAGAATGAATGCAGAGATTAGTTAATCATAGGCCAAGCGTACCATAGAGTGCATTTGAGGTCATTCTTGCCTTCATATGTTTGGTTGACCAGTTATACAGGCTTAGAAGAAACTATCTAGAGGGTAAAAATCCTTGTATGCTTATCCAATTCTGAAATGTCACAATTCTAGAGTTCCAATTTTGCATGACGCAAATTTCCTTAACTCTGTCTCTAGGTGTGGAATGCCAGGGGAAGGGAGTCCCTTTGCTAACTAAGCTCCCCATTTGGCATTGCTCTTATTTCATTAGAGCAACTGGTTTGAATCTTGAAAAGGGTATGAAAAAGAAGAATCATTTCCAGTATGACCTAAAAGGGTATTCTCTAAAATTTCTCTAATAGGAAATAGTAGCAAGTAAGACCTCCCTTTCTTCTTCATTTTCATAATGTTTTATACATTTTGTAGGTGTTATGGGTTAAATTGGGCCTTCTCCTCCCCTCTTCCAATTCATAAGTAACGCCTAACCCCAGTATTTCAGAATGTGACCATATTTGGAGAAAGTGTCTACACAGGTAATAAAATCAAAATCAAGTCATTAGGGTGGGTTCTAATCCCAAATGACTGGTGTCCTCACAGAAGGAGGGAGATTTGGAGACCAAGGTGCAATCAAGGAGGACATCATATGAACTTGAAGATAGCTACCTACAAACCAAGGCAAAATATCTTTCCTTGGGCTTGGAAAATATCCTTCCTTCACAGCCCTCATAAAAGAAGTGACCCTACCAACACCTTGATTTTAGACTCCCAGCTTCTAGAACTGTGAGACAATCAATTTCTGCTTTGTAAGTCACCTAGTTTATGATACTTTGTTATAGCATCCACAGCAAATGAACAAAACATTTAGTGAACAATCGCCTCAGATACCTTGTGGCCAGAAATTCCTTCTAACTGATGTCTACATCTCAAAAATACAAGATAAAAAATTACCAGGCCATTGAAGATGGCATAGTATCACTCCTGCCATGTTCTAATGGTCAAAGTGTATCACAAGATGAGTTTAGTTTCAAAAGGACAAGTTGACTGTACCTTTTATTAAGAGGAATAGCCATCATTAATTACCACAAGGATGGAATGTGTTTCCCTGCTCATGCTGGTACTCCTATTTCCCCTTTTGTTAAAAAAAAAAAAAAGATTTATTTATTTATGCATACAAGAACTAGTGTGTAAGCCAGAGGTGTAGGGGAGAGGTGAATGTATTCACCAGATAGAGTGGGGAGCAGCACAGGCAGATCGACTGAAATACACTGCTGAAGGGAGCAGTGGGCAAGACAGGAGAGATCTGCTGTGCCATGTGGGTAGCTCCCTGGCCAGCCTGGGATCGAACTTGTGCTGCAGTGGCTGGTGACAGCTTGATAGTGCTGTCTTTAACCTCTGCACCACTAGGGAGGCCCACCCCTATTCCTCTTAAAGCTGCTTTCCTCCACTAGTTTCACCCACAAGATCTAAGCAGAAAGTGTGGTATTGGCAGCTTACACCAAGTGAATACAGCGGTTTGCACTTTCAATCCCAATGCCATTCTTTCTTTCAATTAATAACTAGCCAGGGCTTCCAGCCCCCTCACATTGCTCCTCCTTTAGTGTTAGTCATATAAGGGAAAAAAAACCCAAGTTGAATCTTGCCATATGTGTCCTCCACATTGACTCAGTTGGGGAAGGTTTTAAACCAAGAGTACTGGCTAGATCCCTAATTTCAATTCTCCAATCCTCACTCTGCCAGTACCCCATGCCATCGCCAAAACTGGGATCCTTCACCCACCCACTCTGTTGGTTCTATTAATAATTGCTGAGAACCCCCAATCCTGTGTTTCTCTAATATTCTATCTGAATGGATTCTGTGAATCTGAAATTTTTCCAAACTGAGGCACTGGTTGAGGTGGCTGTGCCCTCTTGGACATTGGGTTTGCTGAGCTTAACTATACCTTTGGAACAATCTGCAACAGCTTCTCATTTTCCCTCTGATCATATCCCACCCTAGTGTGGGTTTTCATGATGATAATGAACTCATCTGCATCTACACCTTCTCTTAGCTGCTTCCAGTGAACTAAAGGATCCTACGCTAAGTCCCATGTTCTGAGGTACTTTAGTGATGTCAGCTATGAGTGACCACCTGTCTTATTTCCCACATGTTGATGTGTCCTGTTCCTTTCATTCCCAGTGTTCCAGTCTTCCCCTGCCATGAAACAGAGCAGGGGACACGCTAAGTCATTCAGACGTGTCTTTCAATTTAAAACTTTAGTTATGTTGATCAACCTTGAGGTCAATTGTATCAATTAGGATCCTTCTGATTACAGATAGAAAATCCATTGAAAAGGAGCTTAATTAAAGCTAGTGCTCAGGTAACACCAAAGTGCAGGTTTCAGACGAAACCAAACATACATTTCAAACTGTTTCTGTAGGACTGTGTTTCTTTCCATCTCTTGGCTCAGCCTACCCTGCTGGCTCCTTTCTCAAGCTTCCTCTGGGGATCCTGGCCGCCCTGGACCCTTCATTCACAGGGCAAGGTAGCACCCTGGTCTATTCCTACCCCCTCATAGGAGAAGGGTGAGCATCCTTCTCAGTCCTGCCCGTACAAGTTCTGTGGCTCATCCAACTGGATAGGCTTCTGCCACTGACTTACTTTGCTTAAATCTCCAGATTAAAGAATAAAGACATGTTATTGGGCTTCAATATGGGTCACATGGAACCTCATGCAGACCTCACAGAAGGAGAATGAAGAGTAAATCTTTGAGTGGACTGAGACTAAAAGAAAGAGGAAGGAATGTTGACAGGAATAAAACAAATGTCCACCACATCGAGAAAAAAAGCATATTGGATGACAAGTTCTAAAATGCTTAAAAGGCTTGAATAATAGGCTCAAAATTTATAGTTAACTAGAATGTGTATGAAGCATTTCACAGATGCAAAATGTTATCTCAACTAGCACAGATGTGAAAAAGATTCTAGTTAACTCTAAGCTCAGTTTGAGCCAATAAATTGATTTGCCTATTACAATAATAAAATGTTTATTTTTCTATTAGATTTAACACTGGAATTGATGGCCTGATGAAATGGTTTCTAACTTGTCACAAGATATGTTAAAGCAAAAGCTACTTAACCACTTATAGGGATGTCATTGAGGAAGTCTGGGGTTCAGAACTTCATCCATTCATTTATTCATTTGATACATATTTACTGAATGCCTGTGAGGAAGTTCAGATCTTTTGAAGCAGATGCTGAGACAAACCTTGGTGTAGAAAAGTCAAAATCTATGGAAATGGAAGAGATGGCAGAATTGGGCAGATGTGATACAGGTGTCACAACATCTTGGCCATAAGGAGTTTTGGAACTTTGGAGAAAATGGAGTCCCTTAGAGTTTTTGCATTGGGCTGAAATGATGGGGCCTTATACCATCAACTTGACTAGTCAAGTTGAATATGGACCAGTCAGAGAAGGGAGGCTATATCCCCAGGGGAGACAACTTTTCACAGCTAAGGCAGACACTAGAGTATCCTCCTACATTCACCACAGCCTACTCTGCGCCAAGCACCATCCTGCGCATTGAGAACATAGCATCACACCACAGACTTCAACCAAGAGCAGGCATTATAGCAGGTGAGAATAGAATTTTTAAAACATCTAAATGAATGTATATCTGTTAATTATTAATACAATGATGGAAAATTCATCATGATGGGGGAAAGATAGATCATAATAGAAGAAGAAATATCAGGTAGTGAAGTGGTGTGCTGTTTTCATTAGGGTGGTCAGGGAAGAAACCTCACTAGTAAGTGCTGCTTAAACAAACACCCAGAGAAATATAAGGGGGAAAAAGTTCTGCTTACACTGGAGCACATCGGGGTTCCAGACAGGCAGCAAATTTGCAGGCATTGAGGAACAGTTAGAACAACGTGACTGGAAGGAGTAAATGCGGAGGGAAGGGTAGGAGATGAGCTTTAAAAGGACAGCAGGGGCCCAGACTGTGCAAGTACATGGAGCCATCCTCATGCTTGGAGGCCATGGAAGAGGATCATAGTGGAAAGAGACACCAGAGATGGCTTATTAGAAATACTCCCTCTCCTTAGCTCTCCACTTTATAGAGAAACAAACAGAATTCCATGGATATCATATGATTAGTAAAAAGCTGCACAGGTAAGTTGAAACCCTAGAGAAAGTAAGAATAGACACAAGATGCATGATATGTACATGCCAAAGACTTAGGAGTCTGGCTGCATGCAAGGGAAACTCTGGATTCGATCAAGCTTCATCAAAAGAAAACTAAATTTTTGCACATCACTGGAAGACCAAGGCTGGAAGAGCACAGGTTAGAGTTCGTTAAGGGGTTCAGTAATGTTCCTGCCATCTTTCCATCTGCAGTTCTCGATATCAGTCAGGATGGGCGAGGATACACTTTAATAACAAACCCCGATTCCAGTGGCTTTAAGAAGAAAAAGCATTTTTTTACTCCTGCAACATGTCTGTTCCTGGAGGCAGCACTATTTGCATTAGGTATGGCACTCTACTCCTTGTGGTCGCTCACAGGCTGACAAAGGCACTCCCATAAAGAACATTGATGATCACCAAGCCAGAAGAAAATGAAAGCACTAGTGTGTCTTGAAGCAGCAGTTAGATGTCCAGTTCAGAAGCAACACAATTCATCTGTGCTCTCAATTTGTTGACCAGTAGTACTGGTCACTTTCCCTTCTACTCATAAGTGGACCACGAATTGTGATTATACCGTATGGAAGAGCTATTTAATGAGCAGCAATAATGACTCTCAACAGAATATCAACTTCAACCAGCAACTAGTTCCCCTCACCATCACCGTCTCCTCCCACACAAGATTGTAACATCCTGAGAAATGCCATTCAAGAAATCAGATTAATTACTATTTTTAAGAGAGAGAAAACTTTCCCCAGAATTTCCCTATAGTTCCCTTGCTTTGTATTGGCTAGAACTGGATCGCATGTACATTTTTTTTAAAGATTTATTTATTTATTTATATATACAAGAACTGGGGTACAGGCAGAGGTGTGGGCGGTAAGAAGATTCACCAGAGGCAGAGTGGGGAACAGAACAGGCAGATTGACTGAAATACACTGCTGAAGGGAGCAGCAGGCAAGACAGGAGAGGTCTGTTGCACTGTGTGGGTAGCTCCCTGGTCAGGGATCGAATTCTTGCTGCAGTGACTGTGAATAGCTTCATAGGTTGTGTCTTAACCCCTTGCGCCACCAGGAAGACACTCGCATGTCCATTATTAGCTGGTAATTGGCAAGGGGTGTGATTATTATGGTTGGTTTAGTCCAATTGGGGGGTCTATATTTCAGAACTATGGATTGGGTCACTTTCTCCAAGACTGTTTGAAGTCGGTGTAGGTGTTGTAAAAGATGATTCTTCTCTGGCAACGTTTGCTGAGTCAAATCCACAAAGGAAAAAGACTTCTCTACTGTTAACTATTCAGGTTATGAAAAAGGAAGGAGAAAGTAGGAAAATGAGTGATGGTAGGCAGACACCTGGTCAAGAGCAAAATGGGAAGGCCGGAAATGTCAATAAGACATATTATAGTAAGACCCCCTAAGACACTAACCAGCCCTGAGATACTGTGATTTCCTGAGAGTTTGTTGATGAGTCAAGGGTTCAGAACACATTTGTGGGTGGTGTTGATCTGAGGAACTTCTCTTACTCACTGGCATTGATCAAATCTTATCAGAATCCCACGTGAGGAAGGCATGTTATCTAATGATTGCTAGGAAGCTTCCTGGTATGGAATAGGAATTCTGAAATAATGAAGGGAAGGCAAGAGGTAAGGGAAAAGGAGAGAAAAGAAATGACCTAATAGGTCATTTTTATGATCTCCAAATGTATATGCCTATCTTATCTACTCTCCTGAGCTTGAAACCCTAGTGCCGGACAGCTTCGCTGTCCCCATCAGTCATAGAATAAATTTTAAGTTCTTTGGCGGGAGATAGAATGCCCTTCTGCCAGTTGCATCTGGAAGACTCCCTCAGAGTTTATGCTAAATTGCTCGCTGGTACATGCTGCTTGTGAGCCCTCACCACCTCAGGTCTCCCGGGTTTTCCTTGTGATGCTCCCTCTGCTGCTGGTGTCCTTCCCTTCTGTTTCCTGTATTAACTCTTACTCATTCTTCAAGACATTGCTTGTTAGTTAAGGTAGGAGAGCGCTGCCTTTCACACTCATATTTCCCCTGCAGGACTAGGCTGTGTGTCTGTCATCTGTGTTCTCAGAGTACTCCACGGCTCTTTTAACACAGGCTGTAGCCAGGGCTATGGTAATCATTCATTCATCTGTCGCACTCAGGGTCTATGAGCTCCCCCTCTGTGGGGAGGGGGCCTGTCTGACCTATCTTTTATATCAGTACTTACCACAGTACTAGGTAGAGTGGGCACTAAATGGAAAGTTTGTTCAACAGAATCATTAAGAAGAGGGGGACAGTTGAGTAAAAGTGGAGGTACTGGAGGAAGTGCAGAGGAAGAGGGTAAACAGGCAGGGAGGGAATGGAGAGATAGTAGCAAGTGGGAAGCTGCCAGGAGAATTTGTGCATCTCTCTTCCTAGGATCAAGACATCCCTGTTCTGCCTTGGAATCTTAGCTTCCAGCTTCATTTATCCAGTAGGGAATTCCAATAGGAGACTCTGCCTTTCCTGGCACAGGGGATCCTGATTTGGGTCACACTAGAGGAGAACTGCATGGGCAGCCTTGGGGACAATCTCTGAACAAACCCTTTTCATGCCCACTGTGACAACCTGACCCCTGCCTTCAGCCCAAGCATGCTGGGCCCATGCACAGAAAGCCAGGACACACATATATTTTTGGCAGTGGCTGCTGCTTATTGTTCTCATTTCCCCCTCCTCCTCCACAGACACATGCCAAAGATGATGATTAGGACACCCTCTTGGGGTGGCCTCATGGCTTTGAAAGTCAGACCCTGGACTCCTTCCCACGTCCAGCAACTACACAGGAACGCCCCTTCTCACCACCCCTCACCCTCCATCAGCTACAGCAGAGGGGTTGTCATTTCACAGCAGAGTCATAGACACTCAGAATGTTTTCCTAATTCTGTCTCAATGCTCTGGAGAATGTCCTGGAAAGAGGGAATAAGAGGTTGAGTGGGTGCGTGCAGGGGCCTTCCTGCGCCTGTGTGCATGTGGGGAGATCTTGGCAAGGCAAAGAGAAGGTAGGGTCTCCTCATCGGTCGTCAATAACCTCAAACAAGCCACTTGACCCCTGGTCTCATTTGAGGAACCTGTAGCAATGGGTTTGGCTTCTTCCCTCCGCTGTGAGTGCCGCCACTAGGGAGTGGCAAAGGCTCGCAGAAACCCCAACTCCTGCCTGGCAGCGGCAGCGCACGGCCCCAGGACTCAGGTAGGGTGGGACTCACAGCCAGGGCTGTGGACTGGGCAAGACTGGGCAAAGGTTGGGGAGGGCTGACCCCGGCGCGGGCCGGTTCCAAAAGGCACTCCCGGCCGGCTTCTGAGCTCCTCTCCGACCGCCTGGTTCGCGGTGTTGAAGAACTGGTGTCCTGGGCTTTGGTGGTGCGGAGCTCCAAGCGCCGCGAGGGGAAAGAGGGGCGAGAGGCAAAGCGCAGCCCTCCCTACCCTCGGGCGCCCAGGCGTGTGAACGTGGGCGGCGGCGAGCGGCTGCCCTCCCCCCGCCCGCCCCTCCTCGCGGCGCACCCGTGTGTGCGGGTGTGTGAGTGCGCGTGTCTCCCTCGCTCCCCCTCGCACACGCTCCGGCACTAGTGCAGGCAGAGAGCCGGCGCCTCTGCAGTCGCAGCCGGGCATGGTGAGTGAGTGAGGTCCTGGCGCCGCGCGCTCCCCCGACTGGCCGCCGGACCCCGGCCGCAGCCGGCTCCGTCCCGGGAGCCAGCGAGCGGCGCGAACGCGCTACGGGGCCGGGCGGCCGGGCGGCTCCAGAGGGGTGGCCCGTGCGCCTTCGGTGGCCGGCGCGCCGGGCCGCGGGGCCCCGTCTTGGGAGCGGGCTCCGCGCGCCTCCCGGCTCCGAGCCTGGCTCCTCGAGGGCTGCGCGCTCCCTCCCCGCCCGCCGCTCGCCCCCCGCCTCCGGAGCGCGGGTCGCCCCACCCCGTGACCGGCTCCCCGTCTTGTCCCGCAGGACCCGCCCGGACGGGACCACGCCGCTGCCGCCGCCCGGAGCCACGCGCCGCGTCCTGCCTGAGCCGAGCCGCGCGCGGGGCCGCTGCTACCGCCGGCGGGGGATGGGGCTGCCCGGCAGGCGCGCGGAGCCCGCAGGGGGAGCGCGGAGCCGGCGCGTAGCGTGAGAGCCGGAGCAGCCCGCGCAGCCCGCGCAGCCCGCGCGGGGCCGGTCCGTGCGCACCGCGCGCCGCCCCTGCAGCCGCCGCCCGCGCCTCGATGGCGCCATCGCCCCGGCGCCGCTGACCGCCCCGCGCAGCCAGCTCGGCCCCCGCGGCCGCCCTCGGAGCCCGCCGGCCGGAGGAGCGGCCTGCCACGGACGCTTCCCCGCGCCCTCCTGCCCGGCCCCACCATGGCGCTGCGGCGCCTTCTGCTGCTGCTGCTGCTGCTCTCGCTGGAGTCTCTGGACCTGCTGCCCGGTGCCCACGGCGCTCGCGGCCGCGCCGCCAACCGGACCCTGAGCGCCGGCGCCGCTGCCGTCGGGGGCCGGCGGTCCGGGGGCGCCCTGGCCCGGGGCGGCCGCGAACTGAACGGCACCGCCCGGGCGCCGGGCGTCCCGGAGGCGGGGAACCGGCGGGGGCAGCCCGCGGCGGCGGCCAGCGCGGCCGTCACCTACGAGACGTGCTGGGGCTACTACGACGTGAGCGGCCAGTACGACAAGGAGTTCGAGTGTAACAACAGCGAGAGCGGCTACCTGTACTGCTGCGGCACCTGCTACTACCGCTTCTGCTGCAAGAAGCGCCACGAGAAGCTGGACCAGCGCCAGTGCACCAACTACCAGAGCCCGGTGTGGGTCCAGACGCCCAGCACCAAGGTGGTGTCTCCTGGGCCCGAGAACAAGTACGACCCGGAGAAGGATAAGACCAACTTCACCGTCTACATCACCTGCGGGGTGATCGCCTTCGTCATCGTGGCGGGCGTCTTCGCCAAGGTCTCCTATGACAAGGCCCACCGCCCCCCGCGGGAGATGAACATCCACAGGTGAGAGGCGCCGGGTGCCTGCCCCCAGCCTCCCCGGACCTCATCCCTCTCTCCTTGCTCCCTGTCCTCTTTACTCTTGGCATCACCACATCTCTCTTCACTCTCTTCACTCTCTTAGTGTCGTGAATCTGAGCCTTCTTGTACCCTTCCCTCCACTTCGTCAGAACGGGAAATGATTGCATGCTTTGGTGGGAGAGAGATTTGCAAGGTATGGATTGGTCGGATCTGTGAAGTTTGAGTATAAGAATTGTCCAAATTTCGTAATCCCGAGGAGGTATTGGGGGTTCGGTTTTCGAGGCATGTGGGCACCTGGGGTGAAGGATCTTATTGCATTGGGTTTTCCCAGCGAAACCCTAGTATGTCCTCTTAAATGCAGGAAATTAGCCCATGTTGGAATCTTCCTGAAGAGAACACCAAGTGACTTGGTGTAAACTGGAGGTCTGCGTGATTTAGAGATGGAGGTCAATTGGAACGGGTTTCTCCTGGGGGAGAAGGAATAGATTTATCCATTTCATGTTGTCCAAGGGAAGATAGTGGGGCTTCTTTGCTCCCTGTGGAGTGGGATGCATATCTTTCCTGCTGCAACTGGAAGACTAGTTCTTTTAAACCCTGTGAGCAGAATTCGGAGTTAACACTTCTTACTGTATTAAACCTGGTGGGCTTTTTCATTGCTTACATTAGGGACATGGTGGGGGCTGCTTTCTACCAAAACTTATGCCAAGAACTGGAACTGTCACAGCCCTGGTTCCACCCTATCTCCCACCTCACCACTCCAGCTCCCAGTGAGCCCTTTGGGAAGTCAAAGCTGAGACAACAGGAAGTCAGCACCCTTTGCAACTCTAGGGAGGATGCACCGAGGGGAGGCAAAGTTAGCTGTGCCTCCAGTCCCCTCGCCGTGATGAATGGCCGGACATGGTTCAGCAGTCTTTCAGGGAACAAACCCTGCCCGCAAACGCCTCCATTTTCGGCATCTGGTGTGGGCCCAGGTAAACAGGATCATGTCCCCCAGATCAGCCCTACTTCTGAATTTGCCCTGCAGGGTCCATCTTGAACCATGTAGCTTTAGTTCATCTTCACACTGTGCTTGTTAACCTTTTGGGTTGAAAACCTGCTTTCCTCACTGCTGTGGACATTAATCACCTGCACTTTGATGAAGAGAGAGAAAGGCAGGTAGAAATATCTGGGCATGATGTTTTCTCCCTTGATACTGTGTGTGTTGAGAAAAAATGATTCCTCCTGGCAATAAGTATGACAAAGTAGGACAAACTCAGGTGTTAGAATTGGGATGCTTCCTAAAGGGAACCCTTTATTTTTTTTTTTTTTTTTTTTTTTTTTTTTTTTTTTTTTTTTTTTTTTTTAATTTTCTAGAGGCATGTCTTATTTATTTATCTATTTGTTTGTTTGTTTGGTTTATACATGCACTGGGTACAGTCAGAAGCCGGGAGGGTGAGAGAATTCACCAGAGCCAGAGCAGGGAGCAGAACAGGCAGAAGGACCGAAGTACACTGCTGAGGGGAGCAGCGGGCTGCAGGAGAGGTCTGCGCGCCATGTGGGACCCTCCTCCGGTGGCCGGGGAGCAGGAGCAGCCGGGGATCGAACCGGCGCCGCAGAGGCCGCGGGCAGCTTCGCAACCCAGCGCTCAACCGCTGCGCCACCAGGGAGGCCCGGGAACCCTTTATAATCCTCATTCATCACCCTAAGGTGCCACTGCCCTTCATTCCACCCCATCTTGTCTCTCAAGTAGTGACCTATGCCTGGACTGGTCCTGGGAACTGATACAAGAATTGTGACAAATGGTCTGTGATCAGCCCTGGCTCTGGAATGTAGAGGGCAGGAGGGCTGGAGAATAAAATAAATATAAGACACTCTCTCCTTTGGTCATTGTCTGCTGAAGAATTCTCTGTGGTTCACCTTGGGGAGCAGAGAAGCAGTTGCCTGTGGGCAGGCTCCTTCCCGAAGCAAATGTATCTGTTCCTTATCCCTCTACCTCTGCCTCCTGACCTGCATGGAGAATTGTCTCTTACCTTCTCCTGTGACCCTGGTCTCTCATCGCATCTTCTACTCTGGCTGGGCTGCTTTCTGGTTGATTTCCAGAAACTTTTCTTTGGGTTGCTGTTTTTTCCTGAGCCATTGTTCCCAGTACCCTCAGACAGAGCTGCTCCCTGCCCTGCTCTCACCACCTCCTGCTGAGTATATTCATCATCACCTGGGAAGACACTGGTGATCTTTGGATCTTGGCATTGGCCTCTGTTCTCCTGGCTTGTGACCCTACAGATGCCATGGTCCCTCTTGGTGTTTTCTACCCTCACCACTATGCTGACACTCCCCCTTTTTTACTTCTTTCCCCTGCCCTCTGCCATTTCCAAACCAAGTCAACTAGTTTGTATAGATATATTGCTCAACAGCCAGACTACTGGGCTAATTTCTCTCTGGGTGGGGGATGAGAGGTAATCATGGGAAGAGAGATGAATTTCATCCCTCAAACCACTATGTAAATAAGGGATGTTTCTCAAATTTACCTCCTGATATTGCTGGATTCACAGCACCTCTTCCAGCAGCTGCAGTCTGGCCTTGGAAACCCTCATACTGGTGCTTGTGAGCTAGAGGACAATGCATGTCTGTGTTCAGGGGCAGGGTGTGAGAGATCCATCTGGGACACTCTGTGAATGACCTTGGGCAGGTCAGGGAACCTTATTTTTTCAATCCTAGGTGACTCAGGCATAACAGTATCCCATCACCTCTTCCATCCCAGGCATGTCAGGGTGTGTGTGCTGTGCTCTGCTCCTGGCTATGCACGCTAGCACAGCTGCTTTCTCACACCTCAGAGGTCACTGCTTGCCATTTGGGGGAAGTTTATTATAGATTGCCTTCTTGGGAAATTGGGGTAGGCAGTGGAGAGAGCGATGGAGAAAGAGAGAAATACTCATGCTGTGAGTTTTCCCTGTGAGTTTTCCCTAAAGAAAGTGGGGGCCAAGAAAGAATGTGTATTCCTCAGAGGTCAGCAGAGGCAGTGGGAGGTGCGCTTAGTTACATATTCCAGGGAATAGTTCAGCAGAGACTTTTCCTTTCTGAAAATGAAAGGAGCTTGTTCCGGTTTGTGCTTCTCTCTGAAGGTGGTAGTTGGTCTAGCAGGAGCTAAGTCTGCGTGAGGAGAACTGCCTGAAAGGGATATTCGTGGGAGAGTTGGGAGGGGTAAAATGTAGGATGCCACCCCAAGATCAGACTTCTGCCGCTCCTAGGGTTCCCAGGCTAGGCAGCTTTCCACTTGCCCAGGCATACTCATTCTTAGGGCAGGGAACCCTTGCACCTCTCCAGCCCTACAGCGAAGAGCAGGTCTGGTCTTTTCCAGCAGTGATTAGACCTTGCCATCCTGTTTCTGTGTGAGAAGACACTGTCTCTAGGGGAAACTGTTCTCTGATGATTCTAACCGATGAGCACAGGCAGATGCAGCTGGACCCCAGGGAGGAGAATGGATGGAGGGACCCCCGACAGAGCTGTGCTCTGGAGCTGGAAATCCCTGGACATCAGGCAAACTGCCTTTCTCAACTGGAACCCCTTTCCCATCAGGGCATCTCTACCTTCCTGTTCTTTCCAATTGCCAGGCTGCGGTGCAAGCTGATGGGCCACAGGCCCCCACTGATGTTCATGCTTCATGAGTGGTTTCTGCAATGTCCCCTGGGGCTATTTTTCAGAGAGGGGCTGCTGCTTGCAAGGGCAGGGGCTCCACCCAGGAAACAGCCCAGGAAACTGGCTCCCTTAGACATTCGATGCTGTAGGGTACAAGTTGTCTTATATTCAAACCTGTTTCTTCCTCCTCACCCTCAGTTGATTCATTAGTGTCTTGGAGATGAGAATCACTCTGAGGGCGGAACTGTGTGCCTTTTTTTAATGGCTAATTAACAGATGGGTCAGGAAGCTATTATGAGGCTGTAGTTGGTGAAGTCAGACTCATCCCGGGTCCCCCCTGCTGCCTCCATAGGGATGGAGAGAGGATGGAGGAATTTGGGGTGGGGTAGGGGTGGTGAGGAAGGCTCAGGACTCGGGGAAGAACAAACTGAGCAGATGCTCTTAGGAAAAAGGAAAAGTACTAGGAGGTGACCCCTCCAGCCATCAAAACAGCACTTCATGTTTGGGTTCCTCCGCTTACTTCTAAAGAAATCAAGGGAATACTTTGTTACCTGTTCTCCCTCCAGAAAATAGTTGCAAACTCTGTATTTTCCTTACAGACCACATAACTGCAGTAGCAGGGCCACTTTGTTGGCTGATTTAGTGAGTTTTCTTTCTAGGTTTGTGGGCAATGAATTATCATATCACCCCAAACACTCCATTTTCTGAAGCACTGTGGCTTCATTATAATGAATTGATCTGAACAGACAACTTATTTTTTACTGCAAATGTTGCAGTTGGAAGCAAAGAAGTAAAGCATCTTGCCTTGGACTGAAGGGCTTAGCCTTATGGGTTTTCTTTTCTTTCTTTTCTTTTTTGAGCAAAAAAAAAAAAAAAAAGCATGCAGAGAGAACAGTGAGATTGTGGGAGAATTGAAGAAAGCTTATGGGGGGAGGGGTTAGGAGAAAGATACCAGGAAGACAGAAAGAAGCACTGATAGCAAAGGAGGAAGGGGACATGGTAAGAAGTGAATGGCAGTGCTAGGCCTGTGCTTGGCTTCCCAGGGCTGACCCCTTCCTGCCTCCTGAAGCTGCAGGCATCTCCTCCACTCAACAGATGAGCTCCGCTCACCTGCTGTGGGCAAGGTATGTTACCAACTATAAAGCATAAGGCTACACAATCTGTGTTACCTTTGACACATGAGACTTGCAGAGGCATGAGAGACAGATAAGGCTAACCCAGCTGGAAACACAGAGGCTAAATCATTCTTGATTTAGGAGATTGGCCGTGCAAATACTTTTCCAAAATCCCTAGACCTCGGCAGACCTCCCTGGAATGCTGCTTTTAGGCTCTTTCCCATCCTGTCCTAAATCCAGAAGGCACATACCTCTATCCTTTAGGGGCCTCCACTGGGCCCCAGACCCCCAGACTTAGAGCACATTCTTTAGGGGAATTGGCTGCTTTAGAGACCAGGAGCTTATCCACAGTTCCAGGCTGCCGAGGCACCACAGAGACACAAAGTCCAGTGTATTGATTTCAACCTATTTTAATGAGAGATCAGATTGACTGTGCTGTCGATTCAGATCAATTGTGAAGGAAGCAGTGGTTAATGACAGCTGAGAAAACGAGCTGACTGGAAGAGGTGTTTCACTAGCCCCAAGACAGTGGGGCAGTCTTGGATCCTGGGTAGAAGGAAACCACGCCAAAGGCTTCATCCTCTGGCCCCACTGCCTGTCTCCAGGGTCCATGTATTTAGGGGGTAACTTTCTGACTCCTTTTCCACAGTCATTGAGAATCTCTGCCACATGTTGGGCCTCGCCCCCAGCTCCTGGCTCCCAGAGGTCATCTCCTGCCACCCTTTCCCCACTCAAAGTTCCATACAGTCTATTTTTGAAATTATGGTGAATTGAAGTGGTTTTTGTTTTATAATTTTAGTTATGTCTCTTGACAATATATATCCTGTGGAACCACAAAATTGTGGTTTGTACTTACTGATCTATATAATATCTCAGATTCTTGTTGGAGGTGAGGGCTCTGAGGGACTATGTTAAGGTATAGGTTCAAATCATTTTTATAATGCCATCTGCTGCGATTTTTTTTTTAAGATTTATCCATTTATGCATACAAGAGCTGGGGTACAGGCCAGAGGTATGGGGCGGGGGGGGGGTGAGAGGATTCACCAGAGACAGAGTGGGAAACAGAACAGGCAGATTGACAAAAATATAGTGCTGAGGGAGCAGCGGGTGAGTCAGGAGAGGTCTGCTGCACCATGTGGATTGCTCTCTGGCAGGCCGGGGATCGAACTCATGCTGCAGAGGCCGTGGATTGCATAGTGCAGTGCTTAACCCCTTGTGCCACCAGGGAGGCCCTACTGTGATTTTTTTTTTTACCCCTTTTATTCTGTCTTGGGAAATATTAACCCATCATTTCCCCCCGAATCACATGACTTTACATTTCTAGCATCTTCTTTTGCAGATGACGAATGGGGTTGGTGGGAAGGTTTACCAACGACCCTTCAGAGGGTCTGTTCGTTGGCCTCGGGTAGGTTTATTTCAAACCCTTTTGTGATAGATTGTGAACGCTCTCTCTTCTCGTTCTTCTCCTTCTCTATCTCTTGCTATAAAACCAAAATGTTATTTTGTCAGCCACTATAGACTCACAAAATTTTACACTTGCTCTTAGCCAAAAGGCTGAGAAGAGACGGACTCATAGAATTTTGATGCTGACAAATCATTTAAACTAACTTCCTAATTTTCTAAGCAAGGCAACTGAAGTCCAGGGCAGCTCCATCCCCACATCAAGGGAGGTGAGTGACCAGATAAAAGCCTAGCGCCGATGCCTTAAGCCAGCCTTTTCTTCACAGGGCTGCCCGGTGTCATCTTGCCCAATGCTTCTTAGTCATCACCAAATAACTCTGGGATATTTAGAGATGTGAGTGACAGCCTTCTCCCTTCTCTTTCTTCCTGCCATTTTTTTTTTAGATCTTCCTCATTTGATTTTTTCATCCATTAAAAATGATTTCCATTGCTCTTTCCCAGTTCTTTTGCAGTTTTTCCACATTTCTTGATAAAGGACAATAACCTGATCTAAGCATAATCCCTTAATAAGATCCAAGCAATGCAGACCATTGAAGGAAAATACAGCACAAGCTGAAGACTTGTGAACCAGGGCAGTGGGTCGCTGAATAAAAATTATGGGCAGAATTCTACAATTAAAAACTGGTACTGCAGTTGCTTTCTCTCTCCCAGACATGGGTGGAAATGCCGAGGTTTAGCAGTTCAAGGAGGTTCTGCTTTGCCAGTGCACATAGACATCTTGGCATCCAGAGGGTGGGTGACTTCAGGTTTGTCCTCCAGGCTGGCATCCCACATTAAGGAAACAGCTCCATGAGCCACAGAAGCTCACTCACTGGTACCCATCTTATGCTTTCAGCTCTGGGCTGAGATCGCACAGGGTCAAGGTGAATGTCAGGTGATAGGTAAAGAGAAGCTTCAAGGAGGACGACTCAGGAAACTGGAGATTTGGGTCCAGTCATATGAAATTAAGTGTGGCATGCACTTTGGAGCTGTTGCCTGCAAGGTTCCTGATTCTGCCTTTGAGAAAACCAGGGCAAACGCGTCCTCACGTCCTTCTAAGGAGTCACCTTGGGAGGCCACACACTGGTTCTTCCTCAGAAAATGTTGCCACAGTTTCTTTCTTGGAAGCACTTTCAGAGCCCATGGCTTGTCATTTTGACTTTGTGTAATGGTAGCATATTTTTATCCTCTTAGGGTAGATCTGATTCTTGTAAGCAGCATAAGTCATGGGACTGAGGCCGATGAATGCAGTAAGTGATCGGGCCTGTTATTCACAGAAATAAAGAGCCTCCGGTAATAAGAGCTGCTCTCCCAGGAGCCGCGTCAGCTGTCTCCAAAGGTAGTGCCCAGAAGAGGTGTCCCGGTAATGAGTGACAGGCCTGCAGGGCAGAGCCCGCGCTCCATGATGCCCACTTTGAAGGGGCCACTTCTCACATGGAAGGATAATTACCGGCCTAAAGAAAATCAGTTTCATCCTCTATCAATGTGTTGGGGCAGAGAGTGGCGGAGGTGGAGGAAGGGGAATAGAAAGGAGTTGGATATGCAGGAAAGAGTTCAAATAACTGCCTAGAAAGTTATCTCTGCGGGAGATAGTGGACAGGCAGCTCAATTTAGATTCCTAATTTGATTCTGAGGGTAGAGGGACCGGGTTCTTGGGGATGTGTGTTGCCGGCTCAGGTCAGAGCCAGCTGTGTCTGTGCCCACCCTCCTCTCCATCTGCAGTTTGACATTCAGATGTGGTCATCGCTTGGGCCAGATCACCACTGATGAAGTAGAATGTTTGCAGACACACGATGTGATTTCCAGCTAGCAGTACTGGTCGACTCCTAATGTGCACTCACTGCGCCTCCTTACATCCTCCCAAATGTGCATTCATTCAAAGGAACTGATTACAGAAATGGGTTGGGGGGGAGGGATGGGGCAGGCTGAGTTTAGAGCAGGTGGCCAGGGCCCTCTAGATGCAGCACCTGTCGCCAGTTCTTGTTCCTCTTTGGAGTCAGAGAAGCTGCTGGCCATGCTGCAGTAGGTGGGATGGTGTTCCTTCTCAATCAGGAGTTTTTGGGTGGTGAGGGGATGAGCACTGGAATCCTGGCGGGCTGGGTCAGAGCCTTTGGACCTGCTGATACCTAACAGCCATGCCTGACACTCAGGGAGCAGTCTGTCCTGCTCTGTGTTGGGGAGCTCCACTGCTGCTGCTCAAGTGTCAGGAAGGAAGGTGCTCTGTACCCCAGGACTTGCACAAGCTCATTACCTGTGCAGACCCAGAAAACTGGTGCTGAGGATGTGAGATCTCAGCTGGAGGAGGACTCAAGGTCACATATATGGAGCAGGGAGGCTGATAGAGAGATGCTCATGAAGTTCCCATTTTCCAGCTTCTGTACCAGACATCCTATGAGCATTCCACCCACATTGCTTCCTTCCATCACCCTTTGAATGAAAGTGCCCATTTTACAGATGAGCAAATCAACTCACAGAGGCTGTCATTGCTCAAGGTCACAAGTTACTACATTGTCAGACTCCATCTCCCAGCGGCCCAGCGGGGCAGCTGGCTCTCCCCTTCCTAGATATAAAAGGGTCACTCCCTTTTACTTGAGGAAGCAACTCCCCCACCCACCTGCCTGTGCCCTGTGGGCAGGTTGCCATAGTAAAGGCCTGGTTGGGTAAACCACACAGGTTTCTGGAGCCAGACTGGTGGCCCTCACTGACATTGTGTGCAGGGCATGGAGGTGCCCAGGGGGCAAAGGTGCTTTTTCAAGAATAGATTATGTTGGTTCAGGGTAGTGAAGGCAATCCAAAGAAAACATATAAAAAAAACACTCTGATTTTAATTGAGAAAAAAATTCAAACAAACCAAGACCTCAACAGTATTGAGAGAACCTCTTGGCAGTTCTGAGCTAGTAACAGGGACACTGGGGAAAAGAAGCAATTTGGGGGTGAGAAGAAAGACCTTGGGCCATTCCTGGTTTTCATTACTGAGACCTTCAGCCCACCAACCGCCCCGTTTATCACACTTGCTCTCCTGGCCCATTTATAACATGGGCACACAGGACAGGATTTCGGCCCTCTCACTTCTGCTTCCTGCTCTAGTTCTGCTTTTTTCCTCCATTTCTTCCTCCTTGCTAAGCTTCCTAATTCCCCCCTCTGGCCCTGTGTGTCTTGCCTTTTGAGCTTTTGCACCAGAGCTCTGTACTGAAGGGCATGTGAGAAGCAGGCAAGGACGATACTTTGAGGGGTCTCCCTGGGTTTTACTCTCCAGCTCCTGTCATGCTGGTCAGAGGTGGTGGTCATGACTGTGGGGGTGCTCACCAGCAGTGGGGGGGGGTGGCCCCCTGGTCTGTGGCTCCCTGCCAGCAGACCCCACCAGGGTGCTCAGTTCTGACAGAGGTGGACTGGAAACCATTTCCCTAGCTCTCTCCTGAGAGGTGGAGGTCCTAAGCCCTGTTTTTATCTCTCTTGCCCCCACCCTAGCTCAGACCCCCCCTCCTGGTGAGAGGGAAATAGGATCTTTAAATTCTTCTTGCTCAAAGCCACTGTCCAGTCTCAGGACCTGTGAAGGCTGAGTCTCAAGCAGGCACTGGTGGCTAGAACCTTGGCCCTGTTCCCCAGCATTTGGGAGAAGAGTTGCTGTTTTCTGCAGGCTCCACAAACACTCTCATTATTCCTTGCTTTTTTGGCATTTGGTCTCGTGTACTGTTCCCATTAGCTTCGACATTAAAGTCTCATTACTTACGACATCTGTCCTTTGGACATATCCGTTGTTCCCTCAGCCAAATGTCCTCTTCTGGGAAGTGCGCTTTCCACCCAGACAATCATCTCTTCCCTCTTTCTTCCATCTTGCTGCTCCAGCGAGAAGGTATTTGAGCCCTAAGAGGCCATGCTGGGGATGGGAGGAATGGCTGTTAGTTTTAAGTGGCACCTGAGAGTGTGTTCCAGACCCAGCCATCCCCGCCTGTCTAAGGTCCTGGGGACACACAACCCTGTTACCATCCCTGGAGATTATGCAGGGAGGAGGCAGAAGCCATAGTAGCTAGTTGTTACCGGGAGAGTTTTTCTCCCGCAGTCCTAGGACAGCATCAGAGGCAATCTGTGGGGGACTCTGGTCTCCATCTCCCTGCTGTCTGTGCAGCTTGGCCTGAGGGATCCTGTTATCCATCACCATGAAATGACAGTCCCAGAGACCCAGTCCAAGCAGAGAGGCTGCTCCAGAACTTTTGGAAGAATCTGGAGTCCAGCCTCCCTGTGGGGCTAGGAGTTGTCCTTCTGTGACTGTTAAACACCTGCTGAGAAATTTGCATGAACTTTCCCAGGAATGACAGCCCCTGAGTTTGGAAGGGTCTGAGTGCCATGGGAAACCACACAGCTTTTCCACGCTCAGGTGATCAATAGCCAGTGTCTTACCCATCTCTCTGCTGGCACTTCTTCCCACACCCGCAAACATTTGCTAAAAGAATCAAGTCTTCGAGCGATCTGTCTCTTTTTAATCCATCTCAAGTCACATGATTAAAATGTTTCTTCTTGTTCCCTTCTGTGTCTTTGTCCACTGTTCTTCTTTCTTTCTCCATCTGTCCTTCTTTTTATTCTTCTTTACTTCTGTTGCATTGTTCCTTCCCCCTCTCCCTCCAGCTTTCCTTCTTGAACTTGTCCTGCTGTAACTTCATTAAACTGCATTGATTCCGATTCTGCTAATTCAAGATTTATCCAAATTGGGCCTAGGCAAAGTTGTTTTCCTTTTCTCCTTCTGATAAAAAGCTGTGATGAATAGATTAATAGCTCAGAGGAGACTGCAGAGATTGTGCAGGGCACCTATTCTGTGCAGGAGGACACATTGTTTTCAAGCTGACTCCTCTATAGACAATTGGCATGCTAATTACAAAATCATTCTTACCTATTCAATAAAGTAGCTCTCCAAAGATCAAAAATTTTTTAGACTAGTTTGTAATCCTGCAATGGCCTGGGAAGCACTAAAAATGCATTTCCTTTAAAGCATTTCATAATTTCCATGTTTGTTTCATTGATTGGGATTAGCTTGCCCCTGTTTCTGCTGAATCGGTGATGCTTGACTGGATGCTGCTTTGAATTCCCTCTGGGGGTTCCTGCTAATTTCACCTCTTCTTGTTTCTGCCCTTTTTTATTTCCCTGAATTTTTAGAATCCAGAAACTCTCTTTTGTCTTTGAGGATTATGTTATGGATTCTGCAGTCTTCAGGGCTTGCCTCATTCCCTTGTGGCCTGACCAGTTGGGCACAAGAGGTCAGGAACCTGGAGGCAGACAAAGGGCAGTGTATCCTGTCTCTGGGGGTACGAAGATGGTGAACTCTGTCTTTGCTGCTTCTGTTATTTTCCAATACCCTGTTATGCCTAGGGAGCCTGCTTGTAAATCATGTTCCCCAACACCACTGTTTGGATTGAGAAGCCAGCATCACACCTACCATGGGATGTGACAACATATTCTTAGCATGCACCCTGCCCCTTGTAGAAAAGGACTTTGTGATCTTCTTCCCCTTTGCCTGCTTATGCAGCTCTACAAGGACACCTAGCAAAGCCCTCTTTCTCTCACTTTTAGAGGTTGGATGCTCCCTTCGAGTATTTCTTGGGAGCTGAGATAGAAGGCAGGCTAATCCCAACTCCTGCCACTTTTCATTTCCATGACCTGGGGTAAGTCTCTTGTGCCCCACCCTCTGCCTCCATGCAGAGGGTTAGCCCAGCTGTGGGAAGGGGCTACAATGTCATAGGGTTGTCTTCTTTCCAGGCCCAGTCTGATCTCAGTGCTTGGGAGGTTCGGAAAACAGTTTACATCTGTATTTTCGATGCAGCAGCCCTGGGGTACAGGCACAAGTGCATTTTCCTAGCACATTCCATTCAGATAATAATATTATCTGCACATGACCTCATAAAAATTTTTGCTTTTCAACATCTTAAATTTACAGACTCTGGTTGAAAGGGACTCAGGACGCTTGTCCCTGTGGGGGCCATCTCCCCACTCCTCTCACCCACATGCGCCTCAGTCTGGGATCCCCCCTATACTTCAAGGCAGTGTGTTCTACTATTGGGCTGAATTCCAGTTAATTCTCATGGGAACCAACATTGGAGCAGCCCAGAGGGAATGTACCCCTTTGTATTGCTCTTTGGAGAGGGCCATCAGTCCCCCTTCACTCATCTGTCCTCCCTAATTATAAATCTATTCCTCGTGAAACATGGTTTCAAGTCCTCCTGTCTATGCAAAAGTCCACATAGAAATGGGGCGATTGTTCTATAGTAAAACCCCAAATGATATCACCAAGAGCAACATGTGGGTGTCAGAAATTCAAACACAATTTAAACACATAAACATTTCTTTTGGGATGGTGGTCCGTCTCCACCCCTAGGCAGCAGTCGATTTCCCTCACCACAATGTCAAGAGGACATCTGTGTTTGCCCGTTCTCTTCACACCTGTGTTCTGAGCAAGTTGAGAAAAATGTCCCTTAGAGCAACCCCTGGCATAAACTAAGTGCCTCACTAAGTATGGTTGAACGAGTCATAGTTATTTAAAGTGGAGAGGAATTGGGATGGTTGTTTTTCTGTACCCCACTTTTCAGATATTTGCATTGATGTGAATGCCCTTGAACTTGGAAGTGACAGCAATATTTATATTTTTTTTTAAAGAAAGAAGGAGGAAAGGAGAAGCAAGAAAAGCGAGAAGTAAGAAAAGGAGAAGAATAAAGAAAAAATAACAATATTTTGCAGAAAACATTGCCCTTTTATGCCTCGCTGGAATCCTGATTTGTTTTGCTAGTGATGTCAATTCTCTTGCTTTTCAGCGGACCTTTATCTTGATGCTTCCTTGCTTACTGCAAGGAAATTGTTGATGGCCTTGCAGAAAGGAATAAGCAGGCACCCTTAGCTCTCGACTTACAAAGTCCAGGTTTAGGGTTCAAATGAAAACTGGTATGTGACCATATGGATTTCCATCCTTGGATCTCAGAGAATGAAAGGACTGTGTGGGGTGTGGGTGGTCCCTGCCCGGATGCCCTGTGGCCACAGCTGCGCCAGGCAGCTCAGTCTCTACACCACCAAGAGTTTGGCCAATCTGGCATCACTGACTCAATTTCCCGAGATTCCCCTCTTCCATCTGTGCTTGTATGTGATCTTAGAGGCTGAGCCTCTGTAGGCCTATTTGGATTTATTTATTAATCAAATATTTATAGAGTGCTTACTAGGTACCTGGTTTTGTTCTAAGTGCTTGACAAATATTAACTCATTTAATCTTCAAAAGAACCTTAAGAGGTAGACCTTACTATTTGACTTTATCTTTTCAGTGAGGAAACAACCACAAGACGTATAAGTAGTTAGTCAATAATCACCAATATCCTGCGTGACTGGCATTCCCACCTAGGCACTGTGCCTCCGCAGTCTCTGTGTAGCTTCTCGGCTACAACTTTGTATTTGTGCCTTACCTTTGGATTTTCATCTGTGCCCATAGCAAATCGAGAAATGACACCAACAATCACGGTAGCAACAGCAACAGCAACCTATCTGGACACAGGTATAGTTACTAACTAACCATCACCTGGCTGGATATATGGCTCTGCTCAAAAATTTAGGAAACATTATAGTCTTTCAAGTTTTAAATGATAGCTGTGTTTGACTCCTCCAGATCCTCGATGAATTCTCAAACAATCCTAATGTATCTGAAAAGTCTGGATTTATTGTCCATGCCACCAGTTTCCCAGATCTAGGTGCTTACCTTTCTTGTTGTTGTTGTTGTTGTTTTTACTTACATATTTTTTTCTTAAGGTAGCATTGGTTTACAACACAGTATATGATTCTGAAAGATAGAATCCCACCTCTTCAGATGTACTTTTACCACACCACCCCTATCGCTGAGACCCCCAGAATCCTGCACTGTAGTTCATTGTGCCCCCTCCTCCCTCTGGTTCATGGGGCAAGGAGTGGTGTTGTGGAGATGATCTATTACGAATGAGTTGGGGCTGGAGGGGATGATGTCTTCAGGCAACAACCCAAGAACAAGCACCCCCTGGGATGGAGCCACGTGCCTCATTTGTCTGGAAAACAAATAGGCAGGCCCAACTTTCCCTGGCTCAGTCCCGTGATGTTTATTGGCCTTGATGAATTCCAATTGCGCCTGGGACAACTCAGACCTGCAGAACTGTGCGGTGCAGATGCACTAACATTGTCACCACAACAAAGGAGATCTCCCCATGCTTTTGGAGCCTCTGCATGTGAGGAACAGTCTTGTGCCCACACAAAGCCGGCAGCTGTGTTTTGCAAGTGGACTGTGAGAGAACCAGGATAAGGAGGGATAAATTACACCATTCTCCTTGGTCCATGTTTATTAAAAATAAGGCCACTTCAGTTGTCTGGAGGGTATATTTCAGAGAATGAAAACACCCCACTCCCCAGTAGATAAGCATGGAGGGGAAGTTAAAGAGATCGAGCTGTGCCGGGCCTCCCTGGTGGCACAGCGGTTGAGTGCTGGGCTGTGAAACTGCCCGTAGCCTCTGCAGCACCGGTTCGATCCCCAGCCACCAGTGAGGGTCCCACATGGCGCACAGACCTCTCCTGCTGCCCGCTGCTTCCCTCAGTAGTATATTTCTTCAGTCTGCCTGTTTTGCTTCCCACTCTGGCTCTGGTGAATTCTTGCACCCTTCTGTGCTTCTCACTGTACCCAGTGCTTGTATAAATAAATAAATACATCTGAAAAAAAAAAAGGAAATTGAGCTATGCCAAAGGTGTCAATGTCAAGTCAAAGCTCAATTATCCAAGACCCAACCAACCAGAATCTTTACTTCTACTTTTAGGAGAAATACAAAGGAAGTAAAGGGAAAGAAACCTTCCACGCTTTCCATGCAGAACATATGCAAATGTTTTCATGTGAAAAGTTCCATTTTCTAGATTGTCTATATTTTACTTAGCTTTCTCTGTGAAGAGAACTAAAGACTAGACTGATGGCTTGCTCATGGAAGATTCTTGCATTCTTTAAAAAAAATAATTACATTCAGTATTCTCTACTTAATTAGGCAGGAATGCTTTTCAAAAATTCTTCAAAAACAAGTGTTCTCATTAGTCTTTAGGAATAAGAACATTAACCAGAAGAGCTTATTCATGGAATAGTTTATCTATTTGGCCTTTAATCATACCTATCCAATAGCATATTTTTTTTTCCCTATTCCTCCTGAAAAGAAAAAGGGCATGGTTAAGGGTCTAAACTATTCAGCTTAATTTACTCTTGGCACAAAAAAACCTCTTGCATGCTTGCTGATCTTGTTTTCTCCCTTCTGTGGCATTTTTGACCTAGAAATCCAGAGACACAATGGAGCAAAGTTTGGTTTCTGTCTGTTGCACTTTCGTGGGCAGTGATTTTCATATGTTCTTCATGGAAAGCATATTAAGTGAGATCAAGAAGACTTATCAGATGATCAAAGGGTCCCTAGGTTTACCCACTTAATTTGGGAGGATCGTCATTTTACAATGTGTTCAATAGAGATTGGGACCAGAAATTCCCAAGTTTTTTTTTTTAAGATTTTATTTTTATTTTTTTATGCATACAAGAACTGAGGTCTAGGCCAGTGGTGTGGGGGAGGTGAGAGGATTCACCAGGGACAGAGTGGGGAGCAGAATAGGCGAATCTACTGAAATACACTGCTGAGGGGAGCAGCAGGCGAGAAAGGAGAGGTCTGCTGTGCCATGTGGGTCAGCTCCCTGGCTGGGGATGGAACTTGTGCTGCAGTACCTGGTGATAGCGTGATAGCTAATCCCTGCACCACCAGGGAAGCTCTATTTGTCATTCTTTTGCCACATTTGTTTTCAAACTTGGAAACTCCATGAAGTTCAAGGACTGCTGGAGAGAGGACTAGAGATTGGTATAGCAGGTCTCTGGTTTCTCACGCTGAACTCAAGCACAGCAGGCATCTAGTGAAGTGCAGTATATTTGTGTTCTGGGCAGAGTTTCATTTGATAAAATGGTTGCCTTCTAAAACAGTGTAAATGGTTTCTAAGCTGTTGATGACTCATTCAGGTGAATAGAATTGAGAAGTTGAGTGGTAACTGAGTTCAATCTGGGCAGATTTTTCTACTAAAGTTTGAATATTCTCTAAAATTTTGTGTTCAGAGATATGTGCAGTGATAAAGTAGATGAGGAAAAAAATGTGACTAATTGGATGGAAGGAAGGCAGGCAGGCAGGCAGGCTGATGATAGATGGATGGAGTTTTTTTTTTTAACATTTGTTTTTTATTTATATAATAGCTGGGGTATAGGCCAGAGGCACAGGAGAGTGAGAGGATTCACCAGAGACAGAGCAGGTTGCAGAACAGGCAGACAGACTGAAAGCACTGCTGAGGGGAGCAGCGGGTGCAACAGGAGAGGTCTGCCATGCCATGTGGGTCTCTCTCTGGCCCGCCGGGATCGAACCTGTGCTGCAGAGGCTGCAGACAGCTTCCACAGCACTGTGCTCAACCCGCTGCACCACCAGGGAGGCCCGGATGGAGTATTGAATGGAAGAATGAATGGTGGGGTGGGTGGGTGGATGGATGGATGGATGGATGGATGGATAATCCAGTGGTATAGTGTCTCTAGTATAACCAATATTTGTAATCTGGATTTATCACTTTCTAGTTGAGTGACTCTGAGAAAGATGTCTAACTTTTCAAAACTTTAGTTTCCTCATCTGTAAAATGCAGTTTCTGATAGCACCTAAAGGAAAAGGTCATTCTGAGGATTGTATAATCTATTGCACTGAGTTAAACAGTGTCAGGTACATGGTAATTCCTTAATAAATGAGAAGAAGAAGAAAAGACTATGAAGCAAAGTTATGAAGAAGGTTTTATTTTTCTATTGTTAAGAGGAATCATTTCCCATTTTAGGAAAAGTCTCATGTCTTGATTGCAGGTAGCAGCACATCAAAATATTTACTGGGCTTACTTGCTATAGGTGTCATGACAACTCAGCACTTAGGGAAATTCAAACACACTCTCATTTCCTGGGAGCCACTGGCATACGTGAACCAAGGTTTTAAGAAAATAAATGGATAGTCCTGACCTGAATCACTCATTTGCTAATTGTAAATTATTCTCTTCCTGGAGAGATTAGAAAGACTCATCCAAGCTGATGATTCATAGATGAGCTGCATATAAGTGGAGGTTCTAGTGAACCAAAAGACACCCCAAGTGAAGTCGGGAGCCCAAGGCTTACAATTCTGATCCTTCGTGTTTTAGTCCTAGAATTAGTCTGAGTCTCCGTTTCTTGTTAAAAATTGGGGTATAATAGCTGCAGAGGTACTGGGGTTAGTATGGGTGTCACACCACTTAAGGCAGAGGTGAAGACATTTGCCACGAAGGGCTATCCTGATGTTAAGATGGTATCACAGTGATGCAGATGGTTAATATGCCAACGTTGGGTCCTGAAGAACTCTGAAGTCTCCTGCTGAATGGTCAGAACAATGGTTTCTCCTGGTCAGATTTGCTGCCCAATTAATTTTCTGTCTCCTCGTTGCCATGTAGCTATGAAAGCCAACAAAGACATGCCAAAGGAAGTGGTGAACCAAAGCCAATAATTCCAAATAATTCGGGCAAAGAGGATCCTTTTATCTGATGTATCCATATATGCAGGAAAAGTGGCCTTGGGTTGGGGGTTGGGGAGGAGATTGGGACATGCAGAACTTTTAGCAGATTACTCAAGGTCTTAAATTAGACATCTGGAGTGGCTGCGGGAGGGTGGAGGGGGGCTGGCTTGGTGCTGCCCAGGCTTGAGGTGGCTCACCCTTCCTCACTCCCCACTTGCCTGGCCCTGTCTCTCTCCCTCTGATTGTCTTTCTGGCCTCTCCCACTTGCCTTCCGAATCATTTTTTGCCTCTGAATTTCTCTATTTCTCATTCGCTTTTGCTGTCTCTGTGTGTCTCTGTCCCTCTGAGTCTGTCTTCCTCTTTTCTCTTGGTCTCCTGTCTGTGTCTCCTTCATTTACTCCCTCATCTCTTTCTCTCTCTTCTCTGCCTCTGAGCCTAGGGCTCTCACTCTCATCACATCTGCTGGCTCCATTTCTATGGTCGCTTTCCACCTGTGTTTCCCTCTGTGCCTCCTTCCTCCCTGTGTGTGTCACTGTCTCTCCCTGTCTTTCCCCTCCTTCGAGTCTCTACCCCTCTCTCAGGCCCTGAAAGCTGCTGCCCACTCTTTTATAAAATCTGCTTCCCTGTTCCTCAGTGACCAATTTTCTTTCCTACGGTTAGAAAGTAGCTCAGGCCTTAACCCATTTCCTCCGGCATATTCACATTAATTAGGTGAGACTGGGATCACACAATTCAGAATTAGAATAATATTTATCAGGCACCCTGGAGAGAAGGGGCCAGTAGATGAAGAGGTACAGAGCAAGGAGGGAGGTCACTGAGCAGAGGGACGAGTGGGAGTTGGGGGAGGAGGGCCTGGCAGAGGGATGCACTGTTTGGGTACTAGGGCTACCTTTCTGGCTGCCAGAGGGCACTGGGAAAGATGGATCTCGGAGACTGGTTTGCAGCAGGTCGGGATGCCACAGGGTGGGGCCCAGGAGCATGCACCTGATTACCATATGTCTCATTGGGGTCACACGTGGCAGGGTCCCCCGCTCCAGAGAGCCTGTCCCACAGCCCTCTCTGTAGGTGCATCCTTGTATATCCCTCTCCTTTGGCTGTGCTGCCCAACTCAGTCCGGCCAGCTGGGCATTCTGAGAGGACCCAATGCAAGTTATTCATTACCTTCTTTGATAAACTCACCTAAAGATGGAAAGAGTTTAGCTCTAACCCAGACTTCAAACTAGTTTTCTAGCAACAAGACACATCCAGGCACATTTCATATCCATCAAATCTGGTGGCCTTCAGGAAGGTGACCATCCAGCAGCCTGGACCCTTCCCTCTTCCCCCTCCTTACTTTTTAAGGCTGGACAATAATCCATTGTGTGAATGAACCACTTTTGTTTATCCATTCATCAGTTGATGGACATTTGGATTGTTGCCATCTTTGGCTTACAGGTATCCCCACCACCACCTCCCTTTTCAAAAGGTCATTATTATTCGACTTTGATTTTATAAACTGGTACCAACTTGGCACATGTTTTTTACTAAATGAAAAAAAAAATTGTAGAGGATTTTTACTTTGCCACAGGTGGAAATAGCAGAGTGGATTTTGTGGCAGCTGTGTTAGAGGTGGTGTGACCCCGCCGAGCACCTTCCCCGGGATGTACCCTGCAGGCTGTGTGTTTGTCATGTCTTTCCTGCTTTGAGTAGATGTTAGTGTTAGCTTAGACTTTATGTATTATGCAGTTGATTAGTAGGTTACTTTTCGGGGGCCTGAGAATGCTCAAAACTTTTTTCCATGTAAAAGAAGCAATTGCTTCTTTACTTTATGACATTTTGGCTGATAAAAGGTGTCATAAGAATGCTCTACTTTCAGACAGTCAGGGAAATTTGTATTAATGAGGCTGCCTTCAGATACGAGTTTTGTGAAGATGTATGTTTTCATTCTTGTTGGGTATATACCTAGGAGCAGAATTACCAGGCCATGTGATAACTCCATGCTGAGCATTTTAGGGAACTGCTAAAGTAATTACTAACAGTCTAAGAACATGTCAGTTTCTTAACAACATCTGGCATTACCTATATTTTTGGTTATAGCTCTCCTGGTAGGTATGAAGGAGTAGCTCATTGTGGTTTTTTTGTGTTTTCTTTTAAAGATTATGCATACAAGAGCTGGGGTACAGGCCAGAGATGCGGGGAGTGAGAGAATTCACCAGAGACAGAGTGGGGAACAGAACAGGCAGATTGACTGAAATACACTGCTGAGGGGAGCAGCGGGCAAGACAGGAGAGGTCTGCCTCGCCATGTGAGTTTCTCTCTGGCCTGCCTGGGATTGAACTCGTGCTGCAGAGGCTGCAGATTGCTTTATAGTACAGTGCTTAACCCCTTGTGCCACCAGGGAGGCACTTATCATGGTTTTGAATTACATTTTCCTGATGATTAATGAGGTGCACTACTTTCCATGTATTCTTTCTTTGGAAAAAAGTCTGTTTATATTCTTTGTTCGTTTTCAAATTGAGTTATCCACTTTTTTATTGCCAAATTGTGAACTTCTTTATATACTTTGATACAAGTCTCATCTGAAATGTGATTTGCAAATCTTGTTTCCCATTCTATGGATTGTCTTTCATTTCCTTGATGGCATTCCTTGATGCAGAGGAGGTTTTTAATTTTGATGAAGTCCAGTTTATCTGCTTTTTTCTTTTGTTGTTTGTGCTTTTGGTGTCGTATCTAAGCCACATTATCAAATCTAAAGTCACAAAGATTTGTTTCTATATTTTCTTCTGAGTTTGTAGTTTTAGTTTAATTTCTTCTTTTTAAATCTGTGATCCATTTTGAGCTAATTTTTATGTATGGCTAAGGGCTTAACTTGATTCTTTCGCATGTGGATGTCCAGTTGTATTTGTTGAAGAAACGCTTCTTTCCCCATTGAGTGCTCTTGGTACCCTTGTTGAAAATCAATTGACCATGAATGTATGGGTTTATTTCTAGGCTCTCAATATTGTTCCATATTCTATATTTTTGTTACAATCTTTGGACTCATTACTTTGTTACCATGGGAAGATGGTAGGAAAGTATATTTGATAATCAGAGGGGTGAAGGAATCAAGGTAATTTGCCTGGATCTGTGATTAAAAAATATATAAAATTTTTATCCAATTTGGGGGTTAGAAGGGATCTTAGAAATCACGGTAGTTTAAATCCTTTGTTTTGCTGATGGGGGAAAAAGATTAAATTTCAATTTCCGTGAGTAACAAATCTGCCCTAAGGTTCACAGCTCATCAGAGAGAGAGCTGGGATTAGAATCCAAATCTCTTGATTTTCTGGGGCAATGCTGTTTTTCTTATTACCAGGCCCTAAATCTCAGGTCTCTCTACCCATGCCCTAAGCCTGCCTGAACGCCCTTTACCAGACTAGTGTGGTTCTGCATCCTGCTTCACTGCTCAGTCCAAGGAAGTGCTTGGAGCTGGTTGTGTGTCTGCTCCTTCCTTTTATATCTTGAGAGACAGGAAGTTAGTGAAGAGAAGGCACTTGGAAAATCTGAAATTGCTGTATAAATGCAACTAAATGATAAGATTGTCAGCTTGATGCTTTTCTCCTAGAAAGGTTCAGGATGTCAGAGGCGGTATTAATGGAAGGAAACAATTTGCTCTCAGACATGTTTTTAAACTGGTGGTTGTCACTTTGCAAGGGGGCAGAGCGCCAGGATCTGGAATCCCGGTGTGACTGGAGCTTTGGAATGAGGTGGACATGGCTGGATCTCAGGTGGGCCAGGCTGGCTGAGGGAGGCCTGGAGGCATGCTATCTTGCCCCACCCCTTGAGGACACCCCAAATTCATAGATGAGTGCTTGTGCCAAACAGGGCACACTCAGAACTGGGGACCTGGCCCTGAAGTGGCAGTATCCAGGTGGTGGGCTCTTGAGACTTGTCTACACTCAACCTTTTGTCCCCTGAGCATCCCTGTGAGTCTCTGTATTTCAGTGATGGTGGTTTTATCACATGTCATACCGACCAAGGGAGACCTGTTTGAAACCAGATAGGGGAGAGAGTTCTAAACTGTGACCCCTAGATGGGAGCCTCTGTTTGCCTCTGCCTCTCCAGGGATGATGCATGCTGAGCCCTCAATCAGTGCACATTCAGTTGTTGGAGTTAGGTGTTATGTGAATAAAAGCTGCTCTCTGGAGATAACTGGGTCCCTTGCAGAGGGGCGGGGTACGCCTCTCCTGCTGCCATGGCTCCACTATGCTTCTCTACCTTCTTGTTTTTTTCCTCTCTGTAATTCCCTCCTTTTAAGCTCCAGTTGCATCACTCTCTGTACCACCCATGTATTCTACTGTTTATCTTTTTAACCTGGATGGCCTGTCTTTTCAGTTAAATCACACCTCTCCTTGGTGGCAGAAGGAGTGTGCTGTACTTATTTGGGTCACCTGTACAGAGTACATGCCACTCAGTGAGTTTTTTCCGATGGGGAAGTTGGTCCTCCCGATATTAATAACCTTCTGCTGAATTTGAGGCTAGAGGTATATGCCCTTCACAATGATGGCATTCTACTGACCAACTGCCATGGGTATTGTTCAATATATGGTGGAGGGGGGTATTATATTTTGGAAGGACTCAGAGGTTGCTTTTGTGAGGTGAATTAAAGAAAGAAACCATAATCACAGTCTTTCAGTGCCTATAACCCCAGGTATGGCCACCTCTGCTTTGTGTTTCCATTGGGACCAGCACCAGCTGAAGCTGTGACTGTTGAGAACAGAGTGCTGTGTCTCTTAAGTCTCCTCACCCCCTGCAACTACATCAAAAGGCCTATGGAAATAAGCCAGCTCCCTTCATGGGGTGCATACCAGCCCTGTGAGTCTCATGTGTGATGTCTTCCTTATCTAGGGCTCTGGCTGACATCTTAAGACAACAGGGACCAATCCCCATAGCACACTGTGAAAGAGAAGCTATCTCGGCCATCGATACCTCTCCCAAAGAGAACACGCCGGTCAGATCATCGTCCAAAAACCACTACACCCCTGTGCGTACGGCCAAACAGACTCCAGGTGAGTGAGCGCTGATTACCTTGAATCTTTGCTGAGGCTGCTGAGAGTTTTTGGTGATGTTCCCACGCTGGCGGGACAAGTATACTGTGAGAGATTCTCTGATGGACAGATGTGTAAGTGCCTAGGGACTGTGCACTTTGGGGAGGGATTGACTTGGGAGAGAATGCCACCAGTGAGTGTCCAGGCTGGACAAGTGCTGATCATTTAATTGGAACTACTTCTCTTACCTGGAAAGGAGCTTATGGCAGCTGTGGGGGTTGTGATCACCCACTTGTCCTTGTGATGAAAGGTTTAGGCTGCATAGAATACTAGATATGTGACAAGAAATTGCTGCACCCAGATGTAGAGACTTCTCATCCATTTTTGGCTCTTCCCCAAGGGTAGGAGTTATATCTTTATTATAGGGTCACCTTTTCCTGTGCCCAGTAGCTTTCCTGGGTATATGGTGAGTTGCTCTGTAATAGAAATATATTTTCTCTTTTCTTGGTGATATTAGATATAGTAGCATATCTAAGATCTTAATAAGACAACGGTAATACTAGTAATATGTCAAGTTTGATTTTTTTTTCAAATGTTTTGCTGAGCATTTTTCATGTATTTTCTTATTCTTCTTAAGAGCAATCTTCAAAGTACCTATATTCTCCCCATTTCCTATGAGGAACAGAAAGGTTCAATAATTTTCTCAAGGACTCGTGGTTATAGTCATACTCAAACCAAGATATATAGGTAACAACAGTCAGGACTAGAAAACTCTAATACCCTAACCCTGTTAGGGATGTTAATCCTAATCAATTGAGTGGCAAGTTTCCTGATATGTGCAGCTAGGGAAGTCATTTCTCACTATGAGCATTACCAGAGAGCCTAGTACTGACCCCAGCCCACTCTCATACTTGAATCTGAATGTTTCACTCCCATCACGTGATAGTTTTTCAGAGAATGGGTCTGAACTAAACCTGCAATAGGGATATGCAGCCACTAGGTATCAGTGTGTGTCTTCCAAACTCAAAATTAGCATAAACATGCTTGTGGCAGCTGATGAGAGCAAATTGATTTCCCATTCAGTTTTGAATTTTCTTAAATCTATTAAATCTATGAAATCAAGAACCACATATTTGCTTTTAAGGTCATAGAATTAAATCTCTTGAGAATCTGAAAAGAGCTAAGGAATTTCTCCTTTGAAAATATACATATAAATTCATCTAATGTTTTGCATAAGATTTAAGGGAATTCATAGAGTCTTCCAAAGTTAGAAATATCTTATTTAAAAGTAAAGATGAGAGATCCATTTTTCCTAAAGGTCTAAATGCATTTTTAACTTAAATATTGGAGATGCTTAAAATATAAGCTGTGGAAGGAATCTTGTAAAACAACTGGACCAGTAGTTACCTACCTAGCTGCACAGTAGAATCACCTGGCGAATTCTTAAAAATGCTAATTCCTGAGTCCCAGAAATTAATCAGAACTTCTAGGGTTGCTGCAGGCATCAGTATTTAAAAAAAAAAAAAAGCTCCCCTAGGGAGATGTCTTCACCCTGCAGACAGAATGGTTGAGATGGATTATTTTATGACTGAGGACACTGAAGGATTTTGCCAATGGTTCCCAAACTTGTTTGCATGTTGAAATCACCTGAGGACCTTTGAAAATTAAGGGTGCCTGGTCCCAGGTTGTAACTTAATTGATGTGTGGGTGTGGCCTAAGTATGAGGTGTGGGAGGTGGGTGGTGAAAGCTTTAGGTGGCTCTAATATGGAGCCAAGTTTGAGAGTCACTGAGCTATGGTAATTGCATAAAGGGGCCATTCCACTTAATCCTTGTCGGTGATCACTATTTAATCTAGAACT
Source organism: Talpa europaea (assembly GCF_964194135.1). NCBI lineage: Eukaryota > Metazoa > Chordata > Mammalia > Eulipotyphla > Talpidae > Talpa > Talpa europaea. The sequence goes on from NC_140074.1 coordinate 94,832,337, forward strand.
TCAGGTCACTCTGATATCTAAAGCATCCCTGGGAGTTTATTTTCACCCCTTTCTGCTCCATTGTTTCTGTCTCATTCACACCCAGTAAGTTCCCAGCCCTGAGTCCAGACTGATGAAGTGAACAGTCTTGATTTCCCCTTAAATGGGCAGGACAGTTTGTCATTTCTTCTGATTTCTATATACATCATCTCCTCCAGTGATCTGAGGAAGAAAGCTTTTAGCTGTATGATTCACTCCTGTTTTAAGAAGTTCCACCCCATATTTCTCAAATTGGAACTATTCACATGGCTTTTAGAGGTGGGAATTGTTTCCCTGGCCCAGAAAGTATTTTTCAGTAGTGACACTTAACTATAAAAGCAATTTCATAACAACCTGCAACATCGTAGCTTATAATGGACACAACTACTTTTCCAAATACTTGAGGTATTTTGCCATAAATATTGCAATTTTAGGAGAAGTTTAAACATAACTTTTTATAAGTTTTCTAAGTGGAGATGTACTGGGATTTTGGTGATTTGTCAAATCAACTGACCATTTATTGTAGGTGTATGGGAAGTCTTTTAGGGACACCTTAAGGAAGATATCTGGAAACACCAGGAGGCATCAGAGCATACGAGTAATTTTGCTATCAGAATGTTGTCTATGGAGAAGTACCATCTGCATCACCAAGGACTATGTAAGAAATGCAGAATTCCAGGCTCTCTCTTACCTGCTTAACGAGAGCCTGAATTTTCATAAAATCCCTTAGCAAAGTTTGAGAAGCACTAGAAAGACATGGTCTCTGAAATATATCCCCACTGGTTTGTCTTCGGCTCTATCACTACATATGTGACTTCAGCGAGTTTTTTTTTTTTTTTTTTTTTGCCTTTCTGAGTTTCTTTATCATCTGCCACTCATTAAGTTAATAGTATCTGTGTTTCAGGGTTTAATGAGTTAAACCAAAAGAGCATTTAAAACAGGTCCACTAAAATATGTAGTGAACACTCAGCTTTAGCCATGCCTGAGGTATGAAAGGAAGTCTGCCCACACTTATGGAAAATAAATCAAATAATTGAGAGAAGCAAAGGCACAGGGGCCCCTAACTAGGCAGGGTCTGGGGATTATATCTGCAATGGAAGCCCTGGGATCCGGGCATCCTGTGCTTGGCCCCTGCCTGTGGCACATCCTCTGAGGATGAAAGTGGTTTCTGGGGCTTTGTGGGGCTCTGTCAGGGTTTTGGACATCAAAAGCACATGCTTAGGAAGTAGGGTGAGGGTATGGCCTTAATATTAATAAAAACAAGATTCTGTGAGAAGCACAAGCACTAATTGCTGTGTACCTACTATGTGCTGGGTACTCTGCTAGACACTCCATAATAGATAGTGGATTTGGTAACATTTTTTAGGTATAGGAACACCTAATCCTACAAGAGCAGAAAATTCCCCTTACTGTTCTATAAGAACCTTTTGTCCTACCTCCTCTAGAAGCCCCTCCCTTTCCAACTGTAAAGGGAACATCTTGATGGACAGGAAATGAGTGAAGCCCACTTCCATCCCCCACCCCTCAAATCTGGCTGCCTCTGACTGTCACTACCCACTACTCAGAGTGTGGTCCAGGGATGAGCAGGGACTACCTACTGTGGGGGCTTCTTAGAAATGCAGACTCTTGGGTTCTTCCCCAGACACCCTGAATCAGAATCAACATCTTAAAAAGACCCCCAGTCAATGTGTATGCACATTGAATTTGAAGACCTCTAAAACACCTGGCTCCTCAGGCCTGGCTGCATCTTGGAATTGTGTAAGCAATTCTGACAATATTCATGTCTGGTCCCCACCCCTAAAATGATTTAATTGGTCTGGGGTGGAACTTGGGCATTGGTATTTCCCCAAAATTTTCTCATGGTTTCACTGTTCTTCAAATATTGAGACCCAGAGTTGAGAAGGAGACTGACAAATCAGGGAGGTAGCCTGGATGGTAGAGCTTGACTTCACGAGAAGGAGCCAGATGAGTTGTCCAGGTTAGTGAATTGCAAGGATAAATCCACTCCACATCAGATGACATAGAAGGGAGTGGAGGACTCAGGCTTGTTGAGGGAGGTGGGGCTCAGTCTGCAGCTATGAATGGAGACATCTGGGTAAAAGCAGGCATAAGTGGTAATATCAGAATTGATTAGAGGGTGCAGTGGAACCAGGCATCAGAAAATGCACCGCATCTGGAGTTGCAGGCCCCAAGATCTCAGTCTTGCTGTAGGTTTGCTTGGTCTTTACAGATGAGGTGGGAGACCTAGCATTTTTACCTGGTCAGACTCAATCCTAAAAAGACTATCTTGAGTCTGCTGTGTGAGAATGGGGTACCTACCCTTGCAGTTGTCATGTCATCATGTGCTGGGGTTCTGTAGTTTTGTTAAACAATTCCTATTATCCTGTGGCATCAGCTGGAGGAAATAAATATTTATGCCCCAGCTACAGGCCACTGCGAGTTGTATAAGTGAGCAATCACTTATCCTGCCTCTCAACAATACCGTGAGCTTTAATGGTGGACTAACTAAGCCAAGAGACGTGATTCTTAAAGATTCTTAGTCATGGAGACCAAGAGTGAAGGCTGGATTGCCAACAGAGGAGCCCCTTGTAGGCTTGCTGTAGGCTTGCTTGGTCTTTACTGATGACGTGGGAGACCTATCATTTTTGCCTGATCACACTCCATCTGACAGGGGTTCCCCCAACCTCACCTCCTAGTACTTTCTACTTATTTATTGGAATCTGGATACATGAGCCTTCACTATCTTCATGCCATGCACGCTCTTGCCTTGGCATATTTCCTGCTATCCTCTCCCTGTTTTGTGGCCAGAACCTTCAATCACAGATATGTGTGCTCTGAAATTCAGTGATCAGATGGCACCCCCCTTTGCTAACCTCCTCATCTGCTACTGTTCCCTGCTGTATATTCTTCAGAGCACGTACATTATCTAACATCATGTTTGTTGGTTCATTGGTTGTGTGTTTCTGTTCCTATCATGTAACTCCCACCACTTCTCTACTACCTATATTCTTTTCACCATTTCCTTGATTGTCTTTTTATTCACCGTGGCATCCTAGAAATAAGAACATTGCCTGCAAAATCATAGTTGCTCATTGCCTGTTTGTGCAGGGGACAAAATAACGAGGACACCGTCCTTTGTTTGGGTGGACTTAGGAGCCAGCATGTTGGTATTGGTTACATAGCTGTATGCAGAAGAGTTCCCATCAGGCTATGTCCTCTTTCCAAAGACCTCTCTGTAAAATTGAGGGCAGTGGCCACCTGGAAATCCCAGAGACTGGTCATCTACTGGTGACCTGAACTGGGAGGCCCTGGTTTTCAGTGCCTGAGCTCCTCACCGCACCATGGCCTCTACTGTCTGGCATTGATCCAGAGCTCCACGGCTCAGTGTAGCCAGGGGCTGGGAGATTTTATTCCTTGACTGGGCTCTACCAAAGGGGCCCTTCCCAGTAGGCTCTTTCTAAAAAGAGTCATTTGCACAGATCTTAGAAGCCCAGGGAGCTCGGAGTCCCTGTCTCCAAGTTTAGGGCTGCAGGTGAAGACAGATAACCTGGGCCATGTACATGAGCTCTGGGGAAATCCTGGTCAATTTCAGCCCCTAATGGGAAGTGGGACTTTTCTCAAATCATCTCCAGAGGAATAGGGCTGTTCTTGTTCCAGAAGACCGAGATGATAGCTTCAGTATTCTCTGGCACTCTGAGGGGATGGTGAGGTCATGTAACCCAACTGAGACTCAACCTGTGAGGAAACTGAGGTATTCGGAGGTTACCAAGGTGAGAGGTAGCAGGATAAGCCCTCAACAGAATCCTCAGGTAGAGACAGGATCCGACACTGTTCAGTACAAGCTAGAGAGACCTGGATGTGAGGCCTGGCTCCCCACTTGTCAGCTCTAGGACTGGGCTGCTTCATTGAACCCCTGCTAGCTTCAGTTCCATGTCTGAAAAGTGGGACCCTTTAACTGTAATGAGCCCTCCTCTAAGGCACATTGAAATCTTTGAATAAAGTAATCCATGCATTTTTAGTGCTTGGCCTTGGCTGGGCACAGAATTCATGCTCTGTGCTCATGTTCACTGTCACCATCATCATTACTATTCTCTCTGTTATCAGCTGCATCGTCTCTGTCTTCTCTACCTTTACCTGCTTTCCTTTCATCCTGGCAACCCCCACCACTACCCTACCTACATTCTTTTCATGTTTCCCTAATTATATTGATTTCTCATCCTGGGGGTCTTCAGCTATGACTGGGTCTCAGTTCATTTGTTAAAAAATGCACTAACTTGGCCCACAGTGCTCCTGTCTTTTCTTTGCTGGTACTGCCTTGTTGGCCATTCCTGTCATTCCAGGTTTTCTCTTGGGAATAATTTCTTTCCAAACCAGTAGTGTTGTTTGGATACCATACTGCCATTGGCCTTTCCCAAGTGGAGTCTTAATTGCTCTTTGCCTAAATGTTGAATAAGCTTCATTCTTAGTCATCAGTGCCCCCAGGTCTCTGCCTGGGAATGATAGAGGTGGACCAAAGACTGACTAGAACTGCCCCATGAGCCTGCCATTCTTTGATAGTTGCCACCTTGTAGAGCCTGAAAAACCCAAAATTCACTGAGTCAAGGTATCACTAATCCCTGATAGCAGTTGTAACTTTAAGTTCACCTTAAAGATTCTGCCATTACATGCGACCCAAGGTTTAAACATGGAACCATTTGCTCCATAAAACATCCAAAACTGATGTTTGCGTCATACAGTAATATGGCTAAGATACATTCCATATTAACCCTGTCCTCCCAAATAGTTCGGACTGAATTTATCATGTTCCCAGCACAGTGTTGAGGCCTGGGGTCTGTGAATGGAGCCCCGTCAACCCCTGACTTCTGAAGAAGTGTTAATAAGTTGGTACCTGACTGATGAGGAGCGGGCCATGGGGACTGCTGGAGGAAGAAGATTCCAGGCAGATGGAGCAGTACAAAGACCCTGAGGCAGGAACAAACCAGGGACATTTCAGGGCCAGGAAGCAGGTGCGGGTGTGCAGCGCGGTGCCTGCAGGAGCAGGTGGTACATGACAAGAACAGAGAGGTAGACACGGCCCAGTCATACAGGGCCTTGGAGTGTATATTTTATTTAATTGTGATTCCCCTGGTTGCTAAGTAGTGGAAACAGACTCTCTTAAAATCCAGTTGGCATTTCTAGTACAAAATGGGTTGATGAAAGAACTTTCTCTGACTTCCTCCTCCTCAGGAAGACACCCCCAACAAGGGGGCAAGGTGATGTAGTGATAGCCTGTGGCTTTCAGTATCAGACAGGCCAAGGTCTAGATCTCACCTATATTTGGCCAATAATAGGCCTTAGTCTAGAGCTCTTAAACGGGGGCTGGCCAACTTTTTCGGAAACGAGCCAGACTGTAAGTGCTTTGGAGTCTGTGACCATAAGTTCTCTGCCACTATTGAGCTCTGCCATTGGAGTACACACTCAGCAGGGTACCCCATAAATGAATGGGCATGGCCACAAGTCCCATTAAACCTTATTTACATCGATAGGTGGTGAGCGGGATTTGGCCTGGGGGCTCTAGTTTGTCAGCCCCTGCTAGTAACTTGTCTCTGAAAGCCACGTGCTTTCCACATGACTTTCTGCTTCTGTGTGATGAGGGACACAGCCCTCACCAGGACCCTATGGGAAGCCCATTGCCAACACAGCCATGATGAGCCCTGGAGGTGCTCCATAAATGCCAGCCCCCATTCTCTCTCCGCCCTTTCTTGCCACTTTGCCCAGGATATAGCTTGATCCTGATTTGACAGTCAGTGGAACGGGCTCCAGTGAAGGTGGATGAATGAATCACATCCCAGAGCCCTCCTCAGCCCTGGCTTGTCTCGGGGCTTCATCTCTCATTTGGGTGATGGTGTAGAAAGTCAGTATATTAAAGTGACAAGTGACACATCACTAGGAGGGGTGGCCGGCACCCCCTGGATGATGATAAACTCAGGAGTCACTGCATCTCCATGGATACAGTGGCCCCTTCTGCTGTTCAGGGCTCCTTGCACTTGTATCTCAGAGTCCCCCCCTTTTTTTCCAGTGCACAGAGACCCTGCTTCTATGATTTCCTCCTCCTCCTTCTACCTTCTCTGTGACTCTGCCCCTTAGCATGTAAAGTGCTCCTCTCCCACTTTAACATTCAAGAGTGAGTCCTCCCTCCATTTCACAGACTTCTGCCTCTTCTCTCCCTGATTGCTGAACTTTGCAAAACAGTTGTCTGCAGTCGCTGCCTCTACTTCCTCTCCTCCCACTGGCTCCTCCACTTGAGGGGAGGCGCAGTGGCTTCCCTCCCCTTCACTCTACTGCTTGAACTTCTCAGAGCTTTAGAGCCTGAAGAACAGGTCGACCTTGGCTCTCTGGTCAGAATGGAATTCCCATCCCTCCTCCTCTGAAGCCAAAACTCTGGCCACCTGAGCCCTTTCAATTTCTAGAGTCACACTCTCTCTGACTTTTCAGCCTTTCTACTTGTGCTCTGTGCTTTGCTCTGTCTGGTATATTCTCTTTTTCCCATGCTCCCTTAGCCTCACGTGTTCCCCCTCACCTCCCAGGTCTCTGCTTAGCCTACACTTCCCCTGGGATGCATCCCCTTGCTCCCTGGCTGGGTGAGCCCCTCCTTTGGGCACCACTGGAACGCTGGCCCCCATGATGGCAGACAGTCAGTGAGCAAGTGGGGGAAAAGTGTTGATTGCATCTCAGAAACCAGCTCTGCCTCTTCCTATCAGTGGAACTTTGACAATTTACTTAACCTCTGTGTCTCGGTTTCCCAGCCTATAGACTGGAATAACATGGTCCAAATGTGTTGTAGTGAGGATTCAGTGAATTAATGACCTTCGTGTTATGTGGTCTCCTGAAGGAACGCCCTGGGTCAGCCCAGCTCTCCCCTGTATCCCTAGTGCCTGGCTTACATGAAGTGAATGGATCATTAAAAATACTGTTTGGGTCAGAAGACTCCATAAGTTTCATGTGGGGGACAGCATGTCCTGTGAGAGAGTTGTGAGGTGGGGTTGACAGTTCTTAAGTGGTAGCTCTGGAAAGACTTGTTACTCAATTGCATGTAAGAACCTCAGATCCAGAGCTAGGGAGGTGACATGCCTGCTCTTCTGGGGCCTGGTGTGCTGACACCTGCAAGACTGTGTCCTGTTGGGGGGCCCCCTCTCCTGTGCATGCCAGGGGAGAGACACACTTCTGGGAAGCCCGAGAACCCCACTCTTTAAGTGATCTTAACAACTGAAGGTGCTTTTTAAAGTGTGTTCCTTGCATTGACTTATTTAAATCTTCAGGTGTCCCTATGAGACAGCCCTATCACCTCACCCACTCTGTAGGTGAGGAAACCGAGGTGCAGGGGACTTCCCAATGCTGCCAACATCTAACAACCAGGAGGGGACTGGTATGGGCTCTGAATGCAGGGAGTCTGACCTGGAGTGCATGTCCTGAGGTCACACTGACCAGAGGCACAGGCAGGCCACTGGAAGCCCCTCCAGCTACACAGTCTGTCCTGTGGCTGTGACCTGCCCCCTCCTCATGGCCTTGGGACATGCACCTGGGGCTATGGGGAGGAGACCGTTGTTCCCCAGCCTCGGGGCACATGTGTTCATGCTGTGAGCCTCTTAGCTCCAGGCCAACCAGTTTGTCACTCACCCTGGAATGTGTTTAAACAGGCTAAGGGGAGCCACTGGCAATTTTAGCTTGAAGGGGAGGGCCCGTCCAGCACTGCTAAGGTTTCCTCTTTCTGAGAATATAGCAGGAGGAGTCACTACCATTCATGGAGTGCTGACTGCTTGGAGCCCTCAGTGCTGGAGGTTGTGCAGCCTTGCTGGTCCTCCCATGAGTCCTCACTGTGGTGGCACACAGGGGCCCAGCATGGACAGTGCAGCAGCCTGTCCATGGCTACACAGCTGCTCTGTGGTCAGGGGCAGGTGTGACCTGGCTGACAGGTCTGGGGCATGCTTTCTTTTTTTTTTTTTAAGATTTATTTTTATTTATGCATATAAGAGCTGGGCTATAGGCCAGCAGTTGTAGGGATAGAGGTGAGAGGATTCATCAGAGACAGAGTGGGGAACAGAACAGGCAGATTGAGTGAAATACACTGCTGAGGGAGCAGCGGGTGAGACAAGAGAGGTCTTCTGTGCCATATGGGTCAGCTCCTTGGCTAGGGATCGAACTCGTGCTGCAGTGGCTGCGGATAGCTTCATAGTGCTGAGGCTTAACCCCTTGAGCCACCAGGGAGGCCCTGAAGCACGCTTGCTTTAGTGACTTTGCCACTTTGTCTTTCTCTCAGGATCCTGTGACTCCGAGGCCTGCCCAGCAAACACAATGGCCAAATCACTGCTCCACTCTCAGTGTCAGCCTTGTTGCGTGAGGAGTTCTTTCACATTTCAAAATTTAATGTCATTCAGAAAATGATTCCCAAACCTGTATGTTCTGATTCTGGGGGGGCAAATGAATTCTCCCAACACAGGATTGCCTTAAGGAGGGGTATGCTGGAAGTAGCGCTTTCCAGAAGCCAGAGGAGCTGCCCTTGCCCTGTGCCACTTGTGGCCTCCCACCCCCAGGGCTGCATCCTGCCTGTGAGCCATGCTGGCTTGACCAGCCTGGGCAAAGTGGGACCCCCTGCCCCTCCCACCCGAGCAGCAGCCTGAGTGGGGGGCAGCTGGAGCCTGCTGTCGCCATATGGCTGGGAAGAAGGGAGAGAGGCACTGAGCTGCCCACTAAGACCCGCTGCACCCAGGAAGCAGGAAGATTTAGAATATGTTTCGGCTGTTAGCAAAATGAGGTGCAGGGGAGAGGGAAAGCCTGAATGCTGTGGACAGGGTTAGAATTCACAATTACCTCGGTGAGTTGGCAAAACAGAGGGCCCAACAGAGCACGGTGCAGTGAGGACAAGAGGAGAGGGCATTGGGCAAGGAAAACAAATTGCTGCAGGACTCAAGGCAGGGAGGGTGGCCGCATGGTTCTGAAGAGTAAGAATTCACACACCAAGAGAGAACCCAGTCTCTATCCATGTGGATGTGAAGGGTCTTTTCTCCCAGGGAACGCAGCATTCATTGCTGAGCATTCATTGTAAAGGCCATTTGGGAACCAGAGATGGAGGAGGAGTCTACGTGGAGCTGTCCCTGGTCCACAGATTGATACGAAACCCCCAGTAAGTGCTAAGCCCTCTGCTAGGCCCTAGGGGAATGAGACTTTAAGACACAGTTCCACCGGAATGCTCACACAGGAGCAGAAGACAAGACTCCACAAGAAAGAAAACATTATTCACTTTGTGCCCCACTGGAATTACAGGCCACGTGCCCAAGGTTCAGACTGAGGCTGGGGTGGTCAGGGTGGGCATTGAATGCCCTGCAGGGCAGGTAGGTGAAATGGGTAAGGAGGATGGTGGAAGGCACTCCTAACTGGTCAGCTGGAGTCAGCAGGAGCCTAAAGGGCAGGGGTGATGAAGGGCTTACAAAGGGTTTTGTTGTTTTGTTTTTTTTTTTTCGCTTGAAAATATTGGGTAGAGTTGTTCTGTAAACAGAACTGGGGGAAAGGCCAGGATGGAATTGGATTTCTAAGTCAGGTTGGAGAAGACTTCTCTGAGCAGGGGCTTTATTTTTCCTTCTTTAAACATAAGGGCTGTGTCCCAGAGTTGCAAAGGAGTTCCAATTGAGATGCCATATGGCTCAGTTGGGCTAATGATGGGGATGGGCAAGGTTGGACCATGCAGGGGGCGTTGGGATGTAGAGGTTTGTATGGGCAAAGGTGAGAGGTGCCCAGAAGAGGAGGTGTGAGGACCACAACCCTTTAGCAGCGCCTTGGAGGGAGGAAAAGGGGAGATTGGCATGGAGCTTAAGATACTCTGATCTCTTCATTCGTACAAAATTGATTTTGATCTTTTCTTGGCTATCCGGCACTGGGGTTATGGGAGTAAACAAAACAAATCCTTAGTCTTGTGGTGCTTACATTCTGTTAGCAGAGAGAGAAAATAAACCCATAAGCTTATGATATAAAGTCAGGTGATTAGAAATGCTGCTGAGAGGGATAAAGCAGGGCACAGAAGTAGAAAGTGAAGGGAAAGAAGCCTGATATGGAGCCCGGAATGACTGAGAGGAGTCACATGTGGGTGTCTGGAGAGAGTGTTCAGAGCAGAGGTGAAGTTGTGGCCGGTGTATTTGGGAACAAAGAGACCAAAGTGGAGAGAACCAGAGTGGAGAAGTGGTGGTGGATGAAGGAAGAATGTGGGGCCTTGTGGGTTATGTTAGGTCTTGGCTTTCATTTTGAGTGTGACGAGAATCATTGTGGGTTTAACAGCAGTGGAGTAATGTGATCTGACATGTGTTTTAAATAAGCACTCTGGGGCCTCCCTGGTGGTGCAGGTGGTTGAGCGCAGCACTATGAAGCTGTCTGCAGCCTCTGCAGTGCCGGTTTGAGCCCCGCTGGCCTCAGAGATAGCCACACGGCATGGCAGACCTCTCCTGTCTCACCCGCTGCTCCCTTCAGCAGTGTATTTCAGTCAGTCTGCCTGTTCTGTTCCCTGTTCTGTCTCTTATGAATCCCTTCACCCTCCCGCACATCTGGCCTGTATCCCGGTTCTTGTATAAATAAATAAATCTTTAATAAATAAATAAACACTCTGACCTCCATCTTGAGAAAGATCTGGGAAGGACAAAGATGGGAGACAGGAGGTGGGGGAGGGGAAGTGAAAGGTGTTACCATCCAGGTAGGAGGAGGGAGATAAAGGCTGGGGCCAGGATGGTATTCATGGACAGTGCAAGAAAAACTCAGTTTTAGGGTTTATTTATTATTAACTTCTTAATTTGAACAACTTCAAACTGGTGAAAGATTTGTAAATGGTTAGATGATACCGTGAACACCTGTATGTCCTTTACCACTTGTAAACATTTGCCTCTATTTCTCGTCTTCATCTTACACTCACCATCACCACTGCCATCAAAATCATCATCATCATCAGCAGCAGCATCATCATATTCAATATAATTCTCATCATCATCAGAATTGGACCATGTGAGAATAAGTTGTAGATATCCTTCACTCTTTTTTTTTTAATGAAAAAGAACTTTAATACAGTTAATAAACAATACAGGAAAGGCAAAGAATATAGTTTCTAAATCAAGCACCCAAAGTTACCTGTCCCCTCTTAACTCCTCTATCATATATCTTATAAATTCAAGGATATTATCTTGAATTTACCCACGAAACAATAACTAGATTTATGAAATCCATCATTGTTACAATACTAGTGTCTAGTGAAGTGTTCAGGATATATTTGAAATTAGAAATGACAGCATTTGTTGATGGATTACATGGAGCATATGAGGGGAAGACAGGAGTCATGAATGATCTCAAACCCTTGGCTGGAAGGACCTAGAATGAATAGCAGAGTGCTCTTAGCCAAAAGAAAATTAAGAGAGATCTGAGTGTCAGCGGGTGAACTGAGCTGTGCTATCCAGTGGATGTTGCCACAGAGGTTATAAGAGAAATCATAAAATCTGCTCTGTTGTCTCCCTTCTCCTCCGCTCTCCACTTTGCTTACTATATCTACAATGCACAGATCTTGGCACTTAGTAGGCTTTCAATAACTATTTTTTTTTAATAAGGAAATGACAGAATAAATGTATTTATGTAATAAATTCAACAGGGTGCCGCAATTATTATTATGCATGCTTACAAATGGCAGAACACCTAAAATAATAGTTCCTCTCTCCTGTAACAAAAGTTAGTCCAAGGATAGTATGTCTCTATTGTATAAGGGACTTAATGCTTTCAATCTGGTTGCTCTGGCTTTCTAAATATGTGGCTTCCAAGTCATGTCCCAAGACGGCTGCGCAAGCTCATGCCATCATGGCTGCTTTCTAGGAATTGCAAGGAGGAAAGATCATGCTGCATTTCTTTGAGGAAACTTACTTGAGGTTGCCATACCACTTCCACTTCTGCCTTTCTTTTGAGTGCTTTGTGATCAGCTAAAATATGGGTGCTCTTTTACTCAAGAGGAATGACTGCTGGAGGACCATTAGTGATCACTGTCATGGCGTGGTCTAGAAGGGAGCTGTGGTTGTGATACTTTTACCAATAACCAACATAAAAAGTCATTTTTTTTTAAAGATTTATTTATACAAGCACTGGGTACAGTCAGAAGCATGGGAGGGTGAGATAATTCACCAGAGCCAGAGCGGGGAGCAGAGCAGGCAGAAGGACCGAAGTACACTGCTGAGGGGAGCAGCGGGCGGCAGGAGAGGTCTGCGCGCCATGTGAGACCCTCCTCTGGTGGCCGGGGGGCAGCCGGGGATCGAACCGGCGCCGCAGAGGCTGCGGGCATCTTTGCAACCAAGCGCTCAACCGCTGCGCCACTGGGAGGCCCTAAAAAGTCATTTTGTAGCCACAAGGTGTGACTACCATCTTTTGTTTCCCACTGTAAGAAGGATTAGTTGTGTAATTAAGTGACTGTAAGTCCAGAGGATGTGTAAGGCCAGTGGGATGTCCCAAGAGAAATGTCTGAAGTGTCTGAAGGCATGTGATTCCCTACTTTGGATTCTGATATGGAGGCTACAGAATGTTATCCCGTTAGTGAAAGCAACGGGAGAGTCCTGGACTCTGTTTCCAGCTGAACCCCTTGGAATCCAAGGCCATCTTTGGGTTACTATAGTTTTACTTCCAGGAATTCTGAGCAATCCTGTACCCCATATCCTAGCTACATGAAGAGAAGGCAATTAATTTTAGATTATTCAGAAGTTTTACAAGAGGCAACAAAGCCAAATTTTCCTAAATAAAACAATTGTAGAGGTTTTGCCAGAACTATCTAGAAAGTATGTCAATATGGACATTGCCTGAGCTCAACCATCTACCCCTGCAAGGCGGCAGGAACAGTCCCTTCTGGATAAGACCCCTGAGTGGGTGGGAAAACTGCCAGCAGCTGGTGAAAGCCCACACTTAGCCCTCCTGCTTCTTGGTTCTGATTGGTATTCAAGCTTCATATTTCCCTTTGTGTGTGTTTAGCTTAGGGATTTATCACTGAAGCTTAGATCTGTGATGAAATAGATAAGCTTGCACTTTAATAAATGTGGCATTTCTTTCCCGTAAGAATTAGATTAAAGGAAATGCGGCCCCTGGGCAGGGCAGGCAGGTGGAGCTGGACTGAGGGGCCAGTAAGGAGATAGTGCCAGCCCAATGGCTTTGGGTTGGGTAACACTGGGGTGCAGCTTCGAATCATTTTACAGGGAGGTGGTAGGATGTCCCATGGCAGAGAAACATCTGTGTGTTTTGCATGGAAAGAAACCAAACAGCAAAGTCTTATGCTTGCTATAGAATCACCCCTTGAGAGGGCAGCTTGCATCCCCTTTGGTTCACAGACCTCTGGTGCAACTGGAAGACTCCTTCTGGTGCAGCTACACTTCCTGCAATCCTTGGAAAGGATGTGAGTGTGAGTTCAGGGCCTGCAGGAGTCTCTCAGGTCATGATTTCAGCACAAGGACAGCCAAAGAAGCATCGCAGTAGTGATAAGAGTAGGTGAGCTCTGTGACCTTGAGCAACGATGTTGCTTCATCTCTCTGGACTTCTCTTTGCTCTTTCGTACATGACAACACTCGTATCTACCTGTAGGATCCTTGTGGAGATAAGAGACAGTAAATATCAAGCAACTAGCACATCCTGGCACTTGGTTGGTGAGTAGTAGATGGTGGCAGTGTTGCTATTGTGCAATTTGGATCAGTGCTCAACAGTAACCATGAACTTTCCCTTCCATGACTTTCAGGACAGGGAACACTAGTGTTCTTGTGTCCACGTGAATCCACGTTCCTAAGAGGCAATAGCTTCAAATAGGCACCTTTGAAGTGAGTAATAGTGTCATCCCTAGCTATGTTGTAGCTTGTGGGGCTCAAGGGCTTGCTCAGGCTTTGCTTGGGGCAGCTCTGTTTGTGGTTAGAGCCCTGATAATGGCAGGCTTCCTGTTCGGGTATTGTTTCCCACTCTGCTGTGGCTTTTCATTCACAGCTCTAAGATCACTGAGACCCAAACAGCAAAGAACAGAGAGAGAAGGACCTGTCATTTCAATTTTCATTAACAACTTGTGCTCTCAGGGCTGTTCTGGGTAAACCCCTGGTTCCTTAGATTTACCTGTGAAAGCAGCTCACAGTGACTTTATGTGTCATGAAGGTTTATTTGAGGTTGGCGGGTGTCTCCAACCTGGGGTCCACCTGAATTAGAGGGGTTGGGTGGGCATTCAGAGCTTTGTCTTCTCCAAGAAAGAGTGAGCTGTACTCCTATAGAAGCATTCTTAAACAGGAGCCTCTGAAGAAACAAGCTTTGGTAGCATTTTGGTTTATGTTGTCACTGTGTAAAGATTTGCTTAAGCACCTTACAGCTCCTTTTTTGGAAACTTCATCAGAGATATGTGATTGCTGTGATTGAAATGTACTCCAGGTAGATTGAGATTCATGAATTCATTTATTCAACCATTATCCATTGAGTACTGAGTCTATTATAGGCGTGTGGCACAGAGGATGGGTTTTCATACCCATGGAGGACTTAATCTGATGAGGTGTGCACACATGCAGACTTACATAGCAGTGCAAAAGTTAAAAATCTATACAAAGCTATGAGTAAAGAAATGCTATTATATCATCCTTGCAAATAAAATGTTGTGTTTAGGCTTGTGGGGAGAGAAGCCAAGTTAAACATATGAGCCAGCATGAATTAAGGGGTTTGGGTATTCAGATAAATAGGAGCACACTATGGAGCATGCTACAAGTTCATATGTACTCCTAGACTTTGCTTAGTGCCTGTGTGCACACTGCATCAAAGTTTGAAATGGTCCAAGCAGGCAGCCTGGTGGATATTGAATGTGACCTGGAAGGTTAGGTAAGACCTGACTGTTGAGAAAGCTGAGGAGACACTGGCTCCAAGGTGGGAGTAGGGTAGAGTGAGGAAAACCATCAAGGTAAAAAGAGTGGGTTTAATGGGACAGGAAGACCTGCCCAGATATACACATAGGGGTAAGAGAGTAGGAGAGCAGGTTAGAGAAGGCAGTTGGAAACAGGATGCTGAAGCCTTGAATGCCAGCATTTGTTCAAGGGGAATGCCTGAAGGGAACACCATAATACAACACTGTTTACATTCACACTTATATTCACATTCTCAAATAGTTGACTGTTTCACATTTTGACTGTTTATGGCCAGTTCATAAAAGTACAATTGATTTTTATAGTATGAACTTGTAGCCAGTAAACTTGTAATATCCCTATTAGTTTTATTAGCTTTCTCATGTATTCTCTAGGATTTTCTACATAGATAATCATGTCATTTGCCTATAGTTTCATTTCTTCTTTTCTTATTGCATGAATGCCTTTTATTTCCTTTTCTTGCCTTATTGCACAGCTAAGACTGCCTGTATAATATTGAATCGAAGTGATGTAAATTTTGTTCCTGATACTAAGGGGGAAATGTTCAGTCTTACTGTTGTGATGTGTGCTACACATTTTTCAGAGATGCCTTTATTAAGCAGAGAAAGTTTCCTTTTATCGCTAGTTTGTGGGGAGTTTTTTTTTTTTAATCAGACATGAGTATTAGATTGTGTCTACTTCTGTATCTTTTCTGCAGCTATTGAGGTGATCGTTGGTTGTTCCTTTTTGCTTGTTGATAATGGTTAATTGCATTGATTGGCCTTTAAATGTTGAATTGACCTTGCATTCCTAGGATAAACCTTGCTAGATCATGATTTCTTATTATCTATTATTAGATTTGATTTGCTAACATTTTGATAAAAGCTTTCTATGCTATGTTCATGAGGATATTGGCTTATAGTCCTTTTTTTGTCATTTTATTTGGATAGCAGAATAAATTTAACATCATAGAATGTGTTGGGAAATTGTCCCTCTTCTTCAGTTTTGGAAAATAATTTTTTGTAGAATTCACCAGTGAAGTCATTTGAGCCTGGAGTTTTACTTATTTGCTATAGGAAGATTTTAAACTAAAATTTCAGTTTCTATGATAGCTGTAGTGTTAACCAGATCATTTCTTTTTGAAACAACCAAGATTGAATAAAAAATACTTTAAAACTTTGCTCAAGTCTCTGTCTCAGAACATCCTCAAAATATAACTCACAAAAAGCCAGGGTGAGCAACCAGCTGTCTCAACATGGTGTTACACTTGAAGAAGCAACTAATACCCAAATATAATTTAAAAGCAATTCAAATCTTTACTTGGTCTTTTGGAAGGAAAAAAAAAAAAAGGATCCATAAAAAAAATTTGTGGTCTACAACAAATTTTAAAAAAATTAAAAGAATTAAAAAATTAAAATTAAAACAACTAACTTAAAACCCTTCCCCATCTTCTTCTCTCTCAGTGCCTTATATATCTACAGAAGTTGCTTTCGAAGTACTCTACTTTTTCATAAGCTCCCCCAAATTCAGCCTTCTGCAGGTCTCCCCTCTTACTATGTAAATTAGCTTTTATTGTCTTGCTCCTTGGAATTCTCTTGTTTTGATATTATTCATTTATACTCATTATCAGAGTAGAGTTCTAGAGCTGATTCTTAGGGATAGAAAAGTAGAAGGTGGGATAAAGGCCAGAAGGAAAATAATATAAATTGAGCTTATCTCCTTTATTTATTCTTACTGTGCATGACATTGCAATGGATAGACATAAGTGAATAAGCATTTCCCTAACTCCTCAACTCTGAGTGGCTCAAACAGCAGTTTCAAGAGATGCTTCCTTACTCCCATCCTGAGTCTGCAAACTGGAATTTAGATGGAGACATTTACTAGGATTTTCCAAAAATAAAATTGTACATTCAGTTTTCGAGTGGAAAGCTCAATGCTGGTTTGCATTCAGAAACAATCCTGCTGTTTGTACATGATTTGGTGCAGGATAATTAATTGTTTAACAGAGTATAAAGATCATAGAACTTAGAACAGTGGATCTTTGTTTTATCCCAAATGAATCTTCTGATTTGTTGTTTGACAATTAAAGATCTAACCACCTGCTTCTTGGGGATATCGAACTCTGAAGTGTCCCCACTTAGATATTAGCTGTTACTATCCCTTTATGAAATATATGTAATAAAATGCATTGCATTTCTATAGCACTCTGTGAAAGAAAATTATGTATATATACATATATACATATATATGCTTATAAACTATAAATATCACCTAATCACCTCTTCAATCTGTTAAAGAAGTAATTATTTTCACTTCATAAGTGATTCTATGTAGACATTCAGGAGGCTTAATTAATTTGTCCATCATCACATAGCCTGTAGGTATTAAAACCCAACTCGACCTCAGGTCTTCTGATTTAAAGACTGATTTCTTTCTGCTGCTCCATTCTGTCCCTGTTATAGCTCAGCCATTCATTTGTCTACTACAGAATTTAAATCAAGTAAGTCTGAAGCGTCATGCTGAATAAACCCACACATATGCTTATTTTTCCGTTCTTTTGAATCTGAATTAAAGAAAAAACATCATATTGAAATGGTATCAGCAGATACTGCACAAAGGGCATAGCCTTAGCTCCCTGTCTTGGGAACTCAGCAGATATTTGGTGACGGCAAAGATGCCATGTAATAGTACAGATATGAAACACACATGTTCTGCTGGATTTCAATAACATAAAACTCTCATAACTAATAAGGAAAATCCAATTTTGTTTTGTGGAGGAACTTATCTCATATTTCTATTGCTGTTAGGGAGGCAGATTGGAAAATATTCTGCAGAATTCTTCAGCTTGATTTATGTGGCTCATCCTTTAGGCTTGATAGGGCTTTTAGTGGGTTGCTGTTCTTCAGCTCCTTTTTAGTTCCCCTAACCTTCCCTCACTCGGAAATTCTTTTACTTCTGCACAGAAAAATCTCCATTAGAAAACTTTGACTTCCACATCGCCTCTCAAAACCACACACACACACACAGAGTAATTTTTACCTAGTAAAGAATGGAAGAAACAATTTATATCATTGGGAATTGTGTTCAAGTAATAGACAACTGATAAACTGGAACAAAGAAAAACTGATTTTCTTACTTACAAGTCAAAAGGTATGCTGTTTCTGGAGTTGGTTCAGCTGCTGTGCACTATCTTCAGAGAACCAATCTTCCCCCACCTCCTTCACCATATTTAGGTTTGCTTTCCATCCTTATGTTTATTGTCTTATGATGGAAGATGGCTGCCCCAGCTTCAGGCATTGCACTTACATCCCAGCAACATACACTTACATACAGGCAGCAGCAATATAGGAAGGGCAGTGCTAGCAACCTTTTATTAGCCAAACATTTTGTTGCCCTAAATGATGTGTTTCATCAGCAAAGAAGAAAGGGACACATGGACTACTGAGTGCATAGCTCGGTGTTTGTCCGATCTTTTTGATTATCCTTTCTCCCTCTTCTTGTGGGTTCAAAAGGGACTTTCTCATTGAGGAGTGGCTTCTGATAGTGTGCTCACATTAACAGATCTCTCTATAATATAATTTGGATGGAATTCATTCTATTTTTTATGACTGCATTAATGCTATATTATATTACTATGATACTACATTTTCACTGACATGGTCCCATTTGAACTCAACTACAATCACGAGATACAAATACATTATCGCTATCATCCTTCAAGGGGGGCAAATGAGACCAAAGAAGTTTAGTGATGTGTTCAGCCCAGGTCCTCCTCACCCAGAGCTTCATGCCAATGCTCTTCCTCTGTTTTGCCCAACATAGATGACATGGCCAAGGGGAGGCTGCTCAGGGGGACCTCAATTCTGTGGTTTCCCAACTGACTCCTCCTCAGCCAGCCCCATGGCCTGCCGCTCCGCTCAGCATGCTGAATGTGGTGTCACTTTGCAAACACATGTGGCATTTTGCTGATGGGAAATCAACAAGGAGAGAGAACATTTGGAAAATATTCACTGAGCTTCAAGTGTTGTCGAGACACACGCTCACATACACACATGCGCCTTAGAAGTAAATCTTCACAGACGAGGCTCTGCAGTGAGGGTGTCTGCTTGTTCCAGTCTGATCTGAGGAACTTCAATTGCGTTGTTAGAAGTCTGAGCTGGGATTAGGTTCTCACATCCCATTTGGTGCGTCAGACAGGCAGGGACAGATTCCTCATCTGAGGCTAGGAAGCAGCGCGTGATTTTTGTGAGAGTCACTGCCATTTTCTTCCTTCCCTTCAGCTTGTTGTGGATGGCACTTCTCGGGGACAAACAGGCACTGCTGCCACTCTCTTCTCCCTGCTGAGAGGGGCACACCTTCTCTGGCACCTGGGAAAGCATGCATCTAAGAAGGAGGAAAAGCATCATTTCCCTGGAATAATGATGTTGAACAGCCTTTGAAAACGTGAATCTGAGGGAGAGCTTAGGGGCCTTTAAAGGCCTTTAGTTGGAGAATTAATTCCATTGGCTAAATACACATTTAATGAGAGCTTAATTTGAACAAGGTGCCCCTGGGACAGGAATCTCCTTTTCTTACAAGGGGCTGCGTGGCCCTGGTGCTCCTGCCTGCGTGGGTCTCACTGAAAAACCATTGTGACCAATATGGGGATTGAGGAAACTGGAGAGTGTTTCTTGTGCACTTTGTAGAAGGTGATGGTGCAGTGCCAGCAGCTGGGATGGGAGGAAGGGGTGCTGGGAGCCACAGTGTTACGGGTGGAGGAGCCTCCACACCGGAGACGCATCTCTGAGCTTGACTGGGCAACTCACTTGGCAGGAACCAGTGTCCTCAAAGAACATAGGACCAGTTCTGTAGTGCTCAGCTTACATTCTGCTCCTCACCCTTGGTCACCCTGCACCCCACAGACCAAGCCTTAACACTGGCAAGAGGTCAAGGACACATGTGTGCATTGCTTTCTACTGCAGATTCAGGAATGGGTTCAGAGGGCACAGGGTCCCTGCATCCTGAGCAGTTTTTGCTGTTCTCTGTGCTAGGAATTCTCTTCTCCCCCTTGAGATCCATGACACCCTTGTCAACCCTCAGCCTTATTTGAAATTCCATTGCCTTGGGGAAGCCTGCTAGGACACGCCTCTCTCCAGCTAACATCAAAATTATCCCCACCACTCTCCCCTAGAGCTGTTGGCTTCTACCTCCAGTTAGCACTCCCATCGTCCTGTCCTTTATCAAAGTTATATGTCTGGATGTTGCTGGAACAAATCCAAGGAAAAATATATCTGTCACTGGGGAAGAAATGTGGCTGGTAAGTCAGAGAAGGTCTATCTTCTGTGGGAATAAGGACTAATTTAAGTTTCCATTCAAAGGAATCACATCCCAGTCCAGAAGCAGATACCTTCACTGGGTGACCCCTCAGCCCCCAGGATATTTTGCCTAGAATCTTGTAATTCTATTTCTCTTTGAAAAAAAACTTATTTTTGAAATGTAATTCCTTTTCTTTATTAAATGACATGAATTGGGAATTTCTCAGATAGAGAACACAGCAACTAATCTTGGGAGCAGTATTAAGAAAAAAAAAATTCAAAGTGTTTATCAGTGATGGAAAAAGAGAGGAGATGTCCTGAATGCCCAATATAAATATTTCGGTTTAAGTTTATTGATATGAGGAAGGAAGCATCTTCACTAGCAGATGTGACTGTTTTGTGCTCTTGAGGATATGACTCTCATAGGAATTGTTTCCTTTTATAAAAAAATTCTTTCGTAATTTCTATAATAAAACATTTTCATTATAGAAAATATGAAAATGTAGCCAATAAAAGGGAAAATAAATTACTCATATTACTTAAAATCACTAGGTTGCATTTTGGTCTTTATTTGCAAATATATCTGCATTCTTTTAACATGAGATTTTGATCTACACAATGCTTTAAATCCTGGTTCTTTTCACTGAATAGTACATCATAAGTATCTTTACATATTAGTAAATACACATCATTTTAAGCTTTTTTTATGCTGTGGAAAATTTCAAGCATATACAAAAATAGAGAGGAGTATATGTGATAAACTCCCAAGTACTACCATCCAGCCATCAACTCACAGCTAATCCTACTAATCAATAGCCATTCTATACCCTGTACCCCAACACACACACTCAGTATCGTTACCCAGGTTATTATGCAGCCACTCGAGATACGACATCACCTGAGAATATTTAAAGGTGATTCTCCAAAAGGAAA
Organism: Talpa europaea; assembly: GCF_964194135.1. Classification (NCBI taxonomy): domain Eukaryota; kingdom Metazoa; phylum Chordata; class Mammalia; order Eulipotyphla; family Talpidae; genus Talpa; species Talpa europaea. The sequence continues at coordinate 94,853,470 of NC_140074.1, forward strand.
CAACTCTTAAAACACACCACAGACCATGACCTTACTTTCAGAAATTAGCAATACTTCTGCAATATCATCAAATGCAGTTACAAAATCTCCTCTTGTAGATGCATAGGACCTTGTCAGAGGGCTGCAGCATAATTCATCCAATGGGTAACCCAGTGTTGGCCAGAGAAGGCAGCTTCTCCCTCCCCACCTGCCCCATTATTACAAATAATGCTGGAGTGAGAAATTTTGACAAAACTTTTGCAGACCTGTTTATTTTCTTAGTGTAATTTGCTAAAAGTAGCGTGGTGAATCAAAAGACTATGGTACAGTTTTAAAGACTTTTATTCTAAAATGCCAAATTTCATTTCATATGTAGGTTATATTCATTTACGCAATTTAGGAACAGTACAGGAGAGGGTCTAATTCTTGCTGTTATATTTTTATTCTTTTGGATAAATGGTAGAATTATACTGTCAAAATAAAAAATGCAATAGAGTTAGTTTTTATATCTGACTACATTTTATGCAATAAATTATTTTAGATTAATTTGTATTATAATACAAAGAATTCTTATCTAAGAAGCATTTTGTCCTTCAATAAATATATCGTTCTATTCATATTAGGTGCCCACACTTCTTGTAAAAGACTGTGTATTTAGTATAATTGTCCATAATTGTGAATAGGAATACTGTTTCATTCTCTCTTCTCTCTCTTCCCCCTAAACTAATTATTATTGGTATAAAAGATTAATTTTTGCACATTTATTCTGTAATTGGCAAACTTATTTAAAATTTTTATAAGTGTCAGTTTTTTTTTTAATTGATTTTTTTTGGACTTTCTACATCTATATTCATATCATCTGGTAACAATGATAATTTAGACTCATTTTTTTCAGTATTTGTATTTTTTTCTATTTCTTATTTAATGATACTGACTAGCACCCCCAAATAGGGCTAAATGTTGGCAAGAACAAGTGGCATTGCTACTTTACTTTTAACTTGAATGAAAATGGTTCTGCTCATGGTTCACTTCTGCTTGATATGGGTTATTGACTTGTAATTGGTCTCATTTGAGGATTTAAAAAATGATAAAATGTTGAACACAAAATGTTCAGATAGTAAGCATACACTAGAAATTTTTGTTATCATGATGCTTTTATTATGATAAAGAGGTATATTTAATTCCCCTATGTTAAGATTTATTTTAAAAGTAAGTATGGATGTTGAATTTTATCTACTGTCTTTTAGGGTACATTTATTTAATAATTACTTATACTTTAATCTGTTAGTATAATGAATATTAACATTGGTTTATTCTTTATTAATGTAATATAAAACCAGTTTGGTCAAAAAGTATTCTTTTAAGGGCCTCCCCTGGTGGTGCAGTGGTTGAACGCTTGGCTGCGAAGCTGCCCACAGACTCTGCAGCGCAGGTTCACTCCCCCCAGCCTCTGCAGCACCGGTTCGCTCCCCGGCCACGGGCGAGGATCCCACCTGGCCCAACAGACATCTCCTGCTGTGCCCGCTGCTCCCCTCAGCAGTGTATTTCATCAATCTGCCTGTTCTGCTCCCCGCTCTGGCTCTGGTGAATTCCCTCACCCTCCAGCGCTTCTGACTGTACCCAGTGCTTGTATGTATAAATAAATAAATAAACAAACAAACAAACAAATAAATAAATAAATAAATCTTTTTTTTAAAGTATTCTTTTAAAATAATATTAATTCTATTTTCTAATGTTTTACTTAGAGTATATGCATCTAATTTAATGAGTTAAATCATTCTCTATCTTTATTTTTTAGAGGTATCTTTGCTAGTTTTGCAAAGTGCATTAGGTTTTTATCCTCCTCTTTCATCATCCACTCCTTCTCCCATGTACTTTGTCCTAGGAAATTTGGAAGGAGCCCATCTATGAAATTGCTATGGGCAAGACATAGTTATAAATATATATTAATATAAAATGTATTTTTATTAAATATATATTTATAGTCATGCAATATTTTCAGTATATAGATGATTATTTCAACTCTGGTTTTCTGCTTGTTTTTGAGTAAATATTGGCATTTATACTTTCAAAGAAAATTTTTTGGATTTTATTGAGTTTATTGGCATAGAACTGTAGTCTTTATTATTTAAAAATAGCTTTTTTGACTGGGGTTGCCAGAGATTTGATTTGTTGTTTCATAGAACCAATTTGTGTATAGATCAATTTGGATTCCTAATTCTTCAGTTTTATTGCTTCCTCTTAAATATTGCTTCCTCTTAAACTTAAAGCTGTAAGGTCTTCTCTGAATCTAACCAAACTGAACCCTAACAGTTTCTATATGTATTATTATTATTATTATTTTGCTTACTGGTGTGTTCCAAATACCTGTGGCTGCCATTTTGAATAACATTTTTACCCAAAGATTACTTTCACTCAGAGTGATCTTTAAGATTTTAAACATTAAGACTTTCTAAAGACTTCATTTCTGAAATTTCATTTGGTTTTCCTTTTTGTTTGCTCATATTTTGTTATTTTTTCAGACAGCTTTTTAAAAAAAAATTACTTATTTTTTGCTTAGAAGAAGTGGTGTGTAAGCCAGAGGTGCGGGGAGTGAGAGGATTCACCAGAGACAGTGGGGAGCAGACTAGATGGATCTACTGAAATACACTGCTGGGGGGAGCAGTGGCTAGACAGGAGAGGTCTGCTGCACCAGGTGGGTCAGCTCCCTGGCCAGGAATGGAACTCATGCTATAGCGGTGATAGCACTGAGACTTAACCCTTAGGCCACCAAGGAGACCCCTCATATTTTGTTATTAACCTCTAATTTCATTGCATTTTAGATAGAATGTGTGATTAATATTATTTCCAATTTTAGAAATTTGTGTGTTTCCTGTATGTGTGTGGGATATATGATCATTTTTATAAATATTAAATGGGGATTTCAAAGGATATATAATTATACAACATATAATTAATATAAAGTAATATAAATTATCTACTGTTTTGCTTTCTGTTTTCAATTACTTGTACTCACCTGCAGTCTGAAAATACTACATGCGGTAAGTGTTTTGAGAGGTAGAGACTGTATTCCCGTAATTTTATTATAGTGTATTGTTATAAATGCTTTAGTTTATTATTATTATTGTTAATATCTTACTGTGCTTAATCTATAAATTAAGCTTTATCCTAAGTATGTACATATGTATGTATAGGATAAAATCATAGTCTATAGTATAGGGTTTGGTACTACCCTGGATTATGAGCATCCATTGGGAGGCTTGGAATATACTCTCTCAGATAAGGGGGGGCTATGTATAATAACTAAAAGAAAGTCTGTTAATCATGTTATTCAAATCTTTATCCTTATTTATCTTTGTTCACTTGATCAAAGTTGATAAAGATGTTAATTTTTTCTACCATGTGTCTTATTTCTTATGTTAAAAGTATAAGCAATTGTTGGCTTTCTGGTTCAAGGTTATTCCTTATGTCAATTTCCTGTAGTTTAACCCATATTTATAATATTTTTTTAAAAAACTATTTTTATGATTAGTATGTAATGGTATATTGTACTTACATAGCCAGAGTGGTTATATTCTCTTTTATTTCAGATGCTTCTTGCTTCAAGTTCTGTGCTCGATAGCATTAACATTTCTTGTTTGGTCTTTGCTTGTTTGCATTTTCCTCATATATCTTTGCTCATCCCTCTTAGTTAATCTTTTTCATGTAATTTTATTTTAGGCACATCTCTTTTATACATCTTGTCTTAAGATTTTATTTTGTGTCTATGTGAGAGGCTTTTATTATCACAGAGGTGTTAAGTCTCTGTGTATTTATTTGACAAGCCATGTACTTGTTTCTTTTTTTTTTATTTCTTTTGTTTGCTTTCCACTGTTAAAAATCCTTCCTTACTGTTTCCCTTCAATTCTTTTCCTATTTTTGCTTCTTTTATTCTCCAGTGATTTGGAAGATAGCCAGCTTATTTTTATTCTACTGGTGCCTCCCCTTTACTTCCTCCCTTCTTCTTTCTTCAGTTTTATTTAGAATAAACTACAGTGTAGAATCATGTATTCATTCATCCAGTAGATAGTTATTAAGGGATTTCCATGTGCACTGTAATCGGCAGTGCAAGTTAGTGGTGCTCATATCCCTGCTTTTATGGAGTTAGAGTTTATGGAGGGGAAAGACAGATGGGTCAGTGGGTAGTGATGAGAACATGCTTCCTGTGCACTGATTAAAGCAGAGCTGTGTGGTAGAAAGCTATTGTGCTTCTTTAGGGGTGTCCAGGGAAGGCCTCTGTATTGGTTTGTTATTGCTGCTATAACAACACATCTCAGACCAGGTGGCTTAAGCAACAGAAATCTATTTTCTCATAGTTCTGCAGATTGGAAGTCTGAGATGCGGGTTTCATCTGGGTTGGTTTTTTTCTGGGGCCTCTTTTTAACTTGTAGTGATCATTTTCTGTGGTGAATCTTGATAGCATCTCCCCTCTAAGTGCACACTTGCCTCGTGTCTGAATTTCTTATTGTTTTTATTTATTTTTTATTTTTTAAAAATTATTTATTTATGCATACAAGAACTGGGGTGTAGGCCAGAGGTGGGGGGTGAGAGGATTCACCAGAGACAGAGTTGGGAAGCAGAAGAGGCAGATGTACTGAAATACACTGCTGAAGGGAGCAGCGGGAGAGACAGGAGAGGTCTGCTGTGCCATGTGGGTCAGCTCCCTGCCTGGCTGGAGACCGAACTTGTGCTGCAGTGGCTGGAGATATAAAGACACCAATCATATTGGATGAGGACCAAAGTTAAGGACCTTATGGTGACTTAATCACCTACTTAGAAACCTTATCTTCACAGTCACATTCTGAAGTACTCGAGGTTCAGCCTGCAACATATTCATTTGGGGGTACACACTTAGCCCTGTGTCAGGAAGTAACATATTTACATTGAGGTCATTTTGGACATGTTCTATTCAAATACAGACATTCAAATGCAGCTGTCGCGTGTGATATGAATAAATGTGGAGCTCAGAACAGCCTGCACTGAAACAGAAATGTGAGTTGTCTTTGTCTGAAGTGGAATGGAAGTAATGGGCAAGAGTCTTCTAGAAAGAGATTACTGAAGTCATAGAGATGAGGGCCAACAATTAAGTAGTGAGGCACTAGACTCTTCAAGGCTGGTTAGAAAGAAAAAGTCACAGACACGGTCCTGTGAAAGAGGCAGAAACAAAACCCAGCAAGCGTGGTGTTCTATAGGCTCAAGAGGAGAGTGTTTCCTCCCTGTCTAAAGCTGTGGAAAAGTCAAATAAGATAAGAACAAAAAGACACCCAGTGGGCTGTGATGTGGAATCACCCGCATCCTTGGAAAGCTCAGTCTCAGTGGGGCTGTAGGGACTCAAGCCAGTTTTGATTGGTTGGGCGGTGAGAGGTGGGTGAGGAGAAGAAGAAACTGTGTAGATGACACTTTCAGGAAATTTTGTCTGGAAGGAGACTGAAGTAAGGGTCCTGGAGGGGATGGGAAGTCAAGACTGGGTCTTATACAGATGGAAGATACCAGAACATGTGTGTATGCCAAAGTGCACAACCCAACAGGAAAAAAAAAAAATAGGAGATTGAGGATGAAGTCAGGACACATAAGTGAGTAAAATTCAAGAGAACTTGAATGTATAAATTAATACTTGTTACATATGGTAGTGTGTATGAGAGACTTGGAATAACAGAGCTTAAATATGACAGATGGTTATTTCCTTTTCAAATAATAATCCAAAAATAAGCTTTCTAAGGCTGGAATGAGGTTTTATTGCACCAGATTGCTCTGTGACCCAGCTCCTTCAATCTACTTGTTCCACCATCTCTAGGGTCCTGTCCTCAAGTCCAGATTAACCTATCCCTATACCCACCCTCAAGCATCAAGATGGAAGCAGGGGCAATAAAAAAGTCAGCCCTGTCCTTTTAAGGTTATATCCCAGAGTTATACACATCACTTCCCCTCATGTCACATTAGCTAGAACTAGGTCACACGGCCATGCCTAGCTGCAATGGACAATAAGAACTATAGTATTTTTTTCTTAGTATGCAGCCCTGCGAATTTAAAGGAGGAGGCAGCTGTTAGGAGTCCACCTCTTTCAAACTCTAGCAGTTTCTGTCGCGGTCAAGTAGGAATGGGATTCCCAGCTAAAGAGGAAGGGTTGGCATTCAGCATAAGAAGATGCAATTCCTCTGTGTTAGCAGCAAGGAAGAGAAAATGGATGGTGATGCAATGGGGCTTGGGAATCTGGCAGTCAGAGGGCAAGAAATACCCCATCTTTTGAGGTGAGCTCATCAGCTTGGAGATGGGATACAGCAAAGTTTTGAAAATATAATAATAGTTGCTTGTGCTTCTGCTAGAAAATCTTTACATGTGTTTTTTGACTTAACCTTGTGATGAATAGATGAGCAGCTGAAACCCAGAGGGCTTTAGTTACTTGACTAAGTTCTCACAGCTGCACTGTGCTAGAACCAGGACTTGAGCTCCAGTGGCTTGACCCCAAGACAGTATCCAGTGGAGATTTGTGACTATGAGTTTAAAGGGAAACCCACAAGCTCGATTGTGCAGTCATCCTTGGCGTTCATCTGTGGAGCACAAGCAGTGAGAGAGTGATACCTTTTATCAGAATTAGAATGTTGCAGGTGAGTGTGGCAAAGGGAGACACAGCAAGAAACTCGAGACTGTTTGCAATGCAGATATTATAATGACAGATTATGCAATGTACGCTGGCCCAGTGGGCCAGGGTAATGACTGAAAGTTAATGATGGATGGTGAGAAAGCTGTGGGGTTCATCCAGAGAAGTTGAGGAATGTGGTGGTGGGGACACTAGAGCAGAAGAACTTGATAGAAGATGGTGCTGTGGCATGTTTGAAATGACAACACTGAAAGTAATATGGATTCTGGTGATATAAAACCAAAGATGGGATGCTGGAGTGGGTGGGTGGCTGTGGGAAGGCTCAGTGAGAACTAAGAACACCAGCAAATGGCTCCCAGCGAGCAAACCATGTGCCACATTCACTGTTTGCAGCCAACTCAAGGGGACACAGTTTATTGCTGAGTTGGAGGGGTCAGAATGAGCCCAGCTTCTTCTCCATTTATGGAGGCTGTTTTGAGCATGCCTTGATGGTACTGTTTGTCCAGGGACAGTGGAAAGTCAGCTGTTGAATATGCTACAGCCCAGACTCCATCCTCCTATGACCTAGAACAGTTGGATCTTCTGTAGCATCCATGACCCCTTTCATAAATAAGAGAGCTCCTCAGTAGTTAGGAACTCATAATGATCACATTTCCTTCTTGTGTCCTTATGACCTCTGGGGCATTATATTCTCTGTCTGGACTTTAATGTTTTCCTCTATAAAAGAAAGTAGCTGGACCTGAACAGTCACAGCTAATATTTACTGAGAATTACTGAGTGCCAGCCGTTATGCTCAGTGCTTTACATCTATTATATCCCATTGAATTGCTCTGACAGCTCCGTCTGAAGTCAATACTATTATTATTCCAAGTTTTCTGATGAAGTATCTTGTTGTATTAGTTTACTACTGCTGCTGTAACAAATGACTATAGATTTAGTAGCTAACAGCAACACAAAGGTATTCTCTTACAGTTCTGGAGGCCAGTAATCTCAAATTAAGTTGTATTTGGTTAAAATGTTGTACTTGGTTAAGATGTTGGCAGAATTGTTCCTTCTGGAGGCGGGGTGGGGGAAATCCCTATTTCTTTCCTTTTCCAGATCTTTGACTTTTGTCTCCTTTCTCCATCTCTGCTCCTGCCACCACCCCCCACATACCCTCTCTTTGCCCCTGACCATCCTTCCTTCCCCTTAGAAGGTCCCTGTAATCATATAAGACCCACCCATAGACTCTAGGGTCTGTATCCCTATCACAAGATCCTTAACTAAATGCCATCAGCAAAGTTCCTTTTGCCCTGTACAGTGATATTTATAGGTTTAGGGTTAGTATATATGGACATCTTTGGGAGTCATTGTTCAGCCTGCCACACATGTTCCAGATGTGACATTTTAACTGGCCTGAGTGCCACCCTGCTGCCGGGTCCGGAGGCGCCCCATGCGGCACCTAGCAGCCACTCTTACTCTAGTGCCCATGGAGCATGGGCGTTAACTGCAGTGCTGTCTCTCAGAATCCCAAGGCATCTTCAGAACCCTCCACAACACTTTTCTCCAGGCAGCCCCACACTGATGAGAATTGTCAGGCCTGATGAAGCTTTGAGCCAGCCTCAGTTTTGATTTCTCAAGTCTCATCAGATCTGACATCCAAGACTTCTGTGGTTCCAGTGAGAGTGTTATTTGTTAGCGGCCCTGAGTGCCCTTTTTGGGGGAGAATTCCTTTTCTTGCAAGTTCAAGGCCATTTGTTGTCACTCACTGACTATGGGTGTAAACATTCACTTCTTAAGAGGAGAAGGTTGTAGGAAAAGCAGTCTTATTCTGATTCCCTGACATGTTGGCCAGGAATCACAGCTCTCCCAGAAATGTTAGTTGGTAATTTCAGAGTTTTGGCAGTAGGGGGGAGTGGGGAGGAGCCTACGGGGAGAACACAGTCCCACCCTCCCGCCCCATCTGCCCATGCTTCAAGAACATACTGTAATTGCTGAGCCCGGCATGAGCAGGAAAGAGAAAATCACAACATGTTCACCCAGAAGAGAAAACAAACAGCCTTCCATTTCAGACCAGGGAAACACTTTTCAAGTGTATTTGCAAGGCCTGAAGCCAAAGGAAGTCCCCAGCAGAGCTTCCTGGGGCTCCTTCCTCAGCTTCATCTTGGGCCTTCCTTCTTCTAGGTGTTAGAATCCCCCCTATAGGTACTGGGTTCCCTCCCTTAGAACCCATGTCAGCCCCTGGGCATGCAACTGGGACCCTCCCTGTTCTTCCCTGGTAGCCTGTAAGGTGGTGGTGGGTGCTGGAGTCAGGCTGGGAACACTGGACTCTCAGTTGGAAGCTGAGTTATAGCCTCTGGGGGCCCTCCAACCTCCAGGACTGCCAGTCACACATTTTCCAGGTGGCTGGAAAATCCTGTTTCAATTGGAGGGGATGGTGCATTGACCTTTATTTGTCTCTCCAATATGCCACTTCTTTGGGAGTGCCCAGATATCACCAGGCCTAGTGTGCCAGTTCAAATGTTTGCAGCACTTCAGGTCAGTATTTCCCCAGTTCCCTCCTTTGCAGCATGCTGGCCAGAGGACTGCGGTGGCAGCTTTCCACCCTCGGGTCACACTGTGCATGAATTATCCTTTCTCCCCTTATGAACATCCTTGGTCTGATCTCACTCCTCTCCTCTCCTCCTTCTTGCCGCCTCCAGCCAAGGGAAGCTTCCAGAAACATTGCACATTTGCTGCATTCCTCATGAAGGTTCTTGCAGTATAGGTTCATCCTTGCAGATTCCCAAGTCAAGGTCATGCAGGTCAAAAGGACAGGAATGCAGGTGTGGCATCTTGAGGAAAGATAATCTCATAAAGGAAATTTGTGAGCTGTAGGGGGCTCCCCCTCTTTGGGTATACTTAGCTTTGGGGTCCTAGAGCGGAACCTTAGGCTTGTGCTTGGAGTTTTCTGAAAGAATTCAAATTTTTCTTAGATTTGGTTTCCTGCCAGCAAAATTTAAGAAGTTGCACAGAGTGAACTAGATCACAGAATGTGGTGCCAGAAGGCACCTCCCAGGTTCATCCAGTGTGAACCCCTAATTTTACAGATGAGGAGTTTGTCAATAGCCAGCAAGTGGCAAACCCGTGGCCACAGTCCAGGTTCCAGGTCCCAGGACACCAGGTCTTTGCTCAGCTCACTTTTCCACATGGTCACCTGTGCACCTGCCCCTGTGCAGAAAACTGCTAAGGAGAGATGGTGGGTTGGGAGGGAGGAAGAGGGACAGGAGAGAAGGGGAGGGGGGTGGAGAAAGGGGAAAGAGGGGGCTGGAGGGGAGAGATGGGAGTAGAGAGGGATGGTAGAGAGGGGAGGAGAGGAAGAATCAGGAGAGAAGGGGAGGTGGAGGGAGGGGAGAAGAGGTAGAGGAAGGGAGGGAAGCAGAAGCTGAGGAACTAGCCCCAGTGGGGCAGTGGCCTCTGGAACACCTAGAGTGGCCCAAGGCCTTTTATGTCCAGTCTAATGGCAGTGCCCAGATCCAGGCAAGTGTACTAGGTGTGCAATCCAGCATTTCACGGAAGAGGCCAAGCAGGCAGCCTCAGGGGTCAGATCTCTCAGCTGCAGCAGTCATACCCAGGGGCTGGAGGTTGCTATAGAAACATCGTGGGGGAAGGGAGAGAAAGACACCAAGTTTAATCCAGGTAGAGTAGAGGGAGAGCTTTGGCATTAGAGGCTTCTTGATGGGAACTGGAATGTTCTGCAAGCTCTGCTGGAGTTTAATCAAAGGCTGGAGACTCATTTCCCAGCTGCATTGGTGGGGTCCACATGGGTCTAGGGCCTCCTGGGAAAGGACATCTGATGCAGCAGTGTGGTGAGTCCCCAGGGACTCTGAACATGGCAGCATCCCATTAGGGCTATGCTATGCCTGCGTGTGAGACGGTGTGATTGTGTTTGTGACTGTGTGTTTGTACATGTAATGGTATGTGTGATTATATGAGTGACTGGGTATGTGTAATTATATGTGACTGTATGTGTATTGTGTGGTTGCAGGTGTAAGTGTGTGTGTGTGTGTGATCTCATCTTACCCCATCTGGAAGTAGTCAGAAAACTCCATGATGGTAGAAACACACAGGAAAGGCCCATCCATACCCAGCGACCATGCCTGGGGATTCATGTCCAGGACTCAGAGGACAAAGGGGGGGATCAGGTTTGCTTCTCTATTGGTTTCTATAGCAACCTCCAGTCCATGTTGACCTTGTATCTTCTGGAGACAACCCTTTCTGCCCTTCAAACACCTGCAGAACTGGTGGGCAAAAATGAAGCTCCTTGGTGGGCTGTCTCCTAAGAGGAGTATGCTGGTCAGGTCCCTGAGACTCAGGGATAGAAGTAGGGTCAGGGAGAAGTGCTGGGGTGACATGCTCTCACCATCTGTTTGTTCCTTCACATGAGTTTGGAAGAGGGAGCTGACACAGGAAATGGAAGGCAGGTTGTCTCATGTGTCAGAAGCTACATTATCGACAAGACTCCAGCAAGGCCTGGGAGATGCTCACTAATTGATCAAATGAATAAATTCCACATACATTCTTAGTTCTAGGAATCAGACACCCCACTGAGTATGGAGCAGTTTTCTGGGAACCCTGTGGGTTGCTTGCCCTTTTCCTGGTGAGTGAGGGGGTCCTGAGAGGGAGCAGAAGCCTGACTAGTCTGTTACCTGATGCTCTGAGTTTCCACCTCATGGGGATTGCTCAGCCTGTTCTGTGGATGTTGCGCTGCCTGAGGATGGAGCCCCTAGAGATGTACCTGTCTGGATTGGATGAAAGCTGAGGGGGAGGGGGATGGAGGCAACATGATGCCATGGAAACACGAAGATGTAAGCTTGATGAGGAGAGGACAGACCATGCAGTTAAAAAAACCACACAGTGTCTGATCCAGGGTTTTAGGCCTACCTTTTCCTCATACCTATTTGATCCTGACAACTACAGTCAGAAATGGGGTTTCAGTACTCTCTGAACCTCCACCATGGGGTTTCTATGATGTGAGAATGAATGGTACGTGGGTGAGAAGCCTGATGCTGGGGGAAGCCAGAGAGAAGCATTCTAGGGGTGGGGATGTACTAGTCCTTTTTCAGTGCCATTTTGAGCTGATAGGAGAGGAAATAAGTAGAGGATGCTGGGGAGCGGAGGGTGTTCAGCAGACGAGTCTGCACTGAGACAGAGTCCCACCATAGTCTGCCCTTTGGGGTCATGCTTCAACCAGGATGTGGAAGAAAGTGTGGCAGTGAGACATGGCAGAGAAGAGGGAACTCAGAATAGCTCATTCTAGGAAACTTCTGGGGGTGTTTCCAGGCAGAATGCAGGGGAGCTTGGTCCAGGGCCTGCTACAATTCCCCCTTGCAGGGCTCAGGAGTGAGAGCAATTGCAAGTTGGTTTCACAGCCCTTGACCACTAGTGAAAGATTTCTCTTTCCTGCTTGGCTGCTGGGTGACCAATTGGCCAAAGAAAACCCAAGGAAACCCGGAACAGTTGCTAGGACAGCAGAGTTCTCAGGCCATATGTTTCCAAGGACAGCCTCATTCAGCTTTGACTTGGTTCAGAGTCCTTCAACAACTCCCGCCTAGATGCCACGTTGACCTGTGGTGGGAGTGCTTTCCAGGCTCTTCTGCATAATCACATCTCTGTCCCTGGTAAGGTAATGCCTTGCCCCTTAGGCAAGTAATTTAGTGTCTTTTGTGCTTTGGTCTTCTCAAATGAAAAACAGGGCTCTTAAGATCAACTCATTGGAGTCTGTTGTTTGCATAAGCAGACATCACAAAAGCCCTCGGTAGGTTGCAGCATTCGGTGAAATTAGCTATTTTATGAATCTCCTTACAACCCTATTAACTATAAATTCATCTTCATATTCCTACCTCATTACACTACTGGAGCTCCTTAAATTCATATTTCTATTCAACAGGTAGGGAAACCAAGAATCAGTGAGTCTAAGTAAATTCCCAAGATCAGTAGGCAGTTCACAGGTAGAGGAACAAAGGTAAACAAACCCAAAATAAATAGCAACTTGGGGTGGGGTCAGGAGAGCCCTCAGCCAGCTTGTAGCCTTTGGGGCCTTCACACGCTTATGCATGGCACACTGGAATTGATGGATGAAGCTGCCTTGGGGCTTTAACAGAGAGGCCCCGAAATGTATCCCCAGAATGGAAATTCCTTTCGGTTTCGTAACAGTCAGCTTTGGGCTGGTGAGTGGCTCTGCCATTCCTTCAACCTAGCGCATCCTCTGTGCTATAGTAGCTGGGACATGGCCAACCTTGTGGGCTCCAGCCCTCCAAGGATGAATGAGACTGTGAGGAGGCTTCTAACTCCTCTAGCCTGAGTGCGCTGCCATCACTTCTTTGGGAGGCCTAACCACAAGGGAGGCTGGGAAAGGAGGTGAGCTGGCCAACTCTGAACTAGCAGTGATTTCACTACCGCAGAGAGAGGGGAGAAGGCACGACAGTGGGCAGCTGGCAGTCTGTACCTCCACGGTCTCTCTGCTGGCCACCAGCAACTGTGCAAACCCTTCTTTATGCAGAGACCTCCACCCTGCCCCAATGGAAACCACCCAGAGCTCTGCAGTTAGCACAACTGGGTCAGCACTCCAGAGCCCTGGTCCTGGGACAGGTCTCCCTTCATGGTGTCTGGATGAATCTCTTCATGGTCCAGATACCAAAGTAAATGACCCATGCTCTCCCCACCATTGCCTTTCTTATAGTCCACAATATATAGTGGTGGAGCAGAGACAGAAAAAAAATCACAACAGTCTCCACTCAGAACAGGGATTGCTGGTTCACAGCAATCATGGAGTTCTGATGGAAGAATTCGGAAGACCCCCTGCCTTGAAAGTGGAAGAGCTTTCTGACTGAGACTCTGCTTCTGTAATTTGGGAAGATCTCCTTGACCACCACAGTATTGACCTCTCTCTACCCACTACCCTGGAAGGACCTTCCTTGTCCATTCTCCTTTGTGACTGACTGACTGCTCCTGAGTGATCACTGGGAGATGCCTTTCTCCCCAGCCAGGAAAATACCCACATGGCACAGAAGACATCTCCTGATTTGCCCGCTGCTCCCCTCAGCAGTGTATTTCAGTCAATATGTCTGTTCTGTTCCCCACTCTGTCCCCGGTGAATCCTCTTACCCTCCATACCTCTTGCCTGTACCCTAGTTCTTGTATGCATAAATGAATAAATCTTAAAAAAAAAAGAAATTCACAGGCTTATTTTCAGGCCAGGTTCAATGTCTCTCTGGAGTTGCAAGTCCACAAAAATTTAGTAGACTTCTGGTCCACTTCCTTCAGGTCAGTTCCATGTTCAGTAACTCTACTCTGTGTTATTTCCTAGTCATTATTCTTAGGTCTTCCTGTTTCTTTGCTTTTTGGACCTATCCCTTTCATTTCAGTGGTACTATCAAGCCATCCAAAACCACAGAGGTTGCTGGGAAGGAAGGCTGCATTCTTAAGTTCATCTTTGCCCAAAAGATCAATGTTTCTGAAGTCTCAAGAGATCTTTGAAAAATACTTTGAAGAAATCAGTGCTATTTGGGGTATAAAAACATATGATTTTTCTAACCCTGGGCATTCTCCCTCCCTGCCCCATTACCAGAATCTTTTTATTCCCTTGTATCTTTATTTGCCAAATAACCATTAAAACAGTGCCATAAATTTAGCACTCTGGTCTCTGTACCAGTTAGTGTTAGCTGCTCCAAGAAAGAAACCCTTCCATGGCACTGACAAGATAGTGTTGCTCGCCCAGCTGAGTTTCAGGTTGGTGACAGCGTTGCTCCATGTGGCGGTTCAGGGGCCCAAGCTCCTTCCATATTGTTCCTCTGCCTTGATTAAGTCATTGTTCTCGTTTGCATGACCTGGCTTCAGTTCTTCTGGTTATAGGAAGAGGAAAGTCAGCTGGAGGCATGGGTCCAACTCCTTTTCAGATTCACCAGAAATGGCACACAGTTCTCTTGTCACCTTCCCTGGGTGGGACCATAAGTGCATGGACACTCCTCAAAGCAAGGGAGGCTGGGAAATGCAGTGTCTCGTCACCTGCGTGTCAGACTGCAGTTCTCCCAGGGGGGAAGAGAATGGGTTGGGAGGGACCCATGGAGATAGCTAGCTATCTCCATCGTGTGTGCCATTTGCATCGTCTGCTTCTGCATGAAGCTTGCCTTGACTTGAGCTGGTGAATATTCAAATTCTTAATATAACTTCACATAATGGTTCATGCTGTGAACAAACATGATGCAGGTCAGGGTGTATGGAAGAACAAAATTGTTACTTTCCTAGGGTTTGAGGAGCCTCAGCAATCTTCTAGTTCAACTACTTCAACTCTTCACTTAACAGATGAAAAGAATTAAGATAGAATAACTAAAATTAGCAATAATAAGCAGATGAAAGGAGCTCCCTTGAGAAAGGACAGTTTCTCCCTGGTGCCTTCAACTAATCCAATCGAGTTTGATATCCGAACTGTTGTCTCAATAGTCCAACTTTGACAGGCGAAGACAAGGGCACAGGGTTACTGTTCAGGTTACTGAAACTTTATCATGGAAGGACAGGGCAGGGTGAGAGGGCTCACTAGAAATGCTAGTTCAGCCTCTAATTTTACAGACAGGAAATCTAAAATCCAGAGGGAGGACTCTTGTGCTCTGATTTTCGCCCAATGTTCTGGCTTTTTCACAGTTCCTGTTCAGGAGGCTGGATGGACAGAGGGACCTGGGTGGGGAGAGCCAACTAGTACCACAGATCTTCTGGAATTCTTCAGTGTGATCCCAGCTCCTTAAACTCATGACACACCCTAGGACACCCAGTCCTGAAACGTCCTGTCCACATCTGAGTCACAAAGGCAGCAAAGTGACTTTCCCTGAAAATGGCAGGAGTAGGGTTTTCTTCTTTCCAACACCCACGTGCACAGAGGCTCTCTCATTCCCTCTTTACCAAAGGCTCAACCTCACAGGCTTCCCGAGTCTAATTTTCAGAGCGTTTATTAAATAACTCACTGAACACCCCCACTACTGTGCTCGCCTGTGTTTGCTAAGCCCCCTCATTTCACGAGCTGATCCAAAAAGCAATCAAGTTTGTCCAGCATGATTTGTTCTTTAATAAAGAAACTCTGTGATCTCACAGCTGATCTTTGCCCAGGGCTCAGGCTGCAACCAGGACTCCATTCTGTTTGGTAAGTATCCACAGGGGAGTCTCTCCTAGCCCGGTGGCTGCAACTCAGGCAATAGCTGTAAAGAGAATGTTTGTTACATAAAGGGGCGGGCAGACAACCTCTTGAGTGGGACCTGAGGCACAGTGAGACATAAGCCCAGGAAACATGAGGATATCAGCTTCAGATGCATCCTGAACCTAAGCTTCCAAGGATTGTTCATTGCTAGTGAAACACAAATCACTCACTTGGGTATTCATGGGGCAGGTGTTTGATCTGACACTATACTTAACTGACATTTGTCCTTCTGGGAGACTAAGGCTAATTGGTTCTGAATGTAAATTGGCTTCTGTAATACCTTGAATTGATTCGTTTGATTGTTTCTCACCCCACTCCTGTATCTCTCCTACCTGGACCATCGCAACAGTAGTATGTTTGCTGTGTTTCTTCTGAAAGTAAAAGGACACCTGTGTGCCTGGGAGGATCATTCCCTAGTTTCCCTTATTTTTTTTTTTGCTCTCATTCTGATGGCTTGCTTGATGTGTTAACTTTTGATGTTAGATATTTATCCCCTGTGAGAAATTGCTAGATTCTGTGAAGTGGTCATGCTCTAAAGTGTCATCAATAATTTACAGAGTGGTCTGTCAATATTCTAATTCTTCATTAAATCAAAGGTCTAGGCATTCCCATGCAAGCATTTGCATGCTCCTGGATTTGCATGGGGATATCTTTAATTCACTTTACAAATAGTGCTTCTTTCTCTCCTACGATTCTTTCCATACAGATATTTTGTGACTTAATTTAATTTTGGTCTGGATTCCCCATTTCCAAATCTGGAATAGAAATGATGCAGAGGGGGATCTGTTCATTTATTCCTTCATTCACTCAGGCGCCATCCTCACTGCATTACCAAAGCTGTTTGCAGCTTCAGTTTTCCTACTTTTAAGAAGGAGAATGGGAGAAGGCAGGGCCAGAAAAGGCACATAGTATTCTTGTCACCTTGTTAAGGTAAGATCATAGGTGCATGAGCACACCTGATTGTGGGGAGACTGTGGAAGGCAGTGTGCCTGGCCCCTTATGTGTCTGGCTGTGGGTCTCCTCCAAGGACGATAGGAGAATGGGTTGCAATGGGCAGCTTGCAGACTCCATCAGGCATGCAGTGTCTTTATGAAGTCTGTGTCTTTATGAAGCATACCTTGATATAAGAAGGTAAATAAATACTCATGTTCATAATATCTCAATCCATAGTGACCCGTGTGCCAAGCACTGTTTCAGGGGTGACACACGAAGAGTGAGCAAAATGGCACTGTGCTCTCATCATGGCAATACCATTGGCTCAAGACGATGGAGAGTAAATAAATAATCAAGTGCATGACAAAACTTCTAGAGTGGCAAACAGAAAAATAATGCAGGTGATGAGATTCAGGATGACCAAATTGCTATTTAGGATGGTAAGAGCAAAGAGACAGGGAACACAACACCCTGAGACTGGAGTGCACTTGGGTTAGAGGTAAAACAGGAGCAGAAGGAGCATGGGGTCTAGCAGGTCACATGAACTCTTTGTGAAGGGCCTCGTGGGCCAGAGGCATACACTTATCCCAAGTGAGAGGAGAAGCTTTAGTGGGTCAAGAGAAGGAGAGATATGATCTTTTTTTTTTTTTTGCTTTATTTTATTTTTATTATTTATTTTTATTCAAGTAATGTGACATTATAACCTAAATAAGTTTCGTGTGCATCATTACTATTCTGCTTTAAATATATCACTTCTGGACTACTATGTGGTCAGAAAGAGAAACTATTTTCCTTAGAACCCTTGGATTTATGTGTGTAGGATTTGACATTTTGTTGTTTGTAAGTGATAGTGTCAGGTCTGGAGTCTGGATAGACTAGGATAATGTATCCTGACACCTTGAATTACAGATCACTATAGTACAGTAATAGTCAGATAATTGGAATGCTTAACTTGTGTGTGTGTGTATATGAAGATAATTTATGTAGCTTAAGTATGATACATTTTCTGGAAGTTTCAACACCTCATTTTGGGGGGACAAATTTGGAAAGCTCTTTCATTGTCAATAACCTGTTTTTTTCTTTTTCTTTTTTGGATTGTACTGTAAAAGAATAGCACATTCATTTTCTTGACTCTCAATTTTCAAGTGCGTTCTACTACTGCTATTAATTTTAATCTTCACATTGATAAGTCTTATTGTGTCGATGTACATAATTTATTTTATATATGGAATGTGCCAGATTTTACTGAATTTCTTTTCATGTTTTCTGAATTTATTAATTTTTCTCCATTACTTTCTTCTTAATTTCTGAGCTTTACTTTGTAATATATTGACTTGAGAGCTTAATTTGTTATGTTTTTGTTTAATGATGAAATTATATAAAGCTATGAATTTCCTTTTTTATAATTTTTACCACATTCCATAATTTTCTGTTTTATTTTTCACTGTTTTGATATTTGATAGTCTGTAATTATGGTTTCATTAGCTCTTTAATGCAAAGGTTATTTAAGATTTTTTCCTGAAAATATGAGCTGCTGTTGTTTTGAAAATGCATACAATTTATAAAAGGAGAAATTAAAAAGTAAAATCCACCCCCTCTCATTTCTAACCCCTATGATCAGAGAGTTACTACTTTCAACCGTATGGCATACATCCTAATAGACCTTGTGTAAACACATATGACGTGGATATACTATAAACTTCAAAATTTGTTGAAATGAGATTTTATACATGCCTTCCAAATTCCTTTAATTATTCAGTAATTAACTATAGCAGTGTTTGGAGATCTAACTCGTTCTCTTTGAATGACTATTTTGTAATATAAAATAAATGTATTTAATCATTCATCTCCTATTGGGCTTCTAGGCATCTAGAATATCTATTTATTTTTTTCCTTGTGCACTTGTGCAATTATTTCTGCAGGAATACAAAATAAAAGTTATGTGCATTTTTTCCTTTTTATACATAAAAACATAGGTGTGCTTGTAAACCATCAAAAACACAAACAAGCAAACCAAACAACCATCTGATTTGTAGCATTTGCTGATTTCCATTGTGTAAATACTTCCATGGCCATTTTCAAGCTAGCAACTGTTTTCAAAAAAATCTGAATATTTAACTATGGAATCTTGTCAGCTGGTGTAAGCTAACTCAAGCTCATTCAGCACACAACTGGGAAAAGCCAAATTTTCTCCAAAACTATTGGGTTAATTTACACTTGATGCAGTGTGTGATAGTACATTTCCTTCATTAACCCTCAAAATTAAGAATCTTTGGAATTTTTTTGCAATTTGATAGATTAAAAATTGCAAAGCACTGATATTTAGATTGGATTTTATCCATGTGTTTAATACTGCTTTTGTTTCTTATGAATTTGTGTGTGTATATATATATATATAAAACTTAAATTTTTTTTATTCAACAGCATTTTAATTGAGTGCCTCCTACATACTATGACTCCTGTAACCACTAGGGATAGAACAGTGAACAAGACAGATTCTATTTTCTACACTAGTAAAGTTTATGTTCTTGAGAACAAGACAGCTACAGTTATTGCAAGTTAAAGTCAAAATATGAAGTTAACAACCTGGAAGCTAAACAGAAAGTAAAAGGGGCACCTTCTGTAGAGAGGACATTTGGGGAGGGCTCTCAAGGGAGGTCACATTTAAGCTGAGACCCAAAGATGTAGAGAAGCCAGGTGGGTAGGCAGGTGACCCCGGGAGTTGGGCGCTGGAGGTTATTGCTAGATAAGCAGCAGCAACAGCATGTGTGGATCCCTGAGAATCCAAGGGGAATTGGAAAGAAGATTAGTGAGGCCAGGGCATAATAAAGATGAAGTAGGGGATGGAAAAGGACCAGGCAGGACTCCGCAGACCATAGAGAGGAATTGCCTTTTATTTTGAATGGACAGCCATTGAAATGTGTTAAGTAGAGAACTGATATGATTCTTCTGAAGATGAAAACATTTCAATAAATAAATTTTTTAAATAAATAAAAATGTCTTTTACTGCCGTACTGAGAATGAATTATGGGGATCTGAGAGTCCCTATAAATCTGTAAGCAAGAAGAGTCAAGGAACCAATTAAGAGGCTGTTCACTGTACTGTTTCTGGTGGAAAGTGCTCACATTCTAGATCAGGATCTTCATGTTGAACTATGGGGGTCATGTCCAAATTGCACTCTATGCTCTGCTGTGACAGAGCCTCATGGATGAAAGTGACTGATTTCATTTTCCTCGATTTATATTTTTTATTAGGTAATTTTTTTAAAAAAGATTTATTTAGTTTTGCTTAGATGGACTGTGGTGTAGGCCAGAGGTAAGGAGGCGGGGGCAGTTGAGTGGATTCACCAGAGACAGAGTGGGGAGCAGAACAGGCGGATCCACTGAAATACACTGATGAGGAAAGCAGAGGGCGAGACAGGAGAGGTCTGCTGTGCCATGTGGGTAGCTCCCAGGTCAGGGATTGGACTCAGGCCATAGTAGTGACAGTGCTGAGACTTCCCTAGACCATCAGGGAGGCCCCCCTCATTGAATTTTAGTTATCTTTTGGGTAATAGATACATTTGACTACCATATAGGTCATGATTGCTTTTTCAAAAAAGGTTATATAACCTATTGATGATTCAAATTATCAAAGTTTTAAATTTGCAAGAAGTCATACTTGCTCCCGTTTTCCTTTGTTGGTCTGAGTTTCCTTGCTGTATTAAGGAAGATCTTTCCCTTAGCAAATTTATAAAACATGTTTTCATATTTTCTTCTTTCAGTATTTAGATTTTTAAAAGCCCCATAGATTTAAAAATTAATCTGGAAATTATTTTGATATACAAATAAAGTAGGAAACTTTTGTTGTGTATTTTTTCCACACACCTTTATATAATTCCATGCTGCTTGTTAAATTGGAGACTGTAGTACATTTTCATGCCTGGAGGTGCAAATATGCTCTCATCAGATTCTTTTACAGAATGTTACAGGCTGTTCATGTGTATTCATTTTTCTATATGGCTGCTAGAATCCTCTTGTCAAGTTCTATTTTTAAAGAATGAGATTTTTAATGGACTTGAATGGAATTCATGTCTTAAATTTGTAGAATTGACGTTTTCAACATTGTAAGTGTTTTTATCCAGTGAGGTAGTACGTGTTTTTAGATATCTAGCACTTCCTTTTATTTCTTTTAGCAAAGTTTTCATTGTTTTTACCAGAGTTCTGAAATTTCCCTTGTGTTTATCACAAGACATTTTATCATTTTGGTTAGCAAATAATTGGAGTTATTTTTCATCGTGTTTTGCCAGTGTGTAGAAAAGCTATTTATTTTCATGTGCTTTTCTTCTAGTTGGTCACTTTCTTGAATTTTCTCATTAGTTTTAACAGTAGCTCAGTTAATTGCTTTAGATTTTATAAGTAAATGATCATCCATAAATAATGACACTTCTGCCTCTTCCATTTCAATATTTATTTCTCTTACTTTTATTTTCTTGGTACATTGATTATGACCTCTTAAAAAAAGATAACAAATTATAGTGATTAAAGGAAATTCTTACAGAAATGGCTTTTGGAATTTGTTATTAAGTTAAACCTTTTATTTTTAGATTACAGAAAAAGGACTTTTTCTGTAGTTAGACAACAATCACATTATTTTTCTTGTTTTTATAATGTGAATTATATAACTGTTAAACTGTCCCTGTGTTCCTAGAATAAATCTACTTTGGCTTTGATGTTTTATTGTATTATTACATTGAGATTTAATTTATTGGCATTTTATTTAGATTTTTTTGCTCTGAAACTTTTAGATGAGATTAGTTTAGAACTTACATTTTTCCTAATAGCCTTGTTTGGTTTTGGTATGAGAAACCAAACATAATCTGACACTTCTTTTGTATTTATTGCAAGGCATTTATCATTGAGATACAAAGAATGACTGAAAAATTTTCAATCTCTTTCTCTGCTCTGAAAGTCTTTAAATAACAAAGAATTTGTGTATTATTTAAAAATTTATCAAACTTGGTCATCAAAATCAGCTAGGCCTAGTGAGTTTTGAGGCAAATATCTCTTTGGCTATGTCTATCACTACTTATGTATTCATTTTTATTATGTCCTGAGGCAAGTTTACACATTTTATATAATTTTTTCATACTCAGGGGTATAAAGTTGAACATAGTACTTAAGAAAATGAATTATGAAGTTTTACAGTAGTTTATGTATTTTCTTGGCTTTCCACATGTCATCTAGGTTAATATTGGTTTACTTTCTTTTACCAAAACCAGGTTTTGCAGTATATTGTCCACTGAGTTTTTAAATAAACTAGATTTGGGCTTCTTAGTCTCCATTTTTGATCATCAGCTAGTTTCTCCTTGCATATCAGAATATTATTTTTCCTCTGAGGAAGACATTACCCACATATCATAGATTTTGAGATATAGCCACTTTTGCAGCTATTTTCTAAATAATGTCTAATTTTAGCTGGATTTTCTCTTACAAAGGATTATTTAAAATATTTCATGTTTGTGTTTAAATGTAGTCCACACAAATATTGTTTTGGCCATTGCTCACTTATTAACACATCTTTGAGGATGAGCCTCTTTTATGGTTCTTGGGTCTTCTCCTTGTGGCTTAGTCATTGATTTTTCTAAATGATTTGTGACTTTTTTGAAATATCTATACTTTAGGTTTCCTTGGATATCGAGCCAAGGATACAGATATGTTTAATGCCTACACCCTGTTTATTAGTGGCGTTATGTGTAGTGCCTACACCCTGTGTATTTTTCTACTTCCTACTTTTTAAAAACTCTTTAAAAACTAGTAAATTAGTTATATCTTTCACCATCATTGTAGTATTGTCAAACTCTTATTTCTTTGAATTTTGTTTTAAATGTTTCTCTACTATATTTTTCTAGTGTTCAAAAGTCACGATTGCTTTTTTTCTTTTTTCTTTTTTTTTGGTCTATTTCTTTTTATCCCTTTGATTTTTTTGTTTTGTATTATCTGTTATGCGATATAGTATTTGCAGTCCAGATTCCTAGCATAGTGCTTTGCACATAGTAGATGCCCAATGAATATCTACTAAATGTTTGAATCTGATTTGCTTTATGAATGAAGAACATTCTTTATTATTTGAATAATTCATTTTTGGATTTTTTCCCACTCTGTCTTCTTCTTTTTCTGCTCCTGAAATTCTCATTAGTTGGATACCAAGTTTTCTCAAATTATCAAAATCTCATACATTTGATTTATTGCCCTTTTCCATAGAGTTTACTAATTTGTACTTCAACCTTGCATTAGTTTTTCTGGGACTGATACTCAACTCTTCCTGGGCTCTTGCTTTAGTTACGTTTTACCTTCTAAGAATTTTACTTCCTTTTTTTGGTGATGGGGCACAGTCACGCACTGCTTAGCAATGAGTGGGGATACTTTGTGGGAAATGCGTTGCTAGGGGATGCCACTGCTGCCATTTGTGTGGTGTGATATGTGCACATACATACTGGTCCATTGTTGATGGAAACGATGGGTCCTGACCTATGACGGCATTCTTAGTTTATGTTTATGATCTCTTAGGGAACTAATTTTACTTAGTTTAAAGTTGTTTACTTAGTTTAAAGTTGTTTTCTGTTTTTTGAGTTAACTTTCTTTTCAGCAGTTCTTCACATTTGTTTCGTCTGTTTAATTCAGTTGAATTGTTTAATTTAGTTTGTTTAATCATTTCCTGTAACTGATTTCCTTGAGGAATTAAAATGATGGGTTGCTTTCTCACTTAAATTTCATCCTTCTAAGGAAGTCTTAATCTGACTTATTCCCTTTGGCGAATTAAAGGAAAATGGATGGTATAATAGCTTTATTATTACTCAAATTATTTCTCCATGCCGCTTGAGGATATAAGGATGATTCAAGATGTATTCATCATCTCATGAAGGTGTTTACATTAATGGAACATATACTACAGTCCTAGACATTGTTAACAGAAACATGAAGTTCGCATTCATTTCCTTATCAATCCAGCAAAGAAAAGGGAGAAGTGCATGAAAACAGTTACCTTACAATCTGCAATGTTAAAGGAAGCATGATCGTGGATTGCCAAAACAGAAGACTAGAAAGAACTTGGAAAAATCTAATGTATCTGCTAAGGAAAATAAGTGGTTATTTTCTTTTTGTGTCCCTGGTGTTTGGAATATAGTAAATACTTGATACATTTTTAATACCTGAATAGACATTCAGAGAGTGGAGAGAATTAATACAGGACTAGAACAGAAGTCTTCTTGGCAAATAAGTATTTTCAATTATTTTTCTAGATTGAGTGGAGAAAATGATTCCAAACATTAGTTATTCCTTGACTCTCTTGGGGGTGCATTTTAGATATCTGTGATGCTTAACAAGTAAATGACAAGTAAACTGTTTCAGAAAAATTGAGAAGTAATTGGTCTTGAGTCCCCAGTCAGTAATTTTGCAGTATTTATATGAGAGGGTGAGGTTAATTGGAGAGAGAGAAAGAGGAAACAAATGAAGGAGAGGCATTGGAGAAAAACAAAGTGATGTAAAGACCCTCCCCAGCCCACCCTGTGAGCACTTGTATGATGTGACCATGACTGACAGGTAGGAAAAGTGAGGGGAGACTTTCTTACCTATAGCTTTTGCATTTGCAAGGGGCCATATATTGACACATTCTTTTTCGTGGTCCTGTGTGTAGTTCTCGTATGGAAATTAACATTTATTACTGTGAGATACTTTGTTCTCCAGAGCAGTAGCATTCTGTGAAAATCTGTATCATCTGAGCATAATGTTGGCTGAGAAGTGTGATACCAGGCTAATCATAAAAGAGGCAGACTCAAGACAATTCTTGTTCATGACTGTATTAAACTGTGACCATCTGGATTGCTTTTTCTTTTTAAAGCAAAACAAAATACCTAACTAGTATTATATAAACATTTTCCCCCTCACATAAAAAGAGGCATGGAGTATTTTTATTAAGCAACTAAGTGATACACAAGCCAACATTTGTCATTTTTTCTTGGCCATATCTTCAGTATCACAATATGGCTGCTATTGCACCATGCATCACATTTTCATCTAAGGCGGGGACACAGGAGATTAAGGATGATTATAATGTCTATATCCTATTTATCAGGAAAGCTAATGCAGTTCTAGGACATTTCCATTTACATCTTGTAGTGCAGAAATAGACAACATGGCCTCCCCCCATGGCAAAGGAGGCGAGGAATATGAATTATTATCTTTCACAACTTCTTTTGGAAAGACAGGAAAATTAGAATGAGAATGAGTCCTGGTTTGGCAACCAATAATGTTGATCAGGAACTTGATATTTTGCCTGGTAGATATTCTCCATCCTTGAACTTTCAACCCATAACTTTGTATTTAAAGGGCCTGCAATACAAACAGAATAAGACAGGTTTTTGTTTTTGTGGATAGTTTGACAATCTCTGCCTTTCAATTTCCATGTTTACTCAATTTACATTTTATGTAACCATTTATATAGCTGAGTTTAAATCTACTATCTTGTTTTTTGTTTTCTCTCTCACCCTTCTGATTTTCTGCAATACTTCTTTATTTTCATGGTCAAATTGTTTGGCTACTTTACCTTCCTTTTTGAAAGATATTTTTGTTTATTGAATTCTAGCTTGACTTTTTTTTTCCCTTTGAGCACTTTAACTGTGTTGCTCCATCATCTATAACCTTCATTATTTCTCAACAAAGACAGTAGTGATCTTCTCTTTGTTCTTTTCTGTGTGCTAGATTGTTTGTTTTTCCTTTCCTGTTTTTTTTTAGGTTAATCAAATTTTATTCCTGTTTTGCTCTTTATTGAATTCTATTTATTCCACAGGCTTTTTAGGTATGTGCCTCAAAATAATATTTTTGTGTGTGTGTGGTTGGTTCCTCTAGGATTATAATGCATTTCCTTAACTATTTGTGTCTGCCAGAACTGTGAATTAATATTATATCCTTTATGTATAATGTAAGCTCTTTATAATAACATTTAATTTATATTACTCTCATTCTTTGTCTTTTGGTAACATGGACTCACTTTTACATATTTTCTAAACCCCATTATACATTGTTTTATTTTTAGTTTAGCAAATTAAAAGATATACTAGAGAAAGAAAAATAGTTTTTGCATTTATCCATATAGTTGCCATTTCTAGGGTGTCAACTGTTGCAGTTTGTGTTTCTCTTACCTGGAGATCCAAATTTTCATTTAATAGTACTTCACTTTAGTAAAAAGAAATTTCCTTATCATTCCTTATCATTCCTTATAGAGTACATCTGCTGGTGATAGATTTACTCAGTTTGCATTTATCTGAAACTGTCTTTTTTGCCTTAATTTAAGAATGTTATATGTATCTCTATTATATTCAAATTTTTAATTATTTTTCTCAAAGTAATTTTAAATTTAGAACATCTTTAGAGTTGCAGGAAAGTTGCAAAGATAGTGCCAAGAGTTTTATATAGTTTGCATCCAGTTTCTCCTTTTTAATGTCTTATAAGCATGGCACATTTGTTATAATTAATGAGTTGATACATTATTACTATTCATGTTGGTGTTTTATTGATATTTCCTTAGCCTTTACCTAAGATCTGTTTCCTGCTCTAGGATTCCATCTAGGATACTATGTTGCATTTGGTTGTTAAATCTCCTTAGGCTGTGACAATTTCTCAGACTTTGCTTATTTCTGATGCTTTGGCAGTTCTGAGAAGGATTGGTTGAGTATTTTGTCTTATGTCTTTAAAATGTTATTTTATGTGTTTTACTCATGAGTAGACTGGGGTTAGGTGTTGGAGAGGAAGCTCACAGAGACAAAGTGTCATCTTCATCACAACAAATCAAGGGTTCATATATCGATAGGACATACCACCACCGTTGGTGTTAATCTTCATTACCTGGTTCAGGTAGTGTTTAAATTACTCTTTTTACTCCTCTCCCCTCACTTCTACACTTTATTCTGTGGAAGGAGGTCATTAGGTGTGGTCCATGTTTAAGGAATTTGGAATGTATGCGGCATCTCTTTGAGAGTAGAATACCTCTATACATTATTTCAGAATCTTCTGCTGGGAGATTTGTTCTCTCTCTCTCAAATATATATATATTTGAGAATATATATATATATAATATATATTTGAGAATATATATATAAGTGTATATATATAAGTGTATATATATATATACACTTAAGAATATCTATTTTATACCTCACACTATAATGCAATACTTCTTTATTTTCTTGGTCAAATTGTTTTGGCTACTTTACCTTCCTTTTTGAAATATATTTTTTGTTTATTGAATTCTAGCTTGACTTTTTTTCCCTTTGAGCACTTTAACTGTATTGCTCCATTGTCTATAACCTTCATTATTTCTCAACAATGACAGTAGTGATCTTCTCTTTGTTCTTTTCTATGTGCTAGATCGATTTTCCTCTGACTGCTTCTAAGATTTTTTTTAAGTTTTTGGTTTTCAGCAATTTGACTAGGGTGTATCTATTTATGATGCCTTTTGAAAAGAATTATTCTGCTTGAGGGCACAGAGCTTTCTATGTATACTTTAAATTACACTTTAATTTATTTATTTTTTTTGCTTTTGGAAAAATCTAGCCAATATTTATTCAAATTTTTTTTTCTCTTCTCTTCTTTTTGGCCTCCAATTGCATTATTGATAGCCTGCTTGATGTTGTCCCACAGAATACTGAGGCATTTAAAAAATATCTTTCCCTTTATTTTTCAAATTAGTTTGTTTCCAATGATCTCTCTTATGACCCATTTTTCTCACTGACCCATTTTATTCCACCTCAAATATATTGTTAAGCTCATTCGTTACTTTTTTTAAAAATCATTTTAGATGCTCTTTTCCAGTTATAGAATATCTTTTGGACTCTTTCATTCTAGAGTTTTTGCTTCTCTGCTAAGATTTTCATCTCTTCACTTATTGTCATCATATTTGCCTTTGGTATTTGAACATATTTCTAATAACTAGTTAAAGTCTGTGTTTTAAATTCTGACATCTTGGGGTTTTTTTGTTTATTTTTTTCTTGGTAGCCAGTTTTATTACCTGGTATTTCTTCCTGGTTATGGGTCACCCTTTCCTGATGCTTCTCATGGCCAGGAATTTTTATTTATACACTAGATAGTCTAATACTGTGTTCTTGGCTTTTACCATTTATTTTTAGAGAGTGGTGATGTTTAATCTTGTAGGCATTTCATTTGTTTGATCCTTTTGACACTTGTTGTAAATGTTTGATCAGTTACGTCTAGGGTAGACAGTAACCTTGAACTGGAGTAGTCTTAGTCCCTGGCTGTGACTTCTTTAGTCCAGGTTGTTCAACAAGGACTCTCCGCTCTGCTCAGGAGTTTCCCCTGTCTCCTGGCACTGAACTGCTCATGGACTCTCTGCCCAGTTCACAGCTCCAAAGCAACCATTTGCTGCCCGCCTCACAGACTTTCATCCTGCTCCTGTGCATCATGGTATTTGAACAAAATCTTAAGGACATCCTGTGCAGACTGAAGGAACTTCTCTTCTGCTCTTTGGATGGTGGAGCTCTCTGTCCTGCAGACTCCAGCCACTTCAGTAGCCCTGGACTCTGATGTCTGCTCATGAGACCACTTCCCGCCTGTCTGTGCTGCAATCAGAGTGCTTAAAGGTAGAAAGCTGGGTCATTGTGGGCCTTATCTTCTGCATTTCTCCAAGATTTAAACCAGATGCCACATATATTGTGTCCAGTTTTATAGTTGCTTGTAACAGGAAGGCTCGTCTGCTACCAGTTACTGCATCATGGTCCTCACTTTTGTTTTATAAGCTCAATTATATTTAAAAATTTTGATTTCATATGTGTCTAATATTTTCTCTGCATTAACCAACCCCCACTTCCATTCCTGCTCCAACTCCTCCCTCCCACCCCCAACACACACACACACACATATTTCTACTTATTCCTGGGTCGAGGCTTAGACTACATTTTGGATTTTTGTTTTGTATTGTATTTTCACAGTTTCCACATCTCTTCACTCATCACAGTCAATTTCTCCTGAGGAGTCTAACACATTTAGTATCACTTTTCTGTTACTCCAAAATCTGAGTCATTTATGGATTTGCTTCCATTAACTGATTTTTCTTTTCAGTATTGGTCAAAGTTCTTTGCATGAAAGTGGTCTTTGTTATTGTATATCAGATTTTGTGGGTGATATGCTGTAGAAACTCTGGAACCTGTTATTTTCTAATGAGTAATGTGTCTTGTTTTAGCAACTAATGAAGTTACTGATTGTACTATGGAGACTCGCTTCCTATTTGGTTGGGCAAGTCTCTGTTGGTTTTACCCCCAAATAAAAGGGCAGATCTCCTAGTCTGTGATGCAGACTTTATCCTTAAAGCTTGGCCTTTCTGGGACTATGTTCAAAATGTCTGAGATGTTTAGCTAGTTTCTTTAACTTGGTGGAACTCAAACTCTAAATTCCATCTCCCCTGAAGTGGACAGTAGCTGAAACTTGCTGAATCTCACTTTGCAGCTCACGTTTTTCCCCTTGGGCCTTCTCTTCTTGTTTGCACAAGTTCAGGGCCTGGCTCAGGGTGTGAAAGGAGTTTGTATAGATTTTGGAAGCCACTTTCTGTGGCTCCTTCATTTCCAGGACCACCCGCTTCAATCCTCAGCCCTTCTGGCAATCTCAAACTATGTCCTTAGGCTCAAGCCAATTATACTTTGTCTTCCTGCTTGAAATCTGTGTCTTGCCGTGTGGACCAGGGTGTTCACACAGGACGGAGTGGGATAAACAGGCGTCTCTCTATACATGATTTTCTTGTTTGAAAGGTTAAATCTCCCCCCAGTTTCTGCCTGCTTTTCATCTTTTTCTGGTACCGTCAAGTAGTTTATTTTTTTCTAATTTATCCAGAGATCATAATTAGTTAACACAAGCCATGTTGGAAACTGGAGCTCAGGATTTAAGATACTAGAACACAATTCCTTTTTAGGTATCCTAGAATTGAAAATCTAACTTTTATTAACTAATTTGCAGTTAGTTGTTCTCTTGGGCAGATACTAGCCCAGTGAATTTGATTCACTTGGAGGGAATTCACTGCATTTATAAGTGGGTCAATCCAAATGCAAAATGCTAGGTTTCTAATAGAGCACTTTCATCAAGTATCTTATCTAAAGATTTTCAGGCTCCTCGTCAAAATGTAGAGTTACATTCATTTTTAAAGGGCAAACTTAGGTAGAAGGGTATCAGTAAGATGCTTATTTTAGAAATTAATTTTGAGGTTTTGCTTTAGATTCTTTGGGAAATTTTGAGAGTTTGAGGAGAGAGGGGAGAAGGAGTTGGACTGGGAGAAGAAAGGAGTCATTCACTGACATCGTTATTTTTGGAAAAAAATATTTCCAGGTCAGGGTTAACTAGTCTTCCCCACCCCATACCCATAGGAGCAAATATTTCACAAGTTCCTCATCAAGAAATCTCATAAAGGAACTTGGAATTCCATTGTGTTCCTTAATATGTCACCAAGAACAGGGTGAATTCTTTAAAACTCACACAGTTCTAATTTTATCTAAACTTCATTAGCTTGTCTTAAAATAATTCCCAAACCAAAGAATAGCAGAAAGCTGGCATTCATCAACCCAACCACCTTTATTTTACTAATGAGGAACCTGAGGTTCTAGAAAGGATTGCTCAAGGTCATAATACTTGTTAGTGGCCGGGGTGGCTGGAGGCTGTAATATTCACTCTCAGCCTGGGTGTCAGCTGCCGCAGCACCTGCACCATCTCTTTCCTGTCCATCCTGTCCTATCCTGTCCTTGCTCCCCAGGGGACCCTGCATGAAGTTAGTTCCCTGATACAGATTCCAGCTTTACCTGGGCTTCACTTATTTTTTAAAACAGCTTCATTGACATGCAATTTATATATTATACAAAACTCCTGTTTTTCATTTACTTTTTAGTGTGACCTGAAATCTGCATCCCAGAACCCAAAACTTTAAATAAGGAAGGAAAGTAGTTCCAAATAAGACAACTAAGGGCACCCTGGACACAGGGTGTAGACCCGGTAATAGGTGCAACCCTATTTCCTGGAAACAGCAATCCAAGAAGATCCATATTTCTAAATTTCTGGCCCTGAATCTCTTGGAAATCTTTTCCTACCCATCTGCAGCACTTCTCAGCTTCAGTTGCCACGTTTTCATCCTCTCTAAGATCCGTGCGAGTGTGTCAGACTGGCACATGTAGGCTGTCGAATCCGAGGCCCGTACACAAAGGAAGACATCCCTGTCTGTTTCCTGAGCTCCTTTTCTGTCTGCAACACCCTTCCTTTTCCTCCGATTGCAGCCCTTAGGAGGAAAACTATCTGTGAGTTGTCTTTGGCTTACAAGGGAACAGAAGAAGAGTGTATGGACTTGCTCATCCAGTAAATAACTCTTGAGTGTTGGGGCCTTGCTGAGCCAGGGAAGACATGGAGAGTCCAAACTCAGAGGCTCTACCCTCATGGAGCCCCCAAGAAATTAGGTTTCCAGCTTCCGGGTGAACTCTTTCACTTAGCAATCCATCTTTGCCCCTGAGCAGCAGGCAAGGGAGAGGGCCAGGACGACTGTTCCCCCCGGCTGGGAGAGCTGAATCCAGCTCACTGTCATGCTCCCCTCCTGCCACCTGCTCACTTTCTCTGGTCTGAGATTTTCAACAAACCACTGAGAGTCCAAATACAATCTGGAATCCAGTTTTGGAGATCTTCTGTGGTTATTTTGAACTGTTATCAACTCTCCCTTGCCCCCACCACTATATTTAAGGATCCTTAGTTAACAAATGAGAAAGCTGAAACTCAGAGAGGTATAGGAGTTACCCAAAGTGACGTGGCTAATTAGCAGCACAGCAAGACAGGTGCTCCATTCTCCTGCCTCCCTAATCTCAGGCTCGTTCCCCCACCTCACGGGCTCTCCCACTTCCCATCACCATTTATTTTGCTTCCTGCAGCCAAACAGAATGACCAACCTACTCACAAATCTTGAAGTCCCAGCTCCTGGTTCCAGTTCCTCACCAATAGGGTCTGACTATCCCTGAAAATATTTCTGAGATATGTGTAGTCATCTCAGATAGCAAACTTAATGTATCAAGGATCAGTGATACCCTTGATCCAGGCTAGGGTCATCCCAGAGGGAGATGAAGACTTGGGGATCAGCCAAGGCAGGTCAGAATGCAGGCTCTGAGTTTCGGTGGATCAGCCTGCAGGGGCCGTGGGACTTTGTCAGGTTGAACTGCATGAGCTTTAGAAGCAGGACAGTGCCAATACTTTTCTAGGACTGCATCAGATAAACTGGGACATCTGCAATATTTCCTAAGCAAACTAGGTTACCCTCCCCGCTGCTGCGGCCACCCGAGGGCATTGGGCAGCTGGGTGACCCAGAAATGGTCATCTTCTTGTCCGGCTCCATCTGGAATTCCAGCCCCTAATTCCGAGGCACTGACAAGGCAGGCTCTCTAGGTGGAAGTGAGCTTTACAACACTAAATGGAATCAAGCCCATTCTTGTTGCAGGAAATTTATCCCATACAATAAGGAAAAAGAGGCATTTTGACTGTCTTAAAACATTCAGAATTAGGAAGTGAAATGACAATAAATCTTCCCCATCTACTTTTATGTTCTTGAGTCTGGAGAAACAAAATAATTGTAGGAAAGTATGCCATGTTAGGGGGAAAAAGACTGGTGTCAAGAGACATTGATTTGGGTCACTAAACTTGGAAAAATTACTTCCTCTCAGGGCCTAGCTTTCTCAATGGTAAATGAAAGCCTGGCTTAGATGATCCCAGAGGGTCTTTCCTGCTTTGAAATCCTGTGACTATATGTTATATCTAATTGACAATACCAAACAGACATTCCTGGAGAGAATAATAAGATGCCCCTCCTCATTGAAAGACTTGGAGATCTAGTGAGCCGAGGACCCCACAAAGCAGTATCAGAAGCCCCAGGTAGGGGAATATAGGGCAAGGACATGGAAGGTGATTTTGGTTAGCTGCCTTCTCCACTTTCCTCCTGAGATGGGTTTATTCCTACATCTGGGGTATTGAGATACCTATGTGTAAGGTGGCATGCAGAGTTCAAAATCCTAGTAAGTGAAAAGGGGGAACCAGCAGCCAGTGAGTCCTATAGCTGACAACCAATAGGGCCATGTTGGGGCTGGGTCAAGCTCATTTACTCATTCATTTGTACTGGTGTGACCCCCTGTTTGGCCAATGGCCCAGCCTTCTGAATCCTACACCATCTGCCTATTTGTGTTGGTTGGTTCTGGAGGAATGTGTGTTCAGGGGACATTTCAGCAAGCATACAGTGAGCACAATGAGAAGTCTCTGGACCCAAACCTCTGAGTGACACTACCCCAGGCCTTGGAGACAGACCAGAACTATTGATACTTAGCTAAGTATAGGTAGGCTTTAGAGGCCTTCCTCTGACCCCTGCTTTCCCTTCCTAACTTTCCCCTTTGCAGACTAAGGAACCTCCTCACAGTTAGGAAGCAAACCCCAGTGTACTTTGCCATATCAACAGCAAGATAGGACTTAAGGGAAGAAGTTTAAGACAATGAGACTTCCAAATAACCAATTTTATAGGACATCTTCCTGTAAAAGTAACAACTTGAATCCTTATTTCTCATACCAGTTGCATCAGTGCCCAATTGTGCCCTTGTCCTAGAATGTTATGGAAATTTTAACCCTCTGGATGGAGCAAGAGGAGCCCAAGGATTGGGATGCACCTACAAAGTATAATAGATTATGGTGGATGCTTTGGTGGTAGGTGGATATGGTCATAGACGTTGGAACGGTATGAACCTGTACCCCTAATCACTTAGAGTGTTGTAAACCACTGTTACCTTAATACAATCAATTGATAAATTGAACTATTATATTGTTATGGGGGAAAAACATTGTTATGGGGGAAAATTGTTATGAGGATACATGAGTCTGAGGATACATGCATTTGAAATCTGGGGTGCAGGGTTAGAGAACAAAGGAACCATACTCTCACTTCCAAGCTCACCTAGGATAAAGGAATTATTCCTGGAGTGGGCACCATAAGCACACACTAATCTGGAGCAGCCTGGCAGTGCTCCGAGTTAATGTGATTTGCAGATAACACCATGTAGGGTTTCTGCAGTTCATTTTTCTGCTGCTCATTGGCTAGAGGACCTTGGGTCAGTCATTTTACCTTCTTGAATAGCAGATTCTGCATCAGAAAAAATGAGGTCATGAGACTAAGATATCCCAGTGCTCTAGCTTAGAGAGGCTCTGTACCTCTAAGAGGAAGGGAGAGGAATAGCACAGTCCACTGAATTGGTGATGTCTTAGTCAGCAGTAGCAATGGTAAATCCAGTGCAAACCCAGTGACACCAAAGTAAACAAGTATAAACTCATGACAAAGATAATTTAAAGTTGAAACTCTTCCAGATTTATTCCAGAAGCATTACACATGCACGTGCATGTTTTAATAAATCTAAAACCACAGTTTTTAAATAAATATTCACTCACTTCTTTGGTTTATTAAAGTTTATTTTAAACAGTTTATTTTAAAAGCATGTGTCAATTATTAGTTACATAACCTAGACACATTTTTCAAAGCCCTCTAAACCTCAATGTCTTCATTTAGGAATGAAGATAGTGAAAACTATGTGAAGGGGTTCATGTGGAAACACATGAACTCTAAGGGGCTCAGCACACTGGTCAGGAAATTGGACTCTAGCCCCCAGGTGCAGGTTCTTTGCAGAGTGACCTGAATGCTATTCCCTTACCCTTGATGGCTTGGTCTAACCTCCAGTAAATACTTTTGATAAAAGCTAACAACAACAACATATCCCAGAGAACTGTTTGCATGTGGTAAGGATTTAAGAGCACAGCTCTGGGGCAGGTTTAATACAGGTTTCAAGCCTGGTTCTGACATTAGCTGGTTGTACAACATGGCCAACTTAATTAACTTCCCAAACCTTGGTTTCTCCATCTGAATATGGGAGTGATGATGATTCTGATCTTGCATGATTTTCTTGAGATGAAAGAAGTTAATAAATGTAAAGTGTGTAGACAGTGCCTGGGGCTTAGTAAATAATAAATTGTGTGCATGTGTTGGAAGGTATAAATCAGTAGACAAGAATAATTTAACAAAAATTTCAAGAAAAGTTACAGGTAATAAAATAATTTCTCTCTCATAGATTCTCAGAGTTTATATTTTAGAGAAGAAAGAAAACACAGGAATAAATCAATCTTTAGTGGGTCAGGTGGAAGCAAGTGTGATGGAATAAAGTAACAGGGTGCAGAGAAAGGGGTAATAATGGGGGAGTGATAGAGTGATGGAGTCACCCTAGATGGAGTCACTCCAAAGAAGATGATATTTTTAACAAAGAGCTGAATGGAATGAGGGATATTCCTTGAGGCTCTCAGAGACCTAATGCTGAAATAGGATTCTACTGCTAATAATAATGGTGATACTAATGATAGATAAAAGCGATGGTCTAATAAATAGTGCTCAGTGGATATTTAGGAAATTACTGAGACACATTTGCCACCTCAGCCCTCTAAGTTAGTATAGCCAGTGTGTGTTTTTAAATTGCAACTGTCTACAGAGAGAGAGTCAAGGAAAGAAGGCAGGGCTTCTAGTTGCAAATTCCATCTGGCTGCCAACCCTTCATGCATCCTCTTCCTCTGATTCGGAAGACCCAAGAAGACATGAAGACAGCCATGCATGGACTAGTGGACATGCTGACTGTGAGTCAGCTGCTGCAGAATCTTAGTAATTTCCACTTATTACAGAGTTGTTGGCATTGGATTAAAAATGTAAATTGGCATCAAATCTGTGGAGTTGACGTGTGTAGGATTAGCACCGGCTATTTTCTCACTGTCCACCGATATTCAAAGTCTCTAGATAGACCAGACAGCCGCCCCCTCTCCTAGTGACAGGTTTTTGGCCTTTTCCTTTCTGACCGTTCCCTGCAGAGTCCCAAAAGCAAGGAAGGGAGCCAAGAGATGAGTGATGGACTGGTGCATCTCAGATTTAACCTCCGTGCAAGTAAGATATGTGAGGCTGGGGAGAGTTAGAAAGAGCCTTGGGATCGGATGTGCTGGGTATTGAAGCTTTCCTTACACTGTTTACATTAAGGAATTCTGCAAGAAGCAGGCAAGTAGGGAAGGAGAAAGCCCCAATGTTGCTCAGAAGAACTGGCTGTCTGGTTTGGGTTCTCAGTGGTTGAAGGCAAAGAAAATCAACCTAAAATAGGAATATATCGACTTATCATATACTTTGTGTCAGGGGCATCTGTATCAAGGTGCTTGAGTATTGTCTTTCCATCTCAGTTTCTCTCCCCATTCTCCCTGCCTTCCCCCTCCCCTGCCATGTCCCTTGGTTTGCCTTTGCTTCATTCTTGGGCAAACTGTTTCTGTTGGCGTATCCCTCAGTAACTCCCAATTTACATTATACTTAGCAACTTAATATCTTAGCAAAAGTGAGGCCTGCATTTACATGTCTAGCAGATGTTCCAGGATTCTAGTTAAAGTCCTGATTGACTTGTCTTGGACTGGCCTAGATCTAAACCAGTTTTCAAGGCATGAGGGCACTCTGATTGCCAGACCACGTGGTAAAGACTCAGAGGCTAGGGACCTGGGGTGGCCGGGGTGGGAGAGGGGGCT
The DNA here is from genome assembly GCF_964194135.1 of Talpa europaea. Classification (NCBI taxonomy): domain Eukaryota; kingdom Metazoa; phylum Chordata; class Mammalia; order Eulipotyphla; family Talpidae; genus Talpa; species Talpa europaea. The sequence goes on from NC_140074.1 coordinate 94,889,849, forward strand.
GCTTGTCTCACTGAACCACCTAGACTGCCTGGAATTGCTGTGGGGAGAGGTAAAGTAGGGCTTCATAAAGCTAGGGATTCTAAGCAGATGCAGAACTCCTGCCTATCTGTGCTATGTGATAGCAGGACAGGTAAGAGTAAGAAAAATCTAGTTAATAATGAGGATGGAAAATTGAGAAGTTTTCCTATAATCCTAAGGGTCATGCTGAAGAAGAGAGAGACAAAAAAAATTATAGATGGAACAGAAAAAAGGCTAAAACTAGAGCTGTCCCTAAAGAAATTTCCAATAATTTTTGTGAAATAAGAATCGAGGATTCAAATAGATTTCTTCCCCTGAATTTTCCTGGAGTCCAAACTAAAAGGATGTTCCTCATTACAGGCAAGAGCAAAAAGGAGAAAAATCCATGTCCAGAGCACTTTGAAAGATTCCTAGAGTAGCCAAACAAAGTTAAAAATTTCAGTAAGCATCATTTAAGATAATTTATAAATTATTTTATGTTCAAAGTAAAGACAGTCAGGCTGGCTCTGGTCTGCTGTGTGATATCAGGGGCCACAAGACAATGGAGAACTAGGCACTGTTCTCAGCTTGTGGGCAAGAACTTTCTACCCAGACAAAATAGCTTTCACCTACAGAGACAACATGATGTCATCTTGGAAAGATGCAAAGTCTTGGAAAATAGTAGATTTGAAGTTCTAGCCAACCAAGAGATCACTGAAGCTAGGAATGCATGTGGATGTTTTGCTTATAAGAACTGGCTGGCAGTTTGCTTATAAGAACTGGCTGGCAGTCCTGGTGGTGAGCCTAGTGGGTCCCCCCATCCTGAGACCCAGAGAGGAAACCCCTGCCAGGAATGGTGAAAGGGCTGCTCAGTGGCCCTGTGGAGGATAGGGCTCTCCTGTCTCCTGTCCCTGGATGTAATTTAAAAGCGAGGGATTTCATAATACATTATTTCTCTGTTTTATTTGGAACCTCAGAAATTCTTTTTTTTTTTTATAGAGGCATGTTTTATTTTATTTTATTTATTTATTTGTTTGTTCGTTTTGTTTATACATGCACTGGGTACAGTCAGAAGCGTGGGAGGGTGAGAGAATTCACCAGAGCCAGAGCGAGGAGCAGAGCAGGCAGAAGGACCGAAGTACACTGCTGAGGGGAGCAGCGGGTGGCAGGAGAGGTCTGCGCGCCATGCAGGACCCTCTTCCGGTGGTCGGGGAGCAGCCGGGGATCGAACCAGCGCCGCAGAGGCCGCAGGCAGCTACGCAACCCAGCGCTCAACCGCTGCGCCACCGGGGAGGCCCTGGAACCTCAGAAATTCTATTGGAAGAGCTGCTTCCTCAGAAAAGTACAGTCCCCAAAAAGACAACATAAACCGTCATGAAATGCTTAATGTGGGCATTTCAGGTCAATTTCACTCCCAAATTCAGAAATCCAATGGAATAGGATTTACAGGTGCTTAAAGGAATGCAAAGTCTGTGTGCAGAGGCCTGTGGGTGATCTCTTCCTCCCTTCAATTTTCTGCGTTTCTATTTTTCATGATTGTTTTCTCTTTTTAAGTGAAATAGAAAAGGAGGCATGCATTGAGCCAAATATATTGATCAAAGCACATGAAAATACATGAACTCACACTTGAACACAACAGATCTGCCTGCTTTCTCCTTCACTGACAGGCTGGCTTGCTTTCTTCCTGTCTTGCTTTGTCTCTTTACACACTCATGTGCACATGGTTTATTCTCTCTGTCCACACACACACACATACACACAAAGAGCCTTATTTCTGTCTTTTTGTCTATCCAGCTGTTTCTTACATACACAAACCTCCGGTCTGTGGTCATCTCTCTGCCTCCTCCGTGACCGTCCCAGCTCTGTACACAAACACAAGCCTTCAGTAGCCGCTTCTCCCTCTCTGTGTCTCTTTCATTCACAGACACCCACTCTGCCAGGCCAACCTCAGTCACTTCCTTTCTTCTCCTTATCCCTCAGTCCCATCCATCTGACATGCCCCCTCCTTCCCCCTCCCCCCCCCTAATGCACACACTTTCCTTGATTAGTTATACACACTTTCAACTGCAGGAATTATGGATTCAATTATCCAAACACCACAATCCTCCCCCCTTCCCTTGAAAAGTGAAGACAAGTGAGCATCCTAATTAAAACCTTACCCGTCTCATTGGCACCAAATAGGCAGAAGCGCCAGGGTTGAAAAAAATGTAAAGACAATAATGTGTTTACCTTCCCCCAGCTGGGTGAGTCATCTGTGGGCTTGCTCTGGTTTTACACAGCTCTCAGACACTCTGGGCACCACAGACTGGGGACAACTTGCTTTTTGTCCATCCCTCTGGGTAAAATGATGAATGCTTTATCTGGGCACTTAGGAATAAACATGCACTGTAATCACAGCTTGGCTAGGATCCGTGGACACCCAAAACTTTAGAAAAGGATCCTTTGTTCCTTGTAGTCATAAACTAAGCAAAGCTCTAGCTGCTCCCGCCTCCCGAAATGCAGGGTGGCCATGGCTGTGTGTGATGGAAGAGAGAGCCTAGAGCCTGTCTCCCTCACTCCAGCCACCTTTGCTTTCCCTAGTCCTGCAGCCCAGGCTCCACGTAATTCAGCCAGGAGCCACCTCCTCCAGGTTTAGAGTTCTTTAAACGAAGTGGATAAATGATGTCTGTGCGGACTTTGTGACACTATCAGATCAGTAGTTAATGTACTTTCACTGCTTTAGACAAATCATGAATAAACCAGGACAGGAGTTTGATGGAGTGACCCATCCGGTAATTTTCCATGGAAGCCTGTCCACCCCCTGGCTCTGTAGTCTGCTTTCTTTACCTCTGAGGTGGTGGGAGAACTCACCACCACCTGTGTGGCTGACTCAGTGCCTGGGAGTCACCAGTGGGCCACTGCAGGACCTTCAGGGTGGACATCATGGAGACCCGTGTACACAGCCTGCTTCTGGGTATGATGGGAACACACCATTAACAGCTCGCTCGTGGTGTTGCTTGAGGACCTGGGGCTGCTCTCACAGTGTCAGGAATATTTATGTCTTACCTCTTGAAGTTCAGGATGGGAGGACAGTAGGTTCCTCTGGTCCCCATGGAGAGGAGGTCTGTGAACAAAAGGGCTGGAGGGTGTGACATAAAAAGAACATGATATGTGATCTTTCTGCTGGCTGACACAGAGCTCCTAAAGTTTGTGTAGTTTCCTTTTGTCATCAGGGATGACTAAACATCTTTTTAAGACCATCTTATGTGCTAATGAGATGACTCTTGGGGGGCTCCTAGGTAGCTTTGTATGGGGTCTGGTGACCAGAAAGACCAAGTTATGATCAGAGAATCCTGAACCCTGGGAGGGAAGAGGGACTGGGGACTGAATTCCAGCACCAGTGGCCTAATGATGTAATCAGTTATGCTTATATGATGAAGCCTCCATAAAGTCCCCTAAGTGAAGGGGGTCTGAGGGCTGCTGGGTTGATTAACATCAGGTATGCTGAGAGGGTGGTGGGTCTCAGAAGTCCTGAGAGTTCCACAGTTTTCTGTTTGAATGTGCTATAGGTTCCTGGATTTTGGTTATATCAAATAAAGGACACTCCTAAGTTCCATGAGCCATTCTAGCAATTATCAAATATGAGAAGGGCATTGTGGGAACCCCTGATCTCTACCCAGTCAGAGCAGTCAGAGCTTCTTTTTCCTCATTTGTTTAATGGAGGCCATAGAAGTGTTCTCTGCGCAGCATCACTGGGAAATTCAATTACGTATGTCCGTGTTACCTTAATAAACCAAAAGTGCAATGAAATGATAGCTAGCTACCTCCATTAATTTCTCCATTTTATGCCATTCGTCTTTCTATACCTTTCTTGACTAAATAATCTTCATGTGAGCAGGTGGTGTAGGGAAGGGGCTCTGGGAACTTAAGGGGCAGCAAGGAAAGTCATTGGAGGGGTGAGTGAGAACAGAAGGTGGGCACGCCAGGGAGCTAAGATACTTATGTCACCAGCATGGCTCAAGGTGGGTGCTTCCCCACAGACACCAGCATTGAGCTCATGGGTATGTCCTGCAGCTGCCCCTGTGACCCAAGGGCATCCACCCTCCCTGTGACCCCATGACAAAGCTAAGCCACGCCACACACCTGCGGCTCGAGAAAGTGCTGAGGAGGGCGTGGGCGAAGTCCCTGTACCCCCTTCCACCCGGCATTCTGTCAGGGAGGAAATGAGCACCAAGCCGCGAGCCCAGCCTTCCCCTGACCACCTCCAAGGAACATCGTGCAATTAAAGGCCTGACAGTTGCCATCTGTCCTGTCCTTCCTCAGTCGCCCAGGGCACAGGGATTCAGAGCTGGCACATTGTGATACTCTACAGTGCCCGTGTCACCTCTGATTTCTTCCAGAAAGTCATTAACAGACCTGTGTGGGAGCTGCTCCAGTGTCTGAAAACCTCCTCCAGGGCAGGCAGCACAGAGGTGGTAAGAACACTCTAAGATTCCTCAAGTTCAAGGGAGCTGGAGTCTGCAAGGCGAGATGAGAATAAAGTCAGACAAGGAGAAGTTGGACCTAAACCCCAAATGGACTCATTTTCTCTTTTCTCTTTGGCTTCTTTGGTTGAAGATTGAGCCCCAAATCTTCCTAAGGACCCCAGAATCACAGCGTATTAGAGTATGTCTTAGCTTAGGTTTCCTCAAAGAAGAGTCTAAGACAAGAACTTGGTAATTTATTTGGAAAGCAGCGCTGGGGATAGAAGTGAAGGAGCAAGGTAGGTGCCACTGGGTAAGAAGAAAAGCTGGTCACAGGGTGCATGAGGGAGCTGCTTATTCTTCAGCAGCTGGGATTCAGCTTCCACTGGGACCCTCTGTGGGACACGCAGAATGTGCCTCGGGGTTGCCCCTGTGGGAGGCGGGAGGTAGGCCATTGGACCACCCATGAGTGCACTGGTGCAAGGGTTCACTGTACTTCTGTTTTTCTCCTGCATGTGGTTGTGCAAAACCTCAGACAGGAAGCAGAGAAAGTCCTGGCACAATTGATGTGGGAGCTGACAGTGTGAAGAGAAAAGTCTATTACGACTGCCCAAAACATGGGCCCTGGGCACTGTCGATTAGCATTGGCTAAATATCAGAGTTCTTCCTGGGAAATGTGGCTTCCCCATGTAAGCACAGAACGGCAGAGGCAGGGACTCCCTTTGTCCTTCCAACAGATGCCCCTTTTACCTCTGAGGTCAGACTTTGAGTTCCCTGCTCCAGGTTGACTTTGTTGGGCAGGTGCACTGAGGAATCCTCATGACACTCCTACCTAGCTCAGGACAGTCTGTCCCACTGCTGTTCTATGCTGGTGTGCCTGTCTTTCTTATCACATCTGAGTCTCTGGAGGACAAGGAGCTATATAACTTCTTCATCTTTATTCTCTGAGCACCCGGAGAGCTATATAACCTATCATAATTATTTGTTTATTTTTTCATCACTCAACAGTGCCCTCTATGAAAAGTGTTTTTGCTTTTGCTCTTTGCCATTGTTATTGATTGAGTAGGAGGGTAGCAAGCTCTGAAATTTTGGAGTCTTGGAAGAGGCATGATGGGAAGCACAGGTGTCTATCATGGGCCATTACAGTGGCCCAAGAAGATGTGATTGAGGCCTAGCACAAGGGTACAGGTAGGAACACTATAGAAAGGTACTTTGTTGAGAAAAAATCTTTTGGATTCAGCATCTGTTTTGGGTGAGGTCTTTAGCAGGGAGGGGGCCCGCAGAAACTTGGTGTTCAGCAGCTGCATGCAGACATGGAGGGGCTTGACATCCATCTGCTATTAAGGATGTTGGGGTCACCAGCTTCATAATACTTTTGACCTCTGGCCCCAAAGTGCTGGACCAGGGAGCACCTACTTACTAATAAAAAGCTACCTAGAATCTGTGTCCTAGAGCCGTGATCTGCTAAGCAAGTCCCCTAAATACCAGAATACTTTTATCATAAGGTTTATGGTCTTTTAATTGGATCTTCTCCTCTCATTTGTGATTCAAGGTGACTTTGATTTTTAGCTGGCTATGCTAATTTGATCCCTCACAAATTTCTACCGAAATTGCAAAGAAAGATACTGCTTTGATTAAGTTTTTGGAAAACTATCATGTACAATGATAGGTGATTATTGAATTAATTGACCAATGTACATAAAACTACAAACATCAATATGTGTAACTTATGATGTTGTTTCAAATATTAAAATAACAGGAACAATCTAGATGCTCAACAATAGGGGATTCACTCAAACAAAAGATCAAGTGTATGTGATACATACATACATACACATCCTGGCTACATACATACATACACATCCTGGCCCATTAAATTGGCTGTCAATGTGTGTGTGTGTGTGTGTGTGTTGATGAAAAAGTTTGTTTATAATCTACCAAGCAGAATGAACAAATTAAATGTTAGCATAATGATCCAGTTTTTTTCACTGTAATTATTTAAATACAAGTGAAAAGATCTGGTATAATAATCTCCAAATGTTTATTGTCATTATTTCTAAGTGATTGATTGACTCACCACTCTTTCCCCCCACTTTTTTTTAGGGACCTGTGATTTATAATTTTTCTATAAGAAGCATATTTCATTTGTGTGTTTAGTAATCATAAAATATTTGGTTTTTGTTTTTAAAGATTTATTTATTTATGCATACAAGAGCTGGGGTGTAGGCCAGAGATGCAGGGGATGAGAGTATTCACCAGAGACAGAGTGGGGAGCAAAACATGCAGATGTAGTGAAATACACTGCTGAGGGGAGCAGTGAGTGAGACAGGAGAGGTCTGCTGCGCCATATGGGTCATCTCCTTGGCTGGGGATCAAACTTGTGCTGCAGTGGCTGCCGATAGCTTCATAGTGCTGTGTCTTAACCCCTTGCACCACCAGGGAGACCTCTCAAAAAAGATTTTAAAGGCTAACTGGAAACAGTTCAATTATCAATGAACTGGGTATGATAGATAGTTTGGGGATTTGCAAGTGTATGAGTTATCTGTCACTGCATAACAAACTATCCCAAGACTTAGTGAACTAAAACCACACCACTCTATTAGTTCTCCCAGTTCTGAGGGCTGATGGGACCATTCCTTGCTGGGCTTACCTGAGCCCATTTCTCTGGCTGCATTTAGCTACTGGAGGAATTGGGGGCTCCTCCTGGCCTTGGAAGGCAGGGCCTCCTTCTCATAGTATCTCACTATTCAGTAGTCTAGGCTAAGCTAGATGTCTAAATAGTATGACTTAGTAATATTCTGCCCATGCTGAAGATTAAAAAAAAAAAACACAAAAGTGACCTCCACATGCTACATCTGGGAAGATTTTCTGCAACCTCTCTCTTCCTCGTCCCGTGTGTTCTGTTTTGCAGCAGTCTATTATTCTGCAAGGATTAAGGAGTCAGGTAGAAGTGAGGTGAGGCCAAGGAGACAGCCAGCAGGAGCGCAGGGAAGAATTTCCTTTTTGATGGCCACAAAGAAAGAACTTTTCTGGCTTGGGGATATAGAACTGGAACTATGCTCAGAGGCCCTTGGATGCCAGGGTGGTGGTAGGGTGTGGTATTTAGGAAGTAGAGAAAGACATTTAAACTGGAGCTGGGGTAGAAGTAAGGTAAGAACTTGCAGAAAAGTCAGAGAAGTACAAGAATTGCTGCTAAAAGGGGGCCCCAGATAAGACCCAGGAGAGAAACAAAGGGACAACCTGTTAAAAACTAATTACTATTCTAATTGTGTCAAGCTAATTAAGTACTGAAACTGGGTACTGGCATTCATTGTTCCTGTACATTGTTTCCTCTGCCATTGTAAAAGTTGAGCGCTCATGAATTCTCAGTGATCATAGAAGCATGCTGTGTAAGCTTGTGTGCAAATGAACTGGGCATGGGAGGTAGTTTGGAGGCTTGCAAGTGTATCGGTTATCTGTCACTGCAAAACAATCTCAAGACTTAGTGAATGAAAACCACACCACTGTATTCGCTCTCACTGATACAGTTCTGAGGGTTGATGGGTTACCATTCCCTGCTGGGCTAGCCTGAGTCCACTTCCCTGGTTGCATTCATCTGGTGGAAGAATTAGGGGCTTGGGCCTCCCCTGTGGCACAGCGGGTTTAGTGCCGCACTATGAAGCTGTCCACGGCCTCTGCAGTGTGGGTTCGATTTTGGCCTTTCAGGGAGAGACCCACATGGCAAGGCAGACCTCTCCTGCCTTGCTTGCTGCTCCCCTCAGCAGTGTCTTTGGTCCATCTGTCTATTCTGCTCCCCACTCTGTCTCTGGTGAATTCTCTCACCCTCCTGTGCCTCTGACTGCACCCCAGTTCTTGTATAAATGAATAAATCTTAAAAAAAAACAGATTTAGGGGCTCTGAGTGCAGCCCACCGCCTCCTTGTCTATTCTCCCCAGAACCTCCTCGAGACCAGTGTGCATCACTGGCGGGTCTGTCTCTCTTACTCATTTCATCCTGCCTCTGGAACGACTTCCCTGATGAAGTAGAGTAGTGTAATGGGGGGAGGAGCTCCTTCTAGGTTTGCTCTTTCCCTGCTTACCCCAGGGTCTCCAGAGGTGCTGAAGCTACTCCAGGGCCCAGGGAGGTAGAGACATCTACAGAAAAGTGAGATCCATGGAGCTTCTGCCTTAAGCCATATAAATATTAAATCACCAAAGAGCCAAAATCCTCTGGTAGGGCAAGTCTCTGAGGAGGGTGAAGAGGAGCCATCTACTGGGAAGAAGCAGATGACCTGAGAGCACGAGGAGGGAGGAAAGAAGGAGAGAGATGTTGGAACAGCCTCAGCTGATACAAAGGACCAGACCCAGGCTGGACAGTGGAGGTGCAGAAACAGGAAGAGCATGGAGCCAACTGTCAGCATCTGGGGTATTATCCCTATAATAAAGGGCAAGGATGAAGATGCTCCTAAGGGTACAGATGATTTTTCAAAACCTCTTTTCCCATCAGCAGAGCGGCAGCAGCCTTTGTGGTAGTGAGCACCAGAAAGGGATGACAGCAAAGAAACACCACCTTCCTCCTGGAGTATGAAACAGGCCTTTGTACTGATAGGAATTGTGTTACGTTTCACATTCATGGCACAAATATTTATAAAGGACTAATGTCCGCAGGATCAGGCCATGAGTACTGGCTAGGAATAACAAGCAGGCAAGGTCCTGGCTCTAGAAAGTTCTACTTGTAGGTGGGAAAGACAGTGCCTGTCTGGTACTGACTCTGAGGATATCTTTACCCATTTTTCTATATATTTTTCAAGCTGTGTGAGTTGCACATCTTTCCAGAAACTAGGGACAGTTTGGGCTGGGAAAGACCTTGGAGCTCTGGTCCAAGCCTCTCACTTTAGAGACCAGGAGACTGAGATACTCACACCCTCCGCTGTGTGGAGTCTAAGATGGAAAACATGTGAAGTGCCTTTAGGTAGAGCTTCTTTGAGGGCACACGGTGTAACACAGCAGCGACTCCTGACTTACTCCGACTGATTTCCTTTTCTCCCCGTATTTTATATGTGATTTTAACTTTGAAATAAATTCATAATTTATTTCAGACAGTAACTGAAAATCATGTGTCATTCCAATGTTAGTCTTTGGAAAAAGGACAGAGAAATTCTCAGTTTCTCTTCTCAACCAAGGGTCAGCTTCTTAACCAGTTTCCTTGGTCCTGATTGGTAAAGAGTTTTAAAATGGAATTCTCTGGCATAACCCCCAAAATAAAGCAGTGCTTTTTCTCCATGTGCCACTGTCCATCATGAACCTCAGATGGAAAAGACAGGCATCTGGGGTGAGGCAGCTTTTTGCAGCCCTAGACTTAGTAACACTGATTTGTGTTGCGATGATTACCCCTTAAAACATCAAAAACAGCATCTTTTATTGTATCCGATTCAAAGTGGATGCTGGTTTTCCCTCTGCACATTGGATGTGGCAGGTAAATAACCAGCTTTATCAACCAGCTTTATCAAATTTACATGCCATACAATTCATTTGCATAAAATGTGGGCTTCAGGGGTTTTTCATTGTGTAGCTATCACCATGATCGATTTCAGAACATTTTCATCACCCCAGAATAAAGCCCCGTTCTTTTTAGCAATCTCCTTTCATTTACCCACTTTCTTCCACCCCAGCCTTAGAATTTCTGTCTGTGGAGATTGTCTGCTGTGGACATTTCATATGACTAGATTCATACCATGTATGTTCCTTTGTGACTGGCTTCTCTTGCTTCAAATATTTCTAAAGTCCACCCATGTTGCAGCGTGTAGCAGCACTCAGAGCTTTTTAAAGCCAAATAATATTTTATTGTGTGGCTATACCACACTTTCTTTATTCATCAGTTGTTAGACTTTTGGGTCGTTTCTACTTTGGTTATTATGAATATACTCTTGTGACCATTTGTGGATACATTTTTGTATGAACATATGTTTTCAGTTCTGTTGTGTATATAAGAAGGGGTGCAATTGCTGGGTCAGATGGTAACCCCATGTTTGACATTTTTAGGAACAGCTAGAATGCTTCCCAAAGTGGTTGCATCAGCAGCAGTGAGAGTTCCAATTTTTCCACATCCTCGCCGATACTTGCTGTGAATCTGCTTTTTGACATAGTATCCTAGTGGTTGTGAAGTGGTTACTCATTGCAATCAGTTTGCATTTTCCTGATGGCTAAGGAATGACATTGAACATCACTTCATGGGCTCATTGGCCATTTGTTTCTCTTTTATGAAGACACATCTATTTAAAATCCTTTGTCTATTTTTTGTGTTGTCATTTTATCTTTGAGTTGAAAGAGATTTTATGTAACTAGATACAAATTCCATATCAGACATAGGATTTGCAAATATTTTCTCCCATTTTGTGGGTTGTCTTTTAACGTTTCTGAAGCTATCCTTTGAAACACAAACATTCCTAAATCTGGAAAATATATTTTATCTACTTTTTCTATTTTGTCAATTATATTTTTGGTCCTGTAGCTAAGAAACCTTTTCCAAATCCAAACTCACTAAAATTTACTCTTTGCAGAAAATCAGTTGACCATAAGTGTAAATATTTACTTCTGATCTCCTGTTCCCTTCCCCCCCAACCCACATACCAAATTCATTGACCTGTGGGACTGTCTTTATGCCAGAATCATACTGTCTTATTTACTGTAGCTCTGTAATAGGTTTTAAAATCAGGAGATTAGAGCACTTTGACTTTTTTCTCTTATTCATGATTAGGTTAGTTATTTGGGTTGCATGCATTTTAGAGGATCAACTTGTCAATTTCTTTTAAATAGTGACTTGGACTTTGGTAGGGATGATGTTAAAGTTGTAAATCAATTTGGGAAATGATGCCGTTTTAACAATTAGGCTTTGGTCTGGGAACATGGATGTCTTCCCGTGTATCTCACCCTCCTTTCTTTCTGTAGCATTCATAGTTTTTAGGACAAAAGTCTCATTTCTTTGTTACATTTATTATTGTTGATGTTATAAATAGAATGGATTTCTTAATCTCATTACCAAAATTTCCTAGTGTATAGAAAAAATTAATTTTTGTAGTATTAATTTTGTAAAATTAATTTTTGTATTGACCTTATATCCTGCAACCTTGCCAAACTTGTTTCATAGTTTGAGTATTTTTTTTTAAAGATTTATTTATTTATTTATACAAGAACCAGGGTACAGGCCAGATGCGCGGGAGGGTGAGAGAATTCACCAGAGACAGAGCAGGGTACAGAACAGGCAGACTGACGAAATACACTGCTGAGGGGAGCAGCGGGCACGACAGGAAAGGTCTGCCGGGCCATGGGGACTCCCGCCAGCCAGCCAGGATCGAACCGGCGCTGCGGACAGCTTCACAGCATGGCGCTCAACCACCTGCGACACCAGGGGAGGCCCTCGAGTAGTTTTTTAATGGAATTTTTAGAGTTTTATATATGCACAATCATGTCATCTGGAAATGGAGATAGTTTCTTTTCTTCTTTCCAGTTTCTTTCCAGTCTGGGTGATTTTTACTTCTTTTTCTTGTCTAATTGTCATGGCTAGAACTTCAGTGCAATACAAATTGTGAGTGTACATTGTTCTCTTGTTTCTGGTGCTGGGAGGAGAGCCTTTGCCATATCACCATTAAGTATAATGTTAGCTGTGAGTGTTCACAGCTGTTCTTTATTAAGTGAGCATGTTCGTTTCTGTCTCTAGAATGTGGCGTGTTCTTATTGTGAAAGCGTGTTGTCAAATGCTCTTTTGCATCTATCGAGATGATCATAGGAGGTTCCTTTGGTGTGTGTGTCCTTTTATGTTTGTTGATATGGTGTATTAATTACAGTAATTGCTTTTCAGATTTCAGATCAACCTTGTATTTATAGACTAAGTTCTACTTGGTTATTATGTATAATCCTTTTTATATATTGCTGAATTTGGTTTGCTAGTGTATTACTAAAGATTCTTATAGCTATAGTTATAAGTATCCAAGAAGTTTTGCCTCTGTAAGATCTAAGCTCTAAAGAGCCATTTAAAATGAGCTCTCAGAGATTTCAAAGCTAGATGATTGCCTGAAGAATGAGTTTTACTTTGACAATTTGGTTCTGTTTGAGAGTATTCTAAATTCTAAACCAGTTAAGTAAATTTTTCAATACATCTTGAGATGGAATCATCCAAGATAATCCCATAAATCAACATTTCTTGGGATAGTTAAAGAAGACTGAAATAATTTTCCCCAATAATATACCATTCTAGACTTGTCTTACATAGTCTAGAATTTTTTTTTTTTTGCTATGATGAGATAATTGTGACTTATGCCCATATGGGGCTTTCTTTTTATTATTATTATTTAATGTATTTTATTTTATATAATTCTTCCATCATTTTTCATTTTTGGGCAATATATGCATTTTTATTTTGGTTATATTTCCCATACAATTCCACTCCCCCCCCTTATTTTGGCCCTAATCCCAGCTCTCCTCCCTGTCTCCCCTCCCCCATAGTGTGTCTCTGGTTTATAGTTGCTTGTTGATTTTGATTTTTTCTTTATTATTATTAGTCTTTTTTTTCTGGTCCCTTATTTAGGTATTCTAAATTACTGCTATGAGTGAGACCATCCGGTATTTTTCTTTTCCTTTCTCACTTATTTTGCTGAGCATGATCCCTTCCAGCTCCGTCCATGTTGCTGCAAATTGCATGAGTTTATCTTTTTTGATTGCTGAGTAATATTCCATTGTGTATATAAACTACATCTTCTTTATCCAGTCATCTGTTTTTGGGCATTTGGGTTTTTTTCATAGCTTAGATCTTATAAATAGTGCTGCTATAAACATAAGGATGCAGGTGCCCTTTTCAATTAATGTTTCTGTGCCCTTTGAGTAAATACCTAGGAGTGGAATTGCTGGATCTATGGAAGCTCTATCTTTACTAGGTTGAGGAATCTCCACACAGCTTTCCATAGTGGTTGGACCAGTTTGCACTCCCACCAGCAGTGCAGGAGAGTTCCTTTTTCTCCACATCCTTGCCAACATTTGTTGTTGCTAGTTTTTTTAATATGTGCCATTCTCACTGGTGTAAGATGGTATCTCATTGTAGTTTTGACTTGCGTTTCCCTGATTACAATTGCATTTCCCTGATTACAAATGGCCTGTTGGCCATTTTCATTTCCTCTTTGGAGACACATCACCCAAAGCAGTGATAGTGAAGGCAAAGATAAACAGCTGGACTACATCAAATTAAAGAGTGTCTGCACAGCAAAAGAAACAATAACCAAAACAAAGAGAAACCCCACCGACTGGGAGATAATTTTTACACACAACACTAATGATAAAGGACTGATCACAAAAATCTACAAAGAGCTGATGAGACTCAACAAAAACAAAGAGAATAATCCAGCCAAAAAATGGGCAGAAGAGCTAAAAAGAAACTTTTCCAAAGAGGAAATGCTTATGGGGCTTTCATTTGACATAATGAATAGAAATGTTTACTTGTCAAGCTATATACTGAATATGCTCATCATGATATATCATGAAATACAATATATGTCAGTTGATGTAATACATTCAATTTACTCATTTGACACTCAACAATATATTTGTGGTATAGTCAGTACAGTGATGATATTTTCATGAATACTTACATGAGATATTATATTTCACGTAATGAAATATTCCTTGAGGGACAACAGCATTTTTCTATTTCATGAAATTTATTGGCCACTGTATTACACATTTGTAGAGGTGAACCTACAACTTTAATCATGCTGTAACTGCATGTTCATATATGTGAGCACACTGAGTTTGAGATGATGATGATACATTCTCTACATACAAATATTCACAAGGAAGGTGAGAAGGTGAAAACTTAACTTGAGGATAGAGGTCAGGATTGCAACTAGATATTTAATGTCAACATTTTAGGGGGAAAATGGGGTATCATCAGAGGAGTGAGGACTAAGCTTGATGGATATCTACATTGGCACGAGGAAAGAAGCATCATAGGTGATAAAATAGCGATCAGAGAGGTAGGAGAACCAGGAAGGTAGAGAAAGGCCTGGGTGGTCAACAGAATGGGACAATGGAAGGGACCAAATGGCTCAGAACTGTCCTTAAGATTTGCTAGAAAATCATTTGGTAACACTAAAGAGGACATTTTCAATTATATCTCAAGTGGGGAACTTATTATGTACCAGCTTCCATACTCCACATATACTGTCTCACTAATACTCATGACTCCTTTCTGAGATCTTATTATTTCCATCTCATAGATGAGAAGACAGTGACTCAGAAATGTTATGTAACTTGCCCCAAGGTCAAAAAGAAAGTAGATTATAAGCTGAAATTCTAACCCAATCTCATTCTGAATGAGGGAGCCAGGTGATAAAGAGAATCAAAGCAGTGTGGGTAGGCAAGAGAGATCCGGAATTTATCAAGGAAGATGTGAGTGGATTCGCAGAAGAGAGCCCAAGGCTGTCAGTGGACACCCTTTCCTCTGAGAGCCCTGGATGGGGGCAGCAGAGGATACTCACTGCTGCATCTTACCTGGTGCTCAGGGGCTTCGTGCCCCATCATTCACTCTGCTTCTCTTTCATGAACTGATTTGACCTAGAAAGAAAGATCCATGGGGACATATAAAGCCAAAACACAGAGCTAACTTCTGAGAATAAACAGAATTTTTTCAGACTGGCAAGCTAATTGGTGATCCATAACAGGATATAAAATTCTATTTTATTTGCAGAATATAGTGGCTCTGTAAAGCATAATAGCACCATAAGAAATGTGTCCAAGCTGAATTAACCAGCCTTCTTTCCTCTACATGTTGAGAATGCATATGGTGAAACAGCATTTAATTGGGTCCTATTGCTTTGACATTTGTGAAGGTCTGGGTAGAAACTAGGCTGAAGCTTAGCTTTGCACTATTTGGGGGGCCGAAAGAGTTTGTAAGTTTTTTTTTTATATAAACAATGATGGGAGGGGGTGTTATATCTCCTTAAGAGATCAGAAACAGTTCCCAAAAACTTAATAATAACCAAGCACCTACAAGATCAGGGAATTAGAACAATGTTTTCCTAATATTAAAGCAGGACATAAAGACCTTCTTGACAATTTTTTGGTTAATGACACTTACCACCCTCTGTGTTAAAAGTAATCAATTATTTAATACAATTATTTTATTAAATAATTATATAATCATATAACTTCTTTGAAAATTTTCTGTGGTCCCTAAGGGCCTTCTTGCTATTGGTCTGAATTAGTGAGTAAAGGTTGATGCTTTTGTTGTGTTGGATCTCAGCAATGTTTGACCTAGCTTTTTTTTTTTTTCCTTCTATTTTTTTTCCTTTTAAAGAAATGGTTCCTTTGAACCTAACTTTTTAGTCATCTTCTCAATCTGTATATTTTAACACCTGAGAATCTAAGTAGTAAAATGGTATATATATTTCATGTCTCTATCAAGATTGCTTATTTCCAAACCTCATAATTATCCTGTGAGGAACTTATTCTTCACACTGATGAAGAGTTGCACAAATAGAAACACATATCAAAATTGAAATTATGAGATGTGGCCATCTTTTTGCTCCTCTTAACTCATCTGGCGCTCCTTTCACTGGGGGGGTAGGGGCAAGCATACTTAGGTGCACACACAGGTACTTAAGCCAAAGTACCCCCTGCAGGCTTTGTGGTGTCATGGATAAAGGCGTTATACAGTGTGTTGCAAAACAGCTGAAGGTCATGTATGGCCTGGAATCCTTTGATGTTATGCCTCCGGGGAAATACTCTGTCAGCTAGATGCATTTGTTTGTGGCATACAAAGAAGTATAAAATCTTTGTGGGTCATGATGATTTTGATAAAGGTAACATCCAGAAATTTACCATTTGATTCCCCCATCATGTCTTTGTGTCATGCTTCATCAATAGAATCATTCCTTATCTGATCATCAGTCTATATTATTTTTTTCGTATTAATTTGTGACTTAGAGTCATCAACTAGTGACTCACAGTTGTGGCCTCTCAGATTATCACCACTCCAATTTCTTGAGTTCAAAGTTGGTCTCAGAATAAGTCCACCAGTACATGGTGGTTTGCATTGTGTTTTGTGCTTGGCTGGCACATAGTAGGGCTGTTGTCGCCCTTTGAGTAGGGCTGTTGTCGCCCCCCCCTGCATGTAATGATAGAGTTATTTCAGCATGGATTTTATGGGTCAACACTTGGGAAGAAAACTATTAATGCCAGTGACTGTGTGCTCCCTGGACCTGAGCCGGGTAGCCTAGCAGGCATGACCAGGTCTTAGTGCCAAAGGCAACTACTTCATTTATAAAGATCCAGTGATTTATGAATGCCTATGGTGGCCTCGGCAGTGTTCTAGCTGTCAGGCAGCTTCGACTATCGGCAAAGTCTGATGATTGATAGGAGAAAAAAAAAAGGCTTGGAATAAAGTTAGAAGAGGGAGAGAGAGAGAGGAAAGATTATTCAAATTAAGTTTCATATAAATAGATTTGAAGCAGGAGGCAACGATGAAGCATGTAGATAGTCAAAAGGAGTGAGAATGGCAGATGTTAAGGTCCATTGCATTAGAACTTTTCTTTCACAGATATTACTGGAGTCCTATAAGACCCAAGAGGCACCAAAAGGAAAATATCAAAACTTGCTTTGCTTACCTAACTGAATGTTTCTCTGCAATTTCCTTTGCTCCCCAATGTGGTAATGAATGACTTGCTGAAGCTATAGAAAATGATGTCCTTTCTTTGTAACTATTATTCACCGACAGCTGAAAAGCTCTCTGTGGCTCTGGTTGCCACATGTCAAGAAGGAAGAACCTGAAAATAATTGGTAGAATGGAGGTTGGGGGCTGTCATGGAAGTTGAAACATAGGGTTAGTACCCTTCAGTTTGGCAATGACAAAGGTTAGGGCAAAACATGATCAGGATTTGAAAACTATGAGCAGTATGGCAAGTGGATAAGAACCCTTTACTTATCCAGTTGTCAATATTTATCAAAAGACAGAAACATAACATCACATACAAATAGTCACAGGCATTTGGAATTCATTGTCGAGATAATTAGTTGGTAGTAGTTGGGAGAGGAAAAACAATGAGAATTGCTTTTTAAAAAGATCATTATGTTTGCAATAGAGGAAGTAGCTGCAGGAGCCACTGTTCAGACTTGTCCCAACCCACCTTGTTCTTCTGAACCTCCCTTCGGTACATGTACCAACTCTCTCAGTCAATTCAGCCCAGGAAGATAGCTCTTCTTTTGCTCCATCTTTGGAACATCAGTGCTCTGGTTTGTTGGTCACTTAATCTCTCCATCTTCAGCAGTGACCCTGCTCCTAGAAGCTCAAAGGGAGATGTCTATACCCATCAGCCCCACCCCCACCACTTTCCTCTTTCTGCAGTCCTCTGTCGTCTCTCATGTAATATTTCTGTCCCTGAAACTACCCAGCTTTTGAGGACTAGTGGCCACCTAGCTACTAATCCTACTGCCTTTTCCTCAGTGATGAGTTGATTAGTTCCTTTGTATTTGAAGCTATGAACCCTCTTCACATTGGAAAGATCACCCCCCTTTGATTTCCCAGCATGAACACTATCTCCATTTTTTGGCCTGTCTTTTCTACAGATCCTGGGATTCCTTTTTGTCCCATCATCTAAAATTACATATTTCCACAAAGTTGTTTTTTTTTTTAATATTTCCCAGCTCTTCTTATCTCCTCTTTCCCTTATTAATATATTCTATTCTCATGGGTCTCACTTTCACTTCGAGCAGGTCTTCTCAAATTTCCTTCTTGAGCTCTGACTTCTTGCCTTTGCTCTGTCCCGAGATTTCTAACCTTCAGATGACTATTTTCCTATAAAATATTCCATTAAAAGCTTAAAGGCATCTTTCACCATTAACCTATGTGTCTTCCTGGATTTCTGTTTCTACCCCTTACCCCCAATTAGTACCACCATCCCAGGTTCAAAAACTTGAGGGTCATTATTGATTTCCTGGACTACAAAGGTCTTTGACAAAGCTTTGTTCTGTTAAGTACAGAATACACTTCTTTAGTGCCCCTCTTCCATATTGACATTGACGATTCCATCTACCTAAAATGCTTTCTTCTTTCAACAAGTATCCCTTGAGGTCATAGTATACATTAGGACCTGTATGAAGAAATGGAGATGCAAAGGGTAAATGAACATGGTTCTTGTTCTCACAGAGCTCAGGAGCTAATGGAAATAGAGATATGCAAACAAAGTGACTATAATAAAATGTGGTCACTGCTTTAATAAAGACATGATTAAGAAATGATAAAAGAGAACTGTATTTGTTGGAAGGAGCAAGGTAGGTTTTACAGAGGAGGTAATGCTTGAGTTGGAACTTGAAGGATAACTAGAAATTTCTAAGTAGGTAGTTTGAGAGCTAGATATTCAGGAAAAAGAAAAAGCATTTAACAATATGTAGAGCTACCCAAGGTAATTGTTTTTAAAAAGGATTTTGGCAGTTGGATATTTAAAAATAAGCATGACAGAGATGAAAACAGGTTACTATTTTATGCAATACTAAGGAGCTTAGTATTTATCCTTCTGTTAGTGGGGAACTATTAAGTCTCCTGGGGGCCTCTCTGGTCGCCTCGTCTCAGTGCTGTCACTGCTATAGCCTGAGTTCAATCCCTGGCCAGGGAGCTAACCTACATGGTGCAGCAGACCTCTTCTGTCTCACCCTCTGCTCCCCTCAGCAGTGTATTTCAGTAGATCTGTCTGTTCTGCTTCCAAATCTGTCTCTGGTGAATCCTCTCACCCCGCCCCACATAACTCTGGAATACACCACAGTTCTTCTATGAAATAAATAAATCTTTTTTTTTTTTTTTTAAAGACTTGGGCAAGGGAATGACATGACCAGATTCAAGTGCTAGAAAGATACCTTAGTCACTCTATGGTGCTTGAATAAGGAGAGCATGAGACTAAAGGAGCAAAGCAGCAGGCATTTTTTTTTTTTTTTATAATTGCCTCTTGTTTTTTTTTTTTTTTTAAGATTTATTTATTTATTTATACAAGCACTGGGTACAGTTAGAAGCGTAGGAGGGTGAGAGAATTCACCAGAGCCAGAGCAGGGAGCAGAACAGACAGACTGACGAAACACACTGCTGAGGGGAGCAGCAGGCAGCAAGAGAGGTTTGTACACCATGTGGGACCCTCACCTGGTGGCTGAGGATAGAACCAGTGCTGCAGAGTCTGCGGGCAGCTTCGCAACCCAGCACTCAACCGCTGCGCCAGTGGGGAGGCATGCAGCAGGCATATTTTAATGGTCAATAAATCCAGTGAATTTAGGGAGGAGGAGATAGGATTGAAATATAAGAAGGGAGAATCAATGAGACTTGATCACTGATCAGACATCTAATGCGAATTTTGGGTGATTCCTCCAGAATCTGACCTTGGAAAGGGTCATTACTTGTGGAAGAAAACTGGCTTCAAGACTTAAGATCCTTTGGGTCATTTGAGCCAACAAGTAAGGCAAGTAGGGCCAGTTTGAGAGATTGAGACACTGTATAAACTGAGTTCAAGACAGTCTAGGAAAAAACACGCAACGAGTCTGCCCACAGCCACAGGGATCCTGGCACAGTCACAGGCGTACTCAAGGGCACTGTAATCAATACCAGGAAAAGATAAACATCTTGAGGAATGGAAGGAATATAACTTATCTCTTCATAATTTTTATTTTAATGTTGCATTGAAATGGAAGATATCCTTCCTGCCTTCTGGGACCAAATACTAGAAGGAGACATCTGTTTTTTAAGAGTTGTCCATGTTGTATAAATTCTGTTTGAATAATGATTTCAGGTAAACTATGAGGAAGACAGGGAAAGGGACAAATTTCCCTGTAGCTTTGCCTCTACTGCAGAGAGATGGCTTTATTCAGCACCATTGACAGTGGGGACTGGATAATTCTTTGTTGCTGGGAGACTGCTCTTGTGCATTGTCAGATATGTATCAACATTGCTGGCTTCTTCCCAGGGCATTCTCCCTTCCAAGTTTATATGGCTAAAAATAACAAATTTGTTCAGTGTCATCACAAATGACATTGACAAATATCTCTATAAGTGAACAAGCATCACCTATAAGGGCAAAATCTCACCTGGTCTAACCACTGCTCTACACTAGTACTTCTCAAAGTTTAAGGTACATGAGAATCACCTGGGAACTTTATCCAAGGCAGATTCTGATTCTGCTGCCAACAGACTCATAGGTGATGCAGATGCTGCTGCTTTAAGGACTGCATTTGTATCTGGGTCTTCACTCTGCCTGGCCTTCCTGCTTCTGCACATACTCCTACCACGTAGGGGAGAGCCTGGGTAACAGCACAGGTCCTACCAGAACCCCTCCTTCTCATCTCAGAAATGACATTCACAATGCAGGAACCCCTTTTCAGTGTCCCATTCTCTCCATTTTTGGTTGGTGGAGGGCCATAAGGCAGACAGGAGTAAATAAACAAGATGTACCTCAATTGTATTGGTAATGCCTACGATGTCACACCAGAAACCTTGAGCATGGGGAGATTAGAGAGGCCTGGAGCTGCTCACATCAGCCAAGGCAGCTGTGTCTCAGTCCGCGGGTGCGGTTCAGAGGGCACTGCAGCTAATGGGACCAGATGGTCTGAGCCTTGTTTGTGAGCACGTGCCTCCCCCCTACTCACACAGTGATTTCCTCATTTGTTTCTTCCCTCCGGAAACAGAATAGGCATTTTTTAAATGAAATGTGGCTGAAGGCTCTCTTTCTTCCAAGTCTGCGCCTCTGAGCCTTTCAGATGCGACTATGTTTAATCATGAACTTTCTTTAGAAGACCTAACAGCCAGCTTTATTTGAAAGCCAACTAGGGTTGTGATCTGGAGCAAAATGAGAAGATGTTTACCCCTATGCACACTCCCTAAATAGGGACTCGTAGCCAGGGTTTTACCCCCTATGAAATGCAAATAATTACAGGAGGGATATGGAAAGCCCTAAACTATGGACCTAAACCTCCCCCGGGAGGCAATTGAGACTTCTTTATTCTAGGTCTCTGTACCCCAAAATGTAGTGAGAAGACAGAGACCAAAGGCTGTTGTCAAACACGAAAGGACTGAGATGGGCTTGTTTGTTATCCTGAGAAGGCATTCCTCCAAGTCAAAGTCCTTCCAACCTGCAAATGCAGATGTGTGCTTCTCTTAGCTGACCTATGCTATTTTTATTTCAAAATGGACCCTTTTTTTTTAACATGGAAAATGAGGTGGGTAACACCCCTGCCCCATACCGCTCTCCCTTGCTAGTCGTCCGAAGCTATGGGGAGCCCCTGAGCACTATGACTTCAAACCCCTGCTTTGCCTCAATCCTGGGCGGGCACACTGGACACAGCTACCTCTCTGCCTGAAATGGGAAGAAAGCTACACGTGTACATGCACTTTCATCCTGCATTGCATTTTAATTCTTGAGCAAACTCATGACCACACCATGACCGATATCTCAGTTAATTTAGGGTAATGCATTTGAAGCACCTCTATTCAATAGCTGGGTGACCTTGGGTATCTGTTTAACCTCCCTGAAACTGATCCCTTCCCGGTCAAATGGGTATAATGATATTCATCCCTTTCAAGGTGGTTGTAGGTACAATGGAAGGGGTGGGGTGAGTGGGGAATTCCTATTTGCTAGCCTGAGCCTCACCTTCCAGGATTTCAGTCTAGATGATTAGGGAACTAAATTGGTCTCCTTTACACCCCCAATCCTAAGTCTAACCATTCCCAGCCCTATCCTTTTCCTGACTTTGTCTTAGGGAGAATGTCTCTCACCAAAGCACACCAGGAGAGGCCCCCAGCACCTCTAAATAGGAGCTCTGCTGTCCAAAGCAGTTTCTCAGTGCTCTAGCTATTCCTGGGAAGGGCTGGGAGTGCAGATGCTGTGTCACTCTCTGGGGCTGTGACTGGCCATGGGGCCAGACACCAGCTGGCTCAGACCAGCAGGGGCCACACATTGCAAAGGCTGGCTTCATGAACAGACCCTCAATGATTCCCCATGTTTGCTCTTGGAGCAAATTCCACCTACTGAGCTCTCAGAGCCTCAAGTGCCTATCTGGCAATCCATATCATCTGGCAATCCATGTCATGTAAGTTAGAAGTAGTGCTGCCAGTCAACTCAAACCCCAACCCCATTACCCTGTGTGCAGGCAGCTGTTTCCAGCCCATCTCCTCCAGGCTCTCCTCCTTGGTATGTCTCACAAGCATGAAGCTGGCTCCCAGAGCTGCCATTTAACAGAGGCAAACATCCTACACAATTATTCTCTTCCCAGTCACAGCAAAATAGCTTTCTTTACCCACTTTTGCTGGAACATCTTATTTAAAGTTCACACCCGAGGAGACGAGGGTGTTGATGGCTAATTTTCCCTAAATGAAGAGAATCTCAGGAGGCCTCTTTCTTCTGGCTGACAGCTGTGGGGTCTGTGTCCATCTGTTGGGCCCCTGCTGACTCTAATACCTCTGGGTGGAGACCCCGTTGGAGAGCTGCCAATAGCAACACATTCCTCCTGTTCATTGAAGGAGTGTAGCAGGGCAGCTGTTGACTCCTGGCTCCAAGTTCCCGAGGTGTCCCCTTGATGTTGCACAGCCAAGTCTCTGCTGGGCAAGTTGGGGGCTGATATCAACAGTTTTCCTTTCCTCTGAGAGTTACTCAAGAGAAACAATCTGCATGTTAGCAAAAGAAGGGCCTTCCTGGCTTCTTCAGGCTTCAGAAGTTGAGGACTGGAAAGAAACCTGCTTGGTGAGGGATCCCTCTGTGTCTCTGCTGTGATCTGAAAAGGGGAGGCAGGAAGAATCTGGGAGGCTGCACAGATTTTGGAGACTCATGGGGTAAGAAGAGACTGTGCAATGATTTGCATTATGAGTTTTTTGTTTTTTTTCCCTCAATTTCTTAGTAACTTTTTCCCATCAAAATGTCCCCTATTTCTACTACAGACTGTTTCTTGTTATAAAAGAAAGATCAGCCCATTGTAGAAAGTTTAGAAAATGCAGAAGAATATAGCAAATCACTCATAATCCCCACAAAACCCTTCCTTGAGAGCAACTGATGTATCCTCTGCCCAATTCTCCTCTTTCTTTGTATAAAGATGTAATTAAATTATATATTAATTATATGTTATTATTCAGTTAATAGCATTTCATGAGAATTTTCCATGGTATTAAAATATTCTTTAAAAGATAGCCCAGAATGACTGCATGGCAGTCAGCCTTTGGAGGTAACATAATTTATTCAGCCTTTCCCCTGCTGATCACATTTAGCTTGATTCTAGTTTTACACTATTATAAATAATACTGTGATGATAATCATTGTACATAAATCTCTGCTATGTCTGTAATTATTTCCCCTAGATAGATTGCTCTAAGTGGAATTACTAAGTCAAAAGGTGTGCGTGTTTAAGACTCTTATTATACATCATTATCTTGCCCTAAAGAACTACTGTCCCATTTTATTGCTTCTTCTCTGAATTGCCTATTCAAAAAGCTGCTCATGTCTATGGCCTATTTTTTCCCCAAGTAAGTTTGCCTCTTTATTTGTAAGGACTTTTTATATACATTAAAAATGTCAACTGTTTTTAAATTTTTTAAATTGTGGTTAGATTCACTAACATAAAATTTACCTTTTTAATCATTTTTATGTGTACAGTGCAGTAGTATATTCAAAATTCTGTGCAACCATTTCTACCACTCATCTCCAAAACTTATTCATATTGCAAAACTGAAATTCTATCCCCATTAAACAGCAACTCTCCATTTGCATCTCTTCCTAGCCTCTGGCCACCACTACTCTACTTTCTGTCTCCATGAATTTGACCATTCTATCTACTTCATAGATGTGAAACCATACAGTATCTCCCCTGTTGTGACTGGCTTATTGCATTCAGCATAATGTTCTCAGGGTTCATCCTTATTAGTGGTATGTGTCAGAATTTCATCCTTTTTAAGGCTGAATAATATTCCACTGTCTGGAATAACTACATGTGTTTTTTCCTTTCATCCACCACTGGGCTCTTGTGTTGCTTCTGTTTTTGTGAATGATGCTGCTATGAGGATAAGTGTACATTCACGGTGATTTTTGACATACAAAATTCTAAACTTTTTGTTGTGCTTCCTCTTTGCTCTTATGTTTAGACATGCTTTGTTCAACCAAAATTTGGAAAAGAT
Source organism: Talpa europaea (assembly GCF_964194135.1). Classification (NCBI taxonomy): domain Eukaryota; kingdom Metazoa; phylum Chordata; class Mammalia; order Eulipotyphla; family Talpidae; genus Talpa; species Talpa europaea. The sequence goes on from NC_140074.1 coordinate 94,914,442, forward strand.
TCACAGATGTCATCTACGTTTATGATCTCATTTTTCATATTAAATACCTAGACTGTAACTTGAATATTTTTTTCCAAGCATTTTTATTTATTTATTTACTTATTTTTTAAGATGTATTTATTTATTCATACTAGCACTGGGCACAGTCAGAAGTGCGGGAGGGTGAGAGAATTCACCAGAGCCAGAGCGGGGAGCAGAGCAGGCAGAAGGACCAAAGTACACTGCTGAGGGGAGCAGCGGGTGGCAGGAGAGGTCTGCCCGCCATGTGGGACCCTCCTTCAGGGGCCGGGGAGCAGGCAGGGATCGAACTGGCGCTGCAGAGGCTGCGGGCAGCTTCACAACCCAGCGCTCAACTGCTGCGCCACCGGGGAGGCCCCATAACTTGAATATGTTTTGATGATTGGTGTGTTCTTCTCAGAATATATTTGTTTACAGGAAACATAAACTCATTCAAAATGCCTCAAATAAATGGGAGCTTACTCAGCAATACAGGATCTCTTATGGTCCAGAAGCTGTTGGTTTCCCAGGCACTGGACAAAGAGTCTGTCTTTGCAGCATCTGTCTGGACCAAGTCCCTATGCCTGCACTTGGTTTGTGAGGGAACAGGATGTCAAGCTGCATGTGGCTTTGAGGTGTCATGATGGGGATTCCATCTCCAATTCTATATGACTTTTCAGTCCAACACTGATGAGAGTATCTCAGCCTCGTAGCTTGTATCTTTGAGAACAAACCTCTGACTGGCTCAACGTAGTTCATGGGTTAGTTTATCCTGTGTCAGTTTTTGTTTTTTTCTGGCTCAGTCAGTTCTGGCCAGGAAATGAGAGAGGGCCTCATGGTATAACAAAACTGGTCCAACCACTATGGAGAGCTGTGTGGAGATTTCTGGACCTACTAAACATAGAACTTCCATATGATCCAGCAATTCCACTCCCAGGTATTTACCCAAAGGACACAGAAACATCAATCCCAAAGAGCACCTGCACCAGTTATCAGCTGGCACACTATTGAATGAATGAGTAAGTGAATGTTGTATTTAAGTTCATGTCTATGGACTTGGACTCCAAGGGAGTTAAAAAGATGTCATAATTGTGTGGGTACACAAGGAAGGCATCTACTTGGAGGAAAAGCAGTTGGGGGTTTTGCTCACCCTGTCATTGGGCCCCTGCGATTATTAATAACCACTCAGTCCTTGTCTATATGTAAAGAAATCATGACATTCCACGGCTTAGTTTGTCAAATGATTAGAATGTGGGTTCACAAACAGGCATTTGTTTATTAGTTAATCCAAGAAACAGTTAATATGCACTCACCAGGTGCCAGGTGCTGAGCTGGCTGCAGGGTGGTGATGAAGGCCCCTGCTCCTTGTTGTGCGGTAAGGGAAACTGGCCCTGATCTGCAATAATGGAGGTGAGATGGCAGCAGACCATGGGAACAGAGAAGCCATCAAGTCCCAGCCCATGGGATTCAGGGGATCTATTAATGAATAGAGCAGACTACAAGCTAAACCTCATGGTCACCAAGGGGTTTGCTAAGAGTTTTGTTGAGCCCAGGCTTAGGAGCTCTTGAACACAATATTCTTTCCACTTCTCACCGTGGAGCTTAAATCCTTGATCCCTGAGTCCATAGTCCCTGGGCCAGGTTCTTTTAAGCATGGCCTCAATGCCCTTCTCTGGTATTCCTGCTGATTTCACGTTCTTGCAATATATCTTTATTTCTCATGGCACCCGATACTGCTAAAAGAAAACACAGGCTTTGGAGTTAAAACAATGTTTTGCTCAAATCTTACCTACTAGCTGTATGGTTTGAGACAAATTATTTCAAATGAGGAAGATTTTATGTGTCTTATGTGCCATATGAGGATAATGAATGCATCCTTTGTGAGGTGGTTTCAAAGATTCCATTAACTGGGATTTTTATATAGAGCGTATAATCAAGTGCCACATTAGAAGTGGTTACCATTTTATTAATATTTGGCCTTCCCCTGGACCAGAGGTCTTCTAAATCTAGAGATTTATCACACGTCTTCTGGGGTTAGCCTGACTTCACCTTTCAGTGAAAACAATTCTTTTTACTTAAATCACTTTTTTAGAAGGAGTTCTGAGCCTTAAACCCCTTGTCAACTGTTGCACTGAGTTTATTAGTGCGATAAATGTCTTGGGCCAGCTGCTGAGATGAATACTCTCTGCATCCTGGCGTGTACACCCCACTTTCTTTTGGAATATCTTTCCCTCTTTGTTCACTTGTTTGGAGTGAGCAGGTGCAGATGCCTTGACTTTATTAGAAGCCAGTCTTAAGTCTCTACTCCAAGACTTTGTAAGTCTGCTCTGAACATCACTTCTCCACTCCTTCCTGACCAGCCCCAGGAGGTATTCTGCTGGGCTGTTCATTACCAGAAGGTCAGCTCTCCCAGAGCCACATCCTAAATTTATTTGAGTAGTTTTTCTTGGAGAAGAATGGCAAAGAGGATATCTCTGAACTGTGCTGTGTAAAGGAAAACATTAACTAGACTTGGCGGTAGGATGTTGATTTAGACTAATCCTGTTCTTTATGAGCCCTATGAGTGCTACAACTCTCTTCTCTTTCAAAGTCATTTTTCTAATGTGGGAGTACATATTGATGATCTCTAAGTTCTCTTGCAGCTCTGATGACGGTCTTTAGATTGTAAACCTAATTAAATATGAGCAGTTAGGGGACCAGAATACTGATTAATAATAGTTTCCCTCCTTGCAAAGATTTGAGATTAGAGTGTGCCAAGCTGAGAGAACTGCAAGTTCAAAGGTTATGAGAGAGTCATGAGCTGGCATGTTGGAAGAGCAGAAAGAATCCCCTGGGACTGTAGTGAGCCAAGGAAAAGTGATATAGAGGAAGGAAGCAGGTAGGGTTGTGGCGTGTAGCATCTTGTAGATTATTTTGTATTTTCACTTTAAGCACATAATTAAGCCTTACAAGATTTTAAGAAGAGGCATAGCATGATCTGATGTCTATATTTAGGAGAGGAGTTAATGCTACATAGAGAATAGACAGTAGTAGGTGAAGAGTTCAGTGATAAGACAGGTGCTGTCATGGGGTGTGATGGTGGCTTTGAGGAGGAAGTGGGAAGAGATGGAGAAGAGTGGGTGGTTATGCTGCCTCCCTCTGGCTAGACTCACTGGAGGTCATGAGCCTTATGACACAGTTCATAGAGGTCAAAAGGAAGCCTTGCCACCCCCACCTTCAAAATCCAGTCTTGGACTGCAGGGAAGGTGCTCAGGCCATTTGAAGAGGGTCCTCTCTGCCGCACTTCCCACTGAAAGAAGATGACAATGTCCCAGAGTAGCAGGAAGGGAAGGGACAAGACCGGCTCTCACAGGGGTGCAACACTCAATAGGAGAGAGTGGGGAAGCAGAGTGTACTATCCTGTGAAGGGACCAGAGGCTGGGGCATGTATATACTATAAAATCATCATAGCAGAGCAAAAAGCATGGACAGATAGAGAGGTGCACAATGCTTCCTCTGTCACATGTGTCGATCCTCCAACCCTGGGAATGGGTATGAGACTAAAAATGGCTGGAGCTCCTCCCCAAGATGGTGGAATGTGGGGGAAATTCCTCTGGATGATTTCTGACATATGGACCTTCCCTCTCTATCTCTCTGTCCTTTTAAAAACGGTGTGCTGCCCTCACCCCCAATCAGACAAGAGGAGACAGACACTAATGAAGTTTATCATGTTCCCAGTGAGGCAGTCACCCCCTCTCTTCATCACACCTGAAACAGTCAAGACCCCCTTTGCCTTTTCTTGGAACACAGGCTGGGAAATCTTGTTTTGTTCCCAGGAAGAAACATCTGAACAGAGTTCCCTTGTGACATTAACTCCTTAAACGCGAAGGCCACACTACACCATATGCCTAATATTCACTCATTTTGGTTTCTCATCACACATTTTTCCAAGCAGCATTATTCAACATAATGCCAAAATTTAACCCAAGCCAAGGTAAAAATGCCCTAAATTTGAATATGGATAGCTTCTCAGAGACTGGCGCAGTTCACAAATTAAATCACCTTTCCCTGGGGGAGATAAAATCTGCAAAAAATTCTCCATTCTCCAATTTGTTATGTGACTCCATCTTAATCAGAAAGGTCTTTCATGGGTATTTTGGAAGAGGTGAGGTGCCTGACCCTGCTAGCCAGGCAGCATTCCCCTGGAGTGCTTGTAGTTCCATTAACTCCTGAGCTTTGATTAATGTCAAGTCTCTAATGTGAACCAGCATCAGAAGGTGACATAAAATACAACCAGAAGGCTGTATGAGCCAGACCATTTGGGACAACACAGTACAAGACTTTTGGGTACTTCCAAGCCAAATTCTGTTTCCAGAACCAAGTACATGGTACAACTGACACAAGCATCAAATTCCTCAGTGTCTCTGGAGTCCAAAGGGGCACAAGAGTCAAGAGAGGACACGGTGCAGGCTGGTGTGAAGCTCAGTGCCTTCCTTTTGAACAAGAGGAGCTGGATTTAGTGTTTCTCCCACTAGATGTTAAGGAGTCTGTCTTGTCCAAGTACATAGGCAAGAAGTGCAGAGAGTACTCTAAACGATCTCAAGACAATGATATTACCAGTAGGAGTCTCAGGGCTCTCTTAAAAATATTGAGGTGACGAGAGAGTATGGGATAACTTCCTGGACCTTGGAATAATTTTGAACCTAACACTCTTCCTTTTCTTTCTCCCTGGAGTATTTTGAAATATCCAGTACACTAGAGGAAGTTTGTTTCTCTTATAGTAATTATTATTACTCATTTAGTGCTGTGTGCTTTATATGTGCGATTGTATTTAATTTCACATTCATCATATCTGCATAAAGCAAACGCTAATCCCATTTTGCAGGTGAGGACAATTGAGGCTTCAAAAGGGTAATTGGTTTTTCCAGAGCCACACAGCTGGTGTCAGAGCCAGAATGATTTATGGCTTTGGAAGCTTACCACCTGTTTATTACTAAAACACATCTGTGTCATTTGATGCATCAGGTTTGGTTTTCCCGGAAGCATTGCAGGATGGAAGGAACCCCTAGGACACAGGGACAGAGGATTTAGGTCTTTTCCTCAATCAAAAGTTAATTACTCTGTGACTTTTTTTAATTATTTAACCTCTCTGAGAGTATTTACTCATCTGGAGAATGAAGATAGTATTAATATTTTCCTCTAGAGAATAAAAGACACTACCACTATCTCCTTTTAAAGGCACATGATGAAATAATATAAGATGATAGAGTTTTTCAGCATCATTCTGTGGACCCCACTCATTCAGATATACACACAGAAAGCTTGGTTCTTTTGCAGAGTATGAGAAGAAGTCAAGAATGAACAAAACAAAAAACCACCAAATTCTTAGATTTTTTTTTTTTATAGAGGCATGCTTTATTTATTTGTTTGCTGGTTTGTTTGTTTGTTTTGTTTATACATGCACTGGGTACAGTCAGAAGCACGGGAGTGTGAGAGAATTCACCAGAGCCAGAGCGGGGAGCAGAGCAGGCAGAAGGACCGAAGCACACAGCTGAGGGGAGCAGCGGGCGGCAGGAGAGGTCTGCGCGCCATGTGGGACTCTCCTCCGGTGGCCGGGGAGCAGCTGGGGATCAAACCGGCGCCGCAGAGGCCGCGGGCAGCTTCGCAACCCAGCACTCAACCGTTGCGCCACTGGGGAGGCCCCAAATTCTTAGATTTTAAGAACAAAGTGGTGATTACCCAGGGGGAAATTTGGGGGAACTTTGTCAGTTGGGTAAAGGGGATCCATTGTATGGTGATGGATGGAAACTAGACTTTTGGTGGCGGTCATCCTGTAGTATATACAGAGTCAAATTATAATGCAGCACAGCTGAAACCTATACAATGTTTTAAACCAATGTTATTTCAATTAAAAAAAAAAAAAAGAGGAAAGCAGGCTTCAATTGCTGCCCCCCCCCCACCTCCAGGGCCTAAGGAGTTAAACCCCTCACTGCATCTGCACAAGGATAACAAGAGGGCAGACACCTGACCAATTCATAGATTTCTTAATTAACCATGAGACCTACCCCAATTTAAGATGTTTGGGTCAGGGAAGAGCCTGCCCTCCTGCTGAGAGAGCCTGCCTCCTTTGCCTCTTCTACCCAGGCCTCTGGGGCAGGGTCCTGCTCTCCACAATGACAGAAATGAAATGATGGTCACAGTGAGGATCAGGTATTTGGTTAGACTCTGACATCTTGCCAAGCGGATTACAGCTGACATATCTGAGTAGCAAGTAAATGGTGTGCTGGGGTCCCCTGAAATAGAAATAACCTCTGCACCACTTCCTCACGCACAGAGGAGGCTGTGGGCTGCCTGGGGCATGGAGTTCTGATCTGGGAGGATGGGATTTTAGCCCCAGCAGCAGTCAACACCTCCTTGACCTTCTACTCTACATTCTCCCTTCCACATCTGTAAATATTGGAAAGGTGACCTTGAATGTTCATTCAGTTCTGTTTCAATGGCAGGGGGGTAGAGTTTAGCCCCCCCCCCAAAATCTCTGAAGAGAAATGCCATCACCAAGCAAACCTCTCTCATTCCCTTGGTGAATAATTAGGATGCACCAAAGGTGTGGTTTTCAAACTTTTATTTATGAGCCATGTAATGCTTTCTTACAACAAAACAAAACAAAACAAAACAAAACAAAACAAAACAAAACAAAACAAAACAATAACAGAACTTTCCCAACAGCCTATATAATATACAAGAGACCACAGTGGAGCTCCAATTGCAGTGGATGAGATTGACCTAGAGCGTGCCCTTGGCCACAGCTGGAGACCTCCATAGAGTGCATATTTACGCTTTTGTTTGTCTGCTTTGGTTTCAAACACAGTACCAGTTTATTGAAATCCAAACCAAAAAACTAGTGAATGAGGAGAGATTAATTTAAATTGAAAGTGGTTGGTTTACATATTACTTTCTGGAGGACTTGTCCCCTAGTGCTATCCTATCAACGGTCTTTTTATGTTCTGTCTCTCACCCCACCCTGCTTGTGACCCTCATTCTTCTGTATCTGATGAGATTTCCCACTTTCTCTGTATAAAATGAGACACTGGAAATCACCATCTTGAAAGTGAAGGGCCGAGGATTCAGTTTTCCAAACTCCACCTATGTACCCTGAGAATACCTTTACTTACCTGCTCTGAGTTACCTGCTCTTTGTCAATGACAATGTGGATTGCTTACCTGAGCCTCCCAGCTGTGGACACATGGCTGTGTCCAGGTGGGCTGTGCATCTGCTGCCTATCCCCTGGTCTCCCAGCTATCGAGTCAGCAGAGGGGTGACTGAGATGGGCCTGGGGATGCCCAGAGTATTTGCCAACAGCTCTGCAAACTCTGCAGACTCTGGAAGCAACAGCCCCCCTGCACTCATGTGCACAAACTCTAGAATTGTCACATAAAACAAAGCACTGCCAGTATCTGCTCTCTAGAGATTTGTAAAGTAGTAAATAGTCATTGTCAGTGCAATCTGCAATTAGACCTGTCTTGCTCCTGTGACAGCATGGAGGAGCACAGCTTTCTGGCTCCCAGCTCCTTCCCCATCATGGAGCCATGGGTCTAAGCCCTTGGGAACTGAAGGGAGCCTTGGGGATGGGGGCTGATGGAGGAGGAGGGAAGAGCCCTCTGGCCCATAGCAAATCCCAAGTTCCCTCTAGGTCCTTCTGCTCTTGATTCTTTCTGAGATTAGGTCAGCTCAGGACACACACAGAAGCAGAGGACACTGGGGAGTTCCCTGCATAGGAAAGAGGAAAGACTAGTCTTAATGTGAATAGCAGCTCCCATTTACTGAGGTTTCTTGTTGTGGAAACACTTCATACACCGGCTCTCATTTAATCCTTGCCAGCCTCCTACAAGGTTGGTATTAGTATCTGCGTTTGATAAATGCTTTGTCATTTACACAAGGAAAAGTGGACCCTCTCACTTACTAGCCCTTGTACTTCTTTTTATAAAATGACATTTATTAGAGTTTTGTTCATATATAGAAGTACAAAGAAGAATGCTAAAAATGGCCCAAGATCCCATCTCTTAATCCCAGATAAATTCTGCCAAAAGTACAAAAATAAAAACATACATAGTTAGAAAATTCAAACAGTAAAAAATATAATAAAACTCAAAGGTAGACACCTACCTCCTTCACCCCAGATCCTCTCCCTTAAAGAAAGGAGGTTTTAGTAGCTTGTGTGCATATTTATTTCCAGAAAAAAAAATTGTATGTATAAATTATGTTAGCTGAAATGGGTCTTTATATATTATCTCTGTGTGTTGTTATTTATATAAATGAATCACAGTGAAACTTTGTTCTCTCCATGCCTTGTTTCTTTTTTAATTTGAGTTTCTATATCTTAGATATCTACCCACATCAGCACACACAGTTCTCCCTTATCTTTTTAACAGTTGCATAGTATTCCACCTTATAGCTGGATTTCAGTTCAGTCAGTCACCCGTTGACAGAGACTATTGCAGTCAATGCCTTACTGTCTAATCTGGCTCATGTATTATGGAAAAAATTGAGAGCATGTATGCAGGGTAAATTTCTAGCATTCAAATACTTACTCAAAGGCACATTCTTCAGCAGGCCCTATTAATTAATGTTCACTGACAACAGCAACAGTGAGAGAACCACTGTCCTAGAACTACGTATCACAGACTTTGTTTGTTTGTTTTTTAAAGGCACTTCATATTTTGATTTGCATTCACTTAATTTTCTCTCTCTCTTTTTTTTTTTTGGAGGGGGTAATAGCCTATTCATATTTCTTGTGCATTTTCAAGTAGTTTTTAAATTATCGTTGATATGATTGAGCTTTTTGTAAGCATAGAGAAAAGTCCTTCATCACATGTTTGAAAATATTTCCGCAGGTTTAACATGTGCTTTGACCTTTGTCCATGGTCTCTCCCTTCGAGAGAAGTTCAGCAGGGACATGGTTTCTAAGAGGGCCTGAGCACCATTTGAGCTCTCTGTCAGGTTTCAGAGCTCAGCTCCCAGTCTGTTCCAAGGGCATGCTGTGCATTTCAAGTAGGCTGTAAAGATGGAGAATTGTTCCTCCTATCACAGAAGCTACTTTTGGTTTTATTTCTTCACAATAATGTATTTTATTGCCCTATTTGCATACCAGATTTTCCAGGGCAACCCAATATCACTTAACTTTATTTCTGACAATAAAGACAATTTGTTAAATGTTAAAAATGCGTAATCTTATTTACCAGTCTGTTAATGAATTTTTGGATTTGTGTACCACTTGAAGATTACAAGTAAATACATTCAGGGATTTAGAGATTCTGTAGTTTGACTTTTTGACAGTGTTTATCATCAAGTAGCTTTTTTACCCTCCCATTGATGACTTGTGGGCATTTTGGTCTCTGACTCCGTAAAAACTGGAGACTCCTTTATTATTGGTGGATAACTTGGCAGTGAATAAAATCCTGAGGTAACAGTTTCTTAACCCCAAACTAACCTATCTGCCTGTCTGTCTGTCTGTCTTCCTGTCTGTCATTTATCAGCTTAGCTATCTATAGCTAGCTATAAAAACAATTTTTAATAGTCAATCATGTCCCCAACTACTCAGCCTAGGCAATAATATCCAGAAGTATCTCGTATACCCTTTTTAATTATATTCCTCTCCCTACCTTCAGAAACAGCTGTTATCCTGAAGTCACTGTCTATCTACCATTTCTCTACATTGCCTTGTACTAGTATATTACTACATATAAACTATCCTTAAACAGTATAGAGTGTTGAGTTGTGTGTTTTAAAATTCTCTCTCTATGATGTGATCCTGTTTTTCTTCAGCTGGCTTAGTCCTCTCTACATTTTAACTGGGAATCATCCAGGTGGATACTCAGAACTCTGGCTGATTTCCCTCGCACTGTTGTAATGGGTTGCCTTGAATGGGGTTATCACTATCACTTTTCTTTTTGTAAGAATCAGCTCCTCCCCTCCACATGCCCCAGTCTGGCTCATGACAAACAAGATTTCATGGAACATGCTCAGGTAACCCCCATGTCCCCGTGTAAAGATTTGTCTCGGTTCAACACCTAAAAGTGGAATTACCAGTTCTGTAGTGTATCCATCTTCAACTTTATTAGTCATTGCCAAAATTCTTTCCAAAACAATTGTATCAATTTACACTCCCATCAGAAGCATTCAGGATTTCTTGTTTAGGGTTATCCAGTTGATAGTCTTGGGCATTTTCATTTTTTGCCATTCTACTGGGTGTGGAATGATATCTCATTATGGTTTTAATTTGCATTTCCCTGATTACTAGTGAGACTGAACAACACTGTGTATATTGGCCCTTTGGGTTTTTTCTTCTGTGACTTGCCTATTCATCTCTTTTGTCTATTTTTTTTTTCTGGTGAGTTGTTTTGCTTTCTTATTAATTTGAAGTTATTTATGTGTTCTAGATATTAATGTAAATGCATATTTCTAGTCTTTGACTTGCAGTTTCATGATTACTGTTGATGTATCACAGTTTAAAACTTTTAATTATTTCTTTAGTCTGTGCCTTTGCTTCTTGTTTAAAAATCCTTTTCTATTCTGAGATCATTAACATATTCTCCTATAATTCTTTTTTTTAATAATAAATTTTATTTTTATATTCCCCATACAATTTCAACCCCCCCATTTTGACCCCAATCCCTCCCCTCCCTCCACCCACCCCCCAAAAAGTGTCTCTGGTTCATAAATTTTTGTTGATTTTGATTTTCACTTTCTTATAGTTATTCATCTTATAATTCTTTTCTAACAAGTTTATGGTCTTTAGTCTCCTTTGAATTAATTTTTGGGTGTGTGCGTGCGTGCGTGTGTGTTTCCCAATTCTACTACCTCTATTTAGTGAAAAGTCTGGCTTTTTTTACCCAGAAGGAAGTTTTTGTTCTGTTTCTCCTTTTCATTATTTTCAATGAAAATGAATGGAATGGAATGAAAACATTTCTTCTGAAAAATGCCAGCAAACTCTTAAATTGCATTCTGTAGTATTGTTCTGATGCCATAGATATTTGTCTATGTACGTATGTATGTATATAAACTCATTTAATCATCTCAACAACCTGGGAGATGGGAGTTATCTCTACTTTCATGTTTAAGGAAACAGATATATAGAGAGGTTTGAATCTTGTTGGGAGGTTCCAGAGTGTATATTCTTCAGCCAGCACACTGTCCTATCTCTACAGAAACAAAATTCTCAAAATTCTTGAAGGTTGCTTCATTTTCTCTAGGCTTAGTGTTTTAGAAAGACAGCTTGAGCTATTTCTTTTATTTTTTTTAAATGGCAATTCTCTGTTTTATCTAGATGTCGGTCCCATCTAATAGTTAGTCTGGTGCTTGATTATTTCTTTTGATCTAAACTCTTCCATTTACTCAGACAAAAAAACGATTAACTTTTAACTATTGCTTCTGAATTATCCCTTTTGTTTCTCTTCTGGGAATATTATTTTAAATCAATAGTAACTGCTAGAGTGCTCCTCTCTGTCTTCTTTTCTCTCATTTTCATCCCTTTGTCTTTCCCTAACTCAGCTTTCTCATTGGAATTTACTTCACTGATTTACTTCAATATCGCCTTGTTGTCTCTATTTGCAGCTCAGGCGACTTTCCTAATAATTTTGTTTCTCTCCCCTGGCTATTGACCAAATTTCACAGATGCAAAATTCTCTTAAATCTTATTGAGATCACCATTCAGATATTACCTCATTTTTTACTCCTGATCCTTCTAGAGAATCTTGTTTACAAGAGAAATTTTCCCTTTAGTTCCTCAGGGGCACTTCCTTATCGAGCTGACAGTGGGGCACAACTCAAGGAACTCAGAGACTTACTCTACATCCTGCCCAGGGACAGTTTTGCCTCTGTGCTGTCCCTATGACTTCTGACTTTTGGCCCATGGTGACAATGAGAGGGTAGCAGCAGACTGGAGGGGAGAAGTCATCCAGATGCTGTTCTGCATAGCTTGCTCAGTAGGTAGTGACAGGGTCAGGGGCTGTGTGTTTGTCTATCTTATGACATGGGCATGCTAATGCTGCTTAACAGGAATGCTCTCAGAGCTCCTGCTAATTACCTCTGCTGAGCAGTTCTGCTGGATATATGGCTATTTCTCTGGAATTATAATTTGGGCAAAGTTTGTATACAACTTTTGGCCTCCTTCCTTGATGGCTAGAAGAAGGATATTGCGTTGAAGTCATAGCTGCAGAACGGAGTAGGGAATGCTGCTTGTGTAATGGTTCAAGAATTCTATAATACCCATTCATGTTATCCATGCATCAACTCTGCATCACCAAAGCAAAAAAGAGGCATTGACCTTCTTCTTTATGTTCCTCCAGCTGCTTAGAACTGTGCTTTACCAAGCATTCTTCTCTTCATTTTGGCCTTGTTCATTCTAGACTATTCCTTTTGAAGATACAGAGAATTACATCACTCTAGACCTTAAATGCCTAGGATTGGCCCTGGACTCAACTGAAAACTGACCCATCTGTAGTTCTGTCTTACTCAGTGGTTCATAAAGTGTGATCCTTGGACTTGTGATCAGCATCAGCATCCTCTGGAAACTTGTTAGAAATGGAAAGTATCAGGTCTCACCTTCAGCCTACTAAATCAGCTGGAGCATGGCAATCTGTGTGTCATCCAAGTGCCTAAAGGACTCAGATTTGAGGGTCACAGCTCCAATTTAAAGAAGGAACAGCCATTGTTCCTTTTCCAATACCACTTTATGGGCAACTTTCCCAAAAAGTGTCCCAAAGCGAAATATGAATTGGCCCAATGGCCCGAAACTTAGGCTTGGTTTTCATGTTACTTTTCATTTCATTTAGCTCAACATTCCAGACATGAGTTGATCATGTAATTCTATATTCCTGTTAAATGCTCTTGATCCTGACTCCACCGCATTTCCTTTTCCCAACGGAAAACCTCAGTAGTTGAAGCTCTATACAGTTGAGCCATCTTGTCTATCACTTTAGACATCACCAATGACTTCATATTCCCTGGAACCCAGCTAAAGTTTCAAAGAACAGTCACAACTACAAACGCTTAGACCATCGGGTGAGAGGCTAGGGTGGGGGTTGTAGAAAAACTGTGGATTTGGAGACTGGTAGACCTGTCAGGAGACAGGAGACATCCTGTCACTTCTCTGTTCTGTAGCTGTAACTCCAAACTATTCCCTTCTTCCAGCCCTTGAGGCAGGAGGCCAAAGACCCGTTTGGGACCCACACTACCACTACTAGCTCCATGGCCTTGGAGAAGTGGCTATTTACATAGCTTTCTTAAGAGTAGTAAATGAAACTGGGTGTGCATGACAGAATGCACCTGGGTTTTGGAGTTGAATATCTAGATGCCAACCCTGACTCAAGCATCTAATCAGCTTCAGACCTTTTGGCCTTAGATTGTTCATCAATAAACTGGGGAAATAGAAATTATAGACAACTTATGTAGTAGTGATTAAAATTTGAAATAAATGATATATGTTGAAGATCTTAGTAAACTGTGTAATGCTACAAAATATTCAATATTATGATTTCAAAAAATTAATTTCTGTCCCTCTGGTACCTATAGGTACCAGGTACCAGGTGACAGGAATGTGAAATCTTGTCCCATCCTAATCACTCTGTGAGTAGGTAATTAGGAAAGTTCTTTTCCAAACAAATTCTTTTCCAAACAAGCATAACCCAAAGCACTAGGGCAACACTTAGTCCTGAGGGACCTTGTTCCAGCTGACAGGCAAGAATGATTTCTAAGTAGCACAGGCACTGTTTAATGTTCCACCTCCCTCTATATTGATTTATCAAAAATTTTATTTATAAGGAGCATAAAAATAAACCGAATTCTGCAGGATGTATCACAGATTCTGAATTAATGAGGCCCAAATTTATGAGACTCCTGAATTATTGCTTCCTTTGCTTATTCTTCTATTGTTGAGAAGGGGGGGGGTTGGGTAAAGTGGCCTTGTTGTAGGACTAGGGTCCTGACTCACCCTGGGACTTGTAGTGCACATCTCCATGCACCCCTTGACATATCCCCCTCCCTTTCTCCTGATGAAGATATATTTATCTAGGAACTGAAGTCCAGTTTCTGGAGCTGTGACGTGGTTTGAGATATGGGTAAAAGTCACTTAGTTCAGCTCCAATAATTTGATTCTATAAAATACCAGCTTATGATCAAGTATTTTATAGCAAAAGAGTTCTTTGTGGAAAGCTAAGTACCCTATGGTAGGAGGTGTTTTATTCCATAGTGGAGGGTATAAGGACCACAGTGGTGGAATTCTCCTGTGTTGCAGAGCTGCCAGGAAAATGGTTGTGAGTGGGATCCTTGGATCCAGCATTGTCAGCATCACCAGGTGACAGGAATGTGGAATCTTGTCCCATTCCTAGATCTACTGAATCAGAACCTCTAGGAGTGGAACCCAGCAGTCTGTTTTAACATGCTCTCCTGGTTTTTCTGATGCACACTCAGGTTTGAGAACCATTGATCTGAGTGAAGAAGGAAGGAGCTGGGACAGCTAGACCCAGAACTGCAAACTCAGAACTTAAGTAGTAGGTGGTACCAAATATCTGCAGGTTCCATGGGACACACCTAAATAAAACAAATGTAGGTTGTTTCTCCACTTACTCTAGGATAATAGTTCTCATTCTTGGTGGCACATCAGAATCACCTAGAGAGCTTTTAAAAAGTACCCTTGCTTTGGTGGCCTCCCTGGTGGTGTAGGGGTTAAGTCTCAGCACTGTCATGCTACCACCAGTGAGGCCTGAGTTTGATCCCTGGCCAGGGAGCTAACCCACATGGCACAGCAGACCTCTCCTGCCTTGCCGGCTGCTCCCCTCAGCAGTGTATTTCAGTAGATCCACCTGTTCTGCTCTCCACTGTCTCTGGTGAATCATCGCAGCAAACCCCACCACCACCACCACACCTCTGGCCTATTCCCCAGTTCTTTTTTGCATAAATAAATAAATCTTAAAAATATATATCTATGTATAGGGCCTCCCCTGGTAGCGCAGGTGGTTGAGCACAGCGCTGTGAAGCTGTCCGCAGCCTCTGCAGCGCCGGTTTGATCCCGGCCGGCGAGGGTCCCACATGGCATGGCAGACCTCTCCTGTCTCGCCTGATGCTCCCCTCAGCAGTGCATTTCGTCAGTCTGCCTGTTCTGTTCCCCGCTCTGTCTCTGGTGAATCCTCTCACCGTCCCGTGCATCTGGACTGTACCCCAGTTCTTGTATAAATAAATAAATAAATCTTTAAAAAAAAATATATATATATATACATATACATATACATACATACACCCTTGCCTCTGCCCACACCCTGGCCAACAGTATCACAAAAATACATCTGTATTTTGAAAAACTTCTGGATCATTTCAGTATGCACTCAAGTTTGAGGTCTACTCATACAGAAGATGCCCCATTGAGAAAAAAAGGTGATTTAGGTTGTTTTTGCCTTTACCATAAATTTGTCTTTAGAAATTTATTTCAGGGCCTCCCCAGTGGCGTAGCGGTTGAGCGCTGGGTTGCGAAGCTGCCCGCAGCCTCTGCAGCGCCGGTTCGATCCCCGGCTGCTCCCCGGCCACTGGAGGAGGGTCCACATAGCGCGCAGAGGGTCCTCTCCTGCCGCCCGCTGCTCCCCTCCGCAGTGTACTTCGGTCCTTCTGCCTGCTCTGCTCCCCTCTCTGGTGCTGGTGAATTCTCTCACCCTCCTGCGCTTCTGACTGTACCCAGTGCTTGTATAAATAAATAAAAATAAATCTTTAAAAAAAAAGAAATTTATTTCACCAATTTATTGATACATTACCAAAATTACATACTTGTTATAGAAAACAAAAGTCTTGAAAATTATAGGAAAGTGAGAGAAGTAGTAAGACTTGGTGATCTTATTTCAACTATCCAAAGGCAGTGATTCTGTCTGTTTTGTTTCGTATATGGGTATTGGTTTGCTTTTTCCCAGCAGAGCATTGTGATCATTGTTAATGTAGCATTTTTCTGTCTACTTTTAAACTTAATATTACATCCTCAGGCGGTTTTACACATTGTTATAATTATAAGCATAGTTTTTAGTATGCTCTTGGCAACATGACAAAAATGGTTTTTCTCCATTTTCACATGTACTTACCTTAGGATGGCATTTAGAGAGTCCTTTCTTTCTTGCCTGTATTTCAAGTGCATTGTGAAATTCTATCTGAAATGTCAGGAGCAGGACATTAAATCTCTTTCTCTTTGAATTTCTTCTCTTCAAAGTCCTAACCTGCCCTCAGTCTTTTCCTGAGGATGTATTAGGCTGATGAGGACTAAGATCTTATTGCACAGTCAAGAGAGAAAAGCACATAAATATCTTTACAGTGTTTTACAACCTCCATTCTTCTTGTCAGCTTCGGCTGATGTGGGGTTTTTCAGCCACAAGGCTACAGGTCCATTGGATGTGATGATTCATAAACTTACACACACAGCATAGCCTCAAGCAGACCCACGCCTGCATACTTTGGAAAGAAAGAAAACAAATGAGCAAGGCAAGAAGAAGGAGGGAGTTGGACAAAAGAAAAAAGGATGGGCCAAATAGACTGATGTTCTTGTCAGAAATGCCAAAATCAAACCGTGTGTCTCCTTTTTCTTCTCTCTGCTTTCAACAGAACCTTCTCATATTCTTCCTTCTTGCAGTTCTACATATACATGTATATGTGTGTGTCTACTTATATACACACATATTTGTGTCTGAAATATGTGTTTGCACATATATACAGATATATTTATATATTATATTTATTTATTATATATACTGGTGCACAGCAATTGTATATATAATATATATAATGTTTAATATATAAAATAATGTATATTTTCTCTTGACTGCTTCTACCATCCGACTTAGCTGCTAATTTGAGATTGAGTTCATCATCACGGGTGGTGAGCCGGAGCAGATCCATTTTGTCTTCCTGTTGGTGTCATAGATGCACCAGGTAATTCTGCCCCATCTTCTTGCAGGACATTATGGGAAGGATGCTTACCGAAGTGGAGGACCTGATCTCCATAACTTCATCTCATCTGGATTTGTCACATTAGGAAGAGGACACACGAAGGGTACAGTGGAAACCATTTTTTACTAAAATACAGAGGTTGCCTAGGGCCCCCCGATCTGAAGTGTGAAGATGGTGTGAAGGCCAGAGACTTATCCTGGACAGGAATAAGTGGGGTGGTTCCGGTGCATCGTGTCCTGGTGACATGTGTGGCTTCTGACAGGTGTGACCAGGAGGTCACAGGTGTGATTTTAGAGGGCAATAATAGACTTCCAAGAGACACCCACCCAGCTCCACCCACGGCAGGGAGAGAGCACAGATGCCAATGGTCCCTGTGGGCGGGACCCCGGGCACATGGCGGGAAACACAGCCGTGGATATGGCAGCACATGCGAAGTGTTTGTTCTCCTCTTGGCTATTACTCCTTTTTCTTTTTAAAGCCACATTTTAAAAACTGATGTCAATGTTCTATACTGTGGATTTCTAAGCCAGCGTGCATGTCGAGATTTCCACGTCCTCAGTGCGTCTATCTAAACTCTCTGTGATGTGGACACAAAGGTAGAGGTTACGCAGACCTTCAGACCACAAGATGAAAGTAACGTGGCATTACTGCTGAGCTGCTTTATGCCCTAGCTGACATCTTGCAGAGCATCTGTGCAGGGGGATTGGAATCCTCGATTCTGTCTTTTGTTTAAACAGAGTCCTACTAGTGTTGTGAGTATTCTGTCATATCAAGAGTAACTGGAGCCCTAACTCTTCTGATTACCTTCCTAACACCTGTGTACTGTTATAGACCAACTGTGAATTCTGTTGTGGGATGGTATATCCCTGTCTTCCTCTGAAATATGTGTCTGTTTTAAGTGTGAGTGAACAAGGAACTTTGCGATCTTTTCTTACATTCCATGCACTAACTTTTTAAATCCCCTATGTGATGTCTGTTCATCCTATAGAGAAAAAAATAATCTGTATCTGTGTATGTATTTTCTGTCGTGTCTGTTTGTGTCTAAATAAAGTTTATTGAGGATACAGGTGGCATTTGTGGCTACTAAGAATTACAGAATCAAATTGGGGCCAGCTGACTCCAGAAGGGCAAATAGACTGCACAGTTAACCACTAAAAGACATAGTCCTTGTCACACCCGTATCAGACTCAGACGTGGGATGGTTTGCCCCCACATCATCTGCTTTGTGGTAATTACCTAGCATGGTGAAACAAAAATCATCTAAGTTATAGTTGTAATGTAAAACAATAACAGACATTTATTATCTCACATAGATTCTGGAGGTCAGGAATTCAGGGGCAGCTGAGCTGGGTGCTTCTGACTTGGGGTCTCTCAGCAGGTTCTAATAAGGATGTCGGCAGGGTCTGCATCATCTGAAGGCTCAACTGGGGCTGCTTCCAAGATGATTCTACACACGTTCCTCTCAGTTCTTCCTGCTGACCTCTCTCCTTGGGTTATTTAAGTCTCCTCACAGTATGGTGACTTGGTTTCATCACAGTGGATAATTCCAGAAGGAGAAAGACAGAAATCACAGTGTCTATAATAACCAATCCTATGGTTTATATATCATCACCACCGTCACACTGATAAGTTAGTTACACAAGCCAGTTCTTTCTAGCATGGGAGGGGATGATACAGGGTGTGAGGATCAGGTGCTGGGGAGCACTGGGCTCATTTTGGAGGCTGGCTGCTACAGCTCTGCCGCACTTGGAATGGAGATACAAGTTGCATCTTTCTAGAAAGGGCATGACAACTCTTACCAAGGCTTCTCAACTGCAATGGTCCCACCATTTACTCCTGTCCCTGTGTGATGGCCCAACCTAAACCAGTAAACAGTTCAATCCACAGAAATATATACATGCATACACACACACACACACACATACACAGAGTTATGATTTTTGGTTCACACATTCATTCAACAGATATTTCATGAGCCCTGCTATGTTCTAAGCAATGTTCAGAAGTAAACAAAGTAATATTTGTGTCTTTGTAAAACTCGCATTCCATGGGGGGATGCAGACAGAATAAATTCTTGAGATAAGTGCAGGAAGAAAACATAAAGCAGGTAAATGCTCAGGGAGTGTTCTGGCAGGAAGCTACTCTTGGCAGAGAAGTCCTCTCGGAAAAGGTGATAATTGAGTGGAGATCTGCATCCCTGACAGAGGCAATAGGAACACCCTGAGGTAGGAGCTTTCTGTGGTGTCAAGAAATAGCGAGGGGGCCAGTGTGAGTGGGAAGCAGAATAGGAGAGAACAAGAGCAGAAGGAGATAGGATCAGAGTCATAGGGAAGCCAGATCATGAATTTATCAAGCTGTGGACATAAGGCTGCTTTCAAATGAATAAAACCTCTGCCAGAGAAACAGAAAGGTGATTCTCTATTGCTCTCTGTCCTTTCAGTTCTGTCCCTGGGGCATCCAGGAGACTCTACCCTGCCCAGGCATGCGGGGCTTTGCTGTGGCTGCTGCTTCCTACCCTCCCATCAGAGGTAGCCCTCTGTACATGCATGGCCTGCTCTCCCCACCCATCATACTTTCCACATCCTCTTCTCCATGCCCTTCCACCCAGGGCTTCTGAAGCTTCCTCTTCCAGGAAGGTACCTGGCACATATATTCCTTTTTTAGATAATAAAGTTTCATGAGCGGAGACTGGAAAGGGGAGGGGTAGAAATGGTGACCCCCTTCTAATATTCTGGATCTCTGGAAAAGGGCCAAGCTCCATAGTCCCTTCCCTCAAATCAAACAAGTTCATTTCTGAGTGTTGCCTATAAGCAGACCAGCCCCACGTAAACACCCCGCGGGGAGGGAACCACTGGAGACATGTCACAAGGGGGCCTTTTCCCTTCATGTGGCTTTAGTTTTCTTCCTTTGCATTTTCTAATTCTGTTTGTTTCAGCTCCAGTTAGGCCTTTCTGGTCTTCTCCCTTTATCCCTCTTTTTCTTTCTTCCCACGTAAGCTAAGGCCTGCTGGTGGCACCGGGCCATGGTGTAGCCATACCACGACTCCTGGGAACTAATGGAAGAGATGATATCTGCTTGAAAGGAAATGGGGGTGTCCTGGCAGCCAGTGTCACTGTATTCAGAACTATTTCTTATCAGACTATGAATCCCTAGCATCGATGGGCCCTGTTCTGAATGGCACTGGGAGCCTTTGCTGGAAATGTGGCTGCCACCAGCGCGGTGTCCAGTTTCACAGGCCCCAGAGGCGTCATGGACAGAGAAGTGCACCCCAGTTGTAGGGGGGCTTCTCCAATTTCAGAGAAGTTGATAGTGATGCTTCAGGTAGATTGACCTGCTTTATAACAAGATCCATAGATGATGCATACGTAGTTAAATCTTCTCAGAGGAAGCTTAAATAAATGGGTATTTTTTTTTTATAATGGGATTGAGTTGAGACATTAGAAGAAATAGAATTCAGACCATCAGCACCCTTACCATCCTATTCCAACTCTGTCCTATTGGGAGTCCTCACAGTTTTGCCTAGGAGGTGACAGTCAGCGGCTCACCTCCCAGGTGGCATATCGCTGCCCTAGGCTATAATATGGGCACCAGGATTGTACTGGTACCCTTTTCAGGGCTTTCTAACTGAATGAGGTGCTCTTGTTATCTCCCATAATTCTTGCTTTCCCTCATTTTCTCCTAAGGATCTGCATTTGTCCCCCGCTCTGATTTCTTCTTTAACCTGTTTGCTCATCCCTTTGGGTCAGTGGAAACCAAAAGGGTAAGGAAGATACTGACCAGAGTGACTTGAGTCTAGACCGAGTTCTCCCTAAACCTTTTCTCCCCCTAAACCACAGGGGCTGCCACAATCGAAATGCAGATGCTGTACTCACCAAGCCCTGGCTACATACACTCTTATTTTCACCCTTGCAATAACCCTGCTGCAGAATTCTTGTTGATGAGAAATGAAAACTGTAGCCACTGAGTTACTTACCCAAACAGGACTGTTGCCATTACAAAGCCAGCCTGCTTTCAAAGACTGTGTGTGGACAATGGCTCACAGGGACCACAAAGGCCAACACTCAATATTCAGTGACAGTTCTCATTAGAGGAACACATTGTGTGAGACAGGAAGTCACAGAAAGAAGACAGAACAAGAGTCAGAGCATTAACGCCAGATTAGTGGGATCTGTCCTTCCAGAGAGGAAGCTCAGTTCTTTACAATGATTTTGTAAAGTCTGTCTAAATGAAAACACTTTACAGAGGCTCTGTTTTATTTAGGCAGTCTGATTAACATCTCTATCAGGCAGGTTTTTTTTTTTTTTTTTTAAATCTGGTCAAAAGAACCAAAAGGTCCCTAAGTGTCAATATTGTTAATTCCGGTGGCCTCCACAAGCATATCCCAGCCCTACCACACCTGAGTCCTCATGGGTGGCAGTGGCAGCCAGTGTGTGTGTGTGCTCCCTGCAGTGGCCATTCCACACTGGCCATGTGCAGAGTGCATGTGCTGACTACTGCCTGCCCCTCCTCTGAAGTGTCTCCTTGTTCCTCGAGACCTTTCTACCATGCCAGAAGCTAGAGGGATACAGCTGGGCATGCACACACAGGTGAGATAGACAGACTTCCTGACGTCCTTGCTAAATAAAAGGTAGGCGCTCCACTGTGATCGCTCTTATTGGAGACGTTATTGCCCATCTAATCATTCATTCCTCAACTTAACTATACCTGCTGAGCCCCTGCTCTGTGCCAGACTCTGTAGATACTGAGGATGCAACAGACAAATATGCCGGTGAGAGATGAAAAAAAGGAAGGGAGGTAGAGAGGAATGGAGGAAAATTGAAAGAAGAAAAATAAATGAATACATGAAATATATCAGATGGAGCTAAGAGCTATGAAGCAAGGAAAGGGAGAGAAGAGTTGTAATTTTTAAAAGAACTTCCAGAAGCCCCCTTAAAAAGTAACATTTTAGCAGACTGAGGAGGTCAAGGATCAAGCCATTCAGACTCTTGGAGAAGGGTCTACCAGACTAGACTGAAGGAGACAGCCCCACTTGTCCCACCACCTGGCTTTTTGGGGATGGATGAGAGGTTGGAGCAGAAAGGAGCTGAGCAGTAGGGAGTGAGGTTAGAGAGGCAGGGGCTGGACCACCAAGAATTGTGTGCCATTTAAGGATCTGCCTGGCACTCTGGATGAGATGAAAAGCAGAATATTTTGGCTTGAGGCTTTAGGAAGATGGAAGTCTGTGGGCGGGATGGGGCTTGGGCAGAGGTTGCGGGTGATGAGAATTCAGTCTGGCTTCATATTAAGTTTTAGATGTGTATTAATCATCCATGTGGAAATGTCATGTTCAGGGGTGATGTTCTGGCTGGGTTATAAATGTGGGAGTCTCCGGTACAGAGATGGCTCTTGAAGCCGGGAGACCAGATGAGATCAGCAAGGGAGGAAGTGCTGCCCCCTCCACAATGCAGCCATGGGGCACCCTAACATGGCAAATCTGGTGAGATGAGAGGGCCTTACAGAGGGGACTAATCAGGAGTGGGCAGCCCAGAAACAAAGACTAGGGGAGTGTGGTGTCCTGGAAATCAGTGAAAAGAAACAAGTGTCCCAAGGAAGTAAACCATCAACTGTTGAAAGCTGTCAAGAGAGCCAATGATATAAGGCCTGAGAAGTAACCGTAGGTGTGACCTGTTACCATGAAGGCCACTGGTGAGTTTGGCAATAGCTTGGTGGGGTGGTGGGTCATTGTGTCTGTCTAATGGAGGCAAGAGCAAATGCATGATGTCTGGGGTGTGCATCTACATAATCAGGCAAACTGGGGATGGGAAAAGGAGGTTCACTGAGCTAGATCTCTTTGCAGATGTGTTTGAAATATCCCACAGTAAGACATTATAAAATATTTTTAAAATGAGAGGATGAGAGAAGAGTGTGATGCAGGTACCTCTTCAGAGCTTTAATGTGAAGGAGAGCAGAGAATGAGGGCAATAACTGGAGGGAGGATGATGTTAGCCAAGAGGGGAGAAAGCGCAGTATATTTGATTGCTGATTGGAATGATGCAATAAAGCAGAAAATGATTATACAGGAGTGGGAGGGGGTGATTTCATAAGTGACATCCTTGATAGGTAAGAGCAAATGGGATCTACATGCTGGGGGGTGGTGAGGAGTGAAATCCACCCAAAATCCCAGGCAAGGGCAGAGTATATGGGCCCATGTGCTCCAGGTGAACATATGTAAAGGTTGCTCAGTGATTTGGGAAGCAAGGTCATCGACTATGAGTGGGGGTTAAGGTGACTAAACATCTGATTTCCCCAGGACTATTCCAATTTTAGCACAAAAAGGCCTCTGTCCTGAGAACCCCTCAATTCTGGGCTGGTAGGAACAACTGCATATTCTTGAGGATGCATGAGCAGGCTCACCCTGTCTGGCTGCAAAGCATCTTTCACACCAACTTCTAGAGTCCAGAGAACTGGATTGAAAATGCTGCTACCTGGAGCTGGTACCCACATAATCTCAGAAGTCTTGGGATGTCCCTGAGATTGCCTGGGAGATAGGGACAAGAGCAAAATGCATGAAACTGCTGACATGTGGAACCATTCTGGACCCTGCAAAAGATCCTGAACAGATCTCTTCACTCTCTCAATGACAGTCCCTGAGCACCAGACTGGTGTGGTCAGTCCCGCACCTAGACTCTCCATGGATTTTCTTTTCTTTTTCCCTTTAAAAATTTATTTATTTATGCATACAAGAACTGGGGTACAGGCCAGAGATGTGGGGGAATGAGAGGATTAACCAGAGACGGAGTAAGGAATAGAACAGGCGGATTGACTGAAATACACTGCTGAGGGGAACAGCGGGTGAGACAGGAGAGGTCTGCTGCACCAAGTGGGTCACTTCCCTGGCCGGGTATCGAACTTGTGCTGCAGTGGCTGTGGAAAGCTTCATACACTGTGTCGTAACCCCTTACACCACCAGGGAGGCAGAAAATAAGGGAGAGGCACAAAAGCTACAAAAGGGGAGGGACATCAGTGCACGATCTGAGGTCCAAGCCAGAAAAGTGACCCATGACCATCCTGCTGCCACGTTGGGAGCCTCAATGTTGAGAGGGGTTGCAGAGGTGGCACCCCAGCTGCCCAAATCTAGGAGGAAAAACAGTGGTCAGAGGTAGGGGCTAGAGAGTTCCTAGACTGGGTCAATTACCCTGCTCCCTGAGACAGGAATAAAGCCAGAGATGGGGTTCTAACATTCAGTAAGCATTCATGTCAGCCTGTGGAGAGTGTGTGGGTAGGTGTGTGGGTAGTGTATAGGTAGTGTAGGTAGAGTGCAGGTAGTCTTACCAGGAGTAAGACTCCAGGGCAAGGGAAAGCAAAAACAAGAGGCCTTGTAGGTATGATGGGTGCTGATGAGAAAGCCTAAGGAGAGGGAGTGGGTGGCTCAGTGAAGCAGAGAAGTCAGTTGAGCCTGAGGCCAGGGACCTCCTTCAGCTTCTCTGGGTTCCAGGTAGATTATGGATATCCCAGCCAACACTCTCCTTCTTGGTTGTCTTTTCTCAGCTTTTACCCAAAATCCACTGCTCGTCTGAACCTCACGCAAACCTGGCCTAAACCCACCTCTTCTGCCAGTCCATTTGTCTGGGTGCTGCTGTGGCCTTGTGTTCCCAGGATCAGAAATTAGGTCTCTCCTAAAAAGAAAGAATGTGTGTGAAGGCTTCTGTAGAAACTGCAGACTGCCCCCCACACTAGGATTTGAGCAAGCACCTTCAGAATGCCCTCTGAAGGGCAACTCTGAGCCATTTGGCTAAAGAAATCAAATTTAGATATTTTCATACACTGGGGAACCAGGAGTGAGTGGGCTTAACTAAATAAAGGTGTTTGATGACTGGACTCCAGATGAAGCACAGAGCTCAGAAGGCGTCTGGGCTCTATGGCAACAGTGAGTCAGGGAGGACAACAGGAGAGAGGAAGCCTGGGACTGACTCTCCTGAAGTTGGCCTCTGCGAAGCTGCTACCACCCAGGAGCATTCTTTTCTGTGCTTCCAGAGGGAAAGGGTAGGCAGGAAGGAGTGGGAGCAAAATAGAGAGAAAAGAATTCTTGGGTTCTAGGCTGAGGGCGCCAAAGGTCTAAGTTTTCTATTGATGATTCTGATCTACACATGTGAAACAGCCCTCTGTTTACTCGAAGCCTTTTCATCCCTTCTTAATTAATTCCAAGAATCAGGCTTGGACTTGGTGTGCTTTGCTTTATTCAGTGGTGGTTTGCAGCATCCAGGTCAACACACACAGGCTGTCCCTAATCTTACACTTGAGGAAATTCATGGCATTTAATTCCATATTTTGTTAGAATAGAGTAAACATCACATGGTAGTTAATTGCTTGTAACCAACTGCATCAAAGACAAATCTACAGAAATGGTGAATTCCATGCACACCCTGTGAATCTGTTTTTCAACATGGCTGCTCTTCAAACAAAATAAGGCAAAAATAAAACGCATTGCAACGCCTCTGAGACTCTTTCCATTGCACCTTCCTTTTGTGAGCTTAGTTTCATCCCTTTCCTTTGTCAGTCCTTCTAGCAAGAATACCCATGATCCTCCAGGAAGCAGAAAGGGTTCGGTGTGGATGGTTCTTAAAGGGCAAGAAGCTGACTTTTGAAAGGGGCAGGATTAATAGGAGACACCTGCATAGACACAGTTGGGCAGGATTAGGGTAAAGTTTACATTTTGGCAGAGCAACGGGCATCCTTGTTTAGTGTATTAGGTGAAATTTTTTATTCTTGGTGGAATTTCTCCCTTTGGAGTTAAGCTGATTTCCTGAAAAGATTGTTAACTTTCTGGTTCCTGGCTTTGCCTGCATATCTTCCAATGGCTATGTTAATCACCCCTATCACCCCAGGAGACTAGTAGTCTAGAGACTGGATTCCAGGTGTTTGACTTTCCCAGAGTGGTTTCCAGGAATGCAGTTGGAACCATTTAATGGTTGATCATGAAGACAGGGTTTAAGGCAAGAATTTAGTGAGTTTTAACAGTTAATTCTGAAGAGGGAATATGATTCAGTGGTCAGAGTTTAATTTTGCTTATTTCTACATTTTCTGCTCTAAACCTCCATCAGCTACCATCAAATAGGAGCTTTCCCTGGCCACAATCCATGGCTAAAGTTGTTCCCTGGGCCAGGTTTGTGGCCGATGCAGTCTACTTGGCGCTGCTTCTGGTGTTGACAAGTCATCCAGCTTGGAATCTCCTGTCCCTTCCCCAGGACCCAGCCCTTGGCATTAACTTTCCTCCTTCTCTATCACTCACTGCTTAGAGTATTGCAAACCCTAACAGCTAAACTAGTTCTTGGGAGGTGGTGGGTATGCCATCTCTATGCCAGCGGGAGTCCCAGGCCAGGAGAAGTTTGCCCCTTCAACAGCTGCCAGGATTTCATGGTGACCTAGAAGAGGGGTAGGGTACTAGGGTCCTGAGAATACCACATTCTGGAATAGAATCATATAGTTCTGTGACTCTGCTTCTAAGTAGATTATATATGTGACACAAGAAAGAAATTCTAGTCTTCCCTGCCTGGAGTCATGGCCTCAATCTGTCTTACTCCCTTCCAAATAGTGATATGGATTTTTCTCATTAGATGGTTGTAAGAGAAGAAAAAATGGTGAGGAGGGGTTATTGGAGTCTGATGTTTGTTTATGGTGGACTTTATTTGCTAGCTGTGTGACCTTGATGTCTGTGACATTCATCTCTAAAATAAGGTAATAGTGCCATCTACCTCACAGGCTGATGTGGGGGTTGTCTGAGATCATGTATGCACCAGAGCCCTTAGTCCTAGAACAATGGTAGTTCAAGAGTGCTATAGATAACCACTTAAAGGAAAATGCCAGAAGCTAGTTAAAAATGTAGACGCTTTGTCCCCACCCTGAATCTTCTGAATCAGAATCTGTATTTTAACAAGATTCTCTAGGTGATTCACATGTACATTAAAGTTTGAGAAGCACTGCTATAGAAGATTGTTTGCTTTACGTGAGGTCCCCTAAATAGTCTTCAAGGTCACATGCATTTCTGGGACTTCTGACGCCCTGCATACTGGAAGGCGGTGTGTCCCTCAGCTGGAAAGGGAAATGACTTGAGGAGGAATACCTGAGCACCCCAAGGTGATACAGAGACCTCTTAAGACTCCAGGCACCTGTTCCTGATGACAGGGGATTTGTCCATTTACATGAATTCTATATTAGTTAGCAAAGATGAGTAATAGTCCTTGCCTTTGCAAAGCCAGATGGCACAATTCCTGCCAAGCAAGGGGGGAATCCATGAAATACATCCTGAAAAACGTAGAGGAGGACTTAAGGAGGAAAACATTGCCCCTGAATGGAGGTGTCCTAATGGTCTCCTTAAGAGAGTCAGGCTGGGCATGTAAGTAGGGGTGCTTCCAAACAAAGGCGTGTAAGTGGACAGCCAGTGTGAATGGGAGCGTGGAATACCTGCCGGATGTGCAGGAAATTGAGGGGCAATAGGATATCTGCTGCAAGAAATAGAATAAGACAAAGGGTTGGAGGCAGTGCCCAGAATCCTCCCAGGTGCATATATGACTGTGTTTCAAATTCTAGTTAATCATTAGTACCCACACCTCTTCCTTCTTTCTATAGTCTTCCTTTAAGAACCAAATCAAGAGCAAAACAAGCACATAGAAAGCAGGTCTCTACCTGAAGCTGACTCCAGTGGGCAGAGGTGGATGTAGCAAACATATGGTCAACTCCATGTTCTCTATTTCCCCTGGAAGGAATGTTCTCTATTGCATGAATCATATGTATCTCAGGCTGGAGCTGAAAGGATTCCAGTAACTCATGGATTCGGTGCGCCATGGAGACTCGGCTAGGGCCCCACCATGGGATTTCTGACTCGTGGTGTTAATGGTTGCTCTGGGTCATGCCTCTTTTCTCATACGAATCAGAGCATTGAGGATTAATGAGGCCCTCTGTTTTCTGATATTCTGGATAGTTTCAGGGTAAGGCATTGCCTAAATGTAGAACTACTGCAGAGAATAAGGCAGGGAGTTGTTCTCTCCCAGACCTTTGAGTGTGTGTCCGCTTGTGTGTGTTCTCAGTGGCCAGAGAGGTAAACAGCAGCCTGCTCATAGTCATTCTGTAAGGCCCTTCCACCAGCGATAGCTCAGTGTGCAACTTAGGTTCACAGGGGCCAGAGCTTATAAAGTATTCATTCCTTGAATAGGATCGATGTCAGATCCTTGTTCTCTTCATCTGCTTCCCAGTGAATCATTTTGCTTTTGCCCTGGAGAGTGATTCTGGGGAGCATAATAGTTTTCTGGATTTTGTTTTTTACTAAATGCAATTGATACAGATGCCTAAACTCTGAATCCATTTAACTGAAATGGATGAGAGCATGGCATGGATGCCAGTAATGCCCAGATGGGACAGTGGCATATTTTACAGAAGATTTTGCTTGTACAGATGCAGATGTGACCCCTTAATAAATGGCACCCCTAGATTAGGTGCTCTAGTAGAATCCTGTGTGCTAGACTTGACATCTTTCTCTCCCTCACCATCCTCATCTAAATCCATTGCCATTCCATTCTTTTGACCTCACCCACTGCTTGCTTTCTTACCCAGCATCCTAGTCCACAACTCTCTCACCTCCCAACTAGAAAACTCACAAAGGTGTACACAGAGTTCCATTCTCCCAAACCACATTCTGTCCTCTATTGAGCAGCCGGAGTGATCTAACTTATTCTTACATGATTTAACCTGACTTAACCCAATTTACCTATCTATTGTCTTCTGCTTTATAAAACCTCAGTGGCTCTCTATTGGAACCAGAGTTTAACTGTAAAGAACTGTGTTTGCCCATCATGCAAATACTGATTGAGTTCAAAACTCTTAAATGGCAGCACATATAATCTCTCCCTCTTCCTCTACCTCTCCATTGACAGTATGACTTAGGGGGCATGTGGCTTGCAAGGTCTACAGAGTCTGACCCGTGCTCACTTCTGGAGCCTCTGAAGGCGCTATTATCCTTGTTCATCGCCCTTTAGCTAAAACCAGCTTTCCTGTCCTTCCCTCCTTAGGACCTTTGCTCAAGCTGTTTCTTAGAT
Organism: Talpa europaea; assembly: GCF_964194135.1. Classification (NCBI taxonomy): domain Eukaryota; kingdom Metazoa; phylum Chordata; class Mammalia; order Eulipotyphla; family Talpidae; genus Talpa; species Talpa europaea. The sequence goes on from NC_140074.1 coordinate 94,943,460, forward strand.
CTGGAATGTTCTTTCCCTTTAGTCTTCATCAGGGGCGTGCCTGAATGTCCCTTCTTCAAGGAAATCTTCCTTGGCCTTCAAATGGAAATTAGATCTTTTACTGTATTTTCTAATTTTACCCTTAATTTTTCCTTTCCCATATTCCCCAAAATATTATTTTTTAACTTGTATGATTTCTTGCCAGATGTCTGCCTTCGCCACCAATTACATGATTAGGAACCATTCTGCATGTGTTTGCTGTGTCCTGTGGCTAGTACGGTGCTTGGCACATAGTTGGTGCTCAGTGAATATTTGTAAATGAGGAGTGAATGGGTGAGTGGTGTGGATAAATTGACACACTAAACCTGAGAAGTTGTCCCAGGTGAATGTGGTCTTGGGAAAATCACTTCATCTCTATGGGTGTGAATCTCCCTACCTGTAAACTTGACACAGTGCCTTTTAGTCCTGTGCTCCTGGACTTGTGCAGTCAGGGTCCATGTCCACTCTTAAGCTGTGTCCCAAGCAGTTTTCTATCACCTGTGAGCATTGTTATACCGTTATTTTAGCCATCACTGTACCCTTTATGTATCCTTTACAATTCCAACCACATGCATTTTAAACAAAAAACACTATATATTCTCCATTCTGTGTCTTGCTCTTTTTTATTTATCTAGTATACTTTTATTTCACACTGAAGGACTCCCTTTAGCATATTTTGTGGGGGGCAGGTGTGGTGGTAATGGAAGTTCCTCAACCTTTGCTTATCTGAGATTTTTTTTTCTTTTACTTTTGAAGGATAGTTTGCAGGAATTGGAATTCTTTGTTTTTATCTTTCAGAGTGTGAAAGATGCTATCTCACTACCCTCTGAACACCAAGGTTGTCACTGAGAAATTAGGTGATAATTTGTTTGAGGGGCCCTTGTACAGAAATTATAGCTTCCTTTGTGATTTTGTTGTTGTTGTTGGAAATGGGGTATCTTTCCTTTTAAACATAATAAATCATGGGGATCATTCAACATCTGCATGCACAGATTTACTTTAATTATTTTTTTAACCAATGACTGCTTAGTAGTCCATTCTATTATACTGTTATTTACATAACCAATAGTAAGCCCATCAATTATTTTTACTGATATTTTATTTTTCAAATATTTTTATTAAAATTATTTCAGATATACAAATATAAAAATAATGTAAAGAGTCCCTCCATATGTTTCAAATTCTCCAAGATTTAATGTCTTATCAATTTGTTTTATCATTCTCTCTCTGTTTCTTATCTGTCTCTCTCCTTATGTACACAGATACAAACATACACATATCCAATTACATAAGATATGTAAGTATAAATACATATACATTGCATGTTCTCTAAAAGTATAAATGCATGCATATTTGTGTGTAAATATAAATAATTAAAAAATGAATTTGAGAATAAGTTGCAGTTATGATGATCCATTTCCCCTGAATACATAAATGTGTATTTCCTAAAATCAAAGACGTTCTCTTATATATCCACAATGTGATTATCAAAATCAGAAAATTAACACTGATAAAATGTTGTTACTTAATCTGCAGCTATTATTCAAATGCACCACTAATGTTCTTTAGAGCAAAAGAAAATTGTTTTTCCTGGTTCAGGTTCATATATTGTTAGGTTTATTTCTAAGCATTCGATCAACTTGGTTGCTACTCGTAAATGGAATTTTTCTATCATTAAGCCCTATGACTGGTTATGTGTGTGTATAAAAAGGGTGTTGATTTGTTATATATATCCTGCTGACTTAATGATTTATTTCATTTTTTGAGTTATTTTTGTCATTAACATTTCAGACATACTATTGTATAAGATAAAAATACTTTTGCTTCTTCTTTGTTTTTATGCCTCTAATTGATTTCTCTCATCTCACTGTATTATCTTAATTTCACTGGTACAACATTTGGACATGTAGGGTATCCTTGTCTTATTTCATCTGTTAGTGAAAATGCTGTAATCCATTCTCGTTACTGCCATTAGGAAGAAGGTAGATGATAGAAAGATAGATCGATAGATTAGATAGATAGATAGATAGATAGATGAATATATATATATATTTAGATATTTTAAAACATTATTTATTTTTTTATGTAAGAATTGGGGTGTAGGCCAGAGATATGGAGGGTGAGAGGATTCACCAGAGACAGAGTGGAGAGCAGAACAGGAAGATTTACTGAAATACAATACTAAAGGGAAACAGCAGGCGAGACAGGAATGGTCTGCTGCACCATGTGGTTTAGCTCCTGGGCGAGGGATTGAACTCATGCCCTAGAGGTGATAGGGCTGAGATTTAACCCCCAGGCCACCAGGGAGGCCCCTATTTAGATTTATTCATGTTAAAAGATATCTGTCATTTGCTATTCTTTAAATCAAGAAGGAGTATTGAATTTTGTCTAAAGCATTTTCATTTATGAAAAGATGAGCTATGATTTTCTTTTAGTACTATTAATATAGTACATAATAGTAATTAATTTATTAACCCTGACTTCATCTTGCATTCTTGAAATAAATCCCATCTGCCATGTTATATTAATATAGCATTGGATTCTGTTTAATATTCCGTTTACTTTTTGAATCAGTACTCATGAATGATACTGGCCCAAAGTTGTCTTTCTTGTACTACCCTTGTCATGTTTATCTCAATGTTACATTTGCTTTATTGAAAGAATTGGGAATTTTCTTTCGTCTTCAAAGCTCATATGTACAATTTTACTATCTAGTGTTTGAGGATTTGAGATAATTCTATAAAATCATCAGGGCCTCATACTTTTGGGGATAGTTAATAATATTGTTTACAAAGTAGGTATATTTTGTTATTCATTTAAAAAATTTAGTATTTAAGTAAGTTTTTATGGTTTGTTTTTAGTATTTTCCTTTGTACTTCATGTTTTAATACTCATTAATTCCAAGTGTTTACAGTTAGTCTTTTTTATTTGGTTTATCGGTTTTTTATTGAGATCTTTTAGTAACATTTTTTTTTTGCCTATATATCAGTAAATTTATTCTGCTTTATTCTTTCTGACTCCTTTCTCTCCTCCCTTTTTTAATTTGCATTATTTCTACTTTGTCACATATTGCCTGTGTACACAAGTTATCTACCCACTTACCCACCTGTATTTTAGTATGTATGCATATGTATAGCTACTCATTTTCTTTATTTTTCCTCTCACAGTTGCCCAGTCATTACTTGATCAGATAAAGTTCACCTCCCAATAGATTGCTCATGACGGACACATAGATGCAGAATTCTCTAAGTTCTTGTGCCGTAAAACTGTCATTCTATAGCATTAATATTGTAGGAATGTTCTCCTGCTTGTGAAATACTTGGTTCACATTTTCTTTCCTGGACCATTTTGTTTTTTAATAATAATTTCTGATTTCCTATGGTTTTTTTTTTTTGAGAAGTTTGACAATAGAGTGATTCTTCAGATCTTTTAAGTGTTTTGACACTTTTGCTTAAAAGTCTTGACAACTTTTTTCTTTATTTTGAAATCTGTTAGTTTTATTAAGACATCAGAGTTGTGCAAAATCACAAAACAAAAATTCAAATTCAAATTTAAAAATTCAAATTCAAATTTATGAGTTTATTCTGACTACATATTGAGATCTCTTGATATGTACCTTTAGATCTTTTAGATTAAAGAACATTTCATTAAATCCTATTTTTATGTATTAGTTTATTTCATGTTTTTATTTTACTTTTTGAAGAACTCCAATTATAGGTAAGTTGTTTTTTCTTCCTGTCTTCCAATACAACCATTTTCTTTTCAATTGTTTTGTTTTTGTTAGCTCTTTTTTGTTCTCTTGGTCACTTTCTTGCCTTTCACCAATGTCATAGCAAGTTTTTCTTTGAGTCTAATTCTCCCTCAGGTAGCTTATAACTTAGTCTTCATATCTCCATCTCTTCCATATCTTTCTTGAGTTTAATGAATCTTTTTAAATTTCTATTGTTTATTGTTTCTAAATTTTGAATTTATTTTCCAAAGTTTTCCTTTTAATATAACTATAAATGTATCTTTAAATCAATTTAATTTATTTTCGAGTGTTATATTCCATTTTCTTCTTCTTCCTGGATATTTTCTATAGGAGTACAAGAAAGTTTTCATCAGTAAAGATGTTTGGATTTTCATTTTATTTTTTAATAGTATATTTGTATATATCCAAATTTTTTATTCTTTTTTAAAATTTGGAACAGTATATAAGATTCATATTTTAATGCTGGTCTTTTCTATTAGTTAGAAAACAAAGTTTCTTTAAATATTATTACTATTTTTTGGTAATCAAAAACCTTCCCAAAAACAAAAGCCCAGGACCTGATGGATTTACAAATGAATTCTACCAAAGATTCAGAGACAAATTAGTGCCTATCCTTCACAAACTCTTCCAAAAAATTGAGAAGGAAGGGACAATACCAAACACATTCTATGAAGCCAACATTACACTAATACCAAAACCGAATAAGGACAACACAAAAAAGGAAAACTACAGGCCAATCTCCCTAATGAACACTGATGCAAAAATCCTCAATAAAATTTTAGCTATCAGAATCCAACAATGTATCCATAAGATAATTCACCACGACCAAGTAGGATTCATTCCAGGGACACAAGGATGGTTTAACATCAGAAAATCAATCAACGTTATCCAACACATCAACAAAAAGAAATATAAAAACCATATGATAATATCAATAGATGCTGAGAAAGCTTTCGACAAAGTGCAACACCCATTCATGATAAAAGCCCTTGAAATTCTTGGGATACAAGGAACATACCTCAACATCATAAAGCCCATCTATGACAAGCCAACAGCCAATATCATCCTCAATGGTGAAAAGCTGAAAGCAATTCCATTAAGATCTGGAACAAGAAAAGGATGTCCACTCTCACCACTGCTTTTCAATATAATACTGGAAGTCCTAGCCAGAGCAATAAGACAAGAGAAAGACATCCAAGGAATCCAAATAGGAAAAGAAGAAGTCAAACTATCACTATTTGCAGATGATATGATAATATACATAGAGAACCCCAAAAACTCCACAGAAAAACTAATTCAACTTATCAATCAATTCAGTAAAGTGGCAGGATACAAAATCAACACGCAAAAGTCAGTAGCCTTCCTATACACAAACAATAAATCTGAAGAAGAAGAAATAAAAAAAAAACATCCCTTTTATTATCGAAACAAAAAAAATCAAATATTTGGGAATAAATCTAACAAAAGAGGTAAAGGACCTATACAAAGAAAATTATAAAACACTGTTAAAAGAAATATAAGAAGACACAAAGAAATGGAAAGACATCCCCTGCTCATGGATTGGAAGAATAAACATTATTAAAATGGCCATCCTTCCAAAAGCAATATACCGATTCAATGCTATTCCAATCAAAATTTCAGTGTCATTCTTCAAAGAAATAGAACAATTATTGATGAAATTCATATGGAATCACCAAAAACCCCGAATAGCCAAAGCTCTCCTGAAAAAAAAAGAAGGAAATGGAGGCATCACACTCCCAGACTTCAAACTCTACTACAAAGCCATAATCATCAAAACTGCATGGTATTGGAACAAGAACAGACATACAGACCAATGGAATCGAATAGAAAATCCAGAAATAAACCCACAGATTTATGGTCAACTAATCTTTGACAAAGGAGCAAAGACTATGCATTGGAGCAAAGAAAGTTTGTTCAATAAATGGTGCTGGGAAAACTGGGTCGCTACATGCAAAAGAATGAAGCTTGACCACTACCTCACACCATACACAAAAATCAACTCAAAGTGGATTAAAGAACTTGACATAAAACCTGAAACCATAAAATATATAGAAGGAAATATAGGCGAAACACTACGTGATTTGCACATCAAAGACATCTTTACAGACACATCACCCAAAGCAGTGATAGTGAAGGCAAAGATAAACAGCTGGGACTACATCAAATTAAAGAGCTTCTGCACAGCAAAAGAGACAATAACAAAACAAAGAGAAACCCCACCAACTGGGAGAACATTTTTGCACCCAACACTAATGATAAAGGACTGATCACAAAAATCTGCAAAGAGCTGATGAGACTCAACAACAACAAAGAAAATAATCCAGTCAAAAAATGGGCAGAAGAGCTAAAAAGAAACTTCTCTGAAGAGGAAATGCAAATGGCCAACAGGCATATGAAAAAATGTTCAACATCACTTGTCATCAGGGAAATGCAAATCAAAACTACCATGAGATACCATCTTACACCAGTGAGAATGGCACATATTAAAAAAACTAGCAACAACAAATGTTGGCGAGGGTGTGGAGAAAAAGGAACTCTTCTGCACTGTTGGTGGGAGTGCAAACTGGTCCAACCACTGTGGAGAGCTGTGTGGAGATTTCTGGACCTACTAAACATAGAGCTTCCATATGATCCAGCAATTCCACTCCTAGGTATTTACCCAAAGGACACAGAAACATCAATTCCAAAGAACACCTGCACCCCTATGTTTATAGCAGCACTGTTTACAATAGCTAAGCTTTGGAAACAACCCAAATGCCCAAAAATAGATGACTGGATCAAGAAGATGTGGTACATATATACCATGGAATATTACTCAGCATTCAAAAAAGATAAACACATGCAATTTGCAGCAACATGGATGGCGCTGGAAGGGATCATGCTCAGCGAAATAAGCCAGAAAGAAAAAGAAAAATACCGGATGGTCTCACTCATAGCAGGAATCTAGAAAACTTAAATAAGGGACCAGGAAAATGATTAACTATAAGAAAGTGAAAATCAAAATCAACAAAAAACTATGAACCAGAGACACTTTTATGGGGGCGGGGGCGGGAGGGGAGGGATTGGGGTCAGAATGGGGGGGGCTGCAATTGTATGGGGAATATAAAAATAAAATTTATTATTTATAAAAAAAAAAGAAATCTATTAACAAAATATTTCAGATTGACAAAATATTTAAAGAATGTTGTAGGTACCATCATGCCTAAGAAATAAAATTATTACTATAAATAAAAAAAATATATTATTACTATTTTTTTTAACCAGGTAGGAGATAGGTGTCCTCTGATATTTTGGTTCTCTTTTACTTACAGGAGGCCACTCCTCACTTATTTTTCTTTTCCTTTTTACCAACAACTCTCTGAGAAGCTTTTCTCTCTTCCTTTTTACTTTTTCATCCAGAAACAAATGTTGAAATGCTTTACACTGATTTGCATTTAGTTAGTACTGTGACCACCCATGATAGTTTTTCAGCATTTTCACATTTAGGATGAACTTTCTTATTCTAACAGCAGTTTTACATCATTCTTATGCCTGCTGCTACCTCCCCTTTCATGACTTCCACCTAGCTCTTCCCCCCTCCCCCACTGACTGTCCCAATTCACCAAGGCTTGTAATAAAAGTGGAAAGATAACTTTCTAGGATTTGAGATTTTCCCTTTTTTGTATAAAAAATAATTTAAAATCTGGGCATTTTTTTGTTTTTTGGTTATGCTGAGCACACAATTAGAAATAAGACCAGGAATTAAGACCAGGATCAAGGCTGTCTGCTTATAAATCTATTGATTATGAGTAAGGTCTATGTACAAGTATATGGATAAAGCTACACATCTGAAATAAAATTTAACTTGATCAGCCAGAATGGAAGGCAGTAGTTACTTTCTGCCTTTGCCAGTAACTATGGAAAATCCTAGCCAGTATTATTAATTCTATGAATTAGATGTAAGACAGAATATTAAGTCTTAACACTATGGAGTTATATAATCACCCCATTCCTCATTTTTTCTAGGCTGGCAGATATAAGAGGTCATGAATCAAAACAACTTTTAGGGCCTCCCTGGTGGCACAGCGCTTGAGCACTCAGTTGTGAAGCTGCCTGCAGCCTCTGCAGTGCCGGTTCAATCCCCGGCCGCCGGGTGAGGGTCCCACATGGTGTACAGACCTCTCCTGCCACCCGCTGCTCCCTCAGCAGTGTACTTCAGTCTGCCTGCTCTGCTCTCCCCTCTGGCTCTGGTGAATTCTCTCACCCTCCCACACTTCTGACTGTACCCAGTGCTTGTATAAATAAATAAATAAATAAATCTTTAAAAAAAAAACAACTTTTATGGCCATATTGGGTCACGCAGAAGGTAAGGGATTTTAGCAAATGATGGTGATGGCATTGGTCAGGCAAACAACTAGACTAAAATCTACTGTTACAGGTCCCTGGTAGAAATTAAATCTCTGGATACAAGTCTTCATTCTCCTTGTTTTTTTCTTCTGAATTTTACTCTACAGACTTCCCATTCTTACTTAAAAACCATTTCTCATAATGCTAAACTCTAGTTTCTCCTTATCCATGCCTCATTTGTCTCCTTTTCTGGGTAGAGTTTTCTTTAACATTCCAAAAAATTTATACATTTTCCAAGCTCTGTGTAATGCTGTGTTCTTCTCTCTCTTCAGACTGCCTTAAAGGACATGCTTATATGCCTGACTCCTGTATCATTTATAGGCCAAATATCCCAAAGTCCATCTCTTTTAACTCATATTTTTGATGAACTTCACTGATAAAAATCATATAGTGGAGAAGCAGCATTGAGAGTAGGAAAGGGAGAGACTCACTTTCATTTTCTGCCATCACCTCAGATCAGCTTGTTCTCAGGTGAGCTGCATCTTTTTTTTACAAGACCAACTACTTTTTACAAGAACTTATTGATGTTATTTTCCTTTAGTTGCCTAAAATGGAAGCACAAGCCTCTCTTGCTTCATTCTTTTGATAATATTCCTCATTGCCAACCTTGTTCTACTGATTCATCTTCTTCAAACTTTTTAATCTTTCACATTTGTCTACTTTGCCAATGCAAACTTTTGTCAGTTGATTTTCAATTAAATGGCTGCCTAACTGAACTCTCTCTCTTGACCCCTTCTGTTCTGCCCCTTCTGTCAGTCCATGTCTAGCTTAAGCCTTCTTCAATGTCATTTGAGCAAACCATACTCCTGTTCTTGTATTGTTTCCATTACCCAGCCTTGAAGTTCCTCCTCTTTCTCAGCTATTCTGACTGTCCTTCCACACAGTTCATACCTCACATGGGTAGCCTGCCTGCTGTACTTAACCTTTGTCTGAACGTAGAATATTCTTTTTGCCCCCATGAAGCCTAAATGTTTGGTTTTCTACCTTTTAATTTACTTTAAATCCTACTCATACTATATGTTGAGTTTTCCCCAAATCTAAGTGCTTGAGCAATTGATTGCTTGTAGTCCACCACTTTTTAAACTAGGTGTTACCTATAGTGGTGTTTAATTATATTTGTGCATCTGCATCGAAGAACCAACAATGTGGGATTGTCAGCTCTTTGACTTATGAAATGATATGAAGCAAAGAGATTAGACCTTACCTGAGAAGCTTTATGTCTAACTCCTTATGCCCTGATACTTGCTCCTGTCCCAGATACTTACATATTTAACTCCAGCTCTATAGGGAGCTTTTGAAAATTTCATGAGAGAGCAGACAATAAATTATTTTAGATCCGAGTTTATGTTGGGGTCTAAAATGGGGTTCTATAGTCATCAAGATAATAGATACTTGGGCTTACCTGGTGGTGTGGGCAGTTGAGCGCAGCTCTGTGACGCTGTCCGCAGCCTCTGCAGTGCCGGTTTGATCCCTGCTGGCCTCGGAGAAACCCACATTGTGAGCAGACCTCTCTTGTCTCGCCTGCTGCTCCCCTCAGCAGTGTGTTTCGTCAGTCTGCCTGTTCTATTCCCTGCTCTGTCTCTGGTAAATCCTCTCACTCTCCTGCGCATCTGGCCTGTACCCTGGCTCTTGTATAAATAAAAATAAATCTTTAAAAAATAAAAGATAATAGGCTAATAGGCTGGGATAACAACAGTAACAACATCTGGGAACCAAACACAGCAAAGGTGTGAGTTTTTCAACAAAATGTTTACTATAGATTTGAAAAACCCTTTAAAGTTAATTCCCTCTATGTAATTCCACAGTAATGTAGGCTAATAGAAGTTCCACCATCCTATCACTGCATCCTATGCAAAGACTGTGGTGTTAGACCTAGAAGCTTCTGGATTGGCTGTCTCAAAACCTCTTGTCCTTTGACCTTGGTGCCCTAAAGCAACACCCATGTGGAGAAGGAAAGTTGAGAGAGAACTCATCCTATGTGGACTGGGATCCCAGAGAGTAAATGTCCTTGAGAAAGCACACATTCAATTTAAAATTCACTCTTGGTGGAATCACTCAGTTTCTTGGACAGCAATAACTGCCAAGACTCAGATTTGATTGGCGGAAGTTCCACTACCATCAGGGAGCAGGATGGAGTGTAAGTAGGTCTTTGTACCTCTTCTCATGGATACAAATACTTCCTAGGAGCCATTACGATGCAAGAAGTGCCAAGAACCTGATTGTTTAACTATTTTTACAGTTGGTAGGTTCAGGGTCTCATTTGGAATTTTTGCTAGGGGAGCTACCAAGCAGTTATTGATGAGTAGCATTATCAGGTGAGAGGTCAAAAACTGGGTTACCACATGTCAACTTAAGGTAGGCTTTGGAAATGCACCTGCAGAGTGGGGCTTGCTTGACAAGTCGAGGCTGTCACCTGGGTGGGTGTAGGCGTGTAGTGGCTGAGGCAGGTGCTGAGGCTCAGCCAGCCTCTTCTTCAATTTGATTAATTGGTTTCTCTTTTGTTTTATGGAACTTGACAGCACTGGTTGTGGCTTTTCGTGGTTGACTACCCCCGTAGTACCTAATTACAGAGGAGATTTTTAAAAGCAACAATGAACACATTTTCTAAATATGTTCTCAATCCACTCCTTCCCTGGGTAATTGGAGGCAGAGAGAAAGGAGAGTTGGGTGGTATTCCCAGAGGCCTCTTGTCAATCAGTCCCAGCAGATCCCACTGGGATCACTCAGGAGCACAGTCGCCTAGAAACCCCAAGATAGGGACAGCTGGGGGAGTGCCCCAAGGCCCTGAGGCCACATCCCAGGTGCAGGGAGCTCTCACACCTGCTTTCTTACTCCTGAACATGGGGGCTGAAGCACCGCTGAAGAGCTAGTTGGGAAATTATACACTTCAGCCAAAGAAGTGAGGTGTTCTGTCAAAAGAAAAATAAAAATAACAAGCAGCTTCTTGGGAGATCGAAGCCAAACTCAGGAAAAGCTCCTGGCACAGGTGATTCTGAGCCTTTTTGTTGTTGTTGTTCTTTTGCAAAAGGATTAAAGTACTTTTTATCCATTCATCTATTCATCTACCCATTCATTCATTTATTCATTCTGTGCATTTGACCCTATCCTAGACACTGGAAGATTCTATTGGGCAGGGAATGGCATCAAATAACCTGGAGTGGGCTCTTCATCTCACCCACTGGAGACCAGAATGAGGTGGACATAGTGCAGAGACTGTGCATCTCTATCCCACACTCTGATTCCTGTTGGCCCAGATACCAAAATGCTTCCAGGTCCCTCTCAGAGGAGGAAGAGGAAAGAAAATGGATGTGGGTAATTCACATGGCCATTTCTTTTCTTTTTTTTTTCTTTTATTTATTTTTACATCATTTTTCATTTCTGCACAATGTATGCATTTTCATTTTGGTTATAGTCCCCATACAATTCCCACCCCCCTTGTTTTGGTCCTACATCAATCTCCCCCCGCCCCCACCCCATAGCGTGTCTCTGGTATATAGACTGGATCAAGAAGATGTGGTACATACACAATGGAATATTACCCAACCATCAAGAAAGATAAACTCATGCAATTTACAGCAACACGGATGGAGCTGAAAGGGATCATGCTCAGCAAAATAAGCCAGAAAGAAAAAGAAAAATACAGGATGGTCTCACTCATAGCAGGCATTTAGAAAACCTAAATAAGGGACAAGAAAAAAAGACTAATCATTTCTTTCTTTTTTAAAAATATTTTACTCTTTTAATTGTGGTAACATTAGGATTCTCTCTACCAGTTTTCAACATGACTATTTCTTTATGTTTGCCTGGCTATCTCCATTTTCCCTCTCACTGCTTGTAAAAGCCTAGAATTATCTGCCAATTGGAAGCTGCAAGGTAAACATGTTGAAGGAGGTCAGTGTGAAACACTAATCCCAGGGACTCCAACTGGAGAGACTTTCTTATGAAAACTGAAGGCTGCCCAAGGAACACAATAGTGTCCTATCACCCATTTACACACACATATGCAACCCTTCCCCATCACCACCATTACTCACAGATGAGCACAAGGAGATTTAAACTCTTTGCCCCTCAACTTACCTTTCTGAAGAATCACATTGAAGTTGTGATTATTGCATAGCACCAGGATGACCTCACCTTTGGTCCTCATTATCTTCACCTGTTCCCTCTGCTACTAGAAGGGGCTGTGAGACCTCTAACAAAATCCTTGCATTACTTAACCCTCTCAAGGGGCACTCACTTTATGTTAGAAGGGGGAGTATCTGCGTCTCCCTCCTTTCAACATAAGAGCAATCTTACCTAAATCCCGACATCATAGACCCTCTGCCCAACATTGTCTACACAGTAAGATGGTACCATGTAGACATGGTTCCACTTCTTTATCAGACTCACTAAAACTTTAAACAGACATGCAGATGAAAGGCTCCATCCAGGACCTCATGAGTCCTAATCTATAGATGTGCAGGTCTATAACTTTGATAAATGTCTAAGATAAATGTGACACAGCTATGACCAGTGCTTCTCAAACTTCCATGTACATTTAGATCACCTGGAGATAATGTTAAAATGCAGGTTCTGACCCAGTAGGTCTGGGGTGAGCTTTAGAGGCAGCATCTCTGACAAGTCCCTGGGGCTAATGCTGGCTCAGGAGCAAACTTTAGCTAATAAAGGTATAGCATTATGGTTCTCAACCTGGACTGTACATTAGTCATTTTGGGAACTTTGAAAAATCCTGTTGCCCAAGTGCACCTCCGACTAAGTCATAGTTTCCAGGATGGAGCCCAGATGTCAGTAATTTCTAAAGTTCCCAAGTGATAAGCATGCAGCCCTGTTTGAGAACCATTGGTCCAGGGGCTTTTTCCCAGCCCAAGTGGGTTGGTGATTTGTTTGTTTAGTTCCCATCCCATCACAGACCTGCTACCTGCTCTCCCAGATCCATTTTCCAACCAGCTGGTCACTGCTGATTTTTCCAGAGAGATAGACAATATATACTATCATCACAGAAGAGCTCATTGAAACATATTCTTTTGTACAAATAACCAATGGCAGTATTATCCAAGCCTGTACATCCAGTATATTACCTCTGCACAGAAAATTAATTCTGAATTGTTAGTTAATGGCTTCTTGGCTTTCTTCTCCTGGAGCACTCTGTGTTACAAATTTATACAAATATGTAGGCATGTGATACAAAGACACACTGGTTGCATGGGATTAATCTCTTACCCAGTCCCTCCTTATTTGCTTCCTATAATTTTATACTCCTTGGTCTTTTCTTGAGAACCCTAAAGAATTAGTATATTGTTACCCTACCTCTTCCACCTTACTCAATGTCATTTATACTTCTGAACTCTTGCCCATGGTGTTCAGAATTCCTCTGCTCACCTTGTTGACATGGCTGATTCCTACTCATCTTTCAGCTTGCTTTCTCTTGCCTTTGGAAGGCAAAGAGAAGGCAGGCATCACAATTCTAGGCATTCCTCTGTGTTCCTCTAGCAGCCCATGGCAGTATCTATTGTTATCCTATGCAGCACTGGTTGATTTTCTAATTGCTAGTTGTCTAATCTGTATTTCCTACAAGGTGGTGAGTTCCTCAAGAGTGGAAGTGGCTTGTCCACCTCTTGATACGTTATCTTGAACAATGCTCAAGCATAGCAGAAGCTCAAACAGCATCTACTGAGTGGTGGTTCCTCTCCTCTTTCTTTTTTCTGGCTTCTCTATTGCATTGTACAAAATCTACAGAAGCTGATGTGATTTAGCATGATTCTGATTGGCATATTTGCTTAAGCCAGTCCATACCCAGTGAAAGTATAATTGGAATACCAAGTCCTTCCAAAACCCTGCCAATCACTCTGCTGTGTAAATAGGCACAGGTGATTGGTTCTAATCAAAGTCATTAGGGAGGTCCTGGAATGATCCTGCTGCCATATGTAGATAATTATGGCAGAAGTCTAAAGTTTGGATGTTAGCCAATCTAAATAGCATTAACATGAGGCATTTGCATAGAACAAAAGGGGAGGGATGACACAGTATTTGGGCACCCATCTTCATACTTTACATATATTAACTCACTCATTCACTATAACAGCCCTTTGAGAGAAGTACCATTAGTTTCTCAATTTAATAGGTGAAGAAACTAAGACACAGCTAGCTTGATCAAGATTATACAGCCAGTAAAGTGTGGAGTCTCTAGTAGAAAAAGGTAGATTAACTGCAGATGTGTGTTTTCATTGCCCTGCAGCACCAGAGAGTGAACTTTTTATCAGAAACAACATTAATTGAGTTTCTCAATGGAATGCCCCCTGCCATTCGTGTGTTAGTAAATAAGAAACCCAGCTTGAACCCTGGGAGTAGAATGGACCATGAGGGTGTTCCACTAGAGTGGCACTCCTCAAACTTGAGATCCAGCCAGTTCATGTTTTTCTCTCTCAAATATATACACACACATGTTCAGACATACCCATTTGTCAGGAAAAAGAGACCTAGGGACCATCAAGGGAGCTCTAATCCAATACCTATAATACCTACTAACAAATAAAATGACTCAGAATAAGAACAGTGGAGGTTTTCCTAGGGTTGTATTTGCTTTTGGTGTTAAGACTGGAATGCTAGAACTAGCACTTTCATGGATGGTTTCTCAGTCTAATTCCTCTTGTTACTATGACACTTTGTCCTTGCTTGATGCCTATTTTGGGGTCAACCAGTAACCTAAGTCTTACCCTTCCTGGGCTCTCTGGTGTGCCCAATATCTTTCCTCCAGGAAAAGAATCAGAGTGAGGGGGTCTTGTTGCATATTCAAGGACCTGATTGGAACATGTATCCTCCCTCATTTCTGGAATTTTTCAGTTTTTGTGTGAACTATTTTATTGGTGGTCCCACATTTGAAAAAGTAAGATTTGGACTCAACTTCTCATGGACGAGATGTGGTCCAAGATGTGGTTTATAGATGTCAAGGTGACCAAGATGTGGCCAAGATTACAAATGTAATCTGATGTGCCCAGACCTGGTAAACATTCTGCTGCTTCCCATTTCTGAGGCTGGGGAGACAATTGAGAAGCTAATATTTTTAACGAAGTTTTCTATAAAAGATTCTTCTGTGAAAGAAAAATATCCAAAAAGGTAAGGACTTCACAAGACTATAGCTTGTGTAGTCTTACTCCTTGTTATGCCACAATAGAAACCATTAGAACTTCATTTACAAAGTGAAAGTAGTATCAGTATCTCTAGAGTAGTGTTTCTCAAAGGGTGGCCCCCATGCCAGCAGCATCAATATCGCTTGGAAACTTGCTAGAAATGCAGATCCTTGGGCACTACTCTGGACCCCACCCTGGGGATGGAAATTGACAGTGTGTTTTCCAGATGGTTCTGAGGCTTGCTTACTTTTGAGAATCTGACATTTATAAAAAACGCCATAAAAAAATGCTGCCATAAAAAATGAAGCTATATAATTAAAACATGCTTCTTAATATATGCCCTCACTCAAGTAGATAGACACAAAGGATGTATCTATCAAGTATCCTTTCCTCAAAGAGTATCTCAACTGATGTTTCCTGTTACCTAGAAACAGAGATCTGTCCCAGGCATGAAGCTTCAGTCAATTGTAAGTAGCTAGACATAAACTGCTGGGAAATTGAAGCCATCCATTTATTACTGACCCTAGAAAAATACCTCCCCAGTGTACAAACCATGATTTGCTCATTGATCAAGGCATGTGGAATGTGGTTGGTGGCTGATGATTAATTCAGAAGGGTCTTCCATGGAATTCAGCTCACTTCCTTGCTCACAGCTGCCTTTTGAGCCTATGATATTAAAGCTGTGAAAATTCTGAAAGCTAATTCAACCAACTGACTTTAATCAACCAGGGATGCTAGGGCACACTGAGAGACCATAAAGATTGGGGCTTTGGTCAAATTCAAATATTACTGCTTCTGACTGGGGCTATTGCCAAGATTCACAGAACAAATGGAACAGGCATCTTTACATCTTTAAAATTAGTTACAAAGATCAAAACATAAAAAAGCTAGAGTGGTTTTTCTGAGCATAAAAATGTATCCTTTCAGAAATAATTAATTTGATAAAATTACTCATTAGACCCATGTATCATTGTGTTATTATAGCTGCAATGTCTAAAATAACTTTAGCTTTCTTTTTGAAGAAACCAGTACTAATTCTAAAAGTTACATACCTAATTAGGTCAGACAGTCGCTAACTTGTCTTTCAGTACTATTCTATGGAGAATACCAGTTCTAATTACCCTCTCAAAAAAAAAAATGGACATGATTCACATGCAAGATTGAAGAGAAATAGAAGGTCAGCAAACTTAATAGGATCCACAGTCCAGGTCCATAGATCTATTGTCCAGCTTTGTCTTTGTTAGTAACTTATATTGTCTTGTGTCTGAGGAAGGATTTACTGGGATATCATTCTAACTACATATGAGTAACATCTCAAATGATCACAATCCTTGTGCTCCCTTGAGTGACATCACCATAATTCCCCAGGGTAGAACACTGGCATAACCTAGTGTTGTTCCTGATATACATATCTTGGTCATTTTCCTTCTCTTGAGCCAACGGCCACCAAGATGAAAGGTTTATATAATGCTGGAATCAAAGTTATAAGAGGTCATCAGGCTGATAGAGTGCTTTGTGTTGATGTAACAACTCTCCTCATCCTTTTTTGTTGGCAGAAGCCACAAGTTCCAGTTGCCTTTCAGTCTTCCAAGAGTCTCAGAGTTAGCTCTGATTCTTAGGCCCCTCTTGAAACCAGCATAGACATGCATCAGCTTTAGTCTATAGGGTCAGGCTCCAACAAAAAGTAGTAATTCACATTGATTCTGACCCCACCTTTTCAGTATTACAACTCCAATCAACAACCCTCAAAGGAAGATGGCTGAATTTACCCAATTCCCTGAAGCTGTATCAATTCTTGAACATCACAGTTTGCCAGCAGGTCCTTTGCCCATGTCTCCTTTAATTCTCATAACAATCCCACAATTTAGGTACTGCAAGCTCCCTGTTGGAGGTAAGAAAAAGGAAGCTTAGAGAAATAAGTATTCTGCCCAGTGAATGAGTGAAAGAGCTAGTAGTTGAACTCAAATCCAATTAGAATTAGGGCAAGGTAAGCTTACCTCTCAAATCCAACTTCTTTCCTTGTTAGGAAAGTGAGTCCTTCCAAAAACAGTATTGAAAGGCAAGTTAGTGACTGTCTGACAAAAAACTGGGTTCTGATAATAATGAATATTTTTTAGGTGGGTACTAACCAGTCTCCTTAGGTCCATCTGTTAGTCAAGGACATCCAGGTGTCCATTGCTCTAGTCTGGTTTATTCCAGGACTCATTTAGAAGGCAGTAGTTGTCAAAGTGTGGCCCTTGGACTTTCAGGTCCTATGTCACTATGTCCTATGTCACTATGTACAGGCTGGAGATGTAAGTTATCAGGTCCCACCCCAAACTTACAGAATCAGAAACTCTAGAAATCTGGGTTTTAACCAGTCCAACAGGTAATTCTCATGCATAAGCAACATCTGTGGAGCACTGGCCTAATCTGCTCCTTGGCGTAGACTGAAACAATGAAACAAAGACTAAATTTGTTCTTTTTAGACTTTCCCATTGTCTCACTAACATTCTGTTGTGTGTGTGTGTGTGTGTGTGTGTGTGTGTTTAAATCCTGGATTGACTTTGAAGCCCTTCATTTTCGTTTCTGGTTTGCCAAAAATCAAATTCATTTCTAACTCACTGAGGATACCAGAGCTCAGCTCCTCACAGAGAATCTGTGCATCTTGGGAGAAAATTGTTTCCTTACTTCACCTTGCTTCTTTGACCTTGCCAGGTGATTAGGATTTTCTTCTAGGTCCCTGGAGTTTTATTCCCCATGCACATGTGCACAGGATCCCCAAGGGTTGTTCAGATAGTTTCCAGGCTTTCTGGGATGTAGTGGCTTGAAAAAAAAATTGATTTTTTTTTTTTTGCCTCTGCTTTCCATTTTCTCTAATTAATGAGTACCTACTACTTTATGATTCCCTTTTGAAAGGGAATGTGATTTTCTTTTAGTTTCCTTCCCCCCCCAAGGATATTTGGAGAAGTTAAGAAAAAGGTTGTTTCTCAATATGTGAGGCTATTGCTTATTAACAGCAAGTTGTAATGGAAAAGGCAAGCTGTGGAGCTCTGCAGAGGGGGTTTCAATATCATTTCTGCTTTATCAACTTTGAAGCCTTGGGGAAAAAAACAGTTAAAATCTCTGAACTTTATTTTTTTTTTCATTTTTAATATGAAAAAAATAATACACCCCATAGGGCTGTTTTGAGAATTATATGACATCTAGCACTGTGCTTGGCATATTGCAGGTATTAACTAAATAACTATTATTATTGTAAAGAATGAAATGGCCTTATTTCCTCAGAGCAAAAGTATGGAAGCCACTGGGAAAATGTAACATATGTTTCTAAAGAACCGAATTGATTTCTTGATAAGAAATAGAAATATGATTTCTATATTAAAATAAGCCAGGACTCTGTTTAATCTCTCTTACATGTTTCTGAATTTTTAGAAGAATGCATGATTATGAAGAAAATTTAAACTTTTTTGAACTCCATTGCTTTTTACTCTGCATACCCCACCAGTCCCACCCCTGTGCATTGCATTCATCCTCTTTACTCTCAGGTATACTTTACGGGAACAATCTAGAATGCACTAGAAAGGGTGGATGAGTGAGAGCAATAAGCAGGTAGGTAAGGTTTAACTGGAAGTCACTTTCTAACAATTAGCAGGGGCTGTACAATAATGAAGAACCTGCCTGAGATAGCATAAGGGGTATTATTGGGGGCAGGTAGGACTTGGTTACTCCTCATATATTTTGCAGCCTTGAGAGCCCATGTGGTACGATTCCCACCCACTGGGTTTCCTCCACTCACAAACGACTAACTTGATGGATGAACGAACGAATGAATGAATGAATGTGCTTTGAATCTACACCCTTCAGGCTACCACCTCCATCCAGTGTCCCTATTCCTGCCATCATTCATCACCCCAACCCCAGTGAGACTTTCAGTAACACCCCCTTTTCAGTTGGGATTGTGTTGAACTACAAATAGCAGAAAATCTGTCATAAACTAAGGGGGGTTATGTATCTCAAAAAACAAGACATTTGTGATTTACTTCATGGTTGCATGATGGCTGCAAAACTCACACTGTCACATCGTTCTGTATTCAAGGATGAAAGAGCAAGGACAGAGGGAGAGTAATATCCCAGACACCACTTCTGCCTCTATGCCTCCTCTCCACTGCTGCTTAACAAACCACCTAAACTAGGGCATCAACAACAAGCATTTGTTCAACTAACATCTATGTGGGGAGCCAGTTTGGACTGACCCAGGTGTTCAGTTCTATTGTCTGCCGAATATTTCTCTTGTGCTGTGCTAGCTCAGGTCTGCAGGGCGGATCAGCTTCTGTGTATAAGGTGCTGGTTGCTTGTCTGTTGTCATCCAGGGCACTTCTGGGATTGTTCTGGGAGGCTACCCAGCAGCATTTCCAGGAGAGGGCAGAAGCTTGCGAGATCTCTTGAGGCCTAGTCTCAGAACCTGTCCAACATCATTTTGTCTCATTCTTTTAGCTAGAAAAATACCCTGTCTCGTGATGGGAGTTGCTGCAATGCCACATTGCAAATCTGTTCAGACAGCCCTGGCTGGAGAGCAGAGTCTTCTATGTACACCATGGACTCATTAGCCAAAACTGAAATTGGCAAAGTGAGGGCTTTGCCTTTCTTTTCTTCTTTCCTCCCCTGTCTCCCTCCCTTCCTTCCATCCCTCCTTCCTCCCTTTCTTTCTTCTATCCATCCTTCTCTCTGTCCTTTTCCCACACCCTTATTTCCTCCCCCTTCCTCCTTTTCTCTCTTCTCAACCTACTTCTCTCTTTTTTGTAAACTTTACCAGACCCAGGCCTCCCCGGTGGCACAGCGGTTGAGCACTGGGTTGCAAAGCTGCCTGCAGCCTCTGCAGTGCTGGTTCAATCCCCGGCTGCTCCCCGGCCACCAGAGGAGGGTCCCACATGGCGCGCAGACCTCTCCTGCCGCCCGCTGCTCCCCTCAGCAGTGTACTTCGATCCTTCTGCCTGCTCTGCTCCCCGCTCTGGTGAATTCTCTCACCCTCCCGCGCTTCTGACTGTATCCAGTGCTTGTATAAATAAATAAACAAATAAATAAATAAATCTTTAAACTTTACCAGACCCTGTAATAAAGACAGGCCAAAGAAAAGGGTGCTGGGGAAGGGTATTGGTATGAGCCACTTTGTAGTGCCCACCATATGATTTAACCATTATTCCAGACTTTGCTAATGAAGTTCTTGGACAAGCATCCTGATTAGACCACCAGAAATCTCAGCTCCAGCATTCTCCTATGGGCATATCCCAGGAGGCACTCATTTTGACCCAGCAGTCCTCAAAATGGCATCAGGTTCCTGTTGAGGTCTTCATTGAGTGCAAGTGATGCAGAAAATATGCCTCTTTTCCTTGCCATGCCCATCCCCAAATGTCAGTCAGTTGGACTTGTGCAAAGTCTCTGTGAGACAGCCGGCCACCTGCTTCCTGCTGTGTTCCTAGTTCTCCTCAGAAACAGTCTTTGAGTATGAAAGGCCGCCTTCAAAATCCTGCATATCAATCACTCTAAGGATTTTTACTTGAAAACCAAATAATTTGTAAATGGCATATAGGTAAATATCAGTCTGGATGCATAAATTTGCAGGCTACATGGGCGTTTCAATGATTACATAGGCCTCAAAAATAAAGAAGATTATTATTCACAAAAAAAAAAATACTCTCATGATCTGGAGTTCATATAGTAGTAGTGGGCAGGTATTGGGCACTTCTGTGTGCCTAGAGGAGTGCTAAACCTTTCACATACTCTCATTTCATCCTTGATTTAAGGAAACAGGAAATATCCCCATATGATGAAATCGAGGCACAGATAAGTCAGTGTCTTCTCCAAGAAAATGCTTGGAGAATTGGTATTCAAGTTCATCTCTACCTGACCATGAAGACACACACTGCTCTCTACTATTTATAATCCATGGTACAAACATAATTTTGACTAACCCTAGAAATAAGGTACACAGACTTGACTGAGCCCATGTTCTGTGTGAGACCCAAAAGAATTAAAACCCAGGTGCACATAGAGTTTCTCATGGGTTCTAAGGACCATGGTCTAGCTTTGTAGAGTAGAATCTAGTGTTTAAGCTGAATGATTATTGATAACTTAAAAAGGTGTAAACAAGATCTTAGTAGGTAAATTTCTTCATTAGTGATGTCATTAATGTCTACTGAACTACATTTGTAGATCTGGAGTTTGTTGTCGGTTTTGCTAATTTTTTTGTTTTTGTGCTGTAGGATCTTGGTATTATCCCACACATGAGTGTTTCCCTAACTATATTCTGCAGAATAGTTGCTCTGGAATGTGCTTGTAAGAGTCCCATGTACAGAAACCATCCCACAGTCAAACAAATTTATAAAATGTCAGGTCCATTAACATTGAAGTTTGTTTACTGAAAGTCTTATTGGAGTCTTTTAGACATTGTCATCTGCATCCATGTGCTGGATGTATAAGGTGACAGTGGATTCTGCTTAGCAGGCATACTTGGATGATGAGACGTACTGACTACTGTCCTGTCACAGCATTTCAGGCCAGGGCAGATCACAGATACAACAGTGTCCATATAGAGCCTGGGTGGTGTGTCTTAAAAGTAGTCCTGGCCATGGACTATGTAAGTGTATGTAAGTACACTCTAGGCCACTTGAAAGGCCACAGAATCACCTAAGGACACATCTTTATGCGACACATGACTGGATTTCATTGTGGATCAATCTGATCTCTTTATGGTTGGTCAGAATTCAGAAATTCCACTCATAAATATCATGTTTCCCAAGGCTTTTAAATTCTTTTCTTCCCATTAGAATTTCTAAGAATTCTTATTTTGATTGAAAATTACTTTGCTTCTAAAGATTTAGGACTTGTTATGTTTATTTTCCTCAGACAAAACCATTTGTTTGGCTTTTCAACACCAAACAAAGAACATCCGTTGTTTCTTCATGTGTGTCAATTATGTATAAAAGTGTGATGTAGCCTCACTTGGGTATTGCTTTACATTTCTGATGCCAAATTCATAAAGACATAAGAAAACTCAATTGGGCAAGGAAACTAACATTTTTGTAGTGTTAACTTTAGATAGCTCTTTATATAGCTCTTTATATATAGTCTGACCTAGTCTGTTCACAATCTTTGAGGTATTTGTGTCGTCACTTTACATATATAAAATCTGCTTCTTACATAAATCAGATTATTTAAGTTTACACAGAAAATAAAAGTCAGGGTTTGAACTGTCTGACTGTAAAACTTTTTTTTTTCTATTATGATAAAGCAAGCCAAACAAGAAATTAAAACAAAATGATAGAAAATTATCATTTGAAAACAAATTTGATGGAAAATTATTACTATTTGTAACAATAATCATATTACCCCTATAGGACAGAAAAGTGTAAAAGGTGGTATATAATCAATATCTATTAAACCATGAAGAATGACTGAGAAATTAATATAGTCTTTTCACTAGATTTAAAATTTAGCAACTAGTTCTTAAAGCTTAAAGTGTGGTTATTTTGAGAAAGAGCAAACTATGCATTAAAAAAATGGGCAGTAAAATTATTAACTACATTACCACCAGCAGGTGATTTATTCTAAAAAGCAACATAGATTGAAGAAGTAAACTGACACATTATTGAGTAATTTTTGTCTGGAATTTTTGATCCCAAGATTATGTAAGATAACAATACTGGCTCACAATCTGCCCTTTGGTACCAGCTGATGACCAACTAGACAGTCTGTTCTGTGAAAATGTATTATCGATTGACCTTAGGATGTTGATGAGCGTAGCTGAGACTTCTGGGACAGATTTGACCTTTTATAGACTGTGGGCCTGTTTGGAGATGTAACTTTCATTCACCTTAAGATTTTAACTAAAATGCTTTAGATCATTTTCTAAGCAGTCACTGTTGGCATTTTGGGTTTTGTAATATGTGCCTGGTTCTTGTGAAGCAAAATGATTAACAGATCAGAGATCAGGATGTATATTCCATCTGAATATACTCAGTCTCTGTTATGATCAAGAAAGATATGTAGGAATAGCCTAGTTAGTTTTAAGGGAAAGACAAAGGATGTGCTAAGGAATAGCACGCTAGTGCCGCTCATGAGCAGGTGGATGTGTGCATGCTAGCCACGTGTGTTCCTCTTTCCTCTCCTCCTCAAACTTCAAAACCAGAAAATGTCTTCCAGTTGTGGGAAAGAAGACCAAATATGTCCAAAGTATCACCCAAAGAATGTGCATGTCATGTCTCTTTGTGTTCTGTGACTGTATTTTTTTTCTTTAAATCATTGTGATAGAGAACTTTTTAAAAAATCTGTGAATATCTTGATATTCAAGTAATGTGCTACATCATTCATACCATCTCTACTTGGTTGGGATCTTATGTCTCAGTTCGTGCAGAGACATTTATCATTATGGGTATTTTATTAGTATCATTCTGCTTTATTCCATTTTGTATTCCACATTTTCTTCCACTTGTCCTTTCTCAACTATCTCTTATTTTGTTCTTTTTTTCCTCTCTTCTCACCCAACACACACACATGCACACACACACACACACGCACGTACATGCACACACCCTTTGACTTGATTTCTGGTCTTACAATGTAGTGGTTATATAACCCTTGGCCAATCTCTTAACATCTTGGAAGCTATTTCCCATACATAAAAAAAGTAATAACTGCTCTGCCCGTCTTGCTTTGCAAACTGTAAAATGCAACCCCAATATAAGTCTGTCATCATGATTATTGTTGGCCTATCCCCTCTTATCCACTATAACCTAAGCATGTCCCTGATTGAGGCTGTTGGTCATTTTGATTGTTGGCGAGGCTATAGGGGTGGAAGAGCCTCACCCTGCACCACTAGTCACTATCCCATTCTTGGGTTTATAGTGGATTTGTTCTTTTTCCTTTTTAGCTACTTGAGTTTTGTTTATCTGGTCAGTGAAGATCATTTCATTTCTAGTTCATTTTTATCTGCTCAGCAATTAGTAATTGTGGTGCTTACTGTCTTTCCCATTATTCTGCTCACCTGGCTTTTTTCCTCTCTCAGGAGGATGGAGACTCTTGAGAATATTAAGGGATGTGATTAAAGCACAAGGTTTAATAAGGAGAGAGGGCAGACAGGAACTGAGAAAGAAATACTGTTTGGACAATTTGAGAGTGTCACAATAATTCCAGAGCAGTTTCTCCAGTGTTATCATATATTCACTTACGAGGCATGATAAAACTCACTGTTATAGTTATAGGTCTTAGTGAACCATTAGGAATTTGGGATGGGGTGCAGACTTTTTTGAATGGCTGTTGAAAACAGCATGCAAAGTTTTCTTGACTTCTTTAAATATCGTCAAGATATTTATTTATATGCCAAAGCCAACTATAAAAATAAATATCCAGGGCCTCCCTGGTGGCACAAGCAGTTGAGTGCAGTGCTGTGAGGCAGTGTGGGTTCGATCCCGGCCAACTGTGGAGATACCCACATGGCAGAGCAGACCTCTCCTGTGTCGCCCGCTGCTCCCCTCAGCAGTTTATTTCAGTCAGCCTGTTCTGTTCCCTGCTCTGTCTCTGGTGAATCCTCTCATCCTCCACACATCTGGCTTTTACCCTGGTTCTTGTATGCATGAATAAATAAAATTAAAAAAAATCCAAAAGAGTGATTTATAAACTTAATTAAACAAAAGCATTCCTTTGGGAGAAGGGAATAGGGAGTAACAGAAAGAGCAGTGAGCTAGAATTCAGATATGCCTTTTCATTCCATTTCTGCCACCTGCTCTTGGGCAACCTTAAAGAGTAATAACAACTGTACAGTGCTCTTCAGATTAGAATATACCCTCATGTTCATCATCTCATGTGTACCTGGTCATGGTTCCACTGGTGACATAGGAAAGACATATAGAATCCAACTGGGCACAGGTCCTCATCCATCAAAATTGGTTTGTGACTTTGAGCAAACAGTTCACCCTCATGTTATTCATTTGTACATAAGGTATGAATAATAATGCATCCTCATTTGGTTATTTTGTGGACAAAGTAAAACCATGTGTATAAGAGTGCATTGCAAAATGTAATGAATCACACAGTAGTTTGTGAGATTTTAGGAACAAGGGAGAAATTCTACACCTTCCACTTGTAGAGTTTTGCTTGGAAGCAAGAGAAACTAAGTATAAGCTAAGCAAAAAGAGAGCATATTTGGACAATATCACATGAGTCACAGAACTTGATAGCAAAGATGAAGATTCAAGCTCAGAAACTATCCAGGAATCAGTGGAAGTTTAAGGGCCAGAACTTCAGCAATAAAATGCCACAGGAAGAGTGTGGGTTGAACACTGCTATTGCCACAACTGGCCCCATTATTACTACCACTGACCCCAGAAGGAATTGATACCTTTACCACCCAAATGAATGCTCACTTGCCCTATAACATTGTTTTCTCCAGATTCAAAGTCTTGTGGGGGACCAGTAAGTCAGCTGAGATTATCTGCTTACTTTCTTGGTTGCCAAGGTGCTAAAAGGGAACAGCTAACTTTCCTCAACTTCCATATTAGGAAACAACATTCTATCTCTTACTGCTCCTGGGATTTCTCCCCACATAGGAATGCCATTGAGAAATCAATTTCAGGCCCATTTGGAGTAAATGATCTACTCAGCAGCCACAATTATTGTTGGCAGGACTAAATTCATGTCTCCTCATCCCCAATCTCCTAGACCTTTTTCACTATTTTGTGTCCCTTACATAAATATATTTAGTCTTTTAATGAACATGGAATCTCTCCAATATACTAGCTACTGTGGTGGGATTCCTCTAACTCTGATATGTTGAGATTTTATGATTAAATGTTTCCATGTAGAATATTCCTGATGATAAATCACTACGTTAAAACCATTGTTTGCATGATGAAACTTTAAAGAACCTTAAATTTAAAACAAGGATTACTATCAGAAGCACCCTTCAGAGTCAGCAGAAAGACATAACTGAAAAAAATAATTTGCTCAACCTGAAGAAAAAGGAAATAGCAGCACCAGGCAGATTTCTCAGGCCCCATCAATGTCCACTGTTAAAATTTATTCTGTAAGTCAAAGAAAATGTTGTACAGGTCAAAGACTTATAACCTATAACATGAATCTAAAAGTTGGCTTGCCTGACCACTGCCTCGATCTTATACTGCAAGGGGTCTCCACACACCATCTCCACTTTGCCTGTAACATGCCAAGATACAATATGGACATGAGGTAAAAAGAATGCATGCTTTGAGTCTTTTCAAGACTTTAATCCATATTTTTTTAATTGGTAAGAATGTGCCTTTTTCTCACAGAGGCTTTCTAACTTTATCCAGTTGTTGCCTGATTAGAAGCAAAGTGGGTACAGAATCTAGTAAGAAAGAAAGTAAGTATCATAGCCTGAGTTCATTAGAAAATGGTGCTTTGAGGGCCTCCCCTGTTGGCACAGCGGTTGAGCACTGGGCTGCGAAGCTGTCTGCAACTTCTGCAGCGCCGGTTCAATCCCCGGCCGCTGGTGAGGGTCCCACATGGCGCCAGACCTCTCCTGCTGTGCCCGCTGCTCCCCTCAGCAGTGTATTTCATCAGTCTACCTGTTCTGTTCCCAGCTCTGGCTCTGGTGAATTCTCTCACCCTCCAGCGCTTCTGACTGTACCCAGTGCTTGTATAAATAAATAAATCTTAAAAAAAAAAATGGTGCTGGAGGCAATTTCTTAGATGTTAAAGGTATATTAGGAAGTACAACTCTAGGGAAGCTGGAGTGTGGAAAAAACCAGGAATGACTCAGGAAAGACAGGAGAGCATATTTTTAAGGAATATATCACGGCGTTTATAACAAGCACAGTTGATTACTCAGTCTCTCAGGAAGTCTTCAGAGAAGCTGCCTGAAACCACTGCATGTTTTAATAGTCTGTCCTGGAGGAAGAAGGAAGAATAATTTTTATGCTAGCTCTTGTCTCTCCTTGGTCACAGTTGTCCCATGTGAGCTCAGCTCTCTTTC
Organism: Talpa europaea; assembly: GCF_964194135.1. Lineage (NCBI taxonomy): Eukaryota > Metazoa > Chordata > Mammalia > Eulipotyphla > Talpidae > Talpa > Talpa europaea. The sequence continues at coordinate 94,970,749 of NC_140074.1, forward strand.
ACCTACACCCTCTAGTAGTCACCTTGGAAGCCATATCTCTGGCACCTAGGAAGGCAGCAGCATCCATGGCACAAGCCAAAGTACTCAGAGCGAGCCCATGACAGGAGTGAGTCAGTGGCACTCCCCATCTGTCAGCCTGCAACTGGGCCACCTGGGCAAGAAATTGCAAAGAGCTCCATGGTGCCTCATGCCTCGATAAGAACAGGAAAGTTCAGGAATGAGAGCTAAGAGACATGTACAAGAAGGCACAAAATATGCCTGTGAATGACACAAAGAACCAGGAGCAGCCACTGCAGAGATTATATCAACTAATCAAGTAGAACTCCGTGAAGGAGGATAGAGTTGAAAACATTCCTCCGAACCTACAAGAATTCATTTGGTCCAGGAGATCTTCATAAGGGCTAACCAGTACCATTCAGAGGAAAGCATGAACAAGGGTATCCAGGGAAGTATATAAACTGGGTTGTGTATCTGAGAGCCCTGCTGCAAATTTCTTGGTAGATATAAATTCATTAAAATGCAGGGCTGGACTAAAAAAAAAAAAAAAACTATACAGTAAATGTATGAACTGATTTTAATAGATTTATTTTTAATTCCAATAATAATGGGTTTGGGTTTTTTTCCCTCCCGCAGAGAAAGGACTTAGACTTGAGCAAGGTGGGAGACATAGAATCAGGACCCTCAAAAGGCTGCATCCCCAGTACAGCTAGTATACATACATAGATGCACATACACACCCACAGTAGGCAGTGACAAGGATGCTTTTCCCTCACTATTTGCATCTTGTTGGGCAAAAAAAGTTTCATCTGAAAAATAAAAATCAGGACTGCATTCCTTAGGGATCTGAGATCTGATTTTATAATGCTAAAGAGATACAGGGAAGCATCAAGGTGAAAATATAAAACATATCATAAAAATTGACCCTGCAACAGTGATATTCCTAGGATACTCAGTAGAAGTAAAAACAGGATATAGTGGGAAGGCTAGCCATAAGATTTGTTAAGGAAGAATTAGTATTTCCAGGAAAACCAGCTACATAAACTCTCTGATACACTTACAGAGCAATCTGAAAAGACTATAAAAGGAATACCTTAAGTTGTTGAAAAATGTAAAAAAAAAAATATCCCACTAATAAAAGATTAAGATCTTATAAAAATAGGTACCTTAGAAAAACAAATACAGCTTCTAGAAATGAAATTTTTTTGTAATGTTAACTTTAGATAGCTTTTTTTATAGTTCTTTATATAGTCTGACCTAGTCTGTTCACAAATCTTTGAGGTATTTGTGTCTCCACTTTACATATAAAACCTGCTTCTTACATAAATCAGATTATTTAAGTTTACACAGATAATAAAGGAGTTAGGATTTGAACTGTTTGACTGTAAAACTCATATTCTTTCCATTATGAAAAAGCAAACCAAACAAAAATTAAAAATTATCATTTGAAAGCAAATTTTCTGGAAAATTAATAATAATTGTAACAGCAATCATGTTACTCCTGCAGGACAGAAAAGTGTAAAAAGTGGTATGTAATCAATATCTATTAAAACATGAGCCATTTGAAAGGGTTAAATAATAAAAACACTACAAAAGAGAGTATTGGTAGTTGAAAAATAATTTTGAGAAAATTATACAGAATTGTACGGAGAAAGTATAAAAAGGAAGAATTGTTTATTCCATATATAACTAATATGTTTATCCCATATATAACATATATAACATATGTTATATATAACATAAAACATATGTTTATATGTTATAACTAATCTGTTTATCCCATATATAACTAAAATGTTATAGATTCCAGAAGGAAAATATATATAGAGAGTACGGAATAAACAATTTGAAAGTATTTTCCAACATTAATAAATGACCTGAATGCATGGATTCAAGAAACACAGTGACCTTTATGCAGGTGAAATAATCAAAATCCAAAATCAAAGGTAACATTTTTAAAGCAAATAGAAACTGATGACAGGTTCCTTATACAGGAACAAATTTGCACAACCAGAAGACATATCAATATACACAATTATGCCTGATAATGCTATGTTGAAATAAAATTACCATTCATTTAGGAGTCTATAACCACCTAAACTATCATTCAGAAGATCAAACAAAATAAATACATTTTTTGCACCAAAAAATAAGGATTCTTCCTCTACCAATATGAATAAATCTCAAAATACAAAACTGAGAAAAGCAAGTTCCACCAGGATATGTACAATATTATTGACATAAAATTTAAAGTCCAACACTGAAGTATCCACTGCTATATATCTAATATCCAAAGCAATATTGTATATTGAGAAATATGTACTATTGAGAAAATTGCAACCGCACTTAAGATAGTGGTTACTACTGGGTAGGATAGAAGGAAAGCAGAAGGGATGTGAACGACTGTTATAACTCTATTTATTTTTATGCATACAAGAACTGGGGTACAGGCCAGAGTTGTGGAGGGTGACAGGGTTCACCAGAGGCAGGGTGGGGAACAGAACAGGCAGATTGACTGAAATACACTGCTGAGGGGAGCAGCGGGCTAGTCAGGAGAGGTCTGCTGCACCATGTGGGTAGCTCCCTGGCTGGGGATTGAACTCATACTGCAGAGGCTGCAGAAGCGTCATAGGTTGCATCTTAACCCCTTGCACCACCAGAGAGGCCCTGCATTATCTTTTTTAATAAAAGAAAAATCTGGAGGAAGATGGCATACTCTGAATATCTGTTAAGTCTAGATGGAGGTGCATGATGTCTGTTATTTTACTTCTGTACTTTCTGTGTGCTTGAAATATTTCAAAATTATTTGTTAAAGAAATAAATCTATATCGAATAAGAAAGAGAAGGATGGAAAGGAGAAATAGGAAAAAGGAAGCAAAAGGTGGCTTATCATGGTATGCCCTTGAGGGTGATTAGAAACAAATAACAAAGGACACTCACCCTTGTAGAAAATGCAAATCCTTTCCAATATGACTGGGAAGAGGTGGCAGAGGGAACTGGGTATCCATTTAGGATCCGCTCCCACTTCTGCTGAGCAACTGTGTGAACACAGGCACGGACTTCCTCTCCCTGACCCTCCGTTTCCTCATCTCTTAATTAATGGGATTGGAGCTTGTTAACTAACACGATCACTTCCATTTCCAACATTCTCTTTTCTATATCCTTTGATTTTTTTCAGGTGGTCACATTTTCAGGCATAGCAATAACTTTCATTAATACAGCTTTATTAGTGAGACTCTTTTGGCTTCAAATGGTAGGAATTTGGTGTAAACTGGGTTAACTAAAATGAAAAATAGCTGGTTTCTATAAGATAAATACCAAGGGATAGGTGTAGCTTTAGGCACAGTTAGATTTGAGGTTCAAATATACTACCATATTTCCTAGGTCATTTTTAAAATCTTCTATAGGGCAATTTTAGTTACGTTGGCTTCCTTCTCAGCCACCATGTAATAGACCAGATGGTGTTTTTAGATGGTGAGGGCAGAGCCAACCTTTAAATCCTCTTAAGTTTTCTGTACTGCAAGGAAAGCAAAATCTCTGTCCCTGAAGCCCCAGTGATACACTCATTGTGTCTTGTTAGCTTTGATGGAGTTCTAAGCCCACGCCAAGCCAGCCATGCTGTAGACTGGGCAGGCCATGTGCTGATTAAGGAGAGCCATGTTCATACTCCCACTCGGCCCAGTGGACTGAGAGTGGAGGAGGTATCACGTCCTAGATGAAACCAAGATGTGGTTACCAGAAAAAGGAAGAATGCATATTGGATGGCAATAACCAATGTCTGCTACGTATAATCAACAAAACCACAGTCGTGATTTCCCAGTAAGGACAGTCTAAGGAGTCAGTCTTTTTAAAATAGGGAATGACAAAGTTGAGAAGGGAATCTCTCCAGTGAGGAACATTCTAAGCATAAAATGGGGCTACCCAAGGACAATAACTTTTTGGCTTACAAAACCCAGTATTTCGGAAATGAGGCTTACGTAGCTTGAAAGATGTTGTTTTAAAATCAGTTAAGTGAGGGCCTCCCCTGGTGTTGCAGGCAGTTGAGCGCAGCGCTCCCAGCTGGCTGGCGAGGGCCCCACATGGCGCAGCAGACCTCTTCTGCCTCGCCCGCTGCTTCTCTCAGCAGTGTTATCTCGTCAGTCTGCCTGTTCTGTTCCCCACTCTGTCTCTGGTGAATCCTCTCACCCTCCTGCATATCTGGCCTCTGCCCCAGTTCTTGTATAAATAAATAATTAAAATCTAAAAAAAAATACATTAAAAATGCATTTAAAAAAAATCAGTCAAATGAGCTCTAATTAGAATGACAGGTAATAATAATGGAATGTATGGTCCATGAGCTGTTCCCCAACATAAAATGAAAAGAAATGGTTTAAGAGGGGGCCATGTGTATTTATGGAAGCTGGAACTTGACCTCTTACCCAGAGAATGGGGGTGTGTACAGAATGCAGTGACTTGTCCATAGTGTCTTAGTCAGAAATAGGATATGAGATTCTGTAAATCATTTATTTCACAGCACTGCATGAAAAAAATTATATTTTTGAACCACTCTCAAAACAGTAAGTCTAAATAGATAAATCTTAAAAATTTTAAATTAATATAGGAATGGTTACACATAATAGGTGCACTGTACCTATTCATTGGATGTGATTCCCAGAGAGTTTAAGAGTTCTAGAAACAGGTGAGAGTAATATATGAGGAAGTAGGGGAGGCTTGGGGAAGAATTTCTCTATCCTTCCATCCTTATCTGCTGACCCAGATTCTAGATCTTCCACCTTCAACTTTCATCTACTCCATCTTCCTTTCTCCTTCTGTCCAGAAATCAACAAAAACTACATTACAGTTCTGTATGAACCCCCGCAAGGTCTACAAAGATCTTACCATAAGCAATCTAGTGTTATGTGTCATGGATTAGGAATGTTCTCAGAAGCCCTAAGGATAGTGAAAATGTTTTCTATGGTTAATCTGCTTGTCTTTTAGACAGCACACTCAGAAGAACCCACCTCTCTTCTCTCCTCATTCTTTTTCCATTCTGCCTGCCCTCCAGGCTCAAATGTGTTCTGCCAATTCCCATCCCAACCTAAACCAGTAGCCATGGCATTTCTCAATGCTGTGTTGGCAAGTGCATCCTCCTCCCAGACACTCAATGTTCAGAGTGAAACATTCCAAATTCATTAACTCACTAGTTAATCAATTAGTTTAAAATATTTTCTGTATAACTTCCCTGACATGGATTGTGTTCGTGACATAATTCACATGATTTATTATGCGAACAGATGCCCTTCGTACCTGAGTAAGTCATATAAAGGCCAATAGGAGGTAAATGAAATAAAATAAAACCCCCAATGTGAAGAATCCCCAATTCTTGGAACCTGTTCTTGAGTGGTAGAGCAGGAGCAGCGTGTAGATATAAATGAATTGAATTGAATCATGCCCATTTGTGACCTGGCTGTCCCTGGTTTGCTGATATTAATTGAATGTAATTGCTGGACTAGAGTAGCGCTGTGAGGGTGTGGCTGCTCACCAGACACAGACATGCTACCTAGAAAGTGAAGCATGAAGTCTGTGATTAATGATAATGAATATCAAGCACTTATCCATTTCCCAACCACTCGTCTATGCACTTTATATGTAATACTTCATTTTACCCTCAGACAATCCTGAGCATTAAAAAAAAAAAAAAAAAAACTTTTTTATCCCTGTTTACACATAAGAAACCAAAACACAGAGGTGGAATGACATTCCCAAAGGCGCACATTTAATAAGTAGTGGGACCAAGTTTGACTCCTAGGTAATCTGGCTCCAAAATCTGATTTTACCTACCCCTCCTAACTGTCTCCTGATGAAAGAACAGGAATAGGCATTGCAATATCAGGAATGTGCTTAGCCTTTTCAAACAGCTGTGGTAGAGCTCGTCAAACCTGGGTTTTGATGAGATTGAGGTGAAGGGAGCCACGTGTGTTCTAAAGCAGCCCATTCCAGGCATGGCTGTGCTGGGTACAGTGCGAGTGTTGCCTTTGCTTGAAGGGGTGAAGCTAAGTGTGGGGACTCTGGTGGAGGCATAAGATTGTCTCTTTAAGGAAGGACTTTGTTCTACCCATCTGTGGCTTCCACACCTGGCATAGGACTTGGCAAAAAGCAAGTGTTTGTGTTGGTTATCTATTGCTGTGTAACACACTGTCCCATGGTGACTTAAAACAGTACACATTTATTATCTCAGTTTCTGTGGTCAGGAGCCCAGCTTGCTTGTATGCCTTCAGTGAAAGGCTTTCCCACCAGACTGATCACAGGATCAGTCAAGGATGCATACACTTCCAGCCTCATCTGGGGAGGGACCCACTTCCACGTTGGCTCAGTGATGGCTGGCAGGATGCAGTTCCTTCTGGCTAAGCATCCCAGTTCCTTGCTGACTATTGTCAGGGTGCCATATGGACCTCCCCAACATGGCAGCCTGCTTCATCAAGGAAGTTGAGAGAGAGGGTCAGGGAAAGAGATGCCAGCAAAGCAGGAAGACACATTCTTTCATAACCTAAACTCAAAAGAGACATCTATCACTTTCGCAAGTCACTGAGCCCAGGCATATTCAAACAGAGGGGACTCCACAAAGGTGTTAATATTAGGGGGTGAGAATCATAGGACATTACAGAGGGCTTCACCCCACAGTGTTCAAAATCTATCTGACCAATTTAATTTTGCCCATGAAAACACAAATACCTCTCATAGGATTTGGAAAAAGAAAAACAATAAATTTACCTGATTATCCATGTTTACCCTTCAAGTTGAAAGTATTAAATCATGTCCAATAAAAGTGCTGCCTGTCATCAAGTGTTTGAATAGGAAAAGAAAACAAAAAAGCTAAAGTTTGCCTGTGCCCTGTTTTATGAACTAAATAACAGCAGATTTGCCAAGAATGGTATTATTTCCCCACTTTCCAGATGAAGAAATGGAGGCTCTTAGAACTAAATAATCCCCCCCATTTACCCAGAAAGGAATGGAGTTAAGACTGTAGCTCAAATCTTCCTGACCCTAAAAGTGCATCCTTTCCACTTATCTTAAGCACTAGTGCTGTTTGTCAAGCAGTTTTAGTTCTGCCCAACGTAGATCCATTGGAAGACTCTACTCTCTGTTGTTCTCGTAATTGGGTGGGACTCGGAGACTGGTTCTAGCCTTGGTGCTGCAAGGAGAAGTGACTTTCACTTCCAAGCTCAAGTGTTTCATTGCAAGACCCTTCAAAGGCCTCTTTTCCCCCTGCCGTGGCACCAGCCAAGTTGGAGTCCCTGAGCAACCATGGGGAGCAAACCCTTTCAGCCCCACCCCCACCCCCACCTCAGTGGGCATGTCACATGAGCGTGAAACAAACTTTTGTAGTTTGAAGCCACTGAGGCTTGCAAGGGGAAATTCACCCTCTTGACTAATATGCCACTGAAGAGAAGCTGAAGGGACATAGGTCAGGGGGTGTAGATGCAGCCCTAAGAGTTGCTGTTTCTGTCTCAAGGCCAGCCTGAGACATGTCAGGCAGCCATCTTCACCTTGGCTGACCTGGGCTCCATGGCCATGGTGTCTGCGCACGGACAAGCTTCTATTTCTGGACACAGCTATATAAAATAAGGACCAGAGGGACTGACGGCATTACTCAGAGGCAGGGTGTGAACCCCGCTGCCTCATTCACTCTGAAATCTCCTTGCTTTGGAATAGCAAAGAACTCAAACAGCGAGGGAGAAGTGTTATCCCTCCCTGAGCCTGTTTCGACACACACAGCACAGCAAGAGGCTTTTGAAAAAGGCTTAAGTGGAGCAGCATCTGCACATCACAGCAGCTTGTCACTGAGTAGCCCTGGTGGCTGCAATAGTCCCCCCTCTGCTGGGCTGGGGACTGGTTCACACATGTAGGTGTCAAGATTGGGACGATTTGGAGAAGGATAGAAGCAGAAATTATGTAACTTCAGCATCAGCGTCCCATACATCCTGCTGTTGGAAAGGTGGGTCTTCTCTTTCCTGCCTGAGTTGTGAGCCCCGGGGCTTGTTTGTCTGGTGTTTGGTCCGTGTGGCTGTCTTCCACACTCCAGAGGAATTCCACTGTTGTGCAGCTGCTCCCCACCACTCCAAGGTAGATGTGGTTCCCTTGGTAGGCGCTTGCATCTTCCACACGGGCAACAGCAGAGATGCACCCCCTTTATGACTCTGTCCACATCCACCTTCTTACAGGGTGCCATGGCTGCACCAGGTCTTGTCAGAGAGTGAGGATAGCAGCTGAGTCAATGAAGTAACAGCTTCAATTCCATATTTTATCTAGTTCTCCCCTTGACCTAAGGAAAAAGCACTCTTCCTTGGGAGTGACCTGCTGACTAGCCCCATCACCTCATATTGCTTCCTTTTCCTCAAGTCCCAAGATTTTTGGAGGGGATGAGTCCTTCTTCAGCTTCTACCATGGGAATTTGTACCCACCCTTTAGGAAACCCCACTGTAGGAGTTGATTTCACCTAAGAGTTACCTTTTTCCTCTTGCCCTCCACACCTCATCAGGCTTCCTTAAGTCTAATTTATTCAGTTTGCAAACACACAAACAGGGTTAGGGACACTGATACCACATTCTGAGCTAGATTTAAGTAGTTTAAAGTCAGAACAACAACAACAAAAACCAGAGTTTTTGGCCTCATCTTTTAGGTTTCCATCTATGAGGGTATTTGAAGAATTGCTTCTAACTTACAGCTAAATAAAGTTGAAACTGATTGATCTGTCCAACCCCTGCCTCTCTCTCCTTTACAGATATAAGCAAACTGACTTTAAATGCTTTGCCACTAATAGTGCACTTCAGTTACTCTAGAATCCTAAGAAGATGGAAGCATTGGGTGCTATCTAAACCCTGGAGTCACTGCTTCTGAAATATGTATTATACACAGGCAGTTATAGAGAGAAATGTATCTGTCACAGTTGTTTAATTTCAAGCAATGAAAACCGACCTTGCCTAACTTAAATAGAGAAGGAATGTATTGGAAGGACACTGGGTAACTCATAAAAATAAAAGGGAGAAACAAACCAAATGTCCATCAAGTGATGAGTGAGTAAATAAAATGTAGTATGTCCATTGAGGGACGGGCAAATGCAGCAACAAGAGCAAAGCTTAAAAAAATTTGCAAAATAAAAGAAGCCAGTATAACAGACCATACACTGTATTATTCCATTCACATAAAATATCTAGAATAGGCTAATCTACAGAGACAGAATGTAGGTTAGTGGTTGTCTAGGCCTAGAGAGCTGGAGGTTAGTAAATGGACAGTGGCTGCTAGTGGGTACTGAGTTACTTTTGGGGGTGATGAAAAATGTTCAAAAATTGATCATGGTGATGATTGCACAGCTCTCGGAATATATTAAAAACCATTGAATTGTATACTTCAAGTGGGTAAATTGTATAGTGTGTGAATTATCTCAATGAAGCGATAATGTATTTTTTAAAAGATCATATCCAGAAAATCTTCAAAAAACTAAAGAGGAGGCTGGAAACCCCCGCTTCAAAATACTCAAGACTCAGGGCCCTCTGGAGGGCACCTCCCATGGACTGAATGACCTTCAGTCACTCTTGGCTTGATGTTTGCTTACTCCACTCAAAATACAGAATCCCAGGAGTGTATCTTACTGACTTGCTTGGGGATTTGCAGTCTAAACAAGACTTAGTCAAATTGAAAACAGTAATTTGCCAAAAAGAAATGAAGGGGCTGTTACCAGAGAAGGAAAAATGGATGAGAGAAGCCAAAGTCAGAGCACACTCACTCCCAGTATGTGCATGGTCCAGAATTGTGTAGCACAAGAGACTCCTTAGTTTGGAATTCCTGGGCCGAGATTTAATGCCTCCTCAATAGTTTTCATTTTCATTTTCTCTCACAAGTATTCAACATGGTGCCTAACAGCTGAGCACACTGACCTTGACTTGACCTTGCAGATTTATAAGGATGGAATTCCTGTGCTTCTTAGCATAAAGCAGGAAGTGAAATGAGGCTCAGACAAATCTACCTTCAGTTTCTTCAGTTGTCCTTTGTGTCACATCTAGCTTTCTCTATGTACAAGGGAAATTTGAATAAAATATAATTTTAATATTTTATTTAACTGGTACCTAGTACCATTTTCTCACATATTTAATTTTTTTTATTTTTACTTTATAATTTTTATTGTTGTAATATTGGTTAACAACATTGTATATAATTTAGGGGTAGATCACACCTCTTCAGATTTATGCTATTATACCCATCCAGCACCATGGGTAGAACTGGAGGAGATCATGCTAAGTGACATAAATCAGAAGGAGAAATGCAAATACTGGATGATTTCATTCCATACTTAAATTTTTTTAGTGTAATACATTACTCTTGTTGTCTAGTACATATGGAGCCTTAACTTGAAATACAAAGAGACACCCAGATAGAGGAGAGGAAGTGAAAATTTATCACCACCTTTCCAAATCTTCCTCTCATATCCTCTTCAAAAATTTTAAAGATTGAAATCATGTAAAGGTTGTTGAAAGAGATACTATTATGAACTGAATGTTTCTCTCCCCCAAATTCATACATTTAGATCTTAATTTTTAATGTGATGGTATTTAGAGTTGAGGCTTTGGAGAGATAATTAGGGTTAGATGAGAATATGGGGGTAGCCCCATGGTCTGATGGGATTAATGCTTTTACGGGAAGAAACCCCAGAAAACTATTTTTCTCTTTTCTTCGTGCACATGAGAGCACATGGCAAGATGGTAGCCACCGACAAGCCAAGAGAAGGGCCTTGGAGTGACATCCCCCTTGCCAAAACCTTAATCTCCAGAATTGTGAGGAATTAATTCCTGTTGTTTAAGCTACTCAGGCTATGGTGTTTTATTATGGCAACCTGAGCAGACTAGTACAGGCACTGAATTATACCTACCTGTTTATATATATGTATCTATCTGTATGGGTTCCTATAAGCTGTACAGCTATACCATTCTTTTGTAGATGTTAACTGATGACTACAGGTTTTGATTCTAACACCAACCCATCCTTCATCAAATCCCTGGGATTCACTTTCATAGCATGTATTTCTTCTTGGTTATACTGACACGGACCTATTTGACTGTATATTTAATGTCTGTTTCTCCAGGTAGACTATAAACTCCATGAAGGCAGGACCTCTGTTCTGCACTCAACTATTTTACCTTCAGGGACTACAACAGACACTGAGAAATAGTTCTTGAATGTATAAATGAATGAATGAATCCTGATGACTGCTGAATGTAACTGATAAATAACTTGTTTTGTTGTTATAGTACAAGATTCTGTTTTCAGATTTCTAAAACACTTATTGGAAATATGACTTTTCCAACCATAAAACCAAACTGTAAATGGCCTATCCACATTATGACTACCACCCAAAAACAGTTTAAAAGCTTGTGGGCAGGGAGGGTGGAGGGGAATCACTAGCCTTACGTATAACACATGTGTTGATAAATATTGACTATCTTAATTTGTTTACTTGAGAGGGGAGCCTGAGAGAAGAACCTGGGTACAGTTCCAAGAAAGCAATAGTGAGGGACAAGGAGATGAAAGATGGAAGGAGAAAAAGCCAGGATAGGGTTACATTGTCAAAGTTGGTGTTTTATACAACTGGTACTTACTTAAACTGTGACTTCTAGAAATTACACAGACATGTCAGCTTAAAGGATGTGAGGCTGGGTTCATTTATCCACGTGCTACTAGCTCCTGCTTCTTGTTGGCTAAGGATTGCCCTAGGACCATTTCCTCCCCATACTTCCAGGCTTATGATGAAGACTAAGAGGATTCCCAGGAATTTGGAGAAGGTTCTAAGGACAAAGGGGAAAAAAACACAGTGCTGTGTTGAATTTTTTTTTAAGATTTATTTATTTATCCACACAAGCACTGGGGTACAGTCAGAAGCACGGGTGGGTGAGAGAATTCACCAGAGACAGAGCGGGGAGCAGACAGGCAGACTGATGAAATACACTGCTGAGGGGAGCAGCAGGCCTGGCAGGAGAGGTCTGCGCACCATGTGGGACTCTCGCCCAGTGGCCGGGGATCGAACCGGCGCTGCAGAGGCTGAGGGCATCCTCACAACCAAGCGCTCAACCGCTGCACCACAGGGGAGGCCCCACAGTGCTGTGTTGAAGTGGAACACTGATCTGCAGTTGTGGGAAACATTTCCCCATAACTGTACCTGAAACCAGTGGTAGGATATCACAGGGGTTTTTACCAAGACAAGGCTCAGCTTAGCAGTTTTCTTTTGCAGTAACATTTCCTTTGTTCTTCATCTTAACCTCAAGTCAACATTAAAGTTGATCTCTATTCCATGAACACACTTGGCATGGAGGGATAGAGCAGTGAGTGAGGCACTTGATTTCACCAGATTGGAGGATTCCCCAGAGGAATAGCAAAACAATAGGCCATTCTCCTTGAACAGTTCCCAAAGCATGTTCTATTCCACGTGCTTGCATGTTTCTGTTTCTGCAAGTGAGTCCCTAAACCTGACAGGTCCTGTGAGCAAGTGTGGTGATTGCTTTGGTTCAAAGAGCAACCTACACAGCCTAGATCTGGGGAAATTTAACAGCAACTCCTTGCTACAAGGGCTGCAGCTACTCTTGCTGTTGATGAAAATGGGGCTGGTAATAATGTTGGAAATGGTCACATGGTTCTGGCCTGTCACTCATGATGGTGTTTTGAACCCTGGCAGGTTGGGTGATGGTGGGTGAAGACTTAGGCCAGAATTGTATTCCACTCTTTCAACAAGTTTCTCCCACACTACATAGCTCCCCGAGGGCTATGTCTGCATTACCCATCCCCATGCTTGGTGCAAGGCAGATGCTTAGTACATGTTTTTTGTTTAACTTATGAATGAGTGAATTAGTAATTTGTTTTGACCTAAGCATTGTTTTCACAAACTCTTTTGTCCTGTTTTCATCCTCACCATTCCCCTGAATATTAAGCTATGTTTAAACACCTAGGGCGTGTATATACAACATCTACTTGATCTAGTCATCTATTTTTGGGTATTTGGGTTGTTTCCATAGCTTAGCTATTGTAAATAGTGCTGATATAAACATAGGGGTGCAGATGTCCTTTGGAATTAAAGTTTCTGTGTTCTTTGGGTAAATTCCTAGGAGTGGAATTGCTGCATCATATGGAAGCTCCATCTTTAGAAGGTGGGGAATCTCCATACAGCTTTCCGTAGTGATTGGACCATTTTGCACTCCCACCAGCAGTGCAGGAGAGTTCCTTTTTCTTCACATCCTCGCCAACATTTGTTGTTGCTAGTTTTTTTAATATGTGTCATTCTCACTGGTGTAAGATGGTATCTCATGGTAGTTTTTTTTTTTTTTTTGCATTTCCCTGATTACAAGTGATGTTGAACATTTTTTCAGATGTTCAACCTGTTAGCCATTTGCAATATTACTCAGCAATTAAACAAGATAAACTCATGCAATTTGTAGCAACATGGATGGAGCTGGAAGGGATCATGCTCAGCGAAATAAGCCAGAAAGAAAAAGAAAAATACCGGATGGTCCCACTCATAGCAGGAATTTAGAAAACCTAAATAAGGGGCCAGGAAAAAGACTAATTATAATAAAGAAAAAATCAACAAGCAACTATAAACCAGAGACACATTACAGGGGAAGGGGGGGTGGGGAGGAGAGGAGGGATTAGCGTCAAAATTAGGGGGGTGGGAATTGTATGGGGAATATAATCAAAATGAAAATACATTATGCAAAAATGAAAACTGATGTAAGAATTATATAAAATAAGATATATTTAAAAAAAGAAAACAAGATTATTATAATCTCCTTTACAGATGTGACAATTGAGATAATAAAAGTTTAGATATCACAAAAAATAATAAAAATAAAAACCTGCGGTGTGCCACTGGAATTTTTTTAGCCTACTCAGACTTCCATAACAAAATAAAACTGGATGCTTGTTTAAATAATAGAAAATTTATCACAAGTCTAGAGACTGAAAATCCAAGATCAAGGTGCCAGCAGGATGGGTGTCTGGTTAGAGTTCTCTTCCTGGCTTGCAGTCAGAAGTCATCCCTCTGTCCTTCTATGGCCTTTCCTCTCTGAGTATGCCTGGCAAGAGAAAGACTTCTGGTGTCTCTTTCCTTCTTGTAAGGTCATTGGGTCCTTAGGATTAGTGTCCCACCACTATGACCTTACCTTTTATTATCTTCTCAAAAGCCCTAGCTCCAGATATGGACACATTAGGGGTTAGAGCTTCAACATGTAAATTTTGCAAAAACGTATTCAGTCGAAAACAATAAGCATATGTAATAAGCCCATTCCATTTTAAAGATACCGTTAATTAATCCTGTTGGAAAATAACAGGCTAGATTATGACTCACTATCAGGGACCTAAAACATAGCTGATGAAACAGTAATTATGGAAAGGTTGGGTTCCCCAGAAACCAACACTGAGATCAGAGTTCATGTGCAAGTGGTTTATTAAACAAGTCTCAGGAACAACTGGCAAGGGGGTGAGAGAAGCAGGGCAAGGAGGGAAGAGAAGGAAAGCAAATATGCTAATACAGACAGTGCCCCAAAGGCTCATCTCTCAGGGGGCTCTGGAGTGGTAATTAAACCCAGAGTTATGCTGACCTCGGGGCTGACCTTCCCTACTTTTCAGTCTGTCATCAGCTCAGGACTTGCTTGAGGGACACAGATTTCCAGGCAGTTACAGTTTAATACAGTTCTTCTGCAAAGATGATGGGCAAGCATGTTCATTGGAAGCAAAAACACATGTAATCTAGAGGAAGTGCACACACATTTCTCTGAGGGATTTGAGGAGTCTAAATGGACCATAATAGTGTTTTCTACAGAAATTCTGGAAGAAAAAAATACATCTAAGGGCAAGAAAGCTGGAACCAACATCCTCATCCCTACCAGCCCCACTTCTCAGACTGAAGGCACAAAGTCATTTGCCAACCACTTCTTCCCCAAAAGAACTAGGGAAAACCCTAGTGCTTCCCAATGGAGAGTGACATCCTTTATGAGTGGAACTTCAATAACTAGTGAATTTTTGGATTCCTGGGAAGAAAAAAAAATGAAGTGGGTGGATTAGAGTCTAGCACATCCTCATTGAATCCTGGATCTTCAATTTCTAATTGTGTGACTTTAAATAAGTGATGCCATCACTCAAGTTAAGCGACTAAGACCCACTAATCCTAGATGTCATCTATGAAACATGGACATTGTGTAAATAAAGCTGCTAGGAAATTACCCTGCACACAGAAGCACTTAGAAAACATTAGTTCCTCCCTCTACTCTAATCTTTCCTTCCTTCTGAGTATTGCATGCCTGCTTCTGGAAACATCTGAGAGCAACCTGCCCCTCCTGTCTCTTTTGGTCTATTGTCTTTGACCCTTTGAGGAGAGAGGGAAGACAGGATATGGATTCTCTTATTTGATTCAAAACATACTAAGGGGTTGAGCCCTAATTGTTCTTTGGTGGAGAAAGGGAGAACAACCCAGGTGAGTGTGTTGATGTGGTGTGTTCCATCATTTATTCATTCCATATTTATTAATGTGAAATACCATATTAGGTCCCCAGGAAACAATGAAGACCAAAACTCCTTTTGCCTTACTCCTCTACATGCCTTCCTGCAATATCTGGATTTACTCCATGAATGAATGAAGAAGGAGGTAGCATGGCAGAGGGAACACAGGCATTACTCTCCATTAAGAACCTTAGAAAAGATGGAAAAGGAGTAGAAATCAGAGATTGGTGGGAACCAAAAGCAAATATTAGCTATGTCATAATTTGTATTAACCTCTAATCAATAGCTATTCATGTTCAGTGACTTGTGTGGGTTTCTTTGAGGGATGGTTATGGAAGAAGGATGGGGGATAATCCAATTTTTAACAAGAAAATATACCAGTTCTTTATTCGCTATTTTCTCCTTTCACCTTACTCCTCCACATACCTTCCTGCAGAACCTGGATTTACTCTATGAGTGAATGAAGAAGCAGGTAGCATGGCAGAGGGAACACAGACTCTGGATTTGGACAAGCCATAGTTTCTGCATCGGCTTGCTCGTCCACCTTGGGTGTAAGAATCAGGGATAATACAAAGCAAGTGCCTGAAATATAGAGTCATTCTTATTATTCTTACCGCCACTACCCCTGCTGCTGCTTCTGCTATGCCCGGCCTGCTTCTAGTACCCAACGGTGCTCATAACTGGAGGTTTGTATTTGACCCCTTCCCACCGAAGATACTATCAGGCTTGCTCATCTTACAGGTCCACTGAGAGATGGGAGCAAGGAGGTGGGATGAAGAAAGCCTGGGTACAAAGAGAAGCGAACCATCAGTAGGAAGGGAGAGAAGAAAGAAAATGACTTTTTAGAAGTAGGGAATCACAATGGAACATGAGTAAATAGAGGGAGGAATGAAGGAGAAAAAGTTGAGTTCCTCACCGCCATCGTTCCACAAAGCTTCAACCTCTTCTGATGAATGAATGATATTCCCCCTGTCCGAGTTCAGCTCCAGACCCAGCTCTGACCCTTCCTAGCTCCTCTGCTGTTAGGAACTCAGACTGAAGGAACCATAGGAGCTCCCAAAGATTGCCTTCCCTGAAAATAGCCAACTTAAGATAAAATCAGGGGAGCAGTCAGAAAAGATTTCAAACTACAGCTATGAAACAGAAGGCGATGGGGAGAGACATGTGAAGATCTTTCATTTGGATGAGGGATTGGACAGTCTTAAAAATTGGCCCATCTAGAACCTTCAGGGACAAGACCATATTTGGATCCTTTAGCATAAGGAAGGTATGAAACCATCTAAGTCATCCTCATGTGGAGTGGGCCACCTCCACCAGGAGTGACACACTCATCAGTAACCATAAGAATGGTGAGAATCTAGTGAGGGATGGCACTAGAAGATTTAAGAGTCACTTCTTAAATCCATAAGTATCCATGAGCATCCATGAGCAATAAAAAAAAAAAGACTGAAGTTACTCTCAAAACTATTCTCCACAGCGAGTGTGTAAATGGTGGGGAGTGGAGAAGAAGGTGTTGTTATAGATTAGAGATTCAAACCCCAAATATTCATACTTACTGTGAGTCTCATAATGTTAGACGTTTTCACCTTCATTATGTTGGCATATATCTAGAGTCGTGCCACTTTTTACACTAACTTCTTTTCGGTGGACTGTGAGCTTGAGCAGGTGAATGTCATTGATACAGACTGGTAAACCAGATGTCAGAGGCCTCCAAAGGAGCCTTCTGTGAAAGCAAGCAGCTCTGTGGACATATCACCTTTTCTCAGTGAGAGAATGCTGGAGCTGTATTCCTGACAAGTACCATGCCTAGAACAACTCAGAGGTAGACCAGGGACAAAGCCAAGAGCAGAAAACTGTAACATGGCCTCATCCCCCTCTGTGGAGCCCTGAGTCCTCCATAATGTCTTTCTGGGTGTACAGCTTTCTTCACCATCCTCACCCCTGGTACTGTTCTCCGGGGTCCCTTACCAACATGTTGGCATCTGAAGCTTGGAAAACCATGATGTCTCAGTATTGTTATCCTTATTTTGTAGCTGAAGGGAGAGTCTCAGACTCAAGGTCATTTGGCTGGAACATGAAGAGCTGTCCTGGCTGAGGTCAACCTGGCCCTGACCCACTTGGATCTGTCCACCAGTAGAGCCTCTCAAGTTTCTGGCCTTTTCCTCTCCCCCGTGTCCTTCAAAATGTACCTATTCTTTCTGTGACTCTATAAGAGTTCTGCTCTTGAGAAACTAGCAGAGAGAACACTGCCATGAAGAGCATCGTCTCTGGATCCACCTGGGCCTGAGCCCCACTGTCAGTTCTGCCTCACTAGCTTTGCAGCCTGAGACAGGATGCCTAACCTCTCTACACCTCGGTGCCCTCCCCTGCAGAAGGGATAAATAAAATAACCTCTACTTCAGAAGACTGTTGTGAGGATTAAATAAAATATTGCACATAAAATATTTAAGCCAGCACCTGACTCCCACTATGGCTCAGTACTCGTCACCAGTACTATCTATGCTAGTTGAGTCCAGGGAGTTTGCCTTTGGACAGGGCCCTCCTACAGACAAACATCTTACACGTGTGGGCATGACAGCTGGGAACCTGGGAGACAGAGGGTGCAGGGCTCTGGGTGCACAGTAAGGGAGTGCAGGATTGCAGGCAGCAGTCACGGTGGACCTGTCTGGTCTTGACCATCCAGTCTAATGATGTTTCACCCGTTATCCGCAGCCTGCCTTTTAGCTGAGCTGTTGCTCATTAGAACTTCCACGTAAGCTCAGGCACAGGGAAGAGATAAATCTCACTAGCAAAGAAAGAAAGCCAAAAACTAGATAAAAGATTGGATGAAGTTAAAGAGCAAGTAACTACACTGAGATCTGCCATGCTCTCCCCCACAGCCCTGGCTCTTTGAGTGGAGGTTGCATTTGACAGCTCTGACATACGTGCTTGACCCAGCCTGCCAAGCCTTGTCTCCTAGAGTCTTGAAGGATGTCCTGGGAGATGAAGAGCTTCTTCTCTCTTACAGCGGCTTTACCCTTCTGACAAAGGCTGCACATTTTGACATAAAGCACGTGGACCCGGGTTTGCACACCTGGATTCTACCCTTTTGTTATGCCTGCCCCTCGGTCCCCATCTCAGAAATGGGTAGCATGTACCTCTGACAGAAAGAGAAGGAGGGCATATTCATATCTATTCATGAGCTCAGCATTTGTTCTGCTAACACTTGATTCTGCAAATAATTGTTCTGTTAAAGTGCTGGAATAGAACTAACAGTGCAGCTAATGACGGCAACATTGAGAGTAAATGTGAACTAGCATTCACTGAGTGGTTACTCCATGGGCCAGGCCTTTTTCATCTTTTCTCTTTTAATCCTCACAACTATCCTGGAAGGTATATTACATCAAGTTTTCAGATAAACTAAAGCACAATAAGTGTTTGTAATTTACCTCCATATGTACCTCTACAAAGGGCAGACTGATGGAATAGAAAGATAATGGGCACATCGTTTGCTTTCAAGAAGCTCATAGTCTGGAGCTACTCTCAGCCCTAACAGCTGCAATATAAAATTGTTTGTGCTATCACAGAGTCCATAGGATAAAATGGTACCAAGAATAAAGAGAAGGGAAGTGTCCATTTTTCTGTTGAGCTGAGTGAGGAGAATAAGCTCAGAGAAGATTCACAGTTTGGACACATTTGAACAGGACATGGAGGCTCTCTTTGCTTCTGTAAAGGATCTGTGACATCTTACTATTAATGAGTATAAGAGAGCAACGGAAAAATCAAGATCAAGAAGAGAAAAAGAAAATTAAGTTTTTATCTGTTTCTTTATTATCATATTTCATGGAAACAGCCATAGGAATTTTGCAGTGATTGTATCGTAGGCATGAAATGCCTTTTTGAGAGGCTATAGGAAAACCATTAGTGTGAGACTCATGGTCCTTCAGAGTAGTTCAAACTGGGTCCTCTAGAGACCACTCACTACCTGGGAGTGAGAAGGGATGGGCTAGGTAGATGCAGGTACTCTGGACCAAAACAAAGCAGGACAAAAATAATGATAACCAAAAAATCTGAGCATCAAATCTAACGCACTGAAGGAAAAATTTCTAGCTGCAGGTGTGGCTCTGGATGGATTTCTTCTCATAAAGGCAACTGCACATATCTTGCAACAAGGAAAGAAGCAATAGAGATTCATTTAACCATGGTTTATAAATCTCCCCCAAAATACCAGAAAGTCAGATGCTAGGTTAACATGAGGATTGAGAATTATGTCTCTGAGCTTCCTGGCAGCCATGTCAAAAGGGAAAAGATGATCAGTTTATATACATCTGGTTATTAGAAAGATAGAGACTAACCATTCCCCTGGAAATGTCCATGATTTTTCTCAGTATCAAATACTAAAATAACTTTTTTGCACAGTGCAAATAAATTATGTAGATGGCAGTGAATGACAGACTTATAGAAAATGCAGGTGTAGAAAGGCAATGTTAATACAACTTTTAAAAAAATGGCCTTTGATGGAGCTTCAGTTGTAATACTAAAGCAACACTCAGTGGTAGTATCTGCCTAATACTTAGTCCTGCTGAAAAAAAAAAGAGGCATAATTGCATGCAAAGCATCACTGTACATATTCACACAGATATCCTTGCAAAATAACTCAGATTAATTTAATATTAATGTGTTTTACCAATGCAAGTGTACTGGTATTAGTCAAGTATATTAAATTCTAATTACACGATAGCTTTTGCTTATATATGGTTTTGCCCTCATCCATGGGACATTTATTCTTTGTAAAATTCAATTATATTCAGCAAACAACAATTGAGCCCCTATTATTTATCAGGCACTATGCTAAGTATTGGTAATGCAAGGATCTTAAGAGACACTGTCCTTGACCTCAGGAGCTCAACAACTAGGGAAAATGATAACAATTGAAGACAAGGAAAGCTATAATGATAAGCAATGGATGCCCAGAGGAAGCAAACAAGATCTCTTATCCACAAGTAGACAAGAGAGGAAAGCTTTTTAAAGGAGGTGATCTGTTCACTGAGTCTTAAAAGATGCACAAGAATTGTGGGGAAAGGAAACGAGGGAGGAGGCAGCAGAGGGAACAGCATGGACCAAAGCAGTGTACTAGGATGGAATTGTTTGACTTGTGCCTGGCAGGGTCCCATGACTCTACATGTGATAAAAATGCAAAGACCTAAATACACACACACGCACGACTTTCATCTATGGTGGGCTTGTTGTCAAAGACAAAGACTGAGAGCCTTAGGAACAATGGAGACTAAAGAGCTCTCTGTCCTTGCTGCTCATGGCTACAGTATTCAACCATATTTGTGCTAATTATGGTGGCTCTGACCTTTAGAATATAACATCCCTAATACAATTCCCCGATACTCCTCCCTAGAAAGGCTACTGTCAGCAAAACACTCTTAGGCAAATATTGAGTGGAAAGAAATAGTGGTAGACAGGCACAGATGAAATCCACACATGAGAAGATGTGAATAGGGGTGGGTGGGTTCAGCCTAGGAAGCCAGTCACTATTCTTATATCTGCACATCTTTCACCAGCACCCCATCCCCACCCCTACCTCCAACCCCCATTGAGCTTTTCCTGACCTAGCTTTTTTGGTGTGGAGTATAGGAAATTTTTCATCTTGTGTTTGCTTTTGTGATCTTGTGGAAGTCACTTAAATTCTGAGCTGCAGGTGCCTTGTCTGAAAATGGGAGTGCTATATGCCTGCTCATCTTCCTCAGATGTGGGAGAAACCTGAGAGACATGGCTTATGGAAGCTTCTACTTCTTTCACCCTGCTCTGCTGCTTTCAGCCTGACCGCCAGCAGAAGCAGGTCTCATCCCGTGTTCATCTAGCTAAAAAGCTTCCTCTCAGGACCTTGTTCCTATGAAGACTCTCCGAGTCCCATCTGAGCTGTTTTCTATCAGACCAGGCACCATCTTGCTTCTTCCAAAGGAAGCAGGAAGCCACACTTTGGCACTTATCTCCAGATGTAAAGAAAGGCATAGGAATGTTAAACAAATAACATACATTTAACCACAAGAAGTGGTGTTGAGGTGACATTCAGAACCAAGTAATGAACATAAAATATTCACAGTTTTCTGAGGAGCGAATGTAAGAATATAAGGAGAAAGATGGACCCATGATTAAAGATGTTATCTTCTAAAATTTCGGGCTGGACTAATTCGCTCAATGTGGGGGCTGTTGTCTTGTTCCCAAAATACTCTGGGAAAAGCAGTATAATCTGTGAGAATAATGAGCAGTTGAATATTTTAGCTTAACGGCTGCTGACCTCAGAGAAGACCCCCCACAGCTCCCCAGAAAGGGCTGAATCAAACCTGGGAATAGAGCCACCTCCCTTGAGTTAACACAAATCTCTTAATGCCAGACTCATTAACAGCTCACCCCACTCCAGCCTCCGCAGGTTTTATTTTTTTTCTTTTTTTACTAAACCTTTTCAGAGAAGAGGCAGGCATTTCATTTTTCCCCAGATATAATACCCTTGCTGATTTGACAGATTCCTCCTCAGGCCTCTATGATGGATTCATAGGAGAGCTATCTCGTTAAAAACCTCATCACAAGCTTTGTCATTATCTTCTCAATGAATGTTTCTTCCTCCCATTTTCTTCCACTCTAAACGCAAGTGTTTTATGGCTGGCATTTTCTGTTACTGTATTGATGGAAAATACCCACATCATATGTGATGGGGCATGTAATAGAGATTAAGGATTGATAAGGTAGTTGAAGGACTATCAGACCTAAAAACAGTAGTGGGCAGAGCCAGAGGGGCAGTGGGCATGACAGCTCCCTGAGAACAGTGTCTTCTACTTTCTGTGATATTTCAGACTTGCTGATGTGACCACCTATTGTATATCCCCCAGAATATGATGTGTTAGGACACAGAATGGAAATATAATAACTGCCTCGTTTCTAATAACTGCCTCATTTCTAATCTCCTTGAGAGTAGATGGGGGAAAGATCAGCAAAGGAAGAACCAACATTATGGAGTGTCTCCTAAGCTCTGGTAACTCTGCTTATTGATTTCATTTTGCCAAAGTACTCAATTGTCCTATTAAAAAGATAAGGACAAAAAAAAAAAAAAAGATTCCTAAGAGCCAAGCCAGTATACTCACGCCTCATTGAGGTGTATTCAACATAAATTGTGTCATCAGGTTTTTTTTTTTTTTTTTTTTGACAGTCAAGCACTGTGATTTGGGTATCATTTTTGTGTTCCATGAGGCTTATCGCTTTGGGGGACACCATGCACATTTAAAATAAAAACAATTCCATCTATTAAGGTGTTGACAAGCACTTTGGAAAGAGGAAGAAGAGTTAAGATTTATTGCCTGCTTCTTGAACATCAGGCACTCCTTCTGTATTATTTTGTTCACATTGCCCAGTAGACATTGCATTTCGACTTTATTTATGAAGAAACTGAAGTTCAGAGGACTAAGGAATTTTCCAAATTTTGTGTAGTATCAACTTGGTTGAATTGGAACTGGGGTTCTTATTAAACTGTGATGCCCTAGAATGGTAGGTTAAATTTAACCAAGTGCTAAAGCCCCCTTGGGCCAAGTTTAGTTAAAATCAGTAGGACAGAAAACAGCAGTTGAAACTTCTTAGATGGGTGGAATTTGAATCCTTTGTAGATATTGGATGTGGGGTGGGTGATAGAAACAGACTGGGCATTTTATGTGTCAGGAAAGCATGAGTAAAGGCCTGTGTTAATCACACACTAATCACCTGAAGTGTACAACCTCTAAAAATACTCACAAGCTCTAAACAACACAATGGTTTTAGTTTAGGATCTATCACAGCAGTAGCAGGAGCAGTGTATAGATTCAAAGGAGCCTGGAGCTCTCAAGTGCAGGCTAACACACAGGACATACTCTGTCCTCAGGTCTTGAACTATCATCAGCATACATGCAAAAGTATCTTTTTTAAAAAAAATATTTATTTATGCATACAAGAGCTAGGGTACAGCCCAGAGATGCGGAGAGTGAGAGGATTCACCAGAGACAGAGTGGGAGAACAGAACAGGCAGACTGACTGAAATACACTGCTGAGGGGAGCAGTGGCGAGACAGAAGAGGTCTGCTGCACCATGTGGGTTGCTTGAAGTGAAGCAATCCACAGTGCAGTGCTTAACCCCTTGCGCCACCAGGGAGGTCCCAAAAGTATCTTGATACCAGGAAGCACCAAGTCTACTCATGATGAACATCTCTTAACCATTGTAACCACTCTTCTACTTCAGCCTCCACTGAAACCAGTTGCAAATAAATCCAATTATTATTATCAAAAAATGCTGCAGGCTGATACATCCTGCTCCACAGTATCTCATGGGCCCATGTTGAAAGAACATCATTTATTCTTAGTTATCACATCCCTATAGTGTTGGCTTGTGTCAGTAGCTCTGGAGTTAAGCAAGTGTTTGAAATGGAGCAGTAAGATTAACTCATTAGGTATTTTGGAGGGGGCCAGTGAGGATATGAGACAGAGGCAAGGCTTATCCTTATCCAAGAATGAACTTCTTGCTGCTATAAAGATCTCAAGTCCCTGAGTGCAGTGAAAGCTAAGTTTCACAGAACTGATGGCCCCCAGGTGAGACGAGACTGGAGACCAGGATAAGTACATGAGCTCTTGCAGTAATCCAAACCATATGGTCTTGAATTACATTGGTAAAAGGTAGAAAACAAAGGGGGAGTGGCTAATGTAAAAGTTTCATTTAGAGATTAGAACAGAGGAGTCAAAAATTTCAGGTCTGGATGTTTGGAAAACAGATCTGTTCTAAAGAGAAAAGAGTATTCTAGTGTGACACACATTGAGTCTGAATATACATGGAGACTAAGATTAAAGATCAGTGGAAGTTGAGGGGAAAGTTAGAAATTGGGACCTGGAAGACTTTGGTGGAGAGGCCAGAGAGGGTAAAGATGCTGGATCATGTTGAAAGAGGCACTGGGGAAAATCTCAGATGTGGGAGACAGAAAATGGAAGGAAGAAGAGAAATAAACCAAGCAAAGAAAGAGTGTTATTTTCCTAGGATTGCTGAAACAAAGTATGTGAACTAGGTGACTTAGGCACAGTGAAAAGTTTAACAATTACTAATGATAATACAAATCAATTATAACAATGTATTGTAATGAAATTTGTGTGAATATGCTCTGTCTCAAGATATCTTACTATACATAATATCATTGGATTATGGTGGATCATGGAATCAAAACCATGGATAAGGGGACACGGCTGTTCAGGGAGACAAGGAGACCCCACTAAAAAAGGAGGAATTTCAGGAGAGGACATGTTCTCAGTGGTTCTGGGCACCAATAGCATACACAGTCTCTTCCTGGTAGATTGTGAGCTCACATCTCCAGGGGCCTTCAAGTTTTATAGAGAGAGATGACCATCCATAAGGAAGACTGTGGAAAGAATTTCTTGATTCTGTGGCAGGTTAGAGACACTGAAAAGACACTCAAATTCTAAAAGTCTACAATTTGCCATCAGGGTCCTGCTCACCTAACTGTGCAACTGGCCAATATGGGCAGGAGGGAGCAATGATGCTTATCTCGGGGCAGGGGCAGGACCACACTAAGTGGAGAATGAACTCTGCCTACTGGGATAGCCTGGGGTCCCTCAGGCACACCCCTTTCCACCAGTCCATTTCCTGAGTGGCTATTACTTATTCAGTTTTTAAAGTCAAAACCTAGAAATCATTCTTCTTCAGTCCCTTCCATAATTGTTCATATCAATCCATCTGCAAGTCTTCATGGTTCTACCTCCAAACTGTAGCTTCAAAGGGTCCATTTCCCTCCATCTTCACTTGCCATTTGCCTCTGTCTTCCAAGAGCCACTATTATCCCTTGCCTGGGCTATTGCAGAGCTGCCTACTCATCTCCCACATCCTCTCTAACCTCTCCCCTGCAGCCAAAGTGATCCTTTGAAAATAATAATCTGATGAGCTAATTCCCTACTTCAATTCCCCCACCATTTGGCATTCAGAGCGCTTGGTGATCTGGCTCCTGCCCACATCCCAGCCCTCTTGTTCCTCCCCTCTGCACTTTCCTGCTGCCATCCCCTGGCCTTCTCTGAGTTCCAGATGAGCCAATTCCTCGCCCACCTCAGGCCTGCAGGCATGCTGCCCCTCAGTGTACTGCTCTTCTCTGGGTGTTGTGTGTGTTACAGCGTTCCTTCACACTCCAGTTTAAATCTCTCCTTCTCAAGGGCATTTATCCAAATGGTTATTATTTTTATATTAATTTGTCCACCCATTTTTCTCTCTACCTTTCCATCTAGAACAGGAGTCCCTTTAGACAGGAACCTCATCTAGGTTATCACGAGCACCTGGGACATTTCCTGACACACTGTAGGTATTTTAGTCATTCAGTGAATGAATGAATGAATGAATGAATGAATGAATCAATCAATCAGTCCATCAATGCAACGATGACAGACTATATTACTTATCAAAAAGGAAAGGGAGTTTGTGAGGGTTTGATGTGGGATACCTTGTACAGCTAAGATCAAATGAGTCAGTGCATGTAAACCACTTCCCTCACACATATACACACCACACACACACACCCACCCACCCACCCACCCACACACACACACACACACAATGCCTGGCATATAATGAACACTGTAAAATATGAGCGTAAGCCAGAGTTGTGGCACAACAAATTTGGTAAAAAGGAGGAATTTTAACCTTTTTAGGAGAAGGAATCTCTGCATTCCTCAATACATAGGTATTGGGTCTGCATGAAAGGAAGTGTGTGCACAATTGTAACCATCACACCAAATGGCATCACTAAGAACAAAACAGACTCTTCACAGTTTGCTTCACAAACAGCCCAGAAGTGATAGTTCTCACCCCTCCCAAGGATTCCCTCTCTCTGACCTCTCCAACCTCTATAGAAACCACAGAGAGCATTTTCCTCCTGAGTTAAAGGGTCTACCCCAAACCTGGGAACTGCACCTGCTGCTGCTAATGTGTGCAATGCTGGACCACTTCCAGACCCTTCTTGTCGTTAAAAAGCCCTTAGGAGTTTTTTGCACTGAGAACAATAAACATCATTTTAAGGCATTCTCCAAATCTCCTTGTATTGAAGCTAACCTATTTTATCCTATTGAGCAAGAAGTACTGCAATTGATCAGTGGAGATCTAAATCTAGAAGTCTGTATTGTCTCCAAAGCACCCTCGCCTTCGCTCACCATCCAAGTATCCCAGTCTCTTGTTCTCATTCTAGACATTTAAAATGATATAGTCAGAAAATCCCTGAAACTTAAACACATCACTTTACCTATTGAGTGGAATAGAGTATACGCCACCAAGTAAGTCAGGAATATATCATTGTGCGTGCAGTAGGTATTTCCTAAATGCATCTGTTTGAAAAGTGAGGGGGTGGGAGATAGACTGGAAGGAGGGTACATCAATGGCACTCTGAACGGTGCCAGGGCCACATCTGATTTCTCATCACACAGTCATCCAAGTTACACACTGCACAGAAGCACCTGGCTGAGGGGGCCGTTTTGCTCCTTACAGCCATGGCCATAGAGGAGTCTCCGTGTTTCTAATCTCCCAATAGCAGCAAGTGAGCTGGCAGTGCCACAACTCTGAACACCATCCTTTGTAGACAGAAATGAACAGGAACTGAACTCGTGAACAGAACTGACTCCCAGCCTGCATTCTGCCACTAACAGACAAGGCTCTTTGCCGGCTCTTGGCATCCACATCCACAAAATGAGTGTGAAGGAGAGAATTGTTTTTCACACATTGTATTTTGTAGCTGCAGAGCCACATCCTCTGATGAAAAGTTCTCACAAGCCAGTAAGTAGAGTGAATAACCTGGAGGGTGTATTGGTGGAAGTGGGTGGGGGCACTTGACATGGGTCCCCAACTTGACCGCTTCATTCCCAGCCACACAGAGAAGAACTGCAGGCATTGGTGCCAATCTTAAACTTTCTCTTTAGTGCTGTATTTCTGTGATTTTATAAGAACATGCCAAGCAGGAAAATATCCCCTAGAGGTTGTAGTGAGTTCACACAAATGGAAATAGTAATACCCATAATTCTACTGGGCGGCCTGGCTGCTCAACTGAGCAATTCTCTTCAAGTCCTCGTAGCAGACCCTCTGCTCTTGCCAGCTGTCACTCACCTACTTGTCTTCTTGAAGTTTCTAGCGCTTTGCTGCCACCTACGATCCTATCCAGATTTCTGCTGTGGTACATTTTCCCTCGATATTGGGGGTTGCTTAAAAACAGTCAGTCCCCTGTCAGTTCCAGGTCCCTCATGTGCCTGTGAATCTCTAATTGAATATTCATGGTGGCCAGCTGAATATTCATTATGCCAAAAAAGCTCACAGGGTCCCATCTCCTCCCCTATCTACACACTGTCTTTCTAATGCTTGCAGCCTTTCCTAGGCTGTGACCAGGCTGTCATCCCCCAGCACTGTCCCTGCCACTACTCTCTCTGCCCTGTGCTCTTCCTCCATCATTGCTGATCCTGACCCATCAGTCCTTTAAGCCTTAGGATGCCTCAGTCTATTGCCTCAGTCTATTGCCTCAGTCTTCCAGAGCAGGCTTTTCTGAACACCCTTCATCCACATGGGCTGGGGTTATAACACGGGTTAAAGCCTTTCTTGCAGGATAGAAGCTTTCTATAAGCTTCCTAAGGCAAATTTCTATACCAAGAAATCCCAGTTCTCTGTTGGCTTCCATAAAGATAGATGAGCTATTAATGCTTAACAAAAACAACATCATCAACAACACTAGGATTTACTGAACATTTTCTGTGTGTTAAAAATCATCATAAATTCTTTATACATTTTATCTTATTTAAGTCAAACCAATGAATATCTTCTGGGTAATCATGTAACTTTCTTAGCCTTCAGTTTTCTCATCTGTAAGAAGGAGAAAATATCTGTCTGTAGTGTTGCTAAGTGGGTGAAATGATGGAGTAAGCTTTTTTTTTAAAGATTTATTTATTTATTTATACAAGAACTGGGGTACAGGCCAGATGCGTGGATTCACCAGAGACAGAGTGGGGAACAGAACAGGTAGACTGATAAAATACACTGCTGAGGGGAGCAGCCGGCACGACAGGAGAGGTCTGCCGCGCCAGGTGGGACCCTCGCTGGCCAGCTGGGATGGAACTGGCATTGCAGAGGCTGCGGACAGCTTCACAGTGCGGTGCTCAACCGCCCGCGCCACCAGGGGAGGCCCATGATGGAGTAAGCTTTGCAAAGCTAGTCAATGGGCATCAGCAGCAGTTCTTCCTCCTCTCCCGAGCACACCCATTCTTCTCGCTCCCTTCTCTCGGTTTGTCATCAGGGAATAGAGAAGGGAAAATGACCCAAGGAGCATGCTCTGGACCCCACAGAAGCAGACACTGGAGCAGTTATTTCCATAGCTGCTCTGTTGAGTGTGGCCGAGCATGTGCTAATGAGGATGGATGAGGCTGTGTGCCGGAAAAGATCTGTATTCCCAGAGGAGACAGCAGTGTATGCAGACAGTCATGGTGCCAGGATGAGGTGCCCCTCTCCAAACTGTCAGGCTGGATCAGGGTTCCTTGTTTAAAGCTATAACCACCTCTGTGACCTTGACCAACTGAGCATCTACTGGAGAGCCAGTCCCAGATACAGTGCTTTTTCCCGGTCCACCCTACTGGCTTGAGAAACAGGATGACACAACTCTGCTCCTAAATTTAGACAGACTCTGTGTGGATCTGCCACCTACGCTCTGGGTGACCTTTCATTGGCCAGCCAATCTCTCTAAGCCCTGCTGTCCTCCTTGACAAATGGGCACAATCCCTGCTCATGTCATTGGGTTGTTGGGGGAATTAAATGAAGTTATGGTGTAAAAGACAATGTGAATACAAGCATAATTCCAAGTGTTTCATCCTTCATGAAGCCATCCCCTACCCTCCTAAACAGAATTAGTTCTGTATGGCTCTGAACTGCCTCCTGACTAGTAATAATGTACCCCTGTTTTAGCATTTCTCACAGCCTACCCTGGATAGCACGGAGTTATCCCCACGTATATGTTTGTCTGCTAGACTAACATCTAGGGGCAGGCAGGCAGGCTATAGATCTCTACATTCACCTTGTGCAGCACAGTGCCTGGCACCTGGCAAGTGCTCAATAAATATTTAATAAGTGAAAGCTTGGGACACCCCTCTCTGCCTGGACTCACCTGCATGTTACATTTTATTCAGTATCTGGAGGTAGGAGATGAAAATTTCTGTTAAGTTCTGCACTCCCTAGCCTGGGGCACAGCTGAAGCCAGCTGGTGGTGTAAGTGGGAAATAATGGCAACAGTGGAGAGTCTAAATAAGAAACACAGAACCAGCTCCTTCCCTCCATCATTTCCCGTGTTCAGCCACAGAATACTTCCAGGGAACTAGATGGAGTCTTTGAAACAATTGCTTCTGGTCTCTGAAATTGCTTCCTTGTTTTCTGGGCAAGTCCCTGAAATGGTTGCACAGAGCCCCAGCTGTTTAATATCCAGCCCACTGATAGGAGCAATTGCTCATCAAACCCCAGAACCCAAACGAGTTCAAGAGGGACCGTGGATGGTAGAGGCCGTAGTGGTCTCAGACAAATGGCTGCCCAGTGGATTGGCCAACATTAAGCAACAAACATGATTAAAGGCCAGAAAATAGGACCTGTGAGAAAAGGATGAAGCTATCTGTTTGATTTATTGTGGAGGAGAACAAATAACAACGTGCGAGTCTATGGGAATTTTCCACAAGAACGATGGTGATGCCTAGCTCAAGGAGGCAGAAACAGGAAGATAAGGGCATGAACTACAGAATAAGGGATTTGGTAAGGGCACAGTGAGAAAGAACTTTTCCATAGCCTGACAGCTGGCACTGCTAGGCATGGAATGGTCTTTCAGAAGCAGCTTTGTTCAAGGGACACATCCTTCTACATGCATCCTGCCATTGGCCCTGGAGCATGGGTGAGCCAGTAGAGAGATAACAGGTCCTTGATTGTATTTTGATCAGCAAAAGACTGACAGAAAGTCAGAATTAATGTGTGGCAACTGGGATAACATGCACTTGCAAATAGAGGGATTTTTTCAGCATAAAGTTTTATTAATTAGTTCATGAATAAATATGAAATGGTTTGTCTTCATCAAGAACTATTAGTATATCCAAGAGTGTGTGTTGAATCTGTTAAAAAAAAAGAATCTGTTAAAAATAAAAATATTTATAAATATAAAATCTCTTGATATGCAATTCAATAGAAAACACTCGTGTTTCAAAATGTCCTTAGGATTTGTCTGAATCAAATGTAATAAGGCACACAAATATGGAAATGACTGTCGTGAAGGAAGATTTTGTATTTACAGAATTAGACGGCACACATGCCCTAAGTATGAGGTTGGGTCTGGAGGCAGGGAGAGTGAAGGAGAGTCATGGGTAAGAGACTTTATCGTGATTTCCACAAGAAAGGCAAGTCAGGCTTAGAGGACTTACATTGAATAATTTTATCGGCCCTTGAAGCATAGGGCTGGCTCTAGTTGTCTGTTACCTGGAGTGATTAGGGCTGGGTTGGTGAAGGTGAAGAGTACCAGAGACACATCAGAAGACAGGGAATTGGGGATGGGGGCTCTGAATTGTTCAGTTTGCATACACAAGACACACTTACAGATAGTCATTCACCATTTGCAGAAAGTAGCTAACTCTGGCAGGGGTGGTACCTCCCTCTGGTCAACAAGGCCCCAGATGCCAGAGAATTAGGGATTTTGAAAATAAGGAAATATAGTTAATTCTATCTGTAGGTGTAAATAAGCACACAGTTTACAGCTATATTGATGTTGATGGACAATTGGAAATTACTGAACCTTAGAGAAATGCAAAAAAAATTTTCAGGCAAAGCCATACAATGGGGAAAAAGAAGAGACCAGTAAGTTTAGAGAAATGGAGCAAAGGGACAAAGAGCAGAGATTAAAGCTTGCCTATTCGTCCCCTCCCCACTGGGTGGAAAGGACAAAACTGGTGTGAACCTATTATATGCCCGGGAGGTTGAATGACATCCAATTAGGACGCATGCCAAGGATGCCAGCAACAAGGAGTTCTCTCCACAATGGGCCAAGGGGTTCCTCTGTGTTCCAAGAGCACAGATTCTAGTCTTAATCCAGTTCTCTACCAATGTACATAGCCATTTAAAATGGACCAGACAATCGCCAAACTTACCCACCACTGAAGTGGAGTGCGATGTGCTTGCATGTGCTTACACATTGTATAAATGCAGTGATATTATTAGCAAGGTCTGCTGTATGGCCACCCTGCATCAATGTCAATGGTTAGACAACCCTCAATGTTTTTTATTTACCAGAGGAAATAAATAAGGCTGACAGTATTTTGTCAGCGACAATACCCTATGCAATTTGAAGAGCCAATTCATTCATTTGCCAATGAATTTGTTGAATACCTGTTAAATCTAGACATTGTGATATAGTATATGCAACAGTGAACATGAGAAACATGGGTCATGCCCTTGTTTAGTAGAGGGAGATAGATGATAAGTAAAGAAAATAATTAATTTAGTTGATTACACATTGTGTAAATTCAGTGACAGAAATAAACAGGGATGTGTGGAGGAGAATAATAAGGTAGGCCATTGTGGAGAGATCAGCTTTGGCCTCTTCTAGGGGAAGTCATTTAAACAGAGATAAGTGGAAGCCAGCCTGTGGCAAGGTAGAGGAAGTGCTCTCTGCACAGATGGAACAAGAAGCACAAAGGCCCCAAGGAGGGAAGAACATGACTTGTTCTAGGAACTGAGCTCCAAGAAATGTCAATGAATTTGGATTTTCTTCCAAGGGCAGTGGGTGGGTTTGAAGCAGGGGTGTGATGTGATTAATTTATTTTTTAAAGATCTGTTGGCAGTTCTATGGAGAATTATAGGGAGACAAGATGGGGAGCAGAACAATCAGCTAGGAGGTTGTTGAATAGTGAAGCCAGAGGGACAAAGGTGTTTTTGACAGCAGATGGATTCAGGGTATACTTTGGACTATCAACCAGCTTTTGAGTAGGCTCTTAGAAGAGGGGAGAGGGGGAAGATACTAGGTTAACCTTCAATCCTCCAGCTTTGGGCACTGGTTGTTGATGCCATTTTAAGATGGAAATGACTAGGAAAGGAAGACACTTGGGGGCAAATTATTGTTTTGATGTTATCATTGTAATCATCAAACATAATCATTATTAATGATGATCTGTCCCAACTCATTTCTCAGAAAGAATATTGTTACTATTAATGCTTGGTTTTGGCTTAATGTATCACATTCTCTCTACCTGGGCATTGGTGTCCTCATTCTTTTTTTTCTTTTTTTTGCATAAAAGAACTGGGGTGTAAGCCAGATGTGGGGTGTGGGGAGAGGATTCACCAGAGACAGAGTGGGGAGCAGAAGAGGTGGGTTTACTGAAATACACTACGAGGGGAGCAGTGAGTGAGGCAGGAGAGGTCTGCTGTGCCATGTGGGTCAGCTCCCTGGCCAGGGATCAACTCAGGCCATAGGGGTGATAATGCTGGGACTTAACCCCTAGGCTAACAGGGAAGCCTAGTGTCCTCATTCTTGGCTTGAGAATTTCTCAATCTTAGCACTATTAACATTTTGGATGTCTGAATAATTACTTGTTTTAAGGGACTGTTCAGTGCCATGTAGAACAGGATAAGCTTTTGTCTGTTGAGGAAACCACAGAATAGTATAGAGGTTTTCTTTTATTTTTGGTTTTCTTATTGATATGTTATACACTTGAAGTATGTGAAGAGCAAAGCAGATATACATGTTGTTAGCAAGTGATCATCAATACAAACAATCATACCATGTACCCTTGATTTTAAAATCTGCTTTATTAAAAAAAAAATCTAATAGAACACAGAATTACACCCTTTCTCAAGGGATTGTTTGGAAACAGTTTCCCAGTCAGAAATAGGCTATGTAGCTCCCTGACCACATGGGATACTGCCCCCCATATGCTGAGAATCTCTACATGTGCCAGTTCCCTCATATACAAAGTAGAAATGATAATAGTATCTACTTCAAAAGGGACTTGAAAGCTTCAAGATAATGTTTATAAAACTTGACACAGGGTTTAGCATACAGCAAGCACTCAACAAATAATAGCTGTTATTATTCCTCACTTTATTAAGTGATTTCTTTAAACAGTGAACTCTATGAATCTTTTAAAAGGTTTTTTTTTAATATGGAAGAAAAGATCATAAAAGTGCCTCCAATTCCACCATTCCTTATGATCAAAGTAAAAAAAGTGGAAATTACATTCTCTTCTTCAATTCTATGTTCCATTACTTAAACAGAATCTTTTTCAGCTACACTTTAGCTATACTTTATTATATGCCTATGTGTATATGCATATAAATGTACATATTTGTATGTATACTCAGGCCATAGGGGTGAGAGGGCTGAGACTTAACCCCTAGGACACCAGGGAAGCCCAGTGTCCTCATTCTTGGCTCAAGAATTTCTTAACCTTAGCACTATTAATATTTTGGACATCTGAATATATATATGTGTGTTTATATATGTATACATACATGAATATATATGAATGCATGCATATATGTATTTCTAGGTGAAAGTGAAAGCATGCTATCCATAGTGGTCTGGAACTTGAACTTATTTCACTAGACAACATGTCATAGAGAATGTCCCTGGTCTTGTTTTAATAGTTGCATAGATAGTACTTTTTGCTCTACATGTGTCATCATTTATTTAGCCTGTCCCCAATTGATGAACCTTTAGGTTGTACTTCTCATGTCTCACAAGTATGATGTGAAGAATCTTTTGCTTATATATTTTGTAAATACAAGTCAAGCACCTACAGGCATTTGAGCTAATGACCAAAGGGTTTTGTTTAAATATAAAATAGGCCGTAAGCCATATGGTCAGTAGATTTGGGGTTGAAGAACTATAACTTTTAACATCATAATTCCCATATCCACCTGGGCCCCTGCTCCATCACCCAAAGGAAAATATGTTTCTCAAAGATTTGAGGGGCTGGAGAACAGGAGACTCCACCATCTTGCCTGAGTGATTTTCAAGGCTTAGCACCTGGGGAATGGTGTGGCACAAGGTAAAACTTGCCACCTCCAGCTCCCTGGTAACAGCCTTCCTTTCCATGCAGGTCTCTCCATGTGCTCACTTCCTATAATGAACACATTTGTGTTCCTTGGAGAAGGATGAAGAACATGAGTCCCATAGTGGGGGAAGGCCCTTCTGACCCTGGACAAACAAAACAAGCCAAAAAAGGCAATCCCCTATTATTAGCAGGAGGTTCAGGCTGTTTGTTGAAGGAATTAAAAACCCATATTTGATAATGTTTCTGCTTTTCCCACGTACTTTCAGTTGCTCCCTGGACTCACCAAAACATCAAACTCCTTGGTCTTCAACCGCTTGTCCTTTATCAACTGTTCCACAATCATTTCCCAAAGAGTCTGGCGCAGTGACCCACTCCCCATCCTTCACTGTTTCCCCTCCCTGCTTCCCCCTTTGCTGTCTCTCCCCCTGTGCCTCCCCATCTCCACTGACTCCTATAAGGCATTTGGGGCTTAGTACAGAGGCCACCATCACCCAGGAAACCTTGGCTGTAACCGCTATGTCTGTGTTTTACATTATTTTCACATTCATTATGCTTTACAGTCAGCCTTGCATTGCTACTGTTTGCATATATATAGCTCATTTCCTATATTAGATTATCAGGTCCTGGAGGACAGGAAAAGGGCCACATAAAGCATTTTTTACTATCTACTGTCCCCTGTACATAACAAGCACTTAATGCATATTTTAAAGCATTGCCCTACATTAAGAACATGACTTATAACCACACTGTTAATTTTTCAAGGGGTGGTTTCTGGATTCCTCAAATTGGTGTCTGTTTGACAGGTTTTCTTCTTGGTGTCGAGTAGGTATTGAGGAGGTAAACACAGATAAGTGTCCTAAAACACACCACTCTATCTCCTCAGCTTCCAGAGCGAGTGGTGCTGGTGTAGCATGGAGGAAGAGTAGGCATGGTCCTCAACAAAAGAGGGCAGGTGCCTTTGGGAGAACCAGGAAGTTGACTTATAGGCCAGGACTCAGAAACAAATCTGAAATATAGTGGGGCCGGTTATTTCTTGAGATCCGCTTGTTGAAATGTTTAGGCTGCCTGTCCTCAGGACTGAAAGTTTCTCTGGAAAGACAGAGACATACCACAGCCTGGCCCACCTCTATCTGATCCCACCCTTCCCACCCACTTCTGCTCTGCTTTTCAGCCCCGCTACCCGGTCACCAAAGGAGTCCGTGTGCTCACCCTTGTTACCAGTGCTGAGCTTTGTAGAGGAAGTCCACAGATGGCAAAATTCACACAGTGACGTGTGCTAGGAGCCCTCGCAAACATGCATCCACACCTTAAACCCCCACTCCAGAAGAAATGCCCTCTGAGAAGGAAGAGCTGATAAAGTCATGCTGCCTCTTTACTTTCAACACCCCCAATAGCAGAAATATTCCCTCCATGATTGCCCCATACTCAGTGCATAGAACTCTAGCCAAAGGAGGAGCTCATGAAATGGAGTCCTGGGAAGGCACTACAGGTGCAAGAGTAGCAGTGTCACGTTCCTCGATCTCGATGCCCAGAGGTGCAGCTAGGCTGTGTCCACACAGTCCCCAGCCTGGACTGGCTGCTGGGCTCCAGGGACTGAGACTGTCAGTATACAGGCCTCCTGGCCTGGGGCCTGCCCCCAGTGACCGGAAGATCTTGTTTGCTGAACACATGAATGCAAACATCCGGAGAATAGAACACACTGTCTTCTGGCCAAGAATGCTGATGCAGATAGAATTTGAAAATCCACGGGACAGAGTGGTCCTAATCCAAGGGGGTTGGTTAGTGAAAGCTCCAAGGATGATAATCAAGCCATGCAGGATAAAGGGGCTTCAGGAAGAGGAAAATACCCCTGAAGGAGGGGAATGGTGCCCCTCCAAGGTACCCACTGAGTTGGTGGCAGCTCTTGCCATAAATGCAATTTTGAGGAGTGGGGACCCTGATACCTACAACCCCAGGCCACCTCCTTGGAGGGTCTACTCAGACATGGGCCCAGTGATGTCTCCAAGGGTCTGACACCACAGAGGACAGAAATCTGTTGGGGGTGGAAGGAAGCCACATTGTATGACACATTCCTGAACCAGAATGTTCATATGATCAGAACCCACCCCCACCCATTTATTCATCAGAACCCAGATACTGTCTGTCTCCATTCTTTCCAGCTTTTTTCTGGTTTTCTGTGGGAAAATGTGGTATTGGAATCCTATGCCACTGTAACATTTTACCACTTACTTAGTGGTTGAAAACACACAATTTAGTAGAGAGCTGTAGCTCAAAAATGGTTTCAGTGGGCTAAAATCAAGGTTTCCACAGGGGCGCATTCCTTATAGAAATTGTAGGAGAGAATCTACTTCCTGACTTTTTCCATTTTCTAGAGGCCACCCATATTCCTTGACTCCTGGCCACACCTCTCCAAGTCTGCTTTCATCATCACACCCCTTCCTCTGACTAACCTTCCTGCTTCTTTCTTATAAGAACCCTATGAGCACATTGGGCTCACCCAGACAGTCCAGGATGAACATCCCATCCCAAGATCTTTAACTAAATCACATCTGGAAAGTTCCCTTTGCCATGCAAGTTGACATATTGATAGACTTCAGGGACATCCTCAGATGCTCATTGTTCAGCTGTCACAGGTGTGTTTACCCTGTCTACTCATACCCCAGTGTATACCTCCACATGCCGTTCATGTCAGACATCCATGTCATGCCACCCACTCTAGAGACCACTCATCCTCCAAAGCTCCCCATTAAAACAAGATTTTATAAGTACCTTTTCTAAAAATGTGGGGTTAAGAGGGTAAAATAAGAGAGCAGGTAACAGGGCCTCCCCGGTGGCGCAGCAGTTGAGCGCTGGGTTGCGAAGCTGCCCGCAGCCTCTGCAGCGCCGGTTCGATCCCTGGCTGCTCCTCGGCCACCGGAGGAGGGTCCCACATGGCGCGCAGACCTCTCCTGCCGCCCGCTGCTCCCCTCAGCAGTGTATTTCGGTCCTTCTGCCTGTTCTGCTCCCCGCTCTGGCTCTGGTGAATTCTCTCACCCTCCTGTACTTCTGGCTGTACCCAGTGCTTGTATAAATAAATAAATAAATCTTTAAAAAAAAAAAAAAGAGTGAAAAAAAAATAATAATATGGTTACATTTAAAAAAAAAAAAGAGAGAGAGCAGGTAACAGTTTCTAAATTGATGTCAGATATCATGGATTCTAGAAATTTGATCACCACGCCTTCCATGGGGACTGTTCTTGCATGTTTCCCCCTAAGCCAGCCTCCTGTACCCTGCCTTTCCCCTCCTCTTTTCTGTTTACTTATGACTGTTTTATGAAAATTAGGATATCACCCTCTACTCTCTTTCGAGGTGTAAAGGGTCGTTATATGCCTGCTGAACAAAGGACCCTGACTTTGGGTCTTTCCTCTCGTCATCCACAAGGAACTAGCAGAAGCTTTGAAATTACAGGAATATCCCTCTCCCTCGTTTTAGAGACCTTGTGGGGACCATTACTAAGATAGGTTTGCAAACTACTTAGAGGCAGTTCCTATGGGAGTGAAGATTTATTTCCCTCCTAATCACTTTGTTCACTCACTCAATGAGTATTTATTGAGCATCTACCATGCCCAGGCACTGCTTGAAAATGATGAACAAGCTAAGAATGGACTAGCAGAGTGTGTGTGTGTGCGCATACACACACACACAGACACACACACACACACACACACACATATCCTAGCTAGGAATTAATGTTTAGCTTCAAGTATATACCACCCCCCCCCACTTATGGATTTTAAAGATCACATTGACAATGTTGTGGCAATGGCCTTAAAGATTTCTCAGGCTCCTCTGTTATTTGATGTCAAAATGTCAGGGAACTTTGTCTCTATATCAAAGGAGAAAGGCTGGAGGAAAGTGGGGCAGGAAAGGCACCAAACCATGGTTGTCATAGCCAATGGTTAAGCAACTCAGAGCTTCCTGGCCTACAGTGGGGCCAGCCCTCACAGAGAAGCCTTTCTGTGCTCTGTCTTATCTGGGTCTCCCTTCTTTTTTTTTTTAAGATTTATTTATTTATACAAGAACCGGGGTACAGGCCAGATGTGCGGGAGGGTGAGAGGATTCACCAGAGACAGAGCGGGGAACAGAACAGGCAGACTGACGAAATACACTGCTGAGGGGAGCAGCACTGCTGAGGGGAGTGTAGACAGGAGAGGTCTGCTTCGCCATGTGGGAATCTCACCGGCCGGCCAGGATCGAACCCGCACTGCAGAGGCTGCGGACAGCTTCACAGTGCGACGCTCTACAGCCTGTGCCACCAGAGTGGGTCTCCCTTCTTTGCAGCGTGGGAGTAGGGGTGGGATTCAAGGGCCTCTTCTTGCAGCTCCTGTTGGTGTAAGAGGAAAACAATATCCATGTTCAGGAAGACAGAGTGTGAGTGCCTGGAAGTAGGGTTTGCTCTGGGTAAGCCTCCATTCAGATAATGGAGAGCCAAGTGTTCACTTTTCCCTCCAGACCTTCCAGTGTGTGCAGCAAACATCCTTGTTCCTGTTAGATACAGCTTCTAAAACCTTTAAAGCTTTCAAAATCTCCTTGATATTAGTGTTTGGTTTATTCTTTTCCCTGAAAGCTTATGGAAGCATAAAATTTTAAAGCTGGAAGGGACCTTGGAGAACAGATGCGTTATTTAATTTATATTTTTAATTTTCCCAATTCAACAACTTCAGGGAGATGAGTTAGTTTAGCCCCCCTATTCTCCTCTGCTTTCTGGTCTGTTTCCATTCACTGTCCACTCACTGCCCTTTCCTTCCATCCCCCGCCCCTCCCAGGCCAGTTCACTTCTTGAAAACTGTTCTTTGGGCTGCTTGCTTTCCTGACTTATGGCTCACATGGGTATTATGGGTTCTTTTGTCCACAGTTGGAGACTCGGTTGGCTTTAGGTTTCTTAACTGGGTCACCAGGGTCAGATGGTGCACCGACAAGGCCTGGATTTCCTCAGCCAGGGATCAAATCCACAAGTGGCCTCCTCAAGGGCACATCCTTCATGCAAAGACTTGTGAGAAACAAAGTGACTGTACCTGCTTCTGTTAGTCCAGTGAGAATGGAGAAAGCCTAGAGGCGCAATTTCTTCTGCACATTAACCTTAAGAGTGGGGGAAGCCCTATTACCCCGGAATTATTCCTGCAAGATTTGTCAGACATAGGCTTGTCAAAGCCCAATTCTTTAAAAGGGAAGCTGAAAGGCCATGGTTCCTTGTAAAAGGAGAAAGGGTTGTATGATGCTATGAGCTGCAGTTACAACCCCATCCCCAGTCCTTTCCAAGCCTGGGCTCCTGTTTCCAATGCAGATCAGCTCATGGGAATAGGGTACAACTTTGCCCACCATGAAGGACCTCACTTTTCAGCATGGATCCACTGGAGTCAGAAACCACACAGTCTGGGCAGGCCCAGCATCCCATCCTGAGAGTTTTTTTTTAATTTCAGGGCTAAAACTACATTTGACAGCAGCAGGGAGCCAACCCTTTCAGAGTCAAGGACTGAGACTGGGGTTAGGGGGCAGCAGCTTTGTGGTACTACTCCAAGTCTGGGTTCACCTTTATCAGAAAGAACTTCCTTCCCAAGCCCAACTGAGCAGGAAAGGCTTTTCCTGAACAAGCTTCAGCCCACACCTAGTCCTGATTTAGCTGCTGTAGCTTCTAACATTTTCTTTTATAATTTTTTGGGCTCCAGTGCCCTCCCCAGGACAGAAGGAAGCTCTTGTCACAAGTAGAATAAGCCCTTTGTGGAAGGCAGAATAGTGGCCCCAAAGATGTCCATAGCCTAATCCCTGGAACGAGTGCACATGGCACTACATGGCAAAGGGGGGCTTAAGATCAGAAGATGAGGCCTCTCTGGTGGCACAAGGGGTTAAGATGCAACCTATGAATCTATCTGCAGCCGCTGGAGCACGAGTTTGATTCCTGGCCAGAGAGCTACCCACATGGCACAGCAGACCTCTCCTGTCTCACCCACTGCTCCCCTGAGCAGTGTATTTCAGTTGATCTGACTGTTCTGTGCCCCACTCTGTCTCACATGAATACTCTCACAGACCCCCTACACCTCTGGCCTGTACCCCAGTCCTTGTATGCATAAATAAATAAATCTTTAAAAAATAAGATCAGAAGATGATCCTTGATTAGCTGGGTGGGCTTAATATAATCCCAAGGGAGGCTGGGGTGGGGGTGCATCAGAAAGACTGAAAAGTGCTACACTGTTGGGTGAAGGTTGAGGAGGGGGCCAGGAGCCAAGAATGCAGGCAGCCTCTAGGGTAAGGCAGCAGATTCTCCCCTGGAGCCTCTAGAAGGAACATCTTCATTTCAGCCTGCTGAGACATTTCTGACGCTTGACCTCCCAAACTGTGAGATAATAAATGTGTGTTGCATGTAGCCACTGAGTTGGTGGTAAATATGTTACAGCAGTCAAAGAAACTAATACACTCACTAAGAAGTAGGAAAATAGAGCAGAGGATCAGGGCATTTGGGGTGTACAGCTTGGAGAGGGTGAGAGTGAATTTGGAGAGCTAACAGAAGATGCCAGCACATTTCCTCTGCTCCGACATGCCCGGCTTCTTCTCACCTTTCATGTCTCAGCTCAAATATCATCTCCTGGAGGAAGCCTTCACTGATCTCTGGATCTAACATAACACTTACCCCGTATGCTGTCCTCCGCAGCACCTACCAGAGTCTGAAATCAACTAGCTGGTTATTTCTAGACATATGTTTCTGGATTGAGATTGGTGAGTCTGTTTGACCCACTGTTGAGGGGACCTTGTTTTTTTTGTATTCCCAGCAGCTAGCACTACCCCCTGGCATGTATTCTCAAATATTTGCTGCATGAACCAATAATCTAGCATTTATTGAGTGAAGGCAAAAGAAATGTAAAAAATTTGTAGGAGTTATCCAAGTGACTGTCACCATACCAGATAGCTGCAGAGATACAGAACAAGTCCAGGTTCACCTCAAAGTCACAGTGTGCCTGGTCTACAAAGCACTTCCCTGGTTCTGTGGGGCATTCTTCTCAATGTGGTATTTTCTCTCACTGTGCTCACCACCAGAGTTCTATGGATAGGTCAGACTCCCGCACATTGTTACCCATGAGACAGAAACAGCTAAATCTTAGCTGGAAAGAAATAATGGGGTGAAGTTCCCACTCTGGGATTGTGCATACTTGTGTATAAACTTACATCAACTTAGGATCTGAGTGGGGTACAGCATCCAGGATAGAACAGACAGGGCCCCCAAGACTCTAATAGTACAACCTCTGGGATAATTCCAAATTGAGATTGTCATCTCATTTAAAGATAAATCAGTTGAGAGGTAAAGCATATTTAAAACTAATTAATGAAAAGATAAACATAGCATTCCAGAAAAATGATTTTTAAATTTTTAGAAATATGTAAATATTATATGGCATTTATTTTAGCTGTATTTAGTTTATAAAAATAAATACAGAGTACAGTGATGGTTGTACCACTCAAAATTTTGAGGTAAAACATGAGGTAATAAAATTCAACAAGATGAGGATTGAAAAAAAAGATTTATTTATACAAGGGTACAGGCCAGAGGTGTGGGAGGGTGAGAGGATTCACCAGAGGCAGAGCGGGAGCAGAACAGACAGACAGACTGAAAGCACTGCTGAGGGGAGCAGCAGGTGAGACAGGAGAGGTCTGCCGTGCCATGTGGGTAGCTCCCTGGCTGACTGGGAATCGAACCTACACTGCAAAG
This sequence comes from Talpa europaea, assembly GCF_964194135.1. Classification (NCBI taxonomy): domain Eukaryota; kingdom Metazoa; phylum Chordata; class Mammalia; order Eulipotyphla; family Talpidae; genus Talpa; species Talpa europaea. Next base: position 95,013,094 of record NC_140074.1, read on the forward strand.
GCTGCGGACAGCTTCACAGCACTGCACCACCAGGGGGGCCTCCAAGATGAAGATTTTTTTGTTTTGTTTTTTTGGGTTTTTTTTAAAGATTTATTTCTTTATTTATTTATACAAGCACTGGGTACAGTCAGAAGCGCGGGAGGGTGAGAGAATTCACCAGACCCAGAGCGGGGAACAGAACAGGCAGACTGACGAAGTACACTGCTGAGGGGAGCAACGGGCGGCAGGAGAGGCCTGTGCGCCATGTCGGACCCTTGCCCGGGGATTGAACCAGCACTGCAGAGGCTGTGGGATGCTTTGCAACCCAGCGCTCAACTGCTACGCCACCGGGGAGACCCGAGATGAAGATGTTTTTTTAAGAGCATTATAGCTTTTGGAAAAAAATGAAAAAAGCAGGTGATGCCATTGGAAATGGCATTGGAAGAGGCAAGAAGCAAAACCGATTCCACAAAATAATTAACAGGGATGTGATGGACAAGCTAGAGATGCTCTCCAGATACTGAAGCAAAAAGCAATAATATGTGGCAGTGGCCCTGAAAAGACCCTGTGCTTTAAGCACAGAGAGTACAAATCTACATATGAAGGGAGTTCTTGTAAGAAAGATTTTTTTTAATGAATCAAATCAATACAGAGTAGAAGAAAACTTTTCTGAATTTAGAAAGATTAGCACGAATAGATGGAATAGTCTCCCCAAGCACAACTAATTGAAAATTAACCAACTCATAGAAGTATAAAGAATTCAAGAAATGTCAAGACAAGAAATTAAAGAAAAACAGCAATCTACAAAGGAACATGTCAGACGTGGTGCACAGATCTCAGCAACATGATGTAAATTCCAGAGGAGAGCACCTAAAAAGATGAGAGGGAGGGAGGGGAAGAGGAGGAGAGGGAAAAAGGAAAAGGAGAGGACAGAGGACAGGGAAGGGAGAGAGAGCTTCAGCTAGTGCTCTAGGGAGAACTAGTGCAGGCACTAGCAGAGAGCAGTTATACTGGGGGAGAAAGATTTTGACCCAAGAATGAACAATGCACCAGTTCACCAAGGTGTTTTTACTTTTTCAAGCAATACAGAGGCTTCTCAGATGTGTAAAAATTTTAAAATATGTCATGTAGAGCTTTTCCTAAAAAGTAAGTATGGTGAGATGTGTATCTGACACCTTAAATGTGCAGGTCTATTTGGACTGTCAATACAATCACAAAAAATGCAAACTATGATTCTTGAAAGAAAAAAAAAGATAAAGATTAATCATTTATTAATATTAAACAGGCCCCAAGGTTTGATAGTTTGGTAGTATAACAGATAAGTCTGGGAGAGAGAGAAAACACAAATATGTAGTGATTTTCCTTCTATGGGTATTTAAGTCATTAGTTACCTCTTTGCTATTGACAGATGATCATTAAAAAAATACAGACTTGACAATATTATGAAGTCAAAAGTAATCACTGATAGGGGTTAAAATAACTGTATAGAGGGAAACAAAACAAAATACAGTCACATAAAGCTAACAATATGAAAAGCAAACAGCAAGGAATCAAACAAACAAAATAATAATATACATACATGAACAAACAAATCAGGTATAAATTACAAATAAATCAGTCCTATTCCTGTATTATAATATTGTTATAATACAGACTTTCAGAATGGTTCAAGAAATAAAGTTTAGGGGCCTCCCTGGTGGCGCAGGGGTTAAACAGCGCTATCAAGCTACTGCCAACCACTACAGCATGAGTTCAATCCCCAGCCAGGGAGCAACCCACATGGTGCAGCAGACCTCTCCTGTCTTGTCTGCTGCTCCCCTCAGCAGTGTATTTCAGTACATCTGCCTGTTCTGCTCCCCACTTGTCTCTGGTGAGTCCTCTCACCCCCCACACTTCTGGTCTACACCCCCGTTCTTGTATGCATAAATAAATAAAAATATTTAAAAAAAAAGGTTTAGCTTTATGTTATCTACCAAAAAATGCAACTGTGGTATAATTAACCCCAACATTTTAAAGTTAGGAGCTGGACAGAAAAATACCAAGTGATACAAATAAAAACCAAACACGTTCCATAGAACTCAAGTGATAAATAACTGATAGGACATTTGTGGTTAACCAGTGCATTCTTCATACACTGCCTTTTTTATTTATTTTTTTTATGAAGGACATTAAAACTATTTCTGGAGCAATCCAGAATTCGAAGAGTAAATAGGACCATAATTATCTGTGTGACTATTCAGTGATTCCATATCTACATGAATAACCAACAAAAGAAGTCAAAATATTTTCTTTTCTAGCAACCGTGGGACATTTACAAACTTGACCATACATTGCACTGTCAGTGAATTTACTGAACCAAAATGAATAAAAGCAAATGAATTACCCATTAATCTCAGAAAGCAGGAAAATCACAAGTAAATAAATCCTTAAAACTTTGTAGGGCATAATTTATAAAGATAAAGCAAAAATTAATAAATTACAAACCAGAACTAATTAATTGATTTAAGAGTAGTGGCTTAAGCAAAACATAGATTAACTACAAAGGAAGTATCCATGCTAATGAGACAGAGCTAGAGAGAGATGAGAACACAAAATAAGAACCAAAATTGGTAAGAAACTATAGACATAGAGAATGTTTTTTTTTTTAATTGACAAAAGAGCAATTTTCTGGAAAACCAAAATCATTGAAATAAACTTTTAAAGGTTTAAAGCCCTGAATAGGTAAAACATCATGGAAGAAATGGAAAAATTTGTCCATGAATTGCACTCTGAAAGCAAACTGAGCAGAGATAAATTTGCGGACAACATTGGAGCCTTCTGCCTGGTAACGTCAGCATAGTAGCTCCATTTTCATGTTACTTTTCCAAATGAAAGAAAAGGAGCTTTTTATGTTTTATGTTCCCCCTACAATATCAACCTCCTCTCCCATCAGGAGCCTGAAAATTAGCAGACCTTCGTTCGGTATCTTCAATCTCACCATTAAATATGGTCCTGATTTTGAAAAAAGACAAACCCCTCCCCCGATTGTATTCTGTAAGTTAAATCAATGGAAGAAAATGACTCCCCCCCCCCCACTTTAAAAACAGATATAGTATTTTTTTAAAGATTTATTTATTTATTTATTTATTTATACAAGCACTGGGTACAGTCAGAAGTGCGGGAGGGTGAGAGAATTCACCAGAGCCAGAGCGGGGAGCAGAGCAGGCAGAAGGACCGAAGTACACTGCTGAGGGGAGCAGCGGGCGGCAGGAGGGTCTGCGCGCCATGTGGGACCCTCCTCTGGTGGCCGGGGAGCAGCCGGGGATCGAACCGGCACTGTCTGCGGGCAGCTTCACAACCCAGCGCTCAACCGCTGCGCCACCGGGGAGTCCCCAAATATAGTATATTTATTATCAGCAAGAAAGACAGATGTTCTGGGGGAGGAGAATGGCTTTCACAAAGAGGTGCAGGTAGGACTAGAGAAGCTGTGGTTGGAGAGGGGAAGGATCTAGAGCCCCAGCAGGTGGGGACATTTAATAGCTCACTGAATACACTTGGGGAGTCTGGAGAGGTTCTCAATGCCAAGAAATCCAAAGCAGCCCAATGGGTGGGGCACAGGGGAAACCCTATGTGTGCATGTGCAGGGCACGTTCAGCACCAGGCCATGGGTGGATGGGCAGTGCCCTCTCTCATCAGTTACCCACAGTTGCTGACTTTGCCATACCCCAGGCAAGGGTCCCAGGAAATCTTGGCAACCTTGGGAAATACCTAGGGGTCCTGAGCTGTGGCCCAAGCACCCTGCCTTGGTGCACTGGGTCCCCCTGACTTCCTCATTGAAATGAGAAGCAGAGGGAGTTTTCATGCAAAGATTATAATCATTGTAATAATGACCTGGGAGAAGGAGGGGATTTATTTGGCCCCATTCCTGGGGGAAGACCCAAAAGACAGGAAGAGGGAGAAAGGGGGAGAGAGACTGGGAGGAGAGATGCCTCAACAGCACTTTTTAAAAAGCACTCCCTTTAAAACGACTCTGGATTTGTGTTTTTCATTCAGAGGAGATGTGCTGAGGCATTTTCATTTTGCTCCACTTCCCTCCCACCCTACCTTCTGAGCAAATTCTGTCCCAGCGCTGTTGATTTCTGTCTTGCGACCATTATGGAAATCTGGCTTCATTTCTCCTCCTAATTTATGATCTTGTTAACATGCCCGCATGCCAGATGGTCCTGTTCTTCAGGTTGGGAGATAATGAGATAAACAAAAACTGCTGTAAGAAGCAAATAGGGGGAGGGTTTTTTTTTTTTTCCCTTGAATGGGCTGCTCTTCTTTCTACAAATGTGCTTTGAGGCCTGTGCTGCAGCTCACTGTGATTCTAAGCAGGTGAACAGTGCTCAGTGGTACTCAAGTGGCCGCCTGAGAGGTGAGTTATTTCTTCCACATGACACTCTCTGCTCTGGAATTCTGTCCCAGAAATAGACAAGATCACCCTCGCCCCAGTCTGTGACAGAACTTGAACTTCCTTGTCATTCCTTGGTACTGTTTGCTTACCAATACCACTACACTGCACACCTTGTACTGTCATTGCTTATTTTGCTTTTTGCCTACCACACTGTGGGCTCCATGGGCAAGGGACTGTGTCTTTTTCCTCTGAATACCTAGCACAAGTGAAACCCCTCCACTCTATACACACAAAGTACTGCAAAAGAGAAGAACAGGGCCTCCTCGGTGGCACAGCGGTTGACGCTGGGCTGCGAAGCTGCCCACAGCCTCTGCAGCGCCGGTTCGATCCCTGGCCACCGGCAAGGGTCCTACATGGCTCGCAGACCTCTCCTGCCATGCCTGCTGCTCCCCTCAGCAGTGTGTTTCGTCAGTCTGCCTGTTCTGCTCCCCGCTCTGGCTCTGGAGAATCCTCTCACCCTTCCGCGCTTCTGACTGTACCCAGTTCTTGTATAAAATAAATAAATAAATCTTAAAAAAGAGCAGAACAAGGACTTGGATGGGTAAGTACACACAACCAACTGGATCAATAAGGTGGGCTGTCAGAGACCCCAGTCCTGGGTCGGGGCCATGCCACATTATTTTGAAAGATTCTTCCTGTTGTAGGAGAGACACCACCCAAGGTGAGAGCATAGCTGGACCCAGGGTTCCAGGGTTCATCTACCCTGAACCCTGATATCTGTGTCCTTGGAAGAACCTCAAGGGGCCATCTCATCTATCTCACTTGTCTTCATCAACTATCCACACACCTTCCCAGGGAGACAGCTATCCTATACCCTACTGAAAGGATGTGGAGTAAATAGACAATGTCATTACTATGTTGACACTAGTAAACCAACTCACTCGGGGCAGTTGGGGTCTAGCCCAGGAGTCAGCAGATGAGGCTTGCAGGTCACATTCAGTACCATCTACTTTTGTTAATGCAGTTTTATTAGAACATAACCCTGTCATTTGCTAACACATTGTTTATGGTTGCTTTCGAGCCATCATGGCAAAGTGGAATTGTTACCGCAGAGACCATACAGCCTATATAGCCTAGAGTGTTTACTCCCCAACCTCTTACAGAAAGTTTACTAACCACCCCCACCCCATCTAGGAAAAACATAGGTAACTCTCTTCATTCATATGCATGAATTTCATAAGCACAAGTGGACCATGTCTGTCATCTGGGGAGGCACCAAGAACCATAGCAGAGAATGAATCAATGAAGCAAGCTATCAATTTTGACAAGGTTCTCCCTTCTTCTCTTGGGCACATGCCCAATCACTGTGTCAATTAAATCCAGAAAAATAAGGTGCAAGGTAGATTTTCATTGCAGCTTTACACTGTTTGCAAAATTAACTTAACTATTAAAGATGTTCCCAAGGAATGTCCTGGGATTTGGCTGAGAGTCAGGTGAAGGCAAGAAAAGGGCCAGCAGCAGTCATGTCCTAATCCGGTCTCACACCCAGGAAATGCCATTAAAGCACAGACAGCAGAAATGAAAAGCAGCCCCCTGCAGTAATCCCCCTTACACCACCCCCCACTCCCCAGATTAGGCTTGAGCCAGAGGAATGGGCTGATAGAGTTCCAAATAATAGGATTAGCCTCAGTCAGAGTGTACTAATGCCCCTGACTCTCTCTAAGGCTGGAAACATTTCAATTTAGCAATTTGCTAATGCCAGGACCCTTTTGTAAATATCTTCTCTGGTCTGCCAGTCTCTTTTGAATTCCAGCTTGGAATGAAATTAGCTTGTATTACCTCCTCCTGAGAACCTGGAGTCTAGTCTTAAGGATGTGACCCTTGTTGATAGCAAGTCACTGGTGACAACTTGCCTTCAGGCCAGCTGCCCTGAGAACCTCTCAGCAAAGATTATTAGAAGCCTGATTAAACATTTGTCCAAGTTGTTTTTAAAGGTTAAAAAAAATCACTAGAATTTCATTTAGACTAAAGAGCAAAAGTCTATCAGCAGATCAAATTTTGTTTGGGACAGGGGAGACATTGGGACTAAGCATGACTTAACACTGGAGGAAGAGGATTATGTTTCCAGTGGAGAAAATCTTTCTTGACTTTACAGTTTTGTCGAAGGCCAACCTTGTGAGCCCTGAAGCCTACACAGTAGCTGAACAAAGTCTAGTAACTAGCCCCGAGTATCGAGTCTTATTATTTATGTCAGTAATTATTGATGATAGAGTGCTTAGAATAATTACAATTACTAGTGGAAAGTGTCCTTCAACACCATCTTGGTCAATATATGGATATTACAGATGACTAAACTGAAACTCAGAGAGTTTCTAGCCAACCTTTTTGCCTACTTATGATACTGTCTCTTTATATTACTAAGGACTCTTAAAGATTGCAAAGTCTGACTCACACTGGACTATGAAAGAAAGAAGGAAAGGAATGAAGGAGGAAAGGAGGGATAGATGGAAGAAAAGATGGGAGGAAGGAAAGTAGAAAGAAAGGAGGGGAGGGAGGGGGAAAAGAATTTATGACCTCAGTTTACTGAAAATTACTGGGATGTGGACTTCAGGCACGGTTGGATCTAGTTGTATAGATGGTGTCATCAGCAGTCTGTCCCATCTTTCTATTATGCTTTGTTGTGCCTTGGTTTCCTTTTCAGACAAACATCCTTCTAGGTTAGCTATCTCAGCAGAAGGAGAGCTGTGTTCTTACTGGCAATGTACGTGGGAGTTCCCAAAGTTCATGCTCCTTGGCTCTAATCAGCCTCACTTGACTATGTGCCCATTCCCTAACTCTGTCACTAGGGTTGGGGGATGTGAAACTCATGTCCACTCTACAGCCTTATGGATAGGAAGAATGGGGTGTAAGTGGCTCCCCAAAGAAAATCTGGGTATTGTTCTTAGAGAAAGGAAGGGGAGATACAAGGGAACAAAATCAGCAGATATCCATGCTGCTTCCTGACGATTGTATCTCAGAAGTTGTCTTATGGTTCCAATTTGGGGTGAGTGAATCCCTATGGTTCACATCCTCTTCACTCACTTTTTTGGCTAGTCCTGAAGTCTCTAAATTCTTTCTAGTTCATCCCCCTCACCACAGTGTAACTGTACTTCCCCTTCCACCCTGGGTTATAGAAACCTTCATTAATACCCCAAACAATGCCTACATTTATGGAACAGAGGACCTTAGACCAATGGTTAGTCTCTTAAACATGGTGCTTTGCAGGGCCCCAGTATTTACGCAAATCTTTCTCTTCACACCTGCTTTCATGATTTTCTCCTCTCACCCTGACTGCTGAGTTCCTTCCTCCCTTTGAACTTTTTCCACAAATCTCCCAATCTAATCAAGTGAGTTTCTGGAGTATCCTTATCCATCATCATTTAAAATTAACTCTCCCCTGAGTGTATAGATTTGGTCTTACTTGCATATAATAATAATGTAGTATAGTGCTTAACTATACTTTCTATAATTATGATATGGTACTTTATAGTTTGTATTCACTTGCTCTTTACATTAATCCTGTGATGCAGGCAATACCCCCATTTGTCAAATGAAAAGACAACTCAGAGAGCTCAAGTGGGCCTGGTGATAAGAGATGGGAAGTGGCAGATCCAGTATACAAACACCAAGGCCAGTATAGGACTATTTCAACCAAACAGATGCCTCAATAAGAAGCTAAGCTTAGACATTGGTTCTCAAGCTGGACAGTTTTGTACCTCAAGGGACATTTGGCAATGGCTGGAGACATTGTTGAATAACTCAGCTTCAGGGGGTGGGGAAGGGAGAGGATGTCAGTTTCCTGGTATCTATCAAGTATAATCAGAGAAGTTACTAAACATCTGCTAATGCACAGGAGCGCCCCGCACATGCACCCCACACACAGAGTAAAGGATGATCTGGTACCCGCATATCAGTCATGCTGAGGTTGAAAAACTCTGGTTTAGGAGTTTGCAGACAATGGTTTCCATCTCTTGGCTCACCCTCTGTCCTCAGCCACATACAAACTATAATCAGCTTATCTCCTTTTTATCAGAAAGGAGTTGGAAGTGTACAGATCTGGGCACAAGAAGCCAGGTTTGAGGACAACTCCTTCCCCTGTCTATTCTAGTTTTCAATGGCCAGAACATGTCAAGGCTTTGACATGTGCTCATAGCTACTGAGCAGAGAGACAGAGTAGATGTGGAATGTAGAAGCCGAAAGAGGGGAAAGGATAAGAGAAGAATGGAGAGTTATCATGATAGGAGAGCAGACACTGAGAGATGATAGACAAGACAGGAAGAAGGGAAGAGCAGGAGGGGTGTTTGGATTTGGGTGAAATGAGAAGAGCATCCCAGGTCATGCTGAAGGGAGGGAAGAGGGCCTCCCTGCCGCCTCTGCAAGCTTTCAGGGAGTGTGATTTTAATGTGAGTCTAATTAAGTCAGAAGCAGTTCCCATTATTCACACTCTGCTCCAGTGGTTTCTGAGCCCACATGCTCTACTACACTCTGGAGAGGTTCAGCTGGTGGTGACTGTGGAAGGGAGGTCAGACCCAGGCCAGGGACCTTTGGTGACATTTCCTCTCTTGTTTCCTCCTGATTGTATGGTGTAGGGGTGGAGTTGGGGGGAGGGTGTCATAGAGAGGTATCTGTTGATGAAGAGGTGGAGCTGTAAAGGCCAGGGAAAATTGTTCGTCCACAGGAGCATTTCAAATTTGATGGCCTCATACATCCAATGAAGGGCCTTGCCAGTGACTTCTTGTAGCAAGCCTTGTCTGGTCTCCAAGGAGAAGTGGCATAAGTGCAGATCTAGGACTCAGACTCATGCTTCACAGGGCACCTTACCTCACTGACCACAGACATGGGAGAGAGCTCCTCCAGGAACCCAAGTTCCTCTGGCACCCATTCAGTGCAGTGCCCCAGCCTCAAGAGTCTCTAGAAAAGGACTAAGCTAGGGGCTGGGGCAGTGGGGATTCAAGCCCAGCTCTGTAATTTACCAATGACTTGGAAGAAGAGAGCTATTGTCAGCAGAATGAACCAGGAAAGCTTTTGTAGAAATGATGGCCTTAACTGGGGATTTGGACAGGAAAAGTTGAGCCTGCTGAGTAAATTTTTTTTAATATTTATGTATTTATGCATACAAGAGCTGGGGTACAGGCCAGAGATGTGGGGGGTGAGAGGATTCACCAGAGACAGAGTGGGGAGCAGAACAGGCAGATTGACTGAAATATACTGCTGAGGGGAGCAGCAGGCCAGACAGGAGAGGTCTGCTGCGCCATGTGGGTTGCTCCCTGGCCAACCGGGGATCGAACTCCTGCTGCAGAGGCTGCAGATTGCTTCACAGTGCAGTGCTTAACCCCTTGCACCACCAGTAAGGCCCCCAAGGTGAGTAAATTTTTGAGTAAATGAAGCCTGAATAGCCAAGGAGGTCTCCCCTTTGATTGGAGTATGGAGGAGGAAGGGCCAAAAGGGCTCACATGCTGGGACTTAAATGTCAACTCAAAAATTAATGTCCACTTTTGTGCAATTGAAGGGAAACTACTGAAAATTTTTGAGAAGTGAAGAGTGATGAACATCAGAGATCAGAGGTGGGAGGAAAGGTTTTTGTATGAATCTTCATGTTCTTCTTGGCATTCTCTAAGAGTCCATCATCACTTAAAATTAACCCTCCCTTGAGTACATAGATTTTGTCTTATCTGCATAAGAATAAGAATACCCAAAGAAGGATGAGAAGGCCTCAGGAGGGTGAGGATACAGGCTTCAAAAGTCTCAATTTCTTAGTGGGTCTGGGTTCTTCAGTTGGGCCAGTCATTGCAACAGCACTGCAGAGAAGGGACCCTCGCACGACTCATACAAACCATTGTTGTGTCGATCAACCCCCTGGCTAAGCATTGGTAATACAAGCTAGTCTAGGAATCTAAGATTTGGGTTTAAGCTTCAGCTCTCAATTTGATAACAGTGGGTATGTATGTACTGTAGGTAAATCATTGAAGCTATACATTGACCACCTATAAGATGAGGTTTGTTGTAGCAAGTAATCACATGCCAACCGCAATCACAGAAATCCAGCAATTGTGGAAGGGAGGTTAGAGGTCGACTAGTCTACCTTGGCCACCTCTAACAAGCAGGGACACCTTCCCCAATATGCAAACACTAATATTTATTTCACTTTTCCCATGATGTAAAGAATGTTCAGGAAGTTTTGTCTAGTGACCATTGTGAGTTCAAGTAAACTCCCCCATCTATATAGCAAAGGTATCTTCTGCTCACTGTGGCACTTTACTGATCAGCCAAATATGATTCTTGTAAGGAAATAAACACTCTTCCCTCACCCTCTCCCTCCCCCCTCCCTCTCTAAATCCCCATGGTTTGAGAGAAGGCACAGGTTCTTCACCTCTAATCCATCAATGGGAGTCATGTGAGGGTTCCATATGAATAGGCATCAAAAAAAGAGGCATTTTAAACTTGGAGATTCCCAGGTCCACCAACCTGTGAACTCCTGGCTCCTCCCCCAATTCAGGTTGGCTGACAAGTCCAGGCATCTTTCTGAGACCCTGGCCTTTGGACTCCTGTCTGATGGATAGAATGGGAAGGAAGCAATGTTTGCTACACAAAAAATCATCTTAAAATGCTTACTGAATTCTGTTCCCCTTTGTATTTTTTTTCCTACTTGCTCTTTTTATACTAATTTCTCATTTGAATCAAAAATTATTTCACCAGAGAGGTGGTGATTAAATCTGATAATTAGGAGAAATACCAATTAAGTCAGGCTGCACAAGCATGAGGCAGGCCTCATTCACATCATTATTGGAGTCTGGGGCTCAGCCAGGGGGTTCTGTCTCTGCCCCCCACACTCTCAGTCCATATGCTGAACAGGGTCTTTAGCCCCCTCAGAGTCAAACAGAGACGGGAGAGGTTTCTCTCCCCATAGGCCCTCATAATTGATCCCGCATCCATCCCTTTTCCTATTTTCATTAGAATTTGTGCCTTTAAGTCCCCCAGCAGCCCAAGAATCCACCCTAATCCCTGCCTTGCCCTTACTCATTAAGGGAGTAGAGAACTAGCTGGCTAGGGAGCTGGCCTGCAAGAGCTGGCTGCAAGCTGGCTGGCAGGGGCTGATTGTAAGATCGCAGACTGAGGGTGGGTGCTTGAGGGAGCTAGCAGGCAGAGGCTAGTAACCACAAGAAGCATATAGAAGCACATAGTAGCTTGTGGTGGCTTCATACTTCTGGGTGGCAAAGTGGGGCAATGAGGCAATGCTGGTAGTGAAAAAGTACCAGCAAGGGGAAAGCCCCCATGAGAGATTATAAAAGTAAACCACCCGCAACAACAATGGGCTCCTCCCCTGCACCCCCTCCTGCTGTCAGGAGTTTCTCTTGCAATAAACCTGAGCCTGCTGATCTTTAGTCCAGTGTGTCAGTGATTACTCTTCAATTGCTTGAACACAAGAACCCACTCAATCAGAAACACTATTCCCCCGCATGGTGGCTCGCTACCAGACCTAACCTTCAATCCTCTGGCCTCTCCTTTCCTAATTACTGTTACTCATCAGCTCCGATGTCTGTAGGTATAAATGCACCATCTCTGCACGCCCACAGAACTTCCTGTTAACAGGGAACCTCAGAGGTAACAATGAAAATGGTTTTTCCAAGCCTGGACTCTAGGCTGCTTGCATAAGGAATCAGAGGTAATTACTTAAAATAATGGGGGGAGCTAAGGTGGCATAAAATGGATACACAAAAAATAAACTGTGAACAATAGCGCTAGAAAGTTAGGTGGTGGCCTTTGGAGAGAAGCTTCAAAATACCAGACTGAGGAGTCTGGACTCTTTTTTTTTTTTTTTTTTGGAAGGACACAGAGACTCCGGATGGCAGTAGACAAAGCTGAGCAGGACCTGGGCTAACCTGGCAGCAGTCTCAGGCTAGACTCCTCAGGCCAAGTCAGTGATTCCCCCCATGGTGATCCAGAATCACCTGGGGGGTTTTTAAAGCTCTTAGTTTTCAGGCCAAAGTCTAGACCAATTAAATCAAAGTGTCTGGAGTCGAGGACCACTCAATATTGTTCAATGCATCAAATATGTAGCCAGGTTGGGCTTAGGCATGACCCACCCTCTAATTACAGTGACCAACCTCTCTGAGTTTGCCTGGGAAGAAGGGTTTCCTGGGATGCGGGAAATTCATAGATAGAACCAGGAAAGGTCTGGACAAGGAGAGTGAGTTGGTCCCTCAGCCTCTAATGGATGTCACAAAGCTCTATCAGGAAGAAATGTAATCCTCGGGGTGAAAGTATCTTGTCTGTGGCCAAATCCCTGTGGTGTATTAATCAAAAAGTATCAGCCTTGGAGTCAGAGAAAGCCCAACTCTAACACTTATCTGCAACGTGACCTTGGGCAGGCTAACCTCTCTACTGAGTACTTTCCTATCTTACCTTTCTCTCCTTCCTTCTCCCCTTCCCTGAAGGTCACAGACCAAGCTGGATTTGGTGGGCTATGCTCTTCAGCAGATGGGGCCAGATGAAAACAGATTTCACAGAAGCCAAGAGAAAAGGGAACTTTTGACAAGTTGCCAGAGAAGGCTAGAGGTGAGGGAGAAGGAGAGGAGAGGGGCCTGCCCAGGCCAGGGTAACAGCTTGCTTAGGAGTGTGTGCCCTAGCATGCAAGCACTGCTTTTTCTGGAACCTTCCAATGCGATTGGCAGAATTTAGCAGAGGAGCACTGTGCCCAGGATCTCCCTTCAGGGCCTTTCTTAGAGCAGTTGCCAACCTCTCTGGCCCATAGCTATGCCCTAGGCCTGGCCAGGTGACCTGAAGACTTGCACTACAAGGACTCAGACATCTCTCCCTGTTCCTGACGTGGGGGCCACCACCACATCACCCCTCAGGCATAAAGAGAGGATATTGGCTCATATGTTTTGGGTTCACAATCTCTCAGTCCCTTTAGTTTTGAACCATCAGGGGGTTGATTTATCTATGAAATGTGTAACAGTTGTGCTGTTTTGGCTGCAGGCCAGACTTTTAAATCACACAGTTAGAAGCCATGGGAAAGAAGTGTCAATTATTAAGGGAGGCTGCATCTGGAGAATTCCCAGAGACCTCTCCCAGGGCACCTCTTTTATGTCTGGCCATGCACCCAACTCAGCCAGAACAGGGCCTGAAGCTGTGACCAGAAGTTTCCATATGCATCCATCCATCCATCATGTAGTTGTTTATTGATGGCCTACAGTGTACCAGAAATGATTTGATGCTTGTTGTCCTGGTACTTACAGTTCCATTGCAACAAAACTTCAGATTCTCCGGGCATAATCTCCTGGGAACTGACAGGGCCTCCTCATGGGCCAAGCAAGGATATACAAGTGAGATTTCTAGGTTAAGGGGTTGCCCATTCTCCTACCAGTTTTTCTCCCAATCTTCTGCTACCCAAAATTCCTTTAATCACTTCAGTTGATCATAGGTGAAACTTAGAAGCAAACTATCTTGATGTGGATTCACAAAGTCTCAGACGCCTCCTCCCTCTGGACCCATGGAGCACCACATTGAGGGTTTTTGCTCACTTACAGCACAGCCATTGTGTGCCCCTGCTCCCAGCCTGGATTTTGAAGTCTGGGAGCAGGCATTGGACTTTATTTCTTTGTATATTCATCCCTTTGCAACCCATTTAGTGCTTAATAAACTGTGCTTGTAGAAAAAAAAAAAGAGAGTAGGTTGATGGCTGGAGGACTCTTACTAGTTCTGGCCTGGAAGCTCATTACTGTCCTCTTCTTTTTCTTTCTTATCTCAGTGGAATCCATAGGTAGAAAACACAAGGGAAGCTGGAATTCTCAGACTAAGCAGGGAGGTGACATCTTCCATGACTAAGGCTCAGTCCAAAGGACCCATCTTACTGGCTCATTCTTCACCACAGCTGGCATTCCTTCCCCTGTGCTCCCAAATGGCCTTAACACATCCACCTCCCATCCTCTCTCACATTCAGTTAGAATCATCTCTGTGTGTCTGCCTTCCCAAGGGCAGGGCCTGAGTGTATTTCCCAAGAAAGAGCATGAAAGAATGGAGCAATATAATAAGAATGGAGCAACGTAACCTTGTAAAAGAACAAAATAAGAAGGGGGAGGGAGGAGGCTAGAGTTGGCACCAGACAGTCCTGGATTGGAGTTCCAACTCAACCATGTTAAAAAAAAAAAATGTGCTTTCACAGGAGTTACTTTACCTCTCTGTGCCCAGATCCCTGCATTTACAAAAAGATTGCCTTGAAGATTCGATGAGGTGTTGGATCTAAAGTACTGAGCACCAAACCTGACACAGTCACTAAGTAAGATATTTATTATTGTTATTAAGAATGGAAGTGGAGGCAGGGGGATGGGAGATAGAGTGTTAATATCCTGCTGTCACAAATGCACCCCAGCCTCCATCGGTTTGACTGGCAACAGCTGTGGCTGCATCCCTTAGCAGGGACACATTAGCTGACTTTCAGAGGATGCATAATTAACATCCAGCCAACTGAAACTTCTCTTCTGGAAAGGAGGGTAAGGTTGTAAACCCTAGAGCAGGAAGTTCATAGGACCCAGAATGCCTTGCATCATTGAATCCAGAGAGACAATGTAAGGCACTGAGAGGAGGTGGTGGAAGCAGCACTGCTGCCCAAAATTGCTTCAGCCATCTTCACGCAGGGCTTATACTGGACAGAAAGGGGCCCCTAGGAAGTGGACTATGGAGAACCATTGTTGCTCTTACAGGAACCTTTCATCCCCTGTAAAGCACTTCTGCAGACACTCCCACAAACACACACACACAAGCAAAAAAACTCCACGTCTTACCACATCCTACCTAACTCTAGGCAGTGATAGGCTCTAAATAGCTCACTGCCATAGCAAAACAGTTCTCATCTAGTAATATTACAGTGTTAATGGCTACTAAGACCTTACGTATACTCATCCAGTGTTTTCTTAAGGAGCAATGTCTTATATTAGTCCTTATTAAATAGTTATTACAAATATCTGCAATCTGTGCATGGAGTCTGAGACCAAGGCAGAGACTTGGGTGGTTAATCCAGGCAATATTTACAGAGGAGATCTGACCTAATATCTTATATGTGCACTCTCTCCCTCCTGCACTTGCTCCTCATTCCTCACAGATTGCATTCTGTCCTGGGAACACATCCTCACATGCAGGATGTGTCAGAGGAGGTAGTTTGTAAAAGCAAACTTGTCAAGGCCCAGAATATTTAGGAATGGAAGCAATAATTTGAGGTTGCACAACCCCAGGGAGCACCCTTCAAATTGTGAACAGTTCTGCCTGTAAGCAATGGTGCAAAGTCCATATGTGCCTATATAGTAACCTGGATGGAAGGGATCTTGGGATATTCGTCAAATATCTGACTTTAAGGTTAGGAAACTGAGGCAAAGAGGTCAACTGGCCTGCCCCAGTTTCCATAGTAGCGTCAAGTGGAGACTCCTATTATAGGACACATGTTATATCACATTTTCCCTGATTTGTTCCCCTTGTATATAATGAAGATACATCCATAGGGATAGAAGTCTGCAATATGGTAGCCACAAGCGTATGTGACTGTTTAAATACACATTTGTTCAAGTCATATCAAATTAAAAATTAATTTCTTAAGTTGTGCCAGCCATATTTTAAGTACTCAATAACTACATGTATCTTCTGACTACCATATTGGAATTTTCATCATCTCAGAAAGTTCTACTGGGTGGACATAGCTGGCCTATGGATTCTTGAGTCTAAAGGGAGCATGGAAGGCAAGGCCAAATGAGTTTTTCAATTTTAAGGTGTACAGTATGCCAAGCATTGTGGTAAGCATTTTACATGTATGATGCCCTCCTTCAATCTTCACAGATGTTGTGATATAGGTGCTCCCATGAGTTTCTTTTACAGATGAATTCAAAGTTAAATAACTTGCCATAATTGCACAGCTTGTTAAGTGGTGAACCAAGGCTCAAAGTCCAGTCTGTTTGAATTCAGAGGCCAGGTACTTAATTACTAATCTCTATTGCTTCCAATGGATAAAGGAGATAGACCCAAATGCTTCTGTGAGCCAAGCAAACAGATGCTATTTTCAAGATGGTGAAGACAACTAAAGGATTCCAAACCAATTGCAGAGTGAATGAGGCAATGAGGCCTATTTGGTAATAGAAGAGAAGACCAAGGCATGATTTAATCCCTTCTCTGGAAACAGGAGACTACTATGCAGGCAGAAGCCAAGCATGGGTGCTAATGGCCAGATAAAAGACTTGCAAAGTGGCTAACAGTGTCTTCTGTTTGCCAGATACTGGGTCAGGATATTGGAATTTACAAATTAAATCCAGTGTCATCTCTGCTCTCACACTAGCTTGCTCATAACCCTGAAAAATCTGCCCTGAACAGATGGTAGCTTCTTGGGATGGCGATGGGCCCAGAGTCAGGTCTCAAGGTGCCTAATTTCTGGGATTCAGGGCCTGCTCTTTGGCAGTGCCTATGGGTAGAATGGTGGCTAGGAGGCTGGATCACCTTTGTTCAACCATTTCCTTTTGTTTTATTCTTCAGAAAAAGGTGCTATTAAAAATCACCTTAATTTCCCTTTGTAAGAGCTGGAAAGGATCTAGAAATCATCTAGCCACCATCCTCATATTACAGATGGAGAAACTGAGACCCAGAGAGGTTAAGTGACTTGACCAAGATTGCTTTGCTAGTTGATTGCAGAGTCAGGGCTAGAACCCAAGACTGACAGCATGGAGGCTTTGATGGCAATTGTCTCCATGCAGAGGTAACACTCTTGGCCTAGTATCCAGTGCTGGGAACTTAGTCACCAAATGTACCATAAACAAAGGAAAAAACAGGCTCTTATTTGGTCTTTTTCAATCTCTGAATTTTTCTAGCAGGGCTGGAATATGGAAGTGGGGCTGAGGTGAGGTTCTAGATAGAGGGAGGAATTTTAATCTTCTTGGTATCACTGGGTTCTTGAAGAATGTGGCCCCACTGTCCTCACTGACTTCCCCTATTGTTCCCATACCTCAGTCTTACAGTCAGTTGCCCTCCCCTTGTTTTCTATGTGGTCACCATCTGCTTTTTCCCCCTGCTTTAGAACCCAACCTCTGAGATAATTTCTAAAAGTTCATCGAGGTTCCCTAGACTTTTGCCCCCTGAAGATGTAATAAGACTCTGTATATTGATGCTATTGTTAAATGTATCACAAATGACTGGATTTTAAATGATGATGTTTGTCACCTGACATCTAATATCTGTATCCTATGCTGTTTGATGTAGGAATGTATACCGGATGTAGCCATCTCTCCTGTGGCTGTTATTTGTATTCTATGTCTATTTGTGTGCTGTCAGTCTCTTTGTATTCCTTCTCTATGTACAAGTATGTTAATGTGTATGCTCTCTGCTGCCTTCTGATGTCTGTCTCTGTGTGTATTTAACCTTGTACCAATGTTCACAATGTAATAAAAACAGAACCAAAAGAACATAACGCCTTCTGGCGATTTTTAAACCTAGGGGAGATGTTCACGTATCTGGGATGGACACATGAGTTATTTCTGAAAGGCAAAGGGTTGGATAAAATGACTACTCAATGACCTTGGAAGGGTCCATGAACCTGGTTAGCCCTCTGCTGAAAGTAGGCAAATAAGAAGGAACTTACATATGAGGAGAAAAGAGGGAAGACTGACTTCACAGGCTTTGCACATTCCAACCCAGAGTGTTCTGCATGCAATATCAAAGTTCAGAGCAGAAAGTATATGGAGTATACATATACTTAACCTTTCTAGCCTCAGCTTCCTAATATGTGAAATGGGGAAAATAATTATACTTGCTCTACCACTTTGTGAATATTTGACAAACTAAGTCTCATGATATCAGTGGAAACTCCACGACCCCCAACCTTTGGTAGAATTTTTAAGTGACTCTACAGGATTTCACCTTGAGAAATGCTTTTCATCATATGGAGGAGACTGTCCATCCCTCCTCCCTTATCTCTATGTTATGATCATAGAAGTCCATGGAACTTAATCCCTTTAAGAAAGATTTGTCTCAAAGTTTTGACATGGCCCTATTGTTGAGGGATGAAGCCACAAGTATCTCTGGCCTTAGTCAGAGGTTTGATGCAAAATCAAATGGAGAAGACACAGATACATATTATAATAGCACAAGGCTGTCCATGATGAGTGCTGGAAAACAGTGCAATCTAAGGACAATGGAAAACTCATAGGAAAGATTTATTTCCAGTACAAGGATTTGGGAGAGCTTCCTGAATGGGTTAGATTGGAGATAGGCTCCGGGAACCATAACAGTCCTCTCAACTGCTTCATGACCAAGAGTCAGTTACTTCAAAGATGATTGCAGGCAAAGAAGACAGTGTGACCAAAAGTGAGAGGGTAGGGAGTATTTGGGTTTGGGGCATAGTAGAACTGGGAAGATTCTTAATCTGTAGTTATAGTATGATAATTGGTCACTACCAGTGTAGATTTCCATTAAAACAAGAGACAGAACAAAGAATATCCAAGGATTATTCTTCAAGCAAGACAGAGATATTCATAACTGATAAAAACCTATTCTTTGCATGACACCTGAGAAAGTGATCAGAGGATCAGAGTGATCTGGTTCCCTTACCCCAACACATCTTCACCTCTTTGTCTTTTCTGGCCTCCTTGCATCTCCTGTATATTTCTCTCTTCCCTTTTTCTTGACCTCTTTGCCCTCCTTACTTGATTCCTGTCTATTATCACATTGAGAAGATGATATAGAATAGCAGAAAGAGTCATTATTTAGGCATAGAGGTCTGGATGCCACCCAAAAGTAATTTAGCATTACACAAATCCTTTAGTAATGTTTTTTTTTTTTTCTCCTTTGGAAAATAAAGACATCATCCATATTTGCCCTAATTCCTCAACACCCATCAGTTGTAATAAATTGTATGAGAATTTATATAGGATTGGGTTTTATAAAGTTAATTCTCATATTGACTCATGCTGTTATGATGATGTCTGGCTGTTGCACTCAGCTGGTTTTATTCTTGGTCCCAGTGGAGCACTAAATGGGAGTGGTATGCTTAATGAGAACTTCTACACTGGCTACTATATGAAAAAAGTACTGACCATATTGTGTTCAAAACATGGCACTGTGATTTGCTGTGAACATTTCATAAAAATAAAAGAGCATAAAAATAGAATCAGTAGTGCATACAGGCCCTTCTTCTGCTCTCTCATCAAGATTTACAAAACAGTTCAGCACCTAGGACAGCTCATGGAATCTAATGGTGAGGAAAGATGGATGGTCGGGAAGATGGGGTTGCCTGCTTTGGCTCTGCAGCCCTTCTTGAGGGAAAGGGGCTTCTGCTTCTGCTCAGACCTCATCTGCATCCCTTCTGCTAGCTCCTGTCTTCAGTTCCTTTCGACTTTGGTGCTTTGGCAGGCAGCATGGTCCCACTCTCTTGAGAGCCCGTGGCAATAGCCATCTTGAACTCTTGGTGGATTCAGCATTCAGCTTGGACAGTACAGTTTGAACATTTTTCCCTCCTTTCCCATCCCTTTGGGCCCTTTGCAACCTTTTGCTCCTGTTTCCCGCTGGGAGGTTGCTTTAAATTGGTTCTCCTTTAACTCTCCTCTTAAGCTTTAGCCACCCCACTTTAGGCCCTGACTTTGACTGTTTGGCTGAACATTTGGACACAAGGGGATGGTTGATTTTGGAATTTGATCAGTAGTTCATATTTTAAACATCCTTTTCTCCCCTTCTCCTCTTCTCTCTCTCTTTCTTTTGAACCTGTCACTGATTAAAAAATATTTGGGCACACTAGAGTTAGATTACTTTGCTATTATGCACTTGGGTGGGCATGAACCCTTAAAATAGGCCACTTGGGTTTTTCCCCTTAATGGTTTAGGGTCCCTGGGCATCCCTCAGTTTTGCCTGGTAGCAGTTTTGGTGACTTTGACTGGGCACAAGGTGAGAAGAGAGGTAGTGTCAAGACTTCCTGCCACTGAAGATCAAACTGAGAGCCTAGGCATGTGGAGGCCATGCAGCCTGATGGTCAGAATGGTAGTTTAAATCTTAGTTCTACCTCCTATCACCTATATATTTGGAGTGTACAATACTTAACTTTTCTAGCCTCAGCTTCCTAATATGTGAAATGGGGAAAATAATTATACTTGCTCTACCAGTTTGTGAATATTTGATAAACTAATGTATATAAAGTTCCCTGCAGTATAATTGGTTCAATTAATGTTTTTCCTATTATTACTAATTATTCTATTAGTACAACTATATACTATAATCATATAACAGTAGTAGTAATAATGACAATTATTTTTACTTAAGTAAAGTGAATCAGACAGAGAACAGAATGTCTGCCTTTTCTTTGCAAGGAGCACAAGAGAAGTATCCCAGGCAAGTCTGTGTTCTTGGCCCTGATGATCTATGGAACAGAGCTGTGTATCAACCAGCTCTGCTGTATGCTTAAGGGTTTCTTCACCCAGCCTTCAGGCTTCTCTGTCCATCCATCTTGAACTACCCAGAAATATTTAAGTCTGTGCTGCTTCTTGCATTAAGAAATGTTCTCTGTCTCCCTCCTGTTGGGGAAAGTAACCCATTCTCGTACTTCCACTTACTTTAAACAAATACAGCCTCTCCTTTCTCTGGATTTCGATAGATGATCTATCTTCCATATTTCTGATAGATGATCGGTCTTCCATGATACAGAAGAGGCTGGACCACCTCTCCAACTTTATTACTTGCAAAAGCATTTGGAGCAAATAGGACAAATGCAAGTCTCCACAGTGCCCCTCCAAATGCCTCCCACTTTTAACATTACTACATGTCTTACCATTAATTTAAAAGTACATTTCTTCTTTATAACATAAGATTTCTTAATTTCTGACCATTAGTACTCCCTCCAACCTCATAATGTTTTAATTATTTTTGTATTTTCTCTAGAAATGTCTGCTCAATTTCCACTCAGTTATGCCTTGTAAGCATTGATATACACGTCACCCTCCTACACACAGGAGACATGACAACAAAGGGAATGAATTAGCCCAAGGACCTACTGTTAGCCAGTTACCTATACTTCCACCATGTAGGCACCAACTTTGGGGCATAACAGGTACGTTCTCTAAGCCTTCTGCCAAAGGAGTTTTATTCTTCTCTACCTCAAGGCTTTGGAGGCAACAAGGTCCAGTGAGAAAATGCTGGACTAGAAAATGCTAGACTACTCACAGTCACACATGTGAGTCACACATGTGACTGTGAGTAAGTGCCTGAAGCTTTCTGAGGCTTCCTTTGCATATGTTTTAAGAAAGAGATTTATTCCTGAAGGTCTCCAAGACCCAGGGATCCATGGCAAAATCCCTAGGTCCATCTATTGTGGAGCCAGCTCCTATGGTCCTCCCTGTGTCTATCCTGCCATTGCTCCTGGGTCATTTCACTGGAGGTAGTATCCACAGGTGGGTGCTCCATACAAGATGGCGGACACAGCATCTAAAGAATCAGTTCCTTTTGCTTCCCTCCTTGGCTGTGTACTCTTGTGGCTTCCTTTATATTTATTCAGTACATATTTATTGATGTATCTACTATGTGCCAGGCACTCTTTTGAACACTAGGGTGCAAGTATTGAGCAAAACAACCCTTCCCATAAAGGGTGGTGGTGATGGCCAATGACTAAGTTCATAAATAAGACAAATGAAAGCTGTGATAAAGGTCATAAGGCAATAGAACACAATAGACACAACACACTTTAGATAGCAAGAAAAAAATGTGCACTTTGATCTAAATGATAGGAAAGAATCAGCCTGGAGAATACCAGGCAGAGGAACCCTATGGAAAAGTGCTTTGAAGTGGGAATGAACAAGTTGTGCTACAAGAACAAAAACAGAACTGGTTTGGCTGCAGACATGTATGAAAGAGAAAGGAAGGATATGGCTTAGAGAGGAAGTCAGAGGCCAAAAGAGACTGGATGTTACAGGACATGGTAAAGAGGTAGGTATTATTCTGAGCATAAGGATAAGCCCTGGGAGGATTCTGACTTCCAGAAATGGACTGTTTTACACTTAGAGCCAAAGCTTTGCTGAAAAAAATGGATGTGAGGTATGAAGGAAAGTGATGAATCAAGGATGACTCCTGAGTATTTGGCCTGATCCACTGAATGAAAATGGAAGCTGTTGAGCTCATTCATACGCTTTCCTCCTTAACTCTGAGTGTCTCCAACAAATACCACACACTCACTCCATCCTTCCTGTTGTCCTGTTTTTCCTGCTGCCCTCTCCCGACACACACACAAACACACACATGGGAGGAGAGGGGCCACGGAGAGAAACTGCAGCCTTTCCCACATCCACATGCCTCTCAGAAGATTTCTCTCCTACATTCTGTACAATCTGGCTCCTTGCCTCTCAGGAGGGGATTTCCTTTCGAAGTAATCATATTAAGTTTCAACAAAGTGCTCATTTGTCTTAGTATTACATTAAACGAGTCTAAATCAATCATTCTCATTTATAGGAATAATGCGCACCGGGGACAAGATTTTATACCTGAACAGGATAATAGCATCATCTTAATACCCTCCCAGGAAGGTCTGACTGCATATAGCATGCCATGACTCCCAAAGGGCAGGCAGGTAGAGGGATTCAGACTCCATGTCCATCTAACCTTAGACTCAGATAATCCAGGTCAAAGTGGAGTGTGAAGACCCAATTCTCGAACTGAATTATATAGGCCCTTTGCATGGGCAGAAGATGTTTCTCAGTCACTGTTAGGAGAGCCCCTCCTCAGACTTTAGAACCAAGCCCATTGGCAGTGCTGGAGTGGGGAACCCAATCTGAGAGAATTCACTCAGAAAGCACAGATTCACAGTCAACTCCTGCACTATAGACAGTCCTTCATGCCTGGACATTTACAAAGCACACTCCACCTCCCTTATCTCTTTGGAGTCTGGCCAGTGGAGCTTCAGAGCTTGAGGAATGCCAGAGAATCCCTCACTTCTTAGGGGTATAGGCCCCAAGTAAGGACTGGGCAGAGCTATTTACTTGACAGACAGAGAAGTCCTCACTTTCACATTGGCAGCTGCCACCTGGCCTGGAACTCCCCCTTTAGTTACCCAACTGCCTCTTTTTTTAATATATTTCAATAATTTTATTTTCATATATTTTTCACATTGTTCTTCATTTTTTTTTACAATGTATGCTTTCTCATCTCAGTTATAGTCCCTGTGAAATTCCCACCACCCATTCACCCATGTCCCATCACCATAGTCCCTTGTGCTCTTCCCACCTGCCTCTTGAGAGACCGAAACAAGTGAATTAACACCTACAACATGAGAAATACAGACTAGACTCTCCCCAGAGGGAACAATGGGGTGAGCTGGTGGGGATGTCTGACTCTGGGTAGAAGCGAGCTGAAATGGCAGTGGGCAGGAGCCAGGGAGGAGACAAGATGCACACGGGCCTGACATTCTAGGATCCGGGGTGCTTTGTGCATGTTACCCTTGGTGGAGGAATATGTGTGGTCTATTGATCACTTATGCATTGGAGAAGAGAGGCTGTGGAAGCAGGGGCTCATGAAGGAAGCGGCAGACTTAAGTTGGGTGAAGGGAGGCCAGGGAGAGAAGGGAAATATGCCTGGAGCAAGTCACAGAGAGGTGGAGTTGGAGAGGGAGACATGACCTTCCTGCCTGCAGCCCCGCACAGAGCTGAAGGGACCCCAGTTACCTGGCACCATACCAACCCTTTTCTTCAGTTATAGTACTTATTGTCCCCTTTCACTTCTCTGATTCTTTCTTGCTATTAGATTAGATGTCACCTCCAGGAAGCCTCCCCTGATACCTACCCCTCCAGAGTGTCCATGTACCCAGCTAGAATACTGTGGAGTAAACATGTCCTCACCTGTCCAGTCACTAAGCTGGTGGCTGGTCAATTCTGAATGTGGGGAAAGGAGCATTTGCTTCTCTTCTTGCTTCAATCATAGGCCTTCCTGGGGCTGGATAAAAATTTCCCCCAGTGTTAAAGTTCAGAAACAGCCAGTCAGTCAACCTTGCCAAGTGATGGAGTGGCCCCACAGTGAGGAAAGTGTCCCACACCCCATTATTTTCTAGATAGTATTTAGCCACAAATCCCAGGATCCACCTGAGAGGTGAGTAAAATGCTTGCCCTCTGCCTGGCTCCTATGCAGAAGTTCAGAAGGCGTCCTATTACAGGGCTCTTTTTTCCTGCATGTGACATCATAGAAATATTGATAGCACAGACATTTAAGAGCTGTGGCTTTCACCAAGTTTCACCACTTACCAGCTATTTTGGATTGCCCCAGACCTAATTGCTGACCTCCCTTAGCCAGCTCCTCTCTTGCCTCCATCACCAAATAACTACAGAAATTTGAAGGAGGGACCCCTAGGAGGAGACTGGCTAGCTGAGCACAAGACCCCGGCATCGGTGAATTCACTCCACATTTGAGTCCAGAAGCTTAAGCTCACTGCCCCAGAGCTGATCCTGGACAGACTGACTCATAGTGACTAAACTCACAGGAGACCTGAGCATATAAACCAGGGAGCCAACTTATTTATATGTGCTGAGAAATAGAACTGTCAGGCAGCCCAAACAATTGCTGGACTCTCCAGGACAATTTATCCCTCAGGCAAGCTACAGAAGCAGCCAAACATTTCCAAAGGGTGCTTCCTGAGCAGGAGCAGAGCCAGCGGGATAAGTTATAGGATTTGGAAATTTGCTCACATCAGGCTCCGATACGCCGCTTCTCTAGCCTCTCCTTGGACAGCACCTGGGCAGGATGAACTGTGTGCTCTGTGGCTGACCTCGTAGTCAGCCCTGACCTATGCTGGGTATGACCACAGCTTCAGCCAAGGCACTGACTTTCCTTGCTGTCCTGCTGGTCACTCATCACTTTAAAGTGATTGACCATAACCACATTTTTTCCCCGTGTTCAATACACACATATTGAGAATTTAGGGTGTTTCAGGCATGATGCATAAGAGCTGGGCTTCTGATGATACCTGCAATAATAAGGTATAATGATATCAGTCTGAATGGGATATTTTGCATTATACTTTTATTGAGGTAATGTTGGTTTACCACACTATAAATGATTCAGAGCTATTCCTCATATTTTTTAAGGGAAAGTGAGAAATCACTCCTTTTGAGAATTTCCTTTTTAGTCACTTCAAAATGATGGGATGGGTGACTGCAGCAGGTCCCTCTGCCACCTTGCCCATCTCTGCTTTCAGCTGCCATTTCAGGAACCAATTCTCTGCCAGCTCAGACCCCCTTCACAGGGACAGCATCCCTGTTAACCCACATCTTTGTGTGTGGTTCTCAAAGGCCTCGCCTCATGCACCAGAGGCTCAGAAACCCAAGCGAGTTAATGGTACAGCCAGGGTAACTCTCAGCCAGCGTGGAGTGGGCACCAGCCTGTCGCTGCTCCAGCCTCCCTTCACTCAGGTGAGCAATGTCTGGAGGCACCTGCACATTTTCAGGTGGTCCCTGCACAGCAGCCTCAATCTCACACCCTTGAATATGTCCTCCTTGCTTCACTTCTAGAGGTCATCTCCCAGAGGAACAGCATGCACCCGTGTCATTGGCTTTAGCTGTGCCTTTGAGCGGGTTTGCAGAGGCCGGGAAGACTCATCTTAAAAGGAGCACAGGCTGCTGCAAAGTCAGCACACAGAGCCCTGTGGACCTCATTTAGAGAACACAGCAGGTGATGAGCCACTGCCTGGCGGGGGTTGGGGGGTAGTCTCTCCAGTAAGACCCAGAATTCCCCTTAATTTTCTACCGGCACATCCTGGGGGAATGGGGTTACATTACCTAGAGAACCCTTACAAGATGTTCCAAATTACCACTAAGACTTCCTGTATTTCTTGGATGCCCAGAATGGAAGCATTTCCCATCTTCTGTTGGTTCTGTAGAAACTGAGCCTGAGGTGGGAGTCTTAGGTACGATTTTTACTGAGCGAGCTTTCTCAGGAGAGGAAAGGAAGGTGAAGGAAGGAGGAGAGAGCAGGGGAAGAAAGCTAAGCAAGCTGGAGACTGGCTTCTGCCCGCCCCACAGAGAACCCTAGAACACACAGAGCAAGGTGTTACCTTGAGGCAAAGAACTGGCCTTGTGTACCCCTGAGCAGTCAGAGTGTGGCTGAGGCTACTTCACCCCAACACTTTCTGAGCACAATGACTCAGACCGTGACCAGGAAAACCTTCCCAAAATCTGGGGGTAGATGCATCAGCTCAACAAAAAGGCCCTGGGTGGACCACCACCACTGCTGCATTCCCCTAGCTCACAGGTGTCAGGAAGACCATGCTGCCTTCAAACTTTTCAAGACGTAAAGATTTTTGCTCTGGCTGTGTGCCTTGGAACTTCTCTCGCCCACTGAACTCTCTGCATCACTGCTTCATCATCGTTTCTCTCTCTTCTCAATAATCTCTCTCTCTCTCTCTCTCTCTCTCTCTCTCTCTCTCTCTCTCTCTCTCCTCTTCTCCTTCCCTCCCACCTATATTTATCCAAAACAAGCTTACAAGTGGAAGTGTCAGGGTTCCCTCTATAAATGGGATGACATCTCAGTCACTACCATGAAAATGCTCATAAGCCTCCATCATTCTCTCCAGGGATGCACCCTGATAATTAAAAATCTTATTATAAACTGAACACCAGAGCATCTCCTCACACTCAGAAGTAAAACCCCTAACTCTACTTTAAGGTTCTCTGAAAGAAAACTCAGGAGTTATCTATTTGGCCGGCTCAGGTGTTAGCCATAGTGGTGAAAAGAACTCCCTGTAATAATACCTCAAGGTCTAATTTCATAGCATCTTCAGATCTCCAGTTTAAGATACTAGGTTCCAATTCCAGTTCCTCTACTCACCAACCAAATGACCCTCAAGAACACAGATGTGGTACATATACACAATGGTATATTACTCAGCAATCAAAAAAGGTAAACACATGCAGTTTGCAGCAACATGGATGGAGCTGGAAGGGATCATGCTCAGTGAAATAAGTCAGAAAGAAAAAGAAAAATACCGGATGGTCTCACTCATAGCAAGAATCTAGAAAACCTAAATAAGGGACCAGGAAAAAGACTAATTAATACAAAGTAAAATCAAAATCAACAAGCAACTATAAACCAGAGACACACTACCGTGGCGGGGGGAGGAGAGGAAGGATTAGGGTCAAAATAAGTGGGGACAATTGTATGGGGAATATAAACAAAATGAAAATGCATGCATTGTGCAAAAATGAAAAATGATGTAAGAATTATGTAAAATAAAATATTAAAAAAAAAAAGAACACAATCTTCTTAAGCCTCAGTGAGCTCATTCACAGGGGTGGAATAAGGATTAGATTTCACATGAAAACTTTACAGCACCTTATTCCTACTATTCACTAAATATGATGTGCTGGTAAAGTGGCAGGATGGGGGCACGCTGTGGGGAGACCCAGATTTGCCTTTGCCGATTTCCATGGTGTAAAGATTCTCACGAGAGCTTATTTCAGACTACCCAAGGTTTAACAACAAACTTGCAGAATTCTGAATGTTTGAGAATATGCTCAAGGGAGTGGGTGTAAGGCCACCCCAGCACTCTAGCCGTCAACATGGGGGTTACGGGTATCTGCACACACTTGGTAGAGAAGTGACTTAGGAGAGGGGCCACTGGGACTATTTCTCAGCCAAGAGATCATCTCTGCAGGGATGTTTAAAGGGAACTTGTCTGATAACTCATTCCAAACCTTCAGATATGTTGATATAAAATGTCCCAATTCCTGCTCCACTGTTGTTACAGTCAAGACCAGTCCAACTTCAATACTTTCTGATGTGGGCATCGTGTTCAAAGATGGTCATGAAACTTCCACTCTTTAAGACTGAGATTGAGGTTGGTGAATCTGATACTACTGGTGGGAGTCTGGAAGCCAGAAAGAGAAATTGGCTTGGGAGACTAGGGAGGTAATGCTGCCTTGAATGAACTTAGTGGTGTAAGTATCCAGGAGGCCATCGGAATTGTACTCTAGGGATGTAACCCACACATCATTGCCCTTCTCTTTACTGTGCTCTCTCCGTCAGCCTGTCTTGCCATAGGCCTCAGTACCTTTCCCCAAATTAACCCACTTCTACAGCCAACATTAGTGGTGGCCAATGTCACATTCACAGAAGAATGCCCACATTCCAGATGATTCCTTGGGGAGTACGTAAGGAAGCGTTTCACAGTCCATCTCTGACCTATCTGTGCCAGATTTCTCCTGACTCACACCACCTCTCTTAACTCTTCCCTGCGACCCCTTTCCTCTAGTATGTCAAGAATTTAGCTCTGTTCCCAAGCTTGTATTTCCTGCTCACTCACCTCCCTGCATCCCCACCCCACCTCAGGGCAGCAATTGGATCCACTCTCCAGTGACTGTCACTTCCCTGCCCTGTGGGATCCCCTCCTTGCCAGAAGGTTTATAGGAGTACTTCTTTCAATCCTATAGTGTGTCCTCCTATAAATGCATTCTGGCCAAGTCCTTTGTCTCTGTTTTGTGTCCCAGGACTGGAGAGCAAGGCTGGATGTACATATTTGAGAGCATTCACACAGAGGTGGTGTGGTGTCTGGTCAAGAGCACAGACACTAAATTTCCTGGTCTCACCATTATCACACATTAACTATGTGAATATTGGCAACAGCCTGATTTTATTTTTTGGTGCCTCCTCTACTCCTTTGTAAAATGTAGATGTTGGTATTTGTAAGGACTGAGGGAATTAATGGACATAAGATGTTTACAACACTGCCTGGTACATGGTGACATTAGCTGCGACATTATTGATACAAGTCAATGATGAGAAATAGATTGGGTTTTAAAGGAGTAAGTTTAAAAAGAAAAAAATCTGATTCCAGATTAGCTGGACTTTAACATGTTGGGCCAGGCAACATGGACACACATGCACACACACATATACCCCCCATGCACCCCCCACACATGCACACACACCTACAGCCTATAATCCTTACAGATTCATTTCACTTGAAATTTATAATAACGGATCTCAAATTGGACTTCAGCGCTATCAACAATCCTGTTATTTTTCTCTAACAAGCTGTTTCCCACTCTAAGACACTCATTCACAACCCATGTACACATTAGAATCATCTAGGGACTTTAACTGTAATTATGAAGTTAGCACTAACTTTAAACTATCATGAAAACTATGTCATTTTTAACTAAACTATAGTTAAACCTATAGAAGCCCAGGATCCACCCAACACCAATGAAATGGTTA
This sequence comes from Talpa europaea, assembly GCF_964194135.1. Taxonomy (NCBI): domain Eukaryota; kingdom Metazoa; phylum Chordata; class Mammalia; order Eulipotyphla; family Talpidae; genus Talpa; species Talpa europaea. The sequence continues at coordinate 95,042,690 of NC_140074.1, forward strand.
TCAGAATGGGTGGAAGGGAATAGGTATGAAAATATTCTGAAATTCTGCAGGTGATTCTCATGTGCAGCCAAGATGGAAAAATATTCTCTTAAGATGATACTTTCATAGCTTCCCTGCCTTCTAAACCTCCTACCCTCCCTTCTCTCCTACCCTCCCTTCTCCTTTCAACTCCCAGCTGAGAAACTTGGTTCATACTTCATGGGGAAAATTGACACCCGCTGAAGGAAACTTCCTTACCCTCCCACTGCCATCACGACTACAGTACCTGCATCTGACACCTTGTCTGTTCCCTCCTGTTAACATAGGAAGTGGGTGTTCCTGCCCAAGTCTGGCTCCCCAGGTGTTGTTGAAGGGCCTTCCTTTTTCCTTCTCATTCCTTCAGTTGCCTTTTTTCTCAGCATATGCCTCTCATTCTCTACAGAATCACTGCCAATGACATACAAACATGCTGTAGCTTCTTTCAACTTGGTGAACAGCAACACAAAAACAAAACAAACCCCCTCCTTGATGCCACATCCCTTCCCAGCTCTCATTTCCTGTCAGTCCACTCAAAAGAGCTGTCTATGTATAGCCATGCAGTCCAGCAATAGTCATAGTACCCTAGAAATAGAAACAACCCAAGTGTCCATTGATGGAAGAATGGACAAATTGTGGCATATGTGTACAACGGGTAGGAATGAAATTTGACACATGCTACAACACTTGTGAACCTTATGGACATTTCACTAAGTTAAAGAAACCAGACACGAAAAGTCAAGTATTATACAATTGCACTTAATTCATAGAGACACAAAGTATAAAATAAAGGTGATTGTTTAAGGTTGAGCAGAGAAGGAATGGGGAGTTAGCACTTAGTTGTACAGTATTTCAGTTTGGAAAGAGGAAAAGAGTTCTGTGGATGAATAATGGCCATGGTTGCACAATGTAGTGAGTGCACTTATTGCCACTGAATTGTACATTAAAAAATGGCTAAGATGGTAAATTTTACATCATATATTCCTACTATAATAATACCGGTATACACCTGCTTTCCTCACTCTAAACTTCCATTTGCTCCCTCAACCCAGGACCATCCGGGTTCTGCTTCTCCCCACCCATCAAACTTGCTCCAGTCAAGGTCACCTTGATATGCATGTTTACAAATCCAGTAAACACTTTCCTTTCTCCCCTCATTTAACGTTGCTAAAGCACTCAGCTATCTTCCAGAGATGCTCTGCTTTCTTGGTTTTCATGACACCATCATTTCTCATTTTCTCAATTCAGTGCCCCCCTGCTCAATTTTTTGACCCCAGGTTTAGGTTGTAGGTTTCAGGCTTCCTCTCTCTCCTGGGTCTTCTCTCTCCTCTCTGTGTCTATACTGTTCTTTTTCTAGGGGAACTTCTACTCTCTCACTATTTTGAATACATGACTCTTCAGAGTTCTATCTCCAGCCCCGCCTTTTTCTCTGAACTCCAGACTTGTAAACTCCATTGCCTACTTGACATCACCAAATTGTGTTTCGTGGGCATCTCATACTTATGTGCTCAACCCTTGGCTTTATCTCCTTCCCACAAAGAAAATTCTGCATTCAGGGTCTCCCTGGTGGCCTAGGGGTTAAGCCTCAGTGCTGTCAACACAACAGCCTGAGTTCGATCCCCAGCCAGGGAGCTAACCCACATGTGGCCCAGCAGACCTCTCCTGTTCCGACTGCTGCCCCCCTCAGCAGTGTATTTCAGTAGATGGCCTGTTCTGCTCCCCACTCTGTCTCTGGTAAATCTTCTCACCCCCACATCTTTGGCCTACACCCTAGTTCTTCTACACATAAATAAAATCTTTTTTAAAAAAAGAAAACTGAGGCCTCCCCTGGTGGCACAGCGGTTGAGCACTGGCCTGCGAGGCTGCCCGCAACCTCTGCAGTGCCGGTTTATTCCCCAGCCACTGGCGAGGGTCCCACCAAGAAAAAAAAAAAAGAAAAAGAAAGAAACTGAATTCATTCTTCTGTACCTCAGCAAAGGGTGAGTTGTTCCAATCTGAGTAGCATACCTAATTGCTCATTTCTTCATCCCGCATACCTAATACATTAGCAAATCCTGACAGTTCTCCTTTCAAAACACATCTTGGAACTGTCTGCTTCTCTACATACCTACCACTTCATTAGTTCCAATTTCCACCTTTTCTGTGCTAAATTATTGCAGTAACCTACTTACTGGTCCAGTCCTGATTGGTACTCCTTCAACCTTACCTCAAGCCTCCCTGCTTCTTGTCCCTAGCCACTATGTTGTAGCCACACTGGTCATTTTAGTATTTCAGTTATGCTTGTGCTCCACTTAGCTTAACTCTTTCCTACCCCAGGGCCTTTGTGCACTTGAACACACACACACACACACACACACACACACACTTCTCTTGCATTGCTCCTTCTCACCCCATGTCTATTTGCTTGGCTGATTCTTCCATCCTTAAGATGAAAGGGGCATAAATGTCACTTCCTTAGAGACACAGATCTTCCTCGATCACTAAAAGTCAATTGGTCCCATCTTTTATTATCATCCATTCCTTCTGTCTGGTTGTTACCTTCTTAGCCTTTGTCCCTATTAGCAATTATTTGTTTGTCAACTCATTATTGCCTGTCTCTGCCAATAAATCCCAAACTCCCTGAGTATAAACCCCATGTCTGTTTGATTCACCATTTTATTTCTAGAGCCCCTATGAGAATATCTGCCTGGAACACACACAATACACTTGGTAAAGGTTTGTTTGACAGATTCTGGTACAGGACCATGATAGGACATGATGCCTTAGATTTAAAGCTTTTTGTTCAAATTAAGTCTTTTCTGATCATGTTCCAGAAATTTATAATCCTATATTTCCCCCAACTTACACACTAACAAAATTTTAACTCTTTAGTAAGATAGCCAATCACAAACAATATTATCCTATAGATTGTATTAGTTTTTGAAGCAAATTTGTACAAATAGTAAATATATACCTTGTACATAAAGCAAGATTTTTATAAAAAATGAATATTTGTTTTCTTTTTCAGAAACCCTGACGATCAATTTATCCTCATTCTTAGCTTAGGGAACACCTTCTTGGAACTTGATGCTTGGGATCAGTTCAAAAATATTTGCAGCTCATTTCAGAGTTGCCCAACTACAGCCTTTGAGAGATACTTTCTCACAATGGCTGCCTTTCAGAAAATAGTTATTAAGAAACTAGCCAGACTTTAGCTCTTCTTTTCCAACTTTTCTTCTTTGAATAGACAGAAGAAGAGCAATCAGCAAAAGTTTACTTACAGAGAGATGTTATTCTTACATGAGCATCTAAAACCAAACTGATCACCAAGATGTCTCATCATAGATGGTGTTGCTCATATTATTTGCACTGCCCTTCTATCTTCCATTCTAGCCAAGTATTTTTCAACAGCCACTTCTTTATATGAGTTGCATGCAATGATACTTTCCATGTGGGCTTCCAGAAGCTTCTTTGCCTTATTAAGTTCCCAGACATGCCTTGAGATCACAGATTGCTTCAGATTCACTGTTTTCAGAACCATTTTCTATAACAACTTGTGTCCTTTGCTTGAACAGAATTTTTTTAAGAACATTTTTACCACCATTTAAACACAGCCTCTCAGCAGATGTTTACACTGGTCTCATCTTAGATACTGATGCTGAGCACTCTCAGAATCTCTAAAAATATCTGATGTTAAGTTTTCTAGGAGCCACCAACTAAACCTGTTAGTTAACAAGCTGGACGATGTGTCGAGGCACATTCTCTGGCTGAATAGGGAACTTGGAGTGATTTTACAAAGGAAGAAGAAGAAAAGAGAGAAAAGCATTCTGTTTGCTCTGGCCAGATTTGCTGCCACTGCACTAGGGTTGCAACTTCCCTCTTCTCATTTCTGGCAATTTATTCCTCCTGTTGTCTGTGGGAGGATTAAGAGTCTGCAAAGGGAATCTGACAAAACACTGAAAAGTGTAGCTGAATAAAAATGCTGAAAGATCACTGCAGAAGCAGACAGATGTCGCTTTTGTGAACCAGGGAGATAGGTAAGTGTGAGAGAGGAGAGACTGAGCATTTACTCCCAGCTCGAGCAAGAAGTCAAACTTGTACCCTGGGAGTTGGCTACCAACTAAAATTCAGGCTGACTCTCACTAGTGGCACTGAGGATGATAGTTTAATGCTGTGTGTGCACCTGCTTTAAAAATGGTCTGCTTTGATATTTATTTAAAATTTGCTTCTGTTTGTCTACATTATTCCCCACACACAGACATTCACTGGGTGGGTGGCAAGCCGCAGAAGCTACCATGGTGAGCTTGTTGAACAGAATGCACATATCTTTCATTTTGGACCATATGATGAGGTCACACGTGGCCATCTGCTGACAGGCCCCCAAAATTCCTCAGTAAGACATTGAACCCTGCCTCTCCAGTTGTGAAATGACAATAGCTAAAAATCATAAGGTAGAAACTTGTAGCAAACTGGGGCAGAAAAAGAAATATTTTAGAAAGACAAATTGGGTTTTTTTCCCCTGTAGATTGATATCTTCTAGAATTATTCAAGAAAGTGTCCTGGAAGAGGTAGGCTGAACTCAAGGATAACAGAGGAGATAGATATTTTAAGAAATGTGATAACTTTCTGGGTAATGGGCTTATAGGTAATTTTTATTTTATTTGCCTTTTTATGATTTCTGAATGTTTTGCAGCATCAGTTACTACTATGATGTGATTTTTTTTAAATGTCCTTTTTAAAAGAGGTTAGATCTGGTTTGATTCTATTGCTTTGAGAACACCCTGGAACAATGGGCAGAGGGTTCTCCTTGCCTAACAAATGGAAGCAACAGCAGGGGCTTGTTGTTCCTGTTTTATTTGATTTTTTGGTCATTCATGTATGTTTCACCTAGTCTCAGAGGGAATTAAAGGAGTCTTACAAAGACAAAAGAGGATTTAAAAGAGACAGAAAGTAAAACAAAGCTAGGAGACAAAGTAAAGGCAGGAGTTAAACTGAATTGTAAGCTCATTCATCTCTCACCTGCATATTTGATCTGGTCATTCTTACAGCCAGCGACAGAAATGGAATCTTCTTGGGTATACAATTCTTAATGCCCGTGAAAAGAAAAAAGTCTGTGGGCTGAGAGGTGTCTGCTATTGATTGGTATGAAGATCAGGGTTTTTTCCCCAATGGTTTTTATAAAGGGGATATTGTGATGTAAAGAATAAGGTTATCCAAAATGAGGAGCTTGAAGGATTTAATGTTCTAAACAGACTCAGTGTATCTCTCCCTAGTGCATGTCAGTGAACGCAAATGGAGGCACCCTCCCCCTGTTCTGTGAGCTCCCTGCTCTCTGCTGATTTGGTTGGCTCAGGGATGGGTTCATATATCAGGATGAGTCAATGGCCTGTATTTCCTTACCATAGTTCTCCCTGGATATTGTCTCTTTCAACCCAACTGTTGATAAATATTGCATCACAGTGAGCTGGAGACTGTACTCCTGGGCAGTATAAATACTCTGTCTTGTGTAATAGTGAATCTGAGAACACTTCACATCTGCATGTGAAAGCTAAGAAGCTTGGCAAAAATGCGTGCCTACTTTTTATTCTCAGATCTGAGTCAAAGATATGCCCACAGCCTGCCCCCAAACACCATTGTTTAACACCTGCTCCATGCAGGTACAGTTGAGAAACAAGAGCATCACACTTATACCCCATACAGCAGGGACAAAGCCACAAAAGCCTGCAAAGGTTTGGGAGCATATTCAACAGTATACACTCCAGGCAAAGTAAAACTCTCAAACCACTTTCTAGTTTGGACACTGCACATCATGGTACCTTCAGGGATAAACAGTTTGCAAAATGAATAAGGCAACTCATATGAGATTTTGTGTAAACTGGATAAAAATTAGACACTGCCTGCCAAAAAGTAGTAACTTCACTTGTCTGGAAGGTGATCTATGTCAGGCCTTGGCAAAAAAAATTTTGTAAAGGGCCAGAGAGTAAATATTTTAGGTTTTGTGATTTATATAGCCTTGCTTGCAATTACTCAACTCTATTGTTCTAGCATGAAAAAGTCATAGACAACACTTAAACGAGTAGTGTATCTCGCCCAAAAATACTTTGTTTTCAAAATGGGTGGCAGGCCAGATTTGGCCCACAGATCTTAGTTTCGCAACCTTGGATCTACATCATTCTTTCTGGCAGTAATTACCCAGAAAGACCAATTTTCTCATCAGGTTATTCCTAATTAATAATGTAATAAAATAAAAACAATTTAAAAGACCATTCAGTATAGAAAGAATGACTATCTTTCTCATCTCTGTTTGGGTGAAATGCATGTGCACAGGCCTGCAATAGCAGACCATAGTAACAAACATGACAAACTTCAAACCAACTTACTCAGCCAGAGATTTTCACCAAATCCTATAATAATACTAGTGTGGTTTTGATATTTCCTTCCAAATCAATAATCTATGTGGGATTCCTACAGCTTAACCCTGAGCTGGCCCCACCCTATCAAATTCTGGTGCCATCTAATAGTTTGCTTTATGGACTTCCTTATTGTACAAAGGACACAGCTCATAGGTCCTTGTGAATTAGCTAGAAAACATCTACCATTCTTGATGTGAAACCTTGGCCTGGGGTAACCCCAATCTATGGACAATCAACTGAGAAGTTGGCTTATTCTTTGGGTAAAAGATTCTGGAAAGGAGCAGGTCTGTAATGGTTAGTTGCCCTTTGATAGATGGGATTTGCTTTCTATTTGGTCCAGGCAGGTAGGATCTTACCTGGAGAGCTTGTTCAGGTCAAGAAGGTAATGAAATATGAGATAGTTTCACTTATAGGGGAAATATAGGGGAACCAAATAAGGGATTAGGGGGAAAAATAATAATAAAAAACCCCCAAACCAAACAAAATTAATAGGCAACTATAAATTAGAGACATTCTGCAGGGGAGGGAAATGGAGAGGGGTCAAAACAGAGGAGGGATGAGCACAAGGGACTATGGTGATGGTGCACAGGTGAATCAGTGGTGGGAATTCTATGGGAACTACACCTTAGAGGCAAAAGCACACATTGTACAAAAATGAACAGTGATGTAAAATATATATAAATATAAATTACATTATTAAAAAAAGAGAAGGTAGTGAGGAGAAGAGTTCATGGTGCAAAAAGATACTTAAGTAGCCCTGAAAGTAACTACCTTTCTTGAATGCTCCTTTTAGCTAGTTTCTAAACCAGGCAGAATCTGAGGGGGGGAAAAAAAAGCCTGAGGTAAAACATCAGGGCAGTTACCTGGGTTTAGAGAGACTGGTAGGAGCCAACTGACATCATGGAGAATTAGAACATCTACAATTACCTCACATCCCTGAACGGACACTTTATCTGCTCCAATTGCCAAATCTATCAGCAAGCCCTTCCCCTCAAGGTTCATTTGCGACTTGTGATTATGTTTTTGCTGATTTATCAGTTGTTTCTTTTAAAGGTGAAGAGCTTTAAAATGAAATAACATTTAAATACTATAGTCCCAGGGAGTTACTTGCAAATTTTGTGAGTCTCTTGGTAAATTATAACTTCTTAATAATTATAACCTCCTAAATCATTTTGACAACTTGATATGTTTATCAAAGTAGATGCTTATATCAACTGTAACAAAAAATATGAAATAATTAAAAATAAATGTTATTATTTAAAAATGCATAGGACCTATATAAAGAAGACAACAAATATATACTAAGGTATGAAATAAAGGGGCTAAATAAATGAGTCTATTCTCATGTCCCTGAATGGGAAAATTCTTAGTTACCCCTAAATTAATCTACGAGGTCATGTGATTCTGAGCAAAATCTAAATTTTTTAAATTTACAAAATAATGATAACATCTTTGGAAGAATAAATGCATGAGACTAATATGTATATAAACACATGTAAAAAAAGACAGACATTTACATGTTTAGCTAGTTATCTATTTAAAGGAAAAATAAAAATTTAATGACTAACACCTTGTGAAAGTAGTGCCAAAAGACAATAAACTGTGGTAAACAGAGAAAACACTGAAATAGGGGCATTTAGTAGAGATAAATGCTTGCTAGATAAAGCACTTGTACTTATGTGTTCAGTGTAGATACCCAGGGACATCACCAGGGCTTCCAGAAGCACCAGGTCACAAAGAGGTGACTTTGAGACACACATCCCCCTCCCCGATATGGGATGGGGCTGCATGGGATGGGCATCAACTGATACAGCTTACCTCTCCTTTCTATGTTATTATCTTTTTAACTTGAAAATTATAATTTTAATTTGCAAAAATTCATGTTGGAATTATGTAAAGCCAAATTTGTCAGAAAGATGAAGATAAATGCTGGATACTTTCACCTATATGTGCAATATAAAGAAACTAAGTGATACATGAACAAAACAAAGTAAAAATAAACTAGTGTACATCTACCCAAAGAATACAAAAACACTAATTTCAAGGGATATATGCACTCCTGTGTTTATTGCAACAGCATTTATAATAGTCAAGTTACAGAAACTACTTGTATGACCAACGATAGATGAGTGGGTTAAGAAGATACTGGTCTATCAAGACAATAGAATGCTATACAGCCACAAAAAATAAAATCTTACCATCTGCAACAACTTTTGTGGAAGTTGAGGGAATTATGCTAAGTGAAATAAATTGGAAAAGGGAAGACAAATCCCAGATAATTTAACTCATAAGTAGAATATAAAGAAATAAAACAAAGGAACAGATAAAACTAAACAAAAACAGATCCTAGAAATCTGACTATAGAATTGAGTCTTCCAGATGATGAGAGTGGGTAAGGGGAGCACAGAGAAGAGGGCCCCAATGGACTATGGTGGAGAATTATGGGTGCTTTGGTAATAAGTGTGATGTGGTAACATATGTATATAAAAAGAGGTGTGAGCTGATACTTCTAAATCACATATAGTGCTGTTAACCAACATTACCTCAATAAAAATAACACAGTTTCAAAGAAGAATAGATGAAATATAACTGAGAATTGTAATTTAGATAAAATAATTTTAAAAAAAGAAGAAAACAATCTAATTACAGTATTTAAGGGTTATGAAAAACATCATATCCATTAAACTTCACTATCCCCTTCCCAAAAGAGAGTTGCTGTGGCTTAGGAACAGCTGGACAACATGAATCTTTTTTCAAACAAAAGAAAACAAAACACCTACCACCATCCACAATTAGTTCCATCCCCACCCTCCTGTTTCTTTTATATCCAACTGATATTTGACATTTTATGATACAGGTTTCTAGTCAGAATCTTCATTTCTACTAGTTGCTTCTCTCCTATGAGAATATTCTCAAAACTGGATGTAAGTTCATAGACAGTTCAGCATGAACACCTCTCCCAGAGCAACCTTCTCCTTTATCATTAATCTAAATAGTCTTTGTGTTTAACTGCCAAATTAAGTGGGCTTCCTCCATGGATAATTCTGTAGAGGATTAATTTGGATTTGCATAAAAGTGAAGAAAGGCTGTGTTGCATTCAATAGTTAACCACTTTTAATAAATTAAATTCTTATCTCATGATATAACACAATACATTCTATGTGTATTGAACTAAAATGCAAAAGTGAAACTATAAAAAAAATAAGAAAACAGTATTTGTGCCACTTGGGGATGGGATATCTTTTTTGAGCATATGCCAATACTGGACCCAGACACTGCTAAAACATTTCTTTTTTAGTAAATTAATACATTAAAACATGAATAAATTGCCACAGAAACTCTGCATTTAGATGGGGTAGAGATGCTTTATGAATAGAATTCTTCTAAAAATTTTTAAGGATAAAAATAAGATAATTATTCCAATGAGGAAAAATGAGCAAAAGAAACTTTTGAACACATTCAAGTAATATATCAAACATGCTTCCCTTATCAAACATAAGGGAAATTTTAAAAATGACTCATCTGAGTTGTAATCCATGAAATACAAAGCAAGTTGGACAGTTGTACAAACTTGTCAACTGGTAGAATCTCACCCCCAAAAGAAAAAGTTAAGATCATTCAGAATTTTTTTAAAAATTCTTTTTAGCTTTTCATTTTTTTTCTCATTCAGGATTGAAAGAAGTATAATCATCACAGATTTCTTACAAAACCTTTAAAATATCATTCCCTCTAACCTAGAAATTCTGATTCTAGAAGTATCCCCTATGGAAAACAATTAAGGAAATGCATGAAGGTCTAGAAGAGGTAAAAAGTATGTTGATAATACCATTGAAATGGAAACAACCTACTAAATATCTAACAAGAGGGAACTGGTTAAAGAAGAAAAACTATAACTGTGATACATCCATATGACTGAATGCTAAGCCACCAGCTACATCACCACAGACATGTTCTTTACTGAATTGGAAAAATACTCAGTGTTTATGTGATAAAAAAATTATATCACAGAAAAGTTTATGCAGCATTTTCTCTTTTTTGGTGGAAAAAATAAACATCTTCTTTGAGTTGACTTTTATTTTCTAGTTTTTAAACAATCACAGGTGTGAATTAAATAGTGTTTAAAAATTAAAACCAGTAGCAACTGGAGTTTTCGGAGTGGCCAGAGATACCCCCAGAGATTCCCAGGAGCTCAACAAGTGAGTGCAAAATGGAATGGTCCCTTCAGCTTCTCCCCGGCTTATGACAATTGAAGGGATGTCTCAGAATGACATAGTAGCAAGTTCATTGGCATGTCTGTTGTCAAGGCTAGTCATTTATTTAAGATGCTCTTCTTTGCAGAGGATTTTTATACTCAAGAGGAAAAGAAGTGGTGTGTGAATTTTTCACAAAGCAAGGATAGATTTCCTAGCAAGGGAGCTGAACTCGACATAATGAAGTTAGATATTTTTCAGTCTAACAAGCAAACCTGCTTCATGATGGAATTTCACAGCAACTGGTGAATGTATTAATTGCCCTTTCATTCCCCCACAGTGATATCAGCTGATGTTTATTATTTTATTGCAATATTCATGTGGCCAGAATTCTCAAGAGATCAATAAAGTTTTTGCAGCAGTCTTAGTAACTGATTTAAGGAGAATGTGCCTGTGACAAGTTCAGCTGTGATGTTTGGGTCACCATGAAACAACTTAGGTCTGGTGAGTGAGCTCAATGGTGGCTCTGCGGTCGGCCGGTCTGGACCATGACCAGTAGTTCCTGTGACCTTGCAAGTTCCACTCTGTCTCAGTTTTTTCATCTATAAAATGGGGTTAATACTTCAATAGTTCCTACCTCTTAGCAGGTGCTATGAAGATCACATAGATTAATGTATGTTAAGGACTTAGAAATGCGCTTCCCTTGTGGCACAGGGGTCAAAGTCACAGCACTATCAAGTTATAGGCAGCCACTGTGGTATGAGTTCGATCCCTGGCTAGGGAGCTAACCCACATGGTGCAGCAGACCTCTCCTGTCTTGCCCCTCAGCAGTGTACTTCAGTAGATCTGCCTGTTCTGCTCCCCACTCTGTCTCTGCTGAATCATCTGACCCCACACACCTCTGACCTACACCCCAGTTCTTGTATGCATAAATAAAAATAAATCTAAAAAAAAAGAACTTAGAACAACCCTAAAGTTTACTGAGTCTTTCATAATTATGACATTGATACTAATCAGTGAGTTCATGCCCTTGCCCATTCTAGCAAGGCTTATTATTATTACTATTATTGTTATTAATTTTATTCCAGCCCCTGCAGGTTTCTCCATCAATGTATACCAATTCTCAGCATAAAATGATCTCCAGGGTATCCCCTGAGGATTGGTGAAGGGGGCTCCACATCCCTCTTCATGGGTGTGGACTCTCTGAAAATGGGTGTGTTGTGTTGGTGAAGGTGAAGGTGATCTTTTTGGAAAAGGTGGGGAGAGAAAACATAGCATCTTTCCTCCCCACTCCTTCTCCACACTTCATTTAGAGTCTCAAGCAGAGACCTCTCAGGGATCCAAGAGCCAGGGTGATTGTGAATAGCAATTTGGGGTCATGGTTTTCATCATAGTCGAGCCCTCCCTATTAGCCAGGAAGCCTGCCTGAGACAAATGCTGAAACCAACAACCAGTAGGAATGAATCCCCCGATGAAAAATTGCAATCAAATATTTATTATCAGCCCTCTTTATATCTCCCACCTGGCCCTTTGCTCATTAAACATGAAAACCATGCCTTATAGACACCGCAGTTGAGAAGAAATCTCAGAGTTGATTCAGCTCCCATTACCTCCCTCTTGCCTTTCTACAGTAGCTTTCCTGTCTTAGTCCACACTCTACAACAAATTAGCATTGACTGAGTGGCTTCTAGTCAACAGAGGCTTATTTCTCACAGTTCTGGGGACTATAAGTCCGAGATCAGGTGCCAACATGGTTAGTGAGAGCCCTTTTCCAGATTGCAGGCTGCTGACTTCTCCTCGCCTGGCAGCAAAAGGTGCTAGAGAATTCTCTGCAGTTTCTTTTATATGGCCACTCACGCCATTCATGAGGCTTCCACTCTTGAGACCTAATTGCCTCCCAAAGGCCCCACCTCTTAGTCCCATCACTTTTGGGAATAGAATTTTAGCATATGAATTTCAAGGGCATGAAAAATTTCAGTCCATAATACCTCTAAACTGATTTCTCTTCATTCTATCCCTGCCAATATCAATCCTTAGGAAACAAAGCCTTTGCCCTATGACCCTCCTATTTGGACCCTGGCAGCTTTTCCAGATAAGGTCAGAGTCTTCAACCTGCCATTAAAAACTGCCTTAATCTGCCATCCAAGTACTAACCAGGCCTGACCCTGCTTAGCTAAAAATGATGTAAGAATTATATAAAATAAAATATATAAAAAAGAAATAAAAAACTGCCATAATCTAACCTCATTCTACCCACTTTTATTGCTACGTTCCCCCTCCACACACACACTTGCCTCCTCTGTCTAATCTGACCCACTTGTCCTGCTAGTTCCATCCTTACTCTTCATTCTTCATCTTTCTTTTCATGAAGGAAATGTCTCTGATTTCCTAGTCCCTAGTCCAAAGTCAACTCTGTTATAGCTTCATTCAAGATTTACCTTCTGTATGAGTTTTTCCTATTTATTCTCTAACCAAATCTTCAAAATATTATATGTATATTCTATAATTACATATGTACATATATAATATGTGTATTTATTATTGCATTCAAAAATATTTGCTGAATACCTATTGTATACCAGTAGGATTGAGTCAGATCCACAAGTGTCTAGCATAGTGAATTCATTTATTCCTCCAATAGATGTTTACTGAGTATAAACACTGTTAGACAGCTTGAAAAATGCAAAGAAAGATGGATCCTCTGTCACCCACCATCATCAAGACACGGTAGGTTAGAAGAGACAAAGTATACATTATTTAATTATAATACAACGTAGGAAGTGTCATGTGTCCTCAAGAAATTACATACAGAAGAAAATTCACAGTGAAGAAAGCTGGTGTTTCAGCTGACCTTGAAGGATGGGTAAGAATTGAGCAAGGGACCATGGGGGAAGAGACACTCCAGGGAGAAATAATCAAGAGGACAGGAAAATAATGACTGCATGTTTATGCAACTCAGTGTAAAGGCTAACAAGGGACTATTCTGAGGTTACAGGTAAGAAAGCGGGCATGGAAGGTAGAGGACCCCCACCATTCTCCAGAGGGCAATGACTCACTGCCGGAGGCAGTGCTCTGCATGAGAGTTCAGAACAGAGCACTCATTGCCCAAACTCCTGCTTTCCTGTGTCCCTATCAGTGCACTGACTTCTGTAAGCTGCATGCACTGGATGGATGGCCATTTTTAGGTGAAGGAACAGAAGGGCACAATAGGAATCTAGAAGAGTGCCATCAGTGAGAAAAAGTAAGGACAGGAAAGAACTGCATTTCTCTGGGTTGAATTGGGGACAGCCTTCATAGAGGTGTGTGAGGGGGATGTGGAGACAGGACATTAGAAATTGTAAGAGCCTTTCTCCAAATTTCAGCCATTCATTACCACTTTACAAATCAAAAGAGCCTAGATCCCCCTAGAAATTCAGTCTAGTTCTACAGTTGGTGGTGCAGGTGAGTCTGTTTGCACAATCTTACAAAATGGCCAAATAATATAGAATTCAAGAGCACTGTGTAAGGAAGAATTAGATGTGAGTTTGAATCCAGGTTTAGCCATTTATTATTTTCTGTACCCAACTTGGACAACTCTGTCATCTACAAAATGCACATGATATCATAACATTGTTGTGAGGTTTCAATGACATCCTACTTGTAAATTAGTTAGCCCAAAATAAATGGTGACTGTTAGAAAGAAAGATATGTTTTCTTTGTCTAAATACAACATACCCCATTTATACTGGGACAGCAATGCATGGTGGTTTCTTGGGCTTGAGCCTGGTACCTGGCCCAACTAAAAATTTGGTAATGTGAAGAACAAATGTGAAGGTTAAAAGTGGACCCAGGCCACAGAAAAATATATTACTTATTAAAGAGAAATATGATAGTATGTCAGATACACTCTTAGCTCAGAGTAGTTACAGGATAGATGCAAGTCTTCTGCTGACCTAATTTTTATTTGGGATATTTTGGGGCTTCCCAAAAGACTACATGCCCTCTAAATATCAATCATCCTTCTGTTCTAGTTATTTCAACTTGAGTCACCTTTTGTGATATTGAGCCACACGTGTCATCCAGTAGACATGTTGGGTGCTGAGATCAAGTTCAGAAAACTGTATGATGGGATTGCTTATTGATGGGGGCGAGAAGAGTCTGGAATTTACCATAGAAACTCACAACAATCCTGCTTATGAGGAAACATCACAGGCCTTAAGCCTCCTTAGGAACCCACTTGATGTAATAGCTTGGCACAGTGTCAGAGGCTGTGATCATCCCCCTTCTCATTTAGAACCTGCTCACCACACACCTGGTGCTTATACCCTACCCCATTCCAAGGTAATTCCAGGGCATCTCAAGGTTGACTTTTCATTGGTCTGATTTAAATAGCTCTCAGGGATATGCTCAGAGTCCTTATTGCTAGGAGGATGATTAGTCCCCTGGAGTTGAGGGGATGGTAAACACTCCTTTTGTGGTGATTATAATAACTGCTAGCAGAACAAACACAGCTCCAGTGCCTCTAGGCTCAGATGAGCCGAAGCAGTCCTGAAGAAGTGGATCACAGCAGGTAGCAAGCAACTCTCCCAGGGAAACCTAAAGTTTGTCTTTTTAAGTGAATCTGGCAGATGACACATTGTTTTCTTGTGTGGGCATGACAACCACGTGATGCATTTTTTTTTTTTTTTCAAGCAGACTGGGAAATGAAATTCCTTGCCAGAAATGGGGAAGCAGAGCAGGCCTCCTAGGAGGCACTCACACAAAGCCAGGCTCCCAGAGGTGGCATCTAAGAGACCCTGAGTTAAAGCCTAAAAGAGAAGAAAACTGAAAAATGGAGAAGGCATTAAAGTGGACAGGAATCTAGGGATTGATGATTCCACAATGTCATTGGCAACCAGCCAGTCTTCTTGGGAGAAATCCCACCATCTGACACCATGATTCACAGACCTTGCCTCTCTACATTCACTTTTTCATGCCACCAGGGGATTAAAAAGATTATGTTGGGATGCATTCAAATGGCAACTAATCCTCAAGAAGTGCAAAGTGTGGGTTGATTTGATGTGGGGAAGAGGGTGTCGAACACCTCCACACACACTCATACTCAGACATATATAAAATATTACAACCCTCAAACTGTATACAGGCCAAGAAAATCTGCCACTTTGAGCCTTAAGATGAGGGGAGATAACAAGAAGAGTGAAAGTAGAATAGACAATCAAGTATCATCACCATGATCTCTTGCCCATTTCTTGCTGCTTCAGGAGTTAATTTATTTACTCATTCATTCATCATTCAAAATAATTGTACAAGTGCCCCCAAAGAGCCCTTCTCTGGATGTATTATGTTAAGGTAAACACAATGGGCATGTGATATTCATCTCCACCTCTAGAAGCAGTCAATATATTAATAATTGGGGAGAAGTATTTTCCATGCACGTCTGCATTCACTCTTACATTCACTCTTTGAAAGAGTGGACAAATGAGATAGAGGTAACAAAGCAAAATAATATTTGGTTAAGTACCAAAAGCAAAATGTAGTGGTAATAATGCTCTAGTTATTAAAAAGGCAAGGAACATCATGGCTTTTGGGAGGTAAAATGGAATTTTATCTTTAAAGCTATGACGCATTTAAGGGAAATGAAGAGAAGCACCATCCAGATGGATGTTCTTGAGCAAAGCACTGAGGTGGTCACAGGGGTGGGAGTCAAAGAGGGAAAACCAGTCTATATGAGCCATAGGTGTGCTGGGTGTTAGAAATCGGCCTGGACCATGGGCAGCTCTGAAAATGCAGTGACATCTGCAGCATTTCTCAAAAGATGGTCCAGATTCCAGCTATAGAAGTATCACGGAGGATGTTTTAAAAACTCTAATTCCTGGGGCCTCCCTGATGGCGCAGTGGTTGAGCGCTGGGTTGCGAAGCTGCCCGCAGCCTCTGCAGTGCCGGTTCTATCCCCGGCCACCAGGTGAGGGACCCACATGGCACGCAGACCTCTCCTGCCACCTGCTGCTCCTCTCAGCAGTGTATCATCAGTCTGCCTGTTCTGTTCCCTGCTCTGGCTCTGGTGAATTCTCTCACCCTCCCACACTTCTGACTGTACCCAGTGCTTGTATAAAAAATAAATAAATCTTCAAAAAAAAACCAACTCTAATTCCTGGAATCTATCTTAAATTATCTAAATCACAATCCATGGGATAGGGGAAGAGCCCAGAGTTTTATCTTAATGAGTTCCTCAGGTGATTTCTAAGTACAGTAGAGTTCAGAAGTCCTTGGTGTTAAGCATCTAAACTTTAACTTATTGATAATTTATAATATTTTTGGGCTAATGATCAGGATAAAATTAGTATGTAAGAAAGACTAATCTATAGAAGTGTAAGAGGGGGGCCCAACGGGGCAGAGATTGGAGGCAGGGAGATCAGGAGATTTATCATAACATTTCAGAGTGTGGTGATGTGGCCAAAGACTTTAGAGTTACCATTATGCATATTTTTTATGCATAAAAAATGTTTAATGCTCACAGGATCCCATTGATCAAGCTGTTGTTTATGTCTTTGGCCATTATTTGTACCCCTCAATCACCCTGTGACTCACGTAAGAGAAATTTCTTTTGCTATATCTGTCACTGCATTATCATGGAATGTCTAACACCAAATCATTCTCTTTCATTCCCTCCCCACTTCAAACATACATATAAGCAGACATGGATATATAAATACATGTACACACATATATGCACACAAGTTTATTTGGTTGACAGAGAAAACTAGCACATTCCTTAGCAGTGAAACCAGATATCAATGTAAAAAAAATTCACTGTTAGCTCCTGCAACTTCATGGTCCAATTCTAAGAGACATGTGAACTGCTATGAGTCTGCATGTTCTCACTGGGCAGAGGGCCCCACCTTGTTTCTCTACCTCTTTCAAGCAGCTTTGGAGCTCAAAAGGAGATTGTTTTGCCACTTTATAGTCTTGTCAGCATATTGATCAGCGACTTCTGAGCACTAATTAATTGCTATGTTACCCGGCTCAATTCATCTGGAAGGTTGAAGGCCCTGACTGGGCACTCTGCCAAGGACTAGGACTCTCTAAAGGCAGAGGGAGAAGACTGGTAATTGAGGAAATAGAGATGTGGTCCATTGATACGTCCAGGGAGAGACAGGATGTCAAATCTAACCAACAGTATGTATGTCACTGTAGAGAGGTACCCTGGGCAAAATTGTGGAATTGTTAGCCTTCCTGTTCTTTGCACATCATGAATTCTGCTTTTTTCCTTTCCTCATCAATACCAGCTGTCCAGCCACCCCAAACTTCCATTTATTACCTAGAATATCATCTGCCCAAATTCCATAGTTCATTTTCAGAATAATCTAGAGTAGCATTTGTCAGAATGTCAGAATGGGTATAATAAATAGTCCTGTTTTTTTCATTGGACCCTTCCATATTGACTGTCCTCTCAAGTGAGTATTCCTGGGTGCTAACCTTTTTGGATTTCTTTGTGGGCTATCTTGTTCTATGGATGTTTGCTGGGTTTTGGTAAATGGGGAATCCTGCAAAGAGATTAAAGGGATGGAGGAGAGTAAAGCTGGGTTTCTCATTTCCCAGGTTACATATTGGCACATTCACGGACTGGGTGTGCCCCTCAATCAAATATCAGGGGGCCCTGTCTATCTAGACCTCTCTCCTTTTGCTTCTAAAACCACTCCTTTCACCATACGGGCCCAAGTTAGATAAAACTCTCCACTCTCACTAGCCCCAGGAAATCACATTATCCATTATAGTTTCCTGTATTCTGCTCACATCTTTGAAAACAATCCCTTTATAATAGAGTCTTTCTAAGACATCCAATTGGATATGTTTCTTTTTCCTGTCTATACCCTGACTGTGCTAGGTGGGAAAAAATTTCCCAAGGTAAAATAGCTAATAAAATGAGACTATTATTTATGACTGACTACTCGACCTTTAGCATAAGTGGTGAATATCCAAGAAGAAGCATATAGTATTTCAAATCCAAAACTTATTAGACCAGGAACTACCCTCTATTCACCTCCCAATCCTAGAATTCAGAGTAAGTATTTCAGGAAAGCCATACATATACTGACAGCCAAATGCAGCTTAAGAAATGGTACAGAACCACTAGAAAATGTCAGTTCCTGGGAATGTCACTAGAGAACACAGAGAGACTTTGAAAAGTCTTTGTAAAACATGTGAACTTTCAGACAATGATGTATTATTTAAAAACAAAAATGCCACCTGGGAAATGAGTATTAAGATCTCTTCTTTCCTCTGCAACCAAATTTTTTAGGTCACTTCACTTCGCAGAGTCTTATCATTGGTAAAATGAAGTAACTGGAATTGACCAACAGGTTATAAACTTATAAGCACTGGAACTGTTTAAATAAAATCTTAGGTAGAAGCCCAATATAGAATACAGATGGAAACCAAGCTGCTCTGAGTAAGGCAAGGGGTGGTGGGTAGTGCTATAACCCCACCCAGTGACCCTTGAGGCATTTCCCTGAAGTTAGTTTTGGAAATCCTGTCCCAGAAGTAACTTTAAGTGCCTGCTGTGATATGAGTACAAAATAGCCTTCCAAGGCTACTCAGAAAAGGTAGATTCCACATTGAGCCTGCAAGGCCAGCAGAGCCCCATGTGGAATCTTTCTTTTTATCTCTGAGAGTATGTCTGTTTTGGCAACAAGAGATTCCCAAAGTTTAGGGTCTAATATGTCCTCCTTGGAGATGTCTTCAATATTGAATAACTCTACCCAGGCAATACTCTAACCATTTAAAATGTGTAAATGAATCTGAAATTTGGACATAGATCTTATTCTCTCTGGACACAAAGTATTTGGTCTTTTGAACTTGGAATTTTACTGCTACCAAGAGTTTACAAAACAACCTTCCTTTTCTTATTCACTCCTTCCAGTATCTTCTTGACTAGCACTGAGTTTTCCACATTGCTGGGGATTCTATACCAGCCTGACAGAGAAACAGGAAACTGTAATGTGGGCAGGGAGGGTATCCCAAGTACATAGCGAAGATGGTCATGGTCCAGTAAAAGCCCTCTGGACAATGCTGGGGAAAAATTATAAAAATGGCCATTTTTGTGTTCTGGAAACTGACCCCAAAAATATAACAACCTGAGAAACATTATTGCTTGAAAAAAACTGCTGAACTTTAGGTAGAAATAGTGAAAGTTTAAGACTTTTCCTTAGATCCCACATTCTCCTGAGATCTTTCAGCACAGAGGTCCTACCAGGATGGGACAGGCTGTGAGTACTGGCAACTGTGCCACTTTAGGTCAGCAGCAAGTACTCACAAGACTTGGAGTACTTGGATTTGGAGTTACAGGATTTGGAGTACAGGATTTGGAGGTAGCCCATTCACATGGAGAGGAGAATCAAAATGGATTTGGCAGACTTCCCATCTAAAGCAATGGAGGCCAGAATTAGTTGGAAAGACCCATCTGAAGTGTTAAAATAAAACCAGTTCACCAAGAATTTTATATCCAGCAAAACTATCTTCAAAAAAACAAAGGTAAAATACAGACATTCTCAAATAAGCAAAAACTGAGAAAAGTATTTGCTAGTAGACCCGACTTACAAGAAACACTAACAACAACAACAACAACAACAACAACAACAACAAAAACCTTTGCAGGCTGAAAGGAAACTGGGCACTAGAGAGTAATTCAAATCCACATGAAAAAATTAAGAAACAGAAGTGAAAAATATGTCTCTAATGTAAAAGACCTACACACATATTTTTCGCCCATCTTCTCTTAACCTCATAAAAAAGACATAAAATGTTGTAAAGTAGTGATTATAATACTGTACTAGTGGGCATAACATGTTGGTAGATAGATTAAGGATGGATAGATAAAATATAGGACAATGATAGTACAGAGGAGGGTTCATTGGAGCAATACTGGGCAAGTTTTCTGTGTTCTAGTAAAAGAAACTTATTTCTGAAGCATATTGTATTCCCTAAAGCAATCACTAAGAAAATAGCCCTAAAAGTCTGGCAAGATGGCAGCAGAGTAAAGATGCCAGTCCCACTTCTTCCACATATCCCTAACCAACTTACAATAAAATAAAGACAATAGCCCTGAAAGAAAAACAGGCGAGTATCACATATACCAGGAACACCAGGACACAGGAGTGGAGTAGGAAGAACTGTAATGAGTGTAATGTGTTTAGAGTGATACCAGAGCAGCACAACCAATGAGAAGAGGGGTCAGCTGCTGTGCAGAGCCCCTCTGCTGTCAACTCAAGGGTACATGACCACATTGGAGACTTTTAAAACTAAGTACTCCACTGGAAAAGGGGGTGTATGGAGTTGATATGCAGGACAGAGGGTGCACCACTGGGAAAGAAATGAGCAAGGTGCAGAGTGGTTTTAATGGCTTGAGCCTGAGGCTGCCAAACTAGTTGGAGCCCAAACTAGCAAGGAGAGCCACAGGGGATCACCAGTATCTCCTTATAGGAGAGGCTATTATTTGCAGCCTCAGTCTGTGATAGGTGAAAAAAATTCCTTACATCCACCCAGGGCCAAAACTAAGACAACTGAATTCTCTCACTAATATACACCCCAGGATAAAGTTCTGTACCTGAAAAGGCAAAGAGCTATTCCTGGCTTGTGGCTCTGACTCAGCTGTAGACTCCACCCACAACTACATCTATTGCTCTGCCACAGCCTACAAGTTGAAGTTGGCTGAGACTGCATGAAGTGTTTTGGCCAGAGAGTTGGCCCGAGGCAAGGGGATCACTGTGCAGCCCCAACCCACTACTTGGGAACTTGCAGTACTATAGGAAACTTGAGTCCTTGGTGTTCACTGGAGGTGACTTTGGTGCCTATGACCTCAGCTCCTCCTCATCCATTACCCCTTAGCAACACCAGTGCCCCTGCCATCTGAAAAGGTGTAAAGGCAGCAGTCTATGAAAAACAAATAGAAGACACCTAAAGATCCTGGGTAAATAAAAAATCTAGGACTACATCCATCTTCTTGTAGGAAGGTTATAAAGCAAATTTTCTAAGATAAGATAAAGACACACCCTGTTTACTACCCATAAAAACTAAAACTGAAATTTTTCTTTTTCCTTCTGGCTTATTTCACTGAGCATAATTCCTTCTAGATCCATCCACGTTGCTGGTTTCACTTATAACAGGAATATAGGGGAACCAAATAAGACATCAGTGTAAAAAAAAATAACAGTACAAAACACAACAAAGCAAAAACAGACAATTATAAACCAGAGACATCCTGCAGGGGAGGAGGAGGGAGAGGCATCAGAGGGAGGAAGGGAGGAGCACAGGGGACTGTGGTGATGGTGCATGGGTGCCTTGGGGAAGGAAACTCTATGGGGACTCAATCTGGGGGGGTGGGGGGAAGCAAATGTTGTCTAAAAAAATTTAAAAAAATGATAAATGTTAAAAGAAAAAAAATTAAAATTGAAGAGACAAAACAATATATCCCAAGTGTTAGACAAAAAACAAACAGATGTCTCAATCCAGCAGAACTATAGATATGCCTGCTTAGGGGTTTAAGGTAACAGTTGCAACCATGCTTGCCAAATTAAGAAGAGTGGAACACAGTAATGATAGAGAAAATATGAGACTGTTACAACTAGAATTAGTGGATTTAAAAAATACGATAACCAGGTTTTAAAACACCATACAGTAAACAATTGCAAATAATGAAGAGATTTAGTGAGTGAAAACACCAAGGTAGAGAACACAAAGGACACAAAGAGAACAACAAAGAGAAAAATAATTGAAAACAGTGTAAGGGCTCTTTGGGATAACCTAAAAAGAAATACAATTCCTATCATGGGGGTCCCAGAAGAAGAGAAATAGAAGACATAGAAAGTTTATTTAAGGAAATAATTGCTGAGAACCATCTCTACCTGGGAACAAATCTGAGGTCCTGATCCAAGAGAGCTGGGACTGGAATCATCTGAAGTTTTGCTTACACATGTATTTATCAGTTGATTCTGGTTATTCACTGATATCTTAGCTGGAACTGGCAGGCGTGCCCTGCAGCCTTTGCATGTGAACTTACTGACAGAATCGTGGCTGTATCCAAGGTTGAGTGTGCTGAAGGACAGACAACCAGGTGAAAGCCAAATCACTTTTGCAGCCTAGCCATGGAAGGCACGTGGTGTTAATATCTGCTGTACTATGCTTGCTCATTGAGACCATCACAAAGGCCCTTCAGTTTTGAGGAGAGGGAGAAAATACTCTTTCTACTAGGGAAATGGGAAGTTTCTGGGAGAGCATCTGGTACTAGCAATATAACTGTGGCCATTTCTGTGAAACAGAATGTGCCACAGTCTCTAAAGACTGACCTTCTCTTCTAAATCCACAAGACTGCCCGTAATTCCCCAGCTTACATGTCATATGTCCAGCCACACAGTGAGGTCAAATCTCTATCTTATAATGATTCCTAATTTCTGGAGATGGAGCTCTGATTAGCATAGGTTGAGTCAGGGATTCACAACTGGTCAAATAAATCATGACTTAGAGTTTGAACTGGAAAGAAGAGTCTCTTCATGGAGAACAGGGAGGAGAGGCACTCTTATAAAAGAGAGGACAGTTTTCTGAGCAGGCAGACTCACTTTTAGCTATCAAGAGACGCTAGAGAGTTCCAAAGCACACAAGGTAACTTTTTAAAAAATGTACACTCTTGTCCAGAGACAAGCATAAAACAACATGGTACAAAAATGTTAGATATAAAAGGATAGACAAAGTTTATCAGGCAAATGCAAACAAAGAGAAAGCTGGGCTGGCAATATAAATATCAGATCCAAAGGACTTAAAGGCAAAAGAAGATATTAAAAAGACAGGTATTAAATGTTGATAAAGGGTACAAGTCCCAGGAAGACAGAAGTATCATGAGCCTTTTTGCACTGAAAAATGTAAATATTAAATACATAAAACCAATTCTATAGCATACAAAGAGAAAATGACAGGAACACTATAGAAGGAGACTTCAATATAGCCACCTCGGTCATGACAGATTAAGTAGGTAAAGGATGAATTAGTATAGAGAGGAATTCAATAATGTAATCCTTGAGTTTTATTTAATAAATTTGTCAGTTTTATACTCTACAAAAAGAAAATACACTTTCTCTCTAAGTACTCACAAAACATTAACAAAAATGAATATATGTTAGCACACAAAGGCGATCTCAGTAAATCCCCAAAAGCAGAAATTGTATAGGCCCTGTTCTCCATCCACAATAAAATAAAATAGAAAATTAATGGCAAAAGGTCATATCAACAAACACAAACACTGAAATTTACCAATATTCTATTAAACAGCTCTTGGGTCAAATAGAAAATCAAAACTGCAATTACATTTCATTTTGGACATAACAACAATAAAAACATCACATATTGACACTCATGGGATAGTGCCAGGGGAAAAAATCAGGACTAAAAGCATTGTATTTTTATTTTTTATTTTTATTTTTTTTTTAATTTTCTAGAGGCATGTCTTATTTATTTATCTATTTGTTTGTTTGGTTTATACATGCACTGGGTACAGTCAGAAGCCGGGAGGGTGAGAGAATTCACCAGAGCCAGAGCAGGGAGCAGAACAGGCAGAAGGACCGAAGTACACTGCTGAGGGGAGCAGCGGGCGGCAGGAGAGGTCTGCGCGCCATGTGGGACCCTCCTCCAGTGGCCGGGGAGCAGCCGGGGATCGAACTGGCGCCGCAGAGGCCGCGGGCAGCTTCGCAACCCAGCGCTCAACCGCTGCGCCACCTGGGAGGCCCAAGCATTGTATTTTTAACAGAAAACAGTGAAAATAAAAGAACTAAACAGACCCCAAAATTAGAAAACAATAATTAATCAAACCAAATAAAATTTAGAGGCAGGAATAAACAATGTAAAGACATAGTGAGCTGAAGACAAAACAAACAAACAACATGATATGTATAAGAAGTAGTTTTTTGGAAAAGAATAATAAATGAATAAATTGCCAATCCAGAAAATATTAACACAGAAAATTAAATAAGAACAAGGATCCCATTTCATATAGAAAGGTTTGCTTTTCTTTTTGAAGGAAGTAATGGCTTAGAGCTAATAAAGCTTAAAATGGCTAATTAAATTAAGTTCAGAGTTAGAAAACTTGGATGACTCAATATGAAAAGAAAATATTGCCACATGTACATAATGGGTAAAAATGTGGACCTGGGTTTTTAATCCCAGATTCACCTATTGGGAAAATTAACCTCGCCAAGCCTAAGTTTCTTTAACTTGAAACTGATGATAATAATACTACCTCCGGAATTTGTTGCACAGTGAGTGAAATAACAAGCCAAACACCTGGCGTGATGCTAATGGACAGACTCCCCAGAAGACACTGGGCATTTTTATTGTTTCAGCCCTTCAAACTTCCAAAGAATGGATATTTCACATGCTGTATTAATTGTTTCATGACATTCAGGAAGATGTGATGCTATCCACTTGACTTTACAAAATCATTACTTTGATATAAAAAATCTTATAATGGTAGCAGAAAAAAATACAAATTTTCTTTATGAATATATGCAAGTCAAATAATTTATTCAAATAGAATACAGTGTTAGAATGAGAGAATAAGACACCAAGATTTAATAGGTCATTTCCGAGGAATAATGAGTGGTTTGATATAAGGAAATCTATCAATCCACTTCATCATATTGCCAAGTAATTGGCATGTGTTGACCTAAAACACCACCTTTTTGTCATTAGCCTAAGGAAATGAGACAAAGATTTATGTTCAAGGTAGTTTGATGTAACATTATTGAACTTTTAAACACTCTATAAATACACTATAATAATAGGGTGGTGCTCAAATATTCACATTAAATAAACATAGTAGGTTAAATTACATAGAGAAATATGCAAGACTGTTCTTTAGAAAGGATTATTATGAAACCATATACAGTATGTCAAATAATATTTCAAATCATGGAAATATAATCAAGATATGTTTTTCATTTCATATAAAGTTGACATTAAAGTAGCATATGTAGCATGCTTATGGAAGGAGAAACTATATATTTATCCATGTGTATGTAAATATGAACCTTTAGGTTGTTTCTTTTACTACTATTAAAATGTTGCAATGAGTAACCTCACATATTTTTCATTTGCACAAGTATGAGGATCAGATCACCATATTTCTCTCCATTTTAAGAACTGCAATAGCTTCTCACTTGTGCAAAATGAAAAAAGCAAAAGGCTATTCATTGAAACATTGTTGGAGTGTGTGTGTGCATGTATGCACATGTAGTCATTTATAAGGGGAGAAAAACAAAAGGAGATTAATAAAATGTCAGTGTTATATTTTAGGGTAGTTTTAATTTTCATCTTTATACTTTAATTTTTCCCACCTTAATATCAAGGTAGGAAAAAAAACACATGTTGGCAAGAAATTTTAAATAAGACTAAGACAATAGGAAAAGTACTGCACTTATAAGAAAAATATCCAAATTATAGACATTTGTCATGTATGCAAACTCATCAACAAAAGATTATAAGAACGCCTGAAAAGAGTGTGTTGACGAATTTCACACTGTCTAGAGAATGAGAGTCCAATACTATGTATTCAATTGAAGATCACTGTGAAGATATATTTTTAAAAATTTTGTGTGGATGTGTTTAACACAGTTTCTGAAACACAATTAGTTGCCAGCAATTATTAACTGATGTAAAATATCCCCCTTTCCTGATGACACCTAGACTCTGAGGAGGAAGATTAGAAGTACTATTCTCCATTCAACTAAGGTTCTCTCTTTTTTTTGGAACTGCTTCTGTGATGCTGCCTTACTGCTAACTAACTGAAACTTAGCAGCAGTTAACCAATGATACAACTGTAGTTTACTACTTCCCTCTGAGGACAAGCAGAGAAAAAATTATTTAGCATCCTTCCTGGAGTCTCTCTTGTTTAAATCCAGGTCCAGAGTAGAACTTATTTTACAACAGGCAAATCATTTCTTCCCTGGATATAACTTAATATTCTGTCTTGGGAACTGAGAGTATTTTCATACAAGAAATTCTGGCCTACTGCCCAAATTCACACTGCAATTGGATACTATCCATGACTATTTAGAGTCTGGTCTGAATGAAAGGAATGACACAATGATTCCAATGGCATGGGATTCTTTGTCTTAGAAATGACTGGAGAGCATAAGAGAAATATGGACAAAAACATATAATGTGGGACTTAGGAGATGGCACAGGATTTGGAGACTCGGGGAGAATGAGAGAGAGATGGTGATGATGTTTGAAATCTCACATTCCGAGCCCATAGAACATTAGTACCATGGACAGAAGCTTGAACATTAGTAAAATGAACTCATTTTAAGACATATTGGTTTGCAAACTAAGTCAGATAAAGACAAGCTTAAAAACTACCCCTTGAATGCTGATTATAGAACTAAAGCATCCAGAGAGGGGATCCAGAGAGGGAAGGGCAATAAAAGAGGGAAGAAAGCACAATGAACTATGATGGTGGACCATGGGTGATTCAGTGTTGGGGGACATATGGTGGTGATACCTGATGGGGAGAGGTAATGGAATCATTACATCATAGCCTTCATTCAGACCAGACTCTAAATAGTCATGGACAGTATCCAACTGATGAGATATCCTAATGATACCTCAATTAAAAATAAATAAATGCTGGCCTCCCCGGTGGCATAGCGGTTGAGCGCTGGGTTGCGAAGCTGCCCGCAGCCTCTGCAGCGCCTGTTCGATCCCCGGCTGCTCCCCGGCCACCAGAGGAGGGTCCCACATGGCGCGCAGACCCTCCTGCCTCCCGCTGCTCCCCTCAGCAGTGTACTTCGGTCCTTCTGCCTGCTCTGCTCCCCGCTCTGGCTCTGGTGAATTCTCTCACCCTCCCGCGCTTCTGACTGTACCCAGTGCTTGTATAAATAAATAAATCTTCAGAAAACAAATAAATAAATAAATAAATAAATAAATGCATTTATTTAAAAAAATACTGAAAATATCAGCTTGTCATGGAAGAGCTCTAGAACTTAGGTAGTGGATGAGGTGAGTTTTAACCATACAAAGAGGCGATGATGTACCCCCGAAATGTGTATAGTTTAGCGAGTCAGTGGCAAATCAATAAAATAAAAAAAAAAATTAAAAGACATAATAGTTTAGGTTAAACACAGAAATTTCAAGATATGCATAAGAAGTTTAAAATCTAACCCTATACACCAGATAGACCAAGCTAGAGATACAGATTTAGCTAGAAGGTAGAGCCTACATCTTCACCTCCACCTTATGGAACACTGGTATTTAGAGAATAGAATGGGGAAAAGAGATCAAGAGAAGGAACAGAGAATTAATAGCCTGTGGATATAATAACAAATATATGTAAGATATTTTCAGAAACAAAACCTAAGGAAATGGAGGCAGATCTTCTAGCCCTGGGAGAATGGTAAAACTATAGTTCACAGTTTAGATCACTAAAAGAACTCATGCCTCGCTTTGGTTGAAATGGAAAACAAAAACACACTGTTATATTGAAGCAATAGTACAGTGTTGAGGTGTGCTTTAGTGGTAAGCCAAATCTTCGTTCAGTTTTTGTAGTGCTTAGAATGCCTTGGACTCTGGGCTTTGGCAGCTATGACTTTTCTTAATTCTGTGGCTTGTTCAATGTACATGATCTTTCATATTATTTACTAAAATAAATGCTTTTGAAATATTGGGCTGAGTCACTTAAAGGAAGGACAGAATCTAGAATCCAGACTCCCAATCTCAAGCAGAGAATTGTTCACATCACTTTGTTACAACTCCAGATGCATCCAGACACCTGAATATAAAGACCAGGGGATTAATCAGAGTACCATGAAGAGTAAGTACCTTAAATCAGGCCATCCTCTGCCTGCAACCACAGTCTGCTATTTCACCCCCCCAAAAGTATCTATTTCCTCTATCTAGTCCTCTATCCCATATGTGCATTATTGCAAATGCCCCCTTGTATCCATCTTTTTTCTCCTCTACTTACCCCCATTCCAACAAAACCTCTCTTGCTGGTCAGCCAGATCCACAGATATGAGTGGGTCACCATGGTGACAGATGAAGTCCTGATGCAGAAGGTGAGAGACAGAAACAGCAGGAGAAGCTTCTCTGAGTCTAATACACCGATTGTTGCCCTTGATTTCCAGATTACCAAAAGGCCTGGGATCTTTAAAAGTGATTCCTTCGTCACTGAGATATCTTGAGATTAGAGGCTAAGAGGGGTGCTGTTGTATTGGCAACACTGTAGAATGCCTGAACCATTCTTTAAAAATTTATTTTCTATGACTTTCAGGTGATCATCATCCAATTCTAAGCAGTGGTATCCAGACCCCTAAACCTGGTGAGAGATGACTGCTTTCCATCCCTACCTCAAATGGTTGCATCCTAACCTCTGCTATCTGTCAGCACAGCAAACACATCCTCATTATCTCACTCAAACTCAGGAGGTAGAAAGCTGCAGGTGCCCAGGGCCACCTTGTTTCACTCTTACTTTCAGATCATTTCCCCCTTAATGTTTCTGTCTCTGACATCAATGATCTTCTGCCATGAAAGGGAAGGGATGAGTCTCTTTCTAACCTATCTTCACTCACAACCTAGATCATTCCTACTGTCTTACATGCCATAGGACCACAGCAAGGAGTGAACACTGTCCTGTGCCCAAGGCTACTTGTGGTACATTATTTACTAAAATAAATGCTTTGAATATTGGGCTGAATCACTTAAAGGAAGGACATAATCTAGAATACAGACTCCCAATATCAAGCAGAGAATAGTTCACATCAGTTTGTTGCAACTCCAGATGCATCCAGACACCTGAATATAAAGACCAAGGGATTAATCAGAGTACCATGAGGAGTAAGTACCTTAAGACAGGCCATCCTCAGCCTGCCAAACACAGTCTACTATTTCACTCCCCCCAAAAGAATCTATTTCCTCTATCCAGTCCTCTATCCCATATGTGCATTATTGCAAATGCCCCCTTGTATCCATCCATTCATTAGAATGACCAGAGATTTTGTAGACTATCTTAACCTCCAAACCAATTAATATTTGTCAAAAGTCAAGTCCAAACTTGGTGATTTGGGTACACACCTCTTTCTAAGGGAAGAATTTGGAAGTTGTAGGGCATAGAAGTGTCCCCATACTATCCAAGGATCACAGAACCATGTTCCCCTCTCAGGTTATAAAATCCTTCCATCAGATCACAACTTTGCACTTGGAACTTCAGAGAAAAACTGTTTTTGTTACCAGTTCAAAACTTGACAGAACATAAGTCAGCCATGTAAATTGTGGATGATATATCCGTCATTCTCCCTTTGCTGTGAAAGAGTGAAAGCATCGTTAAATTTTAGTGAGAGAAACCAAAACAAAGATAAATTCTACTGCTCACCTAGTAAATACCATGTCATCAGATTATGCTGTGCTTCAGCATGAAATTGAGGGATATTATAATTGGGAGGAGAGCTATAGGATATTTTGATGTGCCTCTGCAGTGCTGGTATGATGAAAGCAAGTCTAATCTGATGTATCAGATGGTAGGGTCTAGAAAAAATATGGAAGTAGGAGAAATCAGAGAGGTCAATTAAAAGAAATTAATACCAGTAGGGATGTTGAGAGGGGGAATAGGAGAGAAGTTTCCAAAATGAAACATTTTGGAGAAAGAATTGGAAAAAAAACAGAGTTAATAATTGAAGATAATATGGCTGATGAGAGTCAATTATGAATAAAATATCATGCCAAGATCAATTAGAAGAATGGTACTTTCATTATCACAACCTAGGAAATCAGGAAAGCAGTCAGAGTGTACAGGCAATGGGGCTGGCCGGATGAACTTGGAGCTGGACATCAAGATCTAGATAAGACCATAGGATATGCAGGAAAAATATCAATCAACAGGCAGTTAGAAATGCAGACAAGTCTGGAGGGAGATCACAGCTGAAGATGTAAGTTAGGCAGTAACAGAAGCCTTGAGAGCAGGAGCAATCTGTGCAAGAAGACTGAAAGAGAAAAGCAGAAGGCAGAATCAGAGCCTGGGGGATGCCCATGGTGAGAAACAGCAGCAGGAAGAGGAGCCAGAAAAGGCAAGCGAGGAGGGCTCCACTTGCTTAGTAACATTCTGAAAAAATAACTCTGATCTGGTTTCCTAAGGGAGAGCCAACAAAGCACAACCTCCCATAAATACAAAAGAGGGAAACACTCCTCTTGCTCCTATTTCTGTATTCTTTCTTCCACCTGGTGAAAGGAGATGAGACCTGTTCCCTGCCCTTGAGAAGAACATCATCTAGAAGAAGCAGAGATTTCCTTGGTTGTTACACTTTCCCCAGGAGCTTGAAGAGCAAATTGGGAGGAGGGGGCCTGTGTTTATTTTATTAACCAAAGAGCATTAACTGGATCCTTATTTGGGACCAAGCACTATGAAGCCATCAGAAAAAATGGAAAGCAAGATTTCTGTTCAGGAAATTGCAATCATTGGAGATCAACACAACCAACTCAAGTGAAACAATTAGAAATCACCTACACACTAAACTGGGTAGCTTTAACTAGAAGAGCAATTAAGAGCTTGAAGACCAGGTATCACTGTGGACTGAACAGATGTGGTATTGTCAGAGTAAAGATCCTTGAATGAAGGGAGAAATTGGATGAAGGGAGAATTTGAGAGGGCCTTGCAATAGCAGAGAGAGAATAAGCAAGGGAAAGAAGCAGTCATGGTAGAGGCAGAAGGAATGGAAGAGCTAGCCTTGGCTCAGCAACATGTTTAGAGAACAGTGTGGGCTAAGAGCATCCAAGAATGTTGCATTTGGATGTGTGTGAGCTGAGAGATACCCTTGATGGGAGTATGATGCCAATAGACAGAGGGAAGTTTGTTCTTCTCTATTATGGCTAAAAGTGAAGCAACAAGAGTTAAGGGGTTGG
Source organism: Talpa europaea (assembly GCF_964194135.1). NCBI lineage: Eukaryota > Metazoa > Chordata > Mammalia > Eulipotyphla > Talpidae > Talpa > Talpa europaea. Next base: position 95,074,197 of record NC_140074.1, read on the forward strand.
TTACTACTACCTAGCACTGAGTAGCAATGATTCCGGCTCCCTGCCCACTCCGTTTCCTGGCATCTGTCCTGATCCATGCCAGGGAGGCTCTTTCTGTACAGCATGTTCTGATCTCTCAGGGATGTAGAGTGTCCCCCACCCCCTCACATATGTACCAGGCTGGCGTGAACACCAGCTCCATTGGCTGGGCTCCCTTGGCTCCATCCCCAACATTGGGGGTGCCAGTGCAAGAGGAAGGGATAAAAAAGCCAGGAGTTCCCTGTACTGAGGCTGCACTTGGACCAGCACTAGAAGATTTCCTCTTTATCCCACCATTCACAGAATTCCTGCCTTCCACAGTTCAGCACCATCATTGCCAAGAGGCACAAAGAACCATAGTCCTCTGATGCATTTGTCCAGAGTACTTCTGACTAAAGGTTAAGCCTGCCAGTTCTTGAGTATCCAAAACTCAAGAGGATGGAGGGTGAAGAGCCAGACTATAGCCATGAAACTACCTCCTCTCTTGGAATGTCACTATTCCCCTGCAGCCTGTTAACTTCTTGCTGTGCTTCCAGGCAGTCAAACACCAGGGCATGTTCATCTTCCTTCCCCAGATCTCCATCCCATTCTGTGCCCCCATCTTTACTGCTGCTCCCTTTCCCAGACCTCCATCTACTCTCTTCCCCCACTTGTGTGCTATTCTTAACCTGGTCTCTACTTCTTCCTGCATCATTCCCCCATTAGTCATTCACCTCATTTCTCTTTCATCTTTTCTTGCATCCCTTCCTGCATTCTTTTTACCAGGACTGACAGCAAACAACATTCTCTTTTCTCTCTTGATATTTTGGAATCTCAATGTTCTAGCTCAAGAAAAGGAGAGAGAAAAAGGGAATGATGTGATAAACATTTTGCTAGATTCTTTCCTCTAGCAGCTCAGATATGGCTAAGGGGACTTCAGAGGAAGGAGCTGAAATAAGAAGAAATGGCTCAGTGACTTGTCAAGGGTACGGCTTAGAGAGGCCCCAGGTGAAGTAGGCAATGTGAGAGGTAAACTGACATCATGGCTGGTGTGAGTTGAGCCTCAGTAAAGCCAGGTCCTATACCCAGTTCTTCTGTGGGTATGTAGACAGGACCCATCACTCCACCTTCAAACCCAGATTTTTCTACACTTTAGAGCTAGGTTTGTCTAAAGCTAATAGGGAAAGACCAAAACCCTCCCATCAAAGTAAAGGTTTTTATGACACCCTCAGGCTTACATTTTCATCAGACAAGCCAGGATGTACCAGGAGAAAGAGTCAAGTCTGGCATTCAAGGAAGAGTAAACTGTCATTGTGTCCACACAATGTGTGACCACAATAAGACAATGCCTGTATCAAGGCTCATTGACATCTGGAAATAAGAGTGTGGTAAACTGAGTCATCAACCCCATTGGTGTCCTAACACCGGGGGCCAGGGAAACAAGATTCAGATGAGTCAGAAAGCAAGGGGCTATAACCTGGACCCTTCTGTGCTGCTTGCCCCAGACTTTGTCCTCACTAATGCACCCCTCTATTTTCTTGCAGAGAAACCACGGATGAACAACATCCTGACATCTGCCACTGAGCCCTATGACCTCTCCTTCTCACGCTCCTTCCAGAACTTGGCTCACCTGCCGCCATCTTATGAGTCTGCAGTGAAGACCCACCCTAGCAAGTACTCATCCCTGAAAAGGCTAAGTAAGTGGGGTTCTCCCAGGTTTGGGGTCTGCCTCTGGGACCTCTATGATTAATGCCTGTGTATCAATCACCTGAGGGGACCTGCTGGAGTCCAAGAACAAAAAGCAAGGTGGATCATGCAAGGAGACATCAACAGGTCCGGGTTCTTGTTCTTTAGAGTCCTCAGATCCGTGTTTCCCAGGAGGTGGTGCTTTAATTCAATTCAACTGAAAGGAAGCCTCTCCCCAACCCTGCCCTACACTTGCCATCCTCTAAACATAAGCCTTCCTCTTGCCCTCTTATTTTGGAGTAGAGGCTAACAACCTCAGAGCTTACTCTGTAAGAACTCTCCCAGAGATCTGACACTTCGATTGAAGTGTCCATAACTGGCCTCCTAGCAACACTATCTTAAGGACGAGACTCCACACCGTGCATGTGTGTGTGTGTGTGCGCGCACACACACACACACACACACACACACACCCCATTTCATCGGTTAAATCCAATTTGCCTAATAACCCCAGCTTTGCCATTTGCATCTGGGGAGGCCCTGAGGATTGATGAATTTAAGACATTACAAGGTTAAGAAGGCACACGCCATGGTGGAAGATCACTTCTCACCTGGCCTTCTGACCCTCGGGCCCACTTGCCCCTATTCCCCAGCATGTCTGTTTTGATGACCATCTGACTGCAGGGATGAGCATTTGCTTGAAGCCATGGGGCATCCTATCCTGCTGGAAGTTCAGCCCATGAATTCAGCACATGAATTCCAAGGTGGAATGGTGATTTTCTATGGCTAGATGACAAGGGAGTGTGGCTCAGGAGGTAGGATCTACCTGTCAGAGACCCTGTGGATAAAGTGAGAAATAGTGTTCCACAATTTGCAAGAATCTAAAGGTTGGTTGTTTGTAGGAGGCTTCACTCCTGAACCTCGAGGCAAAGAAAGCTTGTATGAGTCTTCGGTAAATTCAGGGTGCAGAAGGCAGGAGGGAACATCTGATGAGGTCCACATATAGGATTGTTCCAGCCTGCTCGTGCTGTGGGCACAGGCACAGTTTGTGAAGACTTGATTCTGTGGTTGTGTGGGGGCTGGATGCCCATGTGTTGGCTTCTTATGCATTGGCTGTTACTCCAGAGAAGGTGCTACTATGTTCCTAAGTTACCAGCTAAACATTTGCACAAGTGCCTACTGGTTGGAACATCTTACTTTATTCCAATGGAGGCTGATTGTGCAAGTCAGCCTCCTCGGAGAGACTCTGGACCTTATCTGAAAGCTGCAGGTTGCTTCTCTGTGTCTGAGCAAGACCTAGGGAGCCATTCTGTTTCAAGACCACAGCGTGCAAGAAACAGGGCTGGAGGGGTCTTCCTGGTGGCACAGCGGGTTGAGGGCTGCCCTGTGAAGCTGCCCGCAGCCTCTGCAGTGCGGGTTCAATTCCTGGCCAGCCAGAGAGATACCCACATGGCGCGGCAGACCTCTCCTGCCTCACCCACTGCTCCCCTCAGCAGTGTCTTTGGTCCGTCTGCCTGTTCTGTTCCCCACTCTGTCTCTGGTGAATTCTCTCACCCTCCCGTGCCTCTGATCTGTACCCCGGTTCTTGTATAAATAAATCTTTTTAAAAAAAGCAAGAAATGGAGCTGAAGCACGAGCGCTGGGGCACTGACTTGCTGTCCACTGTACCATGAGCCCCCTGGGAACCTGCAGGAAGTTCTATAACCCCTGGATACTCAAGGTGGCCCAGGAACCAGTGTCATTAGCATTGCCTGGGAGCTTGTTAGGATGCAGACTCATGGCCCAGCTCTAAGCCATGGTGTCTGACTCAGAATCTGCATTTAACAAAACCTCTGGGGACTGATTTGCACATTAATGGAAGAGCCCTGTTGCCACCTGTCTCGCTTAGTCCTCTTAGCTTAGTCCTGGATGCAGTGTCCCCTCAACTCTCTTCTCTCTGTGTCCCCCTTGCAGCTGACAAGGAGGCTGATGAATATTACATGAGGAGGCGACACCTACCTGACCTGGCGGCCCGAGGAACCCTCCCCCTCAATGTCATCCAGATGTCCCAGCAGAAGCCCCTGCCACGAGAGCGCCCACGCCGGCCCATCCGGGCCATGTCCCAGGACAGGGTCCTGTCCCCTGAGCGGGGCCTGCAGGATGAGTTTGGCATGCCCTACGATCGCATCCTATCTGATGAGCAGCTGCTCTCCACGGAGCGCCTGCACTCCCAGGACCCACTGCTGTCCCCGGAGCGGACGGCCTTCCCTGAGCAGTCCCTGTCGCGGGCCATCTCGCACACGGACGTCTTTGTGTCCACGCCCGTGCTGGACCGCTACCGCATGACCAAGATGCACTCCCATCCCAGTGCCTCCAATAACTCCTATGCCACCCTGGGCCAGAGCCAGACGGCAGCCAAGCGCCAGGCCTTTGCCTCGCGCAGACACAACACGGTGGAGCAGCTGCACTATATCCCGGGCCACCACACCTGCTACACAGCCAGCAAGACCGAAGTAACCGTGTGACTGACCGGGCGGGGGGGGCTCCAGGCACAATGGGGCAGGAGGCAAGATGGGCCTGGAGCAGAGCTTCTAGCTCTATACATCTCCCCACCCGTGTCCACTCCTTAGGAGGTGGGGAGGGCCTCCTTAGCCCAGAAAGCCATACTCCCGGGGACCCAACCCGGTGACCTGGCACAGCATGCTCAGACCTGGGACCTAGAGTGATTGTTCTCACTCTTCTAGAAGAGTCAAAGGGTGAGAGGAGAGGGGCTAGGCCCTGTCTCACCCCCTCCACCATCATCAACTCCCTTTCAGTCTCAAGCCCCTCCTCCCACTCCTGGGGACTCAGCGGCAGGCTCTGTCAGCCGAGACCCTATTCTGACCCTGGTCAGAAGCTGCCTGGGTTTGAAGTGGCCAGTGGGTGCGGCCCGTGGGCTGACCGAATACACTACTCGGTCTCATTCATTTACCTAGAACCGCGTCACAGAAATCTTCTAGTGCCTACAAACTGCCTGCTCGCTCTCTGAGTCAGGGAGCTGCTGTGTCCATAAGCACAATAATGATTCTCTTCTGCCTGCTGGAAATCTCTGGTCCCCACTGAGCGGCCCTCCCTGCGCTGACCCCACTCTAACCCTGCACTCCTCCCCCAAGTCCCAGACCAGGAAGGGTTCCCTCCCTCCTGCTGCCCCTCCATGTGTGGGCATCCACCCCAGTTCAGCTGGCTGCCCCACCCACAGGACCCCCTGGCCCTTCCCCTAACCCTAGATGTTTCACCCTTGAGTTCTCTGGGGCTTTGCTCTAGCCTTCCTGGAGAAGAGTAGCAATGGGGTACAGGAAATTTTGGAATGCCCTCTCCACCAGCCTAATTATCTCCACACTTCTTTCAGGCCTCCAGGCCTGAATTATGACCCACCACTCAGGCCTGACTTCCCTTCCCCTGCTCCCTAGAGGCATCTGCCCCTGGCCAGAGAGCAGAGGGTGGGGAGTGCCACTGTGATGCCCTGGGTCTCAGGGGCTTCCCATTCCCATTGTCCAGGGTTCTGTCTCCCACCATGCCCATCAGGCAGGACTGAGGCTTCTAGAAAGTGATGGCTGTCAGCCAGCCCCCAATTAATGAGGACTCAAGTGGTTATGCCACACCTTGTTTGCTCCACTGTCCCATCGTCACTGCCCACTGCTCAACTTCTCTGCTTAGCTCTCTCTCTGTCTTCTCCTCCCCACCCCCAGCTCCTATTTCTCTTTGTCCCTCCTCCTGTCCTTCTGAATCTCCATTCCTCTCTCCTGGCTGCTGCTTCTTCAGACCAGTGCCTACTCTGGATCAAAGGGACAGCGACCCATTAGCAAAATCAAATAATGGTACTCCAGGCTATTGGTCTGGGGGCTTCCTGGGCAGCTCCCCAATCTCCCCTGCGTAGGGCACTCTAGGACCAGGCAGATCCATGTTATCAGCTCTATTGGGGGCTACCCCAACTAACCCCTTCTCAGCCCTTTCTCTGAATTTCTGGGGGGGTGGGTGGGCAGACTATGATGGCTTCCTGAAGAGCAGACTATGATGGCTTCCTGAAGAGCAGTGAGTGAAGCCACATCCACTCCCCCAAGGCCAGAGCCTGGGGGAAAAGAAAGGGCTCCCCTGTTCTCAGAGCCAGAGTACCTCCCTTAGCTGAGGCTGGAGGAATCAGCTTCAGACTAGTAAATGAAACTATGATACTAAAAATGTAATTCTCATCACAGGCAGACTCCAAAAGCAATGATCTTAAACTGGGGTTTTAGATTCTGCAGATAACATGTGTGGCCTTTTAAAGGGAGGTAAGAGGCTGAGAAAACTTCCCAGTGTCAACCCTAGGAATTTTTAATCAAACCAAGTCCATGATCCACAAAGAAATCAATTGACTGATTTTTCTTATTTATTGAAGAATTCCAAACTTCTTATCTCCCCTAAGGCTGACCTCCCCAGGTAAACAGAAAAGCATCACATGAATCATGAGGGGATTAAGGCTGGATGATCAACACAGCTCTCAGCATCTACATTAGAGATGTGTCACTGGGACTGTGAGGCTGTGAGGACAGGGCTAACTCTGCTTTCCTTCCCCATAAATGCATAAACCTTCTCCAGGGCTGGTTCCCAAGGGTTTATGAGAGTTTGTTCCAGAAGGCAGGGCTAAGAAGGTTGGGAAGAAGAAATCAATTTAAATAGAGAAGTTGGACACTCCCAGAAACAAAGGTGTATCTCTCAGTTAATCCCTCACCCTGGTGCCCTCTAATCTAGCCCTAGACTAGTTCCCTTGAAGGATGCCTGCTGGTGGGGTGGGGCAAGGATATGGGTTCTTGAGAATCTCCTACCCAGGTGTATATAAACATATACATGCTGAACCAGAAGGCTGATCCCAACATGTCAGAAGCATATTCTTGGTCCCAACTTTTCCAGCCCAAGGATGACATTTCTTTCCAGTTCTGTCTGTCTGTCCCAGGAGGTTGCTGGATGCATTCCAAAATGACTGTCCATTTATAATCTCAGTGTTAGATCAGAAAATTCTACCTGAACCCTGAACCCTTCTTTAAATCATTTCTTCTGCTTCACCCTTGGGTTTGGAAGGGAGGAAGAAAGGAAGGGAAGAATGGAGGGGGGAGCAAAGCTAGAATGAAGGAAGTGAATAAGGAAAAAGAGAGAGAAGCCTGCAAATTTGCTCTAGTTTAATCCCTCATTTCAAAGTCCATCAAATTGTTTCTTAACTGGTCTATTGAGGCATCTTGTTTCTATTCAGTAGTCTCATTCCATGTGGATAAAACAAGCAAAAATTGCATTGCTAGACAAGTTCATGTCGCAGATAAGAGAAGGTTCTGGGGCTGGAACCCAGAGGTCATGACTTCCAGCCCCATCAGGCTGGTGGCCTCTACTATATTATAGATAGTCCATACCTCCCCCATAAAGAAAACTCTCTTCCCCAGCAAGGGAAGGAAACCCACAATTTCCCTCTTCATGTCTTGTTCTTTGTACAATTCTCCATTGCTCTGATGGGAATGGACTGGAGTCTGCACAGGTTCTCTCTTACCCTAAAGAGACTTGCTGGTCTCCATGGCCTTGGATGGCAATCAAGCTCTAACAATCCTCATTCTCCCCACCTGTCCTGACTTGTTTCCTCTAGTTAACTCCTGGCTCTACGTGCTCTAAATCACAAAGACTTTAACTAGTTCCCTTGAAGGGATTCCTTTAACCGCCTAATCGGGCTTCAGCCCTGAGGACTCCCCATTGTCCTGCTTGATGGGCGTGCCTCCTAGAAAGTTCCCTTAATTCAGATTTCTTCCCTCTTTACAGTCCTCTATGCCAGTTCAGTCTTCTATGTTGGTTCAGTATCTCCTTCATCTCTCTGACCCTGTCTTTCTCCATTTATCTCCCCCATCCCTAATTTCTTTTCTTTGTTCCTGCTATCGTCTCTAGTTCTAAAACTCAGAACTCTTGATGAAAATAAGGAATGAGACATTCGTAGATCTTCTGTTTACCTCCTTCTGTTTACCTCCTGCTTAATCTTTCACCTCCCGCCCCTAGGAAATGATCCCCAGGGCACATAGCCAAGAACTCACTGCTCTGACCTTTGGGAGGGAAGAGAGAGAAATTGCCTAATAGCAATGTCATGGTTAAAATATGAGGTTTGGTCCTGCTGGTGGCAAGTCCATGCAAGCCCCTGTCCCAATCTGCCGCTAGCCCAGAGGCTCCTACTCTGGCCAAAGATTCACATCCTTGAGGCGCTCAATCACTGTTCCACCTTACGCCCACCCGCTCATGTGTATTACAGGTCCCTTTTGCCTCCAGGTCCCTTTTGCCTCAAAATATCCGAGAGCCTCATTGTTGTAGAGCAACCCCGATACAAAACGGGGTGCCAAACCTGGAGAAATATCCCATCCAGTATCCCTGCCACCAAACTCAATCCATTTTCTTCAGAGATACCTTGTCTGTCACCAGCCTTCTGTCCTCAGATTCCTCCCGCAGGCAGCTGTGGACTTGACCCAAGTTAACCTGAAAGGGTTACCAATGAGCTGGACTCTGGAAAGCACCTGCTCTGGGAAGAGTGGATATGTTACCTCCCACAAACATGCCCCAACTATCCTCCCCAAACCTGGGAAACTTTGCTCTGGAGTATTTTCAAGGAAGCTTGTTGTGTTTTAATGAAGTATTTTTCAGGATTCAAATGTAATTTTTTATAAATGCAGCATTTTAATGACAGATTCCATATGAAAGATATGTCTTCCTGGTTCTATATTTGATTTCAGAAGGCAGCGTACTACAAGAGGAGAAAGCACAGGGCTGAAGCTCTTGGAGACACACTTCTGCTCTGCTTCTGTCTCCATCTTGCCACGTGGCCAAGGATAAGTCATGTTCTAGTTCAGTGCCTCAGTTTCCCCCTCTGTAAAATAAGGGGCTTTGACTAGATGAGGTCTGAGGTTTCACCCAGCATTTCCATGCAGGGTTGTCACTCCCCATTAGCACCCCTCCTTCTTTTACCTCCTTCCCCTTTTCAACTGAGCTGCATAGAACCCTGTATACCTGCACCACGGCAACATCCTCAGATGCTCTAGACAGCCACCAGACTCCTCACAAGAGCCCAGAGTGGGCCCAAGGTCTTGGCGACCCAGGGATGCTCTCATATCTGAAGGTGTAAGGCCTACCCATTCAACAGCTGCCCAACCATGTGTCATGGAAGGCCTCTCCTAGAGACACACCTCCATCATCTTGGGTGTCTATGTCACTGGGAATTCCAAGTGTAAAGCTTTCATTTTGATGTGGTCCTTAAAGCTGGAGGGAGGCGGTTTGGATTTCAGAAAGGGGAGGAGCTGAAGGAGAAAATTCCAGAAGATGGCCCACAAGGGCGTGAAGTCTGTACTTCGGGGCAGTTTGGAATGCATTCCAAGCCACAGAGGAGAAAGCACAGCAGAGGCTCTCTGTGGCAATGGATGTCATATCCCACTCCAGAATGTGTGTCCTGAAAACCAGTCTGGATGCAAGGCTCCATTCTAACTGGAGGAGGAGGAGGTATCACCCCCTAGGTTTCTAGGAGGTGGGCACTCACCCCATCCTGGTACCTTTCTAGCCCCTCCTCGTGACACTATGGCCCTCCCGGTGAAAGCTTGTGAAGCAGGAATTGAGAATCCAAGTCAGTATCATCAAACCCATCTTGTAAATCGGCAAACACATCAACTTTCCATCCATCAGCGAAATGACATTATATGTTTCCTTAATGCCCTCCCTCCTGAGGGAGAGGAAGACCCCTGCTCAACTTTGCTGCCCACTCCCGCTGTGACCCTTGAATGCCACTCCATGGGAGGACTCATTCATTTGCTTTGTAGTGGCAAATATTCCTCTAGTTCTATAACTCAACTAGACATTTTGTAGTCAAGAATTCTTGAAATTCTCTAATAAAAAGCAATTCTTACTGTAATATTTTTAGTTTGGGGACACAATTTCCTAAGGGGGATTAATGAACATTTTTACGCATTAGCCCAATTTATGGATTTCATGTTTATTATATGGTAGTACTGATGAAAAGTACCTTTCTATCTGTATCTTTGCACAGTTTCTTCATTACTCATAATAAGCTTCATGATGAGCAGTGCTCATAACTGCTGCCTCTGTACAAACGTCATCGTTCTACTTACCTGTCAAAGCACATTCTATATGTACTGTAAACATATATCACTTTAGTAAGATTTAGTCTTAAGGATTTTTCCACTTTTGTCAGTAACAGATATTTATGGATTAAGAAAAAATAAAGCTGTTTCAACATAACCTGTCTTTTAAGGTAGTCAGTCACATGATTGCGTTTACAAATGCGAAGACAAAACAAAAAGGAATTAAAAATCAAGAAAAGATGTAATAAATCATTGGAGATGGGGTGGGGCAGAGATTGACTGAAAATGGGAGTAAGGGGAAATCTTAGGTTGATGAAAGCATCTTGAAAATAAATTATGTAATCATCATACAACTGTATAAATTTACTAAACTCATCAAACTGTACACTTATAATGGGAGAACCATGTTGTGCAAATTACACCTCAGTAATTCTTTTAAAAGTGAAAAGAAATGTAAGAAGGTAGGCTTAGAACATGTGCCAGTGGACAAGGTAGGACAATTCAGAGCAGAATTAGAAGTTATAACTTTGTATGCCCTCATTTTCTCTAACACTATTATTCATGGACATTAGGTATTAGTTTGCTTTAAGAGTCAATTTTTGTAGTTACCATGGGTGATAATTAAACAGGCTATCAAATATCCATGCCTGTTAAACCAGAGTCAAGTTGCACCATGAAAATTGATTATATTTGGAATCTTGCTCAAGATCCTATTTCTTTGGACTCATCTTTGTATTATTTTCTTTGGCATATATTCACTTTTGCTGCTAAGGTCATTTACTGTTCTGTGTTTCTGAATTTTCACCATAGCCTAGATACTGGTGGGCTCAGGTTCAGCGAACAAAGTGTTGCCAAACAGGGCATGGCCTTCAGCCAGCTTTAGCACCTCCACAGTCCCAGTCAGCTACACTTTCTTACCACCTGCTCAACTCCTTTGTAATTAGAACCTTTCTCATTGCATTCATCAAGCTGATATTTTCCAAAAAATCACTTATTGTCACATGCTAAGACTATTCATTACCTCGGACAAAGTTAGAACTTGTTTACTATTTCAATGCACATCGAATAACCACACATATTCTGAAATATATTTTGTTGACAAGCATAATCACTATTTATTACAGTGCATCACTTCTAAGTTATGTGTCTCTAACGCATGATCACTCACAATAAGCATGCGCACAAATATACACACACGTCAGAAACCTTTATTAATCCATATTCATTATTGGAAGAAAACCCAGGGAAAACAAAATTCTGAATTGGAGGGTATTTTTTTTTATAGAATTGCAATTTAATCACAATGCTTACACATACAGGTAATGACTGAATTATACTAGCAACATGTTCCCTAGTAGAAAATCTCATTAGACCTTCCTTAATAAACAGGTAAGAATAATGTATAATTAATATAAAAATGATCAAGAGGTCAGAGAGTTCTGAACACACTTAAAATGGCTAAATATCTCCCTTCAAATCTCTTTAACAATTTGTTAAACATTTTTCTGTATGATTCTCAAAGATAAGACTCAAGTTAGCCCTGTCACAGTTCTCACTAATTCCAAATTGGTAAGATCTGAATAAATGAGGTCTTATTAATATGCCATCATTAACGAGCCAAGGCCAGAGAAAGCTCATGTTGGAAACACTGAGATTCCAAGAACTCAGATAGTTTTTCACCTTCTTTTCCTCTGTGGTTGATCAAGAGAAGGAAGCATAAAACCTCTGGGGGGAGTAATAAATATATTGCTTTACTGTTCTAAGAAGATCAGCTACTCAACAATTTGGGCTGCAAATGTGTCAGGTATGTGAAAAATCAGAAGTTTGGAATTAGTAAATAAAATTTAACAATGAAGGAATCAGTATCCTTTACATCATGAATGTGTTGGCCAATGTCAGCTTTGAGCTTTGGTTTCCTAACTGCATCTGGGCAATTAGACTCAAAGACAATTCCCATGTCTGAGATAGATAGATAGATAGATAGATAGATAGATAGATAGATAGATAGATATAGATATATGTATATCACTAAATTGTGAAAAAAAAGTCAAATCATGCTTCTAGTTTGCTGGATTAATTGTAACCCACCAGGCTATTTTCCTTGGTTCTGCCCATATCAGCTTTCAATCCCATGAGCATAGGATGCAGTCAAGAACATTGCAACAGCAGTTGGGTGGAGGGAGGGGAGGGGATCTATGCATTGTACTTGGCTCTGCCAGCATTTTGCTGTGCAAACTGGTAAAACTTACTTTTCTTCCAATCTCACTTTTCTCATGTTTTAAATGAGAAAACATGAGAAAAGTGGACCAGACCACTCTAAATCTCTAATATCCTTCTCAGCTATTTAAATCTCTACTTTGATCCATTAAGGCATTGCAGAGAGTTGGTGAACTCAGATGGTGCTGGTCATTGTCAAAGGGTAGAGCAGGATGATAAGGTGATGAAAATGAAGAAGAAAACCCTTGGCTTGACTAACCATTATTATGAGAGAGTATCTGCCCAGTTGTTGGCATATCCACTCTTGTGTCAAGATGATGGTTATAAGGGAAGAAAGGACATTAAACTAATGGAAGAACAACACCCTTAGAGAATTGCCTCTTCTATTTAACTTTTGAGTTTTCTCCAAATCAACAACTTGTCTGTTAAAAAAAAAAAAATCCCTAAAGAACACAGTCACATAGAAAGTTCGCAACAGTTTCTTGTTTTACTGTGTTTGCCCATAGAAATAGAGTTCAAACATGTTTTTCAGGACCAGGACTCTCTCCATAAAGAGAAGCACCAACAGAGGAAAGAGAAGAAAAGCCCCCCTTTTCCACTGTTCCTGGTCAGCACAACGTATGCCTGAGCTTATGTCAGAAAAAAAATAAAAGCTTTAGTTTTACATTAATTTGGGAATGTTAATATCGTAATGGCTGGACATATTATTTATTAGGATGAGAAGTAACCAGATGACAACTTATTTTCTAAGAATAACTTGAAAAGTAGGAGGTAGGGGGAAGGAATAAAGTAGCTTATTGATGAAACAGTAGAGTTTGCTTGCTTAACCTAATGGTCTTACAGACAGATACACCTTGTGTGGGGCCACACAAAATACCCCAGATTAAGGAAAAGAGAACATTCATGCTAAAGCAAAGGAGGCTCATAAAACTGTAGGAAAGAGAAGCTATTTGACATCCTTGATAGACTACTAGAAAAAGAGGCATTTACAAACCAGGAGCAGAAAATAAGGAGAGAAAGGATAGAGGTGAAAGGGTGATACAAGAATTTCCAATTATTCGACCTACATCATTCAGTCTACCAGTCAAATACACCCCACACTTCCTAATAGCAAACCCCAACTGGAAACCCACCACCAGTGTAGGCACATGACAGATTAGACCAGTTAAAATTCTTTTAATTTCAAAACAGACTTAACAAAAGATAATTCCTTCTCAAAGCAGGATATGACTGTGGAACCTTGTCCCACACAATACAGAGAAAGATTCCAAGTGGCAGAAAAGAACACTAATAATAACTACCCTTAATTCATGGCTTACTAGGCACTAGGCACTATTCCACGACACCTTTGCACAATTCACTCACTTAATCCTCATGCTATCTCTTCCCGGGCAAAGATTGCTGTTTATTTCATCATCATAGAGTTTGGTCTTATCTAAGGGGCTATAGGAAGCATGATAGCACGATCAAAGTTACACCTCAAAGGGATATCTGGAGACCTGTGGTAGTGAATGGATTGGCAAAATTCAGGCTCAAGGCAGGGAGACCAAGGAGAAGGCATGACGTATTACACCTGGTGTAAGGTCGGGAATGGGCCACAGTGCAGGTTTTCTGATCCAGCAGACCAGGTAAAGGAGGAGTCAGAGTCCTCAGTGGTTTTTTTTGCAGTGTTTTTTTTTTTTTTATTTAGATTACCAGGTACACGGCAGGCAGGGGTGCTAGGGGGCTGGGAGGCCTGACAGCAGGTCTTCACTCTGGGCTCTCCAGCCTTCTCTCAGCTTCTGCTTCTCTTGTTTCTCTATCAGCTTTTGCTGATAGAGTGATGGCGTCCCTGTGATGCCACCCTTAAAAGCCCAGTCGAATCCCATCTACCTATGCCCACACCCTACTCCAGGTGCCCGCCATCAGGCATGCATTAAGGACCACAAGGATCCACCATCCATCCTAATGGCGGGAGGGCAGAAAATCCTGATACCTTTTACCTTACCCTACACCTGGACATCCACTATATCAAAATTAATGCCCAATCCTTAAAATTTCAGTTCCATTGAGTGACATAGTGGTCACTTAGAATTGAGTCATTTTCTGATTATTAAAAATAATAATAAATAACACACATCATTAATGTTTTAAAAATGTGTTGACAAGTGGATAGTATCTGTTACAAGTCTGTATCATCCAAAATAACTAGGGTTATTTTGAGTATACTCCACTTCAAAAAATCTGATTATATGTGTAGATAGAAGAGTAACATGTCAATTATGTTATCACTAAGTAGGACTAATATATAACTATTTCTTTATTAATTCTTTATTAACTTTTACCTATAATGAACATATAACTACCTTTATATTCAGAAGATAGTCAGTATAATCAATATTACAAATATCAAAAGATCATTTAAGGTGTAAATGTATATGTGTGTATGCGTTACATAGTGTTTGTGTGGGGGGTTAGTAAAATGACTATAAGAAAGTCACCCTAAATTATTAACAGTGTTAATAAGTCTAGGTAATTTTTAAATTATCTTTTACTATAATGCTGTTTCCCAATTTTCTACAAAGAGCACACATTACCTTTTTAATGGCAAAAATAAAATGTATCCCTTTAATTTTTAAAAGATATTCCTGAGTACAGAACAGCCAGTATATGTTGTAGCCATTCTCCAGCAGGAACTCCTCTGTAAAGAAGCCTCAGTAATCATACCAGGTTGGCTTAAATTTGGTAGACTTGTAGGATGGAATGAGATTTACTGGGCACATACCTTAAGGAGTAGAGTTTGCCATCAGCCTGCTCTGATCTCTGCACCCCTTCTCATTCTTTTCCTGGACAGTGCTGTTATCAATCTCCCACAGCAGAATGTATTAGTTCCATCTGGTAATTAGTTCCATTGGTAAACTGAGGGTTGCATTAGGGGTCAGGTGGAATGAATGAGTGGCAGTTGTCTCCTTGGAAAAAGCACATTCTCTCTGGTTTGCCCAGTTCCCATCACTCCCTGTTGCGTCATTATAAGATAATTACTATGGTCTTTGAAGAGACACAATTTCTAGCCTATCTTAATTTAGCCTAATATTATATTTGTTACTTCCATTAGGAGGTAATGGGAACAACATCTAATGGGAGAACATGAGCCTCATCCAAAGGGAACTATACTTCTCAGTCCCAGCCAATCATTATAATGTGGAAATTTCAGTGCATAATGACCTACCTTTTTTATTTTCAAGGGATAAAAATACAGTGAATTTAAAATGATGGCAATTAATTCATTAAAAAAGAAAATATTTTCTGGGCCAATGAGTTCCGGCTAACACCATACATCTGTCAGCTATGGCTAAACTGGTTGACTAAGAATAATAACCTTCAAATTAGTCAGAGGTAAATTCCTTACTTGCCCACATCTATATAAGTTCTTTTTTTTTTTTTTTCAAGATTTATTTATTTATTTATACAAGATCCGGGGTACAGACCAGATGCACGGGAGAGTGAGAGGATTCACCAGAGACATAGCGGGGAACAGAACAGGCAGACTAATGAAACACACTGCTGAGGGGAGCAGCGGGCGAGACAGGAGAGGTCTGCCTCACCATGTGGGACCCTCGCTGGCCGGCCGGGATCAAACCGTTGCTGCAGATGCTGTGGACAGCTTCACAGTGTGCCGCTCAACCGCCTGCACCACCAGGGGAGGCCCTATATAAGTTCTTAACCACTGATACTAAATAAATATTAAGCATGAAACCTACAAATCTGAAAAATAGTAATGACATCAAAAAATGAGTAATGTTTCAACCAAGGTGTAGGGCAAGCAAAGTATCAGGCTTTTCTGCCCTCCCGCCATTAGGATTGATGATGGAGCCCTGCAGTCCTGAATGAATGCCTGACAGCAGGTACCTGGAGTAGGGTGTGGGCATACATAAGTGGGTACACCTGGACTGAAAGTCTGAGCTGATAAGGGTGGCGTCATGGGGACGCCAGCAGAACATAGCGAGAGGGAAACAGCAGAGCAAAGAGAGCGAAAGGAGCCGAGAAGCAGAGGACACGAGAGAACTGGCATTGAAATATTTTGCTGATTTCCATGATCCACTTATCACAGGTCAGTAAAGCGTCCAAAGATTCTGAGTTGGACTGGTCTTGGTTCTCACTGTGTAACTCAGAGGCCTCTGGGAAACTGTGTCACCAAGAGAAAATCAGTGTAGCAATAAATTGAAATCATGTCAAAATACAGCAGAAAGAGGAAGGTGAAGCACCAAATCCCAAACATTTCTCCTTTGAACTGTCACTTCTCACTGCAAAAGCTTAGAAGGAAATAGATGCAACCGTAAAGAGCAAAGTAAGAAACATTTGTGACAGTCTAGGGCCATAGAGAATTTTAGTGAACTCAGCTGGAAGTCATAGAAGACTCCTTTTCCTCTAGTTAAAAGTTGGAGAAAAAGAGAAAAAAACTCAAGTCTAGGGGCCTCCCCGGTGGCGCAGCGGTTGAGCGCTGGGTTGCGAAGCTGCCCGCAGCCTATGTGGCACTGGTTTGATCCCCGGCTGCTCCCCGGCCATCAGAGGAGGGTCCCACATGGCGCGCAGGCCTCTCCTGCCGCCCGCTGCTCCCCTCAGCAGTGTACTTCGGTCCTTCTGCCTGCTCTGCTCCCCGCTCTGGCTCTGGTGAATTCTCTCACCCTCTCGCGCTTCTGACTGTACCCAGTGCATGTATAAACAAAACAAACAAATAAATAAATAAATACATGCCTCTATTAAAAAAAAAAAAAAAAAAAACTCAAGTCTAGGACACAGAGGGCCCAGGCCTTATTGGATAGGCAACTCCACTTCAAGTCATGCCTCCTGTCCGTTACATTACCCTTGGCAGGAGAAAAATCTCAAAGGGAGAAAAACCAGACACAATGGAGAAAAAAACACAGTTTGGCTTTCTTAGAAAAGCTCCAGTCTAATTTATCCCGTCCTGTGAGTAAGCACACCTCGCAAGTATGTATGTTGAGCAGTGGAGGTAGAGAGCTCAGTGTAGAGAGCCAAGGTGAAACTGAACTAGTTCGACCCATCCCTCCACTGGGAGAAACCCCTGCCCTCTGCACTACTAATAGGCATGTGTGAAGAGTGTCCCTGTGGTTCACCCTTGGCTGGGACTGACAACTGTGTCCTGAATTTGGTCAACTGTAGGGTAAATAATTGTCAGGCTTTTCTGCCCTCTTGCCATTAGGATTGATGATGGAGCCCTGTGATGCTGAATGCATGCCCGATGGTGGGTACCTGGAGTAGGGTGTGGGCATAAGTAAATGAGAACACCTGGCCTAAGGTAGGGCTTATAAGAGCAGAAGGCAACCACCAGGAAGCGAACAATCGAGAGACCAGAAGAGAACCAGCAGAGATGCAGAGGCCACGAGAGAACACCAGAGAGCCCAGAAAGAGAGACTTGCAAGGGGCTGGGAGGCCTGCCAGCTTCCCACCCCTGTCCCCAGCACTCCTGCCTGCCGTGTACCTGGTAGACTCAATAAAAACCTGAAAAGCCACCGAGGGCTCAAGGACTCCTCCTTTACCCATCTGCTCGGATCATAGAGCTCCTGCTCTGGGCCATCCTGCCCCTACATCAACCCACATCAGAGCTCTTCCTGTTTGGATTTAGAGTCAGGATAAAGGGAAGAAAAGTAGACTAGAAAGAAGCTGTGAATGTTCCCTTCTTTGGAGACCAGACATTCTCTCATTTTTTCTGTTAGTATAAGGGCTAACCATAACATAAGCCTATATGCAACCCGTGGGCACTGGTGTCCTTCCTTGGGAGGAGTGAGGTAAATTGTCTCTACTTCATAGGCTGCCTTCTCATGTCTGCCAGGACTCCTCTGCCCTGCCCCCTGCCCCACCACGAGCAGCTCACCCTTCACAACCATTGTCACTGTCTCTTTGATTTTGCTCTCAGATAAAGCATATTAACCCAAGACAATGAAAATAGGTTTATCTTCAGGCCATACCAAGCTAATCATCATTCTCTCTTTTATTTCTCCACTGAAACTAAACTCACCTCTAACTCCAAATAAGCCCGTCAGACAGGGCTGAGGCACCAGAAAACAATAGAGCCCAAATAAAGGAGCACCTTCAATTCAAAATGCATAAATGTATTGCTATACTATGAAGTTTCACATGATGAAACTTGTTCCCATTGAAAAAGACAAAATCTTGCTGTGTTTGCCTTTGCCAGAGTGCTAGTCAAACATGCAAGTTATCTGTGTAGTGTCACTTGGAAACATAAAACTCAGGAGAAATCTTCCCATGAGGTCAAGAGGCAGCATGGGAGCATAAGTGAGTGGTAAAGAGCCAGGACACTATTAGCTAGAGGAGGCTGTACTTTCAATGTTATTTTTTTTTCTCTCTCTCCTTTTGATTTCTCTCTCTCTCTCTCTCTCTCTCTCTCTCTCTCTCTCTCTCTCTCTCTCTCTCTCTCTCTCTTTCTCTCTCTCTCTCTCTCTGTGTGTGTGTGTGTGTGTGTAGAGAATGTAGAGAAAAGGACTAACTGTAAATTTCCTCAGAGTGACTGACACTTAGCAATCTCTGAATAAATATCCTCTGCTTTTTTCATTTGGATGGTCTTCATTTTCTGAAACACCTGGGATGTGGGGATTTTCCTCTCAGCAGATAGCATTATTTAGTTGGAAAAATACAGTTCCCAAAGTCATTGTCACCTGTTTGGTTTCTACACAAAGCAGAGACCTATGAAGATGGGAAGAGTAAGCCAGGGAACACTTCTCTGTGGAGATTGCTTCTCAAACTTCAAAATGAGCATCAGAATTACCTGAATTCTGCTAAAAACACATTTGCTGAGACCCACTTGCTGAGTTTCTGTTTCAGTAGATCTGGGTTGGGAACCAAGAATTTGCATTTCCGGTATGTTCTGAGTTAACACTGATGCTGCTTGCCCAAGATCATATTTTGGGAAATTCTCTGTCCAGCCCTAGAGCAAAACAGACCAAAAACACTCTACCCTGGGACTCTTTAGGACTGAAATCAGCTTCCCACTCAAGAAATGTTGTGAGTCCTTTTACTTCAGTTATGACCTCAGCATTTGAAGGGATCATGAAGGAGCAAAGGGAGTGGCAGCCTTCTCTCAGGGCCTCTGTCCCCTTTCCACACTCACGAACAAAGGAACAAAGAAAAAGAGAAAGGCAGAGGCAGTAAAGCAAGCGAATGTAGATGAACTCAAAGAGAGAGAGAGAGAATTGTGCAGAGCTCTGGGAAGGAGATTTAACAGGTGGAATAGTCAGCTACTGAACACCTTGGCCCTGTAGAAGGAAGTATTTCCTAAGAGCCCAGTACATCCCTACCCTGCCAGCATGTTGGATTCACTTGGAGATATTTTAATGTATTCCAAACCTTGGGCCCCCTCCTGAGATACTGCTTCATTTGTTTTGAAGTGACCTTGCTTTTGGAACTTTCAAATATCCCCAGATGGTTGTAATGTGTGGGTGCAGTTGAGAATCACTGGAATAGGCAACAGTACACCCCAGGTACACTCATCTCTTATACCTTAAAGGTCCTCTTGATGGACAATAGTTCATTATATCCTGGAAGTAATTTGGCCCATCTGACTCTGTCATTGATAGGCAGGGGATTTGGCTGCAAGGGAGTGAAAGGGAACTAAGATCTTCCTTTTTCTTGGAGGCAAATAAGAAAAATCAGGAAAGAACTTTTAATATGAGAGAGAAAATAGTAATTAATTAGAGATCAAGGGTCTGTTCTCTTCTTCTCAACTGCAAGTACTTTAAAGAACAGCATTAATTTTTTTATCACATCTCTTTCTACACTTACCCTCACCCATATCATCAGTTAAGAGATGAAGATATTTTTGCATCTTTTTTATAATATAGATGTTACCTTCATTCACTCATGCAGTTAAAACTGAATATATAGGGGCTTCCCTGGTGGTGCAAGAGGTTAAGTCACAGCACTATGAAGCTATGCACAGCCACTGCAGCACAAGTTCAATCCCCAACCAGGGAGGTGACCCACATGACGCAACAGACCTCTCCTGTCTCATCCACTGATCCCTCAGCAGTGTATTTCAGTTGAACTGCCTGTTCTGTTCCCTACTTCATCTCTGGTGAATCCTCTCACCTGCTCCTCCCACCCCGCACCTCTGGCCTGTACCCCAGTTCTTGTATGCAAAAATAAATAAATCTTTAAAAAAAAAACATTGAATATATGCTTTGCAAACTTAAAATACCACTCCCAGCAAAAGGGTTGGTTGGTTCCCTAAGTCTCTTAGATGATTTCCTCCCAAATCAAGAGGACCATATCTAAGAACTAAAGTTAACACCAGCCCCAAGAATTCCTACAATCTCAAAAAGAAAGAGTATAGAAGGTGTGTTTTCTGCAGCTTTCCTTGTTCTGCCCACCTATCTCCTGGGTGGAAAATGTACACTTATACTCCACAGATTATTGTAATTAAGTAGTGTGTGAATTCAGTTTTTAAAAATAGCTTCCTTGGCTCTTCACAGCATATTTTTGTAAGACACATATATCTAAAAAGTAAGCAAGGATTTTTATTGTTTAGTGCATTTAATTAAGTAAGTATTTCTTTCATCCTTCTGGGAATTACACATTGAATAGTGAATAAACACAGGGAAATGTGCCCATATTAATTTCTGGTTTACTGCCTTAATTCAAAAACAGGGTGAAAATCAACAGCTAAGTCTACAATAAACAAAGGCATTGAAGATTCACTCTTTACATCTCCAACAGAAATTACCCCAGAAGTATCTCTTCTATGCTTTTTCTCTCATCTGTCTCCTTGATGGATTCCTTCCCCATACCAATAAACATCTTCATTTCTCCTCTTTCTCTAAGAATTTTTTTTTGCCTGCCACTTGCATCAGTCATGACACTTGCTTAAGAGAAATGGAAAACACAACTCAAACTGACTTATGTGGAGGAAATATCTTTGCTTGTGTAAATGAAAACTACAATGTGTAGGCTGCAGCTCAGTGTCATTAAGGGCAACTTTCTCTTCTCCATCTCTCAGCTCTGCTTTCATTATCTTGACTCCATTTTCCCTCCTGATGCCAAGGTGGCCACATTAGCCCTGCCCTACATACATCCTCCTGGGTTCAAGTCCAAGAGAAAAGAGAAAGTCTTCTTTACTCCAACAGTCAAAAATCAATCGTTGTGTCTGACTCTATAGTCCTGATGGTGTCACATGGTTGTGCCCACACTGATGATTGGGAATGGGGATGAAATGATCCAGTTAGCTTAGGCCAAGTCATATACTTCAGCTCTAGGGTTGGAAATTGAGTCCCATTAGAAGTACCCAAACTGAGAGTGGAGTGGAAGGTGCTTCAGGGGATGGAGGCATTTTCCCAAAGAAGTGGCAAACAGTTAGTTATTAAACAAGGGTGAAAGAATACCAGGATAAAACACAAACAAAACAAATGCCAAACCACATCTCTGCTGACTTTTGAATAGAGGAAAAGTGCAGTATGCAAAGTGACTAGGTTCAGATAGAATATAGACAGTCTCTAGTGTTGTCCTTTTCATTTTATTGTTGTTATTAAGAATAATAATAACATGTTTGAATTGTCACTAGATGATTCCTTCCCTCTAAAGACAAGATTATATCCTATCCATCACTGCATCCCCAAGGCATGCAGAATAAATGACTGATGAATGCATTTCTGCTCTCAGAAGTGTGAGATCACTGCTTCTGCAGCTCACAAGAACATGTTGGGTCATGAAGGAGAAAAGAAGGTAGTTAGTACCAATAATAACCATTAATGAGAAAGTACATTATGGATTTGCTATTAAAATGATATCTAGCTAGGGACTCTTAATGCAACCTTTCCCAACTTCTCATAAGAATAATTAATAAAACAGAAAGAAAAAAGAATGTTCTTCGCTTTGACAGCTATGATTGATGGGTTACCTGATCTCAGAATGTGTTGAAATATTTTTACTCTAAAGCCTATGGAAATAACGAAAACATGAATTTGGCTCATGAAATTCAGACAATTTTATACCTTTCCAACCTTGAGACTTCACTAACCAAAAATTTTGGTAGTATCTAATTTAAACTAGAGGTTAGCAAACTTCTGTAAATAGATAAGTATTTTAGATTTGTGGGTTATCCAATCTCTACAGAGGTGCAACTCTTCAACTCTACCTTTGTAGGTTTTTAATAATTCATAATATAATTCATAAATGAATACAAACAAATAAATAGGTATGGCTTTGGTCTAATACTATTTCATTTGCAAATATAGGTGCTGGGTTAGATTTATTCTAATTCACAAGCTGAATTTTTCTGACCTATGATTTTGACCATAAGTGCTCAATGTGAAATAACCAAAATCATATTTTACCTCCTCCTATTCTGCAGTTTAATCTTACCCCATACTCTCTATTCTCATCACCCTTCTAAAATCAGAGACAGAAACTTTTATAAAGCAAAAGTATTAGATAGGTATTAGATTCTGGGAGGTATATACTAGAGGGCAATAGATGTAGTATTTGAGATGAAGGTATATTCTCCATGGTCACAAAACTTGGATGTGCACCCCTTAAAGTTATATATAGACAGATCAAATATGCTAAGGGACAATGACTAGGCCATAAATAAAAACAGAAATCTGATTCTGCAATCAGTATTCACTAGTCCAGGAAGCCAAAAAATGAAATAAACAAAAACACCACTGTAGCAATTGGCCCCAAACCACCAAGACTTGATTAATTAACTGCTTCCTTAATGTTTGTTCCTACTTCCTACTTAGGACCAACCAGAGAAAGCTAAATATGCACCCCCTCCCCAATCATACAGGATACTTGGCATCCAGTTAGCCTACTCACAGCTTCTGCAGGCCAATACCCTCCATCAGGGCACATGTGAAGCTGCCCTTTTCCACTATATGGCTTTCCCACTCCTCTGCTGCCTTTGTGTCTCTGTCAGATTGCAAGTGATGGATGGTGGCTGGCTCCCTGGCTATGACAAGCTCATTGGGGTGCTTGTTCTCATTTGGATGGTCTTCTTTAATTTCCAATATGTTGTTGTTTTCCTATGTTAAAGTTGCCTCATGATGTCCTATTCCAGATTATTATCAATCTGTTATTTATTATCCATTCCCTATAAGAGTGGAAACTACGTTTTTCAGAATCTCCTTTACTACATGATTCTGTGTTAGAGTTTGCCACAGAGTTGAATGAATTCACATGATATTTGGAAAGGGGAGATAAAAAGATATTATTACTTATTGGTAGAGATGCCAGATTTTACAAATAAAATATAGGACATGCAGTAAAATTTGCATTTCAGATAAACAAGTATATGTATGTCCCACCCTCACACATTCTTATATGTATTATTTGGGACATACTTACACTAAGGATTTATTTGCTAGTAATCTGAAATTTAGCTGGCATTCTGATTGACTTATGATCTCATTTATCCTGATGAATGCATTTCTGCTCTCAGAAGTGTGAGATCTCATTTATCCTGGAGGACATGGTAGTTGGGCTTGGTCTTTTTGCAGACTCCTCCAAGAAATCCCCCTTTGTGGTTCTGGCAGACATCTGCATTTGGAATCTCTCTGTAAGCTCTTGTTTTATTTTTCTGATATAAGAATGTGATGACTTTTTACATTTTTCCATGAACTCAGCCTGTTCCATTCACTCTGGTGTTGTAAGCCAAATTTAACGCCTGTTTCTCTGATTCTCTAGTAACAGCCTTACAGACCTTTACTTTCCAAGTCTTCTGACAGTCACATAAGTGCCAATTTTGATTATTTATAGAAATAAATCCCTATCACTATACTATTTGGAGTGGCTCTGACCAAATCCAGACTAACCCACCCCTATATTCACTCAGTAGTAGAAAATTCTATCTTGCCAATTCAAGGTAACTTTGCAGTCATTTCTGATGCCTCCATAGGCTACTCTTGATTCTTTCCTTTCCTTTTGTCTCTGGAGGGTTATAAGTTCTGGCCAAAGAAAAGTATCCACATCCGTTCTTTGCCTCACTGAAATATAAACTACCTGTATAATCCTTGTAACCATGAATGGTCATCCACCAAGGATTCCAGGCAAACCAGGTACCTAAACTGTGTCCTCCTCAGCATGACTCCAAGATGACCTTCTAAGCATATCTATTCTCCTCCTAACCTTCATACAGATGCTGGAAACTGTTATCTCCTATCCCTGACATACTCGAGTCAAGGCAGCATTGAAAGGCTGCCTTCTAGTTACTCCTTTAAATCCTGTCCTCACTTACAGCTGCTCTGGTAGCATGGGTCAGGTTGGACGAGGGTTTTGCATAATCTTGCAGTTTCCTACCTCTTCCCTGGGAAGTCAGGTTCAAGAATTCCCCTTATGCTAAAACCCAGGGAAAGTCTCTGTCATGTGGTCCCCTTCCCTGGATTCTTCTGAAATGGACATGTGTTCTAAAGGCATTCTGATACTCCTCTACTATGCTTTCTCAGCATCCCTCCTCCATAAGGAAATCTGCTTATCATATGGTCAAGCATGTTTATTCATCTACAATTTAGCATATACATTCCAAACTCTCAGTCTCTCAGAATGTGGCCTGAATATTGAAAGCTGAGCTCTTAGAATTAAAAACCAACAAATAGTACAATATAAACCTGTTCTCCCTTGTAAATGCTTGACTCTTACAATAAAAGAAATAACACAGTTTTCATGACAATTGTATTGCTATGTGTTTAGAAACCATTCAGAAATTCAATGCACTGTTTTAAGCTGTATGAACACGTCCCAGAGGCATTAAATGTCAGCAATTCACTGAGTGGAGAGCCACAGGACAACATCAAAACACAGAAGAATGAAAAACCTCAATTAGTAATTCAAAATGTATCCCCTACTTTAAGTGCTAGCACACTCTATCAATTTACATTACCAGAAAACCAGACCAAAAAGAACACATAGAAAATGAGTAGTAATCAAAGAGTCCATAGAATAATCTTTCCTGTTATAAAGAAACACATCATCATGAGAACTGAAATTTCAGGCAAAAATCAATTCAATGTGACTTAAGCTATATCCTAAAAGATTTTCTTAATCATAAAAATAAAAAGGGTTAAAAAATTCCTTAAGCAACCATATAATTTCAAAATATTATGCTGGCTTCAAAACAAAAAATCATGCTGGCTTCAGACTTCTCTTCAACACTAAGTTTCAGAATGCAATGAAATAATTTCTATAGAGATTTGAGGGAAAATAGATTTTACCCTAAAATGCCATGCCCATCTATTTCTGGGCTGTAGATATGAATTTAAGAGCCATGGAAGAATTATTACCTTGGATGAATAAATTCATAGTAAGAAAGATTTTAAAGTGAAAAGAGCAGAAAGACTGATATAGATGCCTAAGGAATAGCAATATTTAAGAAAATAGTCAAAGAGAATGAGGAGGAGTGACCAACAGGAAGGTGTTTGTGATGGAAGTCAAGAAAGAGACTAGAATGTCTCCACACCGTGACTCTGGAATCTACACTTGTGTTTAACTTAGTATTACAGATTTTGGCCAGTTTTCAGTCAAAAATAGAAAATAAAGAGAATCTAAGCTTGAAAGGAAATGAAACTATTACTATTCAAAGATGATATGATATTATATATAGAAACCCCCCAAACTCCACCAAAAAGCTATTAGAAACAGTAAATTAATACAGTAGAGTGGGAGGTTACAAAAATCAACACACAAAAATTCTTAGTTTTTTAATATACAAATAATGAGTAGGAATAAAAAGAAATTTAGAAAAGAGCTCCACTTACAGTTGATTTGTATAGATAAAGAACCTATACAACAAGAACTACAAGATGCTATTAAAGGACTTATGTAGTGAGATTAGGAGATAAAATGATATCCTGTGCTCTTGGATCAGAAGAATCAACATAATCAAAATTATTATCCTGCCTAAAGTGATATATAAACTTCACATAATCCCCAATGAAATAGCAACAACATTTTTCAAAAAAATTGGACAAAATTATCAATATTTACATGGATCCACTAATGGCCTTGATTAGTAAAAGCAAACGTAAGAAAAAAGGAGAGAAACAGGGCCACCAAGTTACCTGACTTCAAATTTAACTATAAGACAATAGTACTGAAAACAATATGGCTTATTTCCCATGATTTTGCTCTTATGAACAAGGTAACAATTATTCTCATACATGTCTTCTGAATGGAGCTTCCCGGTAACATGAACTCTCCTTCCACACGTGTACAGGACAGCTGACCATATGTGTCTGTTGCCTCCATTTAGTGACACCCAAAGTGTTTAAAAGGAGATTATTCTAATAATGCATGCACATTCTTTGGACTAAAACTTGATCATTATTTTGAAATATTTCATATGGAAAGGTTGATTTCAACTTAATATTCACTAATAGCATCATGAGAAATTTCAATCTAACATTTGTCAAGGAAAAAAAGAGAGAGCTGTTGGATTCTATAAACATAATGTCAACTGCTAATTTTTAAATGATTCTAAAAGACTTTAAATTTTATATTACTTGCTTGTGTGAACAAATTTCTTGTCAATGATGACTATTCAGAATTTGAAGAGATTATTAAAAAGTGTTGAACAGGAATTATGCATAGCCATTTCAAGCAAGATGTCTGATATAAAAAAATGGTATGTTCATGCAAACAAATCCAAATTTCCAAGTCAAAAAATGAGAATTATTTCATCTGAATAATTACATAAATTCAGTATCTCCCTTAATATCTTTTGCAGTTGCCAGTCTCTCAGCTGGAATGCAGTGATGCCTGTTCCCTGTATTGATGTTCCCATCTTTGATATATATCAAAGGCATATATAGTTCTCTTTCCCATCGAATAGGGTGGATCTCTGTAACTAAGAGGAGAAATTATTGCAGAAATGACAATGCATGGCCTCCAAGGCTGGGTCATAAGAGATCTCGTGGCTTCTGTATTGTTTTTGTTTAGATCACTTACTTTAGGGGAAGCCAGACCCATAGTGTTATGAGGACACTCAAGCACCCAGTGGTGCTCCCCATGCTGAGAAATAGAAGCCTCTTGCCAAGAGCCAGCACTGACTTGACATCCATCCAGGTGCACCATATTGGAAATGGCTCTTTCAGCCCCACTCAGTCAAGCCTTCCGATGATGCAACCCCTGGATGACAAGTTATCTGAAACATGAGAGATCCAGAGCCAGAACCACCCAGCTAAATGCCCGAATTCTTGACCCACCATGAACTATGTGAGATAATAAATGCCTATTGCTATTTTAAGTTGCTAATTTTTTGGAGTAATTTGTTATACAGCAAGAGATATGATACACTTTTGAATGTATTTTTCTCACCATAATTATATAATAAAAAGATAATACCAATTTATTTTTTGCAATAATTCCTAGATAGATGCTCACCCCATCTCCATCTAAAATGGAGATTAAAGTATACTGGGTGGAAAAAGCAAAACCTGGGATTGCCTGTGTTCAGGAGCCTTTACTGTCAGGGAGACATCTTCAAGTAACTTTCACCGGCTCCTATATTTCTAGTTTTATGTTTATTGGGCAAAGCACAAAGAAGATGAAGGGCAAAATAGACCATGGTGCGGATGGTAGAAAGTTTAATTGAGAAGTTTATATACAAGAAATTAATACACTGTATACTGTATACTGGATTTACTATATATGAAATATAAACAGCATTGCCACATTTGGAGGTTCTAAAGTTTAAAATAATGATGTCTTCGTATGTGCAGAGTAGAAAATTGTGACACATGTAAAAAGCCTCCAACATTCCTATTTTTCCCTGGTGTTTTTTATTTATTTATTTATTTTTAAATAATAAATTTTATTTTTATATTCCCCCATACAATTGCAAACGCCCCATTCTGACCCCAATCCTTCCCCTCCCGCCCTGTTTTTTTTTTTTTAAATGTCAACTGTTAAGTTCATTCTAAAAATTGTTTTTGTACCTCTGCTTTATCCCTTTACTCATAGTTCGAAGCTAGTATTTAATCCAGCAGTGATAAAAGACTCTTTACAAACATAAAAATTCATTTTCAAATGTGAACATTTTTCATCATAGCACCTCCTGTGCCCCAGTTATTATGAAACCAATCATTTCACCTTCCAGCCACTAGCATTTCCTGAAGGGGTCTTGTTAGCTGAGCTCCCTTTGATAAGTGTTAATTCTGTTAATATTCCTTTGAAGCCCATTATAAATGTTCATTTTACCCAGAAATTCTGCAGGATGTGGTTGGTGACTCATTTCAGACCTCAGTCCTTCTGTTGCCCCCACTGTGCCCTTCTTTGGCATCCATGGATTCTCACCCTACATGCATGCAAAGGGGGGAGAGATGTTTATATCCTCATCACGAAGGACTCAGCAAATAATAAATGCTAATGTCTGAGGTCAGGAAAGGTGCTTCAGATTATCCCTTTTTGAAGACAAGAGCCACACAAAAGGGCAGGATAAGGATGTTCTGAACATCCTATGAATTAAAAAGTGCTCTACTGAATTAAGGAAGAACTGATTGGGGGCCATAATCATGGATATCAAAGTGAGCTCAGAGTCTGAGACCCCATTTATCAGATTAAGCCCACCCTTAAGGCAGAAACAAAACAGCCTAGAAAAATCTTGTATTTTTTATAGTTGATATTGAAATTCTGAAGCTGAGTTATACAATATGAGAGTTACTAGCCACATGTGACTAATTTTAAATTAATTAAAATTAGATAAAATTTAAAATTCACTCCTTAGTTGCACCAGCACATTTCAAATGCTAAATAGCCACATGAGCACTATTCTCAAGTGCTGAAGTCATCGTAGAAAATAAATTAAAACTTTGCTGAATTCCCTTACTTCTATTTCATGATGTGACTTTTTTTTTAAAGGTTGAATTACCTATTTGCGAAGGTGAAAGAACCGTAACATTTTCAATATCTGGAGACCTTTACAGAATTTAATTTGACCTTGGGCAGTAGAAACCTTAACAGCATTTATATCCTTGACCTCCCTTCTAAGCACCCATCAATAAACTATAGCCCGGGACAGTCACCCTTGAGCGCCTCCAATGCAAAAGACCAGCCACAGAGCGGGCGCCTCCGCTGGTTTCTTAGCAACAGTGACGCAACCCCGCCCCTTCCCTGGTTGTCCCTCTCCTACCTTATTAGACTGGAAGGGGCGGGGACCAGGATTCGCGCAACCAATAGGAAGGGAGAGGAGGAGGGCGTCCTGGCCGCGTCCCCGTCGCTAGGGAAACAGTAGCCGCTTGAGGCCGCCTGAGGCCGCGCGATGCCGAGCGCTAAGGAGCCGGCTGCGCGGTCTGAGGAGAACGCGGAGGAGGAACGCGACGCAGACCCGCGACTGCGACTCCTGGGGGCCTACGTGGTCCAGAGCCTGCGGCCGGCCGCGGGCGCCTGGGAGCGCTGCACGGGCACCGCCGAGGCGGAGCAGCTGCTCCACGCTTTCCTGGGACGCGATGCTGAGGCGGGGCAGCGACCGCTGCTGGTGGTGCGGCCCGCGCCTGGGGGCCTGGCGGTGCGACCCGGGCTGGACACGGGACCCGAGTCCGGCCTGCCCCGCGCTAAGGGCCTCTTTTTCCTGCGCACCAAGCCCGAGCCACCGGGACCCAACAGCCTCCGCGGTGCAGTGCTCTGCGGGGACGTGCCCTCAGCGCCTCTGGAGCACCTGGCCGCGCTGTTCTCTGAGGTGAGGGCGGGTGAAGGCCCCGGGCTAGTGGCTGCTGTGGGGCGGCGCGGGAGCTGGAGGTTGGGGGTTCGGGGGAGTGGGAGGGTGAGGAGGAGGAGCCATGGGCGGGGGCTTGAGCAAAGGGGAGGGTCTAGAGGTGGAGGGGCGGAGTCGTAGGGGAGCAAAGTCTGGGAGCTAAGTTTGAGGAGTCTTGAGGGAAAGGAAAGGTTGGGGGCGCTGAGCATGATGGGGGGATGGGGGTGGAGCTGGAAGGAAACTAAGACCAGAAGATGACTTTTGGGAGTTGTTGCATCGGGGCTGGGGAGGCTGTGGGATTTCTGAGTAGGAGCCAGGTAGGAGTGAGCGTGTGAAATGTGCTAAAACTTGGCTGGATCCTGTTATGGGTTCAAGTCAAAGTGAAGGGGAGGCCAAAGTCTGAAGAGGGTTCTGACCTCTTTTTAAGGTGATATCTCTTAATCCCTCCTGTAAATTAGGGCTGGGAAGACAAGAAGTGGTGAACAAAAGGGTATTTCATTTGACTCAGTAAGGTGAAGGAGATGAAAGGCCATAAAAACATTTGCTGATTCACTTCATTCATTCTTCACAAAACAATTTAAGGTCAGCCCTGCGCCAAAGTAAGACTTTGGGGCACCCAGTTAGAAAAGTCCAACAGGGGTTTGGAGGGGTCTGCTTGGAGCTCAAGAAAGAAGATCTCAGGAGATGGGGATTATGAAATGCTCCGGTGGCACCACAGCAGAAGCCTGGAGAGTGTAGGAGATTGCAAAAAGACTCCTCAGAAAGATTCTTGGGACTTTTAGATGCTTCTGGAATGGGAATACACCTCCCTTCAAGTCTGGTGCGTGTGCTTCTGGATCCTGCAGGTTGTCAAATAAATGTGTACAGAACACTGGTTATATATATTTGGTGTGATAGGTGCCAGGGAGAAACTACCAAAGAAACAGAAAGATCCCATCTATGAAAATTAATAATATATTTAAAACTAGTATGACTAGGGTGGAAGTGGAACTTAACTAACTTTAGCCCCAGCGATGGAACTAGGTCATGGAGGTAGGAGTTAGCCATTTCGTTGCTTTTTTAGGAAGCTGAGGAGATGGGCTCTCAGGGGACCCAGGGAAACTAGGTTTCTCATTAGATATGAAAATATTTCAATACTTTAACAACCAGAATGACTTGTCTACTATGCATTGTCTGAGCACCATCCCTGCAGAAGTCTAAGCTTGGGTCAAATCCCCTAGTGAATGATAGTCCCCTAATGAATGATAGTAAGAAATTTTATTGGGTTCAGATGAGAGAGAGAGATGTGTTTGGTCTGAGAGCCATGTTTAGCCTCAAATGTTAAACTGAACAAGGAGAGCTAGGATAAACATAGAGCAAGGTAACTTTCAAAATATGGGACATTGGTTGAAAGAAGATTTAGTGCGTAAAGGTCTTCTCTGTTTAAAGGAACAACCGCTGGCCTCCAACCCAGTCATACTGGGTGCCCTTCTTTATTCTTCATGAAAATAGTAATGAAATTGCTTTTTTACTGTCTGTCTCTATTGAGTTAGAAGGAAGGGAGACAATTCATTAACAGAGTAATAATATACAGAGAGGGAAAACTGGCTGATGGAGAAACAGGGTTCGGTAAAAGAATTATTTTCCACTGTGAAAGCTTTGTGCTTTTAACATTTTACACCATGTAAATGTGTTCTTTACTTAAAAATCTAAATAAAATTATGTATTTAAAAAAATGCCTCCAGGCCTTTCCTTGTATTTCTCAAAAACTCTGATTCAGTCCTTGGGCCATTCAGCCCTCTCTTCTACATCTTCTACACATCCTGAAAGTGATCCAGTGCTACTTTAGAGCCTATCTGCACCTCATCCATTAAACCCACTTCTTCTCCTCCCAGCTATCCTAGCCACCTCTCTCTCAGTGTCCATGGATCAGCTTAATCCATAGCAGGAGTGTTTCCCTACGCCTCCTCTTCAGTATAGGATCCCAACTAAAGGATCCCACTTAGCTGAGAGAGATCTTCAAGTGGGGGTGGGGGGAGGGGAGAAGAAAAGAAACATGTTGAGGGAGGTGAATTTTTGGTCTCGTGATACTGGTAGCAGTTAAAAAATATATACCCCTGAAATGTTTCCAAGGAAGAACTGACAGAATTTAGTAACTAGTTCTGCACCTTTTTTTACTCCTCCCAGTCACTTTATTCACTACTGTGAGGTTAATTTTGAGTTCTGAAGCTTGGATGCTGTTTTGAAGTTTTGTATATGGGAGAAGGAGCATGGGATTTCAGCAAGTGAAGTTCTATCAAATTCATCAGTGTGATGTGAGCAAATTAGCTTATCTCTGTTGAGGTTGAACTACCTTGCAAGGTTGTCATGAAACTTAGACATGATATATTAGGATATCTGAGTTCCAGTTATTAATCTTTTAAGGACAAGAATTATTATCACTCTACATCCCAATGAAAACCTTCCTCACTTCTTTGATTCTGGTCACCTTGCTCTAACCTAGACCTATCTCTCCCTAGTAGATTCAGTTGTATTTCCCTACATCATTCTGAACCTGGAGGTGGGACAGTTGTCCTTGCTCCTCCTTTCTGCTTCTAGATTCATCTTGAAAAACTTTCCCATTTTCTATCTGCTGTCAGATGAAGCCACCCTCTCTTCTCATTGCTGCATGGCACTGATGGCACTGACTGAATTTCTCTATGACTGGACTCTCTGCTGTGATTCTCAACATTCATTCCTCCTATCTCGATTGTGGCTATTTCAAATAGACAGATTAAGTGACCTTTCTCATAATGTGGCCTCCTTGAACTTTTCTCCGCCAGTGATCTTGTTCCCCTCCCTATCTTAACTATCTCTCCCCATGGTCACTCCAGACATTGTATGCAATAACTGCCCCTTCATGATCCATTTTTAGGCTCCTCTTTCTCATATCTTACCAGTTCACTTGCCCCACTGTCACACGACAAAAACCTGTGACCCTGCTGGGAATTCTAATCCATTGATCTTGCTGCCTCCCCACCATCCATCACCCACACCCATGTTCTTTCTCTTTCAAATTTGAATGCTGTGTTCTGCCATTATCTTCATTCCTTCCATAAACTTCTGATTCACTGACCTCGCCCTTGCTTGGCTACACTCATTTGGCAAAACCACAATCCCAGTAAAATATAACTCTTCTTCTGCTCCTATCTGCCCCCATGAAGCTGAATGGGATTGATGAAAAACCAGCTGACTCTATTTTATATCCATGACCCTAAATCTCTAGTAGGTCTTTTAGGCTTTCAAATGGGATTTCCCATATTTCCTATTCCAGATGGGAATATTTTGCTCTTCTAGATCACTATTGCACACCTTATTTTCCCCACCAAATGCCCAAGAGCTCTTTCAACCTCACTCTTGCTTCTTAATTTTAAAAAATGGAAATGGGTGGCATCATGTGCTACATAAAGATGCTGATTTGTGATTCCTGAAACCTAAATGGTGTTATAAACCTAAATGGTGTTATACTTCAATAAAATATTTTAGAATTTTGAAAATATAAAAATGGAAACAATAAATTTCCACATAAAAGTTTATTATATCCCTATCTGCCAATATCCATATTCATATATTCTGCACCCTTCCTATTGCTGCAGATAAACTCTCTGCTATTATCTTATGTCAATCCTTAAACTAAAATGCCATATTTTCTCTGATCTCCATCCATTCTCATCTACTTGAGGAGGTTGCTCTACCAGTGCTCCCTGCTCACCTCCATTCTCATTTTCTTCTTCTCTACTAGATAATTCTGACAAACAAAATCCTCATTCCTCCCACCTGCTATCATCTTATTTCTATGACCCCTTTTATAGAAAAAATGTCTAGAGTATGTGTTTATACTTGCTGTGTTCTATTCTTTTCCCTGGTTTATCTTCTACTCACTCATCAGGCTCTTACCCCCACATTGCACAAGAAAAAAATTAACCTTTCACTGTAACCAATAACTTCCATGTGACTAAACTGAACGACCATTTGTTCATTCTCTTCTCATGAGCACCCTCTCCTCCTAGAATCATTTTCTTCACTTGGTTTTTAGAACAGTCTTCTGGTTTCCTCCTGTCATAATTGGCCATTCCTTAGTTCCTACTGATGATACACCCTCTTCTTTACAACTTCTTAACATTGGAAAGCTCTAGGACTCATTTCTTAGACATCATTTCTCCTTTCTGTATACACAATTCCTTGAGAACAATCATTCAAATTCTCAGTTTTACAACCTATCTGTATCTGCCACTTCCCAAATTTATTATCTCCATTCTTTTCTTCTTCTCTCAACTCCCAACTGCCGTATCCAACTGCCTACTCAATATCCCCATTTAGAAATCAAATATATCACATTTTAACATGTCCATAGACAAACTCTTAACCTTCCCTCAAGAATTTCCTCCAACCTTATTTTTCTGCACATCAGTTAATGGCAACTCCTTTCTTCTGCTGTTCAAGTCCCAAATCTTGGAGTCAACCCAATTCCTCTTTTTTTCTCACAACCCCACAACTAATCCACTAAGAGATCATATTGGCTGAACCTTCAAAACATATATAGAATTAGACCATTTCTTATAATCTCCTCTACTCTCCCTGGTGCCAAGCCACTGTATTCTGTATTATAGCAGTACATTGCTAACCAGTCTCTTTTTCCACTCTTGCCCCTAGAGTCTATTCTCAACATAGCAGTTGGAGTGATCCTACTAAAAATAATGTCAGACCATTTCACTCCTTTGCTAAAAACCCTTCAATGATTTACATTCATTTCAGTAAAACAGTCAAAATCCTACATACCATGCTACATGTGATCTACCCCCCTTTATTTACCTCTACTTTTATTGTTCACCCTATTCCCGTTTCATTGGCATCCATGCTGCTCTTTGATCACACTTGGCACCCACCTCAGGACCTTTGCATTGCTGTTTCCTCTACCAGTTAGATCTGCTTGGATTTCACATACTGGGTCCAGGTATTCTATTTCATAGCCACACAGACTTATTGATCATATACTGAATCCACCAAACATGTAAGTCTTTATTTCCCTTTCATTATCTATTTATTTCCTTATCATATTACCTCACATCTATTTTTCTTTCTAGTATTCTAGTATTCCTTTTCCTTTGATTGTGAGCTTTTGACAAGCAATGGTTCCTAGTGGGATGTATTAATTATATCTCTTTAAGTTTCTAGTGATAAAAACCCCTCAATTTAAACTAGCCTAGAAAGTTTAAGTGCAGCTTGCTCTGGGAATATGCTAGTACCTAGTCTTTTTCTAACTGTAAACTCTCTCTTCTCCATATTGATCCTATTCTAAGGTTTCATGTGGTACAGGATGGCTTCCAGTGGGTCCAGAAGACTCATAGAAAAGAGAATGCCTCTCTTCCTCAAAAAAGTTCAGATAAAGAGATTTTGGCCTGACTCATTACTCTGATTTGTTCACTTGTCTATCTCTGGATCTGGAGATCTGGAGATGGGAACCAAAAGAGGAAGTATGTTTGGGAGCCAAAATCAACTAACGTTCACATATACATAGATTCAAGATCTTCAACTTTGCTTTCTCTTTTAAGCTGCTCCCTTACACCACCTGTAGACTGATGGTCATCCTTACCTGTATTTGTTCTAATTTTTGTCTCTGGCCCTTGTAACTGTTCAGTCACCTCTTATTCACTGTATTGATGAGAGAAAGATTCCTGCCCTAAGGTTATGAGAATGGTTGAACACGTGACACTGGGCAGAAGATACTAACAGTTTATAGTCACATATCCTCATAGTCATACATGGTTGTACTTAGGAACAGAGTGAACAACCAGTGACTGACTGTGGGAGGCAAGTTTTGTAGTATCAAAGAGGGTGGCAGAATGGGAAAGGCTTGTTTGACTAATCCCACTGGCTGGCAGAGAACCGAAGTTGGCTACTCAGGATCAGGATAAGCCTGATCCCCTTGATAAGAGAGCTGTTTGACTCAGGGACCATGCCGTCAGGAGCAGGAGGAGGAAGAAAACTTGTGGGTAGATGATTTGGGACCCTCCTCATTTTACCCAATGTCAAGGCAACAAGCACAGAATGTTGGATCTTAATAGTTAAGTCATACAGCACACAGACCTGAAAATGTTTATGTATCACTTCCTGGGTCTTTCTTTGGATAGTTTACATAAAGTCTTGGAAGTTGAATGCCCACCTTTCGTTCCTGTGCACCTCTGTTACAGGTTGTTATCCCCGTCTTGGCCAGTGAGAAGAACCATCTAGACTGGCCCCACGTGGTATGTCAAGACATTACTCGACACGCCCACAATCTCCAGTGTGACCTCCTGGTTATCCTTGAACAAGTGAAGGGGAAAACTTTGCTGCCTCTTCCAGTAGGCTCAGAAAAAATGGAGTTTGTGGATTCTGAAAGTGAGACTGTGTAAGTGCTGCCAGCCTGGCCCTATGGGTCTCAGAGATATGGGAGAGGCCAGTTTATCTGAATGTTTTCTTTACAACTTTTTTGTTCCTGACTCTGTACATCTTTCTGTTCTGCACACAAGCCCACTGTCTGCTCTGTTTGCCAATATCCTTGGACTGTATGTTTTGTACTGATTAGTACCCTTGCCCCAGTTCCTCTGAAGTCTTTTAAGGCTGTCATAGCAACCTGCCCTTTTCACCACTCAGAATTACTTCAGGCCTGAGAGCAGCCACACTGGTTTCAGTATTTTCCTTATCAGGATGGTGTCTCATCATTGACCAAGACCCAGATCCAGTCTGGGAGACAGTTGCACCTCTTCCAACCATCTCCTCAGCACACAATGTCACAGAACTAACACTGGTGGCCTTGTTACAGTAGCAGATCCTTCTCCCCAGCAACCGAAGACTTTTTTTCAGGCCCTGGAGATTTTTCAAAAACAGGAACAATTATGACTTTGGTGGGATTTCAAGTCCATGCCTCCTGTGTGTGAGTAGGCATTATAACCCTGCCATCCCCCTCTTTTTGAAGTTATATTCACCATCAGCATCTATTTACCAGTCTAGCTATGAGCCATCTTTGCATCTATCCCATGAGTTTTTTTTTTTCTTTCAAACCAAGATATGTAGCTAAAGGATATATTTTATTATATTTACCCAGAATTTCTCCTTTTGAGAGGAGGGAAGGTAGGTAGGGTGTTATAATAAGATGCTTAAGGTAGAGGGAATTCCCCAAACATAGAAAAAAAAATTCTGCTAGTTTGCCAAAACAAAATGCCCATGACACTTTCCATTTTAAGCCGTTGTTGGTAGTAGTAACAAAATCGTCTCCTTTATGTTTTAAATCCTGACATTAAAATGTTTTGTAGAATCAACACAGCAATAGGGGTGGATGGAGGACTATGACAGAATCCATTTTTTCTCTATCATTTCCTGAGTATCTGAATGAAATATCACTGGTTATGAGATACACAGAGCTTACTGAAAAGGCTCTGGATCTGGCTTTCAATCCAGGCTCTGCCACTTAGTGGCTAGTTGTTTTGGGAGCAATCATTTCATCTCTTCCCAGTCCCAGTTTCCTCATTTGTATTATGGAGATGATTTTAGCCCCTACCTCATTCTTCAAGTTCTTATAAGATAATATCCATCTCTTAGGACAGTGCCAAGCACTTACAACAGTAACAAGCATGTACTAGTGCATAATAAATGGCCAGGTTGGAGATACTTGAGATTGGAGATTGGCAAAGAGTAAAATGCAAGTTCAGTTGATGTCTAGGATGTACTAGACATTATCTTTAAGGATTATCTGGGGAAGGAAGTCATAATGAAAGCTGAAATGGGTGACCTCCAAGTGTGAAAATTCTAAAATACCAACTGCCACAGGTGTCTGAGACTACCCAGTCCTTTGATATATATCTGGCAATAGGCCATCTTCTTACATGAGCTCGGTCTGCCATAATGCCAGTAGCTTTTCAATGTGTTATTGTCATAGTTGTGTATTGAGAGTCTGTGATATGAAAAATAAGTAATGCATGAGATGATGATGTACTTTATAATGAATTTTTGCTCTTGGAAGTAATTTACTATATATCTCATTTGAAGTAATTTCCCAGTTAACTGGAAAATTTACTGTAGCTTAATAAAAATATTCAATTTTCAAAATAAATAAATTGAAATTACCCTTTTCCTGTTCCTTTTATGTTTAAACATGTTTAAGCACAGTAATATTCAGTTTGTGTGTGTGTGTGTGTGTGTGTGTATAATCATTGCTGAGTTTGTTCTCCCTTTGTCCAATTTTGATAATTTCCCAAAAGACTGAATCATATTTCAAGGAGGTATTTTCTCCCTTCAATACCTTCCATAATCACTTGTGCCATTTCAGTGCTCAGCAAATATGAATTTAATTAAATTAAGTAGAGGTGGGTTTCTGGCATGAAAATGTGAATGATATACTTTCTTTGTCACCTGTGACCTGGGTTCTTAGCATGAACAGTTTTCAGTTAAGACTTTGTGCAAAGGCAACAAAAAGGTATTTGTAATTTTTAATCCCTTCCAAAAATGTCCCTTGTTTGTTTTTCAAAAGCTATTTGGGATGGGGGGACATATGCTTGGAAATTTAATTCTTCACTTGAAAAGTGAAGAAAAGTAAATTCAATACTGGTGTTTACATGGCTGATGATTTGCCTTGGGGAGAAAAATAATCTACATCTTCTTGCTGGAAAGGTCAGAAATAAGACCAAAATGAGGACATCATAGTGAAGCAGATGCAATTCAATGTAGAGACAAACTTTCTCTCAAGGAGAGCTGATCTACAGAAAAAAATGCATTGCTTTTTCAAGTAGGGAGCTTGCTAATTTGATGGGATGCAAGCAAGGGCTGGATAGTTATCTGAATAGTTTCTGTATAATGTATTCCTGCTTTGACAGAAAAATCTGATAGGATTCAAAATTGTTCTAGTCTTCAGAATATTAGTGAAACCCTGAATCTTGAATAATAGTGTATGAATAAGTGTATATACATGCTTAAGAATTTTGTCTTTGGAGAGGATCTATACTCTTCATTGTCTACTCATCAGAGTCTATTATCCAACAAAAGAATACCTGGACTAGATCCCACACATTTTTAAGATTTGGCAGAGCTCCCAGAGTTAAGTTATTTCCAATAGCCCAGTAGATTTGTCATGTCTTTCACAGGTTGGATTCCACAAATAAGTCAGTCATCTATGCCCTTGAGTCTGCAGTGATCCAATGGAGCCACCAGGTCCAGGTGGTACTCAAGAGAGAGTCTTCCCAGCCACTTTCACAAGGGGAGAATCCTACCCCTAAGGCAGAGTTGGAGTTCTGGAAGAGCAGGTAGGCATTGCTTGAACCCTGAGGATTAAATGTCTCAGAAAATAACAGACTGGGTTAGTCAGCCATTGAGTCTGGTCCTCCCCTCCAATTGTTTCCCATCATCCCCTACAACAGACACAACTAAGCATTATTTGGGTCAATACAATTTTTCTGTGTACTGGGAGATGCATATTTTCCCCAAGGTTCAATAGTACTTTTTTCTTGGGGTACTGTTCAGTAGATCTGACATTTCTTCACAGACTTCCAAATATAGGGAACATTGACTCTCTTTCACATTTTTCTTCTATTTGTCTACTTTCTTCTCCTTGGACAGTTAAAGCTATGTGTGCATACATTTTAATGATCTGGAGAAAAAGGGATTTTTGAGAGTTGACTGAAAAACAGCCTTTCCTAGGTTCCAGTCATTCATTAGCAGAGCTAGAAGTTTCATTATCTACTGTGTCCTAGACCCACAGGGTTCCTGAAAGAACTTGCTCCTATCATCTTCCTCTTCCTTGCCATTTCCTTGCTTCTATTTGATAATTGTGCTGATTAATTCTTTACTCAAAAGGAGACATACAGATGTTTGAGGCAGATGTCCCTGTCCTTGTATTGAATGGAATGTCTGTGACACATGATCAGACTTGCCACTAGGGCTCCAGCCTTGTCTGTGCCACCCTGCTGAGATGCCCCATCCTCCTGCCTGGTTTCTGACCATTCCACTGACCTACTGCACAGCCATTCACTAGCAGCCTTGATCTGACAACACCTCTCTCACCCCACCCCAAACCTTACTGCAAGAGCTAATGACCTCCAGCTGCCAGGCTTCTGAGCCACCAGATGGTCACAGCAGTGTTTCCTGCTGTTACCTCCTGGAGCTGCCCCTTTGAACCTATTTCCTGACTCAGACCTTAGCTCTCACTATTCTGGAAACAGATGTTCTGGCTCTTCTGGCTGGAGGCAAGTCTCAGTGGAAGCATCTTTAAGCAGCATTTATGTCATTCTGAGGGTGGGTTATCAAAGTGTGACTTACATTTCCTGATTCACCCTTCTCCATGGTGTTGTAGGTCTGAAGATCTGGAATACATTTATAATCAACTAAGAACAATAAAGGTGAGGGGCATGGCTGGGCTCCTGGACAAGTTTCAGAGCAGCTACTTCCCAGCCTTCCAAGCCATGTTCAGTGATGTTGTAGCAGGTGAGGATTAGCAAGTATATTCATAAATAAGTTTGGTTCACATTTCTAATTTAGTATTGAATTGGCTTCTCTCTGTGATTTCAGAAGCTTCAAATCCTTTATAATTCTCTAACCAATACAATTGAGCATGGTGGCAAGAATATCACATCTAGAAGCAGGAAAGCATCTATACTGTACTCAGTTTGCATTGCCACAGCTTTGTGACCTTAGCAAAGTCACCTAACCTCTCTGAGCTTTAGTGTATACCTGGTTCTCACATATACACATCCTGACTCCTTCCCTGAGTCTTTGTGAGATAATTGGGGTGGAAGTTTTTTCTTGACTGTACTGAATGTACAAATACATGTAATCGCTCACCTCTGGAATTTAGGTCCTTCTGCCCCTGGCTCCTTGCTCCCTGAGGAATCGATATTCCATTTCTGGCCCCATTTTCCATTTTTTTCTATTTCTACTGTCAGATGGTACTGAAATTTCCTGGCCATATGAGTACCAGACAAGATCGGCCCTTGTCAAAATTGCAAAGCCAGCTAAGTCTATAATTAGAAGTAGGTAAATTTATTCAGGATCCCTCACCCCTCATCAGTGTACTTTGCTTTTTTTCCCTTCTAGCAAACATTCTAGCTCTTCAGCATTGTAGGTTAGAATGTGCTTTTAAAAATATTTGCAATTTCATATGATTTATGCTAAATCCAAACAACGATTTTCCATCAGAACTCTTTTTTTAAATACAAACTCCTGTGTAAGTTCAAAATATGAAACTAATCACAATATATTTGCCATGTTGAAGAGGAGAGCATCTTATGTCCAGTGTACATTGGTTGATCCCTTGTCCTGCCTTCTCTTCCTCTTGTCACAGGGGTTGAAAAAAACTCAGCTAAAGGAACAAAAGTTCCAGTGGTGGAATATCTATGCCCCTCAGTTTATAGTATATATATTATATACCCATGGTAGAACTGGCTTAAGAGCTAGTCTTTGATGTCCTTTGGATCCTAAAGTTGTATCATAGAGGCCATTCTGCCAACACAGAAAACTAGCTTGGAACACACTCCTTCTTGAGAACCCTCTTCATTTCTTCACTGAGAGATTTTGTGTCCCAGAGGAATCAACTGATATTCCCAATCTATCTTTAATTCAAATGGTAGCGTATCCACTATTGGATACTATACATACCAATATGTACCACTATTGGTATGAGAGATGATTGTGCCAGCTATATGGACAGGTATATTTAAAAATATGTTAAGAGGTAACTGTTTTTGGCAAATGATACCAGTTTTCAATTTATGGTAGCAATTTGAAGTTTTCATTTTACATGATTTTATTTAGGTTAAAAAGGGAATCAATGTAGAGAAAAGTATTAGGCTTACCTCTTTTGTGACATTTGTAATGTAATAATATAAAATGATTTGAAGGAGGTATGCAAATTGACTGACATTTTAGGCAATGAATAAAACAGCTCTCAAGAAAAGTATTTACGAGCTGGTTATTCTAGTAATATATTCTATTTTTCACATCAATAGATTATAATCATCCACACTGGTTAATAATTATAAAATCTTCAGTTCCCTACTCTGGTTTCAAGAAGTTCTTTGCAGAAGAGTATATTCTGACAATGAAAAACCTAGAAAAAACAATAGCATTATAATAACATCAAATAAACACTCCTATAAAATTAGAAATCCTTAAAATACATAATTCAATTCAATAATGGAAGAAAAGAAATTTTTATTAGAGGAGTAAAATAGAGACTTGGTCAGAAATGTTGGCAGCTTCTTCTGAGCATAAAGAGATTTCAGAGGCTGGCAACTGATTATCTCATTTCCAATTTAATTTCAGAGCACTTTTATTTCTAATAAGAACAATGCATGTAGTATATCTATTAAAGATAGAATAGATAACAAGCAGGTGCATTATGTGCATTATTCTTACTAGTCAAGATTAAGTGTAATTCTTTGATTCACTGATGAACTGAAGAAAGGAGAGAGAAAGAAATATTCCCAGATCAGTGGATATAAATTGGAAAAAAAAAAAGAAATGAAAGAAATGAAAAGGATATAGGAAAATGTATATGGGAAAGATTAGCTGAGGTGGAATTGATTGAGTTGTAAAGAACTTTGGAAAACAGGAAGCATCAATATGGAGGGGGCACACAGAGAACAGGCTGGCAAAGACTTCTTAAGGAGTTCTCTTCTTTGGCCACCAGGGGAAGGATTGGCAAACTGCAGCCTTGTTGCCTGTCAAAGGATACTTGTAACTGGATATCTGTAAAGAGAAGTCAAAGTCCAGTGGTGCCCTGGAGCCAAGTTAGACTGACTTATAGTTTCTCAGGAGAGAAACTTTTCAACAACCCCTCCCCAACACTCAGTGAAGTCAAGTTGGTAGCTTGAAATACAATTGGAAATAGTTACACCACAGAAATTGGCAATGCTACAAATAAAGGCTTTTTTTCTTGGAAGAACCTGTTGAGAATTTACAAGAAAATTAACAGACATCACTGTCCACATAGGTGTTTATATTTACTTTAAAAAAAAAAAAAAAGGTTGTGAGCCTAACTCTTTTTCTTAATTTGTTTGGTGAATCAAGATGATTGCACCCTGACCTGGGTGAACCAACCCTGTTTCCTTAAATATTGTGCTTTTAAAGTATCCAGGTAGTGCCTACTTGTATGATTAGAGGAGATTTTTCTTTTTTTGAAATAAGAAAAGTACCATAAAGAGAAATCTCTAGCACAATGATCTCAGCCTCATTTCCCTCTTGGCATTTAAGAGCTGGAGCATGTGCTTATTAGAATGACTGTTGGATTCTGATATCCTCCACCCTACAAGGTAGTTTTGATACTTCCATAAGCTCCTCAATTTAAGAATTATTGCTCCAGTCAATTTACTGTGACATTGGACTTTCAAAAATTCCAATTATATACTACTTCCCACAATTCCATTTACACATCACAAAATCTGATGTGCTGTGAGCCTCCCAACCATTAGGCCAGTGGTTTAAACAATAAAGTTGGATAATCATACATTTGCTCAGTTGAATAGCAGTGGGCGATTCACAGGGAAGGCACAAGTCAAGTTCCTTTAGGACTTAACTTCTTCTCTTAAAAAGTGAGAGTAATAAAACTACCTTGCAGAGTTTTCTATGATATTGTATATTTTAGCAAGCAGAACAATGCCTGGCATACTGTTTTCAGTTTCCTTAGGATGAATAAAGAGTTTCATCCATATACTGTAACAACCTAAGACCATCTGTTCTCATATGATAGTCTGATTTTCTGCCCAGGAATTAACTAGCCTTTATAAATAACCCCTTCCAGTTCAGTTTATTCAATGGAGTTTTGCATTCCCTCTAAGTTGTTAGGCAGAGTAAATACCCAATGCTACAGGTTTTCTACTTTCCCCTCTCAGGTTACCACAGGACAAGTGAAAGGCCTGTTTTGTTCTGTGAGATCAGAGGAAATGGTAGGATATTTTTCTGGCTTTAAAAGCTAGCAATACCTTTTCATAATTGGTCTATGCTTTATCCCTTGTGACTTCTCTATAAGAGCTCTACAAGATTATTACCAAATATTTACCAGAAACATTATCATTTATGGAACACCTGCTTTGTTCCAGGTACTATGCTGTGTATGAAGATTGTTTGTGCTACCTTCACAAGAAACTTTTAAGTTAGTTATAATTTTGCCAATTTTTGAGACTCAAAGAATAAATGAGACTCAAAGAATAAATGTGCCCAGGGTCACGCAACTGGTAAATGTTGGGGTTGGTATTTGAAGGCAGATCTTTCTGACTCTAAAACATGTCCCCTGTCATTTATTTCTATTGTCTTGTAGATTT
The DNA here is from genome assembly GCF_964194135.1 of Talpa europaea. Classification (NCBI taxonomy): domain Eukaryota; kingdom Metazoa; phylum Chordata; class Mammalia; order Eulipotyphla; family Talpidae; genus Talpa; species Talpa europaea. Next base: position 95,118,194 of record NC_140074.1, read on the forward strand.
CAGTAACAAAGGACTCATCAAACATTTACCAATTATCTTCTACACACACACACACAGAGAGAGCACTAGCCTGGAACTGAGGGGGTCAGGGAGAAGTCCAGATACAGGAATTTTGTAAGAGGGACTCTTCAGATCATTATCCTAGCTGTCCATGGCTCTCTAGATTTCAGTATATCTGCACAAGGGCTAAAAAGTTTTGGGGGTCAGTTTTCTCACCAATCCCTCAGTTCAGGAAGAATTTGCTGGCATTGCTTTGTAAATCCTTCAACTCCAGGCACCAGGTCTCTAGTATGAACCTCAAGCAGGAAGGGATGATCATGACCATCTCCAATTCCTTCTAGCTCTAACAGAGGCACAAGACATTCACACACACCTGATGCCCCTTCATCGCCACCTGGAAATCCTCGAGGAAGTGGAGTTTCCAGAGGTGAAACCCCGGCTACAGCCTCTGTTTCATGTGGTCTGTCTGATTTGGGCCATGTGTAAGTCATACCGCTCCCCAGGGCGGCTCACTGTACTGCTCCAGGAGATCAGCAACCTTCTTGTCCAGCAGGTGAGCCTCCACAGGGTTCCCACCAACCTCTCCCTGGGGGTTGATTGGAAACAAATCATGAGAAAAAGTAAAATATGCATTTTTTTAGGGCAGGAGAATAACCATGGTTTAAAGGGCAGTCACACTTGAATTATTTTACTATCAAAGTCAATAACTGACAAAGATTTTCTCCGTAGTGCTGGAATACTTGTGTGGCTCAGTCTTTCTTTCCCTTCTGCCCAAGACCCAGGGTGGGTGAAAAGCAGGGCTGGTGAATTTTTATCTCCCTATTCATACATGCAGATGGACTGTCATGTCAGCAGCAAAGTCTAACAGTTAAAGATACCACCTCTGGAAACAGGCTTCCCTTCACTAAAATCCTACTTCACTCCTTGTTAGTTGTGTGTGCCTGGGCAAGTTAGTTATATGCTCTGTGTGTCACTTTCCCACTCTGTGCAATGGTGCAAAGAAGAGGACCCGTGTTGACGTGCAGCAGGTGCCAATGGGATCATGCAGGCAAAGGCTCACATTATGCTCTGCCTGTGCTAAGAATTCGGTGCCTGTGAGCTACAAAGAAGCAGCTTCTGGGATCACACACTTCATGTTTCTCCTTCAGATGGTGTCTTGTAGCACTAACCAGGTCTATATGAACCTGAAGGAATGTTTTTGTGAACAGAACTTGAGGCCTTAATGAGGTTTGGGTGTTCTTTCCCCCAAACTTCCTTCTAAAGAGCTGTGACTATGAGAAAACAATGAACATGTTTAAAGAGTAGCTAATGAAAGAAACCTCTATGGAGCACATTGTGGGCTCCAAATTGCTATGGCAGTCATGAACTGGCCATTTTCAGATGAGCCCTGCAGGGTAGACAGGGCTCAGGGAAGTTAACTAAATCACTAAAGTCATTCAATCCACATCCTGAAGCCAGGTTGTTTGAGTCCTACACCAGTGCTCTCTCATCACTCCATATTTGTGAGCTAGGACTCATTTGAATAAAAGTGAAACAAAACCCAACCAAAACTAGCATCAACAAAAAGATCATTTATTGGCTTACTTAACTCCAAGTGCTAAGTTAGGCTGGCTTTAGTCCTGGTCTACAGGAAGATCTTAGATGATGCCACAGGACCTACTTATTTCTGTCCCTCCCTACAGTGTTGGAAATGATGAAAATTTAGCTTCACAGCTTTCCAGGTTCAAGACTCTTGAAGACAGGGAGATGATAATGTTTCAAGGAATTCTTGCACTAAAATTATTTCATTATAGAAAGCCAATAAGTCACAAGAGAAGACCTGAGGAAAAACAGCTCCAGCTTACCCAACAGCTTACCCAACAGCTCCAGCTTACCCAAGTCCCATATGAATCCTTGTCTCTGATTGGTCACGTGCCCAATCTTGAGCCAGTCACTGGCTATTTGGCTTGAACTCATGTCCCCGTCCACCTGTAGAACTGAAAATGAAGTCAGATGTTTCCTATATTATGCTTCCGGAAAATATTTCTTGGGCAATTATTCAATTCAGAGATGGTTTTGGCAAAGTTGTCAGTTGTCCTGTATCGGCAGCCAGGCTCAGTAACACTGATCTGTTTGCATTCTAGGCCTCTAATTATCTCAGCCCAGAAGACCTCCTGAGAAGTGAGGTAGAAGAAAGTCAGAGAAAGATGCATGTGGTGATGGGTACCTTGAACTTCTTCAAGGAGGTTTTTCAGGACAGGAGGGAGAATCTCCATACTTACTTCAAAGAGAACCAGGAAGTCAAGGAGTGGGATTTTCAGTCTTCCTTGGTCTTTGTGCAACTGGATGGCTTCCTGGGACGACTGCACATAGTAGAGGTGAGTGTCTTCATTTGCCTCAAGCCCCCAGCTCCACACAGAAGTAAGCAATCCAGAGATCCAAAAGACAGAATATGAAAATGATTAACCCAATATGGTGAACTGATTGAAAGAACTCATAAGAAGATTCAATAAATATTTGGGTTGGTATTCATATTGACCATCACAATGTCACGGTTTTATAAGAAGTTTAGGAAATTCTAATCATAGATCCATGTAGGAAGACGTCCCAAGGACTTAAGGAATCCATCAACTAATTTAGTCTATTTTCAAATGTCCCATAATCTTCAAACCCTATTTCAGATAAACTCTTGCTTGAAAGTCTGATGTACAAAATGTGAGTGAACTGACCTGGATATAGCTGATTATGCTCATAAAGTCACTATTCTGAATGTCTCTGCTTTCCCATCCTCAAGGGGAATCTGAAAACTATAAGACCATCGAATGTGCAAAAGAAATGGGATTTTTGCTGAAAGTTGTGTTTCCCCCTCAATTATTTAAAAGTTAATGTAAATGTTAGTGTCAGGACCAGAGTGGAAAGGCTTAAGGCTTTTTCTTTTAATTATTTCCATCTTCCAAATCTAACATGACTAACAGATCCTTAAACACTATAACTCTATATTGGCCGATTAAACTTTGTGGGGAGGGTAGTGAGCATAACAAAATGGAAATACATACTTATTCTAAAACTTACTTGAAGAAGGAATTAAAATCATGTCTTACCTTTTAGCAGTACAGATTTTCCATAAAGGGAGAGGATATGATAGGAAGAGGCTGTGAAGAGTGGGAAAAATCATGGGTTTATGAGGATAGGAGAATATGAGGTTGCAGCTGTTCATTTCAGTTCAAAAATCCCTGCCTGCACCACCGTGCACCAAGTACTGAGCTAGGCATTGGAGATACAGTGATCACAGAAATATAGTTTTATCTGTAAGAAGCTCATGGACCAGTAGTCGCATAGCAAGAGAAGAGAGAACAGAAGAGATCCAGGGATAGAAAGATACAGAGTAAGCAGTCATTAGTGAGGTATAATAAATGCCATGATAAAAGAGAAATTGGTGTGCTACTAGGAGCAAGAAAGAGGGGTCCTTAGCCTGGCAGGGCTCTGAGAAAGTAGGGAGCACAAGAAGAAATAGAATTTGAAACTATTAGGAATTTACCATGGGGAAGAAAATGAAGAAAGACATAGACAGAGAAAATATATAAGTGAGAAAGCCAAAACCAGATCTTATGAAAGGAACACTTCAAATCCATTGTCATGATCTTGGAGAACATAAATAATTGATATCTGGCTTTATTCTAGATCCCATTTCCATCACAGCTTTTCATGGGCCACATCCTCCTCCTCCCCCTTCACTCTGTTCCTCTCAATTTCCACATCAAACCCTTCACTGTGGTTTAGGCACCAAGGTGACAAGTGACAGACACTCCTGTTGTTGGCCTGGGCTGACCATGTGGAATAATTGTATTACCACCTTATGGTCCTGTAGTGCCGGGAAGGCCACTGAATAGGTTTTTTGATCTGAGCATACCAGGTAAAGGAGAGTCCTGGCACCTTCGGTGGCTTTCTCAGGCTTTTATTGAGCTTCTACATGTATTGCAGCAACAAGGTACATGCCAGGCAGAGGTGCTGGGGGGGCCAGGAGGCCAGTAGGCCGCCAAGCCCCTGGGAAGTCTTCACTCTGGGTCTCCCCCCCCCCCGGCCCCCTCCCCCCGCCCCCTCCCCCCGCCCCCTCCCCCCGCCCACTGCTTCTTTTGGTCACTATCAGTACTGGGCCATGGCCCACAGAAGTAAACAACACAGCTTACAACAATGTAACAGATGCAGGTGCCCTATCAGGCAGGGCAATCCTAATAGTGGGAGGGCACAAAAGCCTGAAAAACACTTACCCTACAAGACCCTTCAGCCCTGTGGCCAGCCAGAGTGGGAGCAGAGCAGCTGGGAAATGACTGTTGGCCTGGGGCCTCAGGCCCTGTGCACACATGCTAATGATGTGACTTTGCATATAGACAACTATTCTAACATTAGGGCACCTAATCTGCTGGGTATATTTGGTAAATAGAAGCCGAGATGGCTGCCAGTCTCCCTGGAGTCATTACCCTCACAATAGCCGCTCTCAGGCTGCCTTTTCTTTCTGAACCAAGGGCATAGATGCATAAAAAGCGGTTTAATTAGAGGATAACTTGAATGTCACCATGCTTTAGTTTTTCTGCTTCTTCCCCTCTTGAGTTTTCCATCCAGGCCAAACTCCACCATTTCTTTTCTCTACTGCTTTTCCCTCCTCCCTCACTTTTTCCTTCCTTCCTTTTTTTACTTGTCTTCCATCCCCACCTCTCTTTTTTTTAATTTTCCTTATCTTTGTTCACCCTGAATTCACCTATGTAATTTTCTTTTTTCTCAGGGCTGCTTCTTCCCCCATCTTCCCATTATCTCCCCCATTTTTCATTTTTCAACTCCCAAACATGTGTTCACACTCATCCCCTGGCCTTTGCCTCCCACCCCGCCTCTTCCCCACTCAGCTCAAGGCCACAGGACACGAGACTATTGATCGTCCCCAGTGTATTTCATATAGCTCCTTAGTTAACATTCTGTGTATCTCTGTGATCGATGCCTGTTTGAAATGGGATTAGCCTGTGCCTCTTCAGCAAGAATTAACATAAACCTAGCCTTATTCACCTTGCCATTCTAATAAGATATGTGGCTACTGAGATGTGGCTGGCTACAATTAATAAATACAAGAAGGGAAGTTAGTAAAATGACAACAATATATTCACCCTTGTGCATGCTCACATCCAGAATGGTTTTGTGAAGGGCTGGTTTTTAATCTACTTAATTCAGTCATATTTTCTGCCCTCTGATTTGTGTTGTAGACAGGGAGCGGGGCAGCTGCTTGGAAGGAGGTATCTTGTTAAGCAATTTTCAGCTGTCTAGTGCATGGGGTGTAACTCTATTCTCAGGATACCACTATCCTCCTCACAACCAAGACACGGTAATCTCTTAGAATACTAACCCTTGGATGGGGAAAAGAAGACTAGAAAAAGAAAGAACTAAGATGTTTTTAAGAGCTTCTTTCATTCCAAAATCTGTTCCTTACAATCATCTTAAGATCTGTGTTTCAATACAGTTCCATTAACAATTGAGCACAACTAAACATGATGCATAAATTAACTTGCCCACAGTCCTAGGGCTCAGAGAGGCTTAATGGCAGTTTGTACCTGGGCATATGGCTTGGGAGTCCAAAAGGTCTGTTTCCCTCCCTCTCTCCTTCCTTCTCCTCTATGGAAAGTCCCACACTGGTTTTGTGGTTTTTATTATGCCCTTATGCACTTTATTCTGCCTTTGCACTCTATTTTTACCACATGATTTCTAGGTCTTTTTTTCTAAGTGAGTCATTTGGGTAAAATTAACAATTCCCATTCCATGAAAGGGCCTTATTTGATTCTATGACTTAGTAAGGAAATCTCCAAGGTATATAAAATCCTTGCAATTTGAATCTATAGTCAAAAATCCAAGGGAAAGGCATCACTCAGCTGCCTCTTGATTTCTTTCCTCATGCTGCTTTTCTCCTCAGTGCTCCTGTGTGGGTACACACACACACACACACACACACACACACACACACACTACATATCATAGTACACATATAAGAAGGGAATATGTATGCATATTCCACACATACGTATACTCCGCACATCCTATATACACATATAAGCATTCGCCACACACACACACACACACACACACACAGACTACATCACACACCACTGCACACACAAACATACTACACACATACCACATCACTTGCACTACATATATACAAACGTATTATATGCACATCATATAACACACATACTGCACACCCACAAAAACACCACAGACTTATACCCACACTGCTTACATACCAACACACCATACATACTACATATTTAAAACACAAACAACAAACACACACTGCTGCACTGACACACATACTACAGATACTACACATACCACAGACATCACACACATACAACATACCAAACACCACAGACACTACACACATCACACAAAATCACGTGTACTGCCTACATGTACATATAGTACAGACATGCATACTATACAAACCATACCATATATACCACACACCACTCATGCTTACACTGTATTCACACATAGTACACACACACATACCAGCTTCATTATTGTGCCATAATTTTGTCAATTCTGTAGATCCTCTGTTTATATTTCTGCCAGCAACCTCTTCCTTGCAAAGAATGCAGTAAGCAGCTTGGAGAAAACTCTTATTTCTTTCATTATAAAATTGCTGTAAAGCTGAGATTCACTTGGAGACAAAATGATTTCCTGCTGAGGTTTTATGCGAGGTGATTAGCAGGCAGGTAGGTAATAAGCTGACCTAATATACACCGCATTTCCTTTGCTCTTTTCCTCATCTCCAGCCTCTCTGCTGCCTCCTTTCATTTGGGCCTAATTGGCCTGGCTTCCCTTTCAACCAGGCCTGAGCATGTGGTCACGTAGAAGACCATTAGCTGTATAAGGTCGGTGCCTCCGAAAGGTAAAGAAAACAGTCTTTTTCCCAATGACCTTTTGAGATTTTCATCTATGAAAGTCTGCTTTGTGCTCTTCCTTAATGAATTCAGAAGACATTTCCTTTAAGATGGGCAGCATGACCTCTCCTTCAAGAGCGGGCCTGCTGTTAGTGGTGCTTGCCATTATCCATGATTTTGATTCCCTGCCTCATAGGCCATAGCACAAATGGAACTCTCCCCCATTACCCCGTTAAAGGTTACATAGTTTTTCATAAGAATAGGACCCAATCAGTCTAGTCAACTGCCTGAGACCCCACAGTCTTTGTGGTATTCATCTAGAAAGATATATATCAGCCATTTTACATCTCTTATCCACCAACCTGATCTAATGACATCAGGGTATAGAAACTACTTATAGTGGCTGTCATTTATTATGTTGTACAAAGGCATTTCCCATGTAACTTGGTAAATCCCCCAGCAAATGGGGTACTAGCATCTTCAACTACAGGTTATGAAAATGAGGTTTAGAAAAGTTGTGCCTTGCTTTAAGTCACAGTAAATGGCAGGATCAGGGTGGTGTTAACCTGAGACTTTTGGCCCTTGACCCTAGATGCTTTTCACCAGGTTCTATGTCCTACCCCTGAAATTTACATAAAGCAAAGTGAATATCACCTATAGTCTACTGCCATGAGTAAAAATGAATTTGCAGAAGTAGCATTTATGTTTTACCTTTTACATATTTTGTAAGGATTTCTAAACAAACAATGAAGGGAGCTTTCATTTAAATAATTTCAGAATCAAAGATTTAATTATGGTTATTACAATAAATCTGTTTCTATAATTGTAGGACAATTTCCTACCAGATTCAGGAATCTTTTCTGCAATACCTCTGACATTAAACTTCTACTAAAATCCATCCAGAGACAGAGTGCTCAATAGTTTCCTTAGAATCCCATTCTGTGGCTGAGCATTTCTAGGCATTAGATGGTTCTGTTTTGTTAATTTATACATGGAATTACCATTTCCTGCAGGTTAAAATGGTCAAATATAAAAAATTTCAGATGTCCAACCTGCAAGTTGACCCAGATCTAAGTCTTTGTTCCATTCACCCCTTTGCCTGGTTCTGCCTTTGAAGTAGGATGATGCAAGGTCTGCAGGCTCTTCTAACTTTCAAAGGCACAGCTTGGCCTTGCTTTATAATTCTCTTCTCTCATCTAATTTTCCTTGGTTTTACCAATTGCTCTTGTATTTGTAGTTTCTAGATTCTCTGTCACTCTGTCACCTTCTACTGGAAAGGCGAGAGCTAAGTCAAAGGGCAAAGATCAAAATTCTTTCTCAGAAAAAATTTAATTTGGGTTTACGTTTTTGCTCCTCCTTATATACACATGTTCTTAGCCCCCATCAAACCACCCTGCCACTAGCCCATCTGCCTCCATCCTCCATCATCTACTCCCTTTCCTCTCATTCTCTTTGTCTATGGTAACCATAAAATTCTTTCATGAAATCCAAGATTTATTCCTGCTGTACTTTGCCTATATGTATTTTTTGGTTTATTTCTATTCCACAGATGAGTAAAACCATTTGATATCTATTTTTCACTTTCTGCCATATTTATATGACAGCTGCCATTATCTCTCTTTTAAATACATTTTTTTTTTAAAGATTTGTTTATATATACAAGAGCTGGGGTATAAGCCAGAGGCATGGAAGGGTAAGAGGATTCACCAGAGACAGAGCAGGGAGCAGAACAGGAAGATGGACCAAAAGCACTGCTGAGGGGAGCAGTGGGTGAGACAGGAGAGGTCTACCACGCTATGTGGGTATCTCCCTGGCCAGCCGGGAATCGAACCGGCGCTGCAGAGGCTGTGGACAGCTTCACGGCCCTGCGCTCTACCCGCTGCACCACCAGGGAGGCCCTCTGCCATATTTAACTTAATATCAGCACTTCAAGGTCCATTCATTTTGCCCCAAAAGCCACTATTTCACCTTTTTAATAGCTGTGTAGTATTCCATTGAGTATATTCATTCATATTCTAAAGTTACTTCATTCATTTATTTGCTGGAGGTCACTTAGGTTGGTTCCATGACTTGACATTGTATACAGTGCTAGGAACATAGGCATAGATAAATCTTTTCATCTTAGAATTTTCATATTTTTGTATAGATACCTAATAGACATATTGCTGGATCATACAGAATTTCTACTTTTATTTTCTTAAGAAATCTTTATGCCATTTTCAAAAGAGGCTGCACCAACAGTGGGTGAGTTTCTTTTTCACTACATCCTCATCACATTTCTTGTTTCTATTCTTTTTTTTTTTTTTTTTTTTTTGATCAGGGCCATTCTGATAGAGGTGAGGTGATATCTCATTGTAGTTGTGAGTTTCATTTCCTTACAATAAGTGATATTGAACAAGTTTTCATATGACTTCAGGCCATAGAATATCTGCTTTAGAAAGCTATTTATTTAGGTTTTGCACAATTTTTGATTGTATTGTCTGGTTTTTGTTATTGAATTGTGTTAGTACTTTGTAAATTTTGGAAAATTAGCCCCTTGCTAGATGTGTGATGTGAAGGTATTTTTTTCACATTTTATAGGTTGCTTTTTTGGTTTTGTGATGGTTTTTTGATGTAGTCCCACTTGTTTATTTTTCCTGTGGTTTTCTTTACCATTGAAGTTGAGTTCCCAAATACGTCTTTGTAGTAGATACCTATGGGTATTCACTATGTTTGCTTTCAAGTATTTTATAGTTTTTGCTCTTATGTAGAGATCTTAATTTATATATATAATCTATTCTGAGTTAATTCTTATAGATGGAGTTAAGTAGAATCTAGTTTCATTTTTTTTTTTTGCAAGTGGCTATCCATGTTTACCAACACCCCATGTTAGAGGCTTTGTTCCCTATGTTGTGTGACTGCGGCTCCTCTGTCATAGATTAACTGTCCATAGTTGTGTGGGCTTATCTCTGGCTTTATGTTGTACTCCTTTAGTATTAGTTTCTGTTTTTGTTCCAATACCATACTGTTTTGATTACTGTTGCAATGTAGTATAGTTTGAAGTCAGGAAATGATCATAAATTCACTCACAAACTGTTTGTTCAGTATCCAGGGCATGGCTGGGGATTGATAAAGTTGTGCCTCTGGGACCTCTATTTGGAAAGATGGACAGAAAGTAAACAATATTATATAATGCTAAATAATATAAACCAGAGCATGATAAGTGTTCTGAAGAAAGCTTATGCAGGGTAAGGGGATGGAGAGTATAGGATAAAGATGGCATGGGGCTGGTGAACTCTTCTGATAGGGGGTAAAGAAAGGTCTAAGGTCTTGAATTGAGACCCAAATAAATGTGTCTCCAATCATGTGTTAAGTTAAATAAAACAATGTAATATTCTTTGCTTTCAGTAACCAGAGTTTCTCCCAAAACAGAATAATTAAAAAAAATATTTCTCTATACCTGTGATTAACCTGTTAGACTGGAAATGAAACAACTTCCAGTGAACACTCAAGACTACTCTTCAAATATTCCTGACAAATACATAGGGGAACAAAATTATCATCTAGTTCATTTACGTGATCAAACATATCAAGATATATCTGTCTTTTAAAATGATTAGAGTGTTTTCTAATATTGAAATTGACTTTGGTGGAATTATGAAGAATGATAATCCCACAGCGCCAATGTGTTTCTCCTATAACGCTCATTACAACTATGTACCTTCTGAATAATTTGACTTGCTGTTCAAGTCAACTTAATCTAAATCAAATTAATTTCTGTTATCTTCCTAGTAGATAAAAGTTTTTAAAGACTGTCCCATTTCCCACTATCAGTAGCAGGATCCCCTGCTTTTGATGTATGTCTTCCTTTCCTTTGCTGGTTCTTTCCTCTTCTTTATTCTCTTTAGCTGTTTGCTGACAGTCATGCCTGAACATAGCAGAACACAAAACAGTTCATAGATGACTTCCCAGGTTGTACAGGTAGCCTCCTGGCAACTGGAGGAAAGTCAGCCACTTCTCATGATGTCCCAGTGCCTCTGTCACTGCTGCTGCACTTGATGTCTCAGTGGGAGTAAGGAGTCTAGCAGCCTTCTGTTATTGTGATGAGTAAACACATAGCAGTGGCCATCAGCAGCAGCAGTTTCCTGGAGGGATACCATGTCATAGTGTGGAATAGTGGCATCATGTCGTAGTGTTCCATATTCTTGCCTTTGACCTCCATCAGGGTAGAATATGCTCCTCCTAAGGGTCCACACTGAGTGTTTGCTAAAATGGCACAAAGTTAACCATTATCTTCCTCTTTCCAATTGAAGAGGCATGCACATAAATTGAAGCTGTAATGAGAAGAATGTCTTGTTTTGGGGGCTTTATGATTTTAGACAAAACCTCAAATTCATTATAAATAAATACAGTCTGTTGTATTGACGTGTTTTGGAGGCTCCTATCATACTGGAGTTGAAGTGGCTTTCATGAACTTGGGAGGGCTCCTCTCCAAAACTCTGGGTTGTGTCATCTACCTGTCATTTAATTGCAAGCACAGCTGGAACACAGTTGTATCATCAACAGTGGCAGTGATATACATTCTGTATATTTACTATGTAAAGGACACTGGCCTAAATCCTAAGCCTGCACTGACTTATTTGTCACTGTTATTATCCTGTTACAGTTGAGAAAACCCAACATAAAGATGTCAAGTAATTGTACACTGTCACCCAACTGGCCACACACATTTGGCACCCCACAAATTTCTTTGCTTAGCAGAAATGGTTGTTGAGAATATTGCTGTCATGCTCTGGGCTTGTGCTCAGGACTATTTGGAGGATCTGTTTTCTTTTTAGTATATCCCCTAAGATAGCTGTCATTATAAAAACAGATAACATGATCTACTTGAAATTAATTTTTTAAAAAACAGATAGTCAAGTTAACAATCATATAGATAATTTTATTATTGTATCTTATTATTTATTAGGTAATACAGAAAGGTTGAAGTATATATTTGATATTTTTTGTGTGAATTTTTTATGCCTGTATTTTTTTTTTGCTTTGTTGTTGAGATTAACCAAGAGTTATTTATACCAACCCAATCTAATAATAAGGTTACAAAACTAATCAGGCTTCACATTTTCCTAAGCAACCACCACCCCCAGATCACAAAATTCTTTCCATTACTAATTTGAATGTCATCTGCTGTCGTTATCATTTTCATCATTATTATTCTAACTCTTTTGTGAATTGTCCCTATAGGATCTTCTGAAGACAGCTTTAGATTTCCACAAATTGGGAAAGCTTGAGTTTAGTGGCATCAGAGGGAATGCCCTGAGTCAGCAAGTCCAGCAAATATACGATGAATTTCTAGAGATGTACAAGGTCTTCTCAGAGTCCTCCTATGACTGCTTGGACCCCAAAATCATGGTGAGGCTTATAAAAACTATCTTGAAGTCTTTGTCTCTTTCTCAGATGCCTCCAGCCTGTGGGGTCTGTGTACTTACTTGCATTTTCCCTGTGCATTTCTTTGGACAATGCGGTCACAGTTTATCAGCAAAGACTGCCCCTAATCATTTGTTGTATCAGGAGAAAGATCTGGGAAGGACTTTCTAACTGCTGAATGCTCTGGGCTGATGATACCCAAGGTTTCAGAGATGCCAAGATGGGATGATAGTAGAGGTTGTGGCCACCTGCACCATCCAAAGCATTAAGGTTTGAATAGGGACCGCTACATGAAGGCCAGTTACCCCTGCACAGAATTTTATTAGTGTTTGGGAAGGGGTAACTGAAATAGTTGCCTAGTTTTTGTGCTATGATACAGAGTGCCAAAGTACCAAGAGATTATTCAGATTGAAAAAAGATGCATTGTCTGTCACTGGGACACCGCAGGATCGCTGGGACCTATGAGTCTAACCCTGCAAGAGAACAAACAAACAAGAGACTATGAAGAAATGGGGAATGGTGTTCTCTGAGGAAGGAATTAATGAATTACTGATGAAGGAATTTGTAAGAGTATATGAGGAAAAAAGAAGAAAGAGATTAGAGTGGAAATCTGCTCTGAGCACCTTCAGACATCCAGGGAGACCTCTGTTCACCAAACCCAGAGATAACGTCACTTTCTAAAAAATTTCATTAGTGAAACCTGGGGTGTGGGACATGGAGGAAAGGAGTTTGCTATGTTATGATAAAATAAAACAAAATAAAACCCTAAGCCTGAGAAACAGAACAATACTATGTTTCCCTACTTTGTTTTTTCATAAGAATATACCTCACTATTATAAGAGCAATAAGAACAAATAATAATTCTGAAAATTAGAGATTTTTATTAAAAGACTTTCTCTAAAAATTGCTACATTCCAAAAAGGATGATGCATTTTGGCTTGCCAAATATAATACAAAAAAGCTATTCATTGTGATCTGAAAATTAAATTTAATCGGGAATCCTGTATTTTAGTTTGTTAAATTTGGCAACCTTAGGAACTTTGCTAACAATTGTCTTAACCAATTAAAGTGTACTTAGACGAAGTATTGTTTATTAATGTAATTAGCTTACTTTCCTTTTAATGGCTAGTTTGGTTGCCCAGAAAAAATAAGATTTTAACTTGGGAGTGGAAGGAAAGTAGGTGGTAATGATGGTATAATCCCATTGCTGGGACTGTTGCTACAGTGGCTCTCAAGATGGCATGAACTAGCACTGTGGATGAGCAAGAAGGAACTTTAGGAAGTAGGAAAGTGGGAACAGAAGTAGGTAAAATGGTGCCACTTGGCTCACCTTAACATTTCATCTAGAATGTTTAGGGAAAAAATGTTGCAAGAATAGGGTAGCTCTCTTTGTGTATAAAAACTAAGTTATGCCAAGGTTTATTTTAGAAAATTAAAATAAATCCTTGGTATAATGAGTTCAGGTGCAACAAAGGTTAGTAAGAAAGAGCATAAGTGTGTTTAGCTTTCAGAAAACCATGTTTTTCTTATATCTGTGTGTTGTCTCTTCAGGAATTTGAAAATGACATCTCTGAATTTAACCGGAGGGTAGAGGATTTTGACAGAAGGCTGGGGACTATCTTTATTCAAGCTTTTGATGATGCACCTGGATTGGAGCATGCTTTTAAGGTTTGTAGGGTGGGAAGCACCTCTTTGCTTGATTCTCTCCCCCATCCTCATCAGAGGAGGGAAGGGGAACTCTTCCAACTATTTCCTCCCTGTGGATATCAGTTCTCATTAGTCCACTAGAGGGTTATTGTGGTATCCTAGGGTAAAGGAGTGTGCAGAACTGGGTTCATCTTGTTGATTACCAATACTTTTCTTAAAACATAGCAATGTAATTATGCTTTTCAATAGAGTTTTTTCTCAAGTGCTCTCTTTTGGGCCATATCAGTATGGTACCCATTAAAAGTGAGAATGACTACTGTGGTCACCATCCTCAAACCATAACTCTGCAATGCTTTGGCTATTTAATCTCTGCTGTCATGTTGATTCAAACTGGAGCAAACCATCTACCAGGCAATTGGCTATAGGATTCAGGTACAAGTAACTAGAATAAGGAGATTTCTGTTTTTGCCATATGGTATATAGAGCAGATAATAAAAGGAAGATGGAAGACAAGATTTTGGATGATGAGTAGAAAAATGGAGAGACAACTGAGAGTTCTCTGAGTTTTGAGATATGAAGACTTAATGGAGTATGGTCGATCTTCTATACCTAAAGGAACTTAATCTATAAAACATTAAGGAGTTAAGACTAGACTAATCAGTGTAAGGAGGTAGATTTTGGCTTAATAGAGGGGAAAAAGTCTGTCAGCACTATTTAAAGTTTGAAGTAGTTAAGTTTCCAGTCACTGAAAATGCCCCAGTATGTACTGGAAAACATATGAGGAGCCTCAGCTTATAATGGGTGACTCCATAGTAGTCTAAATTGGTAGGCTTCATCAACCATCTTACATTGATAGATAAATGAAAAACCAGGAAACAAGAGTTATAAAACTTTGGAAAGATTGTATCTGTGACATTTTTCCTTTTCTTTTTCCACCTTCTCTGTAGTTGCTAGACATAGCAGGAAATCTCCTTGAAAGACCACTGGTAGCACAGGATGCATCTGATAAATATTTAATGCTCATCCAAATGTTCAGTGAAGACCTGGACGCGGTGAGGACACTCTACAGTCAGCATGTCCAGGAGGAGGCAGAACTTGGTAGGCTTGTTTCCAGCTCATTTGGATAGGAGAATTCCATTATTGGGAAGGGTGCTACTTACTCTTGTATTTGTTAAATGCCCAGTATAGATCTATGACATTCTCTAAGAAAAGCAAGCACAACTTCAGTGCTTGAAATTCCAGACCAGCTTGGGTGATTATGAAGTTCTTTGAACTGTGTAGAGGATTTCTGAACAGTATTTTCCTAAGTCTGGGCTGAAATTGGCAGGCTGACCTAGAGCCATGAAGTCTTGACTGCGTCTGTTCAATTAAATCCTTAACATAATGTTTGCGTTGACTCCCGATCAATGTTGCCACACTGAGTAATCTTCACTCAACATACCTCAATTCTGCAATAGATTTCTACATGCTTGAGAAAATTTTCTCATCCCTTCCAGTGCCATAGCAACCATGCTTCTACAGGGAGAAACCAAAAGGTGCCTGACAAAGGGAGGTACTACACCAATGTGTGATGCCTCTAATTTTTTTTTTTTTTGGCAATTCTGCCTTATTTAAAAGTCAGGCACAAGTGCATTCAGCTTACAAATATTTCTTGAGTCCTTGCTATATGCAGGGAAGTTGTGTAGACACTGTATGCAGTGGCAGGCCAGGCTGAGGAATAGAACAATTAAAACTAAAAGGTTGTTCTTCAAGGAACATGTCAGGTATGTGCAGAGTTAACAGTAAAACATAGCAAAATATCCATAGTGCTTGACTTGAGTTATAAAGAATGGAGACAAAACAAGATGAATGACAACTGGAAAATTCAAGGGAGAGTTTATGGAGAAAGTGGCTTTGGACAGAGTTCCCAAAGGTGGGTGGATTGATTGACAGCAGTTAAGAAAGACAAAGATCTCCAAAGCAAAGACAAGAGAATCTGAGACAGATTGACCTGCCAATAGTCCAACAAGGTGTTAGAGGGTGATCAGACCATGGACCTTGGGGTCAAGGAGTGAAGTCTGAGTGCCACATTCAGGAATCTGAAAGTCCTTATTCAAGCAATGGGAAATTTTACCAGGTTTTAAAGTAACAGAGTGCTGGGACCAGTTTTTCTGTATGGGTTTCATAGTGAGGTCATTAAAAATTGCTTCCACTTGGGAAATCATCCCCAGAAAAGCTGTAGGCCTCATTTTTATTTGGACTAACTTCATGACTCCACACAGTCAGATGCAGGTTTAAAAGATCAAATGTCATCAAAAACCACATTCGTTTTCTATTGTTACATAACAAATTATCACAAACTTGCTTAGTGGCTTAAAGCAACATTAGCTTTCAGTTCTGTAGGTCAGGAACCTGGTGTGGTGTGCCCAGCTTTCAAACTCAGAGTGGCACCACCAGGCTAAGCTCAAATTGTCAGCTGGCCTATAGTCTCATCTGGAGTCTCTGGGGAATAATCCACTTCCAAGTTCATGTTTGTTGGTAGGATCATTTCCTTGTGGTTGCAAGATTGGGTTTTCCATTTGCTTGTTTGCCAGCCAGGATGGGGGTGGGGTGGACAGCATTCTCAGGGACTCGAAGCTGCTCCCATCCATGCCATGTAGCCACCTCCATTCAAAGCAGTAGTGGACACTGAATACTCCTCATGCTTTAAATCCTTTATTTCCCCTTCTGCCATCAGCCAATGGAAACTCTATTCTTTTAAAGGGGTCACCTTATTAAGTCAGGATCACCTATATACTATAATATCATCACAGGAGTGATAGCTATTAATATTCAAAGCTCACCCATACTTAAAGAGGAGCAGAATATGCAAGTCTCACTGGGTATCATCTCAGAATTTTGCCTACCATGGAGGTCAAGCAGAAAATGATAGCAGTGGCCTGGGGCTCAGTATAAGATCAGGGAATGTTGGTGTTTATGGTAAACTAAAGGAAGCGACAACTATTCAGCTCTAGTTTTAAGTTAAAAATGATGGTTGGTTGTTGCCAAATCTTCTGGTTTTACCAGAAAAACTAGAAACTAGGATTTTTTTTTTATAAATGAAATCCCAAAATTAGTACATTTTGAGACCTAATTATAAGCAAATAAACCCTAAAATTTCTTTTGACTGAAGTAAAGGCTGTACTAACTCTGGACAAATGCTTTATAACCCACATGGCATGTCTCATTCATAGTCTTACTGAATTCTCACAGAAATCCTGGAGGTGTTAAGCAGGGAAGATATTCCCATTTTATCGATGAAAAAACTCAGGCCCAGAGAGATTAAGTGGTCTTTCTCAACCCTCCCTATACAATTATAATCATCTTGAAAATTTAAAAGCACAGATAACTGCCCACCACCCTCCCTAGGCTTATTAAATGAGAATGGCTAGGACGGTACCCAGCCATCAGTATTTTCTGAAGAATACAAAGTGATGCTGATCAACAGCCAGGTTGAAAGTCACGGGTGCAAAATCATAATGCCAGTGAGTGGCAGAACTGGGCTGGGAACCCACGTCCTTTGACCCTGTTTATTCTCTCTAGGGTCACTCTTCCTTGCACACTAGCTGAATGCAGTGATCTTCCACAAACTCCCCATCTCAGTGCGAGCACAGGGAGATTGTAGCATGTGGAGGTAGATGAGATAAAATGTGGGTTAAGTAGCAGAGGTGGTCCTGCGGCTGAGCAGGACTGGAGGCTGGAGCTTTGCTTCAGTGTGGACATGCTGTGTCCCCAGGGTTCTCTCCAGTGCACAAGAACATGCCCACTGTGGCTGGAGGTCTTCGCTGGGCACAGGAGCTGAGGCAGCGCATCCAGGGTCCCTTCAGCAACTTCAGACGCATCACACATCCGTGAGTATCCTATTCCTGAAAAACAGGTTCATTTTTGCCTTCTGTTCCTTCTGTGGAATCTAAGTGTTGTAGAAATGCAACTCATTTGAGGCATGAAAGTCATTTCTTATCATTTCCAGAACTGATCAGTATCTTAGTCCTTTCAGGTTGTTAAAACAGAATCCCATAGACTGAGTAGCTTATATACATCGAAAATATATTCCTCACAGTTATGGAGGCTAGAAACCCAAAATCAAATTGCAGGCAGATTTAATGGTTGGTGAGCAAGGCCTGCTTTCTGACTTGCACATAGACCTCTTTACTGTGCCTTCATATGGCAGAAGAGAGGAGAAAGCTTCATCTGTTCTAGGCTGAGTGAACTCTTTATTTTTTCATTACTGTTTTTATTTTTTATATTTTATTTTATATATTTTTACATCATTTTTCATTTTTGTACAATGTTTG
Source organism: Talpa europaea (assembly GCF_964194135.1). Classification (NCBI taxonomy): domain Eukaryota; kingdom Metazoa; phylum Chordata; class Mammalia; order Eulipotyphla; family Talpidae; genus Talpa; species Talpa europaea. Next base: position 95,136,462 of record NC_140074.1, read on the forward strand.
CATTTTCCCCTTGGTTATATTGCCCATATAATTCCCACCCCCCCTTATTTTGACCCTAATCTCCCCCCACCCCAGTAGTGTGTCTCTGGTTTATACTTGCTTATTGATTTTGATTTTTACTTTATTATACTTAGTATTTTTCCTGGTCCCTTATTTAGGTTTTCTAAATTCCTGCTATGAATGAGACCATCCAGTATTTTTCTTTTTCTTTCTGGCTTATTTCATTGAGCATGATCCCTTCCAGCTCCATCCATGTTGCTGTAAATTGCATGAGTTTATCTTTTTTGATTGCTGAGTAATATTCCATGGTGTATATGTACCACATCTTCTTGATCCAGTCATGTATTTTATTCTCCAGATAAAGAAACTGAGGCAAACAGAAGTGAGGTGATGTGCCTGAAATCCTAGAGAGAGTTGATGAAAGAGCTGAAACAGTGTCTGTTTCCCAGGGTTCCTAGCCTAGCGCTCTGCCTGGGGATCCTGCAGCTATGGGAAGCTGGACCAGAAACACAGCTGAGCTCTTATCTTCTCCAGCATACCCCAAAGTGGGAGAAAATATGTGAAATGGGAGAGGAGGGGAAGCAGGGCTGCTTCTAGGAACATGGGCTGCTTTAGTAGCTGCCATAGTTCTGGTTCCCTGGGTGAAGACTCAAGTGCAAGAATTTATAGGCATGCTTTGGGAACATCACTGTGAGGAGGTGGTAGTAGGAGGATGGAATGGGACAGAGGAAGAAGTTGAACTGCAATACATTTGAAGGAGACCTCAGCACATCCTATGGGGGAACTCTGGCCCATCAGGATTGTCCTGCCTTTGTACCCCCATCAGCTAGTTTATGGAAGTGAGCATTCTAGGAGAAAGGTGTGACCTTGGGGGAGCAGATTTTCTTTGGCTGAGGCTGTTCCTGAAGGAAGAAGCAACTGCTTCACCAGCATCCAACACTCTTCTCCCAATAGAGGTGGGGGTTGGGGGGTGGTCAGAGTGCCTGGTACCAAGAGGGGAGCTGAATAGCACCTTACAGTGTCCTCTGCAGTTCCCATGAAAAATCCTATTTGTTTTAAAAAATGAATTTGTACTGTACTCTGTAAAATATATGTATTGGTTATTAAAAATGTTTTCTACTCCTTACCATGAAGTGAAGTAGAATTTGCAGGGAATTTCACAGCACTTATTCCCGTGACTTCAGCTAGGCGACTGCCATAGGTCCCAGTGAGAAAATCTCTCTTCTCCTGTCTCATTCTTTTCCAGACACAAAACTGAGGTGGGTCCTGGGGTGATGAAATTAGCAGAACTCACAGTTTGTGAGGGGAGGGCTGGGCACCAGCCCTCCCACCTAATCTGAAGCCCTTTTCTCTGCTGGCTGCCTGGCACCTCAGCCAGGGCAGCTCATTCACCACAAAAGGAATCTAAGGGACTGGGGGAAACTCCAGCAAGCCCAGTGCTTTTCCTACAGGCATGAGGGATTATCCTGAAAGCTCAGGGTATCTTGTGAAGAAACCCTATGTTGTTTTAAAGAACAAATGAATTTTAAAGAATTTTTGGAATAAGCTGCCTATTTTGTGGCAGAACAAACCAAAACAGACCCTCCAACACAGTTGCTGTGAGGTTTCTGATCACAGATACTTCACCAACTTTCCCAGGAGATATACCCTTCTTTATTTTTTAAAATACTTTATTTTTTTTTATTTTTGTGTAGATGACCTGGGGTGTAGGCCAGAGGTGGGGAGGGAGGGTGAGAGGACTCACCAGAGACAGAGTGGGAAGCAGGACAGGCAGAGGTAGGGAAATACACTGCTTAGGGGAGCAGTGGAAGAGACGTGAGAGGTCTGCAACACCATGTGGTTCAGCGCCCTGGCTGGGATCGAAACTGAGGCCATCGTGGTGACAGGGCTGAAATTTAACCCCTAGCCACCAGGGAGGCCCTATACTCTTGAATTCATATTACAAAGGAGTGTCAAAACCAGGGGAGAAGTAGTTATGGGTACTGGGACCTCAGGCCAGACTGTGTTCATGTCCTCTGTGGTCCTCAACATTCCCATGGAAGTCTGTGTGTGTGTGTGTGAACATTACTATACACACACACATACATATATATATATATAATGTTATATTTATAGAGAGAATATTGACAGTTTTTTTTTTAATACAGAAAATACCACCTACAATTGTTTTCATGTTTCAATTTCCTTTTTATTCCCATAGTTGGAGGACTTCATTTACTTGTGCATGACTGACTCAGCCAGAGTAGGGTGGCAGGGAAAGTCTCTGCAGCCCTGTCACCTGTGGGGCTACCTGTATATCAGGAAGTTCAGACGCCCTCTAGTGGTCACCTAGAAGATGTTTCAGAAGAAAAGCACCTGCTCATTCAGGGGCTTTTGAAAACTAGTCCGGAAACTCTTCAGTCTCTTCTTCTTTATAGGTGTCAGTTTGTCACTCAGATCCTTGTTTTGGCTTCTTCGAATTTAGTGTAATTTTTCCTCTTTTTTGTATGGCTAGTTGCATGGAATCTGCTGAAGGAAAGCGAATGATACAAAAATATGAAGATACGGTCTCATTGCTGGAAAAGTAAGCAGCTCTTGGGATTTTAATGTTCTGAAAATTGCATAGCCCCCACCATGCCTTTTGCAGTTCTGAGCTTGTGCATATTCCTCAGTGGCTTTGAAATGTCACTCAGTGTTTCAGGTTATAACTACAATATTTGTGAGTACAGCGTTTCTGGGCTGCAAACACTGGGTCTCTGGGGGAATGCAGCTCTATTCTAGAATCCAGACACTTTTCCAGTGTAGTTTTGTTGGGAGCATGAACTTGGCAGAGCTAAGAGAAGTGAGGTACTCCTGTGGCACTCTGAGATCAGTGTCGTGGAAAATCACACCAGCTGCTCACTAAGCAGAAAGCAACAGTTCATGCTTTGCAAAGAGAAAAGTAGTTTTAAAAATACCTCCCAATTCCTTTCATGGAGAAAGCATAAGAATAAATTTTACATGTGTTCATACTTATTTCTGCTTTAAAGCTGCAGGGATCTTTTGGGGCTAGGTCTAATGCCCACACTGTTGTCAGATATGATGTCACCACATCCCCCAGGTGGGAAGCCTCTCAGTGCCTCCCATCATCTCAACGTGGTATTATAGTCATTCCTGACATTGCCTTTGCCTCCTCTCCAGCCTTGATCCTTACCCCTTCCTGCCTCTGGTGCGCTGTCTAATTCTCACTCCCAGAACACAATCTGCTCTTTCTCATCTTTACCCTTTGTCAAAGCTGTTGTTTCTGCCACAAATGCCCCCTCATACCTCATTGTCCAAACTCTACTCATCATCTGAGTCTTAGTGAAGCATCACTTTCACTCTTTTTCCATGACATATTCCCTGGCATTCTCCTTGTCACCCCCTCCCACCCCCACCACATTGTAGCAAATAGCACATAAAATGTAAAATAACACTCAATATAATAAAAACAGGACTTATATGATAAAAACATACTCTATAGAAAGACATTCCAGGGATGGGACCCTTCTTGCTGCTCAGGGTGCAGGCTGCCTCTGGAATGATAGCTGTAAAACAAACACTGAACACTATTTTTGCTTTTTGTCTCTTGTCCTAAAAATCCTCCTCTGACTTCTTTTGACTGGCAAAAACAGGTATTAATGTAGGTCTCTCATTGAAAGTGAAGTAACATAAGGTGAACTTTCAAAAACCAGAGGGTACTATATATAGAGATGTATGTTATATGTGCTATTATATATATATTCAGTTGATATATATTTTATACTTTTATTTATATAATTATGTATCTGGTTTACATATATATCTTCAGTCTATCATTGACAGACTTTGGGAGTTGGAGGGTATCTATGAGGTGGTCATTGTCTCTGATCCTTGCAGGTATGAGACAAGACTTTATGAAAACTGGTGTCAGACTGTATCAGAGAAGTCACAGTACAACCTTTCTAGGTCGCTTCTGAAACGCGACCCAGAGACAAAGCAGATCACTGTCAACTTTAACCCACAGGTAAGTCAGGTTGACATCACTTCCTTTTAAGTCCCTGAAGAATTTTATTAAACTCTTGATCACAAAAGCAAAGAGACTTTTTATAAGAATATGTAAAAGCTCCCTGGGTTTTCTTTTTAAGAAGAACCTGTACTGCTATGTTTTCTTCAGTTGTCCATGATTGTCATATTCTTCTCCAGGGTCAGGTAATATATTTGCTTTGATTTTTCAAGACAGAAAATATTGTAAAATATCACCGATCATTTATTATCAAAGAGCCAATTCAGCCTGCACTGAATACACACTGCATGTGAAGGCCATTGACTAGACATGGGAGGGCCAACCAAGTGTAATACCTGGTTCTTGCTCTCAAGGAACCCATAAGCCACTTGGGAGCCAGTACTTCAACGTGCAAAAAAAAAAAAAAATTCTATCTTCAGAATTTAGGATATAATAAATCTCAAAGGAGAAGCTTTGGAAATAAGACTTTAGAGTAGAGATTGTCAACAGACATGACTTTGTCCTTCTGGAGATATTTTTGGTTGTCAAACATGGAGGGAGTGGTAATAGCAAATAATAGACAGATACCAGGGTTGCTGAGCTCCTATATGCACTGAACAACTCACCACAACAAAGAGATTTTTTGTCCAAAAATATCAGTAGTGCTGAGATGGTAGGATATAGAAACAATTCAAATGCCCCAAAATTGATGATGGATCAAGAAGATGTGGTATATATACAGAATAGAATATTATTCAGCAGTCAAAAAAGATAAACTCATGCTATTCACAGCAACTTGGATGGAGCTGGAAGGGATTATGTTCAGTAAAAAAAGTCAGAAGGAAAAAGAAAATTATCAGATAGTTTTACTTAAAGGAGGACTATAGGAGAAACAAAGGATCAGGAAAATTATAATAATAATACATAAATAAAAAACATTAGCAGTCAACTATAAATCAGAGACATTCTGCAGGGGAGGGGAGGGAGAGGGATCAAACCAGGGGTGGGAAGACCACAGGAAACTATGGTGATGGTGTATGGGTGAATTGGTGGTGGGAATTTTATGGGACTACACCTGAGAGGAGAAAGCAAATATTGTATAAAAATGAACAATGATGTAAAATCTATATAAAATAAATTAATTTAAAAAATCTTAGTGCTGAAGAAAAGGATAACTCCAAATTAGACCATATCAGGAAGTGCATCATTAGGCTAAAAAATATATTGACCACATTGAGCTAAGAGCTCAACCTATTTCTGTCTTGATAACATGTTCTCCAGGAATGCGGCACAGAAAGAACTGAACACGAAGCTGATAACATATTATTGTCTTTTGAGAAAACTGTAGTTTGAATAGAACATCCATTTTGACTAGAATAAAAACCAACAAAGGGAGTTAAAGAATCCATTTCTGCACTTTGGCAAGACATGAGCCTGTCATTTAGCTCATTTAGCTCCTTGGAGTAATTTTATCAGCATTTGCTGCAAGCAGTATTGAATATTAAATGTTCAAAGAGATGAGCATCTGGATTACCAACTTGGCCACAGTCTAGATGTTATCATTTCAGTATTTCAGTCCTCAGTTTTAGGCAGTCTTGAAGGTGAACCTCTACACTCCAAGGGTGAGGTCTCAATTTCCCAATGTGTAGCACATAGTAGACGCTTCACCAGTGTTTGTAAGTCAAAGAAGGGGAAGGAGAGAGGAAAGGAGTGAAAATAGAAAAAGAGAGAGGAGATAGGTACCTGAATTATAATATGTGTTGAGAGGAGACAACTACAAGAGGGCAAAGAAGAGTTGCCTTCTTGACTTTCGAGCTTCAAGGTGTGTAGCAAATGTTACATGGAGCCAGAATAAGAAATGCATGGGAGGAAAAATATATATGTATATTTATGTAAATTATTTATTTATTGTAATTTATTTTAAGTGACATTATCGGGCATGTAAATTATTTTCTGGTTTTATACCTCTGCACCTCTTTAATCCTCAGGTGTACCTTTTTATTTTTAACATTTTAACAGCTCTGAAAATGGCATATTTTTATAGTTTAAAGAAACACATTTTTCCTTCTTCCTTAGTTTTTTCCCCATCTTATAACTGGATAAAATATAGCATAAACAATGCCACAGTAAAGATCTTTAGTGATTATAGTATCCATTCTTGATTATTATTTGGAATAAATGCCTAGAAATGGAATTAGTGGACTAAAGTCTTTTGTAATTTGAGACTTTGCGTGCATGTAATCTACCCATTCTTCAGAGAATGGAGCTCAGTCATTCTCCAGGAGTAAGATATCATTCAGTACTTCAAATCCTTTTCAACTTGTTGAACTAAAAAATATTTCATTTGCATTTAATCTACTATTACTAAAGTAGAACATTTTTCACATACTCATTGACAATTTGTATTTTTACTATGAACTGCTTGTACATTTCCTGTGCCCATTTTCTGATGGGAGTCCCCTATTTCCTGTGAACTTGCTAGAATATTTGGGAAATATTTGTCAACTATTAAGAAATAAGCTACAAATTTTTTTTATCAGATTAAGTGTGTCATTTTATTATATGTATACTTTATGTACATATTATATGCAAGATAAATTTTATCTTTTATTTGTGGTTGCTTGGAATGACCATCTCTATCTCAATATGATATAAATAGTCCCACATTTTCTTTTAAATTTTGTTGCATTTTTTACATTAATTTTTTTTTAATATCTACAGTTCATTTCCCTATCAAACGGTTAGCATTTATCTTAATCCTGAGTGGGGTTGACTGCGCAACAATGAACTGGTACAAAGCCATTAGAGGAAGATGTCAGGGGAGTTTTAATCCAGAGAAGAGGCATGGGTAAAGATGGGAGGAGAAATTGTGACTTGGTATCTGTTTTCTCATCCACCCTATACACATTAGTCCTTACAGTTTCAAATATAAACATAATAAACGAGAGGGGATGAGGGGAGCACTTAGAACCCTCTTGGAGTCCTCTGTTGTTTCACTGGGCCATATCTGCTTGTTTCATTTCTGCGGTTGCCTCTAAACGTAGGGGCCCACAAAGTTTCGAAGAGGCTTGAGTGATTTCCATTTCCTCACTACCTAGTATGTTAAAACAAAAAGCAATACAAGCACAGGCTTACAGAGATTATGAGATATTTAAAATAATTTTGTTTGGTAATTAAAGTTGCATGATGAGCATCTCCTCTCAATCTTTCCAGTGTCTCCTTGACTATGTGAAGCCAAGTCTACTTGAATTCATTTGGAGGAAATTTGACCATACATAGAGGTCCATAGTTGAAACTGATCATGCATGTGGGTGGCCCAGGCCAGGTCACCACCCCTCACTGGGAACTGGCTTCATCAGCCACATACTCCAAAGGATCAAGGCAGAGCCCTTCCCTGCTATCACCGGTGTTTCTTCTCTCGGTTTTCTTTCTTCCTGCTCTTTGTGATTTACAGATTCAGTAAACATTATTGTGTTCTGAGTCATATACCTTTTGCCTAACATTCAATTTCCCTTCCTGGTGAATAGATTTAAGGAACTGGTGGGAGCAGAAGTTAAGAAGGAACCCAGAAGACCCCTGGGTTCCATTCCTCCATCCACATTGCAGCTATTTACTGCCACTAGGCTATAGCCTCCTATGTTGACTCTTTTCTCCAGTTGATTTCAGTGTTGAAAGAAATGAGTTATCTTGAACCCAGGCAGATGAAGCACATCCCTGAGACAGCAGCAGCCATGTTCTCCTCCAGGGAATTCTATCGGCAGCTTGTGGCTAATTTGGAATTGATGGCAAATTGGTACAACAAGATTATGAAAACTCTGCTGGAGGTGGAATTTCCATTAGTGGAGGAAGAGCTGAAAAACATTGATTTCTGCCTGAGAGCAGCAGAGGAGACTATGAACTGGAAAACAGAAGGTAACAGGAAGACGGGGGCAAAGGGTGGTAGCTAAGAGTCTAAATAAAGTAAGTAGAACCTCAAATTACTCCCCTGTAATCTCAATTGGGTTTGAAATACAAGCCTACCTTCTCCTTAGACATATATCTAAAGTAGAGAAGCCAAGGAAGGCTGGTATTCTATCTGCATTCTCTTTGGATATAACCGGTAGATTTAGAAATATTTCTTGCCATGTACTTCAGGGGCTCAGGGACTGTATGACCTGTCACAGTCTCCAGCACATATTGGGCACTCTGCAAATGAGCCTTTTTCTATATTATCATTGTTACTTAATTTTCTCAACTAGACTGTGAACATATTAAATGAGAGAGCTATGAGTTTCTCTGTACCAAGTTTTTTATATTTGGTAGGCAAGCCTTACCTCATTCTCTTCCTCCATAATCAGGGTTGTGGTAAGAAAATACTTTTTGGTATAATTAGGTAGGAAAATTCTCTCATGATAGTGAAGTAAACTATGCAGGAAAGACTAATAAAACCCATAATTTTAAATCCTTGTATTTTATAACAACCAGATCTTTAGTTATACCTCTATAAACTATTTCTATTATTTATATCTCTTTTGTGGAGCAGGCATTTGGGATTATGTCATTAAAATTACCAATGATATTCATGATCTCGAACAAAGAATTCAGAGAACTAAAGACAACGTGGAAGAGATTCAAAATATCATGACAACATGGGTGTCTCCAATATTTAAGAGAAAAGATGGAAAAAAGGAATGCCTTCTTTCTATGGAAGATCAGCATGATAGGATGGAAAAATACTACAATCTCATTAAAGAATCTGGTCTTAAGATCCATGCCTTTGTTCAGGTAATAACCAAACACTCAGACGCACATGCCATGAGTATAGGGAAAGCAGCAAGAAGTGTTTTTGGATACAAGAAGTGATTTGGAAATAAGAACAATCAATAGATGTTGCCTCTTCTGCAATCAGTGATAGAAGTTTATACAGCTAGCAAAATAACTAAAGCTAATACCTAAGGGGAGTGAAAAGTCACATTCCAGTTTCAGTGTGTCAAAATTAATACTATCTAAATAATGACAACTCTTAGTTGTTACGTGGCTTAAGGTCTACACCACATCTTCATGGGATGGAAGGAGATGCCAAGGACAGAATCTAAATTATCTACTATATTAATGACCCCAACTTGCCCACACACACTAGTGTGTGGTTCTCCAGTATCATCCTCATAACCTAGCTTTATATTGTCTGAAAGATAAAAGATTACCAGGGTAATCTTAACTGCATTTGATAAAGAGAATAAAAATGAAGATCATTGCCCTTCATGCAGTAAGTCTCTCCTCTGCATCGTGATTAGGATAACCTCATGTCCTGTCATGAAAGACTGAACAATGGAGAAGAGCTATACAGACTACCAGCTCTACCCTACTGAAGTAGTCATAGGACTCTTCTGACAGTCTGATCTCATGAACAAAGTCAATAACAAATCCCTGTTGTTATCTTTGGGTTATCTATGGGTTAAAGCACAATAAAATGATGAACCTTAAGCTCTAATGATGACCAGTAAAAGGGATAATTGCCGTAATTGTGACTTTGAAAGATAGAGTCCCTCAACTTTATATATTTTTAACCTCTTCTGGCCATATGTCCAGTAATTCAGGAAACATAGTGTGGATTCCCAGATATAATTCTTTTAATCCACCTTTTGTCCAACTATCCATTTATTTACTCATCTATCCACCTAGTGTCTATCAATTAGCTATATTTCCAAAACTCTCCTAGGCACTATATTGAATATCAAGAAAATGCAAGATAGAGTTCCTGCCTTTGAGTGGAAGAAAATCAAAGGCAAACTCCAGAAAATACTTAAGATTTGAAAAGTTTGTATGTCTGTATGTAATATGTGCTGAATTAATTTTCATTTACTAGGCAATATAGGGATTGAGTTTATTGCTCTACATATAAATATATGTGCACTGGACAACATGTTTTTTATTCCATTTTTTAATAATGTTCTATAAGATCAATTATTTCAAACTTGTTGATAGCATAGTTCAGATCTTCTATGACTATTTTTGGCTTTTATCTATTTGTTCTACCAATGCCTGGATAGAGTGTTAAAATCTCCACCTATGATTTTGGATTTGCATATTTCTTTAGTTCTGTCAGATCATTTTTTTAATCAAATAATTGAAGCTCTGTTTGTGGGTGCAAGTACATCTATAATTATAATTTCCTGATAAATGGACAATTATATATTTATGAAAGTCCCTTTTTTTCTAATAATACTCCTTTATCTTGAAATCTGTTTTTTGATGTAATATACCTTTTCTTTACAGACTCCTTCTTCCTACATTTTTGCATTATCCCTCTTTTCACACCCCTTTAGATTCAGCCTATTTCTTTGAATTCAAATTTGCTCTCTTATATATAGCATATGTAGAATCTTACTTTTTAAAAATCTAGCAACTCCGCCTATTAATTGGAATGTTTAGAATATTTACATTTAGTGTAACTATTGATATCATTGGATTTAGCTCTTCTATTTTGCTGTTTGTTTTCTATTTTCCTTATATCTTTTTTGTTCTATTCCTCCCTTCCCACCTGCTTGGTGATATTTGTATATTTTTTAGTATTCTATTTAAATTTTTTAATTGATATTTCACCTTTACTTTATTTGCATTACATTTTTAGTGAGTTGTTCTAGGTTTTAGATTGTTTTTTAAGATTTATTTACTTATTTATATAAGAGCTGGGTACAGGCCAGAGGTGTCAGGGGTGAAAGGATTCACCAGAGACAGAGTGGAGAACAGAACAGGCAGATTGACTGAAGTACACTGCTGAGGGGAGCAGCGGGTGAGACAGGAGAGGTCTGCTGCACCATGTGGGGATCAAACTCTTCTGCAGAGGCTGCGGCTAGCTTCATAGGTTGCGCCTTAACCCCTTGCACCACCAGAAGGCCCTAGGTTTTAGATCTTGAACTAGTCACATTGTCCTTAATGTTATCTCATGGAATATAGGAACTCAGTAACAATATGATTCAATTCAATCACCTTTTAGCTTTCGCACTATTAGTATGTGTGTGAGCGTGTGTATGCATGTGTATAAAATAACCCCCCAAATAGAGTGTTATTTTTATTGCTGTAAAAATGTCATAAAAATACTTATAGTACATTACATCTACCCACATATTCACAAGATCCAGTGTTATTATTTCTTTCTACAGAACTGAGTTATCATCTACAGCCACTCTTCAGCCTGAAGAACTTCTTTAGTATTTCTGTAGTTCAAGTCAGCTAATGACACATTCTCTCAGTTTTTCTATTTGTTTATATGAAAATGTCCTTATTTCACCTTAGGTTTTGAAGGATAGTTTCACTGGGTATATATTTCTGTGTAGACAGTTTTATTTTTCTTTCAGAAGTCATTTCATTGTCTTTTATTCTGTTTCTGATGATTAGTCAGCCATAATTTGTGTCTTTGTTCTTCTATCTGTGATGTATTATTTATCTTAGGATGTTTTTAATAGATTCTTTCATAATCTCTGTATTTGTTTCCATTTGACTATCATGTGCCTAAGTGGGTTTTCTTTGTATTTATCCTGCTTGAAGTTTGTGACCTTCTTAATTCTGGTTTTCATGAAATTTAGGAATTTTTAAATTAGATTATGGCATTCTTGTGTCATAATTACAGTATCTGCTTTATTTTCTGAGTCTCCTTTTTAATACAACAGAAATTCCTTTTTCTCTTAGCTGAAATAGGAAAAAGGAACAGGTATTTTAATTATTATGGCAGCTCTTTTTCTGAATCTGTTCTTAGTGATTGTTTTCTCTCCTGGTAAATTTCACATGACTAGAACATAATAAAAATCACTAGACAAGTAAAGAAATGAGAAAATAACTGAAAGCTAGGTCCACTTGATCCTGTGGAAATTCCATTTTAAGCTTTGTTTGGGAGATTCTAAATAGGTCTTAGCTGCAATCCTAAAGCATAGTATTTCTGGAATCTCACCTGAATTCCTGGGTTAACTGAAAGTTCCTTTCATTATTTATGATAGAAAATGACATCTTACAGCACTGTTTGACCTACATAATTTTCATTCAGTTTGGTGGCCTCCGTAAATCTTCTCTGCCAAACCTTACAGTCTTGCCATAAATATGTATGGCTTAATACTCAGTCAAAGATTCAAGAGGACTCAGTAGCCCCACACCTAAGGAAGGATGTTGTGATTAAGGTCCACTTCCCTATGCCATTATTTGAAAAGTGCCTCTAGGTAGAAAATCAACTGGATATGAATCTTTGTTTCCTTTCTCTTAAGAATCATATGCCTGCCCTTTCTTTTACCCACTTGCCCAAAACAACTGTTTCTTGCATTGTATCCAGTTCTATTATTGTCTGTATAAGAAGGGCAAAGTCAATTTCATTCCTCATTATGATAGTATCAGAAATGTAAGCTATTTCTTTATAGTTCACAGAAAATTCTAACATGTTTGCTTCTTAGACCATTAGATTTGAGGTAGATAAGTAAATGGTACAGAAAATTATATTGATGATAATATGACAATAGAGAGGAATAAGATTATTAGACAAAGCAGTCATAAAACTATTTTTTTTTAATTTAGAAATAGACAAACATATACTGCTTAATACCTGAGAGCAATTCTGTATTGTCACTGTATTATGATTTGCATGATGATGGGCTTTAATTAATTAATCATATCTTAAATCTACTTAGGAAGTGCTAATGCACTTAAAAGTTTTGTCACTTAAAGGTAAGATCATGTGATCTTTTTTAATCCAGGAGAAATTACAACACCGCAGTGTTTCCTAAAGGGATGTGAGCCACCTTGAAAATGTACTTCTGCAAAGTATTTATTACTTTCATCAACAAAAAGTGAACAATAGCAAGGTGACCACAGAACTGAGACATACAGCAAAGAAGGGGCTAGGAAGGGGGCCACAAAACAGGAGGAGAAGGAGAAACACAAGGGAATATGGTGATGGTTCATGGGTGATACAGTGGCAGGAGAACTATGAGTACTACAATGATACAATTATTTAAGACAAAAATTTAATTAATAAAAAAAGTATTTAGTGCTTTCTCTGAAGAGATAAGATAGAGGGTTACTATATTTTCCATACTACCAGATCACAACAGTAACATGTAAAAGAGAGAAGTAGGGAGACAGGGAAGGAGAGAGAAAGAGAGAGAGAGAGAGAGAGAGAAGGATGAAGGATAAGAGCATGGACATTTGTTTTCTAAATCATTCAGATGAGAAAGGTTTATATTTAATATTAATAATAACAAATCACTCCCACTCATTTCTAAGCATTGTCTAGGAAATGCTTCACTTGTTTGAGACCAAATTTTTTATAAGCCTTGAATCATAATGTCCTTTACCCTTAGTATTCCCTCCTCTTCTTTCCTAACTTCTCCTGAGGCAGCTTCTTCCATACTATGACTGTCAGCATTTATGAAGCATACACTATATTCATCAATAGTCCTCTTGAGAAGGTAGCCTGACCCTGTCCTCCTTTCTCACAGTCAGGATGAGACAACATATTCCCTTCATGTATTAACTTTGTAGTCTTTTAAACAGTGGTCACACCCATTTGACAGAATGGATTTGATGCATGTGTAATAGCAAGTATTTCAAATTAATGCTTATTTCCTCCATGTGTTGCTTTTATTGCCGTCAATGAGCATTTCTTTAGTTCTTCCATGTTATTAAACATATTTCATATATGTTCTTCTTTATTTTGTAGGAAAACCTGTGCCTGTTTTCAGCAGACCCAGCCTCCAATATCTGGAAGACTTATGTTAATTACATTGATGATATGTTGCTGGATGGATTCTTTCTTGCCATTGAGTGCTCCCTCAAGTACCTCCTGGAAAATACTGGTAGTTACTGGCTTAGAGATGTGGGTTATTACTGGAAAGATAACAGTAATATCATCTGCTAAATTATACTGAAGTACAATTGAGTGTTCTATGACTTTGCCCAAATGTTGTGGACATATTCAATATGTGAATTATATACAATAAGATAGCAAAAGTACTGACTTTGTAAATTGTTCTAAGAGAAGGAACTTCCATATCTTTAAAACTCATGCTCTAAGATAATGAAGCCCATAGCAAAGCAAAAACATTAAAAACTAATTCAATCTAAATCAAGCTTCAGTGAGAGGAGTGACTAAGTTGGAGCAGTGAAATAATAGTTACTAATGATGACTTCATCTGGATTGACACGTGGGAATGGGAGGGGGACAGTCTGTGCTTCAAGCTTCATGTAATTCATTTCTGCAGTATTTTGAGAATATGGGGAGGCTGTAAATAGCCAGGTTAAGTATAAGAAATACAAGTTTTCCTGTGTGAAAGAGTCAGACAAGAAGCTGGAGATATGGTTGCTGTCAGAAGGAAAAGTAATGTTAAGAAAGTAATGGGCAGTCTTTGAAACTGTTGAAAAAGACTGTTAAAGGCTTTATCGTAGATAAACTGGCCTATGGTTTTGAACAGAGTCAAAGATATAATAGGGGCTAACTTTGGTTAGTAAGTGATGACATGGAAAAAGACAGAAGGTTCAGGGCTAAAGTTGAATTAAATCTTCACAATCTGGTTGAATCTGAGATGATTTGAGCAAGGGTTATATCAAAAAATTAGTCAAACTAGGGAAGCAGAAGTAAATATTTTGAAGACTAAGGATGAAGGTGAGATCAGAGTTGAAGACAATGATTTCAACCTAAAGAAAAAAAAAAACAAATGGAGAATTAAAATAGGTAGGCCAGCATCAGCGCCCAGATAGGCAACACATTTAAGAGTGCATGCAGAATACAGAGAGGAAGGGCACAATACTGGACGGTAATTCAGACAGGCAAATTTCTGACAGTCTTGGTAGGAGGAGTAAGTAACTGAGATCAGAGACATGATCTCTGCTTGCAGGCAGGAAGGCTATCCTAAGTCAAGGAGATCTAGCAACAGGATACAGGGGCTCAGCATAGTCAACAAGGTGGGAGATCATCTTCTAGAGCCTGGAGACAAGTAACCAGTGAAGTGTGGAGCACAGGCACTGAGACTGAATAACTGCTTCTTAGGGAGCAGGCCCTATAGCATTTACCTTAGTGAACTGACTAAACCTCCTCTGATGTCAGTGGCTGAAGGGTTCTCATCCCTAGAAGCTCCAGGAAGATACCCAGCTGCACTTGAGGAGAGGCCCATCATGAGAGAGGGATCTTGACTTCAGTGTCTCCACCCTTGGCCAGTAGCTATCCAGCTCTCCGGATGTGGATTGTCTGATGTGTCACTTGCCCTCCTCTTGTGAAAAGGAGAGGATGGGAGCAATAGGATGAAGAGAAGGCACAGTAGTGTTTCTTCAAGATTGCCAATATTACTTTCCCTACCTGGAAATGGGAGGAAAAGGGAACATATTTTTTTCACACTGTAGCAGCTCCCTAAGCTGAAAATCTATTGGCAAAATTTAAAAGGCACTGCTTCTCTAAAAGCAGGTAAAGGAGTCTGAAAAGCATAGCCTCTGAGAAGAAAAAAATCACTCTGACCCTTTGCAATAGCTCAGTGTGTCCACTTCATGTTCTCTGGTCCACCCTTACCATTTTCACTTTCTTGTGCTGTCAAGTCAGTACAATTTCCATGGCTTGGGTTGGCCCCCAGTCATCTCTCAGAGTCCAAACTCTCTCCAGGTTAAATGCAACCCACTCTATTTCACACCTGGCTGCAAAGTAGAGCTGGGAAATGCTACATGCCCATTTATCACCATTTCTGTGAAGAAGGTGGACAATGGATTTCAATGAGTAGACTCTACCACCCATGGTATCCAAAGTGTCCATCACCTTCTTTAAAATGATTTACTTGTACCAAGATTGTGTACTATCACTTGTACCAAGGTTGTGGACTATATATTAATATACAGTCTGGCTTGTATACTAATGATGTTGGCATGGCATCTTGTATTGGCATTAGTTTCTCATGTCAGCCCACGGGGCACAAATGTCATATATTAAGGTAGTCTTGAAAAGTCCTCTAAACCCTGTAAATTGTATGCAACCTGATGTATTAAATTATAAATATCTAATGCATATAGTAATATAGACTATATTGTGAGTATACAAAGCATTATATTATAGTTTTTTTTTTTTTTAATTTCGTTATGGTAGTGTAGTTACTGTTCTATTGGTAAACCCTCATTCCCTTAAGATAAATATGTATTTTATGGGATACTCTTGAATCCAATAATGCAAATTTATCTTGTCTACAGTTTTGAAAGCAAGTCCCTATTTTCAGGATCCCAGGTTTTTTTGTTAAGGTGAATGGCTAAGCTGTAGTAACAAAACCATCAATAATATGGCTTAAAGGACCAAGATGTCTATCCCCCAAGTACTAGTCCAATGTGAGTGCACCAGGATAGTGGGTAGGTTCCTTCCATCCTGTGGTTCCATTCTCTAAGGCCTTATCTTCATTTCTGTGGTTGAAACTCATGCAGGCACTAGTGGGAGGGGAGGGTGGAGAAAGATTGCATAAAAAAGGCTCATCTGCTGTCTCAGGTACTCAGCCCCAAGATGGCACCCATCCCTTCTTCCTACACTCCAACAGTGAGGGAATCATGTTTTCACACTGGCTGCAAAGTAGCGCTGGGAAATGCTGCATGCCCATTAGTAACCATTTCTGTGAAGAAGGGGGATAATGGATTTCAATGAGTAGGCCCCACCACCCATGGTATCCAGACATAATAGCATCCTAAATATTGCTACAATCATCTGTACTAGTACTCATGTTTTTTTTTTCTTTAATATGACTCACTTTTTAAATTAAAAAATAATCACCAAAATTTTTTCTCAGTCAAAAAGATATATCAAATTAAGTGGTTATTGATAAAAGTTTAAGCATTTATCTTGTATTTGAAACATCTTGCTTCATGTTTTATTTTTATTTTAAATTTACAATGGCAAATTTAGTCTAGCAAGTAATCAGGGATTTATTAATTGTTTATACTGTTTTAAAAATTTTTATCACTACAGGACTACAGAATTAAAATAAGCTTTTTTTGTGTGGGAAAGCACAGGATTGTAATCTCTTTGCTTTTCATGTCCACCCCATGGCACCATCGGACTGGAAGACGCCCATCCCCCTAGTGGCTATTAATGGAATTGCAGAATTTTATGCTTAGGAACAAATCAGCTGCTCCAGAAATTGACTTTGAAAATGAACTTCTTCTTCCCTACCCCCACACCCCCCAGGAAGCATTTGGGAATATGGAAGAGGACTGACTTCCCTGAGCACAAGAAGAGTAAATGTTCTGTCATACTCAGGACAGCCTTGCATAAGAATTGACCTATTCAAAATGTCAATGGTTTCCCAATTGATAAACACTATAGCACCATCACCCTTACCTTTTCTAGGGTATTAGCAAAATTTACATTTCCATTGTCCTAAACATGAATGGCTTATCTAATGGAAAGAGATGCTCTGGGTACTTTTAAAAAGTATTGTACTTTACCCATTTTGTTTTGTTTGTTTTCCTTGATTTTCAGAATGTAAAGCAGGAATCACCCCAATCTTTGAAGCACAGCTGAGTTTAGCAATCCCAGAATTAGTTTTCTCTCCATCTTTGGAGTCTGGAGTGAAGGGTGGCTTCTATGACATTGTTGAGGGTCTTGTCACCAGCATTTTTGGAATATCATCTTTGGTGCCACGACTTTCCTCACAAAATGGCTCTCCCCACTATCAGGTATTGGACTTACAGCCAACCTTCCTCCAACAAAATCTGGAACTTCTTGCAAAGTACTAATGTCAACTGTATGCTTTTCTCTTGCTCTCCTAGATTGACATGGAAGGTATGGCTGATTTGGTAAGCATGAGGAGTTTGCTCATGGAAAGGGTCCAGAGCATGATGACCCTCTGTTACAGCTATCGGAACACCTTCAGCCAATATTCCTACCTCTATGTGGAGGATCGAAAGGAGATTCTGAGTCAGTTTCTGTTGTATGGGCATGTCCTCACACATGAGGAGATTGAAGCCCATGCAGAAGATGGTATCCCAGAGAACCCACCGCTACTCCATCAGTTTAAAGCACAGATTGACTCCTATGAAAAGCTCTATGAAGATGTGTGCAGGTTGGAGCCCATCAAGGTATTTGACAGATGGATGAAGATTGATGTACGGCCCTTTAAAGCATCTCTGCTGAATATAATTAAGAGGTGGAGTCTCACGTTCAAACAGCATCTTGTTGACTATGTCACTAACAGGTAATATATTTGTTCTAGCTGTCTTCTCAGACTGTCTGGAACACCGTGATTTATAATTTTCTTCTTTTTTCCCCTTGGGCTCATTGCTTAAATTAGAAATGAAAACAACTGGTTAGAGGTTCCAGGCTTTGGACCCCAGGAGTAACTTTAGTCCTGCTCTTTGCTTTGTTCGCTAGATATGCCCTCTTTTTGTTTTATTTTCTGTTTGGTTCACAATGTGTAAGAGACACTCAGTAAGTGGTAAATAATGTTCGATACAATAATAGTATATCCAAACTCCCTTCACAATTCTGGCTGTGAAATCTCTTTAAGCCTGAAAAGCAGAGGGGGTCTAATGGACCTCTTTGATTTTATTTCTGCCACTTACTCCTTGTCTCAGATTATTCCGCTGTACAATGTGTAAGTCACTTAATCCCCACACTGTTGTTGCCTGTCTGTGTCATTCCAGCCATACAACACACTGGACCTTAAATTCTCTGTTTATCCTGGACTCAGACTACCCATCTCTGCATCTGGATATTCTAGTCCAGAATATCAACCTCAAAATAAATAACCAAATTGGTCAATAGATTCCTAATCACGTCACCTTAACCTTCTCCCTGTAAATGTACCACAGTCAGAATCTCTCCTCCCACTCCCACCCAGAAGCATGGTCCTTCCATTCAGTGATCACCTTCAATGTGTCAGCTGATAATACAAGGAGTCAACCTGATACCTCCCCTGAGTTTGGTGTTGGTTATGCTTAGTGCTGCAACTGCCTTGCTCAGTGATCTAGAAAGGAAATGGGCAAGTTGAGGATGTGTCTATCTAAAAATAAATTACAAGATTTTTTGCAAGAATGATGGCCCACCATTCTAAAAAAATCCCAGGAAAGCATTGCTGGAGATGTTTTAAATAGGACTTCTTAGGTGTTGTTTAAGGAGAAGTCATTTTTCTAATTTCAGAGAGGCAGGAAGGGGAGATGCTGGTAGGATTTGGGATGGTGATGCCCCTGAATGGAACACTGTTGGGAGTGACAGCTGCCTTGTGATCCCTCTCCATTGGTAGATCTGATAATCCAAGGACATAGGAGCATGCTTCAAGATATAGACCTTATTATTATTATTTGGGTATGTCAAGGCCAACAGAGACAATCAATAAGAGACAACTGTCTGTCATTACAAAAGTAATTTATTATATTTATTGGCCACAAGACAAGATACTGTAGCATGCAGGGCCCCATGGGGAAGCACCACAGTAGGTCAGGAGGCAGAGAGAGTGAAAGGAAAACATTATCAAGAGCTTCTTATTCTGGTTTGTGTAAGAAGGTATGGGTAAGACAGGGCAAACAGGCTACCTGGCTAAAGAGTAATTTCTGCAGACTCTGGGGCATAGAGACTGTCCTTAGTTATCTGGTATTTGGTTCTGGTATGATTATGGCAGAGGAGGAGTGGTCAGAGTGTGAGAGTCTGATAGAGGAGATAGTGGGCCTATGAGTACTGGATTGGTTGACTGGCACATGAAACGTATGCACAAGTGAGGGTCATATGCTCTCTTTAGGAATTGGCTAGCCTGAGGGTGTGTCCCTTCAGGGTCAACAATGTACCAAATATCAGAGAAATACAGAAATTAGAAATATAGATGACACAGGACAGAGTGACAGTAGCTATCCTCTATATCTCTACCCAAGAAAGATTTTTCCAGACCCAAAAATTTATTTAACAGGATGAACACAAGATAAGATAATTAGGACGCCTGAAATCTTGTCTTCTCCCTGAAAGAGAATGGTAAGTGTGGATTCCTCTCACTGCTTCCCAGCTTTATCAGTTAGTGATTCATAAATTGGTGATTTTACTATACTTCAGCATGCTTTACTCTGTTCTCAATGTTTATATAAAATAAAAATAACAAGAAAAATAAAAACTATTATTGAGTGTCTAATATGGGCCATGTAAATATGTATTTCCATCTTCCTTTAATAGGTCAGTACTAAACCCACGTTACCTTTTTGGAATTTCATTTACTGTTAGAAGTCCAACCTTTTTGTTTTTTTATCATCTCTCTTAGTCAGCTTAGGCTGCCATAACAAAAAGGCTTAAACAATAAATTCGCTTCTCACAGTTCTGGAGGCTAGAAGTATAAGATAAAGATGCTAGTTGATTTGTTTTCCGGTGAGTGCTCTCTTCCCGGCTCGCAATGGTTGCCTTCTCAATTGTGTTGTCATATGCTTTTTCCTCATTCATGGAGGGAGGGGGGAAAGATGGGGAGTCTTCCTCTTCTGGTAAAGCCACTGATTCTATTATGAGGATTTCTTCCTCATGACCTCATCTAACCCCTAATTATCTTCCAAAGGCCCATTTCCAAATATCATCACATTGAAGAGTTAGGGCTTCAACATATATATTTGTGGGGGACACATATTCAATCTATAACATAATGTAAAGTCTCACCCCCATTTGGCTCTTAATATCCTCGTATGATTAAACCCATGCCCTTGCAAAGCCTTCCTCTGTATTATCTGCTAGACTTCAGGCTCTTTCATCAGCAAATGCTCACTGCTTCCTTCGTTTTCTCTTATTCTCATTTTTCCTTTAACTGAAAACTGACTCTCTTCTGAAGGCATTGCTTCCCTTTCAGCCCTCCCAAATAATAGCAGATTTTTCTCCTGTATCTCTCTTACCATTGACCCAGAGATAAATAAGATATTCTTGATCTTTGTGTTCCTTCCAGACCATTTCACCACTGCTCCCCCCTCAAAATTCCCAGTTCTGTGCAGCAAAGTCCACCAGGCAAGGGTCTCTTGTCCTTTCCGTGGTCATCTATCCAGCTCTTAGTCCTTCTTCCCCCATCAACACAGATCTTATCATATGGTTCAGTCTTGTTTTATACCCTTCTACTAATAATCATCCTCAGGGACCCAGCATCCATATAGAGTCTCCTTTCTACCTACTTCTAATTTTGTGACCTAACTCTGCTACCCTTTCCTTCCACTATACCTCTATTACCTATTTCCTGTTGTGCTCTTGGTGGACAAAGGGTGAAATGTGGAAGTAATTGTTCTTCCTTCAAAATTGCAGGTTTGGGACTCCCCCGATGGCGCAGGCGATTGAGCGCAGCGCTGTGAGGCTGTCCACAGCCTCTGCAGCGCCGGTTCGATCCCGGCCAGCCGGGCGAGGGTCCCACATGGTGCGACAGACCTCTCCTGTCTTGCCCACTGCTCCCCTCAGCAGTGTATTTCGTCAGTCTGCCTGTTCTGTTCCGCACTCTGTCTCTGGTGAATCCTCTTACCCTCCCACACATCTGGCCTGTACCCCGGTTCTTCTATAAATAAATAAATAAATCTTAAAAAAATCCGCAGGTTTAAGCATTCCATTCTTTGACCATGGCCTGGTGTTCCAGTTCACTTTCTTGACAACCCTGCCACACAAATCTCCTCAAATCCATTAGCGTTTTCAGTTCATTGGCCCTGACACTATCTCAGTGTTATTCACTCTAGTTCTCTATTCGTGGTTCCACCTGGTAAGGCCCTGACTCCCTTGAAACTCAGCCTTTTGGATCTGAAACATTCATCTCTGATGAAGGAAAGATAAACCATTCTTCTGACCTGTATCATGTTAAATTCAGGACTATAAAATTCAAATAGTTTCTGCAGACTTTTGTAGATGCTTTCCAACTCTCCTGGACTCCTTTTTCCTCTCTTGCCTTAAAATCCAAATATCTTCTCTGCCCTTATTACCTTGTCCTTCACTTCACAAGAAAATTAGAACCAATCACAAGAGAAGTAACTTGCTTTTTTTTTTTTTTAACTAAGAAATCTACCAACCTATCTGCAATTGAAACCTTACATTCAACTACTCACTTGTTAAGATGGCCACATTATCCCTGTTTTTCTAAGTTCAACTTTCTTACTTTTAAATACTCAAGGACTTACCTTCTTAAATATTCCCAATTAACAAAATTATTAATTTTGTTCCTTCACACATTCTCAACAGCATGAAATGTGTTGTCATATTTTCCATCTTTAAAAAAAAGAAACCTGACCTCAGAATTTCTTCCAACTACACCACCAATTTGTGTGTCTTGCTTCACAGCAAAATACTACCAAAAAATAAAATTTATCTATATTGGATTCCTTTATGTATTCATATTCTATACTTTCTCTCTACAAAAGATTTTATTATGACACATAGCATGCATATAATTTAGCAAAAAAAGATTAAAACAACACTTCCATTTGCATTTTCCAGTGAAGAAGCAGATCACTGGCTATATTTTTAAATTTTTGTATATACTCCTTTCTGATCAAATCCCACTCTCTCCATGCTATATGTTACCTGTACCTTAAATGTGACATAATCCTTCCCATTCTTTTCACTATGGCTTATTATATATAGATATAGCTATTTATCTCTATATAGTGTGTCTATGTATATATGGATGTATATATATATTTGCTTTTAAAACTTTATGAAAATGGGGCCTCCCCTGGTGGTGCAGGCGGTTGAGCGTAGCGCTGTGAGGCTGTCCACAGCCTCTGCAGCATCAGTTCAATCCCAGCCAGCCAGCAACAATCCCACATGGCGCGGCAGACCTCTCCGGTCTCTCCCGCTGCTCCCCTCAGCAGTGTATTTTGTCAGTCTGCCTGTTCTGTTCCTTGCTGTCTCTGGTGTGTCCTCTTACCCTCTCGCGCCTCTGGCCTGTACCCCAGTTCTTTTATAAATAAATAAAAATCTTGAAAAAACAACTTTATGAAAATGAAACATTTGGACATTCTATATTTTATGTCTGTTTCTTTTACTTAGCATTATATCTGATTCCATCCATGCTGCTAGAGTAGCAGTAGTTCATTCGTTTTCACTACTTTAGAATATTCCATTACCTGAATATACCACAACTTATCTGTCCATTCTGTGGTTGATGAGTTATTTCAGATGATTTTAAGTATCAATAATGTTGCTATAATTTCTGATGGTTTTGCTGCTATCAATAATGTTGCTTTGAGTACTTTCATACATGAATCATGGTGTGCCCAGGGAAGCATTTCTCTAAAGTATATGTTAACAGTGGAATTTCTGGGTCAAGGATATTATATAAAATATTAACTCTCTCCAAACTAGAGCAGCCATGTGTAGAAATTCCTATAGCCCCACATTCTCAACACCTCTTGGTATTGGCAAATTCTTTACTGCTGGCCATCCTGATGGGGGTTTAGTGATATCTCATCGGGGTAAATTGTTTTGCACTGCTCTTAGTTATAAATAAAGTGACTCAATAATTTTTTATAATTTTGGTGATACATTATGTTTCTTCTTATGTGCTTTTCCCATTTTTTTGTTGAACTTTATTTTTCCTGCTTAATACTTGGCAGTTACATATTCTATATATAATTCTTTTTAAGTTGTATATGTTACACATATAGTCTTCCATTTTGTGACCTGTATTTTCACATTTATGGTCTATTTTGATGAACTGTTCTTCATTTTAATGTGACCAAAAAATAATTTCATTTTTCCTTCTTTTGTCTTGCTGAAATTCTCCCTTGTCCTTAGATACTAATGATAGTTTCTTATATCCTCTCCCCAAATTTTTAGTTTTATCTTTCACATTCAGTAGTCCCTTATCTGCTGTTTCATTAATATAACCCAACCCTAATTACTATAGCTTTGTAATAAATCTTGATCTGACAGGGAAAGTCCCCTCCTTATTCATTTTCATTCAGAATGTCTTAACAATTCTTTGTCCTTACTAATCACTTTGTACAAGAAAGAAATCTGTTGAGATGTTGATTATATTTGCAGTAACTATAGATCAATTTGAGGAGAATTGTCATCTTATAGTATTGAGTATTTGTCCTAGCGTTATGTTCTCTCTGCATTTATCTACATCTTCTTTAATATCTTTCAATAAAATTTTGTAGTTACCTTTAAAATAATTTTCATATCTTTGTTAGGATTTATTCCTTTGTATATATTTGGTTCCTAATATAAATGATATGTTAAAATCATATTTTCTGTAGAAATGGAATTGATTTTTGTACATTGATTTTTTTTATCAAGCAACTCTGCTAAATTAACTCATTACTTCTAATAATTTATCTGAATACACTGAGGGGTTCATTACATGCATTAATCATCACGTACACATCTATAAAAATTTTTTTTCTAGTTTTTTAAAAATGCATTTTATCACTTCTTATCTTCCCACACTGACTTGCAGTGCGGTGTTGAATAAAGTGATGATGACAAGTACCCTTGTCTCGTTCCTGATCTTAAAGAGAACACTTTCAATGTTTCACTACTAAGTATAATATTTTCTCTGAGTTTCTTGTGTGCTCTCTTTATCTGATTAAAGAATCGCCCTTCTGTTGCTTAATTTAGTAAGAGGATTTAGCATAAATGGATATAAAATTTTATCAATTGTTTTTTTAAACTCCATTAAGATAATTATGTTTTCCCCCTCAATATTAAAGTGGTGAATATATTATTTTATTTCTGATATTAGAACAGCCTAGCATTACTGAGAGAAGTCCAAACCAAAGTGTTATCCTTTTCAATGTATGCATTTGTTGATTTTTTTTGCTTTTTTTTTTTAAATACTGGTGCATCTATGCTTCTGATTGAGATTGGCTTTCAATTTTTGTTATACTGCCTTTGTCTGATTTTTGCTCTGTGGTTTCACTAGCTCCATAAAATGAGTTAGGAAGTAATCCAATTTCTTGTTTATTTCCTGGAAGACTTGATGTAAGATTGAAATTTTCTGATCCTGAAAGGTTTAATTTAAATCTCCTATTGAACCATCAGGGCTTAGTATTTTCTTTGTGGGAAGATTTGTGTATGTGTGTGTGTGTGTGTGTGTGTGTGTGTGTGTGTGTGCGTGTGTGTGGCCCTCGCCGGCGGCTGTGGAACGAACCAGTGCTGCAGAGGCTGCGGGCAGCCTCACAGCCCAGTGCTCAAATGCTGCGCCTTTGTGGAAGATTTTTACCTATAATTTCTCTAATGGTTGTAGGGATATTAAAGTTTTCTATTCCTTTGTAAGTCATACCTGTCTAGGAATATATCCATTTCATGTAAACCTTCAAATTATTGTCATACAACTTATAATATGCCCTTAATTTTTAATCTTTCCAAAATCTATGGTTATGTCTCTCTTCTCATTCTTGTTCATTTTTTTTAATGCTTTCTGACTTCTTTAATTGATTAATCTTGTCAGAGGTTTTTTGTTTTTGTTTTTTTTTTTCCCCAAAGATTTATTTATTTATTTATACAAGCACTGGGTACAGTCAGAAGCGCAGTAGGGCGAGAGAATTCACCAGAGTCAGAGCGGAGAGCAGAGCAGGCAGACTGATGAAGTATACTGCTGAGGGAAGCAGCGGGCAGCAGGAGAGTTCTGCGTCCCATGCAGGACCCTCACCTGGTGGCCAGGGATCGAACCAGCGGGCAGAGTCTGTGGGCAGCTTCGCAACCCTGCGCTCAACCCCTGTGCCACCATGGAGGCCCTTGTCAGAGATTTGTAAAGAACAATCTTATGAACTCAGTTGATCCTGTATTATAATTTTATTTCTATTTGAATAACTTATTCTTTCATGTTTATTTTTTCCTTCTACTTTCTTTGGCTAACTTAAAATGGATGCTTTGGTTATTCATTTTCAGTCCTCTGTCCTTGTGAATATAACATTGAAAGTTATAAATGACCCTTTAAGTACAACTTTTCCTATACTCAAAGCCTCCATTGACAATATTTTCATTATGGTTAGTTCTAACTATGTTTAATATTCATTGTGTGTGTGTGTATATATATAAAATATTTATACAGGGCCTACCTGGTGATGCAAGGGTTAAAGTCAATGCTATTGAGCTATTGGCAGCCACTGTGGCATGAGTTCAGTCCCCAGCCAGGGAGCTACCCACATGGTACAGCAGATCTCCCCTGTCTCCTCTGCTGCTCCCCTCAGCTTCAGTAGATTTGTCTGTTCTGCTCTCCACTCTGTCTCTGCTTAATACTGTTAACCTGCCGCACCTCTGGCCTACACCCCACTTCTTGTATGCATAAATAAAAATAAATTAGAAAAATAAAATATTCACACATAGGATTCTTCTAGTTATATTTCTGTTTTTAATTTCTTTTTTAAAAAGATTTATTTATTTATGCATACAAAAACTGGGGTACAGGCCAGAGTTGCGGGGGATGAGAGGATTCACCAGAGACAGAGTGGGAAACAGAACAGGCTGATTGACCCAAGTACACTGCTGAGGGGAGCAGTGGACGAGTCAGGAGAGGTCTGCTGTGCCATGTAGATATCTCCCTGGCTGGCCAGGAATCAAACTTTCACTGCGGAGACTGCACACAGCTTCACAGCGCTGCACTCAACCCATTGTGCCACTGGAGAGAGGCCCACTTTTTTCATATATTTTAAGGTTATGTTATATGAGTTTCTTCCTGTGGCTTACAGGATACCTCACATTTTTTATTTTCCTTCTGTCTTGCTGGCTATGCCTCCTTGTTCTCCTTGACTGGGTTCATCTCCTCATCTAGACCTCAAAATATTAGAATTCCTGAAACCCTAGTCGTGGGCTTTCTCCTCCATCTAAATGTATATTCTGAGTGGTAAGTAGCCCCATTTCAAACATATCTGTGTGCTGATCACTACCAAATTTATATTTTCTGCCCCATCTCTCAGGACCTCTAGACTTAACTAAATTCCCTCACATATACCTCCCTTCATGTTCAGTGTCTGTGTGGAATCTCAAACCTAAACTTTTTAAAAGTTTTATAACTTTTCCTCTCCCTCTACTGCCCCCACCCTGACAAAGATTAGTCTTTGCTAATTTCTCCCCATCTTTTTAAGTGGCACCATCACTTACCACTTATTAGGAGTCATTATTGACTTCTCATTCCCTCACATCTCTCTTCAGTGGGTCCTATTGACCCCCTATAGGACCTTCTTCAGTGGGTCCTATTGACTCCATATGCAAAGTTATCTTCAATCTAACCCCTCTTCATGTGAACCATCCAGGTTAAAGCCAACATCTTCTGTCACCTGGACAATCACTGTAGTTCCTAATGTCCTCCTGGCTCCTGTTCTTATCTCCCCTTCACCAATGCCACTATCACCAACATCATCACCACCACCTCCAGCTAAAACCTATTCTAGATACAGGTCTTGTAGAGAATATGTCAAACATGCCACTCGCTGACTTACAATTTTCATGCTTAGAATAAATTTGTACTTCTTACCATGGCCTATAAAAACCTATAGTGTCTGGCCCCTCATTAATTCTCTGACCTCTTCTCTCTGCATACTACCTCCTATCCCCCTTATGCTTCTGCCCTTACTTTCTCCCTTTTCCTCAAACATATCAAACTTAATCCAGTCTTATTTCCTTTACTCATGCAGCTCTTTTTACTTGGAAAGCGCTTTTCCCATATCTTTCTATTACTCCATCCACATCATTCTAGTTATCACCTCCAACAATAGAAAGGCCTTCACTGACCACTCCATAGAAAATAGTCCTATCCTAACTTTCTATTCCCTTATCTCATAATGCTGATCACTATGTGAAACTATGCAATTTATTTTATTGATTTTTTTCCCTTTTTATTTTTCCCACTAGAATATAAGCTTCATAAAGGCTTATTTTTCATTCTATCCTCAGAACCTGGAAACATACAAGGGCTCATTTATTAGCTATATCATAGGCTGTGTACGTTTTCTAACATTCCTGTTTTTTACTAGATGTTAGTGCTACTTTCAATTTTATCTGTTACTTGATATGATGTGATAGGTTTTAACAGATGGTTAATAAATATTTTTAAATACTGATTCTCACTTACCCTCACAATAAGCAGCAATAATTTTTCTAATCTTATAGCTGAAGAAATTGAAACAGAGATATGAAATGACTTGGCCATTGTTACACACATAAAATGACAATATTAGGATGAAATGTGTATGAGTTTAGAGGACAGTGTTGTTTCTTATTTTCAGTATTTTTAACTTTCACTTTGAAATAATTTCTGATACACAAAACAAAAATGAGTTGCAAATGTACTACAAAAAGTTCAACTTTACCTTCCCTCAACTTTCCTGAATAATAATATCTTACATAACTATCATAATTATCAAAACACTAGTACAATTATCAAGATGTTAATAATGATATAGGACTAGTAACTAATCTCCAGACCTTTTGCAAGTTTACCTGTTATCTCACTAGTGTGTCATGTCTCCTGAGTCTCCTCATCTTAGAGGTATCAGTATGTTCTTCAAGATTTTGACATTCCTGAAGAGGACCATATCCTTGACATCAGGATATAGTCTATATTGACTGCAGAATACATGAAAATTTACCACAATGCAAGTATCCTCTGCTTCCTAAAAGTTTGCCCTATAACACTTCATTTTTATAAATGACCTACATTAGTACCTGTTTTCGTTAACTGAAAGAAATCCAAAGAGGATTTTCACTTTTACCACAAAAGGCAAAAAGCATAAATAGTGTACAGCATTTGTTTTGCAGCAGCCATTCTAGAGACAGCATATATTCTCATGGCACTGCCAAACCCTTTCCCTGGAACTACTTTCTATATAGGCTGTGTTTTTTCTAGCATTCTTGTTTGTACTAGATGTTAGTGCTACTTTTGGTTTTATCTGTTACTTGATATCATATGATAGGTTATTTCTTGGGTCTGAGAATACATGAATATTTTTTGCATGTAAATTAATGGTAATTGCTTCCTGAGTTTATGCCATTTAGGAAGATTTCACAGGAGTGCTCTACTTCTAGATAGTGGGGAAAACTCGTAGCAGCTTTTATTGTTGGGGAATTAAATAAACGTTCTTCTTGAGGAGTAGAAAGAGAGTGGTTCCTCACATTGTGTTTGTTTTGCTTAGCTTGGCTGACCTTGAAGTGTGTATAAAAAATAGTGAGAGCGGTTTGCTCAAGAAAGTTGAAAAAGGAGATTTCAAAGGATTGGTTGAGATCATGGAACACCTTATGGCTCTTAAAGAGCGACAGAGCAGCACTGATGAGATGTTTGAGCCTTTAAAGCAAACTATTGAATTGCTGAAGACCTATGAACAAGAATTACCAGAAACAGTGTTTAAGCAGCTGGAGGTCAGTCAAAGTTTGTGTTTTCTTTATAAAAGAAATAGAATGTTTTCAGATTTCAGAGTGGAGTTAAGTGGATTGAAGTAATTGAAAAACAGAATGTGGTGATGGCCCAGGCCCATGTTTTAGTACTGTATGTGTTGTATTTAATAATATCCACCACATTCTGGAAACTCAATAAATACAAGACAAGATAATACTGGAGATATTATGGGAGAACTGATATGGATTAAATGTTTAGATTTTTTTTCAAGCAAAATTAAAAGGAGTCTACTTTTTTGAGAGAAAATAATCAGGACTGAAGAATATCAAAATGGTCTATGAGGAAATGTGTGATATAAAAGAAATAACCAGGCACTCTTGGAAAATAAAGAGTAATGTTACCAACCTAGAGACTGAGGATAATAAAGGGTTGTGTTGAGTCAGTATGTGATAGTTGGGAGAAGGGGTGAGCAGGGAGATAAGTCAAGGAAAGCGTGTTGTAGAGAATTGGCAAAGGATACCACCACTCATAGCATGACAGTGTATGGAGATGAAGACATCTGGGTATGTCCAGATGGCTGTGGGGAAGGGGAGCACAATATGCATCTCATCACTTGGAGGTCTTCTTTGCAGGAGCTGCCTGAAAAATGGAACAACATAAAAAAGATGGCCATAACCGTGAGGCAGCAGGTGGCCCCACTGCAGGCAAATGAAGTTACCATCCTCCGCCAGAGGTGCACAGCCTTTGATACTGAACAGCAACAGTTCTGGGAACGATTCCACAAAGAGGCTCCCTTCAGGTATGGACCCAGTCACCACTTCTGCTTCCTTTCCTTTAAACATGGCAATCTTTGAGTTACTGATGATCTATCCAGAGTTTGTCTATTCTTTCAGCAAATTGAGACACGACAATACTCTTCCCTACTAATGGTTAGAATGTGGTACTAGTGTGGGCTGTCTTATCAGGATGAGATGATGAGTATTGGTAACCAAATATTATACAAACACCCTGCCTTAGAAACAAGTCTAGAAGTTTCTATGTCTCCAGGTCTATAAAGGGATTATAGGTGATAAAATTACTAAGCATTTATTAAACTACTAGTATTCAAAATTCTCCCAGAATCTTTTTGGCTTAAAAAAATTATTGATGGGCCCTCCCTGTTGGCGCAGGCAGTTGAGCGCCACACTGTGAAGCTGTCCGCAGCCTCTGCAGCGCAGGTTCAATCCCAACTGGCCAGTGAGAATCCCACATGGCATGGCAGATCTCTCCTCTTTTGGACCCTGCTTCCCTCAGCACTGTATTTCCGTCAGTCTGCCTGTTCTGTTCCTCACAATGTCTCTGGTGAATCCTCCCACCCTCCTGCGCATCTGCCCTGTACCCCGGTTCTTGTATAAATAAATAAATCTTTAAAAAAATTGTTGATGGAATTTAAAATAAGTTTGGAAGGTGTTTTAGCAACATAAAGAAGGCATTTGAGTGGGGGCTTTACTGCAAAGGTGCTTTCTTTGCTTAGTAATGCTCTGATACCTCCCTACTTATTAAGGGTCTTTATGGAAACAAAGCAACTATAGACTGAAGAATACCATTCATGTGTGCCCACATGTGTGGGTTCCTTTATCACGGGCTACCTCCCTTGATGGGGAATTCTACCAGCACTCTCATCCTGGTTCACTGCTCAGCATTGGAGACTCCAACCAGGAAAACAGTTGGTTCTGATTGGTCCTGTGTCTGCTGATGTGCTGCTGAAATGGGCACTCTCCCCTCATTCCAGTTCTAGGACTTGCTTTCTGTCTCCCTACCTGAGCTTCTCACTAGGTCACTTATATAGTTTTGGAGAGATAAATTTGGAGGTCTTCAACTGGAAAATGTCCTACATAAGGATTGAGGAAATCTTTCCCGTTTAAAAGTTATCCACAGAAATATTACATTGGAAGATATTCATTAAAGCAATGAACAAAAAAAAAAAAAAACTCACAGCTTCATTGAAAGGAAATATATTTAACATAATGATTAAGTCATGGACTTGGGATTCAGGCTGCCTAAAGCCTAATCTCAGGTCTACAATTTTTGTCTATGAAAGGGAAGCTACTCAATATCTCTGTGCTTCAATTTTCTTATCTCTAAAATAGGGCTGATAATAGTATCCATTGCAAAAGTTTGTTGATAGGATTTAAAAATAACATTTGTAAGTATTTAATATCTGACACTAGAGTGACCAACCATTTTGGTTTTCCTGGAACTATTTTGGTTTGTCAGCATTACAAGTCCCAAATCCAGGAAAGTCCCTCTGTTTTGGGCAAACTGGGATTATTGGTCACTCAAGGTGACATATAATGCAGGTCTACCTATTACTATTATTCATTTGTCAATCATTTATTACATAGCTGTTATTTCCCAAACATTGTACTTGGGGCTAGAGAGAACAAGATAAGAATGTTAAGGGCCTTCCTGGTGGTGCAAGGGGTTAATTCTCAGCACTGTCAAGATATCAGCAGCCAGTTCAACACAAGTTCAATCCCCGGCCAGGTAGCTAACCCACATGGTGTAGCAGACCTCTCCTGTCTCACCCACTGCTCCCTTTAGCAGTGTATTTCAGTAGATCCACTTATTCTTCCCTACTATGTCTCTGCTGAATCCTCTTACCCGCTCCAGCTGCACTTCTGGTCTATACCCCAGCTCCTGTATGCATAAATAAATAAAATATATCTTTTTAAAAAAATATGAAAATGTTAAGAGGCAAGGAAGGACAGAAATGTAAACTATGTATGTATATGTATATATAGATATTAATACACATAGTGTATATGTGTGTGTGTGTGTGTGTGTATATATATATATATATATATATATATATATATATATATCTCATATGACTCTAAAGCAGTGTGCCACCATTCTGGCTGCACTTGAGGATCACTTTGGGAGTATTTAAAACTTCTAATGTCTAGTCAGTCCCATAGCCCCATTAAATCAGACTCTCTGGGGTTGATACCTGAGCATTTGTATGTTATAAAACTCCGAGGTGATTCCAGTGTGCAGCTAAGTTTGACTGCTGCCCTGAGATGAGGTAACTGGTTCCTTGTAAATAATCATTCCAGGGCATATAACTCCAAATGAGTCTTTATCTCTTTAGAATTATTGCCTATGGCTACACCCTTGCTTCAAAGAAACATCTATTTCTTAAAACACTACTGAAATTCCTTTCCGACCAATTCTTTCAGAGTCTAAACACATTCTATTGACTTTTTCTTAGGCATGCAATTGGATGATTGAAATTCAAGACTGATCATGCAGAGCCAAAGCTGGTAAAAGATGTGGGCTATCAAACTGGGTAATATGGCTTAATGTTAATAACAACCCAGCAATGGCAGCAGACATAAAGATAATGATACTAATATCTTTGCATCAGCTATCTCTTAAAATTTCAAAAATATTCCGTGAAATATATTCCCAAACAGACCACTGAGACTGCATGAAAGTAAACAATAATACTCATTGGCTGATGTGTTTTTGTATGTCTATTTATTGGAAATCTGATAACCCTTCTTCATAGTTACACCACTTGTGTGCATTGATCAGCTGTTGTTGTTTTTTAATTTCATAGCTGCTTTGCTCTTTTCTTTCTTAGTACTTGTATCTGTAGGCTGTGAAGATATCGCTACTCTTAGCTGGGTTTTCTAAATTCACATCTGTTAATTTGACATGCAGATGAATCTCTACAAGGAATATGAAAAGAACTGCTCACAGCAGTGTAGAAACCAAGCATTACAGCAATTTTGATGTATTTCTCTCCTTGTCAAGAAAACTATCAAAACTGGAACTGGATTGTGGATTTATTGCTGAAGGAATTTTAGTGGGAGTGAACTCATGTGTTTTGTTTTGTTTCTTAGTGTTGTGTGTGTTTAAAAATTTTAGGTGCTGTATGTGGCAAATGAGTTTAATTCTGGGTCCATCACTTTTAGATCATATGCAATTATAAAATGTTGACCCTGCTACAATACTCTGTGAATGTGAATTTCTGTTCCTGATTAGACTATAGGTTAAGCTCACATTGATCTTGTCTTTAAGGAAGGAAAAGAAAGTGAGCAGCATTTGTGTGCAGTCATTAAGCACTTAAGCTCTTGAAGTCTGACAGGTGCAGGGTAAAGTCAAGTTGCTTGGGTTAAGGTTCTTTCTTCATGTCCTGGTCAAGTTTTACATCCTCCTGCAGTTCTTAACTTTAAGCCATATCAGCACATTCCTAGCTGAGCTCTTACACTTCTCAGTAATTGGCTAAATCATCATATTTAGACTCAAGGACTTTCCACAATTCTTAAAATTACAGATTAATTCTCCCCTTGAATAAAAGGAATGTTCTAAATTTCTAGTAGCATTATCTTGTTTGGTCTTTTTGACCTTGAAAATAGTCTTCCTCACCTTAAGTACAGTCTTTCTGACTTAAGGAATGATGCCACTATATACAACCTTAGCCACATCAAGATGAAGGTAATCCAGAGGTTTCTCGGCCAAAACAGTTAATCACTATGAGCTCAAGATGCGAGAAAATCATTAATGGTTTTGAACCATTGACAACAAGATTCTATGAAAAGTTGAAAGAGCCTTCTGGAAGACACCCTCCCATCGGGTGCTATCCACATGACAACTAGAGAAGGCAAGGGTTCCACAATATCCCAATGCAGCAGACATAAAAGCCATTCTTTCTTACACAGTATCTGTTGTCGCTTCAATTGCTGGAGAAGAGAGTTGTATTAGTCATTAAATCTCCCAGAGACATACCAGTATCCTAAGATGTATCATTAGTTCAACATGATCCTGTTCTTAAGCTAATCTGACTCATTCATGATTCAGGCATCCATGGCATAGAAGAAGTTGTGATCTCAGCAGCAGAATTAGAGATTCTATTTTTTCATTACTATTTCAATTTTAAAAATGAGATGTTCTAGGATTTTAAAATAAAATACATTCCGGGACTCAAGAACTTAGAGCCTTGGATACACTTTCAAAGACGAGTGATAATACCTGTGCATTGGGCATTAACTTTAATGCCCACTGAGAAGATAGTTTGCACCCTCTGTAGAAGATGACAATGGGAAAATAAGAATAAGACATTTGAGGAATAAATGAAGTGAAGATATTCTAGGCGGAGGAAGCAGAGCATGCAAAGTTGCAGAAGGATGGAAATGGGATAAACACCTGGAGAAATGCATGGGTATATGGTTGGGGTGCTGGAAGTGGAGATGAAAATGAAGAGGTCCATGTGACCAGGTTTTGACTGTGATCAGCCACGGAGGTTAAACATGAGAACTACATAATGTCAATACCATTCTCTTGTGGCTGCAGAGAACACAGTATTGTGAGACAGCCTCAAGACCAGGATTTCCAGGGAACAGTGATTACGAGAGCTCAGGTGAAAAGCTGTAGGACTGAACTAAAGCAGTGGCTATGAGAATGGAGAGAGGAAAATGGATCTGAGAGAGACTTGGGAGGGAGAATAAGAAAGATTGAATATGGGAAATAAGGGGAGAGGAGATTCTAGAATAATTTTCTGTTTTGATCAAGTAGATGAAGGTGGTCCTGTGTCACTGATAACTGAAATGGGAATCACAAAAATTGGAAAGACCTAAGGATCACAAGTTCCAGTGGCTATATTAACTTTTATGATACCTGTGTTGTAACAAGTGGAGGTTTGTCATTATTCATTACACAGACAGCCCTGGTACTGAGGTTAACATTGATGGCTAGTTTCCTAAGAATCAATTTAATCAATCTTCCCCTCTCTCTTTTTCTTTGATCATGTCTGGGTCATGCCTGAAGCAATTACTTTTCCAAGATCATATATATGTGGACTGCATTTCTACTTCTCTTAATTATGGTTTTATTCATCCAGACTTTCCAGGAATTTCTCTTTTAGATTAAAATACTTTTGCATTTCTATTTCAATTTCAGAGACTTACTACACCCCTTTCCCTCCTATTACTTTCTTGTTCTTATACTGTATTGTTCCCACAAGGTTTTGAGAATTGCTTCAAGTTTATTAGGCACATAAATCAGATCTATGAATATTCTGACAATTTGTACTAGAGATTTTAAATGAGAAGAGGGTTACCTGTCCTCATGTCTAGAGGTTCCTTTCACCACTTCAGCCCAATTAACTCTGATGTGTGCTCAACTATAGGTAATTACTGTCAACAAATTGAACTATAAACTATAAACAAAAATTATGCCACAGGGTAAAGTTTGGAGTAGGTTTAATAAATGATAACCTTTTACAAATATTTGAAGAAATCATATTGATTTAAGGATGTTCATATGTGCTAAGGAAAGAATAGTTAGAATCATTTATTATCCTCTGTGCACATCCCCCAAACATTCTATAGCTCATCTGACCTACTCAATTATTCCTGAATTATACTCCATAATAATGCAAAGAGAATGTGGATTTTTAGAATTTGTCTGAATTTTATAGATCTTTTGTTATCATCAAGACACTGTGTTTACTTTTCAAGTTCACTCTAGTTCAGATAAAAAGGAGAACCTACACACTCCAACGATTAGTCTTCGGAAATGAAGAGTAAGCAGGAAGACCATTCATGGTTGGCAATCTTTCTTGCTGGACCCCTTGCTAAACAGATGTTACATTTCTTTCCTTCTAGTTCTTTTTCCACTGTACTCATGTGGGGGAAAAGCTCTTTATATATACAGACAAAGGGCCTTTTTGAACTCTGAGAATTCCAATATCACGGTCCATTCTGAAACACTCGACAACTAGAGTATAGTGAAGACATGCAACGATGTTTACTCTCATTAACTTAAGATGTAAATTCGCAGCCAGAGCACATAAGCCAAAAACATTTAGATGGAACGAGTGGGAATCAAACATAGCAAGCATCAAAGTTAATCTGACACTAATTTAATAGCACGCATAACTGTTATTGTGTTGCCTGGTAATTAGGCTTAAGTGGCAAGCAGTTCAGGTAAATGACTTTAATTACAGTTACTTTCCACCTATCAAGTCAAATATTCCTAATGACAACTGAGCGAATAGGCATTTATACCTTCCCTCCATACCTCCCCTCTATGTCCTACCAACCAACATGCACATGAGCACTAGTCTGAAGGAAAGGGCCAATACTCATGTCACTCATTTCCTCTCACCTTTCCCCTTGATTGATAATGAATCCTGTGATGCCTTGTTCTGATTTTCAAGAAACATATTATTCACCCTAAAGTCATGGTACCTCCAATATCAAGCCCTCCAAGCACACAGAAATAAGAAAATCTGAGAGTGGTCAGGAGGAGAAAGCCTAAAGGGAGGCGATGGGAGGAAAATGGGAAGCTCCTTGAACACTTGGGTTAAGGGTGCTACTGATCAAAGAAATGTTATCTTCCCATGTGGGATCCTTTGCATAGAGAGACCTTACATTGGAGGAAAGGCTGTGTCAGGAGCAGAAGTCAGGTGGTGGAACGCTGTCAAGTGGGTTACATTGGGGAGGATCAGGAGCAGTGGATGTAAGCCATAAGCATTGGGGAGAAGAAAATGATAAAGAATTTGGTAAGGGTGTTGCTTTTAGTTTTCAAAGCCCTTGTCAGTGGTCCTCAAACTTGGAGGTACTGTTACCTGAAGCTAATGCCAGTCATTAGTATGAGCTTCCTCACAGTCAGGACATCAACCTGCCACATTGATACGACCCAGGAAGTTTGAAAAAAGAATGCAGTTCTTCAGTCCTAACTCAGTAATTCTGATTTAATTGGACTCAGGAGCAGACTGGGCATAGAGATCATTTGAAACTCCTAGGAAATTCTCGCATTCAGTCCAGAGAGCAACTGCCCTAAAGTGAAAAATGTCAGATTGGGTCAGAGTTGGATCTAAGTGCCAGCTCCTTCCTTAGACTACCTACCCCTGGTTGCTCCTGTTAGGAGCTTTGGATTTACAAAATTTGCAGCAACATGGCAATGCATTTTTCTCAAATGATCTAGAAACATCAAATGGAAGCATAATCTAAAGGAGGCATGAACAAAGGGGTTTTCCCCTCTGTACCTGAATGGGGTTGAGGGAGGTGGAAGATGCAAGTATTTTACCTTCTTATATGTGAAGAAACGATCCAAGGAAAGTATTCCTCTTAAATTTCCCCTCCTGCAAGCAATTATATTCACCCCACTCCAACTTATCCTGTATCTTTTCTCCCCAAGCTTTGTTGAAAGTCACTGTTCATTGCTGGAATACTAAGCATGTGAAAAGATTTGAACTGGAGTTATTTTGAATGTCCTAAGAAACAGGCCTTTGTAAGCTGTATTTACAAAGGGACTGCATTGTGTTTTGTAGGTTTGATAGCATTGACCCTCATCTAATGCTGGATGCCAGACACCTTGAGATACAGCAGATGGAATCTACCATGGCCTCCATTTCCGAGTCCGCTGGTTTATTTGAGGTCAATGTTCCTGACTACAAGCAACTGAGGCAGTGTAGGAAGGAGGTCTGCCAGCTGAAGGAGCTGTGGGACACAATTGGCATGGTGACCTCCAGTATCCATGCCTGGGAGAGCACCACGTGGAGGGATATCAATGTGGAAACTATGGATTTGGAATGCAAACGGTTTGCCAGGCACATCCGGAACCTCGACAAGGAGGTCAGGGCCTGGGATGCATTCATAGGCCTGGAGAGCACTGTATTGAACACCCTGACTTCCCTGAGGGCAGTGGCTGAGCTCCAGAATCCGGCCATCCGGGAGCGGCATTGGAGGCAGCTGATGCAGGCCACAGGCGTGAGCTTCACTATGGACGAGGGCACCACCCTGGCGGACCTCCTGCAGCTCCAGCTGCACCACTTTGAGGACGAGGTCCGGGGCATTGTGGACAAAGCTGTGAAAGAGATGGGTATGGAGAAGACCTTGAATGAGCTGCAGAACACCTGGGCTGGCATGGAATTCCAGTATGATCCCCACCCGCGGACTAATGTCCCCCTACTGCGGTCTGATGAGGACCTCATTGAGGTTCTGGAGGATAACCAAGTCCAACTGCAGAATCTGATGATGTCTAAGTACATTGCTTTCTTCCTGGAGGAAGTGTCGGGCTGGCAGAAGAAGCTGTCCACTGCTGACGCTGTCATCTCTATCTGGTTTGATGTACAGCGCACATGGTCTCATCTGGAAAGTATATTTATTGGATCTGAAGATATCCGGGCTCAGCTACCCCAGGTACTTGCTAAGGAAATCCTGTTTGCCCCTTTTCCTATCTGAGCCAAGGCATAACCACCCACTCCTTGTATTCTCTAGACACCACCCATTTCCACCCCCAGCCTGCCTGCTGTGGCTCTACTCAAGGGCACCTCCAACAAATGTTGACCTTACAAGCCACCAAAAGTCAAGTAAAAGAAAAGAGAAAAGGTGAAATGCACACCAATCAGTTTTTCCCTAGATGAGTAGGAAAAGACAGTAGAAACTGGTTTAAAAAAATAAATGTACATGGCAGGGAGATTGAAAGCATTAGCTATTGCAATTTAGGATGAGCTGCTCATGTTTGCTCCACAGATAATTACAATACAGGTAGCAATGGGAAGTGGGCATTATTTCCAGGTGAATTCAAATTCCTTCTCACCCTTGAGTCTTTCAGTAAACCTTTAACCTGTGCCAAAATGCTAAATACCGGTCTTCAGCTAAATACTCAACAATGAATTTCTCAGAAATATGTGTTTTTCTCATTACTACCTTCCCTGTGGTTGATTGTCCCTTCTAATTTGTCCTAATTAACATGCTATTAACTTATATCCCCCCTGTCAGTGAGCTCTAATTCATTAAAATTTTTGCTTCTTCTTCTTCTTTTTTTTTTTTTTTTGCAGACTTCCTCTGTATCCTTTCAGCACAGCAAATTCTTTGTTTACAAACCAATTTGATTCTAAAATGTCACATGTTGTCCAGGCCTGTTTAAAAGTTAAAACACATTCCATCAAAATATTTTATTTTTCCACCTTTCTATCCCACAAAAGCATATTCAATGTGATGATGCAGTTTAGAAGTTGTATATTTGCAATGGAAAAAAACAGTAAAAAATAGTTACAGTTTTGTAATTAAGTCAAACTGAATAAATCATATTTTATTTTTCTCAAATGCTAATGATTGAAAAAGAACAGGTTTAATTTAAAAAGAATGGGAGGAAGCCAACACATAGATGGAGACCTTTGTAGAGACTTTAAAGAACTTATAAAAATATTTAAAGACTATTTGAGAACTTTCAATTAAATATTATAACATATTAGCATCGTTAACTTCTCAACAATGCCTACGGTTTGTATGTGAAAAATTTAAATATGTTTTTCCTCTGTTCTAACAATATAGCAGGCAATTCTGAAACATTATTATAACTTACATTCTAACTAGTGACTGTCTTCAGTCATTGTGAATACTTCTCAACTTTTATTCACATATCTGCACATTTTTACATCATTTCTCTCTGTATGATTTCAATTTTCTATTCATCTCGTTTCATTCGAACATTTTTGCCTAATATTTATACTTTTCATTTTTCACTTCATTTTTCACAGTCTTTATATTTCTTCATTTTTCACTGGAGCATAATATCTCATTGAGAAAGCAAAATTTACTTTACCTTGCTTTCCTGTTTTTCAATCTTCTTGGGAGAGAGGTGGGATCCCACAGGTCCAGATCAGACTAGCTGGAAAACTCTTAACTCTATCATTTGCAACCATTGGAACTTGGACAAGATACTTAACCTCTATGTGTCTCAGTTTCCTCATGTGTAGACTGAGACTGACACTACTTCAGGAGCTCATTAGAATAGCGCATGTGAACTTTAATATCATACAGAGAGGTTGACATACAATGTTGCACACCTGAAACCTATCTAATGTTATAATGCAGTGCAACTTCAATCAAAAATAATGAATTAGGGGCTCCCTGGTGGCATAAGGGGTTGAGACGCAACGTATGAAACTATCCGCAGCCACTGCAACATGAGTTTGATCCCCGGCCAGGGAGATACTCAAATGGCGCAGCAGATTTCTCCTGACTCGCCTGCTGCTCCCCTCAGCAGTGTATTTTAGTCAGTCTGCCTGCTCTGCTCCCCACTCTGTCTCTGGTGAATCCTCTCACACCCCCACATGTCTGGCCTGTACCCCAGTTCTTGTGTGCATAAATAAATAAATCTTAAAAAAATGAATTAAATTTTAAAACAGTGCATGCATATAATTGTTGCTATGTAGTAATAATGCCACAAGCTCTTCTCAGGTACCTAAAGCACTGTGCATGTATTATTATCTTAATCGTTTCAACAGCACTGTGATTGTGTGTATGTTTGGGGGAAATGATGACATCTAATTAATGTTGACATAGGGTACGTTTGATGAGGAAAAACTTACTGTGGTTGTATCAACTTTTGCATGAGTCCAGAGCAAACATGAATTTCACTTTTAAGAATTACGTGTTTTATGACAACAGCTCCCAAAGGGTGGTCTCATGTGACCCCAACAGGGTCCCTGAGACCTTCTCAGGGGATCCTCAAGTTCAAACTATTTTAATATCAGTACTAAAATATGTTTCCCTTTTTTATTCTCATTTTCAAGAAGGTACATGGCATGTAATATCACAATATATTAGATTCAGAAACAGAGCAGAATCTCTCTTCTAAGTCAGGCATCAAAGATTTTTTTTTTTTTTAAGTGAAGCAATTCCCTGTTATTTTGTTTTGGAAAATGTAATTATTTTATATAAAAACATTCATATGTTAACATAATGTGATTATTATTATTAGTTTGAAAATGAATTAACAAAGTTTTTTAAAGTTTTCAACATTAGCTTCTACACAGATGATATATCAGTAGATAGAATATTATCAAACTACATTAAAGCCTTTTGTACTCCTTTATCATTTTTAAAACATACAGGGATTTTTAGATTAAAATATTTTAGAACTGCAGTTTTAAGTTAAAGGTATTTCCTTTTTTGGATTTAATCTCCAGGTTGGGCATCCTAGGAATCTAGGACAACCTGCTTCGGGTTTGCTACATGAGGGAAGTTTTTTTGGAATTGAGAAGCGTGGTAGTTAATTTCCCCCTCCTTTTATTTATAGGATTCTAAAAGATTTGAAGGCATTGACATTGACTTCAAAGAGCTTGCTTATGCTGTTCAGAAAACTCCAAATGTAGTGGAAGCCACCAACAAATCAGGTCTTTATGAAAAACTGGAAGATATACAGAGCAGGTGATGATTTACTTCCTGTCCCCTTTGTAACACAGAAGCCAACAGTTCCTCCTGCTACCCCATCCCTGAGTTGGAGATCTTTGTTTAATTGCCTGAGTATGTGTGTCTGGTGTGTGTACCTTGACTTGCTGTGTGTTTGAGTATTAAGGATCTTGTTAGAAGTGTTTATTCTGATGGATATGTGTAGTTGTATATCTGCAAATAGCCATATATATGTCTTACACTGATTTCCATATATATTCCATATGTGACACATGTTTGCATTTAGGTAATATATCTGTGCCTGTGGGTTCAGGCAAACTTACTTGCAAAACTATCTGTGCTTTCAGATTACACCTGTGTGAGAAGGCCCTGGCAGAGTACCTGGATACCAAAAGGCTTGCCTTCCCTAGATTCTACTTTCTCTCGTCTTCTGATCTGTTAGATATCCTTTCCAACGGCACAGTTCCACAACAGGTAAGCTTGGAGGAAGGGAGGGGGAAAGTTTAGAAATGTCTAGAAAGACTGAGGAGTTCCCAGCAGGAGAGTTTCAGGTCCCCATTATGCCTCTTCTCACTGACAGTGGGCCTGCTTCAGCTCAGTGTTGCCATCAGCAAGCA
Source organism: Talpa europaea (assembly GCF_964194135.1). Lineage (NCBI taxonomy): Eukaryota > Metazoa > Chordata > Mammalia > Eulipotyphla > Talpidae > Talpa > Talpa europaea. Next base: position 95,178,499 of record NC_140074.1, read on the forward strand.
TCGTGCCTCACCCTATGCTTTCCTTCATTTCCACCATTACTGCTTCTCAGGATGCACTCCTGTCCACCAGTGACCATTACTCCCTGAGGTAGAATTGGAGAAACTTTGAGGTGAAAGGGTACACCTTTACAGAGAATGCCTTTGATCTGATTCTAATGAGAGATCCAGTAAAAAGCAGTTAAAAATTATGTCTACAATTTCCATGAGGAAGTGAGATTGGAAGCTATTAACTGGATATCAGGTGGTGTCATGAAAAGAGCACATATGTTTTGTTACAGACAATTAGAAACCAGAGACATCCTGCAGGGAAGGAGGAGGGAGAGGGATCAGAGGGAGGGAGGGGGAAGCACAGGGGACTGAGGTGAGGGTACACGGGTGACTTGGTGAAGGAAATTCTATGGGGACTACAACTGAGGGGGAGGGAAAGCAAACATTGTTTAGACATGAACAATGATGTTAAAAATATATAAATATTTTTTTAATCAAATATTTGGGAATAAATCTAACAAAAGAGGTAAAGGACCTATACAAAGAAAACTATAAAACACTGTTAAAAGAAATAGAAGAAGACACAAAGAAATGGAGAGACATCCCCTGCTCATGGATTGGAAGAATAAACATTATTAAAATGGCCATCCTTCCAAAAGCAATATACAGATTCAATGCTATTCCAATCAAAATTTCAATGTCATTCTTCAAAGAAATAGAACAATTATTGATGAAATTCATATGGAATCACAAAAAACCCCGAATAGCCAAAGCTCTCCTGAAAAAAAAAGAAGGGAATGGAGGCATCAGACTCCCAGACTTCAAACTATACTACAAAGCCATAATCATGAAAACTGCATGGTATTGGAACAAGAACAGACATACAGACCAATGGAATCGAATAGAAAATCCAGAAATAAACCCACAGATTTATGGTCAACTAATCTTTGACAAAGGAGCAAAGACTATGCATTGGAGCAAAGAAAGTTTGTTCAATAAATGGTGCTGGGAAAACTGGGTCGCTACATGCAAAAGAATGAAGCTTGACCACCACCTCACACCATACACAAAAATCAACTCAAAATGGATTAAAGAACTAGACATAAGACCTGAAACCATAAAATATATAGAAGGAAATATAGGCGAAACACTACGTGATTTGCACATCAAAGACATCTTTACAGACACATCACCCAAAGCTGTGATAGTGAAGGCAAAGATAAACAGCTGGGACTATATCAAATTAAAGAGCTTTTGCACAGCAAAAGAGACAATAACAAAAACAAAGAGAAACCCCACCAACTGGGAGAACATTTTTGCACCCAACACTAATGATAAAGGACTGATCACAAAAATCTGCAAAGAGCTGATGAGACTCAACAACAACAAAGAAAATAATCCAGTCAAAAAATGGGCAGAAGAGCTTAAAAGAAACTTCTCTGAAGAGGAAATGCAAATGGCCAACAGGCATATGAAAAAATGTTCAACATCACTTGTCATCAGGGAAATGCAAATCAAAACTACCATGAGATACCATCTTACACCAGTGAGAATGGCACATATTAAAAAAACTAGCAACAACAAATGTTGGCGAGGGTGTGGAGAAAAAGGAACTCTTCTGCACTGTTGGTGGGAGTGCAAACTGGTCCAACCACTGTGGAAAGCTGTGTGGAGATTTCTGGACCTACTAAACATAGAGCTTCCATATGACCCAGCAATTCCACTCCTAGGTATTTACCCAAAGGACACAGAAACATCAATTCCAAAGAACACCTGCACCCCTATGTTTATAGCAGCACTGTTTACAATAGCTAAGCTTTGGAAACAACCCAAATGCCCAAAAATAGATGACTGGATCAAGAAGATGTGGTACATATATACCATGGAATATTACTCAGCATTCAAAAAAGATAAACACATGCAATTTGCTGCAACATGGATGGCGCTGGAAGGGATCATGCTCAGCGAAATAAGCCAAAAAGAAAAAGAAAAATACCGGATGGTCTCACTCATAGCAGGAATCTAGAAAACTTAAAGAAGGGACCAGGAAAATGAATAACTATAAGAAAGTGAAAATCAAAATCAACAAAAAACTATGAACCAGAGACACTTTTAGGGGGGCGGGGGCGGGAGGGGAGGGATTGGGGTCAGAATGGGGGGCTGCAATTGTATGGGGAATATAAAAATAAAATTTATTAAAAAAAATATATATATATAAATATTTTTTTTAAAAAAAAGCACATATGAGGAGTCCAAGGCTTGGTGCTCTGTTGTAACCACTTATTAGCCACATAGATGTGGGCATATCTCTTCTTTGTGACAAGCTTTCATCTATAAAATAAGTCTTGGCATTTGGATCAATAGACTGTAGTTCTCAACATATGGATGTATCAGAATTACATGGATTCCTAGACCCACCCCAGTTATTTTTCAGATTTAAGATTTCAGAGTTTCAGGGTCTATAGTTCTGAGTGGGGCTAAAGAATTTGCATTTTAAGGATTTAGCTTTTGATGCTGCTGGTCTTCACCATCATTTCCCCTTTCCAATCTGTTCCCATCTGTAGGGTCTAAATCTCAAAATGAGTGATAGGAGGGAAGGCTGATGTCTCTACTCTATGCTCTATGGTCCTTTAGTTTTCCTCCCTTCTCACCCTAAGAAGAGGTCAAGATTTGTTTGCAGTTTCCTTATTTTCCTCCAGACTGATGATATAGAGTCAAAGTACTTATTCAGAAGTTACTTGAATGAGATCTTTTCCTCCTTTGGTGTGATTTTATTATTCAGTTGAAGTATAGTTAGGTTCATTTATTTCTCTTTGCTTTCAGCCTTGTGCTTTTCTCCAACCTTTTTTATTTGATTGCTTGAATATATAGAATTTTAAAAGCCAACTATACAAAAAAGATATGTAGACTCAGAGAAATGTCATTCCTTCCCCTATTTTATCTTCTCCCTGTGAGCAACCAATGGCATTAGTTTCTGGTTCACCTTTCCTATTTTGACTTTGCAAAAATAAGTAGATTTACATTTAGATTTGTATACATATATTGTTTAACTTCTGTTTCTTACACATGTGCTATATAAACTTATTTGCAGTTTGTATTACTTAAAGTTTGTATAACTAAGTTTTTTACTTAGTTGTAAAACCTAGTAACCACTGTTTATCAATTCAAAGATCTGTCCCTCATTATATCACATCTATCTCATATTCCATGGACTAATCTCTAATAGTTTGGCAATTGGATGCCTATAATCACTTTGAAATTTGTGGTATTAAAGTTCTATCGTCCTGTATACTGCCAGAAGGGAGATAACTGGGTCAAAGGGTAAAAGCATACGTAGTCTTGTTAGACATTGACATAGTCCCTTCATAGGATTTATGCCTTTATAACACCACCACCAATGGATGAGAGACTTTCCAACAGAGCCAAGAGATGACATCCATGCATAGATTTTATCTTTGTCATTAAGTAGTTTAAGTAATTCTTCCTCTCCCCTTAGCCCCAGAGAGAAATGGGAAATGTCCCAATTCCTTCTATATCTGTGTCTTTTGTTTTCATAGATGACTGATAGAATGGTCATGTTTGGAATTCATTGGTGACAACCTTCCCCTCAAATCCCTGTAGACATTGCCCTGCTATTTGTTGTTACAGAGAAGTCCTCTAAGCCCTACCTGTTTTTTTTTGTTGTTGTTGTTGTTGTTGTTGTTTTAACCTTCCTAAGTAGTCTCATTGCTTTCTATCTGGATCTCTGTAGAGATAAAATTTTTAATTAAATTTTTAGAAAATTTGTATTTATTTAGATACTAGTTTTATTTTGTTAATTTTTTCAATACATGATGACTTTTTTTTCCTGTTTGAAAACCAGGGCTTTCAGTATCTTTAAAAAGGTTTGGTTCAACATGCTTTTCAATAGTATTTCAATTCAATTTATCTGAGTGTTTTCCCTTCAGGTTTATCATATTTCATAAGTCAAGATTCTATTTTCTCTATGTGATATACTATGCCTTTACATATTCATACATATTTTTATATATGCAAACATATTCCTACATATTTTTATCTCTTAACCTAGCTCTCTGTCATTCTTCAATAGTTTCTCAAGAGTCTCCACCATATTTATTTTGTGTTAATGTTAGTATGGCTAATACCATTACAAACTGTGCTGTGTCATTTGTTGGTCTCTTTGCTTTTTTGATTCTCTGCTTCTACCATTTATCTTTCACCCAACATTTTATGGTTTATTTTTATTCCATTTAATTAAAAACAATACAAGGTAATGTTATTCATAATTACTTCTGTTTCTTTTATTGAAGCTTCTCATGCACACACACCATATATATATATACACATATGTATATGTATATGTATATATATACACATGTATATATATGTATATATACACACATGTGTATATATATATACACATATATATATGGGGGGGAGAGAGAGAAAGAGTCTTGTTTTATCCTTCTTTTAAGTTGAAGGATAATTTCATAAGTCCTGTGCTGGATTTTTTTTTGAAAGATTTATTTATGCACACAAGAACTGGGGTGTAGGCCAGAGGTGCAGGCGGTGAGAGGATTCACCAGAGAGAGTAGGAAGCAGAACAGGCAGATGTACTGAAATACACTGCTGAGGGGAGCAGTGGGAGAGACAGGAGTGGTCCGCTGTGCCATGTGGATTGCTCCCTGGCTGGCTGGGGATCAAACTCGTGCTATAGTGGCTGGCAGTAGCTGGATAGCACTGTCTTTAACCCCTGCACCACCAGGGTTTATTTTTTAATTCACTATTTGTTTCTGGGTAAAGAAAAGTCCATCCCATTAAGATATTTCTTCCAAAATCACCATAGGTGGGGTTTCCTTGAATACTTTCACAATTTACCCAATTACTCTTAGAATTTTTCCTTCCATCTGATAAACCAGAGAACTGGTTGTTGTAAAGTAAGGATTACAAGTCAGGATACAACAGTCTGAAGTCTCTTGTACTTCAAAAAGCTCTACTGGAAGAAAGCTTTCTGTTTACTGTTTCTACTTCTACCTACACTTCCCTTGCCTCAGGACCACAGTGTTGCTCTGTCTAGCATCCTTCCTGGAGATACTCCCTGGGGCATCTTTGTAAAGGGCCACTATATATGAGCCACCATGCTTGAGAGAAGCGCTGGCATGTCCAGACTTTCTCCTTGGTGTAAGCATGCCTGTCCTTCCTATGGATCAATTGGATATGGGTCTTCTGCACCAAAGCATTTCCAACAACTGGGCAACTTCTTCCATAGATCACTGTCACCACTACCTTTGACCCTTCACATTCAGATGAGTTAACATTTTTCTGCAGACTACCCACTACCTATCTACTTCTGCACAATGGTGTTTTTCTTAGGAAGAGAATTTACTAGTTAACCGTCATTTCTGCCCTCCAATCTCTTCCCATCTGTAGAAGATCAAACAGAAATTAATCAAACTTGTGTGGCTTCAATAGTTTGTCACAAGAGTGATTATAGTCACAAGAGTGACTAGTGATTCTCACTAGTTTTATATTACTTTGGACCTTTGTATCCAATACAGTTGGTCTCTGTCTTCCCATAACCACGGACTTTCTTCTAAATCTTTGATATTCTCAACTCTAATGGTTGTCACATGGTAGGTCTCTGAACAATACTAAGTAACTGCCTATACATGATCTCTAATCCTTTGGGCATGATTTCCTTCATAGGTTCAACGCCACCTTTCCAAACTCTTTGACAATATGGCCAAGATGCAATTCCAGATAGATGTCCATGAGAAACCAACCAAGATAAGTCTTGGCATGTATAGCAAGGAAGAAGAGTATGTGGCCTTCAGTGAGCCCTGTGACTGCAGTGGACAGGTAATAAAATTCTTTTATCCTCCTTACACTTTTTTTTTCTCTCAAGTGTCTGCATTTATATATGGTCAGCATCAGCCTCCAGGGTGGCCTTCTTGACCTTGGGCCAGAGCTGTTGTCTGTGCCCTGGGACTGTCAACTTCCTTTGATTTGATTGAAACAATATTACAGCAGCTACTAATCCCTGCTCTTCTCTCTCTGAAAGGGACACATGTCAACATTCATATCTCTTCTTTAACCAAAGACCTCTGCAGAAGGGAATAAAATGCACATAAACAATTTTTTGAGTCAACAAGGAAGGGATTTTGAAATTATGAGCAGCACCAGGAGACTTTAACATGATAATCCCTGAAGCACCCCACAGGGAAATCTGGAACACTGACACCTTCCCTGAGAGAAAATGCCCTTTGCAATTCGCCACTTTCCTGAGATATCATTTCTCTGTAGAAATACAATTCAGTGTCACTTCCTCCCACTGCCCTACTGCTTAGAGAGTCAATCATTACCCTGCTTTAAGAACTACTGCCTCCAAATCTCCCATGTACAATTCAAGAAACACAAAACACAGGAAGATTCTTTCCTTAAATCTCCTTCTCATCCTTTAGCATCACCACTAAATCCTTTTTTTAAAGATTTATTTATTTATTTATTTATTTATTTATTTATTTATTTATTTATTTATTTATTTATTTATACAAGCACTGGGTACAGTCAGAAGCGTGGGAGGGTGAGAGGATTCACCAGAGCCAGAACAGGGAACAGAACAGGCAGATTGACTGAAATACACTGCTGAGGGGAGTAGCCCGTCGTGGCCGGAGAGGTCTGTGCACCATGTGGGACTCTCGCCGGTGTCCGGGGATGGAACCAGCGCTGCAGAGGCTGCAGGCAGCTTTGCAGCCCAGTGCTCAACCACTGCGCCACCAGGGCAGGCCCATCACCACTAAATTCTAGGCCTTCTTTGTTTGTTATCCCAAATGATCTAACAAAGCATTGTCCCTGGGAGTTATAATATAGCCCCAAATAAGGCCTGGAGAGGAGATTTTTTTACTGGGTTCCACCTTTATCCACATATGTCTTGCAAAATATTTCTAGTACCAGGAAATAATCAGATATTCTCAGTTTTATTCTCAAAGTGGACAGGTCATGGGAATCCACTGAACTAATATAATATTTACAGCAAACACAATCCAGATGAAGACTTCCTCATATGAACTCTAGATAGCAGCCCCTACAACTTCTTAACCCCCTACTCTGTTTTGGATATTACAAATGGACACCTTAACCTGTTGTAATTAAGTCTAGTTCTCACCTACCAACATCCTGGTTACACACAAAAGAACATTTCTTTGTGCCTTCAGGCAGACTGGAGGTTATGCACCATGTCTGGCTTCCATTCTGTCCACTCCCTCAGGTTGAGTAGGAGAAAAATGTGCAGTATTGATCATGGCTTCTTCGGGACTCAGTGACTAACAGAGCTCTACTTGCAGGTAGAAATGTGGTTGAACCATGTGCTTGCTCACATGAAGGCCACTGTGAGGCATGAGATGACAGAAGGTGTAACTGCCTATGAAGAAAAACCGAGGGAGCAGTGGCTCTTTGACTATCCAGCTCAGGTATTCTCCTAACTGGGACTTTGTGGGCTCCCATTCTCTACTAGTCTCTGTTCCTCAGGGTCCTATGCTAACCTCAATTCCTGTCAGATGTCAGACTCACTATGTGCTTCACAGACAAAAATCAGAATGAGGGAGCAGGGAAATAGTCAGCATGATCTATTTCAACCATTACCTTGGAGAATCAAGAATTGTCCATTTTTACCCTCACCTGCTACAATAGGGAGGAAAAGTATACAATTCAACTTATCTAACTACCCCACTTCATATCCACCATGCTTTTTATGGAACACAGTGGCATCAACAGGGAATAAAACTAGGTAATTCCATCCTGTTTAAGTTTACAGACTGGTATAAAAGTCAGTCACTTACAGAAACTTCTCCAAAGAGGAAATGCAAATGCCCAACAGGCACATGAAAAAATGTTCAACATCACTTGTAATCAGGGAAATGCAAATCAAAACTACCATGAGATACCATCTTACACCAGTGAGAATGGCACATATTAAAAAAAAACTAGCAACAACAAATGTTGGCGAGGGTGTGGAGAAAAAGGAACTCTCCTGCACTGCTGGTGGGAGTGCAAACTGGTCCAACCACTATGGAGAGCTGTGTGGAGATTTCTTGAGCTACTAAACATAAAGCTTCCATACGATCCAGCAATTCCACTCCTAGGGAGTGGGATCATGCTCAGCGAAATAAGTCAGAAAGAAAAAGAAAAATACCGGATAGTCTCACTCATAGCAGAAATTTAGAAAACCTAAATAAGGGACCAGGGAAAAGACTAATTAATATAAAGTAAAAATCAAAATCAACAAGCAACTATAAACTAGAGACATACTAAGGTGGGGGTGGGGGGATGGGGAGAGGAAGGATTAGGGTCAAAATAAAGGGGAGTGCAATTGTATGGGGAATATAACCAAAATGAAAATGCATACATTGTGCTAAAATGAAAAAATAAATAAATAAATAAAATAGATCATATATATGTACTTCACTTACAATAGTGTATGCCATACAGAAATCATGTAATAAATGTTGATATTATTGCTGTCAAAAAAAAAGAAGTCAGTCACTTACAAATGGAAATCATGTGATAATAAAGAAGCTTCAGGGTGCTCTGGGAGCATAACTACTTAGTGGGCTTGGGGATCACCTCCCTGAGGGTCTGATATTTAAGCTGAGATTTGAAATAGGGGCTATAAATCAAAGTTTGAGGAAAGGAGTTACAAGGCATTGTGTAGAGCATGGACAGAAGTTCAGAAGCAAGGCAGACATAAGTGTTGGAGGAACTGAGTATGGTGAAAGCAAGAGTAAGGAAAAGAGGGAGCAAGAGGCACCAAATGGATTCAGGAGGGGAAACCTGGATCTTACAGACCATGTTATGGAGTCCAGCTTGATTCTAGGATATATATATTCTTTTGCAAGGTTTATAGAAGGTAATAAGTGAAAGGAGAATAATCATAATCTTTTAAAAATGACTTAGGGTGCAATGTACATTCCTCTGTTCCTTTGTTAATAGCATAGTACTAGTGTTGGTATAACTGGGAGCTATAGAAAACTGGTGGTAATTCAAACCTAGGAGTAGATAATATTGCTCTTGGGAAATATGTGGACTGAGATGAGCATGCAGAACAAACTGTTGAGCATCACTCAAAGTCTGAGTCAGTGAGGAAGAGCCAGTAAAGCAGAATGAGAAATAGTAGCTTTTTAGATGGGAGGAAAATAGGGAGATGATAATCATGGGAACCAAAAAATAAATAAATGAACTATAGATAAAGGGTGAGTGGCCAAAAATGTCATGCACCTCTAAGAGATTAAGTCAAATAAAGAGGCTGAGGGAAATCCATGTACACTATGAGGTAATATAGCAGAAAAGAGGGCACATTGCAGGGGGTGAGAAATGAGAAGGTGGGAAAATGTTGATAGTGAGTGTAGACAGGCAATCAGAAAAGAAGGGAAATAAGCCAGTACTACACAATGCAAGAGTTGTGTAGTGGTGTTGTTGTTTTTTAAAGATTTATTTATTTGTTTGTTTGTTTGTTTATGCAAGCACTGGGTACAGTCAGAAGTGCGGGAGGGTGAGAGAATTCACCAGAGCCAGAGAAGAGAAGAGAACAGACAGACTGACGAAATACACTGCTGAGTGGGGAGCAGCAGGAGTGGCAGGAGAGGTCTACATACCATGTGGGACCCTTGCCGGCAGCCGGGGATCGAACTGGCGCTGCAGAGGCTGCGGACAGCTTCGCAGCCTAGCACTCAACTGCTGCGCCACCAGGGGAGGCTCTGTTGTTGTGTTTTAACAGTTGGCTTATCATATTTAAACCATCCCAGCAAGATCACAATGCAAGAATTTCTTTAACAAAATCCAGTATATGTAAATCCGTAGGCAAAAATAGAAGAGTGAAGGAATGGTACATTTTACTACAACAAGATTTTCTATTCACATGGGAGTCATTCCCATCCTACTTTATCTAAATCAGAAATTTGAGGCAAGAAATTTTGTTGCCTTCTGCTTGCAACAGATATCATATAGTGCAGTGTATTTGAAGCCACCATGAATAAACAAAATTATGCCTTTTCCACATTATATTTCTCTGCAAACAGAAAATAATATTTATTTGGAATCTCTGAAAAACACAAATCATATAGACTACATTGAGGTATAGTGCTATATTCAACTTGGCCATCAAGAGTAAGCATGTCACATTAGACGTTTTAAGAAATTAAAAAAATGAGGGTACTGTGGGTAAGTGAAAATATGCCACACGTGATCAGCAGTGACTCACTAAACTAGATTGCTAGACACTCAGAAGTTCCAGAAAAGAGCAAAGATTGAGTGTCATTGAAATGTTCACTCAGCGTATTATTATCCTCCCAAGCACAAGAAAGAGGTTACCCATAAGAAGTAAAAATGGAATGAGCAGTGTGGCAACTTCTAGAAGTCACCAATATTGAAAATAGTAAGCTGCTGATTGTCCTCAACCAAATGATAGATTTTTCAGGAGCAGAAAGTTCTTTTCCCACTTGTGTTTTAACCACCTCACATCTCTAAGGATTTAGAAGCATGTAGCTCACTTACTCAATGTTGGTGGAAGAGGGAGGGAAGGGATGTAGGTCATCTGCACAATTAAATTTTGAGCCCTTGCTGTAGGATGAGTGGGCTGGTTTTAGAGACAATCCAAGTGACAACTTTACTGAGTAACTCTTGTTGTCACAGGTGGCCCTGACCTGCACTCAGATCTGGTGGACGACAGAGGTGGGCATTGCATTTGCCAGATTGGAAGAAGGTTATGAAAATGCCATGAAGGACTATTACAAGAAGCAGGTGGCCCAGCTCAAAACCCTCATCACCATGCTGATTGGTCAACTCTCCAAGGGTGACCGGCAGAAGATCATGACGATATGCACCATTGATGTGCATGCCCGGGATGTGGTAGCCAAGATGATTGCTCAGAAGGTAGGTTCTAAACATGTAGGAATGTCCCTGTTTGTGAAGAGCAACACATGAATATTGGGGTTAAAGAGAGGCTTACAGATGGCCAAAACACTGGAGTCCCAGATTCTGTACTGGCTTGAGAGCTGGGAAGGATCATGGTGGCTGCTGTCACCTTTTAAAATTCCCAAGAAATATGATAAAAATATGAATATGATAAACTGTATTATCAAAGCATATCATGCTTTCTATGTTGTGGTAAGCAGAGTGGGCCTGTGCTTTGGACTGGCAGATAAGTCCCAAGTTATCTGAAGTCCTGTGTATCCTGTGGTCAAGTTGAACACTGGATTTACACACATACTCTGCTACTCTCTCTTCAGGTAGATAATGCCCAGGCCTTCCTCTGGTTGTCCCAGCTGCGTCATCGTTGGGATGATGAGGCCAAACACTGCTTTGCCAACATCTGTGATGCCCAATTTCTGTATTCCTATGAATACCTGGGAAATACTCCTCGTTTGGTGATAACACCTTTGACTGATAGGTGAGTGCTGGTGTCAGTTCTTCTGATGGCCATCCAGGGTCAAAGTCACTGTCATTTGCTATTTGTCCAGAAAACTGAAGGGGGAGGGCCTGACTTAACACAACAGATATAAGGTAAAACTGAAAGGATCTAGGTTAGATTCCTTACCAGAACAAATCCCAGAGCAAACCAATGAACCATGAGTTTTTGAGGAGTTACTAGGCAGTCGTACATACTTAGATTCTAACACCAACACATACCAGTTCTTTGACCATGAAAAATTTAACCTAATTCTCAGTTTCTTCATCTATGAAATAGAAATAGAAACTCATACCTTGCATGAGTTATGTGAAGATAAAATGTTTATAAGTTTTATGCAAAATAAGTGCTCACTAACTGATCTTTAGTGCTTTTTTCTAATCATTTTTTATTACTTATCCAAGCACCTTTTACTCTTGGAACACAGAATGATTAAAAACAGTGTAGTTCCTATCATTAAAAAGCTTACAATTTTTTTAGGGAGCTATATTGTCTCCCATTCATATTAATTTATTCATGAATGAGTTGACACCAGACTCTGAACTAGTCCCTGGGAATATAAACATTTCCTGCCCTTCAACTCCAATTCTAGTGAGAGAAAGAAGACATATGTAGATAAAAATTTAAAAAGTACAAGGGGAAAAGTGCAAGGCCACAATGTAAAATAGGACACAAAGCCATATGCTCCAAACTTCAAGCAAGTGACTCAGCAGTAAGGCCTCTGAACACAGAGGGTCCCACCAAGGTTGAGTAGAAAAGCATAGGGAAGGCTTCAGGGAAGACATGGTGTCTGATCCAAACTTGAAGGATGTTAGTAGGTTGTAGGATGGTTTTCAAGGTGTCCATGAAATTGTACACAAGTCTGCATGTATGTTATGTTTTCTATTGAGGGGCATATAATAATTGTTAAAATGGCTTAGGATTCCCAAAAGCTAAAGAACTACTGATAAATATTCTTGAAAATGAAATTTTATATGCAAAGTCATGTAAATTGGAAAGTAAAATGAAATAGAAGACAAAAGAAGAGACAGTAGAGTTTTTACTTTGGGGAGAGATTGTTGCTCATAAGGATGGAAGAACGGTCAGAACCAGACTATGAAGTATAAAGACTATATTCTTTACCCAGTGAGTAGTGATTAACTATTGATAAATCTTTCATCAGAGGAGTATAATGGCAAAGACTATATTTTATGTTCTCATTGGATGAATAGGACCATCTGAAGTCCAAAGTAGTTGAAATGTCAACATCATCTGTAGAGTAAGACCTCATGATTCATCTCCCCCATGCTTTTTACTTCTTTAATTCATTTTCCTGCCTACTCTGAAAAGATCTTCCACCCAGGGCAAACCACCTCCCACTTACTCTTACACTTTTCTCTCTTTTTACATGACATCATGTAAAAATCACATCACTGTGTCCAGGTACATCCCCCTTCCCCGCACTTAGATTAAGATTTGAGTTCCTCATAGGACCCAATCCTTCTGCCAACCATCCTGATGCCTGACACCCAGCACCCTAGTCACTCTGGCCTCCCTTTTGAGCTTTGATCCCTTTAAATTCATTCAAACTTATAGCCTTACACATATGTGCTTTCCTTTATTTAGAATGCCCTTCTCCATGCTCTCTGTTCTACTGTCACCTTCTATGCTTTCATTCTACTCTCAGTTCTGACTGAGAGGTCTTCTCTGGCTATTCTTTCTAAAAAAACAGGAAAATGAATAACTATAAGAAAGTGAAAATCAAAATCAACAAAAAACTATGAACCAGAGACACTTTTAGGGGGGCGGGGGCGGGAGGGGAGGGATTGGGGTCAGAATGGGGGGCTGCAATTGTATGGGGAATATAACAATAAAATTTATAAAAAAAAAAAAAGAATTATATAAAATAAAATATATTAAATAAAAAAAAAAAAAAAAAAAAAAAAAAAACAACCACTGCCACCTCCCCCAACAGATCCCTCTGTTCATCTTCTTAACATTTCCCACATTCAAAAATGACCTTGCTTGCTTATTCCTCTATTGCCCTTTGGAATGTAAACTCTTTGTAATCAGGGAACTTTATGTGTTTAGTTTGTTGCTTTGTTCCTATATCATCAGGACCTAATAGACATTTAATTAATATCTGTTGAATGAATGAATGGTAGTTGAATATGCAAGACCCAGATTGTAAGAGTAAACAAGAAGGGGAAGTTGATGCAGAGGATTTTCCCTAGGACTCTGTGCCTTGACTCCTAAAGGCAAAGGGACAGCTACTGTCATCTGCTTTTAGCAGGGAGTGACCCTTCTCACTGCCCCAGCAAAGGACAACGGCAAGTAACATCTTCTCCAAGGAAGGTGCAGATTTCTCTGCCATAGGTTTTACTTGGGTCAATCTAATGAGTTGAAAGGGCACATTCCTTATGGATTAAAGAAAATGTTTTCCCACCTCAAGCTTCATTTAGAGTAGACCCTCACCTGTGCCTTTCTCTTTGTAGTGATTCTCAACAAGGTCCCTACCTAAAGAGGGAGAAAATCTAGCACCAAATTCCCTTTTTTAATAAGTCTTCTGCCTTCTTGGAAAATGAGCTAATAGTTCAGGACCTGATGTGAACTTGGAATGTAATAATGAAACTATTATAAAATCAAGCAATTTGTTTAGTGTCTGTCTTCCACTCTAGATTCTATGTCCCATGATAACATTGACTGGGTTTACTCACTGCTCTATCCCCAGGACCAAGGACCATGTCTGGTATATAATAGGCCCTCAAGAAATACTCCTTGAATGCATGCAATGAAGTGATTTCTGAGAGTATGGATATGTGCCCAACCTCCTCATACCCTCATGCCCATTCAGAATATTTCCTTCCTTTCCATTGACATATCAGACATTATCATTCCAACTGATAAAATATATAAGATTTTCTTTTCCTGGGGTCTTCACATCTGCCCAGGAGTTGAAGAAGATAATTACCTTTTTTGGATGTAGAGGTCTCTAGCATACAAATGCTGAATGTCTTATAGAGGGAAAGGGTAAAGTTTTGACAATGAATTGTTTCTAAGACAGGAATTTATCACCTCTCCTATGAAATGATGCAAATAAGAATTTGAAAGGAAGATTTGCTGAAAATAATGGTGAATACTATGTAGACCTTGACCTTGTTTTGCACATTAGATGCTTCACTGACAAAGTAGTATGTAGTTGAATATTTATATGGCAAATTCCATTTTCTCATTGACTTCCATTATTATCTCAAGAAATGTTTTGCCCTGAAAAAAAAAATTGGCCTTAATGCAGAAAATCACATTATAAAGAGCATTCAGCTTTTGCTGCTGTGTAGCTTAAGTACATTTAATTCTCTCCTGCCAGTGGAATTAATCAAATGGACAATTGATCCGTACAACCTTTGCACATTCATTAAAAGCACACCCGCATTACAGTACATCTGACTGATTATGCCTATTTCTTTGGAATTTCCCACTGCCTGGATGGGACTTGAATATATAAGTAGAGACAATGGTTCAGCCATTGTCACAGGACTTTGGCACAACACCGAGTTGAAGAACTAAATGGAAATGTTTTTTCAGGCTGAACAAAGCAATTCTTTTAAGTTGTTTCTTAACCTTTAATGGTCTTCTTTCCCTATACTCCCCTTCCCTCACCTTCACACACAAATACCCCTTTCAGCCCTGTGCTAAGTACTATTTTAATCAACTGCTTATCAATTTGGAGTACCTCTTAATTTCTCAGGAACTATTGCAAGTAGGTGAGATATAATTGATGCAAGAGTCTTTGAAGGTGATTTGCTGGACAAGGACATAACTACCATGAGCCGTACACTTTCTTTTTTAAGGTTTTATCTGATAGTTTTAATAGAAAACTTTGCAATCTGCTAAAAAAAAAAAGAAAAAAACTAAAAGCCACCCAGATTTAACCATTATCATATGTAGTCTATTTTCATCTACATGTAGATTTTGAAAAATGAAATTGCAATAATATGCTGTGTATCATAGTTTCCTCGCCAGCATTAAGCATTATTGTTAAAAATTACTAATTTTGTAAGAAAATGGTATCTTATTTGGATTTGGATGGCCAGATGCTTGAGCATTTTTATGTGTCTATTGGCTATTACATTTTCTTCTCCTGTGAATTGTTACTATCATTGCCCATTTTATTACTCTTTTGTTTAGAAAGTTCCTGCCCATTTCAAGATCAGTCTAGTATATCCCTGTGTTTTACTATAATTTTATTTTATTTTTTCTTTAACCTTTTTTATTACTTTATTAAAATTTTTTTGACTGAGTAAAGTGACTGTTTTTGGTTATAAGTGATAAAAATCTAATTCAAACTAATTTAAACAGAAATAGGACATCTATTCTCACATCCCTGGCAGATGAGTCCAGCTGCAGTGTAACCAGCTCTATGAGATAAACAGAGTGATATCAAGACTTGAGCTCTCTCTCATAGCATTACTTTGCTTTCTTCTGAGTATTGAATTCTTGCTTGCATAGATTTTCTTTGCATGGATGGAAAGATGGTCTCCATGCCCATGTCTTTATGACTACTGACCCAAGAGGAAGAGACACTTCTCTTTCCTGGGCCCATATGTCAGATTCCTCAAAGGGATTCTGATTGATCCTGTTTTGATCACGTGGGTCACTGTGACCAATGAGATTGATTATTTTGCTCAACCTAAGCCTTGTACCCACCCCTGAGAGAATAGGAAATGCTTTGATTGACACCACCACCAGAATACAAGTTACAGAGGGGACATGGCTTAATAAAGTGTGAACTCCTGACCAAGGAAAATCCACAGAAACATTTTTCTTTGTTTTTAAGTAACCAATTGGTCCAAAGATTTTGTAGGAAATAATGGATCCTTTTCCTCATAAGTTCCTGATGTTTGCTCTGCCATATTCAGTTGCCATGAGGCATAAAACTGCCTCAAATATATATGTTCTGTTTCATTAGTATTTCACTTTATCTATATTCCATACTATTTAAGGATTGTAGCTATATAAAGAACTGTAAGATTTTTTTAAGTAAAAGTCTGTATCATCTATCTTCCATTTCTTCTTTCAAATAAGCTTTAATCATTTTGTCAGGTTCTAAATTAGAAACAGTTAAGATTTTGATTGGTAAACCTTAAGACTTTCAACTTACTTTTGAAGAATAGCCATCTTCATATGTGTTATATTTTTATTTACTCATATCTTCAAATTATGTGCCTACGAAAGGTTTGTAAGTATCTTCATATAGATTTTGAGTGATTCTTACTTTTATCAATAGATTTTTTTTTTAAACTGAAGTAGCATTGATTTACAAATTTATATTTAGAGGTACAGGTTCTCTCTCTTCAGGTGTTGTTTCCACACCACACCCACCACCAAAGCACCCATAGGTCTTTTTTAAAAATATATTGCTATATGATTACTTTTTCACTATGTATTTTTTTTAAGATTTATGTTTTATTTATACAGTAGCTGGGGTACAGGCCAGAGGCGTGGGAGGGTGAGAGAATTCACCAGAGACAGAGCAGGGAACAGAGCAGGCAGACAGACCAAAAGCACTGCTGAGGGGAGCAGTGGGTGAGAGAGGAGAGTTCTGCCATGCCATGTGGGTTTCTCCCTGGCTGGCCAGGAATCAAACCCAGCTACAGAGGCTGCAGACAGCTTCACAGTGCTGTGGTCAACCCACTGCGCCACCAGGGAGGCCCTCACTATGTATTTTTAAAGCAACTTTATTGAGGTATATTTGACATATCAAGAATTTCACCCATTCCAGTTTGCAATTCAGTAATTTCAGGTAACTTTACTGGATGCTAGAACTATCACCAAATCAATTTTACATTTTCATGCTCCTCATTAAGTTTCCTCACACTTATTTACAGTTAATTATCATTCTTACTCCCAGCCCCAGGCAACTACTAATATCCTTTCTGTCTCTATAAATTTGCCTAATTTGGACATTTACTTTCTATTCTGGAACCATACAGCATGTAGTCTCATGCCTGGCTTCTTTCTTTTTGCATATCATTTTTTGGAATTCATCCATGAAAGAGCATATGTCAACACTTTGTTCCGTTTTATTTCTTAATAGTATTCCATTTTATAGATATGATACATTTTATCTATCTATTTACCAGTTGATGGACACTAAGGTTATTTACAGTTTGGGGCTATTATAAGCAATACTGCTGTGAATACTCTCATGCAACTCTTTGTATTGATGTATGATTTCATTTCTCTTTGGTGGATACCTGGGAGGAAAATTGCCAAGCTATATAGTGATTTTGTTTAATTTTTTGAGAAACTACTAAACTATTTTCCAAGTGCCTGGATCATATTACATCCCCAGCAGCAATATATGATGGTTCCTGGTTCTCCATATCCTTGAATACATTTATTGTTGTTTCTCTTACTTTTTATACCCATTCTAGTGACTGCAAAGTGGTATTTCCTTTGAATTTTAACGTGTATTTCCCTATTGAGCATCTTGTCATGTCTTTATTAATAACCATTTGTATATGTCCTTCAGCATAATGTCTATTCATATCTCTTACTTATCATCTGATTGGTCTGTTTATCTTATTGAATTGTAAGAAATCTCCATTTACTCTGGATAAGTTGTTTATGTATTTACAAATATTTTTTCTCAGTTTGCTTATCTTTTCACTATTTATATCTTTTTGAAGTTCAAAATTTTTTAATTTTGATGATATCCAATTTATCATTTTTTTTCTTTTGTGGATTTCATGCTAATAAGTCTTTGCTTAATTCCATTTTATCTTTACCTTTCTATTTGTTTATGGGAGAAATTTGGATTTTGTAAATTTATCTTTATTCTGCCTTTTTACTGCCCTGTGTTAATTTTTTTTTAATTTTACTGGTGATTGTCTTGCATTTTCCATGCACTTCTAGAATGTATGATGTTATTTGAGACATCCACATATTATAAAGCATAATAATAACTACTGATGCTTAGTTACTCAGTGTGTTGTTATTTTTGCAGAGGAGCATATATCAGTCATTGCTCTCAGTTTTTTCTGTCACGTTTTGAGAAGAGCATTTAAAAATACCATAGGCAATGAGAAAGAGCACAAGATGATGAAGGGTCTCATAATAGCATAAGAATTAGATCTAGAATTAGGGCATTTATGTTGAGGGCAATTTTCAAAATTTAAATGCAAAAATGTTGTAAAATGAACAGATTTGTTTTAGGTTGGTGCTGAGGGCATTCTTCTATTAATGCTCTTTCTCATGTTGAGTTTGGAAACTATTAAAAACCCTGGGTCTTTTTTTTCATATGAACTACATCTAACCAGATGTCCCTCATTTAGTATATGTGCAAGTTCTCAGATGATTACTTTGCATTTGTTCCTCTTAAATGTTGCTTCATGAGGTCTACCCCATTATTTCCAATTATTTAAATTATTTAGATTCTTGATCTGTCTCTTATAGAATAAATTATTTTTTTATTCAAGTTTTCAATACAGATATTGAACCTCTTTGGGTTCCGAGTATGCCACTAGAGGCATCCCTTTGGGTTGATGTTATTGCATCTCTGTTCATTCCTCAATTATGCGCCTTGAATCATACGGTCAGTAGAATTCTAAGAATGACCCTCAATGACCTCTTCCCTTGACTACTCTCCTCCCCTTTGGAGATGAGTGAAAATTGTAAAGGTAATGGTATCGTTCCATGCTTACGTTTTGCTTTATTGCAAAAGGGAAAAGGAGAAATCCTGGCTGAAGGCAAAAGGGAAAGAAAGACTTGGAGCACGAGAAGAATTTAACATGCCATTGCTGGCTGCTTTAAAAGATGAAGGAAGCCATGTGCAAAGATAGTAGAATGGCCTCTAGGAGTTGTGAGTTTCACTGGCCAAACAGCAACCAGTGGGGACCTCAGTGCTAAAATGATAGGAAATTGTTTTGATCAAGAAGCCAAATGAGCTTGGAAGCAGATGCTACCCCAGAGTTATCTAGATAGGGTCCTGTCTAGTTGACACCTTGATTTTGGCCTTGTGAGACTTAAGTAGAGAGTTCATGTGAACTACTAATCTACGGAATGCTGAGGTAATACATAGTGTTGTTTTAAGCCATGGTGCTTATGGTAATATTTTACATAAAAATAGAAATCAAATACAAACCAACTATGATTTCACCAACTCTACACATTTCTGGGATAGCCACAGATTATTCATAGCTGAAATTTACAAATAGCATCTTTTATGTTTTCTCTATCTGCCATTTGAGTAACTGTGGAAAAAGAAAAGCTACATTCCATATATTTATTACCTTAAAAATAATGTCTTGAAATTGAATCAACTTTTTGAGGCATTTCATATCTTTTGTCTCATCCCATCTCATAAGAGCCTAGTTAGGTAGATAAAAACAAAGCCTGCAGAAGTCGTTTGCTCAAAGAAACAAGAGCCACTTCAGCTGGCTTTAAGAAGGCCTTTCAAACAATGAGAACTGGCCCACTGTGGAGAGATTGCTTTCAAAAATAATAAATCATGCATTGCTGGAAGAAAAGGCTGCCTGATCATATATGAAGGATTTAATGGGAGAAAGCCTGGTCTAGTTAAACAGCCAAACCTCTAAGATCTCTTCCAACACTAAAGGTTCTGTGTTCTCAATAAGCTACCAAACGAAATTGGTTCACATCCATGTTGGGTTGCTTGGCTAGGCAAGAGCTCTTCCTAAAGGTTCCCTTGCCATTTTTATAGTTGCTATTGTTTTTGAAGCAACAAATTTATTTATATTCCATTTACGGAGAAAAAACTGTTATATATACCAATAACACAAATTTTAAGGCACAGAGAATTTAGTCAAATCTCACACCACGTAGTAGAGCCAACTCAGTCTGTTTGACTCCAGAGTCCTTGCTTACACCACTATTGTGTGATCTACCACCCCGATAGGAAACAGAAGCAGATTGAAGCAGCTGACTTATGTATTTAAAAACACAATTATAGAGCAGGAGAGTGTGTTCCTAAGAACTAGGTCCACCTGCTGGCTCAGTGGCCCAGGCATAATGGCAACCCCTCAGGCAGAAGAGGACAATACCTCTTCCCTTCCCTTCTCTTCCTTTCCCTTCCCTTTGTGTTTTCCTCATGGCCTGAGCTAAAGGTTTTGCCTTAATTATTAGGACTCTGTAGATAGCTGACCCAAACTTAAATGTTCCCATTGATAAAATAAAGGGATTGTATTAATTGATCTCAGAAATCCCTTTTAACTCTAGAGTTCTATTATTATGGAAAAATATGTTTTGGCATTTCCCCCCAAATACTTCTGCTGAAATACTCAGAAATCCAGTCTTGATGCTCAAAAAGAGATTGAAACCCAGTTCCAAAGATTTCTTTCAAGAGATTCTTGAGAATTCTATTTTTGTGAAATCTTACACTTACAGACTCCTAGATTCTTTGAGAGCCCTGCAGCTCCAGAGAAAAGAGATCCAGAATTGTTCTTGACTTGGCAGAGGAAAGAGGCCCTGGAACAGAAATGGGGTGGCAAGGAGGATGGGAAGAGTTGCTGGCTAAAGGCTGGAACTCTGCCAGTGCTCCTGGTAGAGGGCTGTGGTAGGTCCTAGAGAGTTCTGGAAGAAGCCAGAGGCAGGAAGAGGTAGAATGCATGGAGTTAAACCAAAAGCTCAGAGCCCTGGAAAGCAAGGATAATTGAGGCTGGACATAGGACCCTGTGAACACCTAGCTATGAATATTTGAGAGAGGAAAGAAGTGTTGCCAAGCACAGTCATGGAGCAGGGTGAGAGAGGACCAGCTATTATCTTAACCCTCACTCAACTTACCTGCCAAGCAGATCAAAACTCTAACATGAGTTTTGTCCATGGCTCACCAGGGGTTAAATGTAGCCAGGGCCTGCCTGATCACCTGAAACAATTTCCACTACACAGAAAAACTCCAGATGGAATAAAGATTTCACCACCACCTCTCTGCCTGGGGAAGTTACCTTCCTGATTTTCACATTCAAAGGCTGAAGTTGATATGGGAATTTTGCACTTAAAGGAGAATATGGGTACTCATTTCAAGTCTTCCCAAACTTAAGTCCACCCATCGATAAAATAAAGGAATTGTATTAATTGATCTCAGAAATCCCTTTCAACTCTAGAGTTCTATTGTTATAGAAGAATATATTTGGGCATTTCTGGTTCCAGACTTAGTAGGGCCAGCTGAGATCCATCTGGCATGAAAGACATTAATTTAGGGTTTCTGGTCATCTCTACTATCAGATTCAGAAACAAAGAGAATTCATTTCAGAGACCCCCTCCAAAAGCCCCTGTCGTCTCCCTGCAAATTAAGAGCCTGTGTGATTTGCTAGGTATTAAAAAGTAACAAATTTACTGGGGTATAATTATATGACTTAAAGTTTAACCTCTATATGTGTACAATTCAATGATTATTAGTAAATTCGTAGAGTTCTGTAACCATCACCACAATCCAATTTTAGAACATTGCTATCACCCTACCTGCAATTAATCCTCACTCTCTACCTCTCTCCCGGTGTCACTGGCCTGTTCTTTGTCCATGTTGTCTGAACATTCCATAAATCAAATGATACAATATATAATGTTTGCATCTAATGTCTTTCACATAGCATAATGTTTTAACATGTATCAGTGCTTCATTTCCTTATACTACTGGCTAGTATTGCATTGCATAGCAATATCCCATTTTGTTATCCAGTCACTATTGATGGATATATAGATTGTTTCCAGGTCTGAATGTTATGAATATTGCCTCTGTGAACATTCCTACATATGTCTTTGTGTGAATCAATGTTCTTATTTCCCTAGGGTAAATTCTTAGAAGGGGAATTGCTGAATATATGATAAGCTTTACATTTTAAGAAATTGTCAGCTGTTTTCTAAGGTAGCTGTGCCACTTTACATTTCCACCAGCAATGCTCTAGGTTTCCAATTTTCCACATTCTCACCAACACTTGTTATTGTCTGTGTTTTTTATTATGGTCATCCTAGTAAGTGTTCAGTGCTATTTCATTATGGATTTAATTGAATTTCTCTAGTGACCAATGATGTTGAGCTTCTTTAAAAATGTCCCCAAAATCACAGTTCAAATTAAAAAAAAAAATGTAAATAGGGCCTCCCCAGTGGCGCAGCGGTTGAGCGCTGGATTGTGAAGTTGCCTGCAGCTTATGCAGCGCTGGTTCGATCCCCAGCTGCTCCCAGCAACCAGAGGAGGGTCCCACATGGCGCGCAGACCTCTCCTGCCACCCGCTGCTCCCCGCAGCAGTGTATTTTGGTCCTTCTGCCTGCTCTGCTCCCCACTCTGGCTCTGGCGAATTCTCTCACCCTCCTGCGCTTCTGACTGTACCCAGTGCTTGTATAAATAAATAAATAAATAAATAAATAAATAAATAAATAGATAGATAGATAGATAAATAAATAAATAAATCCTTTAAAAATGTAAATATAAGTCCTTTTTTAAAAATACCAGAAATGAACGCTTTAAGCTGAGTTTACTACCATCAACGAAAATAGTCACAAGACGTTTAAACAGAGTGAATGATCCATTTTGGCTTGTTTCAAAAATAATTATTAGGGTCCTGGAGCTGTGCTAGCTTCCAAATATGGGACAATGAATAAGATTTAGCTCCACCTTCAAGTATCTTATTAAGATATACATGAAAGTCAGATTTGGGGGGAAGTTACAGTGATGTATGATGGAGTAGTTCAGCAGAGGGACATTTTCTCACTCACTCAGTATTGAGGAGGAATGAAATACTTCATGGGTGAAGTAATGTTAGATATGTGTCCCAAGGGGTTAGTAGCCATCAGCTGTCATCCAGATGAACTCAAAGGGTTGGGGGCTAAAGGGTGGGAAAGAGAGGGGCAAGCACAGTTCCAATGTGTCTGGGTATCTTAGTCTATTCAGGCCGCTACAATAAAATACCACATACTGTGTGACTTATAAACAACAGGCATTTATTTCTTACTGGAGTTTGTGATATACAAGATTAAGATACCAGCATCGTCATGTTTTTGTGAGGACCCTTTTTCTAGCTCATGGATGGTAACTTCTTATTCTACACTCACATGGTAGAAAGGCCAAGAGATTCTTCTGGAGCCTCTTTAATAAAATACTAATCCCATTTATATGGGCTCTGTCCTCATGCTCTAAGCATTTCCCAAAAACCCCACATCCTAATGTCATCACTTTAGGAGTAAGGATTTCAACATAAGAATTTGGGGTGGGGGGAGCATTTCAGAGAACATAAACATTCTGAACATGGAATTGGACAAATGAAAATAAGTGGAAGCTAGAATGTTGGAGCTGAGGGGAGGGCAGCACTGAGAAATGAAGTCAGATAAGCAGGTTGGGTAAGAAAAGGAAGGACATAGTGGTGGAGAGTTACTGACACACTACAGTGTGGGAGCATCATCATCACATGGTCCATTAGAAAATTCTCCACACAACCCAACAGAGAGCAGACAGGATTGGGCAATTCTGCCATTGCCATTGACCTCAGTATCATCTCACTAAAACCTAGCAGGATCAGAGCTATGTGCCAGCCACCTGTGGCATTGAGAATGATCTTTGCCCTCCTGTGTTTGGCAGGTGCTACATCACCCTCACCCAGTCTCTGCACCTGACCATGAGTGGGGCTCCAGCAGGACCTGCAGGCACAGGCAAGACAGAGACCACCAAGGACCTTGGGCGAGCTCTGGGCATCATGGTCTATGTGTTTAACTGCTCAGAGCAAATGGACTACAAGGTACAGTCCTAATTTGGGGAGGGACCAGAAACAGGGCAGCAGTCTGAACCAGGGACTAGGTTTATCCACACCTTGCTGGGCTAGCTCGGACGCCTAGACAAAGAGTTCTAGGTCTGCTTGCTCCTTTCCAGGAGACCTCAGAACATTGACTCCTAGATCTTGTTGACTTCTCTGTGAACCTCAGCATGTGGAATCTGCTTCCACTGATCTCTCTGATAACAGATGTGTACCTTCAAAAATCTACAAGAGCAAAATATTCTACAAAGGCAGGCGTGATTCTATAAAAACAGACTAAATTAATTCCTACTTTAGCAAGAGATACCCACAACAGACAAAAGCAAGACTAATATTTTTCTTTCAGGTACTCATCATTTTTACATTTTAAAATATGTTCCAGGTTCTGTGTTGTAAAGAAAGCAAGAGAAACACAAGACCCACTGGGTCACTTCTTTGATAGCCAACATCTTGCTCACAACTAGACCTCATATAGATTCTTTTTTTAAAATGCGTATAATAACAGATCATCTCGTTTTTGTTTTGCTTTATTGTGCACATGTTGCCTTAAGTCCCTTTTGAAAACAGGATGGCATGCCAGTACATTTAGAAGGGGAAAAATTTCATTAAATAGACTAAACATGTGTTTGCATGTATCATGTGGTATATTGATTGTAAAATACATTTAAATTAAAAATACCTTTAGAGACTCTAAGATAGCATGAGCAGTTGCCAGATATAGATTTCTTTAAGTGAAATTCATCTCCTGTAACTTTAATAATTTATCTTATATATAAAACTTTGCTGTGCAAAGAAATGCAGAATCCTGATAAGCACCTAAGCTTTCTCATAGCAAGCCAGCAAGGTGAAACTTCAGACCCAAAATAGATGTCCTCTCCATAGCCTAATCTCTGAAATGGAACATGGTTGCTTTTATTGATAAACACATTAAGATAACATTTCTCCTTAAGTCAGCCTGGAAGAAAGATTTTTTTCCCTTTAAAGTAATAAATAAAACTATGAGGTTTATCTTAAGGTCTAGATTCTTTTATAGTTGAACAGAGGCAGCATTGCTGAAATAAGTAGATTATTCCAAGGGCAACAATCTAGAGCACACACTCACTGAGATGTCGAAGTCCAGGCATATTGATTAAAGAACATCAGTTGGGTTTCTTCAAAGTTATGCCTAACATAACAAACAGGAAGAAATGATTCCTCTAAACTCATTTTAATTGAGGGAACCTTAAGTTCATATTATCCAATCCTTTCAAAATGTATCACTGATTTCTCTAAGAATAGAGGTTAAAGGAAGCTTCTATCTTTTGCTTGAATTTTGGGCAAAGCTTCAATCCTGAAAGTCAAGACTAGACATAGATGAGAGCCATATTAATTGGCAGAACCTAGAGAAACATATGGAAAGAACAGTGATCCCTTTCTAGAGTCCAGGCATCTCTGTCACCAAATAGCCTCACCAAGCTATTCACAAATCTCCCTCAATATCTGTTGTTCAGCTATTCAGAATTATTTTTATCACAAAATGCACTTGAACAATCAAGTTAATTTAGTGAGTAATCACCATTGCTCAGCATATTTTGGGTATCATGGAAGAATACAAAAATAGACAGATAGCTAGATGATTAACAGATACATGGATGGATGGATAGATAGATAGATAGATAGATAGATAGATAGATAGATAGATAGAAAGATAGACAGATAGATGAGAACCTATTTGGAAAGACAATAAGAATAAATGCAGTTAGAGGAGATAGGGAGATACAGTGTCACCCTGAGTGTTAATGTCTGTCTACTAACTCTAAGTTCTGGAATATTCTGGTCTGAAACAGCATTATGAAGGGAGTGAGATCCAAGGCTGTTTAAGGTTTGGGTGAATACCAAACAGGGTATGTGACATTTTAACATAGCCTAGCCCAATGTCAGCTTTAAAGAAATGACCAAGTTCTATGTGCAGTTCATGTTCGTCCCTGCCCTGGTTCTGACTTCTCCCCTGAGTTTGCCTCAAAGAGCTTAGCTGTGATGAGGAGAGAAATGGATTGAGGGTCAGAAAGAGCTGCTGTGCACTTCACCAGGTGGCATTTTGATGTATCATTCATGATACTCACAGCAACACTTTCTATTTCATTGTCTCCAGAGAATAAAGAAATTAAAACAGTGGTCTAGTACATTTGAGTGGGTTGGGAAGCAGGAAAAAATGTGAGATGGGTTGAATGAAAAAAGGAAGGACATTTAGCAATTTAGACAATCTGACCTTGAAGGGGTGGGCTACAGAATGACCCTTCAGGCTCCAGAACAGAAATAGCTAGATTCATCATGTCATCAGCACTAATAATATCATTTTTCCCCATGATCCGTGGTGGAAATCTTAAGACACCTTATTTCTTCATGTTCTTCCTTCCTTAATCACACTCAGTCTCCAGTGCCAATACTTCCATCATCACACCTCTCACTTCCAGGCTTCCCACCTACTCTTATTGTTCTTTCTCATCCTATAGCAGTTAAACTAATTTATTTTTTTCAGTACTTCTCAGAGTACTTAAAATGTTGATATATATTGTAGATTGGCAAAAGTGGATCATAGATTGTAGTGTTTCCCAAATTGGCTTGACCAAAAACCCCTTTCCTCAAGGAATATCTCCCAGATTCAGCATTCCATGGAATAAACTTTGGAAAGTGCTGCTATAATACTATTTGAAAATTTACCTCTTTATTTAAAGTTACTCTCCACAACCTAACTGGAGTTTCTTGAAGGACTGAGCTTTCTGTGCCTAGACATGAGCTAAGCATAGAACTGAGCATCTAAAACTACTCACTAAGTAAATGAATGGGTATTTTCTACTATTTCCTGGCATTTAAAGTCTCCTTGCCAATGGCCTTAAGAATATCTCCCACTAACCTCTCCTCTTCTGTTACTCAATGGTTCACTAATTCCCAAAATGTTTTTTATTTTTTAGGGCAGATAATCACTTTGAAAATTTTTCCTTGCTCTCATTTGAAAAGAATTACCCATAATTTATTTTCTATAGATGTTATCACCTCCCAATCCCATCTCCAGTTTCATATCATTCTGAGAAACCTGGGTATTCTGGCATGAATTTGAAAATACAGACATAAACTTTTCCATCAGCACATGCTGAAGTCTGAGTGGAAGGCTTTTTGTCCGTATGGTGCAAGAAAAATAATCTTTTATTCATTTCCTGGGATTTTGAAAGCTACAGAATCAACAGTAATGCAAGCCTGATGACATTTTAAAGGGATTTTGGTCCAAGTGTCTTGAAAAGGTTCTGTTTGATCCCATGACTTATGTTGGCACTCATAGCCATCAAAAATTTAATTGTTCTTGAAATTTTAATACAAGTTTGTAACCAATGGTCTTCAGGGGACTAGAGGTATCTACAATAAAAAGAATAAAAAATGATTTAAACACGTATTGATAAGCATCGGTTGAATTTTCCTGGCACTCTTAGTAATTTAATCTTTGTACATTTTTGTTGCAGTCTTGTGGTAACATCTACAAGGGACTTGCACAGACTGGTGCCTGGGGCTGTTTTGATGAGTTTAACCGAATCTCCGTGGAGGTCCTCTCAGTAGTGGCAGTGCAGGTATGGCAACCAGAGTCAGTGGGAGTTTCATGATCTCCATGCTAAGCATTGTGAAAGTCCACCTGTCCTTATCCAATTTCCTGTTCCCTATCCTGTTTGCCATACCATGCCTCTTCCTCAGCCCTCTAAAATGGGGACTGAATGAAGCAATGGATATCCTACAGATTCCTACCAATGCAAATCCATTTGCTGGCTGTGGGACTTCATTTCCTTTTCTGAAAAATAGTATTGAAGAATAAATGTCCACCTGGTTCCTAGGGGTTGCAGAGAAGATCAAATTATATGGTAGTGTTCAGGTCCTTGGAAAGGGCAGAGACTTTGGAAATTATCATATTGGGGCTTAATATTTAGCTGTTCTGGTTTTTTTTTAAGATTTATTTATTTATTTATTTATTACAAGCACTGGGTACAGTCAGAGGTGCGGGAGGGTAAGAAAATTCACCAGAGCCAGAGTGGGGAGCAGAACAGGCAGACTGAGGAAGTACACTTCTGAGGGTACCAGTGGGCGCAGCAGAAGAGGTCTGTGCACAATGTGGTACCCTCACCAGCAGCCAGGGATTGAACCGGTGCTGCAGAGGCTGTGGGCAGCTTCGCAACCCAGTGCTCAACCACTGCGCCACCGGGGAGGCCCTAGCTCTTCTATTTCCTGAGAGTCTGGGCAAATTGCTCCATTTCTCAGCCTAATTCACTTAAATTATATTTAAAATTAGGATTTGAATTTTGTTGAGTAGAGCACATCTTTATGGTCAGATTTTATTTAACTATGTCACTTGTCTTTCAAGTCATCCAAAAGTACTTATGGAAAACCCACAACATATAAAGTGCCATGATCAAAACCAGGGTGAAGCATATTTTTTTTAAAGATTTATTTATTTATTTATACAAGCACTGGGTACAGTCAGAAGCACGGGAGGGTGAGAGAATTCACCAGAGCCAGAGCGGGAAACAGAACAGGCAGACTGACGAAATACACTGCTGAGGGGAGCAGTGGATGTGGCAGGAGAGGTCTGTCATGCCATGTGGTACCCTCGCCGGTGGCCGGGGATTGAACCGGCACCGCAGAGGCTGCGGGCAGCTTTGCAGCCCAGGGCTCAACCACTGCGCCACCAGGGGAGGCCCTAGGGGTGAAGCATATTAAAAAAAAAAAAAAAAAAAAAAAAAGCTAGCAACAACAAACATTGGGAACTCTCCTGCACTGAGAAAAAGGAAAAAGGAATTCTCCTGCACTGCTGGTAGGAATGCAAATTGGTTCAACCACTATGAAAAGCTATGTGGAGCTTCTTCAAGCTACTAAAAATGGAGCTACCATATGACCCAGTAATTCCACACCTAGGAATCTATCCAAAGAACACAAAAAACATTAATTCAAAAGGATACTGGCACCCCTGTGTTTATTGCAGCACCTTTTACAATAAGTAAGGTACGGAAACAACCCAAATGCCTCAAAATAGATGACTGTATCAAGAAGATGCAGTATGTATACACAATGGAATACTATTCAGCAATCAAAAAAAGATAAACTCATGCCATTTGCAGCAACATGGATGGGGCTGTAAGGGATTATGCTCAGTGAAATAAGCCAGAAGGAAAAAGAAAAATACTGGATGGTTTTACTTATAGGAGGAGTATAGGGGAGACAAATAAGGGATCAGGAAAAAATAATTATGATAAATAAAAAAACAAAACTAACAGACAACTATAAATAGAGACATTCTGCTGGGGAGGGAGGGAGAATAAGAGGGATCAAAATAGAGAAGGGAAGAGCACAAGGGACTATGGTGGTGGTGCATGGGTGAATTGGTGGTGGGAATTTTATGGGGACTACACCTGATGTTAGAAAGCAAATATTGCACAAAAATGAACAATGATGTAAAATATATATAAATATATAACTTTAATAAAAAAGACTAGCATGATGGATTCTAAGCTGAATAAGATATGAATCCCAATTTCAAAATACTTGAATTCTTGAAAGACTTGAGAACCCTTCACTGTTCCATAAGTAATTCCATTTCTAACTCAGTATGGGACAAGACTTCTAAATTCATTACCTTGAAGCCAGACCTTTAAAAAATGAAGAAAATTTGGATTTAGACAAGGATCCCATAGACAGTGGGAGTAGCAGAAATGGGTGGGAAAATGAACAAGCCTTTGTTGAAAGTTTGTTATATTACATACTCTCATATATCTTATATCTTATATAACCTCTTAGGTTTCTTATATACCCACAGTAACTCAGCGGACCACTACTCCCCACTACATATAAAATAATATATAAAAAATATATATATACATAAATATATATAAAATGAGAGAGAGCACCTAGAGAAGAAAAGTAACTTTTTCTAAGGTACAGTGTCAGCAAATGCAAGGTTAGGATTGGAACCGAGCAACCCACCCTTCATCCAGGTGAATGTCTGGACATAGGTCTGATGTTTGGAGAATAAAACACTAGAGGATAAAATAAGACTGGCGAGGCAGGTTCTAACCAAATAGTAGACAGACTAAAATGCCATGATATATATTATGCCTTTTTCAGTTGGCAAGAAGGAATCCCTGGAGATTTCCGAAAGGGAAATAGCCCCTCTACTTGGTACAGTTTTGGGGAGGGGCTGGCAGTAGGAGAATCAGTGGGTCTTCTATTGGAGCTGCAAAGGATAATCAGGAAACCACCATCCTCCTCCACAAAACCCCTCAGTCAACACAGTGAAGCACATCCTTTGCCAGCTAGTTCAAGTGCTGCTATCTGAAGCTGAGTTCCCCCTTTTCCTGCCAGTGGTATCTCATGGTTTCAGAGCTTCCACCCCTATTCCAAACCCCTATTTGCCTCAACAAGACAAAGCAAGTATCAGGGTACCATGTAATGACAGAAACTGCGACCAGGTGCTTGGGACAATTGGCATGACTGCTGCTCCTGTTTTGTGCCCACACACAATACAACAAAAAAATGGTTGAATTTTCCTCTTGCCACTTGCTTTTATTTCTGAAGCAATATGTATACACCACAGAAAAATTAAATTAGAGCTATGAGGGACTCTTTGGTCCCTCTGGACCTTCTGTTTTATTCTTTCATGTCCAAACAAAGGAAAAAGTTTAGCTTTAACTGACATTTTTCTTAGGAAGGAAAGGTGGGGAACTGCAAATATAAGGTTTTTGCATGGTAAGGGGCACCTGCTGGGGCAGCATCCTCTCTCTCTGCCCCGAAAGGAGTCAGCCTCCATCCATATACTCTTCACAAGTTGTCACCTCCTTATCCAGCTATCCTGTCCCTGTCACAGGTCAGCTGCACTTGGAGCTGTGGGCATGTGCTGCCACATCCATCTGGCTGAACAGTGGCACTTATACCATCAGCTAACTCTGGGACTCACTCTCACCTCCAGCTGCCACTGGGGTCCATAAATGGTAGGAGGCTCTGCAGGGTCCTTTCACTCCCCTCACCTTTCAAAGTGGTCAGACTTTCCATCTTTCACATTTGACAGCCAGTTGGTGCTCCTACTGCCTGACTCTGGGCCAGACTGTTTCTTGGTGAAGCTCCTAAAAGTTTCCGAAGTGTAGGACTCTTCTCTTGTTCCAGAGATGACATATGGCTTTTAATTTCCCGAGTCTTGTCTGGCTCAGTAGGAGTTAGTAAAAGAAGGAAGTCAAAAGATAGCCTGAATAATCCCCTGGAATGAAAACCCTTGACTAGCTTGGTTCACAAGAGTTGATTGTGTGCGTTTCAGTGCTGACACACTGGAAGCTTGAAATCAGCTACAGTGGGAGTATTTCCACCATCAAAGTGCCAATTCTACAAATCAACAACATGTTTGTTTTCCAGGAGAACTGATTATTAAAGATCTTGCCAGCACACCTTTGCCTTGCAAGAATTTGAAGTCGGTGTTGCCAGATCCTTTAAACTTTAAAGAGAAAGCTGAAAGTCCAGACTTTTATTAAAAATCTCTAAATTTCTAGAAGTTGGCAGCTTATTGAAGTTATTTAAAAAAATAATAAAGCAGCCTGAGCCAGACAAACAAAACATGTTAACTGACTGCATTCACTCCTGGAAGCAGAATTGATGTCCCTAAAACATCTGCTTGAATTTGGAGTATGAGATGAGGAGTAAATAAGTGAAATAAACCTTTCTCAGAGAACTAGTTCTAGGATAAAGTGATTCTGAAAATCTAGAGGGTGGCATAGGCTTTTCTCTATTGTGGCTATCGGGTTTGATGAGCCACTCTTATAATGTGTTCCTGGAACTTTTCTTCTTACTCCTTCTTTATATACCTAATGTCTAATGTCTTCCTCCATATTTTTATTCCCTTGCTCACTATCCTTTGTTTGCATTACCACCTTTATGTTCACCTCTCTCATCCTCGCCTTTATGACTTCCTGTGCTCTCAGTTCTGACTGCAAGTGGCAGATTTCAGAGTTATCATTGACCAGGTCCTACTACCATGACTGCCCTCAGATAAATACAGGTCACACTTTATGAGAAGTTACATCTGTGGAATCAATGTTTCCTTCTCAAGAAACTCAAAAGAAATATAGACAGTGTAAGCCAGACCATGGTGAGCAGAGGGCCCATTTTTGGACTCCAGTGATTGTGTAAGCAAGTTCAACATGCAATTGGGATTTTATAAAAATAGGTTCTTTTGACCACAACAATGATGGTGTTGGTGATAATGATAATAAAGATGTCAGTGATATTGGTGATGATGATGGTGGTGGTGGTAGTTATATGGTTATGGTGATGATGGTAACCACAATGATGGTGGTGATGGTGATGGTGGTGATGAAGTTTATTTTTTTTTAAAGATTTATTTATTTATTTATGCAAGCTCTGAGTACAATCAGAAGCGCGGGAGGGTGAGAGAATTCACCAGAGCCAGAGCAGGAACAGAACAGGCAGACTGATGAAATACACTGCTGAGGGGAGCAGGAGGCGCAGCAGGAGAGGTCTGCCCCCATTGTGGGACTCTTGCCGGTGGCCAGGGAAAGAACCAGCGCTGCAGAGGCTGTGGGCAGCTTCGCAGCCCAGCGCTCAACTGCTGCACCACCAGGGGAGGCCCGATGAAGTTTATTATCATTGTTACTTGAGTGGGGTTATCATTATTACCTGAGTCAGGCAAAGAAATAGGAAAGTGGTTATGTGTTTAAGCTCTGAAACCAGATTGCCAATGTTTAATTTTGGCTCTGCCATTTACTAACTATATGACCTTGGGTAAATCCCTGCCTCAAGTTCCAGGGCTATAAAGGGGGTTAATAGTAGTACCAACTTGATGTGGCTGTAATAATTAATAATGAGTTAACATGTATAACACACTTTTTCGAAAGCCTTACGGATAGTAGTCACTCAATAAATACTAGTCTCCATTATGGTGACTTTGGTGCTGATGATGGTAGTGCCCATGAAGATGGTGGTGATGGTGGTGGTGATAATGATTGCTATCATTAATATCCAAACACTGAAGGAAATTGGTTAGAGAGAAGTAGGTTTGGACATATAGAACAGGGAAAGAGTGTCCACAGCCTCGCCTTACCTTTCTCTTTTATACTCCTTACTTCTTAGTTGGCCCAATGTTGGACTTTCTTACCAAGCTTAACAGCCTCCTAATGAATAAGACAATGCCCAATAGCCATTGTCCCTACTACCTAATAGATAGACACTGTGAGTTTGTCTTATTTTGAAGCTACTTACCGTAAAGTTAGTCATGGCTTCTCCAAGATCCCTTTTGCTTCTGAGTTAAACAAATTCAACCTGAAATTCTCTTATGTTTTCACATACCAGTCTAGAAACACACCCACAAGAGATATTCTCAAGCAAGTGGTCTGACAACAGCTTGGGTAAAATCTGAGTTGGTACCATTTTAAATCATATACCCATCCAAGGAGAAAATTGTGCTTAATTATTCACATGGTAATCCAGCCTGGCATATTGGTTCAGAAGCTGCACCAGCTGCGACAGTTCTTCTCTCTCACCCTCCCCTCTATTCCTCTGCCTTTCCTCTTCTCCCCTCCTTGCCTGTCTGTGCTTTACCCAGTAACTTCTACAGAGTGAATTTGCTTCAGTGTCCTTGTAGGGAGAAATTTTCATGTCTCTGTCATATTGGTCAAGCAGAATTGCTTATCCAATTGGCATAAAGGGTGGCAATTCCAAAAGCAATTACTGTGCTATTTTTAAAATGTTTAAGATATGTGCTCTTTTTTCCCCAGAATTTTGTCATTACTGTTGCAGTCAGCTCATTAGCCCTTGGCTCTCTGAACTCAGGAATGTGTTCCTCTAGGGCACACTCCACTACCCTGTACCTCCTATCCTTTATCCCCCTCCATACTCTCTGGCCAGGTGTCCCTGCTACTTCCCTCCTTTTCAACAGATGCCCCAAGAGTGTGCTACATAGGGGAAGAGAGCAGCTAGGAGCAGAAGTTAGCAAAGACGGGAGCAAGTCCACGATAGCAATGTTCTAAGTACTCCAGGAACTGAACAAATGCCAGAATCTCAGATCCAAGGGCGCTTCCCATGTAACTTAAGGACTTCAAGTCTAAGGTAAAAACCACAGAAAAATAAAAATATGTAAAAGGTGTGGAGTGGGTTGTACTTCCTGAAGTCAGCAGAGTGAAGCAGGGAGTGAGCCTGGTAGACCTTGAATAACACCTGGCATTGGGAACAAAGGCTGGTCATTCTCTTGACTGACCACAGTGTATCTCTTCCTAGAATGAAGGTGGGCAAGATAAAAGGGTGTGGGTGGAGAATTTACTTCACACAGAGCTAGCTGATGACCTCCTTAAAATATATTACCAGCAGGGAAATAGTATGACTTTACTGCTCTATATGTTTTATGTGAGGCCAGAGCTGGGATGGAAGGATGTGGGGGCAGAACCTTTTGTGTCACCAACTCCCAGTCTTTGAAAGAAAAGATAACATTCTTAAAATAGCAAATCAAATCCCCGGCCAGACAAAGATTCATGGCTTGTGCAGATAACAGGATTGATCATTGGAAATCAGGGCTGGCCTGCAATATCGAGAAGTTAAACTTATCCTTGTATCTAAAATCTAAGTCATAAAATAAATTCCACTCGTGAAGTGCGACTGAAGACCATCAAGACTGGAAAGGGAAACCCTCTGGATGAGGGGCAGTGGTGGGTCATGAAATTGGTGTGGGGCAGTGTAGGTCAGTGACAAGGATACTGAAAGGAGCACCAGGTGTCCTGAGAGTGTACAGTCAGGGGTGCTAAGCCCTATGTTACTTAGGTTGTAGACCAGCAACATCAACATCCACAGGGAATGTTTGAGAAGTGCTCTCAGACTCACTGCAAACCTGCTGAAACAGCCTCTGCTTTTTCACATAGTCCCCAGTGATACATACACACAATAAAGTTGGAGACATGCTGCTTTGGCACAGTAATCTCAACCCTGGATGCAAATTAAAATTGCCTGGACAGTTCTGGAAAACGGTAATGCACAAATGGAGAGATAATCACTTCCCTTCCCTCCCACCCCAAGATTCTGATTTCGTTGGTCTGTGGCAGGATGTGGACGTCCAGTTTAAGGTGGGGAAAAAAAGGTTTTTTTATTAAAAAAAGCACACTTCCTCATGACTCATGTTCAGTAAGTAAACTTTGAGAATCACTGCTGAGAGGGAAAATGACAAATAAGAAAAACATCCTGGAGGAGTGTGGAGTTTAGGTTCGCATCAGAGGTACAAGATCCAGCCAAGCTGGTCCGGGATGGCAGTAACAAGTCCTCTTCATGGCAGGTGTGCAGAAGGGAGTGGAGAACTCAGGTTCATTGAGGGGCGTGGGGAGACCTGGGGGCAGAAGCAGGTATAACTACAAATTCAACAATTGACTGGTCTAGAGTGGTTCTTGATCTTTAAACTGCATCAGAATTATCTGGAGGATTTGTTATACCACCCCTTTGGGGTGAGGCTAAGAATTTGTATGGGAATTTGCTGGGACCCAGGGACATAAGCTGTGGTATGGTAGATGAGTAACATATCTTCTTGGCCTCAGTTTCTTCTTTGGTAAACTACTTGGTCCAAATTTTTTTCAACTTCAGCACTAATATATTGGGCCTGATAATCCTTCATGGCAAAATCTGTCCGATGCCTTGTAAGATGTCTGGCAGCATCCCTGGCCTCTACCCAACCAATGTGAGCAGCACCTTCTCCTGGAGTTGTCTCCAGATATTTCCAAGTATCCCCTTAAGGAGGGTGGGTGCAAATCATCCTCTGGTTTCTACACAGTTTTCCATTTTTGTTTATTTTCCTGAATGGGTGAGAAAAGCACCTTTTCTTATTTTATAAAAACTTATGTCTCTAAATTATATCAAACATGATAATTTTCAGAGCAAAACAAATGACTCCAAATCTGTATATATTTGATGAGACACTGTTCATAGCTGGCACATTGTTCCTTCTGATCAAAAGCAATGTGGGTAAATGTATGTATTTTGGCTCCAGATTGCCTTACTTTTAACTTGGTTGTCCCACTTACCAACTGTCAGACATCGGGCAAGGTTTTATTTCTTTCAGCTTTTTAATTTGAACTAATTTTAAGCTTATAGAAAAAGTTGCAAGAATAATATAGTTTCCAAATATCCCTCTACTAGCCTCCCTTAATTTTAACATCTTACATAACACTAGCAGTTTCTGTTGTTTTTCTTTTGTCTTTTTATGTGGTAAAATCTACCCATTTCATATATCTGCTAAGAGAACTGAATGGGAAAAGCATGTAAAATACTCCAAATAGGACCTGGTACATCTCAAGTGCTCTATAAATGTCGGTTATTACTTTGTTTTTATTTTCTTCCAAAGTGATGGGACTTTAGAGGCATAACAGACCCATATTGAGTGAGGAGTGTACCTGGCCCTGTGGATATCATCCTGTGCCTACTTGTGTATACACCTCCTCCTGGGCTACCATGTCAATTCATATGATCCCAGACCACTTCTGTCCCTGGTATACTGAAGGATTTCTGAACTTTGCCCAGGCCTGAACTTTATCAGGGCAAAATTATATTCTGACCTGTTCACAATCATATTCCAGTGACTTTTTGTAGTAAAGAAATGCCAGGCAGAGTCTCCTGTCCTAACAGAGCCTATTAGCTCTGATGCTCCAATGTTAACTGCATTACACACTCCCTTGAGGCACCCCCTACAGAATTTTACACAAAAGCACAGATGTTACCAATCCCACAGTGCACTGTAAATTCTCCTGAGCATGAGGTTTGTGGGCCTCAGTCTTGTAGGAGGGATTGCTGAGTCAGAGTGAACAACAGGCAGGACCTGGGCTCTTACCTTCACCTGGACCCAAAGGTGTCAGAGCAATTTGGAAATGGTAATTAAACTTATTTTCCCACTCCATAACAAGGCGAGTGCTCAGTATATCTTCAGATGGGAGGACTGGGACTGAAGGAGAGACACAGCATTTGGCATTCACAGAACTTGCAGTGTTGAGCATGGCAACAGGTTCCTCACTACCGCAAGAATCAGCAGAGCTGGATCTGTTGGCTGGCAAAGCAGGTGCTAGAGATGGCCTTTGCAAGAAGGGCATTGATATTCTGCACATAGAAAAGAAGTTTCAGTCTCAAACTAATTGCTGAGAGCCAAAATGCATTCAGTCATTAGTGTTTCACTTTAGGAAAGGAACTGAATCCTAATTGTAGGACCATTATGTGTCCTGGCAAACAGAGCCCTAGCAGGCACTGGAGAGAGCTTGCTTAAGGGTTGATGGTCCAGCTGCCTCTCTTCTGTCTCTTCCTCCTTTCTCTGTCTCTCTCTGTTTATGGTCCAAATCTATCATTCTCTCTCTCTTTCCCTTTCTCTCTCTCTTTCTCTCTCTCTCTCTCTCTCCTTCACACACACACACACAAACTCTCTCCCTTGCAGCCTAGTTTTCACAGAACTCTTGGCTTTTCTAAGCACCCTGACTATAACATTCAGGTTTTGCTTTCCAGATCCCTAAGAGCCTGGTAATACTCAGAGCTCTCCTGGGGCCTGATTGAACAAGTGTATACCTTTCGTATTCCTTCCTCCTGTTGCTGATAATTTTTCATGTTTCCCAAAGTACCAAGTGTGGGGAAAAAATGGGTGCAATTCATTTCTGTTTCTCCTCACTGATATGAGTGATCTAGATCTTACATCTGAACAGGTCAAGTTTCAGCTTAAACTCCCCCTGGCTCCAGACCTCATTATTTTAATAAAGTCTACTCTCTTTAGGAAGGCCCTAGTAGTCCTGGGGAACTGGCTCTAGCCTGTCATGGTGATTGTGGCTCTTTTCATTATACACAGGCACACCATCCCAAAAGGTTGCCTGTGCTCTTGAAGTTTGTTGTTGAGATATAATCTGGGGAGTGGCTGCAAGAGGTTAAAACAAGAGACCACAGTTACAATGATGATAGTCACATGCAATTTCCATGTTAGCTGCTACACTGAGCATTTTCTATATGACCTTATTTCCTTTATTCTTAGAACAAACTCAATGGTCGATAGCCCAGGCTTCAGAATTCATTTGTCTGCATTCAAATCCAGACACCATCACTTAGTAGATGTGTAACTTTGGGCAAACTCCTCTAACTCTTGATATATGTATATATAGGAATATGGGCAGCCATATTTCCATTGACATGCACCCTATGTGCATCAGTAAAGGGTCTAGGGTGCAGTGACTGTGCACCCTAGTGCACAGTCCTTCAGTGAAAGGGGCCACAATATAGGTTCTCGAGATGTGTGTAACCAGATACTCCTTGCTTTAGCAACTATCCTAACACTGAAATGCAGTGGAGGTATTTTCTGTTGACTTCTTTACCAGGTAAAAAGCATTCAAGATGCAATTCGAGATAAGAAGCAGCGGTTCAACTTCCTTGGGGAAGAGATTAGCCTGAATCCTTCTGTGGGTATCTTCATCACCATGAACCCGGGCTATGCTGGCCGCACCGAACTACCTGAAAACCTCAAAGCTCTCTTCAGGTGAGCGTTAGCTCTGCCCTCCTCGAGGCCTCAAAACAGAAGTCTATTTTTCCCACTAAAAATGTTTGGTATAAGTATATTAGAGGAAATTTGAAAAGATAGGTTTTTTTAATCACTGTTAATGCCATCACCAGTAAAATCTTATTTTGCTTTTTTGCTTATGTTCTGTTCTTTTAGGGTACATTTTAAATTCATACATTTGTAATCTCTGCTTGCGTTCTATATACATTTTTATATAATTTTGTTTTTCATTTCATAATCTATCATAATCATACATCAGTAATTTCCTATTAGATATACTTAACAAATTTTGCTCCATGACAGCATTTTATTCTATCAAATACATGGTTCACAATGTAATTAACTAGCACCCCATAGTTAAATATTAAAACTGTTTCAAACATTTAAAATAAATTCATGCATCTTATATGTAAGTATTTTTTTCCTATATTCATGATTACTTTCTTTGGCTAGATTCCCAGAAGTGGAATCATTGAATGAATGAGGAGAAACATTTTTAAGACTCTTGATACACATAACCAAATTACTTTTTTAAAAAAGTAGTGTTGAATTACACTCCTAGTAGCAATACTTGAGAGTACCTCTTTTATTTTATCTTTGCCACTAGTGGATGTTGTTATGTTTTTAAAATCTTGTTTATTGTGATAAGAAAACAGAAATACATTTTCTTGCAGGGCCTAGGGTCTCTAGGTTGTTTTTTTGTTGTTGTTCTTGTTGTTTTTTTACAAAGGAGAAATCAGCCCAATGAAGAGAAACCTGAAAGATACTTGATGACTTCTGGTTTTCCACCCACAAACTGTTACCTAAGAGAGAGTCTGTGGGAGTTATGACAAAGCTATTAGTCTCATCTCTGGACAGAGAGACCCACTGCTCTCTGTTTGGGGATGCGGAGACTTAAGAGGACACTGGATAGTTC
This sequence comes from Talpa europaea, assembly GCF_964194135.1. Classification (NCBI taxonomy): domain Eukaryota; kingdom Metazoa; phylum Chordata; class Mammalia; order Eulipotyphla; family Talpidae; genus Talpa; species Talpa europaea. The sequence continues at coordinate 95,218,173 of NC_140074.1, forward strand.
CTTGTATACTTAAGTCCCTCACTTTTAAACTGTCCTCAGGGTGGCAAGTTTCTATATTATTAGAGGGGTGTAACTCCTCATTCAGGCATATCCGCACAATTAAGAGATTGTTGGAATTTGAACAAGCAGTCTAAATGGGTGCCACAGAATACTGTGTTATTTTCTATTTATTATACAATGATTTTATTAAATAAGACTTAGTTACAAATAATAATAGAGGTGGGTTATCACCATAATAAAGAATCATTCCTCACATCCCATCCCCCCAAATTTAATAGCATAGAAGATAATTTGGTGGGGAAACAGAAAAATATTTTTAAACAACAAATATAAATGTCAACATTTACATTGTACAAGTGTAAATACTAATGGTTTTTCACGGCCATATTGCATTCCATTGTATGGAAGCATATTTAACCTTACTCACTTCAGATTCAAAAATACACTTGAGAATCTAAGTGTTTGATTGCTTCTTTGAATTTAAAAGTAATGTGAAATAATTTCAAGGAAAACTGCACTTGAAAATCAAATCTGTTTGAAAAGCTGTTGGAAAAATTAATAAAAAATACCTCTTAGACTCCTTAAAATGAAATTTTAAAATTGAAATAAAAAGATAAGTCTTATTAACTAATAAGTTAATAAAAATAATTTAAAAATCAAATATTTCTAGAGACAGAGGAAACACGTCATTTCATATGTGTGTATGTGTATTCATAGTACGTGTATACATCCTTACATAGAGACAAAAATCCACTTCTATATTATAGTATATGACATTTGTGACAAGGTAGGGTTAATAAATGTATGCTTTAGATATCAAATATTTATATGTGCATGCAAGTAAGTACAGAATAAGCCCTAAGTGCTTGGAGGGGGTATCCATCTTGAAGATGAGGAATAAGTTCCTAATTTCTTATGGACATTGAGGGACTCAGTCTCTCAATCTTTGTTCCTAATTTATTCTAGACAACTTGCTTTACTAAAAATCTGTGCCTTGTTTAAGACACACTGGACTCAAGTTACAGGATTTGAGCTGTAGCCCCAATTCTGCCCCTCATTCTAGCATCCTTCACCATCTATCACCATGAACAAGAGAGTTCACTTCCTTTATCCTTAAGTTATATTTAAATAGAAAGTATTAGATAAAATCATTGCTAAGATCTAAGTTTTTATATTCACAAATGCCTCTGTCTGTGATCTGAGCCATTGTTTCTTATCTTATGAGCTCCCCTTTGGCTTTGTGCTTGGGTCATGGCCCTCTGTCCCCCTGTGCACAGGCCTTGTGCGATGGTTGTTCCAGACTTTGAATTGATCTGTGAAATCATGCTGGTGGCTGAAGGATTCATTGAAGCCCGGGTATTAGCCCGAAAATTCATCACTCTTTACCAGTTATGCAAAGAGCTTCTCTCCAAACAGGTATGCTACCTTACTAATCTGGACAACCAATTATGTGATTGTCCTAGCTATGAATGGGCTGTAGGGGAGCATATTAGAGTGCTCTGTTAGAGAGTCACTGAGTCACTGTGCACATAAACATGAGAAGATCTGTTCACTTTTACAATAGAGATTTGTGTTCATATTTTACATTGCATTTTTCAGGATGGCTTGATCACAGAACTGTCCCTTACAGAATACTTAGCAATACCTGATCACTGGTGTCTATGAGGAACTCTGCAGTGACTTACTCTCTTAACTCTATCTCAAACCTTTCTTTTGATGTTTAAACTTATATATTCAGTGCTTTATATCGCAGATCCACTTGAGTGACTGAGAAACAACTGAGTGACTAAGAAGCACCTCCATCTCAGCATTTAGAACTATTCTTCCTGCCAGTGCCTCTCCAAACCTACTTCTCCTGCATTCTTTACCTTGGTACACTGGACCATCATTTACATACTTGCTTATTCTGGAACCCTGAAAGTCATCCCTGACACTTGTCTTCTTCCTCAGCCCTACACTCATCATGAATGAACTATTGTTCATTCTACCCTCTGGATATTTCTCAAGTGCATCTTATTTTCTTCCCATGCTCACTACTACCACTTCAGTTTCAAACATCCATATTTCTTGCTTAAACTATTGGAATTGCCTCTCTGCTAGTTTCTCCACTTCTATTCTACTTCCTCAAATTTGTTCTTTAACCACCAGGTGAGTGATCTTTTAAATATGCTCCTCACTGGTCTTAGTATAAAGACCAATACCCTTATCACTCTCACATAAACTGTGTAGGGCTCTGTCTCCTGCCTATTTCCGTAGCTTCAGTTCACAGCCCTCTCCCTATTGTGCTGTACAGTACCTACACTTGTCCTCTTTGAGTTTAATACAGTGAAGATGAAGGAATGGTGGCTGTAGGTAGGCTAAGGATCAGACTTCCTTGGAGAAACATGTTAAAGAAAGCCTGAGGGTGTAGAATTCAGTCAAACACAGAAGAGAAAGAAGTGCAGTGAAGACCAGAAGGAACAGGGCAATCACAGGTTCATGGAAAGACAGTAAATTTCAGTTATAGCCACTATGTTCATTGTTTCATTACACAATAAATTCTTATTTTGTAGTATGTATCACAGCTCTAATTAAATAATGATCAGCTAAGAAGTAAGAGACTGAAAAGGGACTTGAACCTAGTTCTGAGTTAAGGTTTTGTTGTGCTGAACCACACACCCCACCACTTCCCCCACTATAGTGCTCTGAGACCTGGGGTCAACAGTATGGTCCGCTCTCCTATGGACTCTGTTCTCAGAACTTGTGACCAATTTTCCTTTGATGACATTTTTAAGGAGATTTTTTTATTTTATTTTTTTAAAAGATTTATTTATTTATGATTTATACAAGCAGTGGGTATAGTCAGAAGCACGGGAGGGTGAGAGAATTCACCAGAGCAAGAGTGGGGAGCAGAGCAGGCAGAAGGACCGAAGTACACTGCTGAGGGGAGTAGTGGGCGCGGCAGGAGAGGTCTGTGCGCCATGTGGGACCCTCCTCTGGTGGCCGGGGAGCAGCTGGGGATCGAACTGGTGCTGCAGAGGCTGCGGGCAATTTCACAACCCAGCGTTCAACCACTGTGCCACCGGGGAGGCCCAAGGAACTTTTTTTAAAGAAAATATTTATTTGTTCGTACAAACACTGGGTACAGTCAGAAGCACGGGAGGGTGAGAGAATTCACCAGGGCCAGAGCAGGGAACAGAACAGGCAGACTGATGAAATACACTGCTGAGGGGAACAGCAGGTGCGGCAGGAGAGGTCTGTGTACCATGTGGGACCCTTGCCAGCGGTGGCCGGGGATCGAACCAGCGCTGCCGAGGCTGCGGGCAGCTTCATAGCCCAGTGCTCAAACCACTGTGCCACCAGGGGAGGCTCAGGAACTTTTTTTAAATCTCTTTTTCTCAGATAATTTGAAGGCCTCCAAGGCATGTTACCCCAGCCTGACTATCACTAAGAGTAAAAATGTCTCTCTCCTTGGTAGCCTTTCTACCTCTTAATGTAAAAATTATAGCCAGAAATGGAAATGGTTCAGTTTAGTCTCCCTGACCCCCAACTCCTGTTTGTTCTCTGTCTGCTTTGTTGTCATTACAGCTAGAAAAGTAACTAATGTCAGAAACTAGGATTCCATAATCATGATGTTCCATGTCACTAATCCCTTCCTATGTCTTGGCCTTGGAAGTGCCTAATACTGATATGATATCTGTAATTTTGCAGACACTAGACAAAGTATATTGTATCCCACATCCCAGCAACTCTGGTCTAACCCACACTGCCTTCTCACAGGATCACTATGACTGGGGACTGCGGGCCATCAAGTCTGTACTAGTTGTGGCAGGATCCCTGAAGCGAGGAGACCCTGATCGGCCTGAGGACCAAGTTCTTATGCGCTCCTTGCGAGATTTCAACATTCCCAAGATTGTGACTGATGACATGCCAGTGTTCATGGGCTTGATTGGGGACCTCTTTCCAGCCCTGGATGTCCCTAGAAGGCGAGACCTCAACTTTGAAGCCTTGGTTAGGAAGGCAGTAGTGGATCTGAAGCTCCAAGCTGAAGACAACTTTGTGCTCAAGGTACATGAGATTTTCCCTCTTGAGATTTCTTTGTCTCTTAATTCTGTTCTGAGATGGTGGGTTACATTTTGTTCTTACCCCAAAGGGTTGCTTTAGATGTACAAATATTTATCTATTTTGTAATGACCCAATTCATTTCAATTGTTCCTTATTGGGCCCACGATGTAGAATACGTGGTAAGGATACCAAAGAAATACAGAGCCCTACAATACATAATCATTTCATATACAATTACAGAGGAATGACAATGGTATGATATGTCAGCCATGTTGGTTGATGTGCATTTTTTTCTGAGCTTGTAAATATTTTTATGTGACCAGGGTATACATTCTTACAGGTAAAAATCTTAGGCTGGTGGGCAGAATAATGTCCTCCACCAAAGATATCCACATCTTAATCCCTAGAATCTGTGAATATGCTATGTTACATGGCAAGGTCACAGATGGAATTAAAATTGCTAATCTGCTGACCTTGCGATGAGGAGTGGTTCCGGGGGACATTATCCATGTGGTCCAACATATTCTCAAAAGTCTTTATAAGTGAAAGAGGGAGGTTGGAGAGTGTCAGAGTGACACCATGGGAGAAAATCTCAACTAGCCATTGCTCACATTAAAGACAGAGAAAGGGACCATGATCCAGGGAATGTGGGAACTTCTCCTCTAGCGTGAGAAGTGATCCATCAACAATAAGCTTTTTAGTCCAATGATCCATTTTGGACCTATGACACCAAACTGTAAAATAATAAATTGAGTTGTTTTAAATCTTTAGTTTTGACGTAATTTTCTATGTAACAATAGAAAGCAAATCTACTAGGCAATAGATATAGACCTCAGGAAATAAATCTAAAACTTTAATATAAATGTAACTAGTTTCATGGCCATTGGAACCATGGTGATCTATACTGTTTATGGGGAGACTCAAGGACAGGTGAAGATATTTCCTCATGTGTTAAACCAGTGTATTAATGAAGAGGGTCCTATCTACATGATATCTTTGATTGTGATTAAAATAGTCTTTATTAGAAGTGAATATATCCATGACCTACCTACCTCTTGAGAAAGAAAGCACAGACCCCCCAGATTTAAGGCTGCAAAGGTTTGGTGCACATGAGGCAAGGTATTAATGCTTTAGTGATTGAACTGTGCTAGCAGTTTCATTGGGGTTAAAAGACATTGTTAAATTTTTAGGGTTTTAGATACTTCTGTAATTTGAGAGTGGTCTGCCCCAATCCAATTTTTCCATAAGTCTGTTATCTTGACTGTGCAATTTTGCTTAAGGTACCATTTTTCGGGTACCATGTATAAATGTTGTTGACAGAAGTACCTGCACAAAAATCACTATGCCCAGGAGCAGGATGTGACAAGTGCCACAAAAGAGGGTCTAGGATACAAGGACATGGAAAGATTTTTTTCCCCCATACAGTAATATCTTTAGAAATCACACGATTATCAATTTAGCATTCTCAAGTGGTTTTATATTCTGCATGTCATTTGTTCCCCAAAGCCCCCAGGGTAGACTTTACAGAAGAGAAAACTGGAAAGTCATTACTTCTTCAAGAGAGTCCACTGGATTATTTCACAGGAGAGCAAGTGCTCCCCCTTGAGGAACTTCTAGATTATAGGCATATCTACTTCTCTGCATTCCTGGAAGCATTTCTAACATGTGCTACTTGCAGTGGTGGAGATTAAATCCTGGCTACATAGAATTACAGGTGGTGTCTGCTTTCTTTCAAGGGTTACATTTTACAAAAGAAAGCAAAGCATCAAAAACACCTGGTCTATTGCAGTTGTGTTTGTTTAGGTCAATCTGTCCTTCCCTACTCCCAACCTCTCCTCCCCAGTTCACTGAATAGACTTTTATAAGTAGAGATGGTCTTGGAGTCCTCCAGGTAGAGGGATAGGGTGATCAAAGGGGTAGAGGGTGGTGGGAAATATAAATTGTATGAGCATCAGTAAAAAGTTTAGTACAACTAGAGACAATGGTATTGGGATGGGGGGAAGAGTTGGTAATAGGTAATACGGGACCATTATATAGAGGAACTTAAATACCAGACTGAGTGGTCTCCTTTTAAAGGGTGTGATCCTTAGAGGTACCCCTAGTCCAGAGATGAGGCTCATACATAGCTGAGAGGCTGATATCTTAGATCCAAGCCAATTCACATCTTCTCAGTCTCTTCGGGAGTCTGAAGGGACTTTATGACCCTCCTTTCCCACATTGTGCATTTTTTTCTTATTCAGAATCTTACTCTTCCTTTCTATTTTTCATATTATGTCCATATTATGTTTTTTTTCTTCTCTTTTTTCATAACTTCTTTATGTCCCTCTGATAAGACAGGTGCTCTCTATTAAGGTTTCCTGGAACAGATGTTTTCTATCTACTTTTATTTGCACTGTCTACTTAAACTTCTGAAAGTTAATTCATCAAAAATTCCTAGTGAGGCTATGGTTTGCCTAGAGATGGCACTCTGAGATCTCTTAAAAATGACAATATAAACTTTTTTTAAAAGAAAAAGTAATAAATCCATAGAAATGTGGAAACTCAGAAAGAGGTGTACAATAAATTTCTGGAAAGAAAATGAAAGGAAGTTGACAGATCAAGCAGAAGAGTACAGCATGTGGGCCATAATGTACTTAGAAAGGAATTCAAAGGAAGAGGGACCAATTCCCAAGAACACAAACCATTGTGCAGCCAGGTATTTAACCTATAGTCAAAATGGAATTTAATAAACTCTTTGAGGAAAATTAGTACTGCACTTGGGGTATTGGTGCCCCAGTTGAAATACCTGCCACTCTCTTTGAGGTCCCTTGATCTGAAAGTCAGCTACCTGCTAATTCAAGTGAAAAGACAAAGGTAAAGGCCAAGGTGCAATCTTGTGCACAAAGCTCCCACTCAGTCTTCCGGCAGCTCACAACACCCACACTAGGCTCCTAGGAAACACAATGTGGCTCGTCATTGAAACTTGAGGCTCACTAGACTGGAGAAAACCAGCAATATCAGAGACAAAGTTTCTTGAGGGAGAACTACAGCAAAACAAGAATGAAAAACAAAAAAAAAAAGAGAGAGAAATTCAATGAGGAGGAGAATCAACATGGTGGCGAGGAAACGCTGTGGGTAAGATCTCCCATTAAAAAAAAGTTAATAGGGAGGAAAAGCGGCAGGTCCCAGTAAGAACTGGGACATGGAAGATAAACGGACAAATCCAGCAAACTACCTGAAGAAGAAAGTTGCCATAAAAGAGGACTAGAAGGGAGGAAAGCGCAGAACCCTGCTATCCTCCCCCACCCACAAAGTCAGCACTCTCCGACCAACAGAAAGGAGGAAAAAAAACCTAAAATGACCAACAAGAACAAACTACGCATCAAGCGGGACTGTGAGTGGAAAGGAACTATTTCAGCCACCACACCCCGTGAACTGGAGCTGTGGAGAACCCTGCAAGATTCACTGAGGAGGTGAGTGAACGGCTCCAGGCACCATTAGAGAACAACAGAGACTCCCAGAGACCTGCACACAACCCCAGGCCAGCCGGTAAGCTTGCACAGAAAAGCAGAGCGCTTGAAAAGCAAACACGGATCGCGGCTGCCCAGGTCACCGCGCCTGCGACCTAGGCTTGCAGGGAGACGCTAGGGGGCCCTCACTGAGGTGAAAGTCCCTCACTGAGTAATCAGAAACCAGGCGCCCAGACACGGGAGCGGGGTGCAAAAGGCGCCATTTCTGCGGTCACTGAACTGGGCTACAGCCGACATCCTGGACCTGAGGGATTTGGAACTGAGACCCGGGGCACGAAATTCAGGGCGTGGGCTCTCCACGACGGTGGGGCACAAGGCAGACACAGCACCCCAAAGCCGTTGAGGTTTTCCCTACCATTCCCACTCTGTTCCCTGTTCCGCGGGGTGAAAAAAACAGCTCCCCAAGGACACTAGGAGAGATCTCTGACGCCACCTAGCGACCAGAAAAAAAGTCACTAACACCCCATAGAACAGGGACCTTTCTTCAGAAAAGACTGCTGGAAAGCAGCAGAAGACTCCCACAGGAGCCAGTGGTGAGCTGGGAAGTTAGCCCACGCCGGGCCCCTTCCAACCAGCAGTCTGAGCCCACAGGGGGAGTGGGCACACATGGCCAGGGCAGACCAGGTGCGCAGAAGAGTGTGCCCGAAACCGGACACGCAGGGAGTGCATCCGGCATCGCCATTTTAGAATAGGGACATTTCTTCAGTAAAGACTGCCTGAAACCAGCAGAAGGCTCCCTCAGGAGACAGAGGTGAGCGGGGAAGTTCGCCCACGCCAGGCCCCTTCTAGCCTGCAGTCCAAGCCCAGAGGGGGAGCGGGAACCCACCACTGGGGCAGACCAGGCACACAGGGGGGTGTGTCCCCATATCTGCAATTTAGAACAGCGACCTTTCTTCAGTAAAGACTGCTTGAAACTGACAGATGGATCCCAGAGGAGCCAGAGGGGAGTGGAGAAGTTCACCCAAATGCCAGCCTGTCCCAGCAACACAGTGTCCCAATGCATACGACAAATTAAAAAAAAGACAGTAGGGAGTAGAAGAACCACACGCAACCTAACAACTCCTCAGGAAAAAAGCACACCACAAAAAGAAAACCACCCCTCAAATTGCAACGACAATAACTTGGAAGAACTTCTGAGCCTTCCAGAAAGAGAATTTAAAATTGCTGCGATTAAAAAAATGACAGAACTCATAAAGGAAAACAATGATCAGAAGAATGAAATTCAGTCCCTAAAGAGGGAAGCAAAAGAAACGCAGGAGATCAAAAAATTAATGGAGGAACTAAATGACTCTGGGAAAAGCAATGAAAGCAGAATAGATGAAATGGAAGAACAGATAAGTACTCTTGAAGACACAGAAATAAAAAGAACCAAAACAGAAAAGGAAAGAGAAGTATGAAGGAAAAAAGACTGAAGAAAGACTTCGGGAACTATCTGACTCCATGAGGAAAGGAAATATAAGAGTTATAGGAATACCAGAAGGAGAGGAGAGAGATGTAGGAACAGAGAAAATATTCCAGAACATAATTGAAGAGAACTTCCCAAATGTGAAGAAGGAGCTGAAAATTGATATTCAAGAAGCAAGAAGACACCAAACTTCCACAACGAAAAGAAAAATACAGCAAGACACATAATTGTAAAGTTCCCAAGAATCCAGGACAAGGAAAAAATAATGAAGCTGACAAGAGGGAAGAAACAAATAACATTCAAAGGAAAACCAATCAGGCTGACATCAGACATCTCTGAAGAAACACTACGGGCAAGGAGAGAGTGGAAGGACATAGTCAACAGACTCCAAGAAAACAGATGTCAACCAAGAATACTCTATCCCGCAAAGCTCTCCTTCCTCTATGAAGAAAGAATAAGGACCTTCCCAGACAAACAGAAACTATGGAACTTCATTACCAATAAACCCCCACTCCAAAAAATACTACAAGGAATCCTAAAGCCAGAATCTCAGAGGGACGAATAACAACAAAAGAAGGCCAAAAAAAAAAAAAGTTATTAAAAGAATAAATAAATAAAATCAAAGGAAAGACAAACACAATGGCAAAAACAGATGCTAACATATCAATATTAACTCTAAATGTAAATGGACTAAACTCTTCAATAAAAAGACACAGAGATGCAGGCTGGATTAAGAAATAAAACCCAACCTTTTGCTGTCTCCAGGAAACACATTTAGCTACAAAAGATAAAAATAGACTCAAAGTTAAAGGATGGAAAACAATCCTTCAAGCAAATGGACCAAAAAAGAAAGCAGGGACAGCTATACTTATATCAGATAAAACAGATTTCAAACTCAAAAAGATAAAAAGAGACTGCAACGGTCACTACATTATGATCAAGGGAACAATACTTCAAGAAGAAATAACACTCATTAACATATACTCACCAAATGAAGGAGCACCAAAATATATCAGACAACTGCTGTCCTCTCTGAAAACAGACATCAGAGAAAACACATATGTAGTGGGAGACTTCAACACACCACTATCAACAATGGATAGATCAATAAGACAAAAAATAAGTAAAGAAACTAAAGCTCTAAATAAAGACCTAGAGAATTTGGGCTTAACAGACATCTATAGAACACTAAACCCCCAAAAAACGAAGTACACATTTTTCTCAAGCGCACACGGATCATTCTCCAGGATCGATCACATACTGGGGCACAAGACAAACATCAACAGATACACCAAGATTGAAATCATACCAACCATCTTTTCTGGACATGAAGGCATCAAACTAGAAATAAACCATAAAAAGAAGGCAAGGAACTCTCCTACCTCATGGAGATTAAAAACCACACTACTGGAAGACCACTGGACTAATGAGGAGATCAAAGAAGAAATTAAAAAATTCTCTGAATTGAATAAAAAAGAGGACACCAATTCCCTATGGGGATGGGATGCAGCAAAAGCAGTAATAAGAGGAAAATATATAGCAATAAAAGCTCACATCAAGAAACACGAAAGAACTCAAAGAAACAACCTAATCTCGAATCTCAAAGATCTAGAAAAAGAATAACAAAAAAAAACCCAAAACTAGTAGAAGAAAGGAAATAATAAAAACCAAAGCAGAAATAAATGAAATTGAAACTAAAACAACAATCCAAAAGATCAATGAATCAAGAGCTGGTTCTTCGAAAAAATCAATAAAATAGACAAACGCCTAGCCAGGCTCACAAAGGAAAAAAGGGAGAAAGCACAAATAAACAGGACCATAAATGAAAGACGAGAAATCACAACGGACACAGCAGAAATCAAAAGAATAATCAGTAACTACTATGAACAGTTATATGGAAACAAGTTCAACAATCTGGAGGAGATGGACAAATTCCTACAACTCTACAATCACCCAAAGCTAGATAAAGAAGAAATAGAACACCTAAACAGACGAATTACAACCAGCAAAATTAAAATGGTAATCAAAAACCTCCCAAAAAACAAAAGCCCAGGACGTGATGGATTTACAAATGAATTCTACCAAACACTCAGAGATGAATTAGTGCCTATCCTTCACAAACTCTTCCAAAAAATTGAGAAGGAAGGGACAATACCAAACACATTCTATGAAGCCAACATTACACTAATACCAAAAACGAACAAGGACAACACAAAAAAGGAAAATCACAGGCCAATCTCCCTAATGAACACTGATGCAAAAATCCTCAATAAAATTTTAGCTATCAGAATCCAACAATGTATCCATAAGATAATTCATCACGACCAAGTAGGATTCATTCCAGGGACACAAGGATGGTTCAACATCCGAAAAATCAACAAAGTTATCCAACACATCAACAAAAAGAAATATAAAAACCATATGATAATATCAATAGATGCTGAGAAAGCTTTCGACAAAGTGCAACACCCATTCATGATTAAAGCCCTTGAAATTCTTGGGATACAAAGAACATACCTCAACATCATAAAGGCCATCTATGAGAAGCCAAAAGCCAGTATCATTCTCAATGGTGAAAAGCTGAAAGCAATTCCATTAAGATCTGGAACAAGACAAGGATGCCCACTCTCACCACTGCTTTTCAATATAACACTGGAAGTCCTAGCCAGAGCAATAAGACAAGAGAAAGACATCCAAGGAATCCAAATAGGAAAAGAAGAAGTCAAACTATCACTATTTGCAGATGATATGATAATATACATAGAGAACCCCAAAAACTCCACAGAAAAACTAATTCAACTCATCAATCAGTTCAGTAAAGTTGCAGGATACAAAATCAACACGCAGAAGTCAGTAGCCTTCCTATACACAAACAATAAATCTGAGGAAGAAGAAATTAAAAAAAAATCCCTTTTATTATCGAAACAAAAAAAAATCAAATATTTGGGAATAAATCTAACAAAAGAAGTAAAGGACCTATACAAAGAAAACTATAAAACACTGTTAAAAGAAATAGAAGAAGACACAAAGAAATGGAAAGACATCCCCTGCTCATGGATTGGAAGAATAAACATTATTAAAATGGCCATCCTACCAAAAACAATATACAGATTCAATGCTATTCCAATAAAAATCTCAATGTCATTCTTCAAAGAAATAGAACAATTATTGATGAAATTCATATGGAATCACAAAAAACCCTGAATAGCCAAAGCTCTCCTGAAAAAAAAAAAAGAAAGGAATGGAGGCATCACACTCCCAGACTTCAAACTCTACTACAAAGCCATAATCATGAAAACTTCATGGTATTGGAACAAGAACAGACATACATACCAATGGAATCTAATAGAAAATCCAGAAATAAACCCACAGATTTACGGTCAACTAATCTTTGACAAAGGAGCAAAGAATATGCACTGGAGTAAAGAAACTTTGTTCAATAAATGGTGCTGGGAAAACTGGGTCGCTACATGCAAAAGAATGAAGCTTGACCACTACCTCACACCATACACAAAAATCAACTCAAAATGGATTAAAGAACTAGACATAAGACCTGAAACCATAAAATACATAGAAGGAAATATAGGTGAAACACTATGTGATATTCACATCAAAGACATCTTTACTGACACATCACCCAAAGCAGTGATAGTGAAGGCAAAGATAAACAGCTGGGACTACATCAAATTAAAGAGCTTCTGCACAGCAAAAGAGACAATAACCAAAACAAAGAGAAACCCCACCAATTGGGAGAACATTTTTGCACACAACACTAATGATAAAGGACTGATCACAAAAATCTGCAAAGAGCTGATGAGACTCAACAACAACAAAGAATATAATCCAGTCAAAAAATGGGCAGAAGAGCTAAAAAGAAACTTCTTTGAAGAGGAAATACAAATGGCCAACAGGCAAATGAAAAAATGTTCAACATCACTTGTAATCAGGGAAATGCAAATCAAAAATACCATGAGATACCATCTTACACCAGTGAGAATGGCACATATTAAAAAATCTAGCAACAACAAATGTTGGCGAGGGTGTGGAGAAAAAGGAACTCTCCTGCACTGTTGGTGGGAGTGCAAACTGGTCCAACCACTATGGAGAGCTGTGTGGAGATTTCTTGACCTACTAAACATAGAGCTTCCATATGATCCAGCAATTCCACTCCTAGGTATTTACCCAAAGGACACAGAAACATCAAATCCAAAGAGCACCTGCACTCCTATGTTTATAGCTGCACTGTTTACAATAGCTAAGCTTTGGAAACAACCCAAATGCCCAAAAATAGATGACTGGATCAAGAAGATGTGGTACATATATACCATGGAATATTACTCAGCATTCAAAAAAGATAAACACATGCAATTTGCAGCAACATGGATGGCACAGGAAGGGATCATGCTCAGTGAAATAAGCCAGAAAGAAAAAGAAAAATACTGGATGGTCTGACTCATAGCAGAAATCTAGAAAACTTCAATAAGGGACCAGGAAAATGAATAACTATAAGAAAGTGAAAATCAAAATCAACAAAAACTATGAACCAGAGACACTCTATGGGGGGTAGGGGGCGGGAGGGGTGGGATCGGGGTCAAAATAAGGGGGTAGCAATTGTATGGGGAATATAAAAATAAAAAATAAAAAATAATTAAAAAAAGAAAAGTCAAATAAAATATTATCTAAATGGTAAAAAAAAAAATCATGATTAAAAAAAACCTAGAATCAAAAGTAAGGAAGCCTGGAATGATATCTGTCAACAGACCTACATAGAAATTATTTTAAATTAGAGCAGGAAGAATCTTGAAGAAAAAGAACCTCAAAAATGAGTATATTCAATGTAAGAATAGACTAACAAGATGAAAGTTCTTGTGTGTTTTATTTAACTTCCAAGGCATAGGAACTAAAAGGTTTCTTTTCTTTAGCAAAGAGAAAAGAAAGCAATTTAAAATACCAAGAGAAATAAAATCATAGTCTAAATCTTTTTTTAAAAGTTAATGTGACCCAGTCTTGGTCATTATTAGGAGTATAGAAAGGAGTATTCATTTCACCTTGGACTGGTACTTAGAACAACTTCTATCAAGTCAAGGCACCAGGTCCATACACAGTTGTCCTAACACAATGCATCCTGGGCAACTGTTTTTTCTGTAGTGAAAAACATTTATCATCATATAAATGTAAGCCACTACTGGTCTTTAACCCTTCGAATCATGGGAAATACAGAAGATCTAAATATAAGTACAAAACAGAATTTAAATATTATCAAATATGACAATGTAAAAGTATAACTTATCTAAAAGAAGAGAGAAGACTGAAAGAAGAAGGAGCAATAGAAGGAAGTATAAGGATGTTTATATATGTATCTTATAAAAGATACTGTCAAAAGTTGATAGATTCTTACAGTCAGAAAACAGAAATGACTCATTCATCAGTTGATAAATGGATAAACAAAATGTGTATACATAAACAATAGAATTTTATTCAACCCTAAGGAGAATGAAGTATTGGTACATGCTACAGCATGGAAAGTTTTGAAAACATTGTAAGTGAAGTAAGTCATTCACAAAATATCACGTCTATGAAATGTGCAGAATAGTTAAATTTATAGAGGCAGAATGTAGATCAGTGGTTGTATAGAGTTGAGATAAAAGTAAGGAGATGGAGAGTGACTGCTAATGAGTGTAGTTTTTCCTTTTGGGGTGATGAAAATGTTCTAAAATGAAGAATGATATAAAATATATAATAAATAAATAAATATTAAAAAAGAAAATGTTGTAAAATTGGATAGTGGTGATGGTTATCCAATCCTGTGAATATAATAAAAACCACTGGATTGTACACTGTAAAAAAGTGAATTTTATGGTGTGTGAATTTTTAACTCACCAACCAATTGAAATGAGCAAATGATGTTGAGGAAACTAGAAAGGTATTCTCCAGTATCAAGCAATCAGTCAGTTGTTTGTACAAATATATCTAAGGATATAGTAGTCTCCATTCAACAAACATAGCTCGCCCCCATCCCCTTTTCTTCTTCCTTGTTTTTTTTTTTTTTTAATTTCAATGATCTCAGGTCAATTTCATGGTTGAACATCTTCTAAGTCCTTACTAATTTGTCAAAAATAAAATTCTCACTATTAATTCCTGCATATCTGACTTTTTCTTACTTATACCATGCTCCTGCTCTTTTTGTGTATTCTTTGAGCTCTCCAAACTTTCTGCTAAACTTACAGCCTTGCACTCACTTTCACTCAACCTGGGATGCTCTTCTGCTGGTCTCCACAGGGCTGACTCTCATTCAGGCCTTAGATGTCAGCTCCTCAGAGGCCTCACATCTCTTTAGATCCTTATCTAAAAAGATCCTAATTTAAGTTTCTGAAGAATGCAAATAAGAACCAGGACTGAGACTCTTCTCTAAGAAATATGGGCCCGGAATCAAAGGAATGGCAATGACCTGGGGCAGAGAAGAGAAACATGTTGATGCAATGGAAAACAAAATTCAGATTAATATCTTAGTAAATTATTCTGCCACACTGGAAGTTAATCATATTGCTCCCTAAATAGCCATTTATCTGCTACCTTCATACTGAGCTTAGCAGTACCACTCTCCTAATTCCCTGGTTGTATGATTGTAGAATTATTTTAATACCTGTATCACTTATTTTTAAAAAAATATAGGAGTCATTATTTATCAATTTTTTTAAATACAGAATAAATAAATTAAATATATGAAGAAAAAACATATTGGCCCATGCACCCTGCCAATGAATTTTCTCTTCAATTCACTTTCCTGGGCTAATAAGGATCTTATTGTACAAAAATATAGAGAAATCTACAAACCATGATCTTTTCTTATACAGCCCACCCCTCTTTTCCACCCATTCTTCACATTTTCAATAAATATTTTTTCCACATGTAGAATTTGCCAGATTCTCTGCTAGATGTTGAAAACAGACACAAAGCCCAGTCTAGCCTGATGCCAAGATGTCAAGGAGCTGACAATCTAATAGGGATACAGAAAAGTGACCATTGTGATATTTATAAGGACTAGAATGTAGATTGGGGCACCTGCCCCAGACTAAGGGGTGTAGGAGCTGGTCATAGGAAGCAGGATAAAGGAAGGTAACTTCTGAACAGAAGGCACAATTATGTTGTAATCCATAGACAAAGAAGAGAGCATCATTAAACACCTCCAAGTCATTGTCTAGCTGCAATGTACATGCTGGAGGAGGAAAGATAAGGCAGGAGACAGGTTAGGGTCAACCACAAAAAGGTCTCATATGTCAGTCAAAGAGTTTAGGACTTCCTCACCAATATGGAGAATTATCGAAGCAACAGAGTCATGGCAGTGACAAGATTAGATTTCCACTGAAATAAGTACACTCCTACAACATTGTGGAAAGGTGAGCCTGGTGGCAAACTAGAATAAGAGCAATGAAACCTTCATAGTCCCCAAGGGGCCCTTTAATTCCAGCCTCATCAAGCCCACTAAAGCACATGATGCTCTGTCATACCGCAAGGCTTTTGTTTGTACTGTAACCTCTGCCTAGAATATCCTTCGTATTAATCTTCTTGGCAAACTCCTCCTCTTCCCTGAAGTCCCAGTTCAATTGCCCCCTCTTCTATAAAGTCTTTTTTGTTCCCTTTATCTGTACAAAATAAATTATTTCATCCTATCTGTGTCCAATAACAGTTTATAAATACCTCAGTTACAGCACTTATCACCTCCATGATAATAATTTGTCAACATGACTTGCTTCTCCATCATACTATGAAATCACTGAGGGTAGTGATCTCCCTTACCTGACACACTCTGAAACTTAGTTAGTGACTACTAATTATATGGCAGAATGATGAATTAGTGAATAAATGTTGCCCCTATCTTTAGCACCCCATCATATCTTGAGGTTAAAACTCTTCCTCTCTGACATCAAGTCTCATTTCCAACACCAGAATGGCTCACAGAAGAGTTGGGATATAGGGGAGTGACAAATTGGACCCACTGATTGAATTTCACACCTCTCTAGGTGGTCCAGCTGGAGGAGCTCCTGGCGGTGCGGCACTCCGTGTTCGTGGTGGGCAGTGCCGGTACTGGCAAGTCTCAGGTGCTGAAGTCCTTGTATAAAACCTATCAGATCATGAAACGCCGTCCTGTCTGGACTGACCTCAATCCCAAGGTCGTCACAAACGATGAACTCTTTGGCATAATCAATCCAGCCACACGAGAATGGAAGGATGGTAAGAGCAGGACACTCCTAGAAGAATGTTCTCACTGGCCTTGGAGTACCCCTGGGCAGGCCTGAAGTTAGTAGGGAGAAATGCAGAAGAGAGAACAGTAGACTGATGTGCTTGGAATTAGAAAGGGAGGTAAATTAATTAAAGAAAGAAAGAAAACAATTTTGAATGGGAAGGGAACCTCAGCCCTTTGGATATTATTTCTTTGAAGTCTTCTTCCACTGCTTCTTGAAAGAGGGCACTGAGAAATGATACGGCATGGCAGGTATTCTGCTGTAAGTTAGTGGTTCTGGAACACAAGTCACGAGATCTCTTCACTGTCTGGTAGTGGGTTTAAGGCAGGTTGGAGTAGAGAGGGCCACAGTTCATTTCCAAAGAAGCAGTATGGTCAAGCGTCTCGAGGAGAGCTCCTCTCCCCAACAGCACTTTTCTAGGAGTGATGGGAAGCTGCTATAGAATACTGTGCCCAGGATAGGCCCTGATGATGCTGAAGTCATCACTCATCTCACGATGGTTGCAGAATCATGATCCCTTTTACAATCATTCAGAAAGTCCCCAACCAGTGTTCACTTAGTGCTGACCTCACCATAACCTTCAAAAAATTGATACACCATGGTAGATGTTGGAAAGGGTCCTCTGTCATCAGAAGAGAGAAGAAAATGGAGAAAAACCTCTATGAGCTGACAGGGCCTCTTTTTAAAACCCGTGTAGCTTCTGGAATGAGGAAACCTTATCTCCCTCCTAACACTCCAATGTCTAACCAAACCAGGGTCAAACTGTCTGAATTCCTCTAATGTAAGGCCTTCAATCAGAGGCCAAGAACAAGAGGAGTTACTGAGCACACTCTCTAATTTTCATTTGGCTGTCTATTAGTAAGACATATTTTTCTTCTTGGTCTTAGTAATTGGTACTTTGGTGATTTTATTTCCCCTTATTTTTTTAATCAGTTTGTAAGAGACCCTTATATATCAAAGACATGGACCGTTTGCCTGTAATATGCAATGCTAATGGTTTTTCCTGTCTACCACTTGTCTATAGACACTTCATCACATATTTTCTATACATATTTTTTAAAAGGATATTATGTATGCCTAGTTTTTTAGCATCTGTAATTCCTATTGATTTTATAAATCTTTTTAACTTGCAGCTATGGATACCACATCATAAATTTGGTCTGAAAGATTCTTTTCACATTAACATTTTTTATCCATCTAGAATCTTTTGGGGAGGCTAGATGTGAGATAAGGTAGAGAATCAACTTTATTTCCTTCCATGTGGATAATTGAATGTG
The DNA here is from genome assembly GCF_964194135.1 of Talpa europaea. Taxonomy (NCBI): domain Eukaryota; kingdom Metazoa; phylum Chordata; class Mammalia; order Eulipotyphla; family Talpidae; genus Talpa; species Talpa europaea. Next base: position 95,236,651 of record NC_140074.1, read on the forward strand.
TCAGCACCATTTAAGAAAATTGTCCTTTCCATCTGTATTTAAACACCAGCTTGTCATATGCTGAGATACAATTCTGAGTTTTATATTCTATTCCACTCATCCACTTACCTAATCTTGTACAATATCATTCTATTTTGATTACAATAATTTTATAACATATCTTAATATGTAATGAGGTAAGTCCCTCCTCAACATATTTTTATAATTTTCTTGGCTAGTCTCAGGCACTTCTTATTCTGTATTAAATTTGAGCTCACATAATATAATTCAAATTTTTAACTCTTGGAATTTTAAATAAAGTGTTATTGAATATATACATTAAATTTGGAGATATTTATAAAGATATAATAATCAGAAATATGTCTTCACTAAAAAAGAAAATGTCCAAGTAAATGGAGTATAACCTTTTAAATCTTTTTAGGAGAACTTAATAAAAATAATATATAAATAGAATAAAAAATAATATAAAAATAGAATTTTAGTGGATTATATTAATAAACCTTTTCCAAAATTAGACAGTCTCAACAGAGAAATAAGTATTGACATAGAGGAATTAGGAAATACATTTTCAAACTCAATATAATACATAGTTATAGTTTTATATTCTATTCCACTTAACCACTTACCTAATCCTGTAATAATATTATGTGTATTATAAAGAGAAAATATAGTTAGTTCATGAAACATTTCTAAAGGTTTAAATTTAGTTGACCACAGAAGGACCAGTAATGAACTCGAAAGTATTAATCGACAGGTCACAATCTCTGATAATAATGTAATAGAATTATTAAATCTCTGATAATAATGTAATATAATTATTAATTGTAACAAATATCATTAAAATGCCCCCAAAATAATTTTATTATTTGTAAATCAAGAAATACTTGCTTATCCCCTTATTAAAGAGAAAATATAACTATAACCTCTTAGGAAGCAATGAAAGGTAAATACTCAATACAAAAACCTATGGGACACATATAAAGGCAAAAGGAAAACTATACTTTCTTTATAACAGAAGATAGGCTAGAAATAAAAGAAATCAGTACCCATCCTAAGAAATCACTAAAAGGGTAATAAACTAAACTTGAAGAAAATTGGGAAGAGGAAACTAATAAAACCTGAAATCAGTGGAAAGGAACAAAAATCATAGGAAGTATAAATAAATACTGTATTTTTGTAAAGACTAGTAAGTTCATTATGAGCATGATTAATGGGAGGGGAGGAGGAGAAGTGTATAAGAGTAGGAAGTAGAAAGAGGATACAACACTAAATATAGGCAAGATTAAGACAGAAGAGAACATGTAATTAAATGATATACAATTGACTGGAAGAAATGGTTGATCCTCTAGCAAAATAGAAACTTAAAAATTACTCAATAAGAGGTAGAAAACTTGAGAAAACTAATAAAAAGTAAAAATTTAAAAATAGTAGCAGAGCAAAAAATATAATTTCAAAATAATGAAAAGAATCTCTCTCAATTTGTTTTATGAAGTTAGAATAAACTTGATTATCAATCTTTCTGTAGAGTCAAAAGCAATAGTCCACTTTTATTTATAATATAGACTCAGGAATTGTGACTAAAATTTCACTAAATAGAATTCAATAGTATCTCAAAAGAATAATACATAGTCTTTTCTAATAAAATAATGCTAACATAGGAATAGAAGGATAGTCCCTAAATTTAATAAATACTCTTTACCTAAAGCTTTAAGGAAAAATAATAATTCTGAATAATGAGAAACTAAAGCCATTTCCATTAAAATCAGAATAAGTCAGAGAAACCTCATATCAACATTATTATCCAGCATTACTATTTCTAGAAAATGCAGTAAGGCAAACAACAAAAACTGGAATTCATAGTATAAATTAAAGAAAATAAGAAAAATACTTATTTTTCTGATTATACAATCTTATTCCTAGAAAACTCAAGAGACATTGAAAAATACTAAAATTACATAATGGAATATTACTCAGCAATCAAAAAAGATAAGCTCATGCAATTTGCAGCAACATGGATGGCGCTGGAAGGGATCATGCTCATCAAAATAAGCCAGAAAGAAAAAGCAAAATACCAGATGGTCTCACTCATAGCAGGAATTTAGAAAACCTAAATAAGGGACCAGGAAAAAGACTAATTATAATAAAGTGAAAATCAAAATCAACAAGCAACTATAAACCAGAGACACACTACAGGGCGGGGGGGGGGGAAGGGAATAGGATCAAAACAAGGGGGGTAGGAATTGTATAGGGATTATAACCAAGATGAAAATGCATCAATATTGTGCAAAAATGAAAAATGATATAAAAATATACAAAATAAATTTTTTTTAAAAGTTTTTTAAAAGAATACTAAAATTGGGCCTCTCCTGGTGGTGCAGGCTGTTGAGCACAGCACTGTGAAGCTGTCTGCAGCCTCTGCAGCATTGGTTCAATCCCAGCCAGCTGGTGAGAATCCCACATGGCACAGCAGACCTCTCCTGTCTCGCCTGCTGCTCACCTCAGCATTGTTTTTTGTCAGTCTGCCTATTCTGTTCCCCTCTCTGTCTCTGGTGAATCCTCTCACTCTCCTGCGCATCTGGCCTGTACCCCAGTTCTTGTATGCATAAATAAATAAATCTTTAAAAAATACTAAAATTAATAAGAAAATTTATTAAAGGTAACTAAATATAAAATAAATATACAAAACTTGGTATCTATTCTATATATAAGCAGTAACCAGCTAAAAATGGAAATACAGGAAGAAAATTCCCTGTACAATAACAATAAAACTATGAAATGTTTAGGAAAATATTTCACCAAACATATATTACAAATGTTATAAAAATCTATTAAGGAATATAAAATAATATTTGAATAAATGAAAGACATACCTTACTACTGATTGAAGGTTTAGGGTAAAAAAATCAGTTTTGTCCAGATTAAGATACAAATTTCAGGGCCTCCCCTGGTGGCGCAGGCGGTTGAGGGCAGCACTGCGAAGCTGTCCGCAGTCTCTTCAGCACTGGTTCGATCCCGACCGGCCAGCGAGGGTCCCACATGGCGCGGCAGACCTCTCCTGTAGCGCCCACTCCTCCTCTCAGCAGTGTATTTCATCTGTCTGCTTGTTCTGTTCCCCACTCTGTCTCTGGTGAAGCCTCTCACCCTCCTGCACATCTGGCCTGTACCCCGGTTCTTGTATAAATAAATAAATAAATAAATAAATAAATAAATAAATAAATCTTTTAAAAAAAAGATACAAATTTCATGTAATGCTGAATAGAATCACTCTGGACTGCCTCCAAAGAGCCCTTATTTGGAATTCACAGGGCTGCAATTACAATGAATGAAAACCTTATCTGAAAAGGCTTCAGGTAATTCCATTATATCAGTTGCCTGTTGAAATGATTCGCTGCATCCCTTATAACTTAATAAGCTAGAACAATTAGATTTTGTTGTTGTTTTGCTATTGTCATTGTTATTTAAAAAAAAGCTAGACTGGAGACAAGGAGTAACACTGTCCATCTTTGGCACTGTAACAGTTTTGGTAAGACATAAAGCCATATCTTGCCTTCCTTTTCTGTTTACACTGTCTTCTGGGTATTGTAGCTAATAGGGAAAGGCTGTGTTAAATGAAAGGTAAAATGGAAAATAAGATATCTGTGATTCATTTCAGGATTGTTCTCTTCCATCATGCGGGAACTTGCCAACATCACTCATGATGGGCCCAAGTGGATTTTACTGGATGGTGACATAGACCCTATGTGGATTGAATCACTGAACACAGTCATGGATGACAACAAGGTATCCAAGTAAGCTGGTGGGGAGAGAGGGAAATACTCAGGTCATCTCTGATCATCAATGAAACTACCCACCCCCTTCCCCAGGTTGGCAGGCATATTTGGAAATCAGCATTCCACATGAAGGCTTCTCTGATTAAGAACCTATTATTAGTGTCTTTCTTTTTTTAACCTTGCTCCAGTTCTATTTACATATAATATTGTATAAGTTTAAGGTGCAGAACATGAGAATATGAAATATGTATATATTGCAAAATGAGTACCACAGTAAGGTGTGTTAACATCTCAGAGCTGGAAGGGATTATGCTAAGTGAAATATATGTCAGAAGGAAAAAGAAAAATATCAAATGGTTTCACTTATAGGTAAAATATAGGGAAACCAAAAGAAGGTCAGGAAAAAGACAAAATTTGCTGGCAAACTATAGATTTAAGGCACACAGCAGGCCCAGAATGAGAGGGGTCCAAGCAGGGGAGGGAAGAGCACAAGGGACTGTGGTGATGGTTCACGGGTGATATGGTCGCGGGAGAATTACAGGGACTATACCTGAGGGGAGAAATCAAATATTGTACAACAATGAACAAGGGGAAAAAAAATTCTGTCTCCTCACATAATTACCTTCTATTGGATGTGGTGGTGAATTTTAATATGTAGTCTCTCAGCAACTTTCAAGTATTTAAGATGGCATTACTAACTATGGTCACCATATTGTACATTAAGTCTCCGGAAGTTTTTCATTTTATAACCACAAGTTTGTACCCTTGGCCCACCTTCACACATTTCTTCTTCCCTGACCCACCTCTCCCTGGCAAACATCAATCTACTCTGTTTCTATGAGTTCAGTTTTCTTTAGATTCCACATATGAGTAAGGTCAGATAGTATTATTCTTTTTCTGTCTGCTTCTTTCGCTTAGCCCTCTGGGTCATTTCATGTTGTCATATATCATAAGATTTCCTTCTTATTTGGCTGAGTAATATTCTATTATATATCCATACAGTCATGCATTGCTTAATGACAAGGATACTTTCTGATAATGCATTCATTGCTGGGTAATTTTGTCATTGTGCGAATGCCATAGAGTGTAATTACACAAACATAGATGGTGTAGCCTACTATACACCTAAGCCTATTGGGACCACCATCATATATGAAGTCCATCATTAATGGAAACCTTCTTTAGAGATTTATGACTGTATATATGCAACAGCCAATGGGCAATTAAGTTCCTTTTCTGTCTTGACTATTATAAACAATGCTGAACATGAGGATACAGGTGTCACTTCAAGAGTCTGGCTTTATTATTTGGTGTCTTTAACAGACATCTCAGAATTGATACATCAGAATTAACAATTTTCACTTATTTCAAAGTACTTCCATTGCCCACACCATTTTTAGCATTGTAATTTCCTTCAAAAAAAAACTTCACATAGGCTCTCCCTGGTGGTGTGGGGTTAAGTCCCAGCACTATCATGCTATCACTGCTGCTGCAGCCCGAGTTCAATCCCCAGCCAGGGAGCTAACCCACATGGCATAACAGACCGCTCTTGTCTTGCTCCCTGCTTCCCTCAGCAGTGTTTCCGTAGATCTGTCTATTCTGCTCCACACTCTGTCTTTGGTGAATCCTCTCAACCCCTGCATCTCTGGCCTACACCCCAGTTCTCCTATACATAAATAAATAAATAAATCTTTTATTTTTTAAACTCACATAGATTAATTTGATATTTAAACATGAGACAATTCTTCAATCACCTATTCAAATATTTTTATTTCTTTCCTTTTTTCATGAATAAGGAAAAAAGATCAGAATCTTCTGAGACTGTCAGACACCCTCAAGGTGGCAAATCTTTCACCATGGAGAGAATATTTAATTTTTTATAAACAATGAAAACTAACTGGCAATAAATTGACTGTTAAGCAAGTAGCTCCTGCTAACCAGAGTAGAAATTTTATGATGCTTTCAACATTTACAAAATCATTAGAATAAATGTATGTTCTCCCAGAGGGACTACTTTAAAAGAAATAGTAGTAATATGAAACCTAAATTCATTTCATTTAATAATCTTATTATTCCAATATGGTCTAGTTCATTCAAATCATTAACATCAACTTAAACTTTTTAGATAACTTTTTCCTGATTCAGTACACACACACACACACACACAAACACAGAGACAGATAGGGAGGTATATCAGAGTGCAAAGAGGAGACAAAAGATTATGCAGAAAATTTAGAAAATATGTATAATTGCAAAGAAGAAAATAATCATCCATCATTCCAACCAGGAGCAATCAGTCAAATTCTACCAGTTGGCCGTGCACCCTAACTCCTTCCTACCTGTGATGTCCCTCCATTGTTTCCAGGTGTTGACCTTAGCGAGCAACGAGAGGATCCCTCTGAATCCCACAATGAGGCTCCTCTTTGAGATCAGCCACTTGCGCACAGCCACACCAGCAACTGTCTCCAGAGCAGGTATGACTCAAGAAAAGAAATTAAAAAAAGAAGTTCTGCTGAGAACAGGTGTCTCTACCTTTACATATGGTGTTGCTGGCTCCCAAGAAAGCTCTGACAGGAGCCAGACATCCAAAACTCTGGCCTACTCTCAGCTCTAATACACATCCATGAGGTTGAGCAAGTACTCTAAGGTCAGGATCATTGTGAATTTTCTTAATTCAGAAATGCTACAATAATAGAAAGAAACATGGTCCCTGAGCTAGAAATATTCCCTGAGGGTGCTGCTGTCTGCACACAAGTGCCTTGTATTAGGCTGCTTCTAGGCCCAAAACTTCCAGCCTATCAATGGCAATGACTAAACACTGAAATTTTTCACTACATCCTGGTGGAAAGTAACTTTCTACCTTAACTTTCTGCTAATTCAACTGACTGAACTTATCAGCAGAGACAAGAGGATAAAGAAAACTCTTTGATCTCTACTATAATGTCTGATTTCCTGTTAAGGATCTGTATTTGGTTGGTGACACAGTCCAGTGAATTGTCTCTATTATTCTGTTTATTTCCTGGGGCTGTTGTTACCAACTCTGACTAACTTTGTGGCTTTAAAACAACAAAAATGTTTTCTCTCAAAGTTGTGGATGTCAGACATCTGAGATCAAGGTGTCAGTCCAGCTGCACTCCCTCTGAAGGTTCTAAGGGAAACCATTCCTTGCATTTTCCAGCTTATGTGTTCCTTGGTTCCATAACCTCAATTTCACCCTCATCATCACATGTCCTCCTCCTCTGTATGTGTGTCTTTCCTTTCCTGTATATTATAAGGATGCTTACATTTTGCATTCAGAAAATCCAGCATGATCTGAAGTCCTTAATTGCAAAGACCCTTTTTCCAAATGAGGTCACATCATAGGTCAAGGGGTTAGGACATGGACATATCTTTTTAGAAGCCATAATCTAACCAGCTACATACTTCTGCACCATGGCAAGCGTTGCTAAGAAATCATAGCTTTCTTTACTCTGGAGCCTAGATTGAGCTCAGCATCCTTCTCAACACTGCTTTCTATCAGCTATTAATCAGCCAATTGGAGTTGATTCTAATAGCAAACCATCATGGTATTGACCTCAGATCTCAGCCAGGCCTCTATTCTTTTTAAGTTCTGTCTACATTTTCTAAACAGAGAATATAACTCTGGGAGAAGAATATACTGACATCTATGGAAAATTCACTGAACAATATTTCCTATGCTCCCAGGAATTCTGTACATCAACCCAGCAGACCTGGGATGGAACCCTCCAGTGAGCAGCTGGATTGACAAGAGGGAAATCCAGACAGAGAGAGCCAACCTAACCATTCTATTTGATAAGTATCTTCCAACCTGCTTAGAAACACTCAGAACCAGGTAGGCCAAGAAATAAGGAAGGTAATAAGCTAAAGTAGCAATGAAGGACCTGGTGGTTCATACCTGATGTCCTGCTGATGTTCTGTCCTGTCCCCAAAGTCAGATGTCCCTAAAGCATTCCCTTCAGGGCAGAGCAGATGGTGGAGGGGGAATACACATTAGCAGGGCCATAGGATGCCTCATGTCAGTTTAGGCAAGAAGTGGGTGAGTGAGTGAGTGAGTAAGTTGGTGAGTGAGTGAGTAAAGAGGAAGATTTAAAATGCTTTTCATGTGTGCCACATGGGCGGCTGTAGATTATAGTATCAGATAACAATCCTGAGATTCTTCAGTTTGTGAGACAAGCTGCTGGTCCTCTGATTAAAAAAAGAAGAAGAAAAGAAATACAGGCCAGATAAGTATACCTAGAGGTGAAAATGACACCTGTAAGTGATATGGGGCCCACTTCCTATTCCTGTTTCAGTCAGTTCATTGCCCAGATAATTAGAAGGACTGGATGTAAGGTATCATTTGACTAGTCCTGGCCACTTATCACATAAGCCCTGGCCACTTATCACATAAGAGGTTAATTACTCTTAACCAAACGAATACTTTTTATAGCAAGAATATTATATGTGTCTGTGGGGAGAGGGTCTAACTTTTAAAACAGGCTTTTGTTTTGTACTCTCTTTTTGTTTTCTTTCTGAGGCATCATTCTAGGAATTGGGCATCCAACTCTGTAGTTCAGCCAAATTCAACCATCAGATTCTGGTGCTGTGAAAGCAGCATGACTCAGAGATCTATAGATTCTAAAGATTCACAAGTTATGGTCAGGATTGCATTTCCCAGAAATTAAAGTCTCACTCAAATGACCCCAGGCTCCTTATGGATTGGTCAAGCATAAGATGGAGAATTGCTCACAGTACGGAGGCAGAGAAGGGAAACCATCTGTTGAGAGAGCCCAGTCACAATCATTTCACATGCCCCACCCTACACCCTAACAAACCTACCATTATTATGAATTCTATGTAACTGAAAATTGAGTTGCAGTTCAATAGTTGACATAATGTTATCTTTTTAGATATTTAATTATCTATTCATTTTGATTTTGTAAGTTTTATAATAATTATTTTTTCCAAATGTCAGCATTTGCACAAACCTTTGAGAAACCTCTGGTAGTTTGAGGTCTCTGTGGCTTTGATATCTAATGAAGCGATCCAGGGCTGGCACCAGGCACCAAGGCTGGAAAATATGCAGTAGTGCTTTTAGTGTCACAAATGGTCAATAGCAACAAAGAGCTAAAAAAATCACTGTCCTTTATCTTTAGCTGAGACACTCGTTCAATATACCCTTTGATCAAAAGTTAGGTCATTTTCTACTATGGCATTTAGAACAAGAGATACTAAACTGATTATTTGTGAGAGTGTGAGTGTGAGTGTGAATGTGTGTGTGTGTGTGTGTGTATGCATGCACATGTGTTCATGTGCATATACAAGCCATGGAAACAAGTTTTGAAGATGCTGACTATATTAAGTCTAAACAGCAAAAGAGGGCAGAGCAACGGGCAGTGAGGAGACGCTGCGAGTAAGATCTCCCATTAAAAAAAGTTAATAGGGAGGAAAAGCGGCAGGTCCCAGTGAGAACTGGGACACGGAAGATAAACGGACGACTCCAGCAAACTACCCGAAGAAGAAAGTTGCCATAAAAGAGGACTAGAAGGGAGGGAAGCGCAGAACCCTGCTCCCCTCCCCCGCCCACAGAGTTGGCACTCTCCAACCAGCAGAGAGGAAGAAAACAACAAACTAAAACGACCAACAAGAACAAACTATGCAGCAAGCGGGACTGTGAGTGGAAAGGAACTATTGCAGCCACCACACCCCATGAACGGAGCTGCGGAGAACCCTGCAGGATTCGCGCGGAGGTGAGCTCCGGGCGCCATTAAACAAAGACCCGACCCCCAGGAGGAGGCCAGGACCTGCACACAGCCCCGGGCCGCCTGGTAAGCTTGCTTGGAAAAGCGGTGCGCTGGAAAAGCAAACGCGGATCGGGATCGGGATAGCACGGAAAAGCAGCACGGTTGAAAAGCAAATGAGGATTGGGATCGTGGCTGCCCAGGTCCCCGTGCCTGCGACCTAGGCTTGCAGGAAGACGAGCGCGAAGACCCTCACTGAGGTGAAAGTGCCTCACTGAGTATCCAGGAACCAGGCACCCAGGCACAGGAGCGGGGTGCAAAAGACACCATTCTGTGGACACTGAACTAGGCTACAGCCCGCGTCCTGGACCTGAGGGCTTTGGAACTGAGATCCGGGGCACAAAATTCGGGGCGTGGGTTCTCCACGACAGTGGAGCACAAGGCAGACACAGCACTCCAAAGCCGTTGAGGTTTACCCTACCATTCCCGCTCTGTTTCCTGTCCCACGGGGTGAAAAAAAAAAAAAAAACCAGCTCCCCAAGGGCTCTAGGAGAGATCTCTGGCGCCACCTAGCGACTTGAAACCAGCAGAGGCTCCTGGAGGAGCCAGTGGCCAGTGGGAAGTTAGCCCACACCGGGCCCTTGCCAACCAGTAGTCTGAGCCCACAGGGGGAGCGAGTACCCAAAGCCGGGGCAGACCAGGCGCGCAGAAGAGTGTGCCTGAGACTGGACATACAGGGAGTGTGTCCCGCATCGCCATTTTAGAACAGGGACATTTCTTCGGTAAAGACTGCCTGCAGAAGGCTCCCTCAGGAGCCAGAGGTGAGCTGGGGAAGTACGCCCACACCAGAACACCTCTGGCCTGCAGTCCAAGCCCAGAGGGGGAGAGGGAACCCACCGCCGGGGCAGACCAGGAGCACAGGGGGGTGTGTCCCCACATCGGCATTTTAGAACAGGGACCTTTCTTCAGTAAAGACTGCTTGAAACTGACAGATGGCTCCCTGAGGAGCCAGAGGGGAGCAGAGAAGCTCACCCAAAATGCCGGCCAGTCCCAGCAACACAGTGTCCCAACGCATACAGCAAATTAGAAAACAGACAGTAGGGAGTAGAAGAACCACACGCAACATAGCAACTCCTCAGGGAAGAAGCACACCACAAAAAGAAAATCAGCCCCGAGATTGCAACGACAGTAACTTGGAAGATCTTCTGAGCCGTCCAGAAAGAGAATTTAAAATTGCCATGATTAAAAAAATGACAGAACTCATAAAGGAAAACAATGATAAGGGAAAAATAATCAACGATCAGAAGAATGAAATTGAGTCCCTAAAGAGGGAAGTAAAAGAAATGCAGGAGATCAAAGAATTAATGGAAGAACTAAAGAATTCTGGGAAAAGCAATGAAAGCAGAATAGATGAAATGGAAGAACGAATAAGTTCTCTTGAAGACACAGAAATAAAAAGAACCAAAACAGAAAAGGAAAGAGAAGTACGAAGGAAAAAGAACGAAGAAAGACTTCGGGAACTATCTGACTCCATGAGGAAAGGAAATATAAGAGTTATAGGAATACCAGGAGAGGAGAGAGATGTAGAAACAGAGAAAATATTCCAGGAGATAATTGAAGAGAACTTCCCAAATGTGAAGAAGGAGCTGAAAATTGATATACAAGAAGCAAGAAGAACACCAAACTTCCATGACGAAAGGAAAAATACAGCAAGACACATAATAGTGAAGCTCCCAAGAATCCAGGACAAGGAAAAAATAATGAAGCTGACAAGAGGGAAGAAACAAATAACATTCAAAGGAAAACTAATCAGACTGACATCAGACTTCTCTGAAGAAACACTACGGGCAAGGAGAGAGTGGAAGGACATAGTCAACAGACTCCAAGAAAACAGATGTCAACCAAGAATACTCTATCCCGCAAAGCTTTCCTTCCTTATGAAGAAAGAATAAGGACCTTCCCAGACAAACAGAAACTATGGAACTTCATTACCAATAAACCCCCACTCCAAAAAATACTACAAGGAATCCTAAAGCCAGAACCTCAGAGGGACGAATAACAACAAAAGAAGGCAAGGAAAAAAAAGATATTAAAAGAATAAATAAAGTCAAAGGAAAGAAAAACACAATGGCAAAAACAGATGCTAACATATCAATATTAACCCTAAATGTAAATGGACTAAACTCTTCAATAAAAAGACACAGAGTTGCAGCCTGGATTAAGAAACAAAACCCAACCTTTTGCTGTCTCCAGGAAACACAATTAGCTACAAAAGATAAAAATAGACTCAAAGTTAAAGGATGAAAAACAATCCTACAACCAAATGGACCAAAAAAGAAAGCAGGAACAGCTAAACTTATATCAGATAAAACAGATTTCAAACTCAAAAAAATAAAAAGGGATCCCAACGGTCACTACATTATGATCAAAGGGACAATACTTCAAGAAGAAATAACACTAATTAACATATACTCACCAAACGAAGGAGCACCAAAATATACCAGACAACTGTTGTCATCTCTGAAAACAGACATCAGAGAAAACACATGTAGTGGGAGACTTCAACACACCACTATCAACAATGGATAGATCAACAAAACAAAAAATAAGTAAAGAAACTAAAGCTCTAAATAAGGACCTAGAGAATTTGGGCTTAACAGACATCTATAGAACACTAAACCCAAAAAAAGAGTACACATTTTTCTCAAGCGCACACAGATCATTCTCCAGGATCGATCACATACTGGGGTACAAGACAAAAATCAACAGATACACCAAGATTGAAATCATACCAACCATCTTTTCTGACCATGAAGGCATCAAGCTAGAAATAAACCATAAAAAGAAGGCAAGGAACTTTCCTACCTCATGGAGACTAAAAACCACACTACTGGAAGACCACTGGACTAATGAGGAGATCAAAGAGGAAATTAAAAAATTCTTTGAATTGAATGACAAGGAGGACACCAATATCCTAAATGTATGGGATGCAGCAAAAGCAGTAATAAGAGGAAAATATATAGCAATAGAAGCTCACATCAAGAAACAAGAAAGAACTCAAAGAAACAACCTAATCTCGAATCTCAAAGATCTAGAAAAAGAACAACAAAAAACCCCAAAACCAGTAGAAGAAAAGAAATAATAAAAACCAAAGCAGAAATAAATGAAATTGAAACTAAAAAAACAATCCAAAAGATTAATGAAACCAAGAGCTGGTTCTTCGAAAAAAATCAATAAAATAGACAAACCCCTAGCCAGGCTCACAAAGGAAAGAAGGGAGAAAGCACAAATAAACCGGATCAGAAATGAAAGAGGAGAAATCACAATGGACACAGCAGAAATAAAAAGAATAATCAGTAACTACTATGAAGAGTTGTATGGAAACAAGTTCAACAATCTAGAGGAGATGGACAAATTCCTACAACTCTACAATCACCCAAAGCTAGATAAAGAAGAAATAGAACACCTAAAAAGACCAATTACAAGCAGCAAAATTGAAATGGTAATCAAAATCCTCCCCAAAAACAAAAGCCCAGGACCTGATGGATTTACAAACGAATTCTACCAAACATTCAGAGATGAATTGGTGCCTATCCTTCACAAACTCTTCCAAAAAATTGAGAAGGAAGGTATAATACCTAACACGTTCTATGAAGCCAACATTACACTAATACCAAAACCGAACAAGGACAACACAAAAAAGGAAAACTACAGGCCAATCTCCCTAATGAACACTGATGCAAAAATCCTCAACAAAATTTTAGCTATCAGAATCCAACAATGTATGCATAAGATAATTCACCACGACCAAGTAGGATTCATTCCAGGGACACAAGGATGGTTTAACATCCGAAAATCAATCAACGTTATCCAACACATCAACAAAAAGAAATATAAAAACCATATGATAATACCAATAGATCCTGAGAAAGCTTTCAACAAAGTGCAACACCCATTCATGATAAAAGCCCTTGAAATTCTTGGGATACAAGGAACATACCTCAACATCATAAAGGCCATCTATGAGAAGCCAACAGCCAGTATCATTCTCAATGGTGAAAAGCTGAAAGCAATTCCATTAAGATCTGGAACAAGACAAGGATGCCCACTCTCACCACTGCTTTTCAATATAATACTGGAAGTCCTAGCCAGAGCAATAAGACAAGAGAAAGACATCCAAGGAATCCAAATAGGAAAAGAAGAAGTCAAACTTTCACTATTTGCAGATGATATGATAATATACATAGAGAACCCCAAAAACTCCACAGAAAAACTAATTCAACTTATCAATCAATTCAGTAAAGTGGCAGGATACAAAATCAACACATAAAAGTCAGTAGCCTTCCTATACACACACAATAAATCTGAAGAAGAAGAAATCAAAAAAACCATCCCTTTTATTATTGAAACAAAAAAAATCAAATATTTGGGAATAAATCTAACAAAAGAGGTAAAGGACCTATACAAAGAAAACTATAAAACACTGTTAAAAGAAATAGAAGAAGACACAAAGAAATGGAAAGACATCCCCTGCTCATGGATTGGAAGAATAAACATTATTAAAATGGCCGTCCTACCAAAAGCAATATACCGATTCAATGCTATTCCAATCAAAATTTCAATGTCATTCTTCAAAGAAATAGAACAATTATTGATGAAATTCATATGGAATCACAAAAAACCCCGAATTGCGAAAGCTCTCCTGAAAAAGAAAGAAGGGAATGAAGGCATCACACTTCCGGACTTCAAACTCTACTACAAAGCCATAATCATGAAAACTTCATGGTATTGGAACAAGAACAGACATACAGACCAATGGAATCGAATAGAAAATCCAGAAATAAACCCACAGAATTATGGTCAACTAATCTTTGACAAAGGAGCAAGGACTATGCATTGGAGCAAAGAAAGTTTGTTCAATAAATGGTGCTGGGAAAACTGGGTTGCTACATGCAAAAGAATGAAGCTTGACCACTACCTCACACCATACACAAAAATCAACTCAAAATGGATTAAAGAACTAGACATAAGACCTGAAACCATAAAATACATAGAAGGAAATATAGGTGAAACACTATGTGATATTCACATCAAAGACATCTTTACAGATACATCACCCAAAGCAGTAATAGTGAAGGCAAAGATAAACAGCTGGGACTACATCAAATTAAAGAGCTTCTGCACAGCAAAAAGACAATAACAAAAACAAAAGAGAAACCCACTGACTGGGAGAACATTTTTGCACCCAACACTAATGATAAAGGACTGATCACAAAAATCTGCAAAGAGCTGATGAGACTCAACAAAAACAAAGAAAATAACCCAGTCAAAAAATGGGCAGAAGAGCTAAAAAGAAACTTCTCTGAAGAGGAAATGCAAATGGCCAACAGGCATATGAAAAAATGTTCAACATCACTTGTAATCAGGGAAATGCAAATCAAAACTACCATGTGATACCATCTTACACCAGTGAGAATGGCACATATTAAAAAAAACTAGCAACAACAAATGTTGGGGAGGTTGTGGAGAAAAAGGAACTCTCCTGCACTGTTGGTGGGAGTGCAAACTGGTCCAACCACTATGGAGAGCTGTGTGGAGATTTCTTGACGTACTAAACATAGAGCTTCCATATGATCCAGCAATTCCACTCCTAGGTATTTACCCAAAGGACACAGAAACATCAATTCCAAAGAGCACCTGCACACCTATGTTTATAGCAGCACTGTTTACAATAGCTAAGCTTTGGAAACAACCCAAATGCCCAAAAATAGATGACTGGATCAAGAAGATGTGGTACATATATACCATGGAATATTACTCAGCATTCAAAAAAGATAAACACATGCAATTTGCAGCAACATGGATGGCACTGGAAGGGATCATGCTCAGTGAAATAAGCCAAAAAGAAAAAGAAAAATACCGGATGGTCTCACTCATAGCAGGAATCTAGAAAAGTTAAATAAGGGACCAGGAAAATGAATAACTATAAGAAAGTGAAAATCAAAATCAACAAAAAACTATGAACCAGAGACACTTTTTGGGGGGTGGGGGGGCGAGAGGGGAGGGATTGGGGTCAGAATGGGGGGGTTGCAATTGTATGGGGAATATAAAAATAAAATTTATTTAAAAAATAAATAAATAAACAGCAAAGCCCCTACCCCTCCGAGTCTCTGACCCAATGGTTATCAAGGAAAAACTATACCTGTCATTTATGGTGTCTTCTGTACATGATATTTCGTTTTATTCTCACAACATTCCACCCTCCTGTAGATAAGGGAGATGAGTTTCATGATGCTCTCTCAGCATCACAGCTAACCAGCTGTAACAGGACACTTACTTCAAAGTCTTACTCCCATGTTATTCATAACAGTATTGTTATCCCAGCTTTATGCGATCCAGCTGATTCATATCAACACAGTAATTTTTATATTGAATAAGGTGGCCTCATAAGGTATTATTATAAAGCAACTTTATTTTATTTCCCACTGGTTCTTCAAAACCAGTTTATTTTGTTGATTCTCCTCCCACCTTCAGATAAAATCTAGGTCAAACATCCTTGACTTTTCCATTCATTTTTCCAGTAATGAGAAAGTGTTTGATAACTTGTAGTCACACAATCAGACCACACACACACACACACACAATAAAATTTAAAAACACACAGTGAAAAATATAAAAATGAATTCCATTTACAATTAAAGTTTCTCCCCCTCCCCCACTACTCAGGTTTGTTTCCAGTTTTCTTCTTATAGTGAATGGTGAATATCCTGGATTTTTTTCTCTCCTTATGCTATCAGGCAGCCCCTTATCAGCTGTAGTTGTTTCTAAACACCAGGGTTGAAGGAGAACAGAAGGAAGAGAGTCACAGGCAGAAGATGTCTTAGTGACTGAAACAAGCATGCCCATAGTTATACTAACTGTGGTACTTTGGAATGGAAATCTGACTCTCTCTCTCTCTCTCTCTCTCTCTCTCTCTCTCTCTCTCTCTCTCTCTCTCAAAGCTTTTGTGAATTTATTGAACCTCTCCCATCACTGGACATTTCCCATATGTTTTTTCTTTGGAGTGAGTAAATGCCTCTCTATCAGCCAGTCGTGGACAACTCCTCATGCAAATGCCTCCAAGTAGCCCCCTTACTGGCATCTCATATAATCCACATGGTCATAACTCACACCTGGATTCCAGGACATGCTCAGTCCTCTTTTGCTTTGATAAGCTGGAGCACAGAAAGCCACCAGCAAGCAACCTCCCAACACTCTGCTGTGAAATTGGCAAGTCTTGTCAGGGTTTTCCAGGCACAGTTCCTTTGCTAGCACAGAGCAGTCCTGTTGAAGCTCTTTACTCTGGTTCTCAATTCAGGGAAAGGTCCTGCCCTATGGGAAAGGAAGCACTCACTGCACACCAAAAGCTCTTCTTCAAATTCTGTGTTAAGGTCTAATCCACCCAGCATTTTGCACTTTGAGTATCCATACCCTTGAGAAGATAATATGCCTGCAAACCCTTTAATAAGTAATCTCAGTTCAGAATTGCAAGAATAAGCAGTTCTGATTATCTTGGTGCCTCATGCAAAACTGAACCTGAGGTAGCTCCATTTTAACACTCTTCTACAAATATGTGTCAAAGAAATGAAGGAAAGACTATTAAATATTCAGTTTTTTTACTACTCATGGAAGCAATGCCTAGACTATTAGACCTCATGATAGCATTGTTGTAAGGATTGCAGATAGATTGAAAACAAGCACAAACACAAAACACTGAAGAGAATGGAATGCTATGAAACTCAGAAGTCCAATACTGGTAAATGACTTAAGGTGTCCCTTGCCCATCTTATAATAGTGAACCTGCGTCTGTGCAGCCTGTGATACTCATCTCCCCACTGGGGGTAGCCAAGTGGCCAGGCATGCAGGAGGGCTTGAGTGTGGGGTATGTGGTATGCTTTGTGTGTACATGTGGTGGGATGACAGTGCTCATGTGTGCATGCACAAAGGCAAGATGTTCCTTTATGTATCGCTCTGTCTTTGAGTCCTCCAAAGCCAAGATTAAAAGTACAAAACCAGGCCAGGACAAGTCACAGGGGTATATTTTTTGAAAGAGAAACTCCATCAAGTAAATCATCATGATGTAAATAACCATCTGTCCCAGCTCACTCTGCCCCTAAGAAAAGTCTCAGGCCCCAGAGAAAGCATCTTCAGTGTGTTTTAAATGAGGAAATACCTTTGAGAGAGGGATTTGAGCTGAGAGAGTGGAAGGACTAACGTGAGAAGTGCACCCAGTTCTTTAGTGTTTTTTGAGTATAGAAACTGTGAAAAGGAGTGAAACTACAAGATATTTACTGGTTTTGTCGCAGCTGTCTACATGTCCCAGGGACTTGAAAGGGACCATTATTGTTCAAAGAAAGCAAGAGGAGCGGGGGGAAGGATATCAGGAAAGGAAGATGAGAAAAGAAACCTTCTCAGGAGAGCTCTGGACCCATACTTCTTTACAAAGGGTGCTGGTCCCAAAACACCAATGAAAATTAAGGTGAAGTAGCACCATGAACACAACAAAGCAGGAGTCCATTGAAACCTAATGGGATCCACAGTTGTCTAACAAGAATACCTCTAGGATGGAAAAATCCTGTGACTTAGACTAGCATATCTGGGTCTCTCTTCAGATTTAAGAAGATAATTCCAATCCCAGAGCAGAGTATGGTTCAGATGCTGTGCCACCTTCTTGAATGTCTGCTGACCAAAGAGGATATCCCCCCAGACTGCCCCAAGGAAACCTATGAGCTTTATTTTGTGTTTGCTGCCATCTGGGCTTTTGGTGGAGCAATGGTCCAAGATCAGGTAAGAGGCTATGCTGACATTAACACCCATGTACGCATCTACAGTAACGAAAACTGAGCCTTGAGCAAAGACTTAGAAGCTAGGACAGCTATATGTCACCATTCACATGTAAGTATCAAATGACATAATATCATTATCTACCATTATTCTGCTACAGACATCAGTCCCCATAGAAGGGTCTTGTGGCATACACAGATGAGATTGGACTCTTTGGAGTTGTTACTTTTTGAGTTAGTGAATGTAAACCTGATTTCCTCAAGAGTTGTATGTAGTGTTTGATTTTGAACAACTGGAGGTGTAAGTACAGTACTTTGGAAGATGATGAGTTTTTTATAGGTAGAATGATGCTGTGTTGTAGATACTTGAATGGCTGAAATTCCTTTAGCTTTCTAAAAAGCTTCCAAAACAAATACCACTCTGCACCAGTCCAGCATTAACCCTCATGTCTCCATACACCTGAATCACTGAGCTCTCTATAGAAGTGGGACCAAAGGTTAATTCACATCTAGGAGTAGGAAACCAATGGTGGTGGCATCTCCTGATGCTGGCTGCTGGAGTAACATGCTGTTTGTGGGCAGGGTTGTTGGCTGGAAGTATCTTGATATCCTATTCCCTAACCCTTCCTGTTTTCCTAGCCTTTTTCTTTGCTTATTTTCTTCCAAATAAGGTATATTTGACCCAGAAACAACATGTTCAAGCTTATTCAGACCAGCCTTTTACACTATCAAGCAATATCTTATAGAGGTTAAGGACTTTGACTCTGGATTTTAATTGTAACTCTGCTACTTAGTATCGTGGAGACCCTCAACAAGTCACTTAACCTGTCTCTATCTACCCTACTACCCCCATGTGTACAAAGAAAATGAGGACAATGATAGCGGTACCCAGTTCCTAGCATAGTTTTAAGGGTTAAATGAATGGGTACCATTCTACTTGCCCAACATAAATATATGCAAAGTACTTACAATAGTGCTGGTGCACATATGTGCTTATTTTTGATATTCTCATACCATAAATATTCAGTTTCATAGCAAGCATCTGGTGCCTCTCTACTACATGGCATCAAACCAAGCTGCAATTGCTGGAGAGCTATAATTTACTCTTTCTGGTCTGGGTTGATTGTGGGCTCTTTTGGGGAGAGAAGTAAAACATTTTGACCTCCTAGGGCAAAACCATATGGGCATCCTCTTAGGGCAAATCCAAAATGGAGGTAATCTGGGAGAATTATCAATTAATTTAGAAGTAATAATTTATTCCTCCATATTCAAAGGCTCTGGTTAAAACATTCATTCCACCTCCTGTCTCCTTTTAGCATATTATTTGCTGCTAAAAGTTCATAAAGCAGTTCTCTGAAGCTCTTAGAACAGGTGCCGTTCTCAGTCTCCTTCTCCAGAGCTAGTTACTGGTGGGAAAGGGGGAAGTCTCCAGAAGCAGGAGGATGCCTGGACTGGGAGTTTGACAATTGAAGATCTCATGCATTCTGCCCCACAGTCCTTAGAGT
Organism: Talpa europaea; assembly: GCF_964194135.1. Lineage (NCBI taxonomy): Eukaryota > Metazoa > Chordata > Mammalia > Eulipotyphla > Talpidae > Talpa > Talpa europaea. The sequence goes on from NC_140074.1 coordinate 95,256,489, forward strand.
TTCTCTGAGGACTGCCTCTTTGTCAGCTTTACATTTCCCCTTCCAGACAAAGAGGCAATGAGTCCAGCAGGAGGGATGAGACCTTGCTGAAATACACAAAGCTCCAGAAAACAGTGGTTATTGCTTTCCATCAATTGCCGTCTTCCCTCTTTCAGCTGCTGAAATGCCAGGCAACGGCCACTACTGGCTTCTCGTGCTGGTGGGGAATCAGAATGAAGATACTTGATCAATTTTTCTGTCTGTGTACAGGAATTTTTAAATCTACTCAACTCTCCTTAAAAGTCCAGGAGAAAGCATTCCTCCCATGTGTCCTGGGCTCTGTAGCACTTGAAGCTGTAGGCAGTCATGTTGGTGAATGGGAAGAAGACAAGGGAGAAAGCTTTTAGCAGCAGGGAATGTCTGAGACCACACACACACACACACACACACACACACACACATGCACACACACACAACCTGCATTAAAGTCAAACACCAAAAATAGTCCTGTAAATTGAAAAGCAGGAAGTGGCCATAATATTCACATCAGGAACACCAATGGTGCTTACACTTTAAAAGTTGTCATTAGAGCAAAGCAAAAGAAAGCATTTTGTCATTAAAGAAATGCAAAATGGAGCTCATACCTAAGTAAAGGTGTAATAAAGAAAAATACAGAAAGAAAAAGAAAGATGGGGGATCCTGGCTAAATACTTTGCAGTGATCTCAGAAAATGATTCCTCAGGAGCAAATGATTTGTCAGACAGCACTGGATTGGGAGACCGAAAGCCATGGTTCAACTTCCAAGTCTGCCATATGCTTCTAGAGGGGTAAACTTTTGTCCTTCTATATATAAATTAAGAACAACTTTCACTAGCTGAGGTGACCTTGTGTTCCAGTCTCTTCTGTGGTGTGGCACTACAGCCTTCCTCTCATCAAGTTCAAAGGGCAGGAAGAGACAGAACTGTCAGAATCCAAAAGAGATGGGGATTTCAGAATGGGTCTCTTCAGGAAGGTCATTACTGAAGTGACACACAGAAAGCCAAACAGAGAAGGGGATACTGGATGACTCACCAGAGATGACCTTGTCTTTAACTTGCCCAATTATAGTAGAAGGTGAGGTCGAGCTTCAGTTTACACAGGGACAAGACTATATTGGGGCAGTCTGGTTAATGGCTTGGCTCAGGAAATCACCAAGTAGCTCAAGGGGGAATTGGAGGTAAGCAAAGAAGATCCCCCCTATTCTCCTTTCTCAAGGTGATCCTCATGTTGGATTTTCTATATCAACTTAAAATCTAGCTTTCATTGGAAATCAAAGGACTTCAAGAATTTTATCCATGGGTTAAAATGGAGAGTGGGGAGTCTTTCCTGTGGCTTCTGATTGTAGAGAACAATACTGAGAAGATACAGCATCCCTTTAATCTTAATTCAAGCAGAATAAGAAAGGAAACATCTGTTCTTACCTGAAAGCCTACTTCCAGTCTCATTTTAAGGCAAAGAACTGAATCCTACATACCTGACAGACAGCAAAATAAGGTGTGACCAAAATAAGGTGTGCCCTTCCTTCCAAGTCCAGATTCATTGCCATGTACCCAGATCCCTGATGAAGATGGGCTGCATCTTCATCCTGCCTTCCAGAAATATTTCCTAAAATGCCCAGTTGGGGTCTCTTTCTTTTTAAAGATTTTTTTCTAGGTCTGTGTGTTCAAAGAGAGGTTGTATTCTCCAGAGGGTCACTAATATTAGCCACATGTTTTGGAGTGTATGTGTTTACACATGTGCATGTTTACATTTGCATTTGTGTAGACATTTTTTTAAAGATTTATTTCTTTATAAATAAATAAATCTTTCTTTATAAATAAATAAATCAGAGGTGCAGGTTGTGATAGGATTCACCAGAGAGAGTGGGGAGCAGAAAAGGCAGATCTACTGAAATACACTGCTGAGAGGAGCAGCAGGTGAGGCAGGAGAGGTCTGCTGTGCCATGTGGGTTGCTCCCTGGCCAGCGGGGATTGAACTCAGGGATCAAACTCAGAGATCAAACCCATGCTGCTGTGGCTGGCGATATCTTGATAGCACTGTCTTTAACCCTGCACCACCAGAGAGGCCCTGTGTAGACATTTCAACCATGGACACAATAAGATAATTTGAGTTCAGTGGGTGCACAGCCTATTCTTATGGCTCATGGTCAAATATGTTTGCATATAAATTAAATGTCTCTATATACTCTGTCAGAAAGAACAGTATAACTTTGTTTCTGTTGCTCTTAGACTTCAGAGGTTTTGCTCTCAAAGGAATATCAGAAATCTTCTTTTCTAGGCACTTCAATTTACAGATGAGGAACTGGGGCAAAAAAAAAGAAGTGAGGTTCTTCTCACATAATACATTGTGCCCACAGATGTCAAAAACCCCCATCTTAGTCATCACATCTCTGCCTGCCATCTTGGAAGTTACTCAGTATCCCAGGAGTCTTGGGGGTTAGGGACTGATATCTATCTCTTCAGGAGTTCCTGACCATGCTTGCCTAGCTTGTGGTGGTGTACTCCCACTCCATTTAATGTTCTTTCACCTCCCCTCCACCTCTCCATCCCTTCAGCCCATGATGTTTCAGATGCACCAATACGAGGGAGGTTCAGCCACATGGTCAATCCAGGGTTCTCCCTGAGCATTTGAGCCTTGTTGAGCCTGATCCTAGGGGAGCAGGATTCTTCCTGGAGGCCCTGGTCTATCAGACAGGCCAGCACAAGCAGGACCACCCCAAGAGTCTGCGTGATACAAATGCATGCTGTTCAGATTTCAAGAACTCTGGAGAGCCTTGACCTGCTTTGTTTTGGCAGCTTGTGGACTACCGGGCAGAGTTCAGTAAATGGTGGCTGACAGAGTTCAAGACAGTCAAGTTTCCTTCCCAGGGAACCATCTTTGACTACTACATAGATCCAGAAACCAAGAAATTCGAGCCTTGGTCCAAGCTCATCCCCCTGTTTGAATTTGACCCTGAGATGCCTTTGCAGGTGAGTGTGACTGAATAACCATGGAAATACAGAGTCCCCAGGAAGCCACAGCTTCTCTAGTGGCAGCCCTTTGTCAGTCTCCAAGAGTTTTGGTCTTGCTAGGAACATATCATCCCCAGTTGCATAACTTTTCAGGGGAAATCGTAGGTGTGATTAAGTCATAAGATTCCCCAAAGCCTAGGTAACCTGATTATCAGACCCCATCAGCATCTGCAGGAAGAGAGGTGAAATGGCAGGGCAGAACTTTCTAAATTACATCAGAGAGACTCCAGGGAAGCAGACAGAGCTAGTAGAGAAAGGAGGGGATGTTCTTTGCCCAGACAATCAGTTTAAAGAATGGTCTTACTATGGATATCAGGGAAGACACTCCAGACTGAGCTCCACTTTACCAGCAGAGTTCTCTCTCTGAAATGCTCCCAAACATTTTCTGTGCATCTGTTTCTCCCATAAGCCCTGGCATGCTCATCGTGTTCCCATTCCAGGCTTGTTTGGTACACACCAGTGAGACTATCCGAGTGTGCTATTTCATGGAGAGGCTTATGGAGCAGCGGCAGCCCATCATGCTGGTGGGGACTGCGGGCACAGGCAAATCAGTGCTGGTGGGAGCTAAGCTGGCCAGCCTGGATGCTGAGGAATATGTGGTGAAGAATGTGCCATTCAACTACTACACAACATCAGCAATGCTACAGGGTAAGGGGCACAGAGGGCATGGGAAGGGTGCAAGGAGGGTCTGAGTGGTAGAGTTGGGGCAGAATGCCATGTACCTGCTTGACTTGATGTCCCCATGGAGCAGGCACTGTGCATTTCCTCTCACACTCCCCTTCTCAAATCTCCCATCTTTCTCTTCCATCTCTGTCCCGCTTCCCAGCACCCCTTAGCACTGCTTCTTTTCCTCTGCTCTCTCCCTATATTCCCCCCAGACCTGTTAAATTCCTCCAGGGCAGTTTAGCATAGCACAGTTCAGCAACCTAATGACAAAGAAGCTGAAAACCTAAGAGACTTGCACTGGGCCTGTAGACTTCTAATACCAGACGTGTCTCCAGAGAGCATTTTCTTTACCCTTCAGGGGCTAGTGATGGGGACACCTATTGCCCGAGTCCACTCCAGTCTTCTGACCACCTCCTGACTGAAGCTGGGCACTCTAGGGTCTGGCTTTAGGGGTAGGGCCTCACCACAGGTGATGTTTGTCCCTCCCCAAATCACTTCCTCCTGGACCCTCACAGTAGAGTCTCCTTTCATATAGAAACATTCAACACATTGATCCTAGAAATGGCTTACTTTAGAAGTACCCAAGTCAACTCTCCCAACAAGAGGAGAGGAGTGCTGGCGCAGAAAGAAACCCTGGTCCTATTCCAGACACAGTGACAGCCTGTCCCATTCTCTGTAATGTGGTCTGGGCTTCCCCCTTGAGACTCCAGTGCATCCCCACCCCTAGAATGCAATATCCACTGAGCATGAGGAATTTAGCCTATCAGCTGTTGGCAGGTTAGTTAAGTCACAAGCCAGCTATAACTTGACATGTGGACTTGGTAACTTAGGCCTTAGGCCAGGGGATTTGGAAATCAGACTTCCTTTTGACCTCCATTTGTTCAACCCAGACTAGTTTTGCTTACCTGGTCCTTCTGTAGTCCTTGCCCAGCGTGTGCTCTGGTGTCAAGCCCACGGTGTTGCCAGCACGACACATTCCCATATCAGACCAGCTCATTTCCCACCTCTTTGCACCATCTTCTCAGCTCTCCCAGGCTTAGGATCTAGCCAGCTCCCACTTGCTAGTAAGGAGTAGCCTTGCCTGCTCTCTGCCTCTTCTAACAGTAAAGCACCTGAAGCTTGTCTCATCTCCCTACCCAGTAAAAGAGAGACTTCACTCTTTCCCACCCACCTCTGTGCTTCCTCCACTGCTGAACTGGTAAATATGTCACACCTCCTTTCCAATCCAGGACTGTAGTTCCCACATGAATGTCAACAAGTAAGACAAAGTGAAAATACGAATACTAGTGTCAGAACATAGCTAGTTTGTCAATGATGTGAGTGTCTTTTATTTGCATACTCAAAGGTACTTCATTTTTTTTTTGTGCTCTTCAATGTCAACAGCTATAGGCATGATGCACTTGTAAGTTTAACCTGAGTTATTAACATTTTTCTCCAGCATTTTTTTAAATCTACACAGTCAACAAACCAAATCAAACCCTTGTCATACATTTGCCAGTTTCTCTAGCTTAAAAAAAGACTCTCATCATGACCAATCACAGGCTTCCAATACAGTGTCAGTGAACATGGAGTTGGGAAGCACACAGGGTAACACATCATTCTAAAGTACTTCCACCTCACCAAGACAATACACATAAATAATTCAAGAGCATGGATAATGGTAAAATGAAATTAATGTGATAAGGTTCGAATATTTATTACCTTCATTTTAATATAATTTACTTAAAGTTGATCTCATTTATTTTTAAATAATGGCTGTGTAACAACCAACTATCAAAATCCCCTCATTTTTTAACAATCAACTCTCAAGACACAGTTCCAGTAACTACTAGATTCCTCTTTACTCCATGCATCCTCAGCCACCACCCTGCCATTCAAGTTATAACCTTCCTTCATGACCAGGAACTAGCACATTAGCACCCAGCAGTGGTCTAAGCAGACCTCACATGCCTCACATCTTAACACTGTTTGTTCTACATAACATAATTTCTCTCTCTTGTTCATGAAAAGATAGCTCTACACTACTTGAAAGCCTATGTCCAATGACTGATCAGATTACCAACTCTGCCCATTTATTTCAATTCTTGCTAGTACAACTACGATAATATTAGTAATGATAATAAATTATAGCTATCAAACACTCAGCCAGTATGTGTCAAGCACTAACATGTGATTAGACTTTCATACATTTTTTAAATTATCTCATTTTGTAAGCTCTGTGAAGTAAGTACTTATTTTATACCCATGTTATACGTGCAAAATCCAAGACACCAAGAATTTAGATAAGCTACCCTAGGCCACACAGTAAGTGGCCACCACACTTATGCCAGGCAATGTGACTTCAGATGCTAAGCTTCTTACCATTAGGGTACACTGACTCCCTAGTAAGAAGATACTTTAGAAACTGTAATAAATATTTGAAATTACTACTATTGTCATTAGTAATACTAATGACAATAAACAACTAAGAGTTGTTTTCTAGACTCTTATTTTAATAACTTTGTAATGTAAAAGTCCCTTTAAATATAGAGTATAGAGAGTAAAATTTTTAGTCAAGGAAGAAAAGTTGAGCTTCTTACACTGCCCAGATATCTGACTCTTACTGTGGTCCCCTCACCTGGAAGACTTCTTGCTCTCCTGTAAAACCACAAAATTATTTTTTTAAGTGAGAGAATGTTGTGAAATAGAGCTAGGATGAAAAGAGTTTCCTCGCTGCAGTTGGACACACCAAGATGCAACATTTTGTTCTTGTTAATTCCTTGGTGGCCTCTCAGCCCCATCCCTGTGCTCATACCAGGTGATGATGGATCAGGCATCTGTCATGTATGTAAAATCGCCTGTTCAGACCAACTAGGATTTGGGAAATATCCAACATAGAGGCAACAAAAACCACACAGTCAAACCCATACTCTTTATCTGAAAAATGTCTTTTCTTAGAGGCTTCTGCCTTTTTTTTTTAAGATTTATTTTTATTTATATATACACACAAGAACTGGGCTATAGACCACAAGTGCCAGCAGAGGGTGAAAGGATTTACCAGAAGTTGCCAGAAGAGGGGGAAAGATAGATTAGGGATAGAACAGGCAGTTTTACTGAAATACACTGCTATGGGGAGCAGCAGGTGAGACAGGAGCAGTCTGCTGCTCTGTATGTGGGTTAACTCCCTGGCCAGGATGAAATTCAGGCCGTAGTGGTGATAGTGCTGAGACTTAATCCTTACGCCATCAGGGAGGCCCCTGCCTTTTATTTTAGTGACAGTGTAAACAATGTTGATTGTTTGCCTTTTTAATCCTATGGCATTTTAGAAGCAACAAAATGGTGGGGGGGGAGGAGGTGCTACCAAATTTGAGAAAAGCAGGAGCCAGAAACAAGGCATCCAAGAGGAAACAGAAAACATAAAAAATACAAGCTCAAATGATAGCTTCTCTGGCATCATTTAGACAGACAAGAGGCAAACTATCCTATTCATATTATGAGTCTGCCACTCACTAGATTTTCATGCTGGTAGTACTTAAGATCTGGTACATACAATTAAGAAAAGGTTGAATGTGTTGTGGTATTGCCTATTTTAAAGCACAGGTAGTACACCCAGACAGATGAGCAAAGTATGTGTCTATAATGTGTCTGTTATGTCTAAAAATGGGAAATAGCTAATTATCCCCTTGACAGAATGGCAAGCAATATTACAAAGAATAAGAAAATTCTGTATACAAAGAATTAAAACTACATCCAAATCTTGGAGTGTGAAAAGTAATATACAGTACAGTGTATATATGCTCCAAATTGTATCCTGATTTTAAAAAAATGTACTGTATAACAAAATTCCCTGTGTGTACTCTAACACCTCTAGTTATATGTACTAGAATATCTTCAGAAGGACATGTAAGGGGAACCCTGGCAAGGGGAACTGGACGCTAAGAATGGGATGGAGAATTACCTAATTTTTTTTAATTATGAAATATTTCAAGCAGACAAGTACAGAAAATAATATAACAGATGCCCATGTAATCATCACCCAGATTTCACAGATGTTAAAAATGTCGTCATTTTGCTATGGATCTAGGCATTATAAGTACAGCCAATACACCACCCCCACCCGTTCCTCCTTCCTGCCCTTCATGAACCACAGAACTAAAGTTAACATGTGTCACTCCAATTTTACATTTCTGACATACGCACACACCAACAAAATAACAATGTTGTTGTATATATTTAAAATTTTATTATAAATTTTTATTGAAGTAACTTGCAATACTGTATATGATTTAGAGATAAACATATATCTCTTTAGATATATGTTACCACATGACACCCACCACCAAAGCACCCATAATCATCTACCACAACTTCTTTGGGAACTTTTTGTTTAATCATTGTGTATTTTGATATGTGTACATCAATTTTATTGGTTTTCACTATGCATAAAAATCCATTGTGGGAATAAATCACTGTTTATTCATCTATTTTCCTACTAAAAGGAGGCTTAGATTTTTTTACATTTTCCCTTTAAAAAGCATTATTGAGTTATAGTTGACATATAATACACCACACATATTAAAGTATATGATTTGATAAGTTTTTAGATACCCATGAAACCATCATTACTATCGAAATAATGAACACATCCATCACTCCAAAGGTTTCTCATGTCCCCTGGTAGTCCTTCCCACCCTGTCCTGTGCCTAAGCAACCACTGATCTGTTTCTGTCACAGTAGGCTAGTTTGCATTTTCCTGATTTTACATAATGAAATCATACAGTATGCACTCTTTTTGTCTAACTTCTTTCACTCAGTGTGATTTTGAGATTTAACCATGTTGCTTGAGTGTATCAATGGTTCATTCTTCTCATTCCTGAATAGCAAGATAAAATATGTAAAACACTCAGAATGATTCCCAACATACAATAAGAGTAAATGAAAGCTGTTATTATAATAATATTAAAATCCTTCTCAAATTTAAGAATCTATAAATATTATATAATTTCTGACCCCCCACTGCCAAGATGAAAGGAACACAAGCAACCCCTTTTGCATGAAAAAAGAGTTGAACATACACCATTTTAAAACAAAAATAATGTTTTTGGAAGAAATGTTCCAGCTTTCAAATGGACAATAACTGCACCCAGCAGGTCAATTCATCAAGGTCTCTAGGGGAATATTTTGCAGCTCATTCATTCTGCCATTTTTCTCAAAATCAGATGTTCAGTTATAAAGGAGGCAGCTGCTTGATAATTCCTCTTCTCTCTTTCATTTTACCCAGTTCTGGGGTCTCCATTGAGTACATATCCTTTAAATACAAATGGCAGTTGTGTTTCAGCACATTCACATTACTCATCAGTGTGAATAACACGTCTTATTTAATGTTTATAATATGTCAAACCTTATACTAAGATTTTTACCCCTTTTAGTTCAGTTAATCCTCCCCTCCCTATGAGACTCTGACAGTAATTCTTTAGATTGAAAGCAGCAAAAATTCTGTTGACAGCGGCTGTACAGAGATTTTATTTTTTTCGCACAAGTCTGGAGGTAGGCAGTCGCTATTGCTAAATCAATGGCTCAGTGAGATCAGTGCTATAATACCTACGGCTCTCATAGTTGCTCTCTCAAGGTGACAGATGACTGCTTCTCTAGCCATCACATTTGCATTCCAAAAGAAGAAAAGATGAAGGGAGAGGGTAGCCCCATATTAGTAAAAGACAGCTCTGAGGAACCCCTAGACTTATGTCTGTCTTACAGTTAGGAAATGTATCACACAGCCACCTCAGCTAGAAAGTGGCTACAGAGAAAGAAATTGGAAATGGTGTCCATCACAGATCTAATGATGGTCTATTTTTACAAGGTGAGTAAATGAGGCCTGGAGGTGTTAAGTGACTTCCTTCAAAGTCACACAACAAGTTAATAGCAAAGCTATCTTATTTTGTCAAGCTCTAGTAGCCTTCCACTTTGATAAGACTATAAGCCATGCATCTTAATTTCCATAATAGAATGTCAACTGTGCTTCTGTTCATCTGATAACTAAATTAAATAGATGTGTTTCCCACTGATAGTAAATAAAGCAGGTGCTTCAGTTGGTCATTGAAAGAGCCTTTAATTCACTACTCTCCAACAGATGCACAAATCACAGATTAATAACTCTATATCTAAAGTGGAGAGAGGCAGAAACCTGTCCTCATTTTTCATTCCTCCAGCTTTTCCAAGCATTTCTCTCTTTCCCTTCACTAAGTTACAATTCAATGATCCATGCTTGGGTTTTGTTGAGGCTTGGGATAATAAAAGGTAATATGAAGTTATTTTTGTTTCTCCTGTAAAATCTCAGTTGAAGACCATTCTCATTTTATCATCTGATAACCCTTTGGTAAATGTCCATGATTATGCCTCTTAGGGTTAGTACCTGAAACATTTTTTCATACAAAAATAGAAGTGGATTTGTACCAGTAATCTGGGATGGCATGGTTACTGTAATTAAATACAAATTGACTTCTGAGCTTTTACATTAAGAGTCTATAAAGGGCAATGTCATTTTTATTTGGTTATAGTAATTATTTCACCCTAGATTACTGCTGAAAATAAGTTTTCTCCTATATTGTTTTGCAATCTTTTTAGTCTTTATTTTAAATGGTCTGCCTTATGTCTATTCAAATATTTTAAGCCTCTTCTCATTCTTTTTGAAAATATAATTAATCTTTTAAATAAAAAATTTACAATGACCCATAGACAGGATAGTTTAGAAAGAGAAAAGGAGGTAGGATTTAGTTAAAGTATCAACAAACTCATATTTGCACTATAAGAGGTGTGGGCCTGTGATTATACTCTTTACAATCTTGTATTCTCTTACCATCCAACTGTGATTTGAGTTATTAGTTCAGCAAATATTTGAGTGCTTAATTACACTAATTAGATAAGAGCTCATGTGTCTGATTCTTTGCGTAAAACAAATCTCTCCAACCTGTTCATTAGAAGTTTAAAGTTGAACAGGACCTTAAGAAATCGAATCAAACTCTCAACCTCAAAGGAGTATCAAGCTTACGTTATTATAGATTGATAGCTCTCATTTGCTTGCTTTAATGTCTTCCAAAAAGATGACATATAATTAAATCATCAAAGATTTATCATCTAGGGGGGTATGAAACTCTATTTAGATAAGAAAGGGAGTTCCAAAGTATAAGGAAATTGAAAAGAACTCATGTTTCAGACAATAAAGAAACTTGCATAAATTTTGCTACCTCCAAAACATAATGCCGCAATTAAAATCACGTCTTAGAAGGATATATATTTTTATGTAGAGGTTTATGATATGTGAAATGAATGAAACATACACAAGCAGAATATGCAGCATAGTTCTGATTTTGTAAAGGAAAAATCTAACAGAGTACATAGACTAGAATGAAATACACCAAAATATTAAAAGTAATGCTTACTGCTAGTAAAATTATGAGCAATTTTCATTTTCATCATTATGATTTTCTATGCTGCTTAGTCTTTATATAATGAATATGTATTATTTTTTATAATCATGCAAACTATGTTAAATTTTGAAAGAATAAATGCAAGGCTCTTACAATATAACTGAAATGTCATAATAAGTGAAAAGTTTTAGATAATATGGAAGGAAAATAGTTCAAACACAGGTACACAAATTATTTCAGTGACAGAAATGTGGAATCTATCCATATCCTGGATTCTATTTCCAGCAAGGCATTTAGTCTCTATTTCCTTTTTCACTAAGTGGGATAATAAGCTTTCCTTTGCCTATTCTTGGGGGTTTATTCTAATAATAAAATCCATTCACTTCTTAATTTAATAAATGTTTCTTGAACATATACTTTATGCTATGTTTTAGTTGTTGGGGTTATGACAATGAGAAAAACAGAGAATGAATCTTAGCTTCATAAAATTTATAGTATGAAGGGGTTGAGATAATAAATAAGATAAATAAGTGAAATATAGAAGATACTAAGTGGTGATGGAGAAAAATGAAGCCATTTAATTTTAGATGGTGTTCCAGGCATGGGCTTCCTGAGACAGTGGCATTTGAGTAAATAAATGCATGATGGAAGTGAAGCAACAAAGTGTGCTGGCATTTGGGAGAATTTCAGGCAGAGGAAGCCGACAAAGAAAAGTTCCCAAGACAGCATCTAACTATGTATCAGAAACAGAATGTCTGGAGCAGAGGCAGTGAGGAGGGGAACAGCAGGAGAGAAAAATATACGTGACAGTTTTATGAAGGTTACTAGACTGGCTTTTGCTCCAAGGGAGATGTGGGACGCCACTGGGGGGTTTTAAGTGAGGCACTGGTGTAATCTGATTTACATCTTACAAAGATAACCCTCTCTGCTGGGAAACTCATATTAAAAATGAAATTGCTCTCCCGACATACTGTGATGGAGTGAATGAAAACATTGAGACCAGTTGGTGCTGCTTCACATGGTCATAAGCTGAACACCAAACTTAAGTGTAGCCTTGGTATGGTGTTCATTGAGATGGTACAGATAGTACTGATGAACTCGAGGCCTGAACATGGACTAGACCTTCTGGACTTGTCACAAGGCAGAACCCAGAAATGCATAGTAAGGGTTGCATTTCATCATTTGTCTCATTTCTTTAGACTTTCAATGTCAACATGCTTGCTGAAATTTAAACCCACTTCTGTTCCTGCAGTTCTACCAGGAAACAGAATAGCTTGCCATCATTCCATCCTGGGTGGAGCAGAGCTTGGCCAAAAAGGGACCAAAATGTATGTGCCCTTCCAGTGGAGTTTTCTTTTTCTGAAGAATTTAATATCATCCATTTGCGATAATCTGGTGCATTTTAAGGCCACTTCTTGCTAACTGACATGCTTTTCTCCTCAATAATCCCTTAGAAGCGTAAAGAGCTTAATCAACCCAAATTACAGGGTCTGCTTAATTCCAGGAGTAGATTTGAATATCACTGCTTTGGGAGGAGGAGAAACAAGTCTTCCTAAGGAGAGAATTTCCTAATAGAAGGACTGTTCTCAGAAGCATGTCCTTGGCAGCCCATTAATTATATTTCATTTTGACAGATCTTGTATATAGTCGTTATATCTTCAGGGGAAAAGAAGGTGTTGGGTGATTAATTGGTTGATAGTGTATGTTAATTGGATGTTAATTCAATTAAAATTCAATTCATATTTGAAACACTTAATTTAACTCAGGACCAGAAAATTAGAATATTCAAGCTTCTTGAAGGAACTTGTCTTTCTGTCACCTTCGTATGTCTATTGACACTTTCTCCTTGTTTACAAACTTGTTTTTCAAGAGGAGGAATCAGATGGTTCTTAGAGCTTCCAGCTGTACTAGGAAATGTTGGTTCTTGCAATGCATAAATATTTAATTGCTTTATTGGAAAAAAATAACATATATCTCGACACTAATACTTAAGTTTGTTCTAAACAAGTCCTGTCAGGCTAGAAAATTGTTCTCTTTGATTCCTTCCCTCTGCCTGGATAATTGAAGAAACAGCTCCAGAAGACAGTCTGTGCTTAGTCTCCAGAAATGCACTGGGATGCCCTCATAGGGGGTCTGAAAACCCGAAGACAGAGGGAGAGCAGATCATGATACTGGAAGATTCTGGGAAATTCTCTGAGGCTGTTTTCCTCAAGGAAAACTCCAGGAGGCAAAGTCTCTGAAAATAATGTTGACAAGATACCCAGTGATTCCTTTCTGATAGCCTAGGGATAGAAGGGGCCCCTACCCAGCCCTGGATGAGAAAGGCAGCCTTTGTGCTCCTCTGCTGGCATAATTAGAGAGGGCAGGTCTACTCAGGGTCTGGAAATTTGTGCTAAGCAGAAATTTTCCATAGGGATAGAGTACCAGGCCTTGGGAGAATGAAGGTATCTCCCGTTTCTAGTCTATAAACAAAGAAAACTGGGAACTTAATTATGATAGGGGAGCAGCTGTTTTGAGGTTTCACTACTTTGGATTTGTATTCTGGCTCTGCCTTAGAAAAGTTGTTTCCTCCTCTGTCTGTGTCTCCATTCTTTCATCTGTAAAATGAGAAGATAACACTTATCTTGTTTTTGAGCATGAAAGATCATAAATGTTTGTAAACATCTACCAGTGCACATAGTAAGAAAGCCGATGTCTGATCAATACTGCCACCATTTCTGCTTAGCAATTTCCAAACATGCCTTTGGGTCCTGTAGAACTCCCTGGAACTCCCTCATCTAATAATAGCTGCTGTTGTGTACATGCATGTGCATGGCTTTCCCTTGACCCTTACTGTCTTGGTACTTCCTTCCCTCACTAACTGGCTCTCTTGTCAGCTGTCCTGGAAAAGCCTCTAGAAAAGAAGGCTGGCAGAAATTATGGCCCCCCGGGCAACAAGAAGCTTATTTATTTCATTGATGACATGAACATGCCTGAGGTGGATGCCTATGGGACTGTGCAGCCACACACTATCATCAGGCAGCATCTGGACTATGGCCACTGGTAAGAGCACCCACAAAGGGGCTGGGGCCAGTGGGAAGCTGAGGGGGAGGTTAAGGCAGAGCTCTGCTGCTGGAGGAGAATCCCCACAAGAATCTTCATGGCTTTTGTTTCCTAGAATGTTCTTTCAGATAGGCTAAGACTCAGATGAAGAATTTGGCCAGAGAAGCTCTCATCTAAGGAAAAAAAGTCTACTGTTATTCATTACTCATGTCAAAAGTTGCCTTCTTCAAGCCCCCAAAGCAGGATTAGCCATTTGCCTACCCCACTGTGGTTCCATAGCACTAAGCAGATACATCAGTGGTAACACCACAGTGTAGAGGACACATGTGTCCGTGAACTTCAACAGCCTTTGTCCACTCATAGCAACTCCCAGGCTCTGATAGCAGCTCTTGCAACAATTAGGACTTATTGGCAAAAGGTTTGAACTTGTGAGAAAAAAAAAAGTCAGTGATTTGAGATGACTTTGGCTCACCTTCCTACCTCACACTGAATCAGTTGCTGAGAAAGAAAGGGAAGTATGAAAAAGGAATTCAAAGAGAATTATTATGATGGCAACCTGACTTGTCTGTCATTCACCCCTACAGCTTTGGTTTGATGCCTACAATCTACAAACATCCATGACCTTCACACCCATATTTGAGCAGCTGATCTATGCTGGGAAAAAATCAGTCAGCTGATTAGTTTTGCTTTGGATTTATAGTCACAAACCTTAAATGGAAATTACCTTAATATGTTTGTATATCCACCTCATAAATATCTATTCCATGCCTCATCTTCTCTCCTCAAACTTCCTGCCCCATCAGAGCTGATGACCCTCCCTTCACAGAGGATGCAGATGCATCTGTTTTTAGTTCCACATCTATCAAATTGCTTGCATCAACAAACATCCTTTTTACTCTCCTCCTGTTACCTCTTCCTTAAGACTTAACCATCCACCAGTGTCTTGATTCTATTCTCTCTCACCTCCTGAAATCCTCACTTCATCAACTGTACCCCCCATCTCCTGATTGGCTCCTTTGCATAAATTCTGTTTTATTCCAAAAATCGTTTTCTAATTATGTGCTGTCTCTCTCCCTACTAACCAAGTTATCACTCTACTCTTTTTCTGCTTGCACATCTCCCTCTCATTCCTCAGTCCCCTATCATTTTATTGGTTTCTTTTTACTCAATTTTACTGGACTGTTCTTGCTCAACTACTCACTCTTTTTATTGTGGCTTCCCATGGACCCCTTTAGGTCATGATCCTCCTTATTCTCTCTACAGCATGTGGTATGGTTAATTGCTCTCTCCTTTTGGAAGTACTAGCTTTCTTTGCTTTCAGGGGTGTTAAACATTCCTGCTAATCCCCCATCTCTTATTCTGACCTGGTGGTGCCTTCTTTCTATGCTACTTCTGTTGTATGACCCTTCAGGATTTTTCCCTCAATTATTATCTCTTTTCAATCTCTACCGATGCATCTGACATTTTTTTTTAACCACCCAAATACAAGAATGATAGGATACATCCCACTTCCCTTGACAAGGCACACACTTTCCTGGACCCTCACACAACTCTCACCCATGCATCTGACTTTCCAGGTATGATCGGAACAAACTGTCCCTAAAGGAAATCATGAATGTACAGTATATTTCCTGTATGAACCCCACTGCCGGGAGCTTCACCATCAACCCAAGACTTCAGGTAAGGTAGGACCCTGGGTACCTGGGTTCTGAATACTACCTACCAGGGCTGATGTCACTTATATAAGTAATAAGTAGCCTTTCCCTGTTCAACCTCTTAAAATGCCGAATCATACAAGATGCTAACTTGTATTTCAACAGAGACAGAGAAACTCATAGACCCAGAATCATGAAGCTTTTAGAGCTTGAAAGTGTCAGAATTCATCTGATTCATCTCAATATTCAGAATGAGAAAACTTCAGAGGGATGACATGACTTTCTCAAGGTCGTGGAGATATTCAGTATCAAATTCAGATTTGGAATTTGATTCTCTGACCCAAGTTCAGTTCTCTTCCTACTGTCCCATAATGACATCGTTGACCTAAAGTACAGTCCCCCAGTCAACCAAAGTTTGAGTTTAGAGTGAGAAATTCGACCAGAATGTAGGAGTAAAGAAGAAGGCAACTTTTATTCAGTGATAATGATGTCTAACCCCTGGCCTCTTCCACATGCATGTTTCCTTGTGCAGCGTCACTTCAGTGTATTTGTCCTCTCGTTTCCGGGAGCAGATGCCCTGTCCTCCATCTACAGCACCATCCTGACCCAGCACCTAAAGCTTGGAAACTTCCCAGCAGCACTGCAGAAATCCATCCCCCAGCTGATCAATCTGGCCCTTACCTTCCACCAGAAAATTGCTACCACATTCCTGCCCACAGCGATCAAATTCCACTACATCTTCAATCTTAGAGACTTTGCCAACATTTTCCAGGTGGGTTCATCTGCTCCAAGACACCTTAGAAGATTTAGTGGTGATTTGTACCTACCATTCTCAGTAAAATAATAGCATCAAACTCTGAGGCAAATTTTATAGAGTCATGAACATAAATAAGAAAACAAGATGCTGTGGACTCTGTGAGGAAGGACCTCAACAAAACAGAGTCCTGATCACTGATTGTTTTAGTTTCCAGTAACCAAAATGCTTTTCAGAGTTGGTTCCTTCAGGCTGGAAAAGGCTCAGCATCTTGAAGATAGTGTTGTTCAACAGTTTGAGTATGCCTAGAAGGGAAAGTGGCACAAAAGAGAGACTATTTTGCAGATTCTGGTGGTGTACCCCTTATTCTTAGAATGAAAAAAAGAAATTTCCTCCAAGCCATGCAGGATAGATCTGTTTCTTGAAGGAGCCATGCTGCAATATTTCTGAGACACCGTCTGCCTGCCCCTGGGGTATCTTAGTCCTAAAAAATTGTTTCTTTTCCAGGCCAAAGCTATTTCAGATCCTTCCAACTACTCATCTAATTGATGATGGCCTGTCTCTGCCCATTACTTCCAATTGCTTGGCCCTTCACTGTCAAATCTCCAGAGGGTGATGAAGCAAACCTGGGCCTTCTCTTGCCCTGGGTCAGATAGAGCATCCTCACATATAGCTCTCCCACTCTGAACACAACATTCCCATCCTGGCAAAGAATCTGCAGAAACTGATTTGTGAGTGCCTCCTACCTCATATAGCACTGAACCATTATTGATGGATGTTACACCAAGTAGAAGCCACACTGTAGGGAAATGTCAATGTGAAGAGATCAGGGAATGAGGCATGACCCTCCATGTAGACCACATGTATTTAGAATTAATTACCCAGAGCACTGCTTGTGCAGGTAAGACTCTGGGGAACCTCAGGCACTGAGGATATGTTCTAGCATGTTCCAATCAGGATTCTTGGCTATAAAGAGCAGAAAACTATTGAACATTAGTTTGAAGATCTAAGAGCTATGCTCTAGAAAGATTAAACTAATGGTGGAACCACTGAGCCACACAACAAAATAAACTCTGAGAACACCTCTAAGCATCCCAGGACATCACTCCAGGATCATGTACACTCTAGTCATTCATTTACTCAAAACTGAGGAGGAGAGGAGAGGCCCACTGAGATTATATAGGTTTGCCTAAGAGCAAGCCAAGAAAGAACTGAAGCTAAAATCTAGGTCTTCAAGTTCCTGATCTGCACCTTTTCCACCACAACATTCTGTCCTCCTCATTTGTACTTCTGATGAGAACAACAATAAGATAATTAAGGCAGCAAGAAAGACTCAGCTTTACTCTGTGGCCTGCAGGCTTGCACATTGGAGAATCTCTGCCTACTACCATTCATTGAGCACTGATAAAGACATTTTTACATGTTATTTCTTTTAAATTTCACTGCAGCATGATAAGGTAGGGGTGCTATCATCTTCATTTCCAAATTTAAAAAAATAACTAAAAATTAAAATCATTTGATCAGATATACATTGCTCATAGCAGCAGAACTAAAGGGAAAAGAGGTAGTGAAGTCTCTCTTATTGGTAGCACCCACTACCCTGTCTAGAAAGACACCTTATCACCTGTACAACCATGAAAGTTCATGACAACCTTTTGAAATACACATTGTCATCCCAATTTAACAGAGGGTCAGAGAAGTTTCCAGCTAGCAGGAACAGCATGAATGGTCATGGAGATAGAAAAGTATAATTAATGTCAGTGGAATAACAAGTTGTGTGGCCAGGTAGCACAGAGTGATATGGCAGGTCTGGGTGAGAAAGAGGATGGGGAAGATAATTGGAGACAAGTAGATCCTAGTAAAAAGTTTTCCTTTATCTGTAATAGTATCTCACATTTATTGAGCCCAGACCTAAACCCTTTACAATATTAGCAAACAATTTCATCCTCACAACCACCATATGAAGGAAAATACTGATTGTCTCCAATTTAGAAATGACATGGCTGTGCCACAAGCACATCAAGTATCTTGAGCATGATCACTCAAAACAGTCCCACAGTATCTAAAACCTTCAGCCCTACTTTGCAGGTAATTCAGGATCATTACAAACACTTCTTCAACAAAGAGGGTTCTTTTCTAACCTTATTTCAGTGGCATCTGATGTAACATCAAGGAGGAACTAAGAGGTGAGATATTGAAGTGAGGGCTGTGTCTCTGGTTTCCCCTGCCTCATTCCTTTGCCTGAGTGGCAACACCCTGGGCTCTGTATCCCAGCCAGGTCTCTTTGCAACCTGCCAGCTGTCAGCCACCTGCCACAAGTGTGGGAAAACACATTCCCCCCATGGAACACCTGCCTCTCTTCTATCACACAACCCTTCACCATCCTCCTTCAAAGAAGAGTTTTAAGCTCAGAGCTTGACTGCAACGTGCCCCCTGCCTCCCCTCCCTGCCCGCCCGCTTGTCTAAAAGTCTGACAGAAGAGATTAAGCGATGGTTGAATGCCCACTAGGAGACATTTACTGCCTAGAGAACATGCTGATTTCCTCTTTCCAGATTAATCCAAGGCTCAATAATTCATACCTTCTCTGTGCTTCCCTCATTCTATCCCAAGCAGAGCAGAATTTGATAATGCTCTGTGTAGCAGAAATCATTAACCATTCCCATATCAGTGACACATGTTACTGTCTCAGATGGTGCAAAATTTGTGCTTGACATGCTCACATTCATTCAGTTCTTAATGTCATTCAGCCTGAGTATTGGTCACAAAACTTAAAAACTTCAACTGATAGCATACCTCATTGTAAACACAAAGTTCCAGAAGTCAGGATTCTAAGATGGTACTTTCCTGCCCTCTGCATCTCAAATATGAACAATAGGATATCCGGGAAGAGAGAAGTTGAATTTATGTGTAGGTGGAACCAAAGAAATCTAATGGAATTTCTTGGGTTTTTTTTTTTAATAATATGAGTAGGTGGAGCCAAAGGATTCTAATGAAAAATTTTAAATAAACATTTATTAAAGCATAACATAAAATAGAAAAGCATACAGATCAATAGCATAAAGCAGTTAATTGTCACAAGGTCATCATACCTATGTAAACAACCACAAGTCTCAGGTCAAGAAATAGGACACTTGCAGTATCCTTGAAGCTCCTCTTTTTTTTTTTTTAAGATTTATTTTATTTATGCAAGAACCGGGGTAGAGGCCAGATGCATGGGAGGGTGAGAGGATTCACCACAGACAGAGCAGGGAACAGAACAGGCAGACTGACGAAATACACTGCTGAGGGAAGCAGCAGGCAAGACAGGAGAGGTCTGCTCGCCATGTGGGTTGCTCCGAGGCCGGCAGGGATAGAACTAGCACTGCAGAGCCCGGGGACAGCTCCACAGCGCTGCACTCAACCACCTGTGCCACCAGGGAGGCCCCTGAAGCTCCTCTTTTTACTTCCTTCCAGTTATTCTTTTTTCCTACACCCTGTAGTAAATACTGTCTGCATTTCTAACACCATAACTTATTTTGGTGTATTTTGGATATTATATAAGCAGAATCATATGGTAGTTTTTGATATTACCTTTGTATTTTATATATATATTATACATGATTGTATTTATGTGTCATAGTGTTGACAAATAATGATAGTAAGTAACAACAACCACAATGATAATAATAATTTTGTTTGCACCATCTAAGATAGTTACATGTAACACTGAGATTGTAAGTGTTAACAATTTCTGCTAATCCTTAAATCTCTTTCCATTTTGTCCTATAGCACTCGCTATGACTACCAGTGCAATGCTGAAATGGTGAGAGTGTCATCTTGCTACATGCCTAATTTTAGGAGGGAAAGCTTCTAATGGTTGATTATTATGCATGATGCCTACTGCCGCAGACCAGCACAGCAGTAGAAGATGAGGCCACCTCAGGGTTGAGAGAAGCGTGCAGGGTGGTCAGGGAGTCGGCGAAAG
This sequence comes from Talpa europaea, assembly GCF_964194135.1. Taxonomy (NCBI): domain Eukaryota; kingdom Metazoa; phylum Chordata; class Mammalia; order Eulipotyphla; family Talpidae; genus Talpa; species Talpa europaea. The sequence continues at coordinate 95,277,006 of NC_140074.1, forward strand.
AAATGACAAACAGACACACTTCAAGAGTGAAAATCTGAGTGTAATTTTCTTTAAGTTTGTGACCAGTATATATATGTTTTCCAAAAGCACAGGAATGAATATCAAGGAAATTAGCTTGCTCATGGGCTCAGTCTATCACTATCAGGGAGGTGATCTACATAACAAGCAATGACCATTATAGAAGAAAGAAGGAAGTTTAGAAAGACAAATAAGGGATTAAAGTTTGTAGTTCTAGGAAGAGGGATAAGATTTTTAGCATTCTGGTAGTGGTTCTTGGTGGTCATTATCATTTGATAAGCTTCTGCCTTTTCAGGGAACTTCCGCTGAACTTCCTCTGCTTCAGGCTGTTCTCCCACCGCGAGCTGGTTGCCCAGCCGGATCTAGGGACCGTGGCGAAAGCCATTCCTAAAGATCACTGCGGAGGGAGGTACAGCAGGTATGTAGGGTTTTGCTGTTCTTCCCCTGCGCGCTGGTTGCCCAGCCGGACATAGGGCCGGTTAGCCCTAAAGGTCACTGCAGGGGAAGGTGCAGCAGCCTACCAGAGGTTTCTGTGGATGTTCATGCCAGATTAAGAAAATTTCTTTCTGTGTTTTAGACATATAGGATCTCCCTCTCCAGGTGTTCTTACTATACCACATCCACCACCAAAGCACCCATAGTCCTCCCCCATAGTCCATTGTGCTCCCTCCCCTTTTCTGCTCCCACTTTCCCTTTCCCCTCCAGTAACCTCAGTTCTATGATCAGACTTCTAAGGTTTGTTATTGGTTAGATTTTATCTGACCTTTTGTTTTGTTTCTCTATAGATCACACATAAGTGATGGGTTGTCTTTCTCCTTTTTACTTATTTCACTGAGCATAATCTTGTCTGGTTCCATTCATGTTATGACAAATGGCAAGATTTTGTTTTGTTTAATAGTTGAGTAGTGTTCCACTGTGTATGCATACCACATCTGTGCCTTTGCTATGGCACATTTGGAAACCCCAGCTACAAAAGTAGCATTCTGGAATTGTTGAAGTTGTTTTTTTTTTTAATTTTTTTTAAAATTTTATTTATTTATACAAGCACTGGGTATAGTAAGAAGCACGAGAGGGTGAGAGAATTCACCAGAGCCAGAGCGGAGAGCAGAACAGGCAGATTGATGAAAAATACACTGCTGAGGGGAGCAGCGGGCAGCAGGAGAGGTCTGCGCGCCATGTGGGACCCTCACCCAGCAGCCGGGGATCGAACCGGTGCTGCAGAGCTTCACAGCCCAGCGCTCAAACACTGCACCACTGGTGAGGCCCTGCTGAAGTTCTTTTTAATGATATTAGGCTTTCTTCTTCAAGACCAGTTTTGACATGTACAATATTTTGGAAATAGAGAACAGATACTGGCTTCATTAAACAAGCCAAGTGTCAAATGACACATTTAATTTTCCATCTAGAATATAAAACTTCCAAGAAAAACAAAATAGGAACCAACATCTAATCTACTCCAAATGAATATATTTTACCTATGAGGCTGATGGGCAGACATGTGCATGTGGTTAACTCCAAGATACATTTTGCAGTGAAATAATAACTTTAGTAAAGAAAAGCAAACTTATGGAAATAACCCACGTGTCCAAAGATCAGTGGATTAGCAAGATGTTGTATAGATATAGAATGGAATACTACACAGCTATAAAAATGATCAATTCTTGCCATTTGCAGCAACATGGACTGGAGAGGATTATGTTAAGCAAAATAGGTCAGGAGGAGAAAGACAAATGCTGATGGTGTCTCTTACATGTGGCCTACAAAGAAACAAAACAAAGGGTCAGATAAAACCAACCAAACCCTGGAAATCTGAATGTAGAATTGAGGCTACCAGAGTGGGAGGGAGAGAGGGGAGAGCAAAGTGGGAAAGGATATATGGAGGGCTTTCAGCACCTGGGTATGGTGGGTGTGTTGTGGTAACGTCCATCTGAAGAGGGGTGGATCCTGTTCCTCTAAATCATATACAGAATTGTAAACCAATGTTACTGAATAAAGAAAATAAATTTATCCATTTACAGTTTACTAGAGTTTTAATCATGAATATATGTTGAAACTTAAATGATTTTTCTGTACCCGTTGAAATAATTATATAGTTTTCTCCTTTATTCTGGAAACATGACAAATTATATTGATTATTTTTGAATTTTACATCTATCTTGTATTCCTGAAATAAGTCCAACTCAGTTACTACATGTTGACCTTTTTATATTTTGTTGGATCGCATTGCTTCCTTATATACAATCTTTATATTAATAAGATTGTCCTATAATTTTTCTTTCTTCTCATATTCTGGGGTCATGAAGTTCTTACAAAATGTACTGGGAAGTACCCTGGAAAACATCTAGTCCAACGCCTGTTACACAACTGGCTTCAAAAAATTGGAGCTATTGTAGTTTTCAATTGTTATTAATGCCATTTTTTGTCTATTCTCCCTAAAGGGCATTCTCTTCTCCACAGTGGAATGTGTAAAATCCTCACAGGACCTAGTAAATCTTTATCTACATGAATCAAATAGGGTTTATCGGGACAAGATGGTGGAAGAAAAGGACTTTGATCTTTTTGACAAAATCCAGTCAGACATGGTCAAAAAAAATTTTGATGTGAGTATTACCCTTCGATTTTTTTTACATTTGAAAAATAATGATAATTATACAGATGGTCACCCAAATGATAAACATCTTCCATAAATTGGAGAAAGTCAGAGATTAGATAAAGAAAGGAAAATCTATCTTTATTTTTTGTCCAGGGGATAAATGCTAGGGCAAGAAGAGATACAATTTGGTCATAGAGACTAAATGTTAATATCTATGAGGATCACCTGCTCCAAATCCTACTCCACTCACACCTCTCAGTCACATTTCCCCACTGGTCATCCCAGTTGACATTTCAACATGCTTGAAAAAGCACTATCTCATCTTGCCTAAGGCAGTCTCTTTGGAACTGATAATGACTGGAAATTTGGAAGCTCTGGAATAATTTAAAGACTGGAAACTTATTCTGATAATGACCAAAATTTGTTTCCCTCTCTACCAATACTAGGTCTACATGACAAACCATAAAATATTTTATGATCATTTATTTTGTCTTTCCTGGGTGTTTTCTTCTTCAAGACAAATAGCAAATAGCCTCTGTCCTTTCAGCTCTTTATGACATGGCGTCTGTTCAAACCCAGAGGAATCTGACATCCTTTTGATTACTGTCTTATCAATTCTCCCCTCTGAAATTGGGCTGCCCAACTTCCATCACACAACCCAGATGGGGTCTGACCAAAAGCAAAGACTGTCCCCTTTCTTATACACCATAGATTCCCTACTAGATTTCCCAAATTGTGTCCTGCTAAACAATTGTACTACATATACTCCTTGGAAAGAAGTTATCTAAGATAAAATTAAGTTGAGAAAGTACTTTATATGATATAACCCTGTTGGAAGTTCACAGATCATTCAGCATATAAAAGCCCTGAAAGTCTTGGCTAACCCTCATTCATGTATCATTTCCCATACTTATTGGACCCCAAGACTCTTTTCCCTTCATAAAACCTATTAATAATTTTCATGCTGAATGGCCCATGGAATATGCCTTGGGAAGCATGTATATATTACAACAACCTAAGATCTTACTATTTTTTTTTTGTAGTGTGAAAATTATCACTACAACTAACCTTGAGCCTTCTGTTGCCCAGCCCTGTGCTTACTTTGTTAGGTTTGGCTCCATTTTTTTTTTCCTGAAAAGATCCTGAGTTTATCTCTCCAAATATTTATAGTCCATTCCAACCTACATGTCAATATTTTGAACTTTTTTTTAAAGATTTATTTATTTATTTATACAAGCACTGGGTACAGTTAGAAGCGTGGGAGGGTGAGAGAATTCACCAGAGCCAGAGCAGGGAGCAGAAAAGGCAGAAGGACCTAAAGTACACTGCTGAGGGGAGCAGTGGGCGTGGCAGGAGAGGTCTGCGTGCCATGTGGGACCCTCACCGGTGGCTGGGGATCGAACCGGCACTGCAGAGGCTGTGGGCAGCTTTGCAGCCCAGCGCTCAACCGCTGAGCCACCAGGGAGGCCCTGTTTTGAACTTTTAAACATTTTAATAACTAATTTCATCCTGCACTTTACTAGTTCAAACACCCTGGAATACACCACTTATCCTATCAGTATTCTATGACTTGATGTTCAGTGCTCTCGTATCTTACATTTGCATTGTAGCATTTGCCAGTTTATATATTCATTTTTTGAGTCTGTAAACAACCCTTGATTGTCCTTTTAAGTTGACTTGAACTAGCACTTTGGAGTAACAACACTCAGTCTTTGCAATAGAGGTTCCTATCTGGTCATATGGCTAACCATGTAGTTAAAGGTGCCTGTATACGAAGGACACATCTTTCCTTTTTTTAATTTGAAATTGGTTTTATTTTGGGGGAGGGTTTCTCCTTCCTAGTTTTTTTATATATATTTTTACATCTTTCTTCTACTAAGAACACAACTTTTTGACCACAGAAGCACGTGTAATTAATTCTGCTTATCTCCCCCAGCAACACTTAGAATATCAACCTGAAGCACCTTTGGCTGCCCCAAATCTTAGTGTTTGTTATGAAAGAAAAGGTGCCCCAAGTTCCACCGAGCAAGCAATATAGTCCTGTGTCTACCATTAGAATCTTATGGCCCATGTGTGATAGGACATCACTATTAGGAAATCTCTGGTTTACTGTGTGAGTTGGTTTTCCCTCTCCCTTTACACAGAATGGCTCTGATCATAAAATTGGAAACTTATTATTTTGTTCATCAAAGATTCATTGTAGACCAGTCTTGTCAGAACTGCACTTTAGTCACTCCTCCCATAGATCATTAGTTCCAACTGATGCTATTAAGATTGATTCCCAATATAATAGCCCATTTTTAAATGGGAATGTGTTCCTACATTGCTTTCCCATGTGCTTCCCTCAACTAGCAAGAATGACTCTCTGCATTGCATCAAATCTTATCCAAATGTCTGAACATTTAGTTTATTATCTGGCAAAGCTAGAACTTAAGGGTTTTCTGGGACCCTGAAACCACCTTCAAAACATAGTCATTCTTTAATATCTAACTCTTCATATTTCTTTATTCTTATACCCAGGCAGCATCCCTGTTTTCCCTATAAATGCAATTATCATCATCACTTTCCCTACATTAGGTTTGATGAATATTGTCCCAAGGGCTTACATGGCTAACCCCATGGTGACATATGCCCTGAGTTATGCCCCTGCTGGTGAAAAGCATGAGGGTCAGCTCTTCCCTAGGTGGTTTTTCCATTCTGAACTTTAAGAATGGCAAGTGAGGACAGTTGCTTATGCTGGTATTACCTTCTACTTAAGCATTAGAAACCTATTGTTTCTTAAACTTGCATCTTCCACATCCTTTGTTAACTCCTGCAGTCTCCTGTATTTAAGTTTTGGCAAGTAATTCCCTCCTGAATTAAAAAAAAAAAAAGTTGCCATTTCAATACTTAGAGAATATCTTTTAAGTTAGTTGAGTTCTAGGAGGTATTTATTAAACATGCTAATCTTTGCCCAGAGGGCAATGTTTGATGCACAGTAAACCCAAATCTATATAAAAGTTTTATAAATAGGGAGTTTGAATATAATGCTTCAAGATTAGCTATGTCCCCATAAAACAAGCCAGTCAGTCACTTAAGGATAGTTGTGGCACATGCTTCAAACACCAGTCCCTCTGGACTTAGTCTTTGAATTAAACCTGGAGATCTATTGTGTTCAATCTCAGTGGAAACAGGAAAAAATGTTCTATGACATGGCTGTGAATTGGGAAGCAAAACCTATTGGAATAGATGTGTGAAAGTTCAGGTCATTGGGCTGTGATCCCCTAAAGAAATACCCCATGCATCCCCACCAACTCCTCTGCTCTCATATGGTCTTCTACTGTGCATGTAAGGGGGCACCTCCCACCTTCCATTTCCACTCCTCATTCCACAGGAATAATGGATATCATTCATGTGGAACTGATAAGCTAATATTAAACATCCACTTATAAGGGGTCCTCTAGAGGAAGAAAGTATCGGAAGGTCTCCCAACACTTGATTTTCAGAGAGCATGCATAGAGAAAAGTCAGATTTGGTGCCTCCACTCTGGATGGAACTACCAGATTTGAGAGTCCCTAAGGAGGGTCCTTTTTCCTGTGTCTCATTGCCAGGGTATTGAACAAACTACGGAGCAGACCCAAAGTTTGAACATGTATTGTCATTTTGCAAATGGCATGGGGGAACCCAAGTATATGCCTGTACAATCATGGGAGCTATTGACACAGACCTTGGTAGAAGCCTTGGAGAACCACAATGAAGTCAACACAGTGATGGACCTGGTTCTTTTTGAGGACGCCATGCGCCATGTGTAAGTATGCTTCTCTTGCCTTTCCTTAGCTCCCTCCTCTTCTCAACATCAGGAATCTCATTGGGCATTTGAGGACACTTTGGAAAAAAAAAAAAAAACACGGAAAAACAGCTACTGCTTCTGCCTTGAAGGTCAAGATGACAACTGATAATGAAATTACAGCTTCTACTACTGGCCTTAGAGGGCACATAGCATGAAATCTAGCCTAACTGGATTTATTTCCTTGTCAGCTGTTTACAATCCCCTGGTCATGATCGCAGGCATGCCAATAGAAACTTTAAGATCATGAAAGAGGCACCAGAACAGGGCCTCCCCGGTGGCACACGGTTGAGCACTGGGTTGTGAAGCTGCCAGCAGCATCTGCAGCACCAGTTCGATCCCCGGCCACGTGAGGGTCCCACATGGTGCACAGACCTCTCCTGCCGCCCACTGCTCCCCTCAGCAGTGTACTTCGGTCCTTCTGCCTGTTCTGCTCCCTGCTCTGGCTCTGGTGAATTCTCTCACCCTCCCGCGCTTCTGACTGTGCCCAGTGCTTGTATAAATAAATAAATAAATCTTTAAAAAAAATTAAAAAAGGAAAAAAAAAAAAGAGGCACCAGAACAGCTCAGGACCTGCATCACCACCCTGTATTAATCCGAGGACCAATTTTAAATCATGAGATTGGAGGTTTTTGTTTAAATGCACATAAATTTCAAAAACTAAATATCTCTTTAAATGTTGCTATCAAATGAATCATTGAGTGTAGAAACCAAGTCTCCCAGATAATTTATAGTCATGCCAGTGTTATAGCTACACTGCTGTCTACGTCCCCCAGTAATATGAGTCCACTTCTCTCTCCCATACCCCACCCTTACTGCCTGCCAAAATCCTTCCACCCTGCCCCTTGGTACTCATGGTCTTCAATAGCAAACTCTATTTCAGCTTCAGCTCCTCTAAATTTTTCCTTCACTGATGAATTCTGACTGAAACCTGACTGACCTGAGTTGAAAGCAGGTTTTTCTCTTCCTCATTCTATGTGCTCCCAGGTCTAGAAAGAGGTAAGAATCCTCCTTACCCACACCCCCCTCCAATGGCATACTTAAACCATTATCCTTTTGTTCTTCACCAAACTGATTTTTTTTTAAGATTTATTTATTTATGCATACAAGAGCTGAGGTACAGGCCGGAGATGCGGGGGGTGAGATGATCCACCAGAGACACAGTGGGGAACAGAACAGGCAGACTGACTGAAATACACTGCTGAGGGGAGCAGCGGGCGAGACAGGAGAGGTCTGCCTCACCATGTGTGTCTCTCCCTGGCCGGCTAGGGATCAAACTTGTGCTGCAGAGGCTGTGGATTGCTTCATAGTGCTGTGCCTAACCCCTTGCGCCACCAGGGAGGCCCAAAACCCTGATGTTTTGAAACACAAGCAGTTGGGCTGTCGAATTCTTGACCTGTCCCTGTTAACAACTTCCATGTGCTGACATCTAGTTACTCCACACCGTTTACCAATGACCTTCATGCATAGTCATCTTTCTCGCCTCAACTGGCACCACACTCCTGGTATCAGTGTAGCTCTTAGTCTTTATGCCCCATGTGCTCTTTAATCCATGACTTTTTCTCCCATCCCATCTCAACTACTCATTCAATCTATTCTTACCCTAGAACTTCTATTATCAATAATGAATCCACATCCCAAAACTCAATTTTAAACATTGTACTCTCTAATCTATCCTTATACCCACCTGTTCTAGCTTGTATTCCAAGTATTCTTTTGCATTTCAATTAAGATATTATTGACATGTAGCATTGTGTGTGTTTAAGGTATACAACAAAATGACTTAAGTATGTACTGCAAAATAATGGCCACAATAAAGTTAGTTAATAGCCATCACCACACATGGTTACATTATTTTTTTCCTTTTGAAGAGTACCTATAGACTCTACTCTTTTAGTAACATTTAAATATGTAATAAAGCATTTCTGACTAGAGTCATTGTGTTGTACATCCCTCTGACTTACTTATTTTATAACTGGAAGTTTTTACCTTTTAATCACCTTCACTAATTCCCCCACTCTCAAACCCCCTCTGGCACCCACAAATCTGCTCTCTTTCTATGTGTTTGATTTTTTTAGTTTCCACATGTAAGTGAGATTATACAGTATTTGTCTTTTTGTGTGACTTATTTCACTTAACCTAATATCCTCAGGTTCATTCATTTTGCTGAAAATAGAAATATTCCAGCTATTCTTAAATTTCATCAAGACTTGATTTCGTGGAGTCAACTACTTTCTCAAACTCCTTTGTCCCTCCCCCATATCATGGCTTTACCTTCCTCAACCACCATAGGCTCTATCCCAGTGCAATCTCCCCAGTTTTCTGTCATGACATCCATGTGACAAAACCCCACTCTCTTATTTCACAGTTGCACATAAGCATCTGAAGATTATTAGAGAAAAATCTTCCACCATGTTCCCTGGCTTGCTTCAGATTGTCAATCACAAATACCAAGTTGTCCCTCAAGTTTTCTAGAAATATTCCTCTACTAACCTGGCAGTTTGCTTTCTTCTCCTTCTCTTGGCAGCAGCAGTATCACACATTTTTTTCCCCTCTTCACAAGCTTCTAACATCCTCCCTTCTCTTTATTGACAGTTAATGAGCATGTCTCTTCTTTCAATGAGCTAATGAAAGTGGCCAGAAGAGAATTGTCTCATCTCCCCGTCATCATATCTAACAGCCTATCTGCATCCGCCCACAAATCCTTCCTCCCCTACTATTTTAGTTTGCGAACCATCCCTGTTCCTAAGGTCAGTGCCTCCATGTGTGCATTGGACCCCATGTCCTCTCACCATCTCACTGACATTTCTCCTTCTTGCAATTTTCTCTCCTCTCCTATCCTCTTGCCCTCCCCCTTTACTCCCTTCTGCTTTCTACCCTCCTACGCCATCACCAATTCCTGGGTCTTATGCATCAACATACAAAGATGCTGTGTAATCATTTACAATAAGATAATAAACTATTCCTAGACTCATCTCTTCTCATTTCCTAACCCTGTTTGCTCTGCTCCTGCTTACAACAGAACTCTTCAAAGACATTGTCAATATTCACCATAATTTCTGAGTTCTCACCCTTTCCTCGGTATATGTCTTAGCACTTGAACAAAGAAGCTCGAACCAAAGTCACCACAGACCTACCTCAAGTTCAAATCAGTTGTCACTGCTGGGTCCTCACTTGATATTACTTGACCAACTGCTGTATTTGTCATGATTAATCACTTTGTTTACATCCATCCATCTATCCACCCATCTGCCCAACGCATATTTATTGATTAGACAGCTTCAGTATGAGTGCAGGAGTTTTTATTTAATTCACTGCTAGATCTTCAACCTAAGACAGTATCTGGAGTGTAGCAGGTACTCCGTAAAAACTCTTAGAATATCATGTGGGATAAATGATGTGGAGAAAAATTCAGAGAGAAGAGGAATAGAGAGTTCAGGGGTGATTACAAAGTTAAGTAGGGTGATCAGGAAGGCCTCACTGAAGAGCAAGCATTTGATATGATATGCCAGAGCTACATCTAACTTAGAATTCACTATCGCACCGGTGTATGGCATTTTGCAGACTTCAATTTTTTCAGTTTTCACAAAAAACCTGAAGAAAGAGAGGTCTACTATTATCCCTATATTATAAATGGGGAAATGATACCCTGACAGATGAGGGAAGTCTTCTAGGGTCACACACACTAGAAATAGTATGTGTGCTCCTCACCATCACAGTGTAATGTTTCCTCAAATGTTAATCAAGGATAAACTCCTTGAGCACGCAGACTGCTGACTCTCCAGTACCTTGACCAGTGTCTGGTACATAAGGAGCAGTCAGTAATAAGGGTTTTTAAGATATCTATTAACTAACCTGTGAAGTTTCATTGTATATTTTCCCCCTTGCTTAAGAGGTAACAGAGCCTGAGCCATAGTCTTGGAATCGAAGCAAATCTTTGTCCTTTAAGGATAAATTTAACTTGGGAGAATACCAAATGATTCAGCCAATGTGATTTCCATCAGGGAAATTGACTAATACTGCTTTTAGGAAAAAATAAAGGCAGGCTATGAAAACTGGCTGGTCTTCTGGGGCTTCAAAACAGACTCCAAAGATAGTTGCCAAAAAGAAACCTGTGCTGTGTTTAACAATGGCAAAATAACTGGAATAATGAAACTGCCAGAGGCATATTTTGATGTGTGATTTCCTGTACATTTGTTTTAAAATATCACCCCCCCATGACATCATCTTTGCATTACCTTCCCTCCTGTCTCTGGAGTTCCTTGGCCCTTCTTTGCTGCCCCTACCAGTCAGACAGAACAGAAGCATTCTCTTCTCATGCCAGGAAGAGAAAAGTCAAACAATACAGTGAGAAACATAGGAAATCTAAGAATATTGGAAAATTCCATGGTCTTGCATCATTTCACACGAAGGATCTGGGCTCACTCCATGAAGGTCTTATTTTCTGATGCCCAAGGTGGGAGTAGGGCAGGGCAGAGGAAATCTCTGTGTTTTCCCAGGAACCAATAGGATGGGCAAAAAGGTGGATGTTCAAAAGTGCATAAGACATGTTGACTTTGATTTTATAATCTTTCAATTTGTTCTTACCACTTGAGTTCCTAACCTTTTTCTCTTGTTTGAATTACCCACACCTTTCCCACATTTTGCTGTTCTGGCTTTCTGCTGCTTTTATGTGCAACCTAATAATGGAGCACTATGTAGTGGCAGCAGGCACAGGCTCTGGAGACAGAGTCAGGCCCCAGTTCAAATCCTGGGCTGCCACTAACTGACTGTGGGGATTTGAGAAGGATATTTACCTTCCCAAGCCTCAGTTTTCATATCTGAAAAATGAGGATAGTAAGAATGCCCACATCGTAAGGTTTTTGCTATCTACATGCTGTGATTGGCACTTAATTAGCAGTTTATAAGCATGGAGATTTCTTTGTGCTATTGTTTTCTGCCTTTAATAGTGCCACTTTGCTCTTTTACTGACTTCTTTCACCATTTCAGCAGTCTCTTGTCCTACTTTTTCTTAACATTTTCAATTAGATCTTTTCTCTGCTTTGGTATAATTTTAATCTTTCTTTCTCTTTGATTTTTCATTCCCATGTATCTTTTTCTGCCTCCTCTTTTTTTCTCTTAGAATCCTTTCACAATCAGGGCCTCCCCGGTGGCACAGCGATTGAGCGCTGGGCTGCAAAGCTGCCCACAGCCTCTGCAGCGCCGGTTCGATCCCCGGGCACCGGCGTGGGTCCCACGTGGTGCACAGACCTCTCCTGCTGCACCCACTGCTCCCCTCAGAACTGTGTTTCATCAGTCTGCCTGTTCCATTTCCCGCTCTGGCTCTGGTGAATTCTCTCACCCTCCTGTGCTTCTGACTGTACCCAGTGCTTGTATAAATAAATAAATCTTTAAAAAAAAAAAAAGAATCCTTTCGCAATCATTAACCAAAAAAGACCCTCAGATGTGCTTCTCTTGGGACCCTTCTATTGTGTATCATCAATTCTCTGGGTGGGGGGGGTGTATATGTATATGTTCAGTCTTCAATAAACCAGCTTCCTCCAGCTGGGCTGTGCAACATCTTCAGCTCTTGTTATTAATCTCCCAGAAATTCATGGAAGTGCTTAACTTAGACAGACTTGGTTTTCTGGCCCAGGAGCCCTTTAGAATATTGATCTTCTCTTTAAATTTTGTAATTTAAATGCAGAGTCCTTTGCCCTAGCCAGAGGTTGTTAATGAATCCCCAGCTGGAATCTAATGCTGACAGTTGCAATCTTAACCATTCTTCTTTGAAAACTTCAAGACTAGTGATACATTTTCCATCTAGATATTGAATAGCATGGACCTTGCTAAGCTGAATTCAGGCCTTTCAGAGCAGAGCTGGGCATTAGGTGGCCCAAGATGGACCTCTCCTCCTCCCCTTCCTTTTCCTCTTGCATATTTCTCTCTCTCCTCCATTAATCAATTCCTGCACCCTCCTTTTTTCTTTCAGAAGAGAAGGCCTGAATATCTTAGCACCATATTTTCTCCTTTTATCGTTAGAGTCAGGTAGCATCTAATATAAACACAAACAGATGATTCCTTGCACCAAACATAGTGAACAATCGTGTGTGTCACCCCCAATGCAATGCTGAGTATAAGACATGGATTATTTTGTTTAAATTTAACACAAATGTATTGGATAGCTTCAAAGTACTAGTACTACAGGGAGGACAAAATGAGTGTATTCACTCTTCAGATGTCTAGAAACTATGGTTTAATAAGGGAGAAAGATAAGATAGAGTAAAAATGTTACCGCTAAATAATTAAAGTAAAATCATTAAAGAACCAAGTATAAGTCAATAAAAACCTGAATATTTAAGACAATAAATTTTAACCACATAAATTTGTTGGCAAACAATTTTAAGTCCAGACAGCTAAAACTTTCTGTACATTCTAATTCAACTAATATAATCTAACATATTCTAATTTTTCAATATAACAGATACATCTTTTGATCAATTCTACATGAGAGGAGTACCAATTGATGCCCCCATTTGGGGGAGCAATTTTTCAGTATGTATCAAAAGGCATAGAAATTGTCTTATTGCTTCAATCAGCAACTTCTAAGATCTTAACCTCTGGAAATAAATAGGGATGTAAAGTAAAAATATTTGCATAGCGCCACTTATAAATGGAAGATGTTAGAAACAGCCTAAATATCCAAAAGCATGCTATTGCAAGCAAACAGCTTATTCTATGAAATGAGCTATCAATACACTTTAAAAACAAAGTTTAGCAGACTACTCAGTGGCATAGGGAAATAATCACAGTGTATTGGCAAGTGAAGAAATGGTTTCATAACACTATGCTGAGTATAAAATGTCAATCTAGTTTTGAAAATATACAAGATAGACACAGTATATGGATTAAATGCATATTCATATATACATTTACATAACATGTACATTTACATATGCATATACATCATTATAAACATACAGAACCTTAGGTAAAGTCTGTAAGGACATACAATTAATGTCAATAGTGTTTATCACAAGATCTAGAATTGTGGATGTTCTTCTATATTTTATGCACTTTGTATGAGGCAGTCATTTTTAAGATCAGAAAATAAAAAATAGAAGTTATTATTATAAATAATATAAGCACCCTACCTAAGGTATATCATAGTGCTAACAGAATTATAGAAAAAATTGGTGGTATATTCTGAAGGACACACAGTAAACAGCTTTAATTTTTTTTTATTGAAGTAACATTGGTTTGGCAGTTATAAAAATGATGAAAATTTGCCATTTATAACAACTTGGATGGAGGGCAGTGAACAGCTTGTTCTAACAGAAGCATCTGAGAAAAGGCTGGAAGGGGCAGGAGGAGTACCTTCCTCTGGAGGGCCATTGTCTAAACCCAGGGCCTGGGAATATTTCCCTATTAGTGGAGCAAGAATATGGGTACTGAGAGCAGTAAGTATAAATGTAGAGAGAAGAACCCAGAAGTCAAGGAAGTGGGTGTCTTATAGGTTGACACTAAGAATCCACCAATATTCCTTCTAAAGCCATCAAGATTCAAGAAGATTAAAGGAGGGAAAGACACGAGCTATGTCATCATCATTCTCTGCTGTTCTGCCAACTTTAAGTGTGCATGTTCCTAACATGAACAAACTTTTCTATTGCTGCTTATCCTCTAGCCTACCCTGATTTTTATTTCCCTAATTGTATGTATATACATCATTATAAACATACAGACCTATTTTTCTCTTTTTCCCCATTATTTTTCTTTTTCTCTTTTTCCTGTCTTCTCCTCTTGCCTAAAAGCATAAATAGGTGAGTCAAAGTGAAGTGAGGAAGGCAGTCAGGGTGAGACTTGACTGGGGAGGGCAGGGAAGGGAAGTTCTACCTTTCACCCTTCACCATCACCTGCACCCTCCAATCCCATCTGACTGCCATAAACTCTTCGTCTACTGCCACTAGCCACAGGCAGCTTTGGTTTAAAGCAAAATACTTGGGCAAGAAAGTGAGACCAGGTTTGCAGATAATCTAAGTTTCCCACAGTTCAGCCCACATTGGGTCTCTAAGGAGAGTTCCAGCTTTAACTTAGACCGTTAGGTATGCTCTTCACAGAGAAAGTCTGATTAAAGCCATGTGCTTCTGCTTCCTTCTCTTTAGCTGCCATATCAATCGTATCTTGGAGTCACCGCGGGGAAATGCTCTACTGGTTGGTGTAGGTGGAAGTGGCAAGCAGAGTCTGACCAGGCTTGCAGCTTTCATTAGCTCCATGGATGTATTCCAGATCACACTGAGGAAAGGCTACCAGATCCCCGACTTCAAGGTGAGCAGGTTGGGCAACTGTGGAGAAGAGACTCAGCCTCTCTCCAACTCCCTGCACTCCCTGTCACTCTTCATTAGCTCACCAATTCCAAATGCCCTTCCATTTTCTTCTTAGTCATTGGGCTGGTGATGTGGGGGACTGTCTCCTTATTAGGATCAGCTTGAGTATGCTGACCTTCCCGAGGTCTGCGTTTATGACACCTCAGTTGTTTTGAGTTATACCTATGAAAGCTTCTCGCACCCAAATCAACAGCATATCTATATCAAATTCAGCATCTAGCTCCCTGGCAGCTCTAGTGGACTTAAGTGAAATTCTGACTGTCTGTGTTTCATAAGAAATTCATATTTTAAAAGATGGTTTCAGTAACCACTGGCAGCTGGAACCTTTATTGACATTTCTTAGATTTAGACTTCAGGCATTTAGGAACCACAATGCATGTTGTAGGAAGTGGGGAAAGCATTATATACCATCCTCAAGGGTCACTTTGTCCACACACACACACCCTCCTTTTTTTATCCATGGCCACTATAGAGGAATAGTAGGAAATCATGATGTAATTTCCATCCAGATGCTGTCCTTGCTATCTCTGGGAGAATTCCAGCCAGCATTGAGCCAGACCAACCCGCCAACCCTCATAGTCTCCCAACCACGGTGGGACAGGCAGATGCTCACTGATGCTCTGAAACCACAGCTCCACTTCTTGGAAGTTGACCAAATCTAAGCTTATGTATGTCATGCACACATTAGTTCAAACATCAGCCCTTTCAATAAAGAGAATACAAGATAGTGCATGAGAATTACACATTTATCATATAATCCAAGACAGTGGTTTTCAACCTTATTTGCTAGAATCCCCTTCAAATAAAGCTGATGACTATATCCCAACCCCTCAAAATTCTCACTCAATTACTATGAGGAGTGACCTAGGCATTAGAACTTTCCAAGATCCCCCCTCCTCAGGTGATTCAACTAAGTGTTAAGAAACATTGCCTTAAATTATAACAATTATGTGAGAACCATTACCTTATAAAAAAAAGTTTACTAAACTTAAAGGGGAATTATTTGGACATGAAGAAAACTTTGCTGTAATGAAATGTATGAGACTGTTAGAGAAAGAACTTTGAGTGGTGCATGAGAGAAAGAAAAGAAGGTCAGGGACTGATGTTTGAGCTTTGGTAGCATGATACTCTAAAGGAACCAGGACTAACTGAGCTGCCATTCAAAGCATGGCCTCCCAGCCTACAGTTTTTTTTTTTGTGGATTTTTTTTATTATTTAAATTTTATTTTTATATTCCCCTTATAATTACAACCCCCTTATTTTGACTCCAAGCCTTCCTTTCCCCACCCCTCACCCCCCACAGAGTGTCTCTGGTTCATAGTTTGTTGATTTTGATATTTTCTTTCTTATAGTTATTCTTTTTCCTGGTCCCTTATTTAAGTTTTCTAGATTCCTGCTATGAGTGAGACCATCCGGTATTTTTCTTTTTCTTTTTGGCTTATTTCGCTGAGCATGATCCCTTCCAGTGCCATCCATGTTGCTGCAAATTGCATGTGTTTATCTTTTTTGAATGCTGAGTAATATTCCATGGTGTATATGTACCACATCTTCTTGATCCAGTCATCTATTTTTGGGCATTTAGGCTGTTTCCAAAGCTTAGCTATTGTAAACAGTGCTGCTATAAACATAGGCGTGCAGGTGCTCTTTGGAATTGATGTTTCTATGTCCTTTGGGTAAATACCTAGGAGTGGAATTGCTGGATCATATGGAAGCTCTATGATTAGTAGGTCCAGAAATCTCCACACAGCTTTCCATAGTGGTTAGACCACTTTACACTCCTACCAACAATGCAGGAGAGTTCCTTTTTCTCCACAACCTCGCCAACATTTGTTGTTGCAACTTTTTTAATATGTGTCATTCTCACTGGTGTAAGATGGTATCTCATTGTAGTTTTGATTTGCATTTCCCTGATTACAAGTGATGTTGAACATTTTTTCATATGCCTGTTGGCCATTTGCATTTCCTCCTCAGAGAAGTTTCTTTTTAGCTCTTCTGCCCATTTTTTGACTGGATTATTTTCTTTGTTTTTGTTGAGTCTCATCAGCTCTTTGTAGATTTTTGTGATCAGTCCTTTATCATTAGTGTTGGGTGCAAAAATTTTCTCCCAGTTGGTGGGGTTTCTCTTTGTTTTGGTTATTGTCTCTTTTGCTGTGCAGAAGCTCTTTAATTTGATGTAGTCCCAGCTGTTGATCTTTGCCTTCACTATCACTGCTTTGGGTGATGTGTCTGTAAAGATGTCTTTGAAGTGCATGTCATGTAGTGTTTTGCCTATATTTCCTTCTATGTATTTTATGGTTTCAGGTCTTATGTCTAGTTCTTTAATCCATTTTGAGTTGGTTTTTTTGCATGGTATGAGGTAGTAGTCAAGCTTCATTCTTTTGCATGTAGCGACCCAGTTTTCCCAGCACCATTTATTGAACAAAGTTTCTTTGCTCCAATGCATATTCTTTGCTCCTTTGTCAAAGATTAGTTGACCATAAATCTGTGGGTTTATTTCTGAGTTTTCTATTCTATTCCATTGGTCTGTGTGTCTGTTCTTTTTCCAATACCATGCAGTTTTCATGATTATGGCTTTCAGCCTACATCTTTTAATGCATGCCAACAATGAGTGTTGTGTGTATGTGTCCTCCCCAACACATATTTTCCCAGAAGTCTTTTGCTGGAACTAGTCATAAGAGCATAAGTTACTGCTAGAATATGACATATTTATCCCCCAGGGCAGTGTGAGACCAAACACATGACTCTTGTCAAGACCAAGAGCAATCACTTGCTTTCTGGGGAAGGTTATTTACTTGTGTGATAATATAAGTAATACAGATGAACATCATTATGCTTTGAAAAGCTCTTACATCTCTGCACAAAGCAGAAGCTCCAAAACCTAGCACAGGAGCCACAGTGGTCATATGAATTAAAGATGGTCACTGTTTAATTTTTCTTACTCACCTCTGTTGGGATCAATGCCTGGGGTCCAGGCATATTTTGCCGCCTATTGATGCACAACAACACTATTCCTACCTCCCACTGGCATCTTGTACTAGTTCCCTTGAAAATAGATAAATGGATCCATTCCTGAAGAGTGGATTGGGGTCTCTTTTGAAAAGACCTACTTCTCATAGATTTCTAATGCTAATTGTTTCTGCAGGTGGACTTGGCCAGCTTGTGCCTGAAAGCTGGGGTGAAGAATGTCAGCACAGTGTTTCTTATGACTGATGCCCAAGTGGCTGATGAAAAATTCCTTGTTCTAATCAATGATCTCTTGGCATCTGGTAAGAGACTCTTTGCTCTTGAATGTCTACAATAAAATTCCCCTAAGTCAAGGTCATTCAAAAGTGGAGACTTGGTCCAAGATCTGAAGAGCTAGGTCACAGTCATGATAAAAAAAAGTTGATGCAGTGGAGGAAAGGTTCATTAAGGGCCTTCTCAGTGTTGATGCTGTGTCTGCTGTCTGGGCTCTTTCATTATCCTTTCAGTACAAAACACAAAGTAATCTTGGGACTTTCTTAATAGGAGTAGATGTGATTACTGGAACATGAATAGGTTAAGGGTCTGTTGACCTGCGGAGCCCAGAAAAGAAGGTACTATCCCCTGCCCATATTCAAGACAGAAACAAGAGTGCACACAGCATTTCAGGTATGTTAGACATTAACAGGAAGATACATACACAGAGAATAAGCACACCTGAAACTTATACAATAGGATAAAATTAAGTTGCCAACTTAATTAATCAAGGATTCAGAACTTTATGAAAACAAGAACAGAAGTAGAATATCTCTACCTGGTTGTCCTTGGTTTCCAAAGACCTTATTGACAAGCACTGTCCACTGACACTCTCCGGGCAAGACAGGACTTCAGGGGAAAGTTCAATTCTTGATACTTCATTGTTTTTATTTATTTAGGAATTCAACACTTATAGCAACCATTCCAGAAAAAAACATGTGTGTATGTGTGTACATAGAAACACATAAATGTACATAAGAATAAGTTTATATATAAGTAAATAAATATATATATGCACAGAATGTATATATAAATAGATATACCCAAGAATACAAGAATATATGTGTGGGGGTTAATGTATATATATATATTTGTGTGTGTTTGTGTGTGTGTGTGTGTGTGTGTGTATAAGAATTTGCTTTCCTGCATCTCAAACCAAATTCAGCATGTACAAAACTACCCCTTTGAAAAAAAAAAAATAAAACTACCCCTTTGTCCAGGTTAAGAAATCAGTCAGTGCACAGATGTTCCAGAGCAAAATTTCTGCCTCCAACTTTCCAGCATTTCAGAAAGTCCATTTCTCCATAGTCCACTGCCTCTTTGCTAAAATACTCTTTACTTTATAAAATCCAAGAATCATAGTGTATTTCTCTAGCATCTACTCCACATTGTATGTAATATATTTCAGTATGCTCCTGCATAAGATACTTAAAACTTTGCTGCCTTAGAAACATTGTCTACTTCAAACTTTGTGCCCTTGTATCTCAAGGCATTTTACAGTTAGTTCCAAGAAAAGTCACTGGCCCTAGGTGCAGACCATGCACCAGCTGCTCTGTGAGCAACCTTAGGCTTATTTCTGAAGGGAACCAGAGTCCCAGGATCCTTGCTTGCTGGCTTCAAGTGTCATGTTGATACCATATTCTCATTCCTTTCCCAACTCACCCTTTTAAGTTGGTTTTACATCCAGGAGTTTGCCTACTAACTCCTATACCTATTCTCCTCCAACCCAACAAAATTTTCCCTTGCTAAATACTGTCTTTTTAACATCCCACCACCTTCTACCACAACATCTCACCTATAAATTTCCTTTTTCTCATTTTACTAAGTTATAACAATTTCTGTCTCACCCTAAAGCTGTGTCCTAAAGTCTAATTTCTAAAACAATTAAAAAAGGATAAATCTGTGCTTCCACAGACTTACAGTTTTAGAGATGCCAGGCATATTGCCAACTTTACTCTCTCTCATTGGCTCCAATCCAGCCAGGTCACCTTCTCCTAAAATAATGTCTGAGACACAGAAGATGTTACATTTTTACCAATTGAAATTTTAAATTTTAAACCTCATTAAGTATTTTTAATTTTTCATTTATTTTTAGAAGAGAAATTTACTCATTTTAAAGAACTTTCTTTTAAAGAAA
Organism: Talpa europaea; assembly: GCF_964194135.1. NCBI lineage: Eukaryota > Metazoa > Chordata > Mammalia > Eulipotyphla > Talpidae > Talpa > Talpa europaea. Next base: position 95,296,940 of record NC_140074.1, read on the forward strand.
TTTCTTTTAAATCCTTCATGAGTTGTAGACTTAGACATATCCTTACTTTAGTAAATGACCATTTGTTTTAATGTCTCTTTTAAAATTATGTTTATGATGGTAACATTGATTTACAACATAGCATATGTTTTAAGGGTACAGATTCACACCTCTACAAATGTATGTTATCACACGACACCCCCCATCAAAGCCCAATAATCCTCCACCATAGTCTATTAGGGCCCTTCCCTCCTTTACTCTCCCAGCCCCTCCAAATTTTCTCAAGTTAAAATGAATTTCTGAAACCCCACCCAGTGAAAACTTGATGCAGTCAGCCTGCTCCAAAGTCATAGAGTTCTAAGCTCACATTTCACTTTCAAGACTTCTCTATAACAAGTAAGATTTTTATGCCCATGTGAAAATGGAAATAGAATGTAAATACTTTCCTCCTCTGGTCTTCCTCCCTTTTTTCTTAACCACTTTGACAGGGAGAACTAGAGCATAGCTTAGCCCTAATTTTCCCTGTCAAATAAATAATTTCTAGCTAGAAATTGAATGTCAGCCCAGGCAGAGCTGCAAGGATTCTTCAGAACCCCCAAACCCTTTGTTTTTCAATTTATGGGCTGTGCAGTCACTCCACTCAGATAACACAAGGCAAGGACCTGCCTTGCTGTTAACTCATACCTTTCTAATTATCTAATCCTGTTAAATTGGAAATTAAATTACAGTGAGTGAATTTCACTGATTCAACTCTCCCCGAAACGCCTTCCTTAATGACCAGATCTCATGTGATAGACTAGCTGGTTTCTTCCCACATTTCTTATGTTTTATTCCTTGGTTTCCTAACAACATTTCCAAATCCAAGCCTTCATGGTAAGTCATCGTATGAATACCATTTTTGATACCAACAAAACTTTTCAGAATCCATCAACATGCCAGTTGTATGTACCCTAGGTAGGTTACAGAGTTACATAAGGAAACTCTATACCAAAGTTAAAAACTTAAATTTTAAGTTAACTGGTTTAATTAGCAAAAGATACACAGCTGTGTAGAAAATAGTGTTCACCCTCGTCAGGAGCAAATGAAGCATATCTTTGAGTCACTTCCTTTGGCTGCCAGAGTCCTTAACAAGGGTCATGCAGCTACTGGTGAAATGATGCATGAAATGTAGGACCTTGCTGAACTTGAAAAGTTCAGCTCTTGTTATGTTCTTACTGCCCTGTTATAATAACTCTTGAAGAATGTACACTGCCATCAAATCCACATATTTCAGAAATTCTTCCAAAAGTTGCTCTTTCTTGGTCCTTGAACCAAACTCAGCATCAGCAAGGCCCCGTCTGATCTAGAGGGATGTGGGTGGTGGTATATGGCCATTTTTAGTTGGTGGAGAGATTTATCTGGTTAATCCCTAATCCAGAGGGAGAAAACAGAATCATTCCCTTACTTTCTGGTGTAGAACATCTGCTAACCAGTATTTCAGAAAACTGATATTCACTATCAGCTCAGACGACCTGGTCTTCCCCAGGTGTAGTGTGTCCTCCTTGCCTATCTCTGCTTCTTTCTTCATTTTACTTTGAGATCTCTCATTAGCATTTTCCTTTTGCTTTTCAAAAAGCTTATTGACTTCAGAATTAGGATTTCCCTTCTCTGATTCAGACTAGATCAATTTCCAGTTATTCATATATTTGAAAACCATTTGTTAAACTCCCATGTTACACTCACTAAGTGCTGTGCTCAAAGGTGAATAACACACAGCTTCTTTGTGGTCTGTTGGAATATTTAGAACCATTGGGTCCCCTCTGTTACAAAGTTATTTGCCTCTCCATCTCCAGACTGTCCTCTTTATACTGGAGCTAAATCTTCTCATGGCATATAAAACATGAAAATATCACCTCATCTTCCAAGCTTAGACCCAGGTTTGACATGTTAGTGGTTTACCCACATCACACAAGAACATAGAGTCTGTAAATATTTGTAAAGACTTAGCATTGTATTGTTCTTCTCCCATGAGCACCTGGAACTGAACTCCTGGAAGGACCACTGTGCTTTTTATTAGCTGAATTCCATCCCAATTTCCCTGGTAATAAAAATGACAAAGTGTGGGGCAAAAGAGCAGCCATTAAGCATGAACATGCACCAGATCTCCTGAGCACACTTTATGGTTTCAGTAGATTTGTTTACCCAATACAACCACAAACAACACTCTGGAAATTATTTATTATTAATATTTTAAATTTATTTATTTATATATCTTTTACTTCATTGTTCATTTTTGTACAGTATTTGCTTTCTCCTCTCAGGTGTGGTCCCTGTAAAATTCCCACCACCAATGCACCAGTGCACCATCACCATAGTCCCTTGTGCTCTTCCCTCCCCTGTTTTGACCCCTCTCCTTCCCCCTCCCGTGCAGAATGTCTCTGATTTATAATTGCCTGTTTATTTTAGTTTTTATTTTTTTTCTGATTCCTTATTCGGTTCCCCTATATTCCTCCTATAAGTGGAACCATCCTTATTTGGTTCCCCTATATTCCTCCTATAAGTAGAACCATCCAATATTTTTCTTTTTCATTCTGGCTTATTTCACTGAGTATAAATCCCTTCCAGCTCCGACCAAGTTGCTGCAAATGGCATGAGTTTATCTTTTTTTGATTGCTGAATAGTATTCCATTGTGTATATATACCACATCTTCTTGATCCAGTCATCTATTTGGGGGGCATTTGGATTGTTTCCGTAGCTTACCTATTGTAAATAGTGCTGCAATAGATTCCTAGGAGTGAAATTGCTGGCTCATATGGTAGCTCTATTTTTAGTAGTTTGAGAACCTCCACACTCATCTGGAAATTTAAACCAGCATCCTGTTGGTTCTCTAGATGCCAATAGAAATGCCAAAAAGGAAATGCAGAAAGATAGTTAAGTGATCGGCCTTTATTTTGTTTCTCAAATTTTATTGATTTTCCAATCATTTGCCTAACCATATACATTTTGGAATACAATTGCAGAAGTCCATATATGTGTATGCCTCATATGATTCCCATACATCTTATTTGAGAGTTTTTTCCCATACACTACATTTATCCAAGAGATAATCAGTTGCCACTTATTTTACCCCCTAACCATTTCTGAATCCAGTATCTTCTCTATTATGCCTCCCACTTATCTTTTCATTTTTTGCTTCATTAAACACAGGTACTTCGTAACTAATCTCTTTATTTCCTAGTCAATAGCCCTCTAATCCATTCTTCTGTTGGCTTACAAATGTGTCTCTCTAAATCATAATTCCTTCATTAGTCCCTTACTGAACATAAAGTAATATCCAGGTCCCTTTCGTACAGGAAAAAAAAAAAAAAAACACCTGCATTGATCTGCTCTATTGTCTTGTAATTTCTAACTTCTTTAGATAATACTGTGACTTACTCACCTGTTCCTTTTGAACCTCATCCTTTTCTCTGTTTGAGTTAATTTGTACCTTAATACAAGATCTATCTTGAGTGCTATCTCTCATTGATCCGCTGACACCAGTAGGAATGAAAAACATCCTCATTTTCTATAGCACTCAATGGCTATATACACCCACATTGTATTGAAGCAACATTTATGAAAGGCACAGACAATGTTGTTGGTTAATCTTTTGTTATTAAATAATCCAGCTTAGGAAATAAAGCAATGTTGATATAATTACAGCTCTCTATAGAGAGGGTGTTATTTTCATCATTTATATTATCAGCAATTAACACATCTCCTGGCCCCTAGTTATATTCAGGAGACATTCTTTAAACTGAGGTATGTAATAACATGAAAATGATGAGCCATTTTACATATTAGATATGACTATTGCACATGTACTTTGAGAAGGTTTCTAGCCATGTAGAGACAGGAGCAGGGGTACTGAGACAGCCACCACACTCCCTTACTTTTTCTCCTTTGAGACCAGAGAAATGTTTTTGGAAACTACTATAATCTAGAAGGAGTCAAAGTCCTTTAATCAGTGTGAAGTTAACTGGTTTGTAGAGAACCTCTTAGCTTTGCTCTTTTTATCACCAAGCTCCAACTAACTAAACCATATTTTTTTTTAAATTGAGTTAATATGTGTTTACACCATTATTTGTGTTTTAGACATATAGGGTGTTCCCCTTCAGATGTTTTGACTACACCACATATACCACCCAAGGCACCCATGATCCACCCTATATCCTTTATGCTCTCTTCCCACTTTGTTCTCACCCTCCCCCTGCTGATAGTCACAGTTCTATAACTTTCTATGGTTTGTCGTTAGTTTGGCTTTATCTAATCCTTTATTTGATATCTCTATATTCCAAATATAAGTGCCACCATCTGGTATTTGTATTTCTCTTTCTCATTTATTTCTCTTAGCATAATCCCCTTTAGTTCCACCCATGTTGCTGCAAATGGCAAAAGTTTATCTTTTTATGACTGTGTAGTATTCCATCACATGCTTACCACATATTCCTGATCCACTTGTCTGTATTTGGACACTTTAGTTGGCTATTGTAAATAATGTTGCAATTAACATGAGCAGGATCTCCTTTCCCAATGCAGATGTGGTCACTAGACTAACACAGAGAAGATGATGATTACTCTGACTTACAAAATATTAAGACATTGCTTATTAACTGCATGAAGCCTATAAGCACTTGGAGACAGGAAATGGGTTTCCCAACTTTAGATCTTAGGAGGAAACTTTTCAAATATTTAAGTAACCTCTGCCTCTGTTCACATCACAAAACCCCTTGATCAATTCAGCTTCCCACTTTTAGCATCACTACCTACATTACACAGCAAGTGATAGGAATATTGTCAGGAGAAACTGGAAGAGCAAATGCAAAAATATTGCTTCCAATTCAGAGGTGCTCATTCTCAGATATTCCATCCAGTAATCTTCTTATGGATTCTTGGGATTTTGTGACCAAACTCCACTATCATAAGAGCATGGAAAAATCTCTAAATGGCTGGGGTGTTTCAACATCTTAGAACTAAGGGTATCACATAAATCAGGATCAGCAAACTTTCCTATTAAAGGTCAGAAAGTAATATTTTCAGCTTTGCAGATCAAGCAGTCACTGTCACAGCCACAGAACTCTGTCGTTAGAGTGTGAAAATAGCCATAAACAATACCTAAATGAATGAGAGTGACTGTGGCCATAAAACTATTTTATGGACAATAAAATTTGAACTTCATGTAATTTTCACATCATTAAGTATTATTATTTTAATTTTTAAACATTAAAAGCTATAAAAGAATTCCTAGTTTGCAGACCATACAAAAAGAAACAATGTGGCTGATTTAGTCTATAGATCATACTTTGCATAGTCATCAATATCCAATATCTTATACATAAAACACCAAAGGACATTAATCCTACATATTTCAAGTAAGAGAAAGGTGGAGAGTTCAAACTCTATATTACAGATATCCTAAGACCCAAGGGAATTCAAACTCTCATTGGAGGGTCTAATGTATTACTAGGCAAGGAAATGCAGTATCAGAAAGGTGAAGGAGAAAGGAAAACAGACCGCCACAGGCAGTGCCCTTAAACTGGATAAATGTAGTTCATGCCAATTCCATTTATGTTTCCTTTTTTAAAATTTCCCTGAATTCCTTTGCTCAACACATGCTGAATATCGTTTCATGGCAACTTTCTCTGACTCTATTTTTTTCAGATTAGGCTGAAATGGGATATTCCATTAGTCAGACCTTGATTTCTTTAAGTTGTAACACAGGGTATTTTACATGCATGCTATGAAATATCTTAATAAATGGAAATTAAATCAATTTGTCACATTAAAAGAATGATGATTTTCATGGTGATTCAATATTTTTATTTTGACCATTTAAATGATTAAGACTAATTAATATAAAACTTATCAGAACTTTGACTGGATTATTTTTATTGAATTACGTAGGCCAAAAACTTGTTGCAAAGTTGGCAAGAATTTCCTCCAGATACAGTAGTTTAAGAAAGTACAGTAGCTTCAATGACAGATAGGCTCATAATTCCCACCATTCTGATTAGTTATAGACCATTAACCAAACCAACATTTTTGTAGATCTCACCCAAATCCAAAAGGAAGTTGCATGGGTAGGGGTGGCCCCGTGACTTCTTTCATCTCTAGCATTTCTGTCACACTAGCATATGTTGGCTATGGAGGAAGGAAAAACAATGTGGATGAGAGAACCTTAAAGAACCATGCAATTTTAGTTCACATTGCTTCAACATCTACCTATAGCCTTGTTCTGGAAATATGAGTTTCTCTGATACCCATAAGAGATCTTGGAGCAAACCTCATTCACCTTCATATCATATCCAGTGTTTTCAAGATTTTAGCTATACCATTGCTTCCTTAAGTTTTCTCTCCCTCAATCTCACCCCTCTCATTGAAAAAACATGTCATTTAGTATCAACCTCACCACGACCTTTGTAGACCTCCAGTCTGTCTCCATTTCTTTGTACTTTTCCCTATTTTACAAGTCTTCCTTTCCAATGCCAACTTTTCCATCTGGTCTAGGAGCCACTCCCTGGTTCCTATCATTTTGTCCTATCTATTTTTCAATTTTTTAATTTACCTCATGTTTTCACATTCTAACCATGTACATTTATTTTTTCCCTTTATATTTCTCTATAAAATACTTTCAACATACAGAAAGCAATAGAACAAACATCCATGCAATTATGAGCAGTGTTGTAGAACACTGGCATGCATATGCAAAAGTAAGAGTCCAAAATATAAATCACTAAATTGTCTGGGGTGAGTGCTGCGGACAGGACAGCTGATGAAGTTCTCTGCCATTAACGAAGACTCAGAGTCTAAATGAATTTGCAATGGGGGGAGGCTAGGGAGAGTGCCATCGAGAGAAGCTCAGCCTTTCACTCTCCCAGACCAAGCTTTTATTGAAGATATGAACAAAGGAACAAGAAAATAGCATGCAATTGTGTTTTTGCTTATACAGATTAGTAAGTTACTGCTGAAAACAAGTATTCCTGGTTAGTAGGGAACACGCGCACAAGCCAGCACGTCCCTCAATTCTGGGAAGAAGTTGTTTGCAGAACTTCTAAGATCCTGGAACTCTGGGTGCAGAGTAAACAGGCATTCTCAGAAGACTCCAGCTCTCCTTAGGGTAATAGGCTGCCAAAATATGAGTATCTCAAATTTAATAAAATATGCCACCGGAGTAGTTGCACAGATTTACTCTCTGACTGACAGTGCATAACATCTGAATTCCTCCTAACCTCACCAACACTTGGTTTATTGGACATACTAATTTTTCCAAGGTCATAAAATGGAATCTCATTGTTTTCTTTTACCGCATTACTTGTTAGGCTGGTGCTTACTGACTATTCCTCTTTGGTAAGTTGCCTATTCATATAGTTTGTTCTTTTGCTCTTGGGTTCTTTGACTTTTTCTTATGGATTTACAAAAGTTCTTTATATATTTTGGATACTAATCCCTTTGTTTTATGGGTTATGACCTTTTTGAAATCTGTATCTGACTTTTATGCTTATGGTTTAGTTTAAATGTAAAAATTTAACAGATTTTTATGCTTTGTGCTTTTGTGTGTGCTGTTTCAGAAATTTTGTCCTATTGAATACAGAAAAAGATCTGTTTTATTTTTAATTATTATTGTCTTCCTTTTAACATTTCTGACTTTAATCTACCTGGAATTTATTTTGATAATATTCCATTTTTATTTTTGTAATATAAGCATTGAATAGCCCTATATCAATTGTACAGTGTGCAAATATTTTCTCCCATTCCATGGGACATCTCTTTGTTTTGGCTACTGTCTTTTTTGCTAGACAGAAGCTTTTGAGTTTAATGTCATCCTAACTGTTTATCAACAATCAAAAAAGATAAACTCATGCCATTTGCAGCAACACATTGTAGATGGAGCTGGAAGGGATTATGCTAAGTGAAATAAGTCAAAAAGAAAGAGGTAGGGAAAATGAACAAAGGGTCAAGACAAACACAGAATTTGCAGGTTGACCATAGAGTTGAGGCAAACAGCAAGGGAAAGGGAAAAAGAGGGGTCAAAATAGGGGAGGGAAGAGCCCAAGGACTGTTGTGATGGTTCATGGTGCTACAGTGGTGAGAACTCTGAGAACTACACCTGAGGGGAGAACAAAGATGTAAGAAAATGAAACGTAAAAAATAAATAAATAAATAATATTGAATTATACAAACATAATTTATTAACTAATTCATGCTGATTTTTAAATCAGTTTCATGTTTATTTCTAGATGTTTTCATTCATTGTTCTGTTCATTTATTTCACTACAAATTTCACATTATTTTAACTAATAGAGCTTTATAAGGAGACTTGATTTCTGGCAGGGCAATTATCCTCTTTCTGATTCTTCAGAAATGTCATGGACATTCTTTACCCTTTGCTCTTACATATAAATTTTAGAATATGCTTGTCAGGATCAGAAAAGAAAACCATTTGATTTGTTTTATTGCAATTGCATTTTTGTGATACTGGTAATACTGAGTCATCCACCCATGAACACAATATTTCTCTCCATTTATTTAAGGTTTTCTCTATGCCCTTCAACAATATGTTAGTTTCTACATCAAAAGCTTGCACATCTTTTTACATATTTATTACCACCTGTCTTTTAGTTTTTATGGGTATTCTAAATGATAACTTTTAAAATAACATGAACCTGCTGGAGAATAGAAATGCTGTTTTATTTCCAATATTTATTTTTTATCCAACAAGCTTGTTGTCAAAATTGTTTATTAGTTCTGATTGCTTATACATATATATTCTATTAAATATTCTATGTTCCTGATTTGAAAGAGAATATTTTAATAGCTCATGGTTGGGCATGATGTTTGCTTTGGGTATAGGATAGATATCTATTATCAGGTTAAGAAAAATCTCATATTTTCCTAGCATGCTAACAGTTTTAGAAATGTTACGCATCTGTTTTCATGATTATATTGCCTTACTTCTTTAATTTATTAATGTAAATTTTATAGGTTATTTTTGTAAATTACTTGTATAGAGTTTTCTAATATATTTTTTAAAGGTTTATTTTTATTTATGCATACAGGAGCTGGGGTCTAGGCCAGAGGTGGGAGAGGGGTGAGAGGATTTACCAGAGACAGAGTGGGGAGTCATGAAATACATGACTGAGGGAAGCATTGGGCAAGACAGGAGAGGACTGCTGCATCATGTGGGTCAGCTCCTTGGCCAGGGATCAAACTCAGGCCTCAGTGGCTGGCAATAGCTCAATAGCACTGACTTTAACCCCTGCACCACCGGGGAGGCCCAAGTTTTCCAATATTTAACTATCCTCACACTTCCAGAGTAAAGCCTACTTAATCATCATATATTTCTTTTTATATATTTAGTCAGGATTCTTAAATGTTTTACTACCTCACTAACATAGTATTTTATTTAGCTGTTAGGATTTTGCCAGTCTGGTAAAAAAAAAAAAATAGTTGTAAGCTACATTCCTATTGTTCTGAATAAGGTTGAGTGTCTGCTCATGTTTGCCAATATTATTTGTACAAACAAAAAAGTAAACATCGTTCTGATATCCATTTCTCTCATTACAAATGAGTTAAATCTTTTGTATATGTTTAAGAGACATTTGTATTTCCTATACTGATACATATAAATTGATAAACTGGATAAATAAAAAATTTACATGGTGAGAACACCATAGGCAAATTATAACACCACCACTGAAGAAACCAATGATGAAAATTTGTATTTTCCAATGAGACATACAAATGGCAAAGAAGAGTATGAAAAGGTGCTCAACATCACTAATCAACAGGCAATGAGAATCAAAATGGCAATGAGATTACCATCTCACACTTGTTAGGATGACTATTATCAAAAAAAAAAAAAAAAGAAGAAATAATAAGTGCTGATAAAGATGTGGAGAAAATTTTGAATTATTTTTATATATTTTTTTCCATCTGTGTCTTCAATTATTGATCTTTTCCTTTATTTGTCATTTCTTTATGTATTAAGAAGATAACTATTAAATGAGTTAAACGTATTTTTCTTTTTTTTAACTTTTTTTTGGTTAGAACATTTCAATTCTTGTCTTTTAGCAAATTTCAATTATGTGATACAGTATAATCAACTATAGTCACCATGATATACATTAGATCCTCAGACCTTATCACTGAAAATTTGAATTCTTTTACCAACCTCTCTCTATTTCCCCCATCCTCCAGTCCCTGGTAACAACCTTTCTACTCTTGTTTCTATGAGTTTGGCATTTTTTAAGATCACATGTAAATGATACCATATATTTGTCTTTCTCTAGCAAGTTTCACTTAGCATAATGCTGTTGCAACAAATTTCTTTCTCCTAAAGCATATCGATTTAAAATAAAATCCTTCCTCATTCTGTAATTATAAAAGTATTTCCCTCATTTTTTCTATCATTTTCATGGCTTTTAAAAGTTAAATCATTGATTCATTTGGAATTTATCCTACTGTACAGTATAATATAAAGATCCAACCACAGGGTTTTTCCCCCAGACCTCTGTTTTCCTACTTCCAAACATTCAATAATTCATCTTTTCCCCATTGATTTAGGATGCAATTATTATCACACACTAAATTCCAAGGAGCCATCCCTGTTCTTGCTCCTTTATTTAAAGATAGCTTATCCTTCTTAAATATATGGATTTAGCTTATGTTTCTCATGACCTTTTCTCACACAGTCTTACAACTATTTTGCAACTGTTTTATTTATCCTACTAAATATTAAGCTCATTAGGAGCATTTATGATAATATTAGTTAGTAAATAAAAGCTTTAAGCAAAAGAAGGCAATTGAAAGATTTTTGTGTTACCCACTGCTAACTCGGGACAAGAGGGTGCTGTATACTCTGTTCCATTCTTTAAGCTGTCATACTTCTACCCTTGGTTTGAAGTAGATGAGGTGTCTGTCCAGTTTTACCAGCAGTAAGTAAAGGAGCATGCCCTAAAATCCAAAGCCTAAGTCTCAAGTCAGGCGGGATAACCTCCCATATCCAACTGTACTGCCCAGAGATCCCAAAGTTGCCCACCTGTGCTCTGTCTCTTCCCAGGAGAGATACCAGATCTCTACCCTGATGATGAAGTTGAAAATATTATAAGCAATGTGAGAAATGAAGTCAAGAGCCAAGGTCTGGTTGACAACAGAGAGAACTGCTGGAAGTTCTTCATAGACCGTGTCCGACGACAACTAAAGGTATAGAAGGATCTACTGCCCAACAGAGGGAGGATCAAGGATGGTTCATAGGATTCTCTACTAATATTTTGGACACAAGCAGGAGTGGGCGGTTAGGATGCAATGCTCTTCTCATCCTGAATACCTTTGCAAAGACAACTATCTCATCCGTTCCATGGATAGCAACCTCCCTCTTGCCTCATGCAGGCTAGGGGTTCTTCATTTCTTGCCTAAAAAAACTATCAGTTAACTTGGGGACCTCCGTGGTGGTGCAAGGGGTTAAGTCTCAACACTATGAAGCTATCCACAGCCACTGCAGCACAAGTTCAATCCAGGGCCAGGGAGCTAACCCACATGGTGCAGCAGACCACTCCTGTCTCATCCACTGCTTCCCTCAGCAGTGTATTTCAGTAAATCTGCCTATTCTGCTCCCCACTCTGTCTCTGGTCAGTCCTCTCACCCTCCGCTCCTCTGGCCTGTACCCCAGTTCTTGTATGCATAAATAAATAAATCTTAAATAAAAACTATCAGTAATATAAGCATTTTTGTCTCTGTTGGATGTGCTTCCCAATTTTCTAGGAGCTAAAGAATCCAAAGCCCCTCACTGTCTCTCTACAAGCCCCTCGCTGTCTCTCTGTAAGTACTTCACTGATACCTTCTTGTTCTCCCCACCCTTTTGACTTTTTAGGTTACTCTCTGCTTCTCTCCTGTGGGGAACAAGCTGAGGGTGCGCAGCAGGAAATTCCCAGCCATTGTGAACTGTACAGCTATTGACTGGTTCCATGAGTGGCCTCAGCAGGCATTAGAGTCTGTCAGCCTCCGCTTTTTGCAGAATACAGAGAGTATTGAGGTAAGAAGGAACAGGAGACACTCTTCAGGAACCTCTCTACCTCAAGGTACAAGAAATTCATTGTGAAGAATCTCAGGGTTAATGTTTAGGCTTGGAGAGAGTTCTTGGAACACAACTTTCCACGTGGTGAAGCAATGCATCAGGTGGGCCATCACCTCCAATCGTCATGTTGAGATAATCTATTTCCTTCTCTTTGACTTTAGCCCACAGTCAAGCAGTCTATTAGCAAGTTCATGGCTTTCGTCCACACAAGTGTGAACCAAACCTCGAAGTCTTATCTGAGCAATGAGCAGCGCTACAACTACACAACCCCCAAGTCATTTCTGGAGTTCATCAGACTCTACCAAAGTTTGCTGCAAAAGAATGGAAAAGAGCTCAAATCCAAAATGGAGCGGCTGGAGAATGGGCTGCTTAAGCTCCACAGCACATCAGCCCAGGTGAGCAACAGCCTTTCGATCTCTCCTGCCTTTGGGATGCTCAGAGGGAATGGGAGCAGCCCCTTCCAGATCATAGGAGGGATCACAATCAAGGTCCAGGAGTTGTTTATGGTTTTCCAGAAGCCCTAGTGTCATAAGCAAAAGTGCCCAAGGTTAAGGTGTGGGTCTTCCAGCAGAAGTGCTCATCCTCAACTTCAGGTCTGGTCTGCTCTCCCTCATGAACTCTAGAACCCCTGAAGTACCTCTTCTCTCCTTTACCATCTTCCTCTTTTACCTTACTTTCCCTTCCTCTCCCATCCATTTTCTTTCCTTCTTCAAAAACAAGAGAGTTGAATTATTGAGAGAAATGGTTACAGGGTCATACCAATTTTCCTTTGTCTTTCTTGTTTTATTGTATTATTTGTCAGTCATTGGAACTTAATTTATTAAATAACTCCTGTCTCATTTTATGCATTTCTTTGTGTATTCCTCAGTGGTTGGCCACCAAAAGGAGATCTTGTATTTCTCTTACTCTTCTAAATGGAACAAGTTTATTTCAATTTGTTGTTCTCCCCTTGAGAATTGGGGACAACTCTAGTACCTTCTCTGCTTCTATTCATGCCCATCAAATATTGCTGGTTCTTTGATGGTCCCTTCTTGTGCTCTGTTTATCAGTAGTAGAATTGGCTTCTCATTAAGATGGCAAAATTTCATACATTTGCACAATTGAGCTAAAATTGTGAGCAATGTAATTCGTGGACATCACATGTTCATATAAATAACTATGCCTATCATTTGCTGTTGTTTTCTCAGAAGTTTGTCTTTTAGAATAGCTCTTTTGAACTTCCTCTTTTTGACTTATCCTGTCTCCCCACTTCAGTTTCTTGATTCATAGATGTTATATGTCTAAAGAATTTCTGTTCATTTAATGGTATGCAGTGAGCCCTTGCAACCTATATACAGTCTTTCTTCTGCTTGGGAAACTTTTACATTATGTGGTTTTGTTCATCTGATCTGGCATCTCCTTCAGGAGTAATGATGAGCTGGATGGCTTCCTTGTGCCCCATGTCTATTATGTTCTCACTCATTGTTTCAATCCCTTTGGTCTTTTTACTCTACTTTCTAGGAGAGCTTTTCAATTTTACCATCAGTAATACTAATTTAATAGTGTGTAATAATGCTTCTGCTTCTTATGATTCCAGTGAAGAATTCAATTATACTATTACATTTTTAATATCCTAACAGCCATGTTCATCTCGTCCTTTTTCCCTTTCCAACACATCCTACTGCTTTTTTTATTTAAGTCTGATTTCCTGTAACTGTATCACAGAAAACTTTTTACTAATCATGTCAAACAGCTTCTTCCATAATTTTTGTAGCTCCAGCAATGAATTAATTTCATAGCTGTATTCTTTTTAATCTTCTAGAAGATGATTCCCTTCCTTACTCTTTATTTTCATAGAAGACCTTTTTTATTTTTCATTTACTTTCAGGCATAGTGAGATCTGTTTAAACTCAATGTCTTTGAAGTAGCCTGTGACAATTATGAAGCTATTGTCCATTTCTATCAAAACCCCTTCTTAGATCTATAGTTCGGGGCAGGTTAGATTCTGCTCACCTTTACATTTATCTTATAGTGCTTACCCCTGTATAACATATTATATAATTTACTTATTTGTTGTGTCTATTTTTTTTTTTAAAGATTTATTTATTTATTTATACAAGCACTGGGTACAGTCAGAAGCGCGGGAGGGTGAGAGAATTCACCAGAGCCAGAGCGGGGAGCAGAGCAGGCAGAAGGACTGAAGTACACTGCTGAGGGGAGCAGCGGGCGGCAGGAGAGGTCTGCGCACCATGTGGGACCCTCCCTCGGTGGCCGGGGAGCAGCGGGTATTGAACCGGCGCTGCAGAGGCTGCGGGCAGCTTCGCAACCCAGCGCTCAACCGCTGCGCCACCGGGGAGGCCCTGTTGTGTCTATTTTTTGTTGTCTATCTTCATCTGTCGATTACAAGTTCTAAAAGGACTTGAATCCTGTCTGGTTTTTTTGCTGATGTATCATAAGTGCCTACAACAGTGTCTGCTCAGTGGGTATTCTTAATTACTTTCTGATGACTGAATAGCATTCTTCTTAGTCTTTCTGATTATGTTCTGACAGCACTCTCCAACAGAAATATTATCCCAGTCATGTATGTGTGTGAATTTAAATTATGCAGTAGCTGCATCAAAAAAAGTAAAATGGCACAAGTGAATTTTATTTAATGGTACAATTTTATTATACATATAATTTTATTATTTTATCATATATTTCAGTAATATAATTTATTTGACCCAATATATCCAAAATGTTATCTTATCACTTTAAAATGTAACCAATGTAAAAAAGTTATTAATGAATTGATTTCCTTTTTTTCCTATAAGATTTCAAAAACTAGTATATATGGTTATACTTATAGTGCATCTTAATTGGGAAAAATACACATTTTAAGAGCTCACACACTACATGGGACTAGTGTCTACCAACCTAGCCAGCATAGCTCTGGGCCCACCACTATCCTGCTCCTAAAGTGATATTTCTCAAATTGTAGTCTGAATGTTCTCTTTTGTAGATCTTAATAGTTTAGATGTTACAGATCAGATTCAGGAATAGCTCTTTCAGAATTCTTATAATTGTATGCTTGCATATTACTCCACCTTTTCTTACTACCACATTGTACCCTGGAGTCCAGCAGTACTCTTCTCAGTTCCCCCAGAGTGCTATAGCAGACTCACATTTCAATGTCTACATATGCGTGTGCTCCCACTTTGTCAGCTTGTCATTGACAAGACCTAAGCTCTCTCCCTCCCTCCCCTGACCCAGAAGCCCTTTCTAAGACTTGAGCATGTTTACATCCCTTTCTTTGTTGCTCCATCCTCAAATTATGTTTCTTCTATTGCTATACATCATGCTATGCTACTTATATATCATGCTATGCTGTTTGCATAGCATGTCATACTGTTATCAGTCCTTCAGGGGCAGAAATCTGGTTTCATTGGCTCGTGATAGATAGTCTATAAATGGCTAAATAAATGGTAGCTGAGTATATGGCAGACAGATAGGCAAAGAAACAAATGATCAAGTTCTAAAACCACCTACAAGCTCAGAGAGTGGGGACGGAAGATGGTTGTTCGCAACACTGTGTACATGGTCTATATTCTACAAATACTAACTGATGATTATAATGATGAGTTTCTAACTCTTATATAAACCCATCATTTGAAATTGTCTCACTTGTAGAAAAGGTCTAACGTGCATTATCATAATCTTGGCGTGAGGGCAGTGACTTGAGTGACAGGGCATCAGTGTCCTACTATCCAATTATGACTGAAGGTTAAATAAATCTCACAGCTCTGGCTCCAATAGCCTCTAAGTTCATTTGGTAATGACAGTGGTAACAATAACAATAATTAACAACTGTATCATTATTGAAAGTTTATAAACTTGCTTAGGCCCAGTTGGTAAAACATCAAATTTATTTTTCTATAACTGAATACAGATTAGATCTGAATCCATCTTTTTCATCTGAGAGTAGAAACCTCCTAATCTTGCATTTTAGATTAACTTGGTTACTTCAGGTTCAAAACTTCGGTCTTGGGAGGGTATTCAGTTCAGGGTTCTAACTTCTTCTCAGGGTTGTTTCCCTCTTAAGGGTCTTTTCTCTTTCTCATCTCTGTGGTGGTATTGGGTTTCAAGCAGCAGATGCCAAACAACATGGTGTGTTCCTCAGTTCTCATTGGCTCTTATGACAGTGGCTGGTCCTGCTGAGTCTTTAGGTGGCATCTTCTGTCTTTGCTGTAGCTTCAACTGAAAACTTCACAGTTGGTATAACTGTGTTCTCTCTTTTGGCTTCAGTCTCACTTCATATTTCACTGATACCCTCAGAACCCACTGTCATCCCAGCTTTTGTACCTAACTCAGGTGTACTCCTAATAAAAAAGGCTATTGAACTGAAGAAATGTTCACAAAAGGCCTGAAGGCTGTTGCCAATTCCCTGCATATGGGATTTACTCCACAAATCTGTCAATCTGGAAACTTTAACATTTAGTTAATCTTGAGGTTTCAAATAGTCTCAGGCCGCCAAACTTACTGAAGCTGACAGTTTAATCAGTTGTGATGTATTTGCCAGTACTCTTGGTTGCCAGTGAAAAAACTAACTAAATTCACTTAGCAAAAACAAATAAAAATGAAATGAAAAATATGGAAAGAGAGACGTGAGGAAGAGGGGAGGGGAGAAGGAAGGAAGGAAAGGAGAGGAGGAGAAGAGAGGAAAGTGAGGGGAAGAAGAGAACAGCGAAGGGGAGGGGAAGAGAAGGGAGGGGAGTTGATGGCAACTGACCATAATCCAACTGATTTTGCCTAGACTGTTGTTTAGGCAAAACAACAGGATAAAATTAAAAGAAATTAATTGATTCATAAAATGAAAATTCAGATATAGAGAACTGGACTGGCTACTCAGTCAACGTCCCTGTTCAGACAGGCAATCTCCATAACTCTAACAACCTCCAACTTAAATTAGTTTTGCAACCCCACTATAAAAAGGAATGTCTCTTTCCCAGTATTTTCTACCAACTTCCTGGACGGAAGTTCATTGGCTCTGATTGGCCACTTTGGGCCATTGGTTTACCCATAGTTGAATCCATCTCTATGACTAGGACACTCCAATTGACCAATTCAGGATCAAATAAGAACCACCAGAGTAAGCTTCACCCAAGTGACAAGGACTTGGAAAGGAAGAGGAGAGCACCAAAGGAAAATCAAACTATGATACCAGAACAGGAATGGAAAGTAGTTATTAGACAGGCAGCATAACAGATGTCTACTACAGGTGGGAGCCATGTGTAAGAGGAAAGCCAGCTTGACATTGAAATTCATATCAGAAAATGGGGTGACTATATGGACTCCAAGTTAAGGAGGATATCTCTAGCCCTCCAACCCCTAGAGGAGAATTTATTGCCATTGATTTTCCTGGGTTCACTTTTTTTCTGGCACTTTGGTAAAAAGGTCATAGAAAGCTTGGTCTCTTGTTTTAGCATCTTGTACCTGGTGCTTGAAGAAGAAAGTGTCTCTCACTACCATCTTGTCGTCACCCACTCTAATTGACATTCTTCCCCTTACCACACATGATCAATACTCATGGGGCCCACCAGACTGAGGGAAAGGGTGTCTTCAATGTTTATATTAGTCTCCCTCTTAATCTTCCAAGTGTCTACAGAAGAAGAGATCCAAAATATAGCTCAGGTGGTTTGAATAGGGAAAACAAGAGAAAAAATTAAGTAACTTATTTTAATTCCCTGTTCAGTTGTAGAAGAGCCATACAATAAACCTGAGTTATGCCTTCTCTGTAGTTTGACAGGGGGCAGCCTAATTCTGACTGGCAGGGCTCATGTCACTCCATGTCAGGGCTTAAGAGCTATAAAGCTCCCATTCACAGAGCTTGCAATGATTTACCTTGAGATCTTAAACTGTATCTGCAATCAACAAAACAAACAACAATAATAACAAAAAAAAACTTCAATTTTCTCAAATCTCCCAAGCTTTAAAAAGGAACAAAAAGTTACTGGTGTGTTTGCTGACTGCAGTGATTATGTGGTTCAATCATTTTGATTTACAATTGCATCTTTGTACTGGTAGAAATAACTCTCTGCAGCTGAACAACGGGAGATGGAAATGGATTAACCTTCCAACATGGGACTATAAGACGTGTTCCAGGGAGCAGGCCTCCATTTGAGGTTAATGCAAAGTCTCCAGTTTCTATGAATACACAAAATTAAAGAGCATTCTTTTTTTTTTTTGCTTTCCTTTTCTTTTCTTTTGATCTGCTATGAAAGGCAAATTATCAGCAGTGTCTAAGCCTCTGCTTTATTTTTCCCCTTATGCATTTTGCATCATAAAGCATTTGAATCTGTTTGACATGTTCCAGGAGCTCTGAAGTAATCTTTGGTTTTACATGAAATAGACTGCAGAGAAATGAGAGACCAGAGGTCATTCTGGAATGTAAATTGTACGGGCCATATTGCAAATAAAAATGACTTTTTTACTTTCCAGAAATAAATAGATCTGAGTCTTTTTGCACTGGAAAGGCCAGTATATTAGGCCAGTGATTCTCAAACCTCAGCAGGCATCAAAATCACCCAATGGTCTGTTAAAACACAGATTGCTGGTCTCCACCTCCAGAATTTCTGATTTAATAGATTCAGAGTGAGGCCTGAGATTTTGCATTTCCAGCAAGTACCAGATAATACATATCAGTATCATACATACTAATGAGGAGTCCCACCATACACTACTGGCCCCTATGGAGAGTCCCACCATACTCGACTGATCTGTATTTAGATTAAAAAAAAAAAAAAAAAAAAAAAAAACAACTGTTTCTCCATCTCTGGCTAATCAGAGAAATAGATCATAGAAAGTTTCCCAGGTGCTAATATCCCATCACTTTGTTACTGCTTAAGAAATGCCTATGACTTCAGGGGCTGGATGGGGAGCCTTTGAGATTCTTGAGATTCTTGCCATTGATTCCTGAGATTCTTGAGATTCTTGCTGTGCTACTCTACCTGGTCATCTATTTCTTGTAAGAATTGTGGAAATAAATGAAGACTAATCAAATAAGAACAAGCAAAGGCTATTTATTCAGTTTTCTAAAGTCAACCACTTTACTTCCATTTGGCAGAGACTCAAACTCAGGCAGAAGTATGGGGACGTTTGACAGTGGAGAAAAGGCAAAATCTCAGATGAGCCCTAATTGAAGATTGTTGGCCTGGGAAAACTGGAAGTGGGCCAACTAGAAGTAGGGCTTCCTATGTGATTGGTTCAGGGTGCATGTTAGACCTTGTTGCTTCTCTGCTCCAGGTGGATGATCTAAAAGCCAAGCTGGCCACCCAGGAAGTGGAGTTGAAGCAGAAGAATGAAGATGCAGACAAACTAATTCATGTAGTAGGTGTAGAGACTGACAAAGTGAGCAGAGAAAAAGCCATTGCAGATGAAGAGGAGCAGAAGGTGGCCCTCATCATGCTAGAGGTGAAGCAGAAGCAGAAGGACTGTGAGGAAGACCTGGCCAAAGCAGAGCCAGCACTCACAGCAGCCCAGGCAGCTCTCAACACTCTCAATAAGGTAAGAGGGTTGTCTTCTGTGCCTACTTACCCTTTATCCCCCAGTGGGAGGAGCCTTCTTTATCTGACCTAAAGACAAATTGGGGTCCTGATGTTCCAAATAGATACAAGGTCAAAGCTGGGAGGACTTAGTACAGGCTCCTGCTGTCACTGGTTTATTCACTGAGCAAAGAAACTGCTATTTAAACTGACTGTATGTCAAGCTCCATAAGCTACCAATAGAATCCTTGAGATGTGAACTTTAGAACCAATCAGGACAGGAGCGGTCAACTGGTACAGCTTCTTCCCATTACAATGAGAAAGCCAGGGCTCAGAGAGAAGACCTGTCTTGTGTGGAGTCACAAACCCCAATATTTTTAAAGCCAAAGATTTGACCTCACGTCTTCAGAATCTAAGCCCAGAAATCTTCCAGTTATGTGTCCCTGGTCACTTTACCCATTGTGTGCTATATAATACATGAGATTTTAAGTGCCCATGAAAATCCTTAAGACATGAGATTAAAATAATGTACTGGCTCCAAAATATGAAAAAAAATCTACAAAATCAAAATCAGGCAGCATTCAACTAAATAGCAACAATAAGGCAATATGTGTGTCAACTAAATTCAATCCATTTACATAACTATTTGGTGAAACAAGCATGACTCTTAAGTATTTATAAGACCATTTTATCTGATTTCAAATTAAATCTATGTGTTCAAGGGAGAATATGGTTCAATACTTCTGTCATTTTTCACACTTAACCTCCTTTGCCATTTGATAACCATGATTAAGGGACAAAGGGAGGAAGAGGAAAAGGGGGAAAGATGCTTATGCCATCAGGGGTTGCCATGAGAGAAGGACTAAGAAGCTGGCCCTTTCTCTATCAGGGTGCTTGCATAGGCTCTTTGGAAACCCTCCAAAGAGGGATCTCTCCTCTAAAGATTGTTTTCTCCTCCTTTGCCTGAGAGGCTAGCAATCCCTTGCCCCTTCTCATGGCCAACTTGATCAAGGTCTAAGACAACTTATCCAGCTCTACCATTCAAGCAGCTCACCTCTGGAGAGCTGTTCTCCTTTGCCCCAAACATGTTCTGGGAGTGTCAGCTACCTGTGCAGTATTACTGTCCCTACCGACGCTCTCAGGAAGCTAGCCAAGCTCCAGATGTAGACCTCAGTCTACTGTGCACTAGCGATATAGTCTACTGCATCATTCAAACTACAGGAGAATCACGTAAGCTGCCCAAGTGGTCTCCTTAATTCCCTTCCTTTAGACTTGATGTAAAAAGGGCAGATGCCCCACATCTTCCTTTAAAGGCAGAATAGGAGTGAGTCACCCTCAACTCTCACTAAAATTTCTTAACCCACCTTCTGTACTCTTCTATATCTCAGTGTAGATAAAGGGTTTAAGAGTCAAAAAATTAGTATTCTGAAACCTTTCACTAGGTCTGTATAACCATCTCATATCTCACTTTGGAAAGTAGAACCTGTTGGCTTACCGCCTCAGCAAATCTGAGAGTAAACTAGCTACATTATAAAATCCTACTACATGAAATATATATAAATTGTCTTTAATGTGAGATGAGTGTGTTTTAGTATTTCTTGTAATGTAAGAGGGAGTCTCTAGGATCTAAATAAAGGGCTTTACCTTACCCTCTACCCTGCATCAATAGAAAAAATAAGATTTCTCTCTACTAGGAACTCCTGGATATTGTCAAATAGATCAGGAATTGGAGGTGTAGCTCAATTATTTCATCACTTCTCAGCTTGATCCTTTTAATACAGCCAGGCCAGACTTCTCTCTGGACCCTCACAGTCACATCATTTCCACCTCTAGATTTTGATTAGACTATGCTACCCCTCCCCTATTTCTCATCTCACATTTCTTCTTCTTTTATTATATTCTATCTAAATCCTACCCATGTTTTAAAATCAAATTTACTTTATAGATCATTCTAGATCCCCTTTTGCTGATTTTTAGTGTACAAAACATGGGACCACTTTATTTATGTACGCTCCTGTAATGTTCACTGATCATTTCTCATCAATAAGACTGTCTTTCATAAGACCTTTTGACACAGGGATTCTATTATCTAAAATGAGCTGAGCCCAAATATTGACTGTACTCTTTGGACCTGGGAATTATTGTGCCTTCTCTGAGCCTTTGTTTCCTCATCTGTAAAATTGTGGTGATCACAACATTCAGCCATTACAGTGTTAAATGAGATAATGTATGCAAAGTTGCTAACAGATGACAAATGTTCCATAAATGTTTGCTATTATTGTTTTTCATATCATTTGTAACCAGTGTTATCTCTTCTACTTCCACAAAACTATAAATACAATGAGCACCCATAAACAATTTTATTTAATTTGATGACTGGTTAGTTGATTGATTAAACATATAGAGATGTGACTTATGGAAACAATGGGGTAGGATTGGCAGGGAGTATTTGAGACACAGCAGGAAGATCAGTAGTGAAAATGGTACTAGTGAAAATAGTACTAGAGTTGACGTGTATCTCAGTCACAAAATAACTTCATTTTTAATGAGAGCCTACTATGTGCCAGGCCATATAATGTGTACTTTCCTATAACTATCAGTGTAGCCTGGAACAAGTCACTGAAGTCCTTAATCCCTCGGTTTGTTTTCTCTATTACATAGAAAGGAGCAAATAGGCATTAAAGGGTTCTTTGTGTCACATACAAATTCTACCTTCAAAGTATATCCATAATTCAAGGGTTTTATAGCCTCTTTACTGCTACCACTTTGGTCCTAGCCACCATCCTCTCTTCCCAGAGCCTCTCACCAGGTCGCTCTGCTTCTACCCTTCTTCCAATGATGCCTTTGAGAAAAAGGAGTCTGAGTAATTTTTTTAAAACAGCAGTTTGACCCTATCAATTCTCTCTGTTCACAATATTCTAATGGTTTACCATTGCATTCAGAACAAAATCCAAAATTATCACCATAACTTATAAGGACTTATATAATTTTGTCTGTCCATCTCTTCTTCAATATGCCTCTTCTATGCCACATCAAATGACTGTTCCTCCCATCATTCTACTCCACTCACACTGATCTTCCTGCTGTGTCTCAAATATTCCCTGCCAATCCTACTCCAGGCCTTTAAGCTAGCGATTGTCTCTGTGTGGAGTATTCGCCTCCCAGGTATCCCCATGGTTCCCTCCTCCTCTTCTTTAAGAAGAATGTCACCTTATTGGGAAAATAAAATAAAATTACTTATTAATTTCAGAAAAAAATAGGCTTTACAAAAAAGAAAACACAGTCCAAGGCAAACAATTTTTATAATAATAATAATCATGTATACTGTATGTTGATTATATTGAAATTTTATACACACATAATGGGGTGGGCACTGGGAGGGAAAAGAGGGCAGTAAAACTAATGAAATAGTCATCCTTTACAATAGTAAGTCACTTGATAATATCTAAAGTTTTTTTTAAAAAAACAGCGTAAGTATGTTTATCAGCATAGGTAATGATGGCGGAAGTTGTACATGGCGATTGGAGTTGAAGCCTTGTGGCACTATTTGAATTGGTAAACTATACCTTTATGACATCAACAGACATAGACATTTACAATTTTCAATATTGTGAGAGCACAGAAGACGGCATTGCTCACTGCCTGCCCAGGTAGGAACTAGGAAGGAGAAAGTCCGGGGAACAAGGAATGCAGGAGTGAGTATTTTCCTTGATGGAGAAGGAGATAGAAAAGACCAGCCCACTTTTACAAAGACGTGGATGCCTGAAAGGATGTGGCATGTATGAACTGTGGGTATACAAGTAGGTGCCTCAGAAAGTGACATGGAGATGAATCTCTAAAGGTTGGTGGAGTAATATTGTTAGCAGCCCCATGGAATCACTAAAGAGGGGACTAGTGTTTACCATATGCAGGTTGCAACCCATTAATGGGTCTCATGCAGTATATTTTGTTGGTGGAGAACAGAGCGTCACACTGATCACATGCATGAAGGGATGTACTATTGATTCATGGCCCCCGGAGTAGCCTCAAACTCTTTGCATTCATTGGACTATGGTACTGAAGGACCACTTTTCTGTTTTCTCATCATTTTCAATGTTAACAATAACTCTAGTTAATACATAAAGAATACCTGTAAATCAGAACTTGGTAGTAAGAGTCTGCACATTTTAAGTCTCTGTTTTGGCATTTTTATTTCACTTTTATAGCTAACCTGAAATTAATCCAGTATAACTTTTCCTGCTTTATTTGAAGAATGGTTTTGCTTGTAATTTCATGGCCATTTTCACCCTACAACGTTATTTGAAATTTCCTATTTCCTGTGCATTTTTACACTGACTTTGCTTTTTATTATACAAATACCATATGATGGCATTTTCAGTGTTAAAAATAATTCACATAATGTAGTCTACATAGGGTAAAATATAAAGTCACTCTTATTTCTGATTCAGCCCCAGTTCTCTCCCATGAGAAAATTCCTATAATAGCTTGGAGTGTATCTATTCCAGGAAATTTTCTATGCATTTATATTTACACAAATGCATGTATAAAATATATTTTAAATGCAAATGAATAATACCAACTTATTTTCCCTTGTGAAATAAGATTATTTCATGCCAACACATTCACTGAAACTTCATTTACTTAATACTTCATAATATTCCATGCTAGAGGTGAACTCTATTTTATTTAACTATTTACTTACTATGGAGTGTTTAATTTCTCTTTTTTCCAATACAAATACCCTTGTGCATATATCTTTATTGTGTCTGTGCAACTGTTTGTGTGGACCAAATAAGAAGTATAGTTGTTTGGTTGAACAATGTGGCAGGTTGAATAATGCCCCCTCCCCAATGATATTCACATCCTAACCTCTGGAACCTGTGAATGTTCTACATATGACAAAAATGACTTTGCAGGTATGATTAAATCAAGGATCTTAAAATGAGGAGATTATCCTGGATTACCCAGGTAGGTCCTAAATGCAGTCAAGAAGGGCAGCAGAAGGTGAGAAAAGCTGATGTGATGTGGTGCCATGACCCCACTAAGGAGGTCAACTTCTAGAAGCTGTAAAGACAAGGAAGGATTTTCCCCTTATGTCCTCCAGAAGGAACCAGACTTGCCAACACCTTGATATTAGGATTTCTGACCTCTAAAACTATAAGATAATAAGTTCATATTGTTTTAAGACAGCAAATTCATGGTAAATTTGTTACAGAAGCAATAGGGAAATCATAAAAACAGTATGTTCTTTTTAAATAAGTAATGATAAATTTCTGTCCAAAGTTACAGCGCCTTTGCAATTATGAATGCTGCTTTCCCCACAACCCTGCCAATCTTAAAATATTTTCAGTCATTTTAATTTTTCTCAATAATAAAAAAACATTTTTCATTTTTAAGAATTTTAAATGATTTCATTCTACTGGAATTGGGCACCTTTTCAAATATTTATATTTCTTTTGTCCATTGCTTGTTCAGATTCTATGTCCATTTTCTTATAAGATAGCTTCCTTTTCCCTTTTGATTTATTACAGTTTTTCTTCATAAATTTTTATTATTAATCTCTTGATATGTATGTTACAAATATAATCTTTATCATTTGAGTAACTTAATATTAGAAAAATAATATAAAAATAGATTTTGTAATCAAATAATTTTCAGAGTAGGTTTATACTGCTGAGCAGACTTCTTTCTTACAAGACTTCTTAAGACTTCTGTTATGTCATAAACTCAATACTAGCAATGATAGAAATAGCTAAAGGAAATAAACCCTCAAGTTAATCTAATTTATGAGTAGTGACATAGATACCTTTATCTCTCTGTCTTTACTACTTCTCAGCCTCTTAGCTAGGACCAAGTGAAGATATCTACATAAAGTACTAAAAAAAATAACTAACAATCTTTTCAAATACTAATATGCTTACCAACTGGTAAGTTTTCCATTTATAAGACTATTCATATAAACATATCCAGCCATGTGTCAAAGAAGAAAAGATATATGGTTATTTTGAGAGAAGTCAAATTGTACTTACTATATTTCAACCTCCATTCCTTTTTTTTATTTTTTATTTAAATATTTTATTTTATATAATTCTTACATCTTTTTTCATCTTTGCACAATGTATGCATTTTCATTTTGGTTATATTCCCCATACAATTGCACCCCCACCCCTTATTTTGACTCTAGTCCTTCCTTTTCCCGTCCCTCCCCGCCCCGTAGTGTGTCTCTGGTTTATAGTTACTTGTTGATTTTGATTTTTACTTTGTATTGATTAGTCTTTTTCCTGGTCTCTTATTTAGGTTTTCTAGATTCCTGCTATGAGTGAGACCATCTGGTATTTTTCTTTTTCTTTCTGACATATTTCTCTGAGCATGATCCCTTCTAGCTCCATCCATGTTGCTGCAAACTGCATGTGTTTATCGTTTTTGATTGCTGAGTAATATTCCATTGTGTATATGTAACACATCCTTTTGATCCAGTCATCTATTTTTGGGCATTTGAGTTGTTTCCAAAGCTTAGCTATTGTAAATACTGCTGCTATAAATATAGGGGTGCAGGTGCCCTTTGGAATTACTGTTTCTGTGTCATTTGGGTAAATACCTAGGAGTGGAATTGCTGGATCATATGGAAGCTCTATGTTTAGTAGGTCCAGAAATCTCCACACAGCTCTCCATAGTGGTTGGACCAGTTTGCACTCCCGCCAGCAGTGCAGAAGAGTTCCTTTTTCTCCACAACCTCGCCAACATTTGTTGTTGCTAGTTTTTTTAATATGTCTTATTCTCACTGGTGTGAGATGGTATCTCATGGTAGTTTTGATTTGCATTTTCCTGATTACAGGTGATGTTGAACATTTTTTCATATGCCTGTTAGCCATTTGCATTTCCTCTTCAGAGAAGTTTCTTTTTAGCTCTTCTGCCCATTTTTTGACTGGATTATTTTCTTTTTGTTGAGTCTCATCAGCTCTTTGCAGATTTTTGTGATCAGTCCTTCATTGTTAGTGTTGGGTGCAAAAATTTTCTCCCAGTCGGTGGGGTTTCTCTTTGTTTTGGTTATTGTCTCTTTTTCTGTACAGAAGCTCTTTAATTTGATGTAGTCCCAGATGTTGATCTTTGCCTTCACTATCACTGCTTTGGGTGATGTGTCTGTAAAGATGTCTTTGAGGTGCATGTCATGTAGTGTTTTGCCTATATTTCCTTCTATGTATTTTATGGTTTCAGGTCTTATGTCTAGTTCTTTAATACATTTTGAGTTGGTTTTTGTGCATGGTGTGAGGTAGTAGTCAAGTTTCATTCTTTTGCATGTAGCAACCCAGTTTTCCCAGCACCATTTATTGAACAAACTTTCTTTGCGCCAATGCATATTCTTTGCTCCTTTGTCAAAGATTAGTTGACCATAAATCTGTGGGTTTATTTCTGGGTTTTCTATTCGATTCCATTGGTCTGTGTGTCTGTTCTGGTTCCAATACCATGCAGTTTTCATGATTATGGCTTTGTAGTATAGTTTGAAGTCTGGGAGTGTGATGCCTCCATTCCCTTCTTTCTTTTTCAAAAGAGCTTTGGCTATTTGGGGTTTTTTTATGGCTCCATATGAATTTCATCAATAATTGTTCTATTTCTTTGAAGAATATCATTGAAATTTTAATTGGAATAGTATTGAATCTGTAGATTGCTTTTGGTAGGATGGCCATTTTGATAATGTTAATTCTTCCAATCCATGAGCAGGGTATGTTTTCCCATTTCTTTGTGTCTTCTTCTATTTCTTTTAACAGTGTTTTATAGTTCTCTTTGGATAGGTCCTTTACCTCTTTTGTTAGATTTATTCCCAAGTATTTGATTTTTTTTTGTTTTGATAATAAAAGGGATTTTTTTTTAATTTCTTCTTCTTCATATTTATAGTTCGTGTATAGGAAGGCTACTGATTTGTGCATGTTGATTTTGTATCCTGCCACTTTACTGAACTGATTGATGAGTTGAATTAGTTTTTCTGTGGAGTTTTTGGGGTTCTCTATTATATTATCATATCATCTGCAAATAGTGATAGTTTAACTTCTTCTTTTCCTATTTGGATTCCTTGTATGTGTTTCTCTTGTCTTATTGCTCTGGCTAGGCCTTTCAATATTATATTGAAAAGCAGTGGTGAGAGTGGACATCCTTGTCTTGTTCCAGATCTTAATGGAATTGCTTTCAGCTTTTCACCATTGAGAATGATGCTGGCTGTTGGCTTGTCATAGATGGCCTTTATGATGTTGAGGTATGTTCCTTGTATCCCAAGAATTTCAAGGGCTTTTATCATGAATGGGTTTTGTACTTTATCAAATGCTTTCTCAGCATCTATTGATATTATCATATGGTTTTTATATTTCTTTTTGTTGATGTGTTGGATAATGTTGATTTAATTTCGGATGTTGAACCATCCTTTTGTCCCTGGAATGAATCCTACTTGGTCATGGTAAATTATCTTATGGATACATTGTTGGTATTGATAGCTAAAATTTTATTGAGGATTTTTTCATCAGTGTTCATTAGAGAGATTGGCCTGTAGTTTTCTTTTTCTGTGTTGTCCTTGTTCAGTTTTGGTATTAGTGTAATGTTGGCTTCATAGAACGTGTTTGGTATTATCCCTTCCTTCTCAATTTTTTGGAAGAGTTTGTGAAGGATAGGCACTAATTGGTCTCTGAATGTTTGGTAGAATTCATTTGTAAATTCATCAGGTCCTGGGCTTTTGTTTTGGGGAAGGTTTTTGATTACCATTTTAATTTTGCTGTGTGTAATTGTCAACCTCCATTCCTTATTAAAACTCTTAGTTAAGTAGAAATAAAAGATTTATTTGAATGTTTTGCTAATAGCAACCAATCCCAATCTAAGAGCAAAACCTCCTTTCTAATGATTGAAGATCAGAGGCATTCCCATTAACAGGGAAGAAACACAATAATACCCACTTCCATACTAATACAAAAAAAAAAAAGTCATAGACTGTCTAGCCAAAGTGATAATAAATGAAAATGGTAATTATGTAAATATTTTAAAATGACAGACAAATGTATTATTATTCATAGATGTCATCAAAATACAATAAAACAAATTAAAAGGAAGGGCTAACAGCCCATTACAAAATAATTACAGAACTTAATAGTTTTCCTAATATCATCAGTGGCCAGTTAGGAAATACAGTATTTTCAAAATAAAATCAGAGCATTAGCTACAAATAAGCATAAATAAATTTGTTGAGACTATGTGAATAAAATTACATATCTTTGTTTTGTGCGTGTATATATATATATATATATACACCAAGTGTGTGTGTGTGTGTGTATGGAAGTTTATATATGGAAGATTCAATGTTATAAATATCACTACTCACTCTCTAATCAAATAATTGCAAAGTTAAATGTAAATCTAAAGTCCAATTTCCATTATTGGTTTGTTTTTAATTCCATTCAAAGTTTATGTCCTATAATTCATTTATAAAGATTTAATAAACTGTCTAACAAATGGTAGTGGCTAAATAAATTATGGCCCATCTAAATGAAATAAAACTGTGCAAACATGATTTAAAATCATATTTGCCAAAAATATTAATGATGAAAAAGTTTAAGATAAAATTTTCAATGAAAATCATATTCAAAAAATAGTATAAACAGTGACTGAAAAGTTCTTGTTTTGTTGAATATAAAAAATAGTATGTACGTGATGTATATGTATATATGAATGATACAGATATTTTCATAAATGTTCATACATACTAATTTATTATGTTTTTTTCTAGATAGCTAGCTATAACTAATATTTATCTCTTCATAGTAAAATTATGAATGATTCTTGTTTTCACTTTTATCTTTGCTAAATATTTCACAAGAAATATTTACTCTTTTAATAAAAGTACAAAACAGTGTTATTTGTAAAATAGTTAAGAATGGAAAGTGGGCCTCCCCTGGTGGCGCAGGCAGTTGAGCGCAGCGCTGTGAAGCTGTCTGCAGCCTCTGCAGCACCGGTTCCATCCAGGCCAGCCGGCGAGGGTCCCACATGACTCCGCAGAACTCTCCTGTTGCAACCGCTGCTCCCCTCAGCAGTGCATTTCGTCAGTCTGCCTGTTCTGTTCCTCGCTCTGTCTTGGTGAATCCTCTCACCCTTCCGTGGATCTGGCCTATACCCCACCTCTTGTATAAATAAATAAATAAATAAATCTTAAAAAAAAAAGGATAAGAAAGACATGAAACTATAAAAGAACTAGAAGTTACCATAAGATCAGATCAATTTTAATATATGTAGAAGGACTTTCTAAGCAAAAACAAAGAAGATCATTTGGGAAAAAGTTACCAAATTTGACTACATAAAACTAAATTTCTGTAAGTCACATGTCACCACATATAGCGGTGGTCCCCAAGGGCTACCCCTTGGGGGTATCCTAGGTGTGTAGCAGGTCAGGCCATCTAGTTTGTGAAATTACCCTTCATGACTTTGACACAGTGATGAAATCAGCTACACTTTTCTCAAATGTCTCCCCCCATATTATCACTGAACATCACTAACAATTTTTTTTAATTTCAAAAGAAAAAAATGAATGATTACCAGAGGCAACGTGTTTAAATGTTTAAAAGACAGTTGCACACCTCCTTAGAGCCAACTCCAAGTCCACCCTCCCCATATACAGAAAATTCTTTGTACTTACTTCAGTTACGTTTTTTGTCACTAAAACCAACAGTCATTATTAGTTTATAGATCTATATATATGAATATAAAAGGCTGGATAATTTATATTGAAATATTAACAATGACATATCTGGGTTATAGAATTCAATTTCATCATATATTTTTATATTTTCTTGATTCAATACATGTTAAACTTAAACTATTTTTAAATTGTTGCAATTTTGTTTCTGATTGTATTTTCTCACTCTTTCTCCCCATGGAGGCCACTACAGCAGGTAGGCTAGTTCACCTCCCACACCTATGCAGCCCTTCATTCCTGCCCCTGACAGGATTGTCATGACCAAATGAGAGAACAGTTGCGAAAGCAAATGGAGCATTTCCCAGGTGTTTCCATTAGGCACTAGAATTCTCCTCGCTTATAGATTTCCAGATCCAAAAGCACCCCAAATTAACTTGGCACAAGGATCCAATCTTCAAAATCAAGTTTCCCCCACACTTACAAAATCAGTGCCAAAGCAAGTGCTTTTGAGGAAAGAAACTCTTCATTGATGGTCACAACAAAACTTAAGTCAAATTCGTCTGCATCTATGACCTCATTTCACCTACAGATTAATGGGGCCCCCTGCTCCAGATTTTCAGGTGAAAATACTGAGGCCTAGAAAGTTTAAATGATGTGCCAAGGTCAAGTCTTTTCATATCTTTCTGGTGCCAGTAAACTTGAAGCAAAGGACAAAACCTCATGTAGACAGAGACAGCCACCGTACAGGATGTAAATACCTTTCTGTCTGAATCTGTTCTTGGCAGAAAATGCCACATTGCTATCAGGACAGTCAAGTGTAGTTAGAATAAGCTCATGAAACAAAGCAGTTTAATTAAAGGAAAAAAATTAGTTGGGTTACAGTGCTATTCTCTTCAATCCAAGATGGAAATTAATTTATAATAACCTTATATTTTATTCATGGCATGCTGCGTATTTCAGAGTATCTTGGCATCCTTATATTTTTCACTTGAATGTGAAATGATTGTGTGTTTCTACTGGACTGAAAGTCAGTTAAAGTGCTAAAAGAACATAGCTGAGTCTCAGCTAACCATTTGGGAAAGTCTGAAGTCACTGGGGAGTAGCTGTGGTTTCATTTTGATGAGTCATGATATTTAAAATTCAGAGGGCTGCTGCAGGTTTCAAAGCAACTCTTTCAGATTGATCACTTCAGAGCCTAACTCCATTAGTGGCCGAGGACAAAGAAAGTCCATTCATTTTCCTCTAATGACCTCCTTGTCTTTCCTCAGACCAACCTGACAGAACTGAAGTCTTTTGGTTCTCCACCTCTGGCTGTCAGCAATGTCAGCGCTGCGGTTATGGCTCTCATGGCCCCAGGGGGCAAGGTACCCAAGGACCGAAGCTGGAAGGCCGCTAAGGTCACCATGGCCAAAGTGGATGGTTTTCTGGACTCCCTAATCAATTTTGACAAAGAGAACATTCACGAGAACTGCCTCAAAGCCATCAAGCCATATCTGCAGGACCCTGAGTTCAATCCGGAGTTCGTGGCCACCAAATCTTATGCAGCAGCGGGCCTCTGCTCTTGGGTCATAAACATTGTAAGATTCTACGAGGTGTTCTGTGATGTGGAACCCAAGCGCCAAGCATTGAGCAAAGCAACTACAGACCTCACTGCTGCCCAGGAGAAACTAGCAGCCATCAAAACCAAGATTGCTGTAAGTGAAGCCACAATCCCCCCACCCCACCCCACCCTGCACAGCAGTCTCTACTGCAAACAACACCCTCTGTTATCTGGTACCTAGAGACTGGATTTTTTTTTTTACTTTTTTTTTTTTACTGCATATTTATTTATATTATTTGAAGATTTTACCCTACATATGTATTAATTTTAAACATTCTTTTTTTCAATTTTATTTTTATATTCCCCATACAATTGCAACCCCCTTATTTTGACACCAAGCCCTCCTTTTCCCGCCCTCCAACCCCCATAGTGTGTCTCTGGTTCATAGTTATTTGTTGATTTTGATTTTTTCTTTCTTATAGTTATTCTTTTTCCTCATCCCTTATTTAGGTTTTCTAGATTCCTGCTATAAATGAGACCATCCAGTATTTTTCTTTTTCTTTCTGTCTTATTTCGCTGAGCATGATCCCTTCCAGTGCCATCCATGTTGCTGCAAATTGCATGTGTTTATCTTTTTTGAATGCTGAGTAATAGCCATGGTGTATATGTACCACATCTTCTTGATCCAGTCATCTATTTTTGGAAATTTGGGTTGTTTCCAAAGCATAGCTATTGTAAACAGTGCTGCTATAAACATAGGCATGCAGGTGCTCTTTGGAATTGATGTTTCTGTGTCCTTTGGGTAAATACCTAGGAGTGGAATTGCTGGATCATATGGGAGCTCTGTCTTTAGTAGGTTGAGGAATCTCCACACAGCTCTCCATGGTGGTTGGACCAGTTTGCACTCCCACCAGCAGTGCAGGAGAGTCCCTTTTTCTCTACATCCTCGCCAACATTTGTTGTTGCTAGTTTTTTTAATATGTGCCATTCTCACTGGTGTGAGATGGTATCTCATGGTAGTTTTGATTTGCATTTTCCTGATTGCAAGTGATGTTGAACATTTTTTCATATGCCTGTTGGCCATTTGCATTTCCTCTTCAGAGAAGTTTCTTTTTAGCTCTTTTGCCCATTTTTTGACTGGATTATTTTCTTTGTTTTTGTTGAGTCTCATCAGCTCTTTGCAGATTTTTGTGATCAGTCATTTATCATTAGTGTTGGGTGCAAAAATTTTCTCCCAGTCAGTGGGGTTTCTCTTTGTTTTGGTTATTGTCTCTTTTGCTGTGCAGAAGCTCTTTAATTTGATGTAGTCCCAGCTATTGATCTTTGCCTTCACTATTACTGCTTTGGGTGATGTGTCTGTAAAGATGTCTTTGAGGTGCATGTCATGTAGAGTTTTGCCTATATTTCCTTCTATGTATTTTATGGTTTCAGGTCTTATGTCTAGTTCTTTAATCCATTTTGAGTTGGTTTTTGTGCATGGTGTGAGGTAGTAGTCAAGTTTCATTCTTTTGCATGTAGCAACCCAGTTTTCCCAGCACCATTTATTGAACAAACTTTCTTTGCGCCAATGCATATTCTTTGCTCCTTTGTCAAAGATTAGTTGACCATAAATCTGTGGGTTTATTTCTGGGTTTTCTATTCGATTCCATTGGTCTGTGTGTCTGTTCTGGTTCCAATACCATGCAGTTTTCATGATTATGGCTTTGTAGTATAGTTTGAAGTCTGGGAGTGTGATGCCTCCATTCCCTTCTTTCTTTATCAAAAGAGCTTTGGCTATTTGGGGTTTTTTATGGCTCCATATGAATTTCATCAATAATTGTTCTATTTCTTTGAAGAATATCATTGAAATTTTAATTGGAATAGTATTGAATCTGTAGATTGCTTTTGGTAGGATGGCCATTTTGATAATGTTAATTCTTCCAACCCATGAGCAGGTATGTTTTCCCATTTCTTTGTGTCTTCTTCTATTTCTTTTAACAGTGTTTTATAGTTCTCTTTGGATAGGTCCTTTACCTCTTTTGTTAGATTTATTCCCAAGTATTTGATTTTTTTTGTTTTGATAATAAAAGGGATTTTTTTTTAATTTCTTCTTCTTCATATTTATAGTTCGTGTAAAGGAAGGCTACTGATTTGTGCATGTTGATTTTGTATCCTGCCACTTTACTAAACTGATTGATGAGTTGAATTAGTTTTTCTGTGGAATTTTTGGGGTTCTCTATTATATTATCATATCATCTGCAAATAGTGATAGTTTGACTTCTTCCTTGCCTATTTGGAATCCTTGTATGTCTTTCTCTTGTTTATTGCTCTGGCTAGGCCTTCCAGTATTATGTTGAAAATCAGTGGCGAGGGTGGATATCTTAGTCTTTTTCCAGATCTTAATGGGAATGCTTTCAGCTTTTCACCATTGAGAATGATACTGGCTGTTGGCTTGTCATAGATGGCCTTTATGATGTTGAGGTATGTTTCTTGTATCCTGAGAATTTCAAGGGCCTTTATCATAAATGGGTGGTCATGGTGAATTATCTTATGGATGCATTGTTGGATTCTGTTGGCAAGGATTTTGTTGAGGATTTTTGCATCAGTATTCATTAGGGAGATTGGCCTGTAATTTCCTTTTTTTGTGCCATCTTTGTTGGGTTTTGGTATTAGTGTAATGTTGGCTTCGTAGAACGCATTTGGTAGTATTCTTTCTGTTTTTCAATTTTTTGAAAAAGTTTGTGTAGTATAGGCACTAATTCACTGCTGAACATTTGGTAGAATTCATTTTTGAAGCCGTCTGGGCCTGGGATTTTGTTTTGGGGGAGTGCTTCAATTACTGCTTCAATTTCACTGCTTGTAATTGGTCTGTTTAGCTGTTCTATTTCTTCTTTGTCCACCTCTGGATGATTATATCATTCTAGGAATTTGTCCATCTCTTCTAGGTTTTTAAATTTGTTTGCGTATAAGTTTTCACAGTAATCTCTTATTATTCTTTTGATTTCTACTGAGTCTGTTGTGATTTCTCCACTTTCATTTATAATCCAATTTATACATGCTTTCTCCCATTTTTTCTTTGCGAGCCTTGCTAGAGGTTTGTCTATTTTGTTTATTTTTTCATAGAACCAACTTTTGGTTTCATTGATCTTTTGGATTGTTTTTTTAATTTCTAATTCATTTATTTCTGCTTTGATTTTTATCATTTCCTTTCTTCTACTGGCTTTAGGGTTTTTTTGTTGTTCTTTTTCTTATTCTTTGAGATGTGAGATTAGGTTGTTTCTTTGAGTTCTTTCTTATTTGTTGATGTGAGCCTGTATTGCTCTGTATTTCCTCTTATTACTGCTTTTGCTGCATCCCATACATTCTGGAAAGTGGTGTCCTCCTTGTCATTCAACTCAAAGTATTTTTTAATTTCTTCTTTGATCTCCTCATTAGTCCAGTGGTCTTCCAGTAGTGTGGATTTCAATCTCCATGAAGTGGGAAGGTTCCTTGTTTTCTTTTCATGATTTATTTCTAGCTTGATACCTTTATGATCAGAGAAGATAGTTGGAATGATTTTGATTTTCATGTATCTGTTCATTTTTGTAGAGACTGGATTTTTTTTAAAGAGAAGCCAGAAAACCAAATTATTAGGCAAATTCTCCTGATTTTTCAATACAGGCAACTTTTAAAATTTTTCTCCTAGACACCATATAGTCCAAACAAGACAAATCCACTGGATCTTTGGTTTTCTCTTTGCTTTTGAAGGCTCGGCCTCCACAGGATATGTAGAACAGGCCTTCCCAAGATGTATCTCTTTGGCAGGTGAAGTATTGCAAGCTGAGATTAATCAAGGCCCCACAGGCACACAGGAAACTTTTGCCACTCTTAATTACCTAAAAGAATAAAAATTAGGGGTATTATCCAGCATTAGGATTTTTTAATTATTTATTTTTTATATCGTTGTTCATTTTCAAACAATGTTTGCTTCCCCCACCCAGGTGTAGTCCCTATAGAATTTCCTTCACCAGTGCACCTGTGCACCATCACCACAGTCCCGTGTGCTCCTCCCCCCCTCAATATTTTATGTATACAAGGACTGGGGTGTGGCCAGAGGTGCAGGGGGTGAGAAGATTCACCAGAGACAAAGTAGGAAGCAGAACAGGCAGATTTACTGAAATACGCTACTGAGGGGAGCGGCAGGCAAGACAGGCAAGGTCTGCTATGCCATGTGTGGGTTAGCTGCCTGGCCGGGGATTGAACTCAGGCCAGGGCTGTGATAGTGTTGAGATAACCCCTGCACCACCAGGGAGGCTCTAATTTGATTTCTTGACCACTTGATAAGAACCCAGGGGATGGAGAAACATTATCTCTTTACCCCTACACTTACACACTCTTCCTCTGAGGAAAGAAAAGATGAAGGATAGAGTTATATAATACATAAAGGCTGAAGGGGGTGGTCCCTTGACCATAAATATAAAACTGTGAAGGTCATTAACTTTTATTAACCTCCTGTTGATATTTTGATTATATCTCCCTTATCCAGGATGGAGCAGAAGGGGGATGATCTCAGGTTCATACCTATTTGAAAGACATTTCCCTTTGAACTTTATACCTATTTGAAAGACATTTCCCTTTGAACTTCACCTTTGCCTTTAATATGGATGCTATCAAAGTAAGACAGAGAAATATGAGCTCTGTCAGTTAGCATAGAGCTAAAAAGTCATCAGCAGACCTCACTTCCAATCCAAGCTATAATATTTACCAATATATGATCTTTGAGAGTTCTTTAAAATGCCCAAACTTCATTTTCCTGACATAAAATGGACACGATAATGAACTCACTTCATGAGATTGCTCTAAGGATAAAAGGAGAGAATGCAGGTAAAACACCACTACTGTGGTTCCATTGACCATGACTGCTCTGCCTCCACTGTCTTCTGCTTTCCTCCTCCTTGTTCAACGTGTGCTGTCACAAGCTCTGGTAATCAGCCACTGCATTAGGCAAGTTCAGTCTAAGACAGTCCCTGCATGTGCATTCCAAGTGGAATTTTGTTGCAAATTTGGCATGATAAAAAAAGATGAAATTGTGAAAAGTGAGACTGTGGATATGCTACATGTTTCTTGTTTCATAGGTTTATTAACAAACTCAATGGCTAATGGTGCTAATCAAAGATCCTTGCAAACAAGCACCATTTACAAAGAAAAGATACTTTTTGACAAAACTAATCTCTCACTATATTTGCTTTATAAATCCAGATGTGTGGGGACAAGTTTACTTAAAACAGGTAACAATCATCATAACCATGGCCTTCTTCAAAGAACATGGAGTGCAAAGCACCCTAACATTCTCATGACTGCTTTTTTGGAGAAATGACCTCCCAATAATTGTCATATTCTTCACTCTTTCCTGGAAAAGTGCTACAAGAACTGCATTTTCAACAATTCTTTACTCAGTTATTTTAGCTAAAGAAACATTTGGTGCACAGGGAATGTTTTCAAATGTTTACACCTCTTCAGTATCCAACATTCTCATGATAGGCCCACTCAACCTGGGAAAGCATCTTAAAAATACTTGGCTACCTCAGAAAGGCTCTCCATTTCTGCCAAAATATTTCTTTAATGTATTCTTGCTTTTGACAACCTCCTCTACATCCTTTGCTTATCCACATGCCTAATAACATCCCAAGAATTCAGACAGTCCCCCACGTGTAACAAAGGAGATGGGCTAACACCTGTGCTTAATCTGGAGGCCCACCCAGGACAAGGAAGTTCTCTCCTATCTGCCTCTGAGGCCATTGCCAATCTTTCCAGTCATGCTCACCCCTGAGCCTTACTTTTAGTATTTTAGGATAATTCCATATTCAAGATGCATAAGTGAAAAATGCATTATTTCAAAACAGATTATACAATTTAATTTCAACTTGATTATACATATAATTAAGATACATAAAAATATGAGTAGTAGTGATTATCTCTGGGGAGTACGTTTTGAATGGGTTTATTACTTAACTGTGTTTTCTTTTCATGTATATTAATAGATTATAGTAGTAAAAATATAGTAGTAGCAATTATAGATTATAGTAGGAAAAACAAGTAAGTCATTTTCATGGAGCATATACTCACTCCAAAGTAAAATATCATTAGAGAAGGGCATCTAATGAGAAACAACAGCCTACTGTCCTTCTAATTCTTTTGTATATTTCAACTGATTATTTATGCCACTAGGACCTTGCTACCTAGTGTCTTCAGTATGTTTTATTTGGCCCGTGGTATTTGAAAATTATTTATCTCATTTTGAACAACAGAATTTTTTTTTTAAATTGGATTTCCAGCCAGTCTTAAAATAATCAGAGAGGCCCACATAGCATTGCTTGACCCTGGAGTTAAGGAATTACTTCCCATTCAAGCAGATAGTTTTGTTGCATTTTGCCATAGCGCCCACCATGAGAACTATGTCCCCCACCATAGCCTCCATCATTTTAACCCTAGATTCACCGGCCAGATTATATGATTATCCTGTCTCTCTGTTTATTTGACTGTCTGACTTCTTTTTTTTAAATATTTATTTATTTATGCATACAAGAACTGGGGTACAGGCCAGAGATGTGAGGTGTGAGAGGATCCACCAGAGACAGAGTGGGGAACAGAACAGGCAGACTGTCTGAAATGTACTGCTGAGGGGAGCAGTGGGCAAGACAGGAGAGGTCTGCCTCACCTTGACTGTCTGACTTCTATTTATGTGGTGACTTCTAAACAGACTTCTACTCTATGTATTCCATCACGTAGAGGTAGCTTCCTCCGACTCCTCAGTTTCCAAGATTAAGTTGTTATCCTTTCCTCAGCTTCCAACTCCCAACTTTGGTTATCATTACTCATCACATTTTTTTTTGCTTTTAATTGCCAAGACTGAAAATATCTAATTCTGTCCTGAAACCAAAAATTGTATCCCATGTTCTATCAACTGATTCCAAAAGTTGAAAAACAGAAAATTTAATTTATGTTCTGTGAACATGTCTACATTGTTCATAGTATATCTACATGGTGCTCTATAATTACTCTTCCATTTTTATATAACCCACTCACCCAACTTGTTTCTACCTTTCCTTTATTTTTTCTCTTCCATTAGTTCCTTTTGCATTGCTTTAATTGCTTTTAAACTCACCATCTAATTCAGTGTTCTATCAATTCCTCTTTTTTCCCTAAGACCTCTCACTTGCATCTCCAGCTCAGCACTCTAATCAGTCTTGGAGAGTAAATACATTTCACTGTTTCCGTGGATTGATTCCAATGACTTCTGGCCCCCCATGCCTTCTCTTTTCTTAATTTCTTCTCTAGTTTTGGCTGTGGCTCATTCTTAAGTAACTTTCTCAGAAATGTTAAGACATGAATGTTCTGAGTAGTTTCAGCCTAGAAATGTCTTTCTTTTCAAACTGAACTGAAAATATTGCTGAGTGTTGAATTCTGAGTTGCTAATTTGCTCCCTTAGAGCGCTGAATGCTCTATCCTCCTAGCTTGTGAGAAGCCTGCGAACAGTCAGGGTCCTATTCCTTTGTCAATGTACTATTTCCACCTTTCTGGAAGTCTTTCCATTTTTCTTTATTCTTGATGTGCTTAACTGCCTTTATTTTTTTTTATTTGTATGTTTTACTTTATGTTTTCTCTCTCTCTCTCTCTTTTTTTTTTGCTTATTCAAGGTGTTTGGCATGTAGAAGCTAATTTTTTTTCTAGTTCTGCAAAATTATTTTGCATTATTTCTTTGGCAATCTCCCCTTTGTCTTCTTTGTAGTCTTATTTTCTCAAACACGTTGGTTTGGATGTTGAATCTTCTGATAGGTCCTCTATTTTCTCTCATCTTATTTTCACTTTATGATTCCTTGTATTCTCCAGGTTTCCTCAAATTCATCTTCTAATCCTTCTTTTGAGTTTATTATTTTTTACATTAACAATAAATCATTTACACAAGTGGTTGCTCCTTATATCTTTTACAGCGTCCTCTTCTTTTTTTATAGATGAAACATCTTGTGTCTTTCTGAGAAACTGATTATGAAGAGTTTTATGTGTTGTCATTTCTTTTTTTTAAGATTTATTTTTTTAATTTATCTATACAAGAACTGGGGTACAGACCAGATTCGCAGGAGGGTGAGAGGATTCACCAGAGACAGAGCTTGTCGTCAATTCTGTGACTGATTATATTTTTCCTGGATCACTTTTTTCTTCTTGTTCACCTAGACTTTCATCAAATGCCTTCTTGTCTTTTCAGATTTGTAAGATCAGTGATCAAAAGCTGATTCTCACTCTCCAGACAAGGGTAGAGCTGGTTGACTGGAACAATTTATTTCCAACTTGGAATCCATAGTACATGAGTTGTGTTGGATGCATCTAAAGTGCCAGAATGTGGTATCTTTTTCTGCCACTATTAAAGCTCTTGCCTGGTGCCATGCTACATGAAGGCATTTCATATAGAGCATGGAGATAAGTGGTAGAAGATCAATAGACTTATAATTAACCTTCTTATTTTCAGCATCCTTCATGATCACACAGATATTCCCAAATCCCCAGTGTATTTGGGGCTGTGCAGGGCTGATCAGTTCTCCTTTTGGTGAACTGAGGCCTACTCTATGTTACAGCTTCCTTTTCCTTGCTCTAGCAGTTTCTACTCCTCTATCAATGTTATCTTCTTAAATCTAACGAATCCTTCATCCTCAATGGCCCTCAACATTTGCTTGGTGTTATGGGCTTATGACTTTTAATTGCTTCATAGTCATTTTAGAAACATCTCTGAAAGCTGTAAATGAGTGTGGACAGCCTGCCATCATTAACTAGATGGTTCACCACCTGCTTTTCAGACTGTTTGGATGTATAAATATCCCTCTTAATTTATATCTCTTGTGACTTGGTAATAATCAACAAAGCATCATGAACCCTGGTTACTGCATACACATCAAATATTTAGAGGTGTCTGCAGTGAATCCAAGTATCATTGTATGTACAAATATGTGTTCTGGTGGCAAAAAAAAAAAAGAATGTATGTCGATTTTTTTCCCTGAAGATTGATTTATTTATTTATTCATACAAGAACCAGGGTACAGGCCAGATGGGCAGGAGGGTGAGAGGATTCACCAGAGACAGAGCGGGGAACAGAACAGGTAGACTGATGAAATACACTGCTGAGGGGAGCAGCGGGCAAGACAGGAGATGTCTGCCACGCCATGTGGGACCCTCGCGGGCCGGCCAGCTGGGATCGAACCGGCGCTGCAGAGACTGCGGACAGCTTCACAGCGCGGCGCTCAACCACCTGCGCCACCAGGGGAGGCCCATATGTGTGTCAATTTTTAATAAATTTAGAAAAAAAATTGAAGCCATGAATTCCTATATATATTCCTATACTTCAGGATAATGGAAGAAAACAGGTGAGGTTAAGTAAAAGTTACATTGTATTCTGAACAACTTAAAGCAAGGCGAGGACTAGATTGCAGACAGCCAATCGTAAATCATAGACCTGCGGCAGCAGACACAGTGTGTGTTCACCCCAGGCCTCCTTGGGATCCTTGTGATCATTTTCAGGCATCCCTAGGCTTAGTCTTGATTTTCCTTCTAATAGCAGCAGCTACACCTTTTTGGCAGGCTACTGGAACCTGTTTTTTCCC
Source organism: Talpa europaea (assembly GCF_964194135.1). Taxonomy (NCBI): domain Eukaryota; kingdom Metazoa; phylum Chordata; class Mammalia; order Eulipotyphla; family Talpidae; genus Talpa; species Talpa europaea. Next base: position 95,338,324 of record NC_140074.1, read on the forward strand.
AACATAAGGAGTGATGGAACTTAAACCAATCAGCCCCCATCATGTCTGTCACCCCTCCTAAACCTTAAAAGGTCTAAGGCATTGGAGTAGGTCGGGACAGCTCTAGCCCACTCTCTGCCTTTGGGAACACTGGGGGTCTCCCTGAGATTACTCCTCAATTGCCTTCCTTTCCTTCCCTGCCCTACCTTCCCCAGTCTCCCACTACATCCCCCATGGAGTTCTCCTTAAAAAATCACCTACATGTGGATCCTGTCTCAGAAGCACTGGAGGGAACTTGAACTGAATTTGCTAATAGACCTTCTGTTCCTTCCTGAACAGCACCTGAATGAAAACCTGGCAAAACTCACAGCCAAGTTTGAGAAAGCAACGGCAGACAAACTCAAATGTCAGCAAGAAGCCGAAGTGACCGCAGGCACCATCTCCCTTGCAAATCGCTTGGTGAGTGTGAGTCTCAGCAGCCCAAGCTGTAATTATATTAGCAGAGCTTGTCAAGCTCTGCAGAGGTGCAAAATACATGAGCACAGCTTAGCACAGCTTAGCACAGCTTTCACTTGGGGGGAAATATTAAAATGTGCCAAGATACAGGGATCATCCTGAGAAAAGTGTGAATGCACACCCTAGTCTGATGAAAGGAGTTTTCCTACAGAGACAGCTAGGAGGATGGGGACACTGGAGCTATCACGCAGGCCACGAGAGACCTATGTGTCTCAACCAGGGGAAGAGCAAAAGACAAAGCTAGCATATGACAGGCAAACTCCAAAGCACCTACCTGTGTGATGTTTGATAATAAAGGAATGGGCATGATTAGGACCTGAGATTAAAGCAGAAAATAATGAGACTGATGGACTGAGAGCATTTCCAAATATGATCTTACTGTACTGACACACATGAGTGTGTCTGTATACCAGTACATACGCACTGGCCTCCGGAAAAAATAAATCTGATGGTGACAACAGGCTGCTTGTGTTCTAAGTGTCTGTTGTTGTGTAACAAACTACCCCAAAACTTAGTAATTTAACACAATAACCATTTCAATGTATCTTTGGAGATTGTGGGTTAGGAATTTGGGTTCTTCCACTCCATGTGGTGCTACCTGGACCACCATGTTAGTCAACTGTGCATGGGTCGGCTTGGTGGGTCTAAGACAACTTTCTTTTTTTTTTTTTTAACCAAGTGTGAATTTTATTTATTTTTTTGTTTGTTTAAGCTTCAATTGGTTTATTTAACTTCAGTTGGTTGGTTTGTAAACTCTACAATCCCATTTTCCCTTTCTTTTCTGGTTACACAAGAATACAATTTTATTACTTTATAATCACACTATATATATTTATACATGTGGTTCTATAAGGTGTATGAGTTGGGTGTAATTTTAAGGATACAGAATAAACATGACAGTAATCAAATTAACAATTAAAATTTCAAGAGAAAGTAAATATATAACTCAAACTTATTACATGAAAAGGAAATACTGTCAAAATATTGCTTTTTTAGCATTGTATTTATACTTTTTTGTTTGTTTGTTTGGTGGGAGGGAAACCTAAATACATTTTTTTTATAATAAATTTTATTTTTATATTCCCCATACAATTGCAACCCCCCCATTCTGACCCAATCCCTCGCTCCCGCCCCCCACCCCCCAAAAAGTGTCTCTGGTTCATAGTTTTTTGTTGATTTTGATTTTCACTTTCTTATAGTTATTCATTTTCCTGGTCCCTTATTTAAGTTCTCTAGATTCCTGCTATGAGTGAGGCCATCGGTATTTTTCTTTTTCTTTTTGGCTTATTTCACTAAGCATGATCCCTTCCAGTGCCATCCATGTTGCTGCAAATGGCATGTGTTTATCTTTTTTGAATGCTGAGTAATATTCCATGGTATATATGTACCACATCTTCTTGATCCAGTCATCTATTTTTGGGCATTTGGGCTGTTTCCAAAGCTTAGCTATTGTAAACAGTGCTGCTATAAACATAGGTGTGCAGGTGCTCTTTGGAATTGATGTTTCTGTGTCCTTTGGGTAAATACCTAGGAGTGGAATTGCTGGATCATATGGAAGCTCTATGTTTAGTAGGTCCAGAAATCTCCACACAGCTCTCCATAGTGGTTGGACCAGTTTGCACTCCCACTAACAGTGCAGGAGAGTTCCTTTTTCTCCACAACCTCGCCAACATTTGTGGTTGCTAGTTTTTTTAATATGTGCCATTCTCACTGGTGTAAGATGGTATCTCATGGTAGTTTTGATTTGCATTTCCCTGATTACAAGTGATGTTGAACATTTTTTCATATGTCTGTTGGCCATTTGCATTTCCTCTTCAGAGAAGTTTCTCTTTAGCTCTTCTGCCCATTTTTTGACCGGGTTATTTTCTTTGTTGTTGTTGAGTCTCATCGCTCTTTGCAGATTTTTGTGCTCAGTCCTTTATCATTAGTGTTGGGTGCAAAAATGTTCTCCCAGTCGGTGGGGTTTCTCTTTGTTTTTGTTATCGTCTCTTTTGCTGTGCAGAAGCTCTTTCATTTGATGTAGTCCCAGCTGTTTATCTTTGCCTTCACTATCACTGCTTTGGGTGATGTGTCTGTAAAGATGTCTTTGATATGCAAATCACATAGTGTTTCACCTATATTTCCTTCTATGTATTTTATGGTTTCAGGTCTTATGTCTAGCTCTTTAATCCATTTTGAGTTGATTTCTGTGTATGGTGTGAGGTAGTGGTCAAGCTTCATTCTTTTGCATGTAGCAACCCAGTTTTCCCAGCACCATTTATTGAACAAACTTTCTTTGCTCCAATGCATAGTCTTTGCTCCTTTGTCAAAGCTTAGTTGACCATAAATCTGTGGGTTTATTTCTGGATTTTCTATTCGATTCCATTGGTCTGTATGTCTGTTCTTGTTCCAATACCATGCAGTTTTCATGATTATGCCTTTGTAGTATAGTTTGAAGTCTGGGAGTGTGATGCCTCCATTCCCTTCTTTCTTTTTCAGGAGAGATTTGGCAATTCGGGTTTTTTGTGATTCCATACGAATTTCATCAATAATTGTTCTATTTCTTTGAAGAATGACATTGAAATTTTGATTGGAATAGCATTGAATCTATATAGTGCTTTTGGTAGGATGGCCATTTTAATAATGTTTATTCTTCCAATCCATGAGCAGGGGATGTCTTTCCATTTCTTTGTGTCTTCTTCTACTTCTTTTAACAGTGTTTTATAGTTTTCTTTGTATAGGTCCTTTACCTCTTTTGTTAGATTTATTCCCAAATATTTGATTTTTTTTTGTTTCAATAATAAAAGGGATGGTTTTTTGGATTTCTTCTTCTTCAGATTTATTGTTTGTGTATAGGAAGGCTACTGACTTTGTGTGTTGATTTTGTATCCTGCCACTTTACTGAACTGATTGATGAGTTGAATTAGTTTTTCTGTGGAGTTTTTGGGGTTCTCTATGTATATTATCATATCATCTGCAAATAGTGATAGTTTGACTTCTTCTTTTCCTATTTGGATTCCTTGGATGTCTTTCTCTTGTCTTATTGCTCCGGCTAGGACTTCCAGTATTATATTGAAAAGCAGTGGTGAGAGTGGGCATCCTTGCCTTGTTCCAGATCTTAATGGAATTGCTTTCAGCTTTTCACCATTGAGAATGATACTGGCTGTTGGCTTGTCATAGATGGCCTTTATGATGTTGAGGTATGTTCCTTGTATCCCAAGAATTTCAAGGGCTTTTATCATGAATGGGTGTTGCACTTTGTTGAAAGCTTTCTCAGCATCTATTGATATTATCATATGGTTTTTATATTTCTTTTTGTTGATGTGTTGGATAACGTTGATTGATTTTCGGATGTTGAACCATCCTTGTGTCCCTGGAATGAATCCTACTTGGTCGTGCTGAATTATCTTATGGATACATTGTTGGATTCTGATAGCTAAAATTTTGTTGAGGATTTTTGCATCAGTGTTCATTAGGGAGATTGGCCTGTAGTTTTCCTTTTTTGTGTTGTCCTTGTTCGGTTTTGGTATTAGTGTAATGTTGGCTTCATAGAACGTGTTTGGTATTGTCTCTTCCTTCTCAATTTTTTGGAAGAGTTTGTGAAGGATAGGCACCAATTCATCTCTGAATGTTTGGTAGAATTCGTTTGTAAATCCATCAGGTCCTAGGCTTTTGTTTTTGGGGAGTTTTTTGATTACCATTTCAATTTCGCTGCTTGTAATTGGTCTTTTTAGGTGTTCTATTTCTTCTTTATCTAGCTTTGGGTGATTGTAGAGTTGTAGGAATTTGTCCATCTCCTCTAGATTGTTGAACTTGTTTCCATACAACTCTTCATAGTAGTTACTGATTATTCTTTTGATTTCTGCTGTGTCCGTTGTGATTTCTCCTCTTTCATTTATGATCCTGTGCATTTGTGCTTTCTCCCTTTTTTCCTTTGTGAGCCTGGCTAGGGGTTTGTCTATTTTATTGATTTTTTCGAAGAACCAGCTCTTGGTTTCATTAATCTTTTGGATTGTTTTTTTTTAGTTTCAATTTCATTTATTTCTGCTTTGGTTTTTATTATTTCTTTTCTTCTACTGGTTTTGGGGTTTTTTTGTTGTTCTTTTTCTAGATCTTTGAGCTTCAAGATTAGGTTGTTTCTTTGAGTTCTTTTTTGTTTCTTGATGTGAGCTTCTATTGCTATATATTTTCCTCTTATTACTGCTTTTGCTGCACCCATACATTTAGGATATTGGTGTCCTCCTTGTCATTCAGTTCAAAGAATTTTTTAATTTTCTCTTTGATCTCCTCATTAGTCCAGTGGTCTTCCAGTAGTGTGGTTTTTAGTCTCCATGAGGTAGGAAAGTTCCTTGCCTTCTTTTTATGGTTTATTTCTAGCTTGATGCCTTCATGGTCAGAAAAGATGGTTGGTATGATTTCAGTCTTGGTGTATCTGTTGATGTTTGTCTTGTGCCCCAGTATGTGATCGATCCTGGAGAATGATCCGTGTGCGCTTGAGAAAAATGTGTACTTCGTTTTTTGGGGGTTTAGTGTTCTATAGATGTCTGTTAAGCCCAAATGCTCTAGGTCCTTATTTAGAGCTTTAGTTTCTTTACTTATTTTTTGTCTTGTTGCTCTATCCATTGTTGATAGTGGTGTGTTGAAGTCTCCCACTACATATGTGTTTTCTCTGATGTCTGTTTTCAGAGATGACAACAGTTGTCTGATATATTTTGGTGCTCCTTCGTTTGGTGAGTGTATGTTAATTAGTGTTATTTCTTCTTGAAGTATTGTCCCTTTGATCATAATGTAGTGACCGTGGGATCCCTTTTTATTTTTTTGAGTTTGAAATATGTTTTATCTGATATAAGTATAGCTGTTCCTGCTTTCTTTTTTGGTCCATTTGCTTGTAGGATTGTTTTCCATCCTTTAACTTTGAGTCTATTTTTATCTTTTGTAGCTAAATGTGTTTCCTGGAAACAGCAATAGGTTGGGTTTTGTTTCTTAATCCAGGCTGCAACTCTGTGTCTTTTTATTGAAGAGTTTAGTCCATTTACATTTAGGGTTAACATGGATATGTTAGCATCTGTTTTTGCCATTGTGTTTGTCTTTCCTTTGATTTTATTTATTCTTTTAATATCTTTTTTTTTTCCTTGCCTTCTTTTGTTGTTATTCGTCCCTCTGAGGTTCTGGCTTTAGGATTCCTTGTAGTATTTTTTGGAGTGGGGGTTTATTGGTAATGAAGTTCCATAGTTTCTGTTTGTCTGGGAAGTTCCTTATTCTTTCTTCATAGAGGAAGGAGAGCTTTGCGGGATAGAGTATTCTTGGTTGACATCTGTTTTCTTGGAGTCTGTTGACTATGTCCCTCCACTCTCTCCTTGACCGTAGTGTTTCTTCAGAGAAGTCTGATGTCAGCCTGATTGGTTTTCCTTTGAATGTTATTTGTTTCTTCCCTCTTGTCAGCTTCATTATTTTTTCCTTGTCCTGGATTCTTGGGAGCTTCACTATTATGTGTCTTGCTGTATTTTTCCTTTCGTCATGGAAGTTTGGTGTTCTTCTTGCTTCTTGTATATCAATTTTCAGCTCCTTCTTCACATTTGGGAAGTTCTCTTCAATTATCTCCTGGAATATTTTCTCTGTTCCTACATCTCTCTCCTCTCCTTCTGGTATTCCTATAACTCTTATATTTCCTTTCCTCATGGTGTCAGATAGTTCCCGAAGTCTTTCTTTGTTCTTTTCCTTTGTACTTCTCTTTCCTTTTCTGTTTTGGTTCTTTTTATTTCTGTGTCTTCAAGAGAACTTATTCTTTCTTCCATTTCATCTATTCTGCTTTCATTGCTTTTCCCAGAATTCTTTAGTTCTTCCATGAATTCTTTGATCTCCTGCATTTCTTTTACTTCCCTCTTTAGGGACTCAATTTCATTCTTCTGATCGTTGATTATTTTTCCCTTATCATTGTTTTCCTTTATGACTTCTGTCAGTTTTTTTAATCACGCTATTTTAATATCTTTCTGGAAGGCTCAGAAGTTCTTCCAAGTTACTGTCGTTGCAATCTGGGGGCTGGTTTTCTTTTTGTGGTGTGCTTCTTCCCTGAGGAGTTGCTATGTTGCGTGTGGTTCTTCTACTCCCTACTGTCTGTTTTCTAATTTGTCGTATGCATTGGGACACTGTGTTGCTGGGACTGGCCGGCATCTTGGGTGAGCTTCTCTGCTCCTCTCTGGCTCCTCCGGGAGCCATCTGTCAGTTTCAAGCAGTCTTTACTGAAGAAAGGTCCCTGTTCTAAAATGCCAGTGTGGGGCCACACTCCCCTGTGCTCCTGGTCTGCCCCGGCGGTGGGTTCCCTCTCCCCCTCTGGGCTTGGACTGCAGGCCAGAGGTGTTCTGGTGTGGGCGAACTTCCCCGGCTCACCTCTGGCTCCTGAGGGAGCCTTCTGCAGGCAGTCTTTACTTAAGAAATGTCCCTGTTCTAAAATGGTGATGCGGGACACACTCCCTGCTTGTCCAGTCTCAGTCAAACTCTTCTGCGCGCCTGGTCTGCCCCGGCTTTGGGTTCTCGCTCCCCCTGTGGGCTCAGACTACTGGTTGGCAGGGGCCTGGCGTTTGCTAACCTCCCAGCTGGCCACTGGCTCCTCCAGGAGCCTCTGCTGGTTTCAAGTCACTAGGTGGCGCCAGAGATCTCTCCTAGAGCCCTTGGGGAGCTGGTTTTTTTTTTTCACCCCGTGGGACAGGAAACAGAATGGGAATGGTAGGGTAAACCTCAATGGCTTTGGGGTGCTGTGTCTGCCTTTGCCCCACCGTCGTGGAGAACCCACGCCCCGAATTTTGTGCCCCGGATCTCAGTTCCAAAGCCCTCAGGTCCAGAACGCGGGCTGTAGCCCAGTTCAGTGTCCACAGAATGGCGTCTTTTGCACCCCGCTCCTGTGCCTGGGTGCCTGGTTCCTGGATACTCAGTGAGGGACTTTCACCTCACTGAGGGTCTTCGCGCGCATCTCCCTGCAAGCCTAGGTCGCAGGCGCGGGGACCTGGGCAGCCGCGATCCCAATCCGCATTTGCTTTTCAGCCGAGCTCCTTTCTGAGCTATCCAGATCCCGATCCGCGTCTGCTTTTCCAGCGCGCCGCTTTTCCGTGCAAGCTTACCCGGCGGCCTGGGGCTGTGTGCTGGTCCTGGCCTCCTCCTGGGGGGCGGGGTCTCTGTTTAATGGCGCCTGGAGCTCACCTCTGCAGCGGCGAATCCTGCAGGGTTCTCTGCAGCTCCCGTTCACGGGGTGTGGTGGCTGAAATAGTTCCTTTCTACTCACAGTCCCGCTTGCTGCGTAGTTTGTTCTTGTTGGTCATTTTAGTTTGTTTTTTCCCTTCCTCTCTGCCGGTCGGAGAGTGCCGACTCTGTGGGTGGGGGAGGGGAGCAGGGTTCTGCGCTTTCCTCCCTTCTAGTCCTCTTTTATGGCCACTTTCTTCTTCGGGTAGTTTGTTGGAGTCGTCCGTTTATCTTCCGTGTCCCAGTTCTCACTGGGACCTGCCGCTTTTACTCCCTATTAACTTTTTTTAATGGGAGATCTTACTCGCAGCGTCTCCTCACCGCCATGTTGCTCCGCCCTCTCAAGAAAACTCTCTTTTACATGCATCTTGACATCTTTCAAGACAGAAAAAAAAAAAAAAAAAAAACAAAGGTAAGTCCTAACACAGAAGCTAGGTCCACTCTACACTTAACAGACCTAGGTATACAAGATTGCTGTCCTCCCTGGAAAGTTGTGCCATCCCAACATGGGTCAAGCAGAGGCAAGATGCATTCATACCTATGATTCAGAACTTCAAATCTGTATCATAATTACGGTAACTATCTCCCCCACCCACTGAGAATTATTTATAGCATGTAGAATTGACTTTATTTTCATAGCCCCAGTATTTTGGAGAGGAGAAGGGAGACAAGTGCCAGTAAGGCAATGAACTCAGTGATTAACACATACAGTCATATTTAACCCTCTCAGCAGCCCTTTGAGGTGGATGGTGTGAGTCTTTATACCTGCAAAGGGCATGGTCTAGAAGCTAGCATTCCAAACTCGTCATCTTTCCACAGCCCACATAATGATGGCACACAGTATGGTCTTATTTACTGCAGTCAGTACAAATCCCCACTGATCAAACAGGCCACAGAAGTGACACTCTGAGTTGTCCTGCTACTAAACTTGTTCTGTACATTCTCTATGACCGACTCTGGCCCCATGTAGCCTGCAGGATGATGAATCTTCTCTTCTCTCTGGTCTTTGAAATGATAGGTTGGAGGACTTGCTTCTGAAAACGTGAGGTGGGCAGAAGCTGTGCAGAACTTCAAACAACAGGAAAGGAAATTATGTGGAGACATTTTGCTTATCACGGCTTTCATCTCATACCTTGGCTTCTTTACAAAGAAATACCGGCAGAGCCTCATGGATGGGGCCTGGAGACCCTACCTGAGTCAGCTGAAAGTAGGTACAGCCTGAATTTCTCCTGATCATCAGCCTGGGACTTAATAGTGAACTCACATAAAACAATAATAACCCAAATCTTCTAGCCCAGTTTTGCATGCCACCTCTTCAATAGCCCCCAGTGACTTCTGAGACCCAGCAGTGAGACAAGTGTTCCCATGTCCTCCCACACTCCCATTGCCATGCCCTGCCCTCTAGAACCCCTGAATTGAGTATCTCTCCTCTTAATGGGGCTTCTATGGGAGCAACTCAGCATTCTACTTTCTGCTACTCTTAAAATCTTTTAAGCCTGAATAGCACCAAAAACATCCTGTGTTTCCTTCCAATCAATCACCCTGCTATTGACTCAAACTTTATCATCACATTGGGGGGAAGACTTGTTCCCACATTCTACACGACATCTTGTTCTGGGCCCCAAAGCTCCATAGTCTATGCCCACAGCTCATAGACACCTTTATGCAAACCACATCATCTGTTCCTGTCTGGTGCGTGCCCATGAATAGTTAGCTACTCGCGTGCTTTTCATGTGCTCTGTTCCGCTGTCCACTTAGTGTAATTGGCTCCCTCTTCAGGGAGCTGATTTATAATCAGAATAATTCCTAATTTACCTTGGCAATTTCACATCACTCAGTCCTCACTCCACAAAGATTCAGTGAGTATTCCATGAGTCCTGCTACTCCACTAGACAGGAGGTCCAGAAGACATTCGATACCAGGATGTCTGGAGGAAGTTCACGTCCAGTGGAGATTAGGGCCATTAGAAGCAGCTACAGTAAGAGTCAGCACAGAAAGTTCAGCACATGCAGTAAGGACTGGATTCCAAAATTTATGTGTACTTGTATCCTTACATCCCATACTGTCTAGTGATGTTTGGTTTCAGAGGTCAGCTCACAAAATCATACTTACTGGATGATTTACAGAAGAATGTTTTAAAACCTGTTATACTACTAGGAAATATACAAAACACAAAGCTGTTATTTATGCATCTCAAGCACCTGTGGGAAAAGAAACTGTTGGAAGGATGATTATTCACTGAGTAAAAGAGAATGAGATGCTCAGTGGCAGCACAGCGAGGACTTTTCTGGCATTGCTTGGGATTCTTAAGCATCTTGTGCCATGGTTCCCTTTGATAATCTGGTGAAATCTGTGGACTCCTGCTACAGTAATGATTTTTGGTGCATAAAATAGAACACATAAGATTACAATGGGATACAATTTATTGAAATACATTTTTTAAGATTTATTTATTTATACATACAAGAACTGGAGTGTAGGCCAGAGGTATGCGGAGGTGAGAGGATTTACCAGAGACACAGTGGGGAACAAAACAGGCAGATCCACTGAAATACACTGCTGAGGGGAACAGTAGGTGAGACAGGAGAGGTCTGCTGTGCCATGTGGCTTAGCTCCCTGGCTAGGGATCAAACTCATGTTGCAGTGACTGGGGATAGCTTGACAGCACTGTGTCTTTAACCCTTGTGCCAGGGAGGCCCCTGGAATACATTTCTGATCTCAGGATGAGAACCTCCAAACACTGATTTCCCTCTCAAGATTTTCTCAGTGGCATGGTACTGGCCATTCGTACCCTTTGTGGTGTGATGAAAGGGACAGAGGATGGTTTAAAGAGGTTTTCCTGAGGTAACTGGGTAAGACAAACTGTCATACAGTCTGTGTTTCTGCTGTTGTTCATCTATGAAAGGAAATGACTATCAGGACTTTAGGGAAACTTGCTTCTAGAAATAATCACACAGCAAGAAAAGCACTCTTGAGAGGGATTTTGATCTTGCTTTCAAAGGAGTTACGTCATTTAGTAAGTCACTGTGTATTCCACCTCTCACTGAAAAAAACATTCTTCCATTCTCAGTGTATGTAAGCTGACTTCATTATTTCAGGTTCCTATTCCTGTCACCCCCACCCTGGATCCCCTGAGGATGCTGACGGATGATGCCGATGTGGCCGCCTGGCAGAATGAGGGTCTCCCTGCAGACCGCATGTCCGTGGAGAATGCCACCATCCTCATCAACTGTGAGCGCTGGCCACTCATGGTTGACCCTCAGCTACAAGGCATCAAATGGATCAAGAACAAATATGGCGAAGACCTGCGGGTCACCCAGATTGGTCAAAAAGGGTAGGTGACTGAGAGCAAAGAGCGCACTTTTGCCAATTTTGCAAGGGGAAAAAAATGTTAGGAGCAGATTTGAGGCCCTAGTAAAGTGTTTCTAACTTCCAGTTCCTTCATGAGGTGTCTCCTCCCATTCTAGGAAATATCTCAATTAAAAATGCTTAGTGCCGAGTCTTTGTTTTTCTTTCTCATTAAAAATTATGTATATCAGCTTCTCAGCCCATTCAGGAATCCTTACTCCATCATCCCTGGATTTCATCCTCCTGTCTCTCTTCAATACTTTCTGCCTCCCCAAAAATCACATTCCATTGTGGGACAACTCTATGTTTTACAAAGTTTTCCTCGCATCTAGCCAAAAACTACCTTTCTTAGTTCTCTTCTACCCTTTATTCCTATCTCTTCCCAAGGCCCACATAGAACAAACCTAATTTTCTTTATCCTGAGAAACAACTGAGCATTTGCCATGGATACATAATATATGCACATATATGATAGACACATATATAATAAATAGGCTGCTGTGATTATTATGATACCATCAAAGTCCTTTTTACCTGCCATGCAGCTTTGTGGGCACCCAGGTGAGGTTTGCATCCTCTGGTCACATGTCCCAAATATGTGTCATCTAATCCTGGCCTTCTCCGTAAACCTTGATTAAAATATCCCTTTCTGGGCCTCCCCTGGTGGCGCAGCAGTTGAGCGCTGGACTGCAAAGCTGCATGCAGCTTCTGCAGCGCTGGTTCAATCCCCGGCCACTGGCGAGGGTCCCACATGGCGAGACAGACCTCTCCTGCCTCACCCGCTGCTCCCCTCAGCAGTGTCTTTCGTCAGTCTGCCTGTTCTGTTCCCCGCTCTGGCTCTAGTGAATTCTCTCACCCTCCCGTGCTTCTGACTGACCCAGTGCTTGTATAAATAAATAAATAAATCTTTAAAAAAATTAAAAAAAAATCCCTTTCTAAGTGACCAAGAGTTACAGTTTAGAAAGAATATCTTTTTTACTAATAGCTATATTCTTAGTGTACCAAAAAACGATGCCTGGCAAATAGTCAGCCCTCATGCCCATTAACTATCTGTTGGGTGGTTTTCTAGATTAGTTGTATATTATTTAAATAAAAATATTTTATTATGCACACTATATCTTAAGATTATTAAGGATAGTCATTCTTCATCATATGAATGTAAATCTTCTCAAATTATCACCTTAAAGAAGTTTTTTTGTTTGGTTGGTTGGTTTGTTTGGTTAGTTTGGTTTAGTCATATTTGTCACCCATTTCTTCTATAGATCATGCTTAGAAAAGCATCTTTCTCTCCATATATTATATAAATATTTACCTAGATTATTTTAGTGTTCTTATGTGTTTTTTCATATTGAAATCTAATCCCATTAAATATATTTTTGGGTACGAATTTTCATTTTTCCAGTAGTTAACCTTTGTTCCAATACCATTTATTAAATTCTCCATTCTTTTCCAATTAATTGGAAATGACATTGCACTCTATATTAAATCATTTTATTAAATAGTCTTTATTCTTTTCTATTTATATAACACTAGTTCATCCTTAAATTATTTCTTTGTGTGCTTGGTAGCATTTTTTTGTGGTAATATATAAAAGTATAAAATATAATATAGAAGTAATTTATCATTTATCATCATAATAAAAAAGGGGATTACAAAAAAAAGAAAAAACTCCTATAATTCATCATGCACAGAAAAATACGTCTATTTTAGATATATGATAAGACTGCTTTAAGACTTCTTTCTACATATATGTATTATTGAAGTTACATAAGATAGTGTAGTATTAACTAATATGAGACCCTCATCTTTTTTCTTCATCCTTTTTTTTTTTTTTTTTAACCATCCTCTTTGTTTTCTGTTAGGGTAACTTTAAGATTTAGATCAAGGTTTATAAAATTTTATTGTTGCTTATTGCTTAAATTGAAATTACATCAATCTGGGCCTCCTTGGTGGCACAAGGAGTTAAGACGCAACCTATAAAGCTATCTGCAGCCATTGCAGCATGAGTTCCATCCCCAGCCAGGGAGCTACCCACATGGCACAGCAGACCTCTCCTTTCTCACCCATTGCTCCCCTCAGCAGTGTATTTCAGTAGATCTGCCTGTTCTGCTCCCCACTCTGTCTCTGGTGAATCCTCTCATACACATACCTCCCCAATCCCCACACCTTTGGCCTACACCCCAGTTCTTGTATCATAAATAAATAAAATAAATCTTAAAAAATTAATAAATAAATAAATGACATGAGGAAATTTTACAATATATTTTATGTACACAAGCCAGATTATAAAACAAATTGTTCTATGTGAATCCAATTATAAATAAATAATGAAATATAGTAAAAGTCTTGAAAAATATAATATAGCCAAACATATATAATATTCACCAAAATGCAAATGGAAAATGGAAGGATTAGAATTTTCACATTTTTTTATTATTTCTAAAAATGTATACGATCACAAAAATATCATTTCAAGTGGAGAAAAATGTGATCATTGAAATTATCCCAGATAGCTGTTATCCCAGATAAGATTATCTTTGTATTTCAGAGGTCACAGTTTTCTCCGTAAATTCCCTCTGTATCCATACCTTGCCACCAGATCATTGTGTCCAACTTTGTCCCTCAGTTACCTTCAAACCATAGAACATGCCCTGGAAGCTGGAGATGTGGTGCTGATTGAAAACCTAGAAGAGTCCATTGATCCTGTTCTGGGTCCCCTGCTTGGGAGAGAAGTCATTAAAAAAGGAAGGTAAATGTTGGCTATGTTGATGATGTTTTATGAGGAGCTTGTTCATGGTCCCCAGTAGAAGTATGGAGAAATCTGCTCTTGCTAGGACATCTTCTTAGCTTTTGTCAAGCAGGTCTGTGAAGTACACAAACTCTTATTTCTTCAGAAGGAAAATAATTTAGCTGCCCTCATCTCCTAGAAAATGTTTTCTGGAATAGCATTTCTTCCATCAGTCAGTGTCCTCATTGACTTCTAAGTGGCCAAAAGTGCACTAATTTGGAGGAACTTCAGACTGAAATTGTTTGAAAAGCAAGCTGACTTTTAAGCATGAACATTTTATCCAAACCAGACCTCTGAGTTCCAAGAACTCAGTTCTTTGTCAGTTTGATGGACTCCTGTTGCTTTGAGTGCAGTAACTCAGGCTTTAGCAAGTAATTGACAGAAGGAAGGAAAAAACAGAAACTGAAGAAGGGCTGTAGACACACAGGAGAGAGTGTAACAAGTACCATGCAGAGTTGCTTGACTCAGACCACCGCCAAGGCTGTAAGATGATTTTACATGTCCTTAGGATATATTCATTTACTTATTTATCCATATTCATCCATTGAAGTCATTCTCTGTCAATCATGAAAAATAGTAAGCCTTATTGTCATCCTATAGGGTGCCTTAGTACAAATGAAGGTGCCCCTGCCTCCAAAAGCTTTACTGCCATCTGCTGGAAATATTCGCTAATGTACTGATCTACACTGACTTACAAAATGAATGACTATACCTGGGCCTCCCCAGTGGTGTAGGAGTTAAAGTCTCAGCGCTATCAAGCTATCACTGGCCACTGCCACTGCAGCATGAGTTCGTTCAATCCCCAGTCAGGGAACTGACCCACATGGCACAACAGACCTGTCCTGTCCCCCCACTGCTCCCCTCAACAGTGTATTTTAATAGATCTGCCTGTTCTGCTCCCCACTCTTTCTCTGGTGAATCCTCTCACCCCCTGCACCTCTGGCCTAACCCCAGTTCTTCTATGCATGAATAAATAAAAATAAATTCTTATAATAAAAAAAAGCAATGTGAATGACTATCCCTCCAGTTGTGCAGTGCAAATTAGTCTGGTGGCCATGGTAGAAAGTCTATCACCCTCCACCTCTGTTCCCCACATTGGGGTAAGCAAGGGTCCTAGGCATCATGCTAAACAGACTTAGGAGAAATCCATTTTTATATGGCAATATTGTTTATTATGATCTTGCAAAATAAATCTAAATTTTTGTTCCTGATATTAATCTCACAAAAAGATAACCCTCCTTCACATAAGCCTTTATATTTCAGATTCATTAAAATTGGAGACAAAGAATGTGAATATAATCCTAAATTCCGGCTCATCCTTCACACCAAGCTGGCCAATCCTCACTACCAGCCTGAGCTGCAGGCTCAGGCGACCCTGATCAACTTCACTGTGACCAGGGATGGCCTGGAGGACCAGCTGCTGGCTGCTGTGGTCAGCATGGAGAGGCCAGATCTGGAGCAGCTAAAGGTATGTCGGGTACCCATTGAGAAAGGAAGAAAGAAAATGTTTTGTCACTATATCCTGTAGTGCTCCCAACCCTGGGAGAGTGTTGGGAGGGCCCTGCGCAGCATGTGTTCTGCTAGAACTTGGAGGAACACCAACATCATCTAGCCACTGATACACCAAGTTGGGGAACAGAGTTTATAACAAGCTAAAGAAAAGAGAAGAAGATAGCTGGGAGAACAGATACTTCACCCAGAGGCCTGGTACAGGAACTTGGACATACTTGGGCCAGCCCATGAAGTCCTCTCATCACACATCTTCAAATATACATGTTGAGAACATGGAGGTCAATTGTCCAAGAACAGTAGCAATGAGTTCAACCACAATGGAGAGTGTCCTAGTTTGCCATAACCAAATACCACAGACTAGGTAGTTTAACCAACAGAAATTATTTTCACATGGTTCAAGCTGGAAGTCCAAATATTGGCTTCTGGTGAGAAGTATCTCCCTGGTTTATACGCAGCCATCATTTTGCCGTGTGCTCCCATACTTCATCTTTGTGTGTGTGGAGAAGGAGAGTGAGTTCTAATGTCTCAGCTTTGAAGGGCACTAATTCCAGTGGATCAGGACCTCACCATCTTGATCTCATTGAACCTTTACCACCTCCATATAGGTCCTAGGTTCAATATAGCCAAAAGGAGGAGGTCATCTTCAACATATATATGAATCTGGGAGAAATAATTCAGCCCATAGCAAGAAGTATTCTTTTCCCTCTCTTTAGATATGATTAGATTATAAAATACAGGCTCAAAGTTACAGTGCTTTTGAGATTGAGTTCAGGGTTTCTTGGGTCTCTACTTCCGGCAAGCTTTCATTTATCAATGGATACCTATAGAACACCAGCTCTGTAAAGGCAAGTGTAAGGTCAGGAATGGCCACAGAGCAGGTTTTCTGATCCCATGCAGACTGGGTAAAGGAGGAGTCAGAGTCCTCAGTGAATTTTCAGGCTTTTATTAGGATTTACCAGGCACATGGCAGTCAGGAGTGCTGGGGGGGCTGGGAGGCCTGCCAGTCTTCACTCTGGGCTCTGCGGACTTCTCTCACGTTCTCTCTGCTCTTCTCATGGCTCTGCTTCTCTCTCGGCTTCTGGTTCAGCTTCTACTGGCGTCCCCAGGACGCCGCCCTTAAAAACCCAATCTTAACCCGAGTGAATCCCATCTACATATGCTCACACCCTATTCCAGGTGCCCACCATCAGGCATGCATTCAGGACCACAAGGGTCCATCATTAATCCTAATGGCAGGAGGGCAGAAAAGCCTGATACTTTACCTTACTCTACAGCAAGATTATAGAAACTGAGGAATCAACAGTAAACAAAGAAGATCATTGTCTTACCCTCTTGAAGCTTATAATCTAGTGGACAAGCACAGAAAATAAAATCCTTATTGCTCCTTCCTGTGACTATGCAGGTATTTCTCATTTTCCCCTTTCCCTAATAAAATGTAAAAAAGAAAAGAAAAACCTGAACCAAAAAAAAAAAAAAAAAAAGTCAGGCAGTGATAAAAATTTTGAAAAAAAATAAGCAGGGGGTATTATCAGAGAGATTTAAAATTTTTACGAGGAGGTGGCATTTGAGCTAACTCATGAGCCCTCGGAAAGCCTCTGGGCACAGAGCAATCCCATCAGAGAACAGCGAATCCTGCTTCGGAAAGCTGGACTGAAGGATGTATTTTTGAGAAAAAAGATAGGCCAGGGTGGCCAGAGCTTGAGCCCCCAAGACAATTGTTCTTTCTGTGAATCTGAAAGCAAGAATCCCAGATTGTACAGAGCAAAGAAACTCCAACTGCCTGACGTTAAATGCTTTCTGCCAATAAAGAATACGTCCAGAGCTTCAGAATATGGGATCTAACAATCAGGAAGGGAAGATAAGGTAAGAACTGCTTGGACACCTACACTCCTGTAGCAGCAGGAAGGACACAGGGCAGGATCTCTGATTTGATTGTCTGATTTGAGCAGACAAGGGTAAAGGAGAGTCCTAGGAGCCCTCCTCGGTGGCTTTTTGCAGGCTTTTATTGGGTTTACCAGGTACACAGCAGGTAGGGGCGCTGGCAGGCCAGGAGGCTGGCAGGCCTCCTAGCCCCCTGCAAATCTTCATTCTTTCTGGGCTCTCCAGTGTTCTCTCGTGGCCTCTGCTTCTCTGCTGGTTCTCTTTCAGTTTCTCTTTCACTCTCACTCTGCTGGCGTCCCCGTGATGCTGCCTCATAGACCTAGTCTCTCAGCCCAGATATACCCACCTACGTATGCCCTCCCCCTACTCCAGGTGCCCACCATCAGGCATGCATTCAGGACTGCAGGGATCCATCATCAATCCCAATGGTGGGAGGGCAGAAAAGCCTGATACTTTACTTTCCCTACAACACCACTCCAGCCTTGAGGGGCCTCTGTAGTGATCTTGTCTAAGGCTATTATGTAAGACAGTTTAGACTTTTTATTTAAAAAAATAAAAAGATGAATGGGAAAGCATTCATTCAGAGACATAGAGGACCCTCCAAAGAAGTAAGACTTGACCGTACCCTCTAACTATTCACAGAACAAAGTTCCATATAATGAGCAGACTGTATCAGCATTGTGCTAAGTTTTGAACGTCACAACCTATACCTCCTCATACTGAAGTATGAGGGTAACTTAGCCTTAAGTAAATGGTTCAGCTAGGAGTCAACTCATCTGCTTCTCTCATCTGCCCATGGTCTCAATCACTGTTGTGCTGCCTCCAGTTCACTGTCTCTTAGGGAAGGCACTCTGGCCCCAGAGCTTTTGTTTTCAAATCTATTCAAGAGTTCCTATAATGGACTCCCTCTTACTTCATATTAATAGTCAGACCTCACGAAGCAGCAAAATGGATTCAAAATCACTCTCAAAACATTAGAAGACAACCTGCTGTCTCGCCTTTCTTCAGCATCTGGGAACTTCCTGGGAGAAACAGCTTTGGTGGAGAACCTGGAGATCACCAAGCAGACGGCTGCTGAAATTGAGAAAAAGGTAAAACTATTCTGGCAACCTCAATTGGGAGCCAAAGGCCCTCTTCCTAGCCTGAGTCTGACTTTTAGGAGAAAAAAAGCAAGAGTCACGGATAACTTTTCCAGCTTTCCGAGTTTCTTCTGGAAAGTCAAGATAAACAGGATTCCTGAAAGGACTACCTCACAGCTGCATTAGGAAGTTTCTACCTTCCAGGGGATGCATTTGACAACTTAGCTCCAAAAACATCTGATGAGTGGGGAAGTCTGTGCAGTTTCTTGTTCTGTGTGAGGAATGGTAGCTCAAATTTAGTGCCTCCATAAGTTTTTGAACTGCCCTGAATCTAAGGAATCACGCTGCTGTAAAAGTTAACTGGTTCAGGCATGACTGCACCCTGTGAAAACCCACCAGCCTGGAAAACTTGACCAAGTCTGATCTTAATGAAAGGGTTTCAATGACTTCCCAGGAATTCAGCTCTCAAAACCAGTATTATCCTGGAAAGCAATTTTTATCTAGAGCTTCCTTCCTTTATTTCACCATTTTTCAAAGGCTTTTATTCCCTTTTATGGGGGACTAGAAGACCTGACTTGCCGCAACCAAATTCTTGCCCTTTCCCAACAGGCTGCTGAATTTTCACAGGCTCTTTCACATTCTCAGTCCTGCCTTTGGGTCAGAGAGTAGTTAAGATGCTGGTCTGAGCAGGATACATTTGTCTGTAACTGTGTCCAGGAACAACATAAGGGGATATGCTTATGATCACATTAGTGGGATTTCACCAAATGTGAAAGTCTGATTTAGATAGGGAAAAATAGGAACAAAGGCAGCAAAGGCAGCAGGACAGGAGAACCAGCTCATAACCATTCAATTAAAGTTTATAATGAGAGCTTGAAAGAAGGAAGGTCCAGCCTTGCATGGGCTCAGTGATCTCTGTGGGACCACCAGACTTCACTGCTATTTCCCTGTGGCCTCCAGATCTCTAGATAGGGACATGCTGAGTTTGTAAAGTAATTAGGGTAGAAGTTCCACTGCATTGGGCAGGAAAGATGGGAGGACAGAACCTCACTCTCACGGACAGAGTGAGAGAATAGAATTCACCTTCTTGATCTTTTCTCCCAGTCTCTTCTTTGCTCCTCTTTTTGTTCTTTTGTTTAAAGTCAATGAACATTTCCTGAGTGCCCACTGTGTCAAGTGCTATATGGAATCCCTTTCTTCTGATTCTTTAATTTTTGTCTTCTCATTCATTCATCCATGAATCCTTATTTAGAGGCTGCTATCTTCTATATTCTATGATAAAAGTTGAGGGTACAACAGTGACCTTGCTAGACTCCGAGGGCCTGGTCCTCTAACGGAGAAAGACAAGCAAACAGGCAGCTATAAAAATATGATGACAGCTGTGGTAGAGGCATCACAGGGCGCCATGAACACGCAGAGAAGGAACACTCAACCACGTTAGGTGAGAGGGGTTTTTTACCTTTAGTATAAGCAGAACATAGATTGTAGAGAAGGGTAGAGGTTATTCTGGAAATGAGATGTGAATGGTGGGCTGTGTTTCCATTGCACAGTACTTTGTACTACACTTGATCTTAGCCAAAAGGCCGAGAAGCGATGCACAGTACTTTGTAAATCATGCTATGAAATTTGAATTTTAGATGGGAGTTGGAGCATAAGTTAGGTCATATGGAGATTTGTATGTGGTGATGTGTTCTTATAGAATCCCTCTCTTTAATTCTTATGTCTCTTATTTTTACCTCTGATAAGAAATTTGATGAAAATAGAGTATACCATTAAAAGAAATCTTCTTTGTGAAATTACATATTAACTCTTTCATAAAAATTGGGAAAACAGAAAATTGCATTATGCTTCTTTTACTGAATTCCCACTACTGGGAATTCTGGTCTATTTTCAAGTTACATGAAATCATTCTTGTTAGAAATGGAACTTAGAGGCTTGTATAGTATATATTTCCCAACTTAGAGATCTGACACCTTTATCTTTGTGGAAGACTAGAAGCATATATTTTTGTTTCTCACTCAGACTCTATCAAAGAATACTGCAGTAGCTTTCCAACTCTCTAGCCACTGTGCCCATCCCAAACTGCCCCACCCCACATACAGATACATGTGCTTATATATATAGATGCCAGGCTGATTCTCAGGGAGCCTAGTTGGTTTGAAGGATGGCCACCTTTTATTTTTCCTAACAGGTCCAGGAGGCCAAGGTGACAGAAGCAAAAATCAACGAGGCCCGAGAGCATTATCGGCCAGCAGCTGCCCGAGCCTCTGTGCTCTACTTCATCATGAATGACCTCAGCAAGATCCACCCAATGTACCAGTTTTCTCTCAAGGTAACTTACACCAGTTTTTTGCATGTTCAGAATAAAACAGTATAAGATAGTCAGTCCATGCTTCATTGTGATAGCAGATCTGTAACATCAAAGCCAGGAGAGTTGCAGTCCTCATCCCTTTCATCAACTCTTTCATGACTCATTGCTTACTTTGGCTGGAACTAAAGGAGCCACCATAGCAAGTCTCTGCCTCACTCACTCATTAAGAACTTATATTATGGCAGCTACTGTGCTTAGTGAATGTGTGAAAGGATACCAAAAAATATCTGGAATTATCTCTGCCCCCAAAGAGCTTAAACTATAATAGGTATAGTCAAACATGTATGTCATTCATTTGGATTAAAGACCAAAGCAGGCAATAATAATGGAGTAACTTTAAATTACCTTTCTATTACCCTAATATCCCCAAAGCTACTGCTTTATGGTTGTGGAAATGTTTCTAAAACCAAAGATGTTAGCAAATTGTAAGTGCTGACTAAACTTACCTTACTCATGAAATAATAAAGACCTATAAATTTTAAGTGTATCTCTGCAAGTATATATTTCTCCCCTAGGGTATTCACCAGAAAAACATAATTGAAGATGTTTTAGGAGGTGATGGAGCATTTCTCAATTATCTTTTTGGTTTGGCCCAATAAACAGAGAGGACACACACACACACACACACACACACACACTCAGTGCACACACCTCATTCTATGAAGCTAAACTGCCATATGGAAGCCAAGGTATAGAGATGCTGAGAAATCAGCAACTGGGACCCTGGGTTTCATTTAAGTAGAGATGACATTTCATCATTTCCAAACCCCCTTCCCTCAACTAAGAATCTCTGCAAATCACATGAACTGTGTTCATCATATTTTATGTTTTTAAAAGAAATCCTCTACTTGACCTTATATTCCTGTCAACACAGCATATGAAATAATTATAACATTATAATTATAAGAATTATAAAATTATAAAACATTTTAAATGTTAGAATGATAAACCTAATAACTGCAAGTTTACATCTCTAGTTCTGAGTAGTTGAATTCTACCATGGTGACTCTTCCTGAGAAAAGGGATTCATATGAATCCCATGAAAACATGTGTTCAAAAATATGTTGTGAGTTGTGCAGTAATTGTGTCCAGATACAGGCTTGTTTTGTCATTGGAAACTCTACTTATAAGGAGGGCAAAATGTGGGCCCAGTGCTGTTAAGAATTATCATGTACATTTATTAATTGACTGATTTAATCACTGAAATAAGATTTAAATGTTTAAAGTAGCTGAAGTAAATGGTTTCAAAAATCCCAAAACAATAGTACCCTTAGAAGCCTTCTATAATTTGAAAAAAATATTAGCCACTGGAGTTTCCAAGGTCTCAGATTTTGTCTGAGCTTGGATTTTGTAATTCCTGTTCCTGGCAAAGAAAGGAGAGGCATTTTCAGAGAATGGAAACACAGACCACACATCCTGTTTTGCCAAAGTTTTTTGAGCAGGAATATATTTAAATGTATGTATATACAAGCAAAAACTCTTCAAGAGCCAGGTTTTGAATGGATTTGGGAGTTCCTAACATCATTAAGATGGAACTTAAGTGGTTATAAGTTATTTTCCAGAGGCTCAGAGAGGGTTAATGGGCATGCTTACAAGTTAGAAGTGTGTCCCCACTGAAAAGACACATCTCTAGGGGTCCCTGCAGACTGAAGCCATGGCAGGCGAAATAACATTTCTCAGTGAGATTAGGTAGATAGAACATAAGGTACTGGACTTGCACTGGAGACCCCAGGGCCTGAAGACCTGTTTTGTCTTCAAAGGACTTTTCAGATACTTTCTTTGGTTACAAAGGTTTAAAAATAGGAAGATTTCTCACAAATTCCCTTTTCAATTTTCATGAAATTTTGGAAGATTTGGCAGCATTAAACTCATGTTTCACACAGACAAATTTGCTGAAGCAAAGGGATGACTGTTCTCCCAAAGGGCATTCGCCTTCTGAGTTCCACAGCCCACCCCACCCCTGCTCTCTATTTGGCCTCACACAACTAACCCCTGAAGGTTTTTGAGTTTGAGACCCTGGGTCTGGCACATCCTTTATGTTATATGTGAAGATCTGGACTGGATTCTTGGAAAGACAGTAAGCCATGGCCCCCATGCTCAAGCCACTCAAATCTGGTATCATTTGAAAAGATTAAAAACTATATAAGACACAAAGCAATGGAGAAGGGCCCTGAAAAAGTGACCTGGTAGTTAGAGCTAGCAACTGTTAGCAGAAGAGACCTTCTGGAGGAAAACACACCCGAGATTAGCACTAAAGTTGTTCAGACTTTGGAAGTACGAGAAAGAAGAAGATCCTTTTCAGATGGAAAGAAAAAAAGAGTCAAAATTAGTTTAGTGTAAGGAAAATGCTAGGTATTTTAATCTCTTTAGATCTTTTCCTGAATTGTGAATCACTTTGTTTAAACTTGGTAACTAGAAATTCTTACCTGATCATCATCATTTTGAGAGTTTTAGAGAAAAGCCATAGTAATCACCTGGGGAAAACTATACCCAGTCTCTGAAGATCAGTTCTGCAAGTGGAAGCTTTCCAAATTGTTCCATGTGGTGCTGGGAGGCATTATTAGCCTCTAATGAGCTATTATTCCAATCTAAATCCTACCAAGCGAGGGCAAACCACAATGGATTGGGTAGAAGGCAGTCAACAGATTTTTCTAGAATCAGCAAAAGTGAATGAAAAAGGAAGACTGTAAGGATTTCGATAACAAGAAACACCATGGAACTATGAAATAGAGAGAGGAATCCACTTTTTTTCCCCCTGTTTTGCAAATGAGAAATGTTAGATTCGTATCTTACGTGGTTTTCATTGCAACTCAAATATTTAGTATTATAAAAACCTAAGATTTTTTTCTTCGTGAAATTACAGAAGGAAAATAAAGACTAGAAATCTGCATAGCTAAGAATTGAATAGGTTCCATTACAGTTTGAGTTTCATTTTCTTGAGTGATTAGTTCTATTTACATAGCATTCAAAATGTGCATTACTAATATTTCTTTTATAGTCAATGTCTAAGTTTCAAACAATGGTAATTTGGATCATTTGATTTTTATTTCATATTATTCCACAAATGTACACAATGCACAAGATGTAACCAAAGTAGGCTATGCTCTGACCATCGCAGGAAGGGTCCTTGAAATAAAGAACACATAAGAGGATTTATCAAACGACTACAATGAAAACAAAAGAAAACAAAGAAACAGGAACTTCTGACCATTACCAAAAGAAAATACAATTAATGAAAAATATCCTAAGTTCCTATTATGTACAGAGATCTCTTTTTAGAAACAGAAGTGTACAAGACACTGATTCGACCATCAAAAATTTTATAATCTAATGTATAGAATCATTAATCCCAGCCAGTTATTTTCAACTATGTTATCTTTTTAAAGCAGATAGCTCTTCAGCAAAAATCTTGTTGGATTTTAAATTAATTATTTTAGTCACCAAACACTAATTTCTCTGTTTAAATCTCTGTATGCTCTATAGCTTTGCCTGCTTTGAGACAAGACAATTCATATGCACAAACTAAGAAAAGAGCTAATAGCATGTTTTCTTGTAACCACTGTCCTTCTTGGCAGGACCTGCTGATTAAACATTTCTGGCAAATTATAATAACCTTCACAAGTAAGACCACTAGTTATATACAAGGAGAACTTCAAATTACCATTTTTCTACCTTCTGCACCCCCAGGCCTTCAGTATTGTCTTCCAGAAAGCTGTGGAAAAGGCTACTCCTGATGAGAACCTCAAGGAGCGGGTGACCAACCTAATAGACAGCATTACCTTCTCTGTGTACCAGTACACCACCCGCGGGCTCTTCGAGTGTGATAAACTGACCTACCTTGCCCAGCTTACTTTCCAGGTAAAAGTGGATTGAAGAAGTTTCCAGAAAACATTTTATTTTCTAGTGCTCCAACAGCAGGTATAAAGATACTTCTTTTAACATCTCTTCCCATAGAATGCAAACTACAGCACCCTAGGCAGAGACATCAGGCAACAAAATCCAATATGGCATACCACACTGCCCCCCACTGTCCCATTCATGGCAGGCATGCTTAATCATTCATTACTCTTTTCTTGCTGACCCTGATGAAGATTCTCCTCAACATAATCATCCAGCAGCCATTACAAATCCATCCAAACTGGCACTGAAGATAAAACTGAATGACCATACCAATAACTATATTCTTCTTGACATGCTCTAAGAACATTGTCAGAGTTCCCTCATTATTTATTTACCTTTAGGATTTCAAGTTTATCATGCCAAACTTCCACTAGAATAAGATCTGTAGCCATAGCAGCCCGGGCCTTAAAATATTCTTTTTTTTATTTTATATATTTTTTACATCATTTTTCATTTTTGCACAATGTATGCTTTTTCATCTTGGTTGTAGTCCCCATACAATTCCCACCCCTCTTAATTTGACCATAATCCCTCATACCCTCCCCCTCAGTGTGTCTCTGGCTTATAGTTGCTTGTTGATTTTGATTTTTACTTTATTATAATTAGTCTTTCTCCTGGTTCCTTATTTAGGTTTTCTAAATATTCTTTAACAACTCTGCTTCTCAGGGACTCGGGAGCTTCCCATCAGGGATTTTCAATATTAGTAAAAAAAAAACCCTGGTCTTCCACTTAGTTTCAGCATTAAAACAAAACAACAACAAAAAAAATGAAACTAAATTTCCTCACATTTATTTTTTTAATCCTTTAGTAATTGGGATTTCCCTCCATATATAAATTGGGAGTACAAACTGGATTATCTTGAAGGCCTCACCCAATGGTAGAAGTGAGCTATCCAGTGATGACATCTGTGTTTGACTCTGTTATTTCCTCAAAAATTTTTTTCTTGTGAGCATTCCTGTCTGTAATCTCAGCAGAGAATACCATTTGAAGGGGGAGAAGAATTTCCCAAGCACCTCACAGTGTGAACCATTAGCCCTAGTCAAGCCAAATTCTGCACTCTCCCCTGCACACACCTCAGTAATTCTCCTTTCAAACCTCTACACTTCCCCCTCCCTGGAAAGCCTCCCCTTCCTGTCTAAATTTTCCTATTTCTTAGCTCCGCCAAAGTCTAATTCGAAACCACTTACTGACAGTTCAATCAAAGCAATCTCTCTACTCCAGCTTGCGGGGCACCCCCTATTCTGGAACCTCTTTAGCATTATTGATTCATATATGCATTTTTATTTTGCATATATTCATATGTTACTTTGACACTCTCCTCAAATCCTGTCATTTGTATGTGTCATCTCCTTAGTTAGTTTGCAGGAATGTATTCCGTGGCACTTATAATTGATGCATAAAATGCTTGTGAACCAGGATAAATACTCATTCACTGGGTGCACTGATATTTGGGGTAAGAGATGCACACAGAATTTATCTGCAATGATATATACTTTCTTCCACTTGACCCTCTATTCCAAAATTTGTGGGCAAGCTCTAGTATTGGAAGCAGCAGTAATCACATTGAGTGACAATCCCTAAGATCTCCAGGACCCAGTGATTACACCAGCTAAAGAAACTGTCATTCTTCCACATTACAGATCCTGCTCATGAACCAGGAAGTTGGCATGACAGAGTTGGATTTCCTGCTTCGATCTCCCCTCCAGACAGGTGTCAGCAGTCCAGTGGAGTTCCTCTCCCATCAGGCTTGGGGTGGCATCAAGGTCAGTAGAAAAAGGCCCTAGAAAAAAAATCAAATTCTCATTTCTTGGGGTTTTTTCCCTGACATTTGTCTCCATGAAGTCAGTGGGGCGCTCTAGTGAGCTTAAAGCATGGAGCAGTGTTAAGTGTAGGTGCATCCCTTTGCTTGCACCCCCACACCAGAGCTCACCTCCCTTGGACCTGCTGGGAAGACTGAATGGAGAAGGAGCAGGTGTAAAGGATACAGTAAGATGCTAAATGTTTCTCTGTCTCAGTTGAGCTGCTTTTTACCTGCCCATGCTGGGGCTGGAATTGGCCTTCTCTGTGACCCTCGGGTTGCTACGGCAAAGCTGCCTCAGTGCTTTTATGCAACAAACAGATGCCTGGACTCTGCTCAGGCATCCCATGTGAATCCTAACTCAGACTCAAAGTCAGAGATGCATTCTGGCCTGGAATTCTTGGTGGTTAATAAATAGCTGACTACAGAACAGAAGCACCAGGTAGGAAGTGGGTAGAAGAAGGGTAAGAACAAAGAGAGAAGAACAAAGAGTGGTCAGTGGTGGTGGAATATGAGTGTTAGTGGTGAGTGCACTATGGTGATAATAGCTGGTGGAGTACCCCAAGTATTACCTCAGTTAAAAATTAATTTTAAAAAATAAAATAAATAGTATCTTAAAACTACACTACCTTCTTTCATTTTCATCTTCATAATTATTATTTTTTAAAGAATTTTTTTAAGATTTATTTATTTATACAAGAACTGGAGTACAGGCCAGAGGCGCAGGAGGGCAAGAGAATTTCACCAGAGACAGAGCAGGAAGCAGAACAGGCAGACGACTGGAAACACTGCTGAGGGGAGCAGCAGGCAAGACAGGAGAGGTCTGCCACGCCATGTGGGTATCTCCCTGGCAGGCCAGGAATCAAACCCACACTGCAGAGGCTGCGTACAGCTTCACAGTGCTGTGCTCAACCTGCTGAGCCATGGGGGAGGCTCCTTGATAAGTATTATTTCTTTCATTTAACATAAGGAAACTGAAATAACACACCTTATAAAGTAGCAAATTCAGGGCACAAATTCCAGTCTGTCTGATGGTAAAGTCCATTTTCTTTCTGTGTTGTTTAGCTTAGTTTTGTTGGGATGCAATGAATGTTGAAAAGTTCTCGACTCTAAGTCACTGTCAGTAGGGACCAGGCCTGCATTCACAGGGCCTGACATGACGCCCAACAGTCAATGGTGACTGAGTGGATCCCAGGGCCAGAAAACGGAGGCATGCTCTCTCCCGGCAGCTGCCTCCATGTGGGTGAATGAGCACCCACCACTGATTTTGGTGCTGTGTGAGAAATAGCATCTACATAAAATGAATCCTATGATTTTTCATGTTCGTTGCATTTTATATACATAGCACAAATAAGTATGAATCTAAAGTAATATGATTGACTCCCAATCCCTATGTTTTTTACTAATTTTTATTACTGAACTCCTGGAGGAAGATCCTCCCTTGTCTTCCAGTTATTAACAGACCTGGGTATTCTTTGGTTTGTGACAGCATCACTCCAATCTCTGCAGCTGTCTCCTTCACATGACCAGTTTCCCTCCGTGTGACTTTGAGTTTCTTCTCTTCTCACAAAATAGAAAATTAGTGCCCACCCTAGTGACCTCATCTTACCTAGAGTATGAATACCCTCTACAAATCCAAGATCACATTCACGAGTCTGGAAAGTTAGCTCTTCAATATTTATTTTGTAGGGCACAATCCCCATCAATTATGATTATTTATTACCCCACTCTTAGGTGTATATATCCTGTGGTTGACATAGGTTGTGCCTCATAAAATTTGTCCATAAAAGGAAAAACTTTAAGGAATTGTGTGTTGCCCACCTGGGTCATATCCATTTGCCTTTCTCTATACTACACTACGAAAATCATACTGAATAAATGATTCAAAAGCGCTCTTTACTGCTTTCATTTTACATAGCTCAATTCAAAAGCTACTGTGTATTTCAGTTTCATTCCTCTTTTTACAAGCTAGATGCCTTGCTTTACTTTGCTTTGCTTTGCTTCACTTTGCTGTTTTGTTTTGTTGCCTAAACTCATCTGACTGTTCAGAGGCTTTATCTCTATGAGCTTGTTATGTGGATCAGCAAAGACCCATCTCTGTCAAACTCAAGCCCAGTGCAGGATGTAAGCAAGTGAAACACACTACAATGTGTGGAGCACATCACTGAGCCTTTGACAAATGCTCTTTTTGAGGGTTCAGTGGATTTTTAATCTAAAAAAAAAACAAAACAAGTATAATTGATTAGGAACATGATAAAAATAATTTTTTTAGCATTCTATCTGATAAGGAAGGTTGATTGCTTTGTTTCCCCAGAACTAGTAAGCAGGTAATGAGTGAAATCTTTGTGATAAAATACTGCTCTCATTATTATCCCCAGTAAGGATTTTTTAAGTCTCATCAAATGCTGAACTTTTAGGTAATGCATGTTCTGTTCTTCATTAGACAACCTCATCTTTGATGCACGCTTTTGTTAGCCTTTGAAAAGGCCCCTCACTACCATCCTGGATGCCAATTTAGCACAGTTGTATTTTGCTACACAGTCCAATGTAATTAGGTTAATTAGTCATTTCCATTTAGCTTATTAGAAGGCTAAAAATCCCTTCCCCTCATTTGGAAGATTAAATGTTGCAATTGTGTTCAATCCAGAGCTTCAAGGAAGTGTGTTTCAGACCCAGTCATGGCATTTGGGAGCACTGATCACAGTGTAATTTGCTCAGTTTTGTGGTGACACCAGAGGGGGTAATGGGACTGCAGAAGGGTTAGTGACAATGCAAGCTGGGAAGAGGGGGTGAAGTGGCTGCCTGGAAGAAGATGAAAGTTAGCTCCTCCTTGGCACAGAGAGAAATAATTACAGCAGCTGCAGCCTGTCAAGAGCCCTCCTGCTGGCTGCCCAGATGTCAAACTTTATTAATTGAGCACTTCCTGAGTGCCAGGCAGCCTATAAGGCCTAAAGGAAACAGACGAAAAGCCTGAGAAGTTCTTGCCCACAGGGAACTCACAATCTTATGGGAGTAACAGACCAGTAAATGAGCAATTGCATCTCAATAACTACAGGGGCCCTGAGATAGCACAAGGGAGGCCTTTATAGTCTTCAAAGCACTCCTATCTACATTAGAGTGTGAGCTATGCAGACAACCATTACTTGGCCTCATTTTCCAAAGAGAAAAATCAAAGCCCATAAAGGTTTCAATACAGGCTCCAAATCATAAGAGGCTCCAATGGGACCAGAACTCTCCTCTCTCATTTCCTAGTCCCTCCTCTACCTTTCTACACACCACTCCTCCCTCGGCACTTCTCAGCATGAATGAAGGTGCTCTATGTGGTCAGGGTGAAAGTGGGAAATCACAGAATCTGTGGAAAAGGGCATATAAATTCAGGTCACATGTTCATGCACACAGGAGACTCAGCAAGTCCAGGTTAAGTGTAAATAAGTGTCCTCTAGCTTTATTCCCTGTATCAACTATAAGACTTCTCTATTCCAGTTATGCTGCTTCTGATGATGTTCCACACTCTCCCCACTACAGATTTTGGCTCTTATTGATTCATCCCCATAAAATGCCCTTCCCTCTCTCCACCTCTGTCTCTGCCCAATAGAATCCTATATACCTACTAAGGTCCCCCCTCATCTCCTAGTCTCCTTAACTTAAGAGGGTTACGTTCCTGAAAGGCATGTGTCTATTTTTTTCACTTTTACATTCCCAAGTTGTAGATATTCAATAATGTCTAATTAATTCATTCATTAAAATAACCAGAATGCACCGGTTAAAATTCATGGCTCTGTGGTAGGTCCTTGGGACACAGTCTAGCCATCCACCACATTGGAGAGACCAGACACATAAGCAAAGCTGAGTAATAATGTGAAGATAACTAAGTGTGTGTGGTTTATGTAGGTACTCTGAAGAAACAGAATTGATTCTCACCCAAATTTTATTTCAATATGAGACTAGAGATGCCACACACAAACCAAGCAGGTTTGGGAAAGTTTATGATTCACGTAATGAGATTTTCTGGGAAGATCCAGGGAACTTCCGAACAATCTAGAAATAACTTGAGAGAGTTAGGGTTAGGGTGTGCGGGTGGGGTGAGGGTTCCTATGCTTGGGCAGAAATGTACCTGTACAACTTCCCTCCAGCACCAAATAGGGAAATGCCTTGACTTACTGATCCACTTGCCCATATGTGGAACAGAAGAGGAAGAGGGAAGGAAAGAAACTATCAGTGGTCAAATATCTAAAAAATTGAGTCAGACAATTTGTCAAAGATTTCAAATCGATGAGTAGCTATAAGTGATCCACTAAAGAAGTGTGAGAGGGCTTTGCTAGGTTAGAAACAACGTACCTAAAGAAGGCTGCGTTTGAACTACATTTTAACAACTTCTAAACCCTTAGCAACTAATAATCATGGCCAGTGAGAAAAGGAAGTAGAGTTTGGTAGAGAAGAGAATAGTACCTTTCACATAGTGAAAGCCAGGTAAACAACAACTTAGGAATTAGTCTGGTATACTTCCAAGGCTGGGGACAGATGGGGCGGGAAGGAAGTCAATACCTGGGTAAATGGACAAATTGGAAAGAAATGCAAGATGAAGATCTGATTCCCAACTTAAGCATTTGGACTTAATTCTTATGGTAGCAGGCAACTCAGAAATTTTAGAGTTGCCATTAACAAAAAGTCAATGATTTTAGAGACATTTTGAGAGAGGAATTGACAGGAGTTGTTGAAAGAGGGCATGAAAGAGAGGAGTCCGGGACTGAAAGTGTGTAGGCTCCATGATCAGGAAAAGCCTGGCATTCCCTCTCTAGATGTAATACCCTGCAAGCCGTTGCTGCTCCATCTCTGCTGCTGCTGATAACCCACACACTTTGTTTTGTTAAATTTTGTCTTTTATTGAGGTAGTTTGTTGAAGTTGGGCTGATCAAAATCCATCCTCTTCCTTATGGTTCCTGGGGAAAGATCCAAGGCTCCAGACAAGAATGTACCTGAGACAGAATAATGTCTATAGCACCATCTCATCCCTCAACCACCAACTTGGTGCAAATTATAGGTTTCTTGAGAAACTGTGTTTCAAAGCAAGATTCTCTGAAATTTCTCAGGCACTTTCATCAATGGAAGAATTCTATAATCTGGATCGGGACATTGAAGGATCTGCTAAGAGCTGGAAAAAGTTTGTGGAATCAGAATGTCCTGAAAAGGAGAAGTTCCCACAGGAGTGGAAGAACAAGACAGCCCTGCAGCGCCTATGCATGATGAGAGCCATGCGGCCTGACCGGATGACCTATGCCATGCGGTAGGGATGCAGGCTGCAGGGATGCCGCAGACCAGCACAGCAGTAGACGATGAGGCCACCTCAGGGTTGAGAGAAGCGTGCAGGGTGGTCAGGGCGTTGGTGAAAGAAATGACAAACAGACACACTTCAAGAGTGAAAATCTGAGTGTAATTTTCTTTGAGTTTGTGACCAATATATATATGTTTTCCAAAAGCACAGGGACAATGAATATCAATGAAATCAGCTTGCTCATGGGCTCAGTCTATCACCATCAGGGAGGTGATCTACATAACAAGCAATGACTTTTATAGAAGAAGGAAGTTTAGAAAGACAATAAGGGATTAAATTTTGTAGTTCTAGAAAGACAGGATAAGATTTTTAGCATTCTTGTAGTGGTTCCTGGTGGTCGTTATCTTTTGATAAGCTTCTGTCTTTTCAGGGAACTTCCGCTGTACTTCCTCTGCTTCAGGGTGTTTTGCTGTTCTCCCCCTGCGCGCTGGTTGCCCAGCCGGACCTAGGGACGGTTAGCCCTAAAGGTCACTGCAGGGGGAGGTGCAGCACAGGGAGGCCCAGGACAGGCATGGGGCAGAATCAGCATGGCCAGACAAGTAGAACTGAGCTCGAAAACCATGTGTTTATAGTAACTAAAGCTTTTGTTCCAACATCCATAATCCCATGAATCCTGTTGCTCTGTGTTTGCCAGTATTTTATTCAGATCTTGAGTGGATAGTTTGGTTAGAGGTGTTCCTCCATTGAAAAGAATGCTGATCTCTTATAATGTGGTGGAAGATGGTGGGACCCAAGAACAGATCGAAGGATCATCCATTGTCATTGTCACAGGAAGAGCATCTCCATCACAAGAAGAGTGTGTCTGTGGATCAGGTGATGGAAGGATGGCAGAAATTTTGTGTGACAAGGGAGGTGGTAGGGTTGAAGATTTGAGGAGAGTAGGGAAGCTTGAAATAGGATCATGAGAAAAGGAGGAGAAAAGGCTGACCAGAGAAAGAATTCCAAGTCACTAGTTAAGTTCCTGTGTTCATCCTGACACCACCTTCCTGCATGATTTCCTGCAGCAGTATGGAGCAGCCCAGGTGTCAATTCAGAGTTCAGTTGGTTAAAGTGTGGGTCATTTCAGGTTGGTGTGTTAGAATAAGTGTCCAGCAAGTGCCATAAGAATATTGGTAAAGAAATTACTAGAGTCATGGGTCTTGCAATCTGTGGAGACAGAAAGCAGATCAGTTGTTACCTCAGACTAGATGATGGGAATAGGAATTATCTAAGTAGGTGTAAGGAATCTTTTTGGCAGGATGAAATAGTAAAACTGGATTATGGTGAAGGATTATAGAAGTCGAAAGGGTTACTTAAAGTGGGTAACTTTTATGGTACGTCAATTGTAGCTCAAGATGTGTGTGTGTGTGTGTGTTTGTGTGTGTTTGTGTTTTAAGTAAGGTGTAGACCATGGAGTCTCCACTGGATAGGAAAGAAGTGAAAATAATAAGGGAATGATAAACACTAGGGAGGATAAGATACTAAAAACCTGCTTTTGTAGTTTAACTAATATAGGTAAAGAAGAGGTTATATAAGAAAATGCTAAACAAATAGTAAGGATAGAAGTCAGAGAATGGGATGTTTCCATTTATGTTTTCAGATATAGAAAAATTTCCTAAGTAATGACAAGGATGAGGGTGTGGTCTTGGAGGTGGCAGGAATGGGGAAGAAATGACGTGTTAATAATCTGCAGGATTATACACATTGATGTTGATGTCACCCAGGCTTGTGGCGAGGAAGTCCATGAGTCGTGTGTCCAAGGGCTCAGTGAATGAGTGACCAAAGATGTCATTGATGTGTAGGAACAGTGGTGAACAGCCGGGGGGTATTTCCCTAATAAAGCCACACCAGTAGAGAAGTAATTGTTTGCAAATAGTAGTCATAGGTGAGTAGGACTGTGATACCACTTTCCAATTCTGAGAGAGATCACAGCTAAGAGAATAAGGCCAATCAAGAAGACTACAGGACAAATAGTGTTCTTAGG
The DNA here is from genome assembly GCF_964194135.1 of Talpa europaea. Lineage (NCBI taxonomy): Eukaryota > Metazoa > Chordata > Mammalia > Eulipotyphla > Talpidae > Talpa > Talpa europaea. The sequence goes on from NC_140074.1 coordinate 95,372,003, forward strand.
GGAGATATTAAGACCCAGTGTTGAGCCAGATATTAAGTGGCTGTAGTACAAGGTTTTGTTGAGCAAAAAAAATGAATACTTTGGTCACTCTGGAAAGGAACATTGGTAAGTGGAGTAACATGATAGAAACACAAAGAATGATAGAATTCGAGACTAAAAGACGAAGATCTTAAATCGTGGGTAAGGAGGGAGGATCCCAGGGACATGAAGTATGGCGGACTTAGCTACCTTACAGAAATCACTGGTTCTGGAAGTCTTCTGGTGGATGGTGGCAATGTGACAGGACACCCAGACTTTCAGAGGAGTCAGCATTGATATGGATGGGTGGGGATTTGGAAGGAGCCCTGTTCTGAGTGAGCAGGCGGGCAGCTAGCAGCACAGGCTTGATAAGTGGTGAACTTGGAGCTGGTTCTAGCTCTGTAATTACCAAGCCTGTGAATTTGAGCACCTCTTTCCATTTCTGTAGGCCTCTATTTCTCAAATGTTGTTATTTTGTGACTGATATATGACATGATACATGTACTTTATCTTCTGGCAGAGATTTTGTTGAGGAGAAACTAGGAAGCAAATATGTGGTGGGAAGAGCACTAGATTTTGCAACTTCATTTGAAGAATCAGGACCAGCCACTCCCATGTTTTTCATACTGTCTCCAGGGGTGGACCCACTGAAGGATGTGGAAAATCAAGGTGAGAAGATTTCATCTTTCAGCTAAGCCTCATGAGCCTCATGTCATTTCATTCTTTGCATCTGTCTGTTTCTCTTCATCTGATTCAAGTCTCACACAATACCTGATATTTAAGGCTAACCACATAGAAACCAGTGTCACCACTGAACCAAAACCAGAGGTCACTGCCAAGGAAAGGACAGTTCTGGGCTAGATGAGACAGAATCCACAGCAGCAGCGTCGTGAGGTGATCTCATCCTGACACCTCTCCCACCCACCCATCGCCCTTATTGTAGCTATCTTCCCTTCTGAAATAAAAGTGTGATCCTGTCAAAGGCTCCTATTGCCCTCAAAATTAAGTCCAAAGTTCCTAACTTGACTCACAGGGAACTTGGCCCTCCCTCCTGTTTCTCCAACCTACTTTTCATTATAATTTTCCCATTGCTGCTGTAACCAATGACCACAAACCTAGAGGCTTAACACAAATTCATTATTTAACAGTTCTGGAGGTCAGAAGTCATAAATAGATCTTACTGCCTCTCTCTTATAAAGACCCCTGGGATTTTATCAGGCCCGTTCAGATAATCTAGGATAACCTCCCCATCTCAAGTTTCTTAGTTGCGTCAGCAGAGTCCCTTTTTGCCATGTAAAATAACACACACACAGGTTCTGGAGATTAGGATGTGGACATCTCTGGGGATTTGTTATTCTGCCTATGTTTCCTTACTCACCTTTTTTGCACTGTACACTGTGGGCATTCCATTCTCCTACACATGCTGTTTTCCCTTCACCTGTACTCATTCTTCAGATAACAATTCAATGTCACTACCTCCAGAAAGCCCTATTTATTTGCCTTCCAAGGAGCTCCCATGGGCTCTTAGAGTGTCCTCTTTTTGTCTATAATATTTTAATTGTCTAGTGACTATTATATCTTCTCACGAGAGCAAGAGCTCCTTAGGAATAAGGTGTCATCTTTACCACAGTACCCCTAGTTCCTAGCATAATGCCTTTCGTGTGATGGCATTCAGTAAATAGGCTAAGTGAAGCAGTGAACAAGCGAATAACTAATCAAAACTATAAAGCTAGCAGAACTTCACCATCTTGCAAAATTAAATAAAAACCTTACAGATTTTTATAGAGCTAGGTCTTTATCAATTGAAGTCCAGAAAATGTAACACAAGTCCATGCGCAACCTGTTCACTGTGAAAAAGAAAGGAATATATAGAACATGCCTGGTGGTTGAGGTTACTTGAGATAAAAACTATAATTTGACCCTAAAGAATAGATGAGATCAGTATAAGGGAAAGAATTATCTTATTCACTAACTTAATACATATTTATATTATAATCTCCTAAAATTTTCAATGAATAGCTGTGTGTATGTTTTAAATACCAATAATAAATTGAAATGAAAAGAGGTAGTTCCCCACTCCCCCTTCCCAGACACCATGTTTTTTCTTGGTTTAGTCCTCCTGATAATTTTCTATTTCTTACTAATCATCTTATATCACTATATCCGAATTTAATTCATTGTAATATTTATTATTCTCTTACATGGAAAATGAAAATTATTTCCCATTACTATCCATCCATTCTCCTTTTTTCCCAAAACATCAAAAACATTACTGAAATGTTGTTTATATGCCATAAATTCACCCATTTAAAGCATGTCCTTGAAAATTTGTTTATTTTCACAAGGCTGTGCAACCATCATCCCAAAAAGAAATGCTGTATCTATGACCCATCATGCCCATTCTATTCTACCACCCCCCTCCCCGCAACTCGAGTTGCCATAATTTACTTTCCATCTCTAAAGATTTGCCTACTGTGGACATTTCTTATAAATAGGAATCCTACAAATTTGTGGTCTTCTGTAACTGGCTTTTTTCACTTAACATCAGTATGGTAGCATGTATCAAATCTCCAGTCCTCTTTATGGCTGGGTGATACTCCATTGCATAGAGAAACTGCATTTCATTTATCCATTCACCAATTGATGGACATCTGGGCTCATTTCATCTTTTGACTATTGAGAATCATGCTGTTTAAAATCATAACTAGAACAGAGAAAGTGCTCAATAAATATTTTTTCAATGAATTAATAAATAAATGAATAAAAATCATAAGAACCATTGTAATAAGATACCCAGGGATTCCTAGCCAATTACCTCAATAAAGTGCAGAACACACATACATAACACATACACATACACACACAAACTGTTGTGATAGCTAAATTACTCCTGACTTTCATTGTTTTATAAAGTTCTATGTTCCTCCTGTCCCCTGAAGGTTCTACTCCTTTCATATTGACAAATATGGTTTCCTCATTTTTTATTCCATATTTTCCCTTTTTGGAAGCTTTTATATACCCTGTTTATGAGCAATTTCCTACTATTCTGTGCCTACTGACCTCTAACGATTCCATCATGTCATTTGAAGCTTTCTGTTATTTCAGGCAAGCTAACTCTTTCCATATCCATATTGGTTTTTTGTCTCTGAATACATTATCTAGCCCTGCCCTTGACTTAATCTTAACACATATTTCCTTGCCAATGGCAAAGTAGCTGTCCATCAACTAGAGATTGCTTAGGTACCTGTGCCTCTTTCTCTTTCTCTTCCTCCCTCCTTGCCTTCTTGATAGTTTGATTTATTTTCTAATTCACCCATTTAGAATATATTCATGACATTTATGTTATCTCATCTTGAATATAGTCAGTTTGCCTTCTAGGCTTCTATTCTCAAGTTTGTAATCCACGTGACACTCTCTCTTATTTCCAGTAGCTGGGTTTACTAAGTATACTGACTGCCTCTGTGCTTGGGTAGGATCTGCTTCTCAGAAAGGTCACTGTTTTTCTCCATTTTGACTCTTACAAGCTTGACATTCTTTCCCATCTCTGAGTGTGTGATTTGTTCTCTTAACTCCCTCATTTCCCTCCCTTTGTTTCATCATGTTGGTAATTATTATTGGGTAGTGTTTTAAAACTCTAAGCCAGATGAAAAATGTGTTCCCTCATCTTCATCCCACCACCACTCCCTGAAGCTCACCATTAACCCTTAATTAGGAGTCTATGCTTTTTGGCACTTTTGTGCCTCTTAGCATCCTCCAAGATTTTTTCTCCCATCACAATTTTGAAGGAGGAGGAGGAAGAAAAAGAAGAAATTCCATCCAAATTTCTTGAACTATGTTTTAATATGAAATCTACTGTCATCCACCCCTATGACTTCCCTTTTTGCTTTCTTGGATTAATCTTTTAATTGTTCTTTAATTTTTGCCTCTTCTCCTCACCTTCTACCTATATGAACCATCCTTCTTTTTTGCATATATATTTTTTGCTTTTGCTTCATCTACTTCTCCCTTATTTACAATCACCTGCAATATCTTCCTTCTAGGGTTACCTTGAGGATAAAAATGAAATCTCAGATGTGGAAAGATTTTGATGCATTAAAAGTATAATAGCATTGTACAGCATTGTAATAATGACAACAATTCACCTATTCATTAAGTCTGCTCAGTTTTCTCCTCCTTTACATCCTTTTGTCACATCCTTTCAAAGTATAGCTTTGTCTTTAGGTCTCCCAACAGAGGACCTCCTCTTTCCACCCTAATGCAGGCATCTTTAGTTTTTCTTTCATTTGACTCTAGCATGATGTTACTGGTTCTAATTAAACAAAAAAAAATTCTGAGTAAATTTGAAGATCTAATTGTTTTTATTAAGTGATTCATGAATCAGGCAGGATCCCATCTAGCAAGTAAAAGAGTTACAAAGAACTGTGCAAAATGCAAGACTTCTCTAGGCAGGTAAGGGCAAGATAAATAAGAAAGTAGATTATTTCAGGCAAGGCCACCCTCATTGGGAATAGGAAAGTGATTACCTTGTTAATGTTGATCAGAAAATTCCAGACTGGTTAAGATTACATTTTTGGGAGGGGTTGAAACTGCAATTAAATTAGGTATTTTGATGATGTGGGGTTTACCACAAAAGTAGTTCCACTTTTTTACCTGTTGTCTCCATCTTCCTTTACCCAATTATCTGACTATAACAAAATGAATTCTATATTTCCATTTTGGGGTCAGAAAGAAACTGTATCTACTACTGTTGGCTTCCATTGTCTCCTTTTTCTCTTTCCAATATTCTGGTCAGAACTTAAATTCACTCAGGTTTTTAAAGGCCTGCTATCAAGTATGTTAAAAAAAAAAAAAACAGTTTTCAATTTAGTGTCTTTACAGTCAGGTTATCAACACTTTGCTTGGAGTCTCCTTTTCATTGTTTCTGACCCCATTCTCTTTTCTTTAACAACCAATTGAAAGTTGGTTAAGTTTTAGAAAGTACAGTCTTTAGAGAGTGGCTTCAAGACTGGCAGAGGATTGTTATTTGTATTGAGAGAGACTTAATTGTTCATGTGCCAGAAAGCAAGGGAGTAAATAAATTGAAGATTAAGATGAAAAAGGAGATGGGATTTAGAGAACAGAGAGCAATAGGTGGGGCAGGGGATATCTCTTCCATTGAAATGGGGAGGTGGGGGATAGAGACTAATAGGGATATGGAAAAATGCAGATAAAATGGTAATAATTGAAGGCATTTCTACTATATGGCACATGTTTTCTCAAGAAAATAGAAAGTAATGCAAACTGCTGAGTGTGAGAAGAATGGGTTTCATGAGGAAATTTTAAGAATAAAGGGAATGAGCAACATAGACAATTTCTGGACACATGGAAAGATTATCAAACAAGATAGAGGTTGAGAATCATGATTTTATAGTGGTTTCAATTCACCAAATGCATTATTTTTCTCTTTTATTAATGTTAGATTCATCCACAATTGAAGTTTTATAAAAGTTGGGCAATGAAGAAGTAGAAGAAGCAGTGCAGTGGAGATTGTATAAGATCATGGTTCACATGATTCAAAAAATTATTAAAAATGGGGGGGTGTCAATGAACTGGACATTTCCCTGAGGTAGAATGATAATAGGTGAGGAAGGAAGAAAAGAGTGGATGACCTGGAAAGTAGAAACTAGTAGCCACAAGTAGATATAAATGAATAGTTCTTCAGACATTGGAGAGTTCTCTATGGTAATAAAACGCTGGGGGTAGCCAGTGGGACAGAGTGGTGACAGAAATGGAATGGAGAGAAGTTCCTTGAAGATGAGGAAGCATGACATTGGATGCTCTCTGAGTCATCCATAGTGACATTAAAATTTACCAGGGTAATGATGAAACAAAGTATAAGATTTTGAACCAACTTCCTTTGTTTTGGAGTCCCTAGTAAAAGTGAATCTCACTAAGTTGGTAGAAGGCAGACAATATAAAAGTTGGTAAATAATACAACAGGTGCCATGTGCTTCAAAAGAGAATGGGTTTTTATACAAGAAGAAAGAGCATGCAAGTTGTAAGAGAAGTCTAGAAAAATGTTTCTTTTCCTCCCAATTTCTTGGGTATGTAGAATGGGAGAGAAGTCCACAGAAATTACAGTGTCTCAAAGAGAGTAAAGGTAGAACACTCCAAGAAGGTGCTAAAGAAGGTTTACAATGGATCATGGTTCCAGGTGACGCCACCATGTGGAGAGATGGATGGAAATCAGAAAGGGAAAGATGAGTTAAAGGCAATGGGGATAGGGCCATGGGAGCCATAGCATAAAACAAGAAGGTGAAGACTCAAGAGAACATGGCCGATGAGAGGGGCTTGCTGATGACCTAGCAAGGCATCTTGAAAATCCCAAAACCACTAATGGAAGAACTGTGCACAGTTGCCTCAGCATATCGCAAGGTTGGCATGTGATCAGTCGTCTTTGGCTGAGTGTAAGTCCCATAAATTTTCCCTTTCCTCAGCATCTCTGAGATTCATTTTCTTTCCCTTCAACCTCCTCCTCATCATGCCTAATGTCTAGATTAATGCAAAGTGATCCTTGCTGGACAGTGCTCTGCTAGACATTGCCCCTAATGGTCCCTCCAGTGTGTAGTTTTCACTCTAATTTTTATTAAGCCCTTCTTTTCATATCCTTTTCAGGCCAATAAAAAAGAAATAGACTCTTTTGTAAGTAGAAACATCACCAAGGCTATCTAATAACCCTGGCACCTTTTATTCTGGTGTTTTCTCGGGAATGGGTTGTTTATATTGCTGATTCTAAGGCTGACATCAAATCTATTGCCAGTTAAGATTTATAGAATTTAATAAAGTTATTTCTTGGGTTCATCTCCATTAAATCTATAATAACTATTTCTATCTACAAAAAGTCATGATCTTGTTTTGTCTTGTTCTGTTGAAAGAAATAGCTAATATTGACAGTTATTTTTAATTTCTTGCGCCAAGTATCAAATTTTCAATTTTAGTCCCCTTGAAACTAAATTTTAACTACAGATTATTATTATTTTCTCTTTTTCAATAGCTCCTCTTCTCTCTTGTGAACTTCACTTTTCTAGAATAATTACTTGATGATTCCTTCATGGCAATATACATTTTTATGATCCTTTTGTCTCAAGAGTATTATATAATTTCTGTAATTTTTTATTATATTAAGCTAATACCTGATATAAAAGCAAAATTGGTCCACTGTATTTAGGTCATTTCTTTGTGTGCTTTTCTTGGAGACCAACTCATGCATATTGGTCTTGCTTCAGAGACATGGTTGTGTTAGTTGATTATTCCCTTACTCCATTCCTAACACCAGCAACATCCAATATGATGTAATCGAGATACAGCCTACTGTACATTCACACCTGTACAACCAAGTCCCTTCTTGTCTTTCTACTTGCCTCTCTTCAGTTTGATGCATGAAAAACAATGAAATAAAATTGTCTACATACTGAGAATAGCAAGGGAGGGGGTTAATATGACATTAAATGTGGGAAACCAGAACTATTTCTGATCACATCATCCAGTAAAGGTACAAGGAAAATTTATATTCAGAGAACAAAGTAAGTTAGAAGAAGCCATCCCCATGTACTTGCTATTCTTTGAGGCTTTTTCATATCAGCATTCTAGGACAATGGCCCAATACCTGGCCTCAAAAGGAATTTAAACAGAAGAGCACCAGCACAATGACCCATTCTAGGGACTAAGTGAGGAGGGCAGGGTGAAGCAATTTGGTGTAGAGAAATACATCCTTTTATTTGAAAACAAAAAACTGGGAGATGTTGACCCCTCAGTATATGTGGTTTGGTGTATGAGTTCAGGCATGTCTGTGTTTGAGAGCAATATAGAGGTGTGTATGAACTTATGAACATTAAACAACATAAATCATTAAACCAAAAGATAACAATGACAACATACTTCTTTTAGGTAAAAAACTGGGATATACCTTCAACAATCGGAACTTCCACAACGTATCTTTGGGGCAGGGACAGGAGGTCGTGGCTGAGGCCGCGCTGGACCTAGCTGCCAAGAAAGGTCACTGGGTTATTTTGCAGGTACGCCCCCCCTCTGCCCTGATCTCTCGATCCCATACCTGTTTGGACCTTACATCACAACCTCTGGGCACCTGTCTTCTCTTCCTTTTGCTGCCTTTCCTTCTGCATCCTTACCCTCTTCTTCATTTCCTAGTCCTCTCTCTTTCGAATTCTCTCTGTAGTCCTCTTCTTTACCCTATCCCCAATAATCCTTTGTTCCCCACCCTGCTGTGCTCCTGGCATTCTCAGCAGTTTAAATAACTTCACTAACAAAAACAAGTTGATTCCTACTTTGGTATAACCTTTGGAAGTTGGTATTCAGTTGAAGATAGAGGCAGCTGGATTTTTTTAGCTGCTGATCTCTTTCCATATATTTCACCAAACTTTTTTCTGATAGACCTTTCTATATTGTGTTACCTGTTATACATTCTCTATTACAGGTTAGAACTTAGACTCTTTATTGAGAGTTCATGTTGGTACTTGGAAATCTGAAACAACTACCACTGGTAATCTCACTGATAAATTATAAGAAATCAAATCTCTGGTTATGGCCACTTATTCCTGTTTTGTGCAACTGCATCGATGCCAGGTGCTGCTCTTTTCTCCTATAACATCATGCAATCACCCAAATTAGAGTGACCTTGGCCATATTGAAATGATTTATTATATGGCTATGTCCTTCACTACATTTCCTTAGGGAAAGAGACATTCTTTATTTACCTTTTGGCACCCAGAGCACTGCCTTGAACACAGAAAACACTCAACAAAAACAATCAATGAAGAAATCAATGAAAGAAAGAATAAATGGAAAAACAGTCACTCCCATCCTATTCTGGCTTTGATTAGCAAGAATTTCTTCTCTCCTGACTATTCATGTACCACATCTTGCTGTTGGATCTTCATCTTTAATTATCTCATCATTCATTCAAAACCTAGCAGCTGGAGATCTGCCATTCCCTGAGATGTCTTTTCTAGCAACTGTGGGCATCTCAGGAGAAACAATGACAGTGGCTGGCATTCTGCTTCCTTCCACGTGGATCCACATGGTGCTGGGAGGGTATGACCTCCCCACTGTCTGAGGCACATTAGTCAAAGAGACCTCCTTGTGGGCACTAGCATCTTGAAGAACTCTATCCCTTAGACAACAGTGTGTTTCCTCCCCCAGCACTTACTGGCTGCCAGGACTCCCACCCTTGTGCTGATGTGGTTTCTGAGATTAAATTCAGAATCTGGAATTCCTAAAGATGTATCACTTACCCACTTGTGGGTCCCTGGCATTGCACATCTCTCTGGAACCCTGGCTCGCAAGGCAGCAGACTGAAATCTCCTGTTCAATAGAACAGTTATAAACGAAGTCTCTAATTTAACAAATTTTCACTTCAACAACCACTGCTAGCTCTTACATAGCATTTTGCAGTATTCAAAGACCTTTTAAATGCATCACCTTTGGTTATTTGCAGCAATTCTGTGTATTAAGCATGGCAAATATTATTGTTATTTCTTTTATACAAGAGAAAGCAGCACCCAGAGACTAGACTGCTGTAGCCCAAGTACTGTGCTCAGCGACAATCTGTGTGTTTAAGGCTCTGGGAGCAGGCTTCCTCAAATATTTACTGGGGCACTTTTATCTAGCCATCATAATGAAACACATTGCAATGCAGCAAAGTGTCTATCCTCACCAAAGTGAAAGGTGCATTTGCAAAGTAGTGTTAAGAAATAAAGGTAGGTTTAGCTAGACAGACAGATAGGAATCCATCAGGGAGAAAAGAAAGACTCAAAAACCAGACAGAAGAGCTTGTGCTTAGAGTAGGGAGTGCCGTTGCTGTCTGCAAGCAGCAATGACTCAGTGTGTTTTAGGAAGATAAGTTTGGCAACAATTAGCTGAATGGTTTGGAGACTGGGGGAGAGGAGTCAAAAGAGCTAGCTAGAAGGAGTTTAAATCGGTGCTTTTCAATTTTTAACATGCATACAAACCACTGGAGGATCTTATTAAAATACACTGATTCAATATATTTGAGCAGAGCTTATGAGTCTGCACTTCTAACTAACTCCCAAGTAATGTTAACTTTGCTGGTCCAGAAGTCCCACTTCTGAAGATCACAGTTTCAAATAATCCAAGTGTCAGACAGTGGGATCTGAACTTAAAATGTAAACACACGTTAGACTCCCAAGTGTGACTCCTAGGCTGGAGGCATCCTCATTACCTAGGAACTTGCTAGAAGTGCAAATTTTCAGGTCCTACCCTAGAGCCACTTGTTCAGAAACTCTGGAGTGAGGTCCACCAATCTGCTCTAACAACCCCTGGAATAGCAAGGATAGGGTTCAATTGCAGGATACTAGTCCCCATTACTAGGAATCCCAAGATTCATGTTGTAATGTATTTGAAACTAAGGACTGGTCCCTTCTCTAACTGCCTTTCTGATGAGTGTCTATTGCTAACAGAATTAAGTGGAGTCCTATGTCGGGGGCCCTTCTTTCCCACCAGAACATCCACCTGGTAGCCAAGTGGCTTGGCACCCTGGAGAAGAAGCTGGAGGAGCATAGTAGGAACAGCCACCCAAAATTCAGAGTCTTCATCAGTGCAGAGCCTGCACCCTCCCCTGAGGGTCACATCATCCCCCAAGGCATCCTGGAGAACTCCATTAAAATCACCAATGAGCCTCCCACGGGCATGCATGCCAACCTGCACAAGGCACTGGACAACTTCACTCAGGTATGGCCCTGGGAACAGGGGATGAACACATCACCTCCATAAGAACTAATTCAACTGGGTGGGAGAAGAGCATGCCACTGGGAGTGGAGCAGAGTGCTGGCTGGACTGTGGAACAATGTGCTGTGTGGGTTATATCCCTTCCCTTCATGACTGACCTCCACCCAACTCCATTCTCAATGCCCAGACTCTCATGGGGTTGCCAATCTTAGGGTCTTTCTTTGACAAGAGGTCTACATGTGATCTAAATATTTTGGCATGAAGAAGAGCATGTTGCTCACTATAAATGAGCTGTACTACTAGTCACATGCTTGTCAAGAAAACAAAGATGTTCATGTTCAGATGATAACAGTTGCCCTCTGCCTGCATCTTGAGTAAAATACATTCAAATAATCCAGGTATCAGATAGTGGGATCTGGGCTTGCAATGTAACCATGTGTTAGACTTATAGAGTATGACCTGAAAACCAATAGCATCAGCATTATCTGGGACCAAGTTGTTAGAATGCAAATTATCAAGCCCCACCCAGACCTACTGAATCAGAAACTCTGGGGTGTGACCCAGGAATCTGTGTTCTAACTAACCCTCTAAGTGATTCTCATGCATAGTCAAGTTTGGGAACATTTTGCTCCAGTGAGACTCAAAATATCAAGGTGTAGTGTGCAAATGCAGGCTACCACTTGATTCATTACTGGGAATTCCAAGACTCATGTTGTAGAGTGTTTATTTAAAACTGAGGCCAAATTCATAGGTGGCCAACTCTGTATCTAAAGTAGCACTTACACAAAGTCTGCAGCTCTGGCCTCTTTTATCTTCTCAGAAAGACGCCCTTTCTTGTTGCTTCTTCCTTGGAGAGTTCATGGGAAGGAGAGTACACAAAATACCAGGATGGTAGGGGCCATGAGACCAACCTTAATATGTGTTCCCCAATATGGACCTTGGTGGAGTCCAAAGGGAAGAGGTTCAAGCATCTGTTGACAAGATTTTCCTTTCTGATGCCGTGAGCACCAGTGGTTCTCCAGCTTCACAGAACCCATGCTAGAACTCACCACGAGTCCCAGAAGGGTCTCTAGTTAACTTGAAACAAGTCATCTAATAAGTCATCCAACAGGAAACTACTGTTGTAGCTAACCCAACATGAACCTTCAGGACCAGCAACCTTTTAGGACATGGTCTAACTTGAGATGACAACCAGTGGGCAGAGTCTCAGAACATTTTACTGGGTTTTTAAGACTCCTCATAGCTCAGGAGGTAAGCAGTCCACCTTGGAGATGGAAACTTCTGCAGATTTGAGAAGCAAACCTGGTTCATTCTCCTCCTTTTTCACTCACCTTCCCAACCCAACTCCAACCCCACACATAATCTAGACCAAAGAATGGGGGAACATTACTAGGAAATTTGGGGTATTTTTGCTTGCTCTTCCTGTTAGGAAATACCTGCTCATTGAAACATGAGGCAAAAGGTCGTGTGCATCCTCAGCTAGGGGCATTTTCTTTCCTTTATTTTGTATTTTTTTCCTAAAGAGGTCTTAAATAAATTCCAGAGATCAAAATTTCTAAATGTTCTAGACTTTATATTCCACATGGAGAAAATATACATTCTTTGAAATTTATAGTCTTCTTTATAGGAGATTATAGTTGATTTCAAGCAAAAGCATTTCTACCCTTAAAAATCATCATGTGTGCACAGACAATATATGGCATGTCCATGGAACACTCTTTGGCAGAAAACCAAATACCAAGACATGATATAACATAGAGTAACCTGGAAAACATTATGCTAAGTGAAAGCAGCCAGACATGAAAGGCTTCATTTATGTGAAATGTCCAGAATAAGAGCTCAGTAGAGACAGAAAGTAGATTAGTAGATGTCTAAGGCTGATACAGTAGGGGAATGAAAATTGGCAATGAATGAATATCTGGTTTTCTTTAGGGGCAATGAATACACTCTAAAATTAAATTGTGGTGATGGTCACCCAACCCTGGATATATTAATAACATTGAAGTATATACTTTAAATAGATGATGTGTATGGTTTGTGAGTTACATCTCAATAAAGTTGTTAAGCAAGAGTCCATTGAAGAGTTTTCATCTACTACTCACCAGCAAAAACAAAAACATTATGTCTACAACATTGAGAACACATGTAATGCCACCCCACTGGACACTTAATAATGGTTAAGATTGTAAATTTAATATAGAGAGTTTACCATGGGGTTTTTTTTAGCAATTAAAAGTTGAAAAAAGAAAATGCACTTGGATGCAGTTAGCTAGTTCTGTTGAAGGATAAGTAGCAGTCATTCCCAGCTCATGAGGCTCTGGGACAGAGCCAGAAAGAAAGGCAGCAGATGCTGTGTCTCCTGACAGTTAATATGATAATATTGTTGCTCTGTGGGAGTACATCATCTACAGTCATACCTGGCTTCATCTTCTCAGCCTCCCATGGACCTTTGTTGAACTTACTTGTCCTACAAGCCTGATGTCCAGTCTTGGTTATCCGGCAACCCAGGAATATATCTGAAGATACTGGTCCTTTTTCTGGTTAGTCTGTCCCTTCCAGTTGTTTTTTGCCCATGTATGGCCATCTTAAGTAACTCACTCTGAGACAGACTTATAAGTACTCATTCACAGTTTTAATTGTTTCATTCTGCATTTATAACTGGCCTGGCTATTGAGCCCTCTTACTCAATCTCTTCTTTCAGAGTCCCATTTGCAACCATTTCAAGGACAAATTGAAGAAATATGTTCTTTTTATTCCTGCCTCCCTGCTAGCTATGATATTTGGGTTGGTTATTTTATTCTGACTGTTTCAGCATACCACTGCCCACTGGTTTCAGCACTTTAGTTTGTGATTTCTTGTCTTTATGCTTAAAGGCATTTTTAAACACCCAGTAAAAGCACCAGAGCAACCCACACACACCCAGAGAGAGACTGAGACTTTGTCATGGCTTCTTCATAGAAGAACCAGACCTAGCAGAAGCTTAGTTTGTCCCATCTCCTCTGCACCTCCTTCCCAGGTAAACAAATCCAAAGACAAATTCTTAGAATTGTCAGGACTGAACCCAGTCCAATTTGTGTGAGCTTTAAAGTGCCTCTCTAGGCCTCTACCTGAAATATCTTGCTCCTTCCTGAACAAAGAGGGTCTCATTCAGAGAAAAGTAGTTTTAATTCCAAATAATTCAGGGATCCCACCATCCCTGCAAAATGCAGGCTTTCTCCTCTCCACCATCACCACCACCCCCCTTAAAATCCACCAAACACAATTGCAAGGCCTTCTTCTGGAACATCTCCCACTCCTCTTTTCTCCATACATCGTTTTCTTCATCCCCTCCCCATGATTCAGGTTTGTCCCCCCTCCTTTATCCCTGCAGCTAGGATGCCTCTGTGCCCTTGCTTCCACATGTCCGATCACCCCTGCAAAGGTTGAGTGGAGCAGTGCGGAAGGTGAACACAGCTTTCCTCTTGTTTCTCAGGTTCCACTTTCATCTTCTCCCTCCTTCAGCACTCCCCCAACAGATGCGCTGAGGATTCCTCAGTCACATAGACAGTAATTACACCTACTAGGTTTCAACAAAGGGCAAGAAAAACATGGTAGGAAGGGAAGAAATTAGAGATGATGCTGTGGAGGTTCTCACCCACACCCCAGCACAAAGCGACATAAAATGTGACAAACACCACAACACTCCCGTTGCCCACTACCATTTTCATTAACTATGTTTGGGAACTTAATTAGCACATTCATAAGCATAAGATATAACTTTAAACCAAACCCCATTATAATCTGAATCTAAACCTTAACCCAGATTCTAAACTCAGCAAAGGCCCCCCCACACCAAATCACAATACAACCTGCAGCCTCACGGTAGCTCAAAGCCTGACCAAGACACAAAGAAACTATTCCAAACACAGTGTCCTGCCACCATAATCACATCCCAACCTGCCCTGTGTAACAGCAGCTCTGTGCTAACATTAAAAGCCATGCTTTCCTTTCAGGATACCCTGGAGATGTGTTCCCGGGAGACAGAATTTAAGAGCATCCTCTTTGCTCTTTGTTACTTTCACGCGGTAGTGGCAGAAAGGCGCAAGTTTGGTCCCCAGGGGTGGAATCGTTCTTACCCCTTCAACACCGGGGACCTTACCATCTCTGTGAATGTGCTCTACAACTTCCTGGAGGCAAATGCAAAGGTAAAGGGCCCTGCCAGCATGGGGGGGGGGGGGTTGGGAGGCAGGGCCACCTCTCAGGATGATGCCTTATCAGCAGGAGCATACTGAGGAAGGTCTAAGTGGAATTACAAAGTACAAGCTTTAAGTACAAGTTAACCAACTAGTCAACTCCATGATCTCTATGAGGCTGAGAATGCCATGGTGAAGTTAGAACTAAGAAAGCTCAGGAAACAAGCTAATGACCCATACATGCTGTCAGTTGGTCCCCTAAGTTCTCATGCCAAGGCCCCCCAGACCACCTCTGGGCATTCCCAGGTTGCAGACGACTGTAGATTGGCAGAAAGAGGCCCCATACTCACCTGATTCAAATTCCCAATTTAATTAGCCAAGCACCCAGAACTTCTCTTGGGGCACACAGCTCCTCATATAGGTGTGGTCTTGCTAAAGTCGGAGAAGAAGCCAAAGTCGTCTTGGCTTATTCTCTGATATCTGCCTTTCGAAGAAAACTTCCATTCACAATCCATCCTCTTCCATTTTTTTTTTTAAGATTTGTTTATTTATGCATACAAGACCTGGGGTACAGACCAGAGGTACAGGGGGTGAGAGGATTCACCAGAGACAGAAAGGGGAACAGAACAGGCAGACTGACCGAATTCACTGCTGAGGGGAGCAGTGGGCCAGTCAGGAGAGGTCTGCTGTGCCATGTGGGTTGCTCCCTGGCCAGGGATCGAACTTGTGCTGCAGTGGCTGCAGATTGCTTCATAGGTTGTGTCTTAACCCCTTGTGCCACCAAGGAGGCCCCATCCTCCTCCATTTGAAGGAATGCCCACACCATCTAGGTTTTTCTGGTTCATTGGCCAAACACGCAGCATCAGCAAGGTAGCAAGCACCTCCTCCTTCTGGGTGGAGGAGGGAGGACAGATCAGACCAGGAGCTGCCTTCAGCTCCTGGGTCCTGGAAAGCCCACCCTTCGCATATCATCCCTCCATCTGCTGCACTGCCTCAAGGCTTTCCCCAAGTGGCACCACCCCCCAACTTCAACAACAGAGAACTTGCATGCTGTATTTCATTTGCTCTGAACTTTCAAAAGTGGCAATTCATTAATATGCTAATTATGGCAGGAAATTAGAAAAGAACCCTGGTCCTCGCTTTTCTCCATTTGACATTGTCTATTTAAATAAAGGACTTGTAAGTAGAACCTGACATTATTGCCACAGTTAATGGCCATGAATAAGGGAAGGCATAGATGTGAGAGGGTTAACACTTACCTCTCCTCATCTCATGATGAAATTTGTCAAGCATTTAGAGCGCTCCCACTTGTGCCCCATGCTGCTGGGCCTTGGGCCTTGCAAGTAAGTAAAAATATTGCTCCCTATCTCAGGAAGCATGCCATCTTTTGGCTTTAGGTTCTTCCCACATATGGGGCCAACCCCACCACCTATATGATGGAATTGCTCTCTTTCCCATCTCTCAGGTCCCCTATGATGACTTGCGTTATCTCTTTGGAGAGATCATGTATGGAGGCCATATCACAGATGACTGGGACAGGAGACTCTGCAGAACCTACCTGGAGGAATTCATTAAACCCGAAATGCTAGAAGGAGAGCTGTCTCTGGCCCCAGGGTTCCCACTGCCAGGGAACATGGACTACAATGGTTACCATCAGGTAAGGCTGCCCTTTCCTCATGATGCCTGATGCTGCTCACGCAAGTTCTATGCTGCTCTGCTCAGCTCAGGATGCTTGCACAGGGCCAGGGAAGAATGGTTAAAGAGCTGAGATGATACAGAGTCTGCTTCTCAGGGCCAAGTTCACCCTGTTCAGTTTGAGAGATAGGATTTCTCACTTCAAATCAATGATAAAATTGAGCCTTCAGAGATTTCATTCTTGATGTTTGGTTCAATAATTCTATTTGTTGCTCTTTTCTACAAAGAACATCTGGGGCATTTATTTGATTGTTTTCATTCAACATATTGACAAAACCATTAAGAGCAACATTTCAGGTAAGAACTTAGACAACTTTTAGTAAAGTTTATATTAGTGATTCTAAATATCTCAGAAGGACATGATCTTGTGGATAGAGCCTTCACCCCAGCTATTATCTGAATACCAGCTCACATTCCCACCTCCACATACTGAAAAGACATTCTCATGGGGCTTTTTCCTTACTGTTATCGTGGGTTTTTATTTTCCTCTTACTGTAGCTATTTTTAAGGTATTCATCTTTGCCTATTTGACTTGCCATGAAAATATATATATATGTGTGTGTATATATATACATATATATATAATGATTTTTAAGGCCTTACTTTTGAGCATACCTAAAAGAACTCTTAAATACCAAACTTAAGAGAAATACCAGTCCCTTAAGTTACAAGTTTCATTTTTTTTTTAATTTATAAAATTTAAGAGAGTAAGTCATAAAAGTCACTAGATTCAGACATGGTGGACTTATGAAAAGAAATTACAAGCAATTTATTTTAAAAAAATGAGAGGAATTTTAAAAACAAACTGCTTGACCAAAAGTAGCTTTAATCAAAGCTTTAGTCAAGAAAATTGTGTAAGAGCGTCCCCTAGTGTCCATAGAGCAATTTGATCGGAGATTGTGTGATGAGCAAGAATAACATGGTTTGCACAACTTCCAAAAGAATGAGTAAGATGCTCCTTTGCCTTGACCTTCTCTTTAACCTTTCAGTTAATAAGTGGTTTTAGGACACATAGCAAGAGTCCATAAGTCTGTTGGGTGTTGGAAGAAATACAAAAATAAACACATGCAAATTTTTTACTCAGTTTATATGTTGCAAACATTGAGAAATCATCAAAATCAAATTAGGAGCTACACTCAGGACATTTTTTCACTGTAATCCAAAGAATTGGGAAGAGGTATTTAGAGAACATTCAGAGAGAAAAAAAAAAGAGCTGTAAAATCTGGGAGGACTTTTAAGGGTGGCAAACTGTGCTCAACTGGGTGGCACCCTATTTTCAAATTTTTAAGTTCAAATACATTTCATCAGGGGCATGAAACTACCAGTTCACTGTAAAACTCACTTCAACCTACAGCAGGACTCACCCATTGATTTTACATGCATTTTTCCTCATTTTTTATTATCAATTTGTCTGTCATTTGCGTTTCTATATGATTTTGAGGTTAAATTTTTACTTTTCCACATGTGCACATTCTCCACCCATCCTCCACCAAATCTCCCATGCCAATGACTATCCCCTTCCTTCTCCTATCCCCTTCTCCAGGGCCCCGTATTTGCATTTAGTTTTGTCATCCTTGACTTAGTCAGAGGGGAGAAAAAAGGGGAAGAAGGCTGGGATCCTAGAAAAACTTGAGTGAAAAATACCAGGTAAGGATTAGTATTTCTGAAGGAGTCCTCATGTGGGGAGGGACAGGCATATGTCAGGGAGCAGCAGCAGAGGGTGAGATTGGAGTTGGATAAAGTCATCTGAGCTTCCTGAAAAGGAGAATGAACTCATAAATGTGAAAGTTCTGGGAAACTGGTGTGGCATACTAAAATGGATGATGTCAAGGAAAGGCAAATGAGAAGGCTATGCACTAACAGGTGTAGAGCATGCTGACATCCACAGAATTGGTGAGCAGATTCACCTGGCAGGCCAAGGCCTGAGGTCTGCGCAGGCCTGTGTGACTGTCCTGCCCTTCAGACAACAAACCACAGTGGGACATGGGAGATACATCTTGGTTGGTTTTTAAGTGGGCTTACCCTTGATTGACTTCCAGTACATTGATGCAGAGCTGCCTCCAGAGTCACCTTATCTCTACGGCCTCCACCCAAATGCAGAGATTGGCTTCCTGACCCAGACCTCAGAAAAGCTCTTTCGCACAGTGCTGGAGATGCAGCCCCGGGACAGTCAAGCCGGAGATGGAGTTGGGGCCACTAGAGAAGAAAAGGTACGTGGTGGGGGTTGTTGGACCTCTTTCTGGGGAGCACAGGGAGTACAGAAGGAGACCTCCCCAGGACCAACTGGCAGTACACAGCGCAGAACAGGCCTCACACATGTGGGTGCAGCCTTAACATGCTTGCACTTCACCCCTAAGAGCCTCTCCACCTCCCTTAGCCTTGTCAACACCTTAGCCCCTGCCAAGCAAAAAAACTCTATGAACAAAGTCAAGCCAGGGGAACTTATGTGCAACACAGATACATGGGAGTGAGCACATTTACTAATAAACAAAGAGTTCTCAGATCTGGAAACTGAGGGAGGGAGCAAAAGAAGGTGAAGAAAGACACAAAAAAAATCCACATAATATGAGTGGCCAAAAAAAAAAAAAAAAAAAACCAGTGAAATATTCTCAACATGATCCAAAACTAAGTGAAGTCAAATGAAATACTGTCTTTCACCTCATGGTAAAGATTTTAAAGTGGGATAACGTCCAGTGGTGACTGCATAAGAAAACAGGCATTCTCATCCCTGTTGGTAAAGGTTTACATTAAAAGCCAATTTGACAACAGCTACTAAATTAAAATGCTTATATTTTTACCCATAATTCTATGGGAATTGAACTAGTGTAAATATTAAAAAGTAAGCTGGTTTTATAATATATTTAAATTTAATATTAATTAATTATAGGATTATTTATAGTAGAACAAATGATAAATAGACCATATATTCATCAGTAGGGTAATTATTCAATAAATTATGGCATGCCAAAACAGTGGAATAGTATATACTATTTTATAAAGCAAAGCAAAATACTTGTGTAATAACAAGGGAATGTGTCCAAGATTTACTATAAGGTGAAAAAAACAATCTGGAAAAGCTATGTGTACAATGATCTATTAATGATAGAAAGAAGTGAGGGTGGGGGAGAGAAAAGAAAGATACAACAGATGGGATGGATGGATGTATAGCTAGATA
This sequence comes from Talpa europaea, assembly GCF_964194135.1. Taxonomy (NCBI): domain Eukaryota; kingdom Metazoa; phylum Chordata; class Mammalia; order Eulipotyphla; family Talpidae; genus Talpa; species Talpa europaea. The sequence continues at coordinate 95,391,806 of NC_140074.1, forward strand.
AATACATGCATGCATGATGAAAGGATGGATGGATGAGTAGATGGATGATAGATGAATACAGAAATAGAGTAATATGCATTGAAGGACATCTGCAGAAGTTTTAAACTAAAAAATTAGTAGTCATTCTTCCCCTTTTAGAAAAAAAACAAAATTATGGAAGGATAAGGGTTTTGTTTTTAATACCATATGGATTTGTAATGTTTAAATTTTTATTTGCTTGTAAAATAAAATAGGTCACATCCCTTAGAATTCACTCCTTCTGTAGGAAGGGGCCCCTGCACCTCTCTGAGCGTGAAGGGTCCTTTCTGTCTACGGATCTACTCCCTTCCCTAACAGTTCTTACCTCCTCAGGCCTGCTCTCCAGCTCTTCCACAATCTGATAAATCTCTGTTTCCCCATGTTCAATGTGTTTTGAACAATGCCCCCAGACTATCTTTTCATCTCTTTGTGACTAATACACAAATGGCAGCTCACTGATACAGGGCTGTTTCTTCAAATTCAACTCCAGAGACAGAAATATGATATAGTTTTAGCCATTTGTCTTCAACCCTAGCAGCAGCTTTCAGGTACCATTAAAATTCCATTTCAGTTTTTGCTATGACAGCACCCGAGATCCATTTGTGACAGGGCGATGAGGTTTTTACTTTCTTTTTTCTAAGATCAGCTCTTTTCCTGGAAAATGTATTATGTTAACAATACAAGGCAAAGTGAATATTAATAATCCTTCACATTTATATAGTTCTTCATAGATTTCAGATGCTGCCACATTTATCAACTCATGTGATTTGATCTTCGTATCAGTCCTGGGTGGAGGAGAGGGATAGAGAGAGGGGAGGAGGAAGGAGGGAGTGAAGGAAGTAGAGAAAGATGTTCTTGGAAATTTTAATAGATGAGAAAATTGAGGCTTAAATGACTTGCTTAAACTCCCATGGGTAATGCATAACAGAACTGTAATTCAGTCAGGGTTCCTTGGTTGTAAGCAACAGAAACTAATTTAGCTGATACAGGCAAGAAATAGTTCACTATATCAAAGGAATCAACTTAAGAGGGAATAGAAACCACAATTACTCTAGGCTCCCAGGGAGAAAGCAGAGAGGATAGTCCTTTCAGGATATCTCCATCCTGTCAGCGGCTCCAGCCACTTTCCGTACCTGAATCCTAGGTTTGAGATTCAAATTGTCATGTTCCTGGGAAAGATAATCTGATGGACTTAACTGGGGTCATGGCAGGGCTGGGTCTAGTGGCTAAACCCCCAAAACAGTGAGGAAGAGGTATTTTCACAAGAGAACATGAGGACCTGTTTTTGGGCTCAGACTTTAAAATAACTAGAAACTTTGAAATAGATACTGATGCTTCATTGGCAGGTTTGTGTCGTCTGGTCTTCACGTCAGTGATATCATTTATGACCCCAAAAGTAAGCAGTAAATGTTGATAAGCATTATAACAAATAAGCATTCACGTCCATGAGAAAAATATCAGTGCCAGTGGAAGGGCATTCTATTCAGGTTTGGTTCCTGCCTTACATCCTGAGTTGCCATGAGAGACTCTGGCTACCCACCACCCTGAACTGGAATGGTTGGACAATGATTGAATGAATAAGTAAATGATTACAAATTATTGGTTAATATTAGAAGTGATTTAGGCTTTTATTAGAAATTTGGTAATATTTTTAGGACCAAGAATATATTGGGAGATTATAACTCTTGTTTATATCAATTCATTGATGGTAAAATTGGTTTCATCATTTTACTAAAGTTGAACTTGTTGATGAGGTTAAGTGAGGACTCACTGTACTTTGTTTCAAAAATAATGTTTTCTCAAAAATTAAATGAAAACTATACATCAATGCCAAGCAATAACCAAACCTTTTCACGCAGGAGATCCAGCTTATATTTTCTATGTTCTACAAAAGAACTGCTTAGTCTCATATTCTGCTCTACACTTGAAATATAATTTCTCTCACTTCACTTAAAATATAATTTCTCTCATTTCTCACTAACCCTAACTGGAAACTTGGTGGTTTTATGCTTATGCCAGGCTGGGGTTGGGGATCCAGGACACTAAGAGTTTGGCAGAGTGACATCAGGTGGTCCCTCCATTGCCACCTGAGATTAGAGGAAGTAAGCTATCCCTAGCCATGTGCTTGCAGGCCCCCTGCAGGCCACTTTGAAAAGGGGGCTTTAATTAAACCGCATTAAAAAAAAAAAAAAGTTGGGGAAGAGATGGTGAGCAGATCAAAACAATAGCCATCTACTCATGCATGACACCAGGAAAGGTAGGCACTCACTCGCTGCCTTACTCTCCCTGCTGGCTTCATATTCTGCTATGACTGCACTTGTTTCTTTTTTTCTTCTCTGCTGACAAACCTTCTTGGCTTATTGATTTGCTTCAAAATGGCAGACTAGACTCTAAATGCTTGCCACAAAATAACCCAGTATTGGGCCTCTGGTGGCACAGATGTTAAAGTCTCAGGGCTATCAAGCTATTACCAGCTAATACTGCATGAGTTCAATCCCTGGCCAGGGAACTGACCCATATGGCATAGCAGATCGCTCCTGTCTCATCTGTCACTCCCCTCAGCAGTATATTTCAATGAATCTGCCTGTTCTGCTCCCCACTCTGTCTCTGGTGAATCCTCTCACCCCCCTAAACCTGTGACCTACACCAGTTCTTATATGCATAAATAAATAACTCTTAAAAAAAAAAAAGTATTGGGCCTCCCCTGGTGGTACAGTGGTTGAGCGCTGGGTTGTAAAGCTGCCTGCAGCCTCTGCAGCACTGGTTCGATCCCCGGCCACTGGCGAGGGTCCCACATGGCGTGACAGACCTCTCCTGCCACGCCTGCTGCTCCCCTCAGCTGCTCCCCTCAGCTGCCTGTTCTGTTCCCCGCCTGACTCTGGTGAATTCTCTCACCCTCCTGTGTTTCTGACTGTACCCAGTGCTTGTATAAATAAATAAATAAATCTTGAAGAAAAAAAAAAGTATCTCTCATATGACCCGGCAATTCCACTCCTAGGGATCTACCCAGAGGACACAAAAACATTGATTCAAAACATCACCTGTACACCTATGTTTATTGCAGCACTATTTACAATAGGTAAAACCTGGAAACAACCCAAATGCCCAAAAATAGATGACTAGATCAAGAAGATGTGGCATATATACAGAATGGAATATTATTCAGCAATCAAAAAAGATAAATTCATGCCATTTTCAGCAATGTGTATGGAACTAGAAGGAATTATGCTCAGTGAAATAAGCCAGAAGGAAAAAGAAAAATATGGTATGGTTTCACTTATAGCAGGAATATAGGGAAGCCCAATAAGACATCAGTGTAAAAAAAAATAATAACTACAAAACACAACAAAGCAAAAATGGACAATTATAAATCAGAGACATACTGCAGGGGAGGAAGTGGAAGAGGGATCAGAGGGAGGGAGGGAGGAGCACAGGGTACTGAGGTGATTGTGCAGGGTGCATTGGTGAAGGAAATGCTATGGGGACTATAACTGAGGGGCGGGGAGCAACTATTGTTTAAAAATGAACAATGATGTAAAAAAATAAAAAAATATATAAAAAAACAGTATCTCAATGCCCTAATTCCAATTTTCCAGGGGAGAGATCCTGGATCCTGGTAGTTCTAGCTCTGTCTAATTAGCTGACAGTTTGTGTGGCAAAAGGAATCACAGGGTTGTGGAGGAGGCTTAGATGGTAGGTGGGGATGATTCTTCTAAAACCCAAGGGTAGAAACCATAGTACAACCTCATGGAAACTCAGAATGGAAATCTGTACATACATCACTGCTGCTCATCACTTCAGCTTCACATGGTCCAAAATGATCACCCTACATCTAAGTGTCTCACAGATAACTGGGTCAGTGTCTGGGTTTTTTTTTTTTAACTCCCAGTTCTTAAAAAGTCATCTATGTTCATCACACAAGTCATAGGGAACTGGTCAGCCCATGGAGAAACCACCTGTGGCCATCATCAAGTCCTGGCCCAGTTGACCTAAACAAGTGACATTATGGCCAGGGATGGATGATTGGCATTTTTAATACCATATTACAAGGCAATGGAATCCTCTGGACAATTGAAGCCCTGTCTTCACCCTGTGTTTTCTGTTGTGCGGCAGGTCAAAGCACTCCTGGAAGAAATATTGGAGCGGATGACAGATGAGTTTAACATCCCAGAGCTGATGGCCAAAGTGGAAGAGCGCACCCCCTACATTGTGGTTGCCTTCCAGGAGTGTGAGCGGATGAATATCCTCACTAGAGAGATCCAGCGCTCACTGAGGGAACTGGACCTTGGCTTAAAGGTGAGTGTGACTTTTGGGGGTTGGTCCATTGCCAGAGGACACAGTCTATCTTGGGAAGAGAGACACTGGGGGACCAGGGAGCTGGACAGCAATTCTACTATAGCAACCTGAATGCCCAAGAAAGTGTTCCAGAAACCAATGTCTGAATGGACCACAGGAAGTCTAAGACCTAAGACACAGGAAGCAGAGATGAATGGGGAGGCTGAGTTCCATGGACAAGCTGTGACTGACTGAAAAAGGCAAGTTGGTGAATATGAGCTGTCCAGGAGATTATGCTGAGTGCCAGAAAACACTGGCAACCTATTATTGATGGTGGTGAAGTTGCTTTCATAGTAGGCAAAAATGTGTGCTGAATAAAAGTAAGGGTTCTAGAACTAGATTGCCCAGGATCCACTCCCAGCTCTTCCATTTCCTCCCTGTATGACCCAAAGTGACTGAAATCTCTATGTCTCAGTTTCTTCACCTATAAAATAGAGATAGTGGCCCTGCTTCAGAGGGTTTTGGAAGGATGAAATAAATTGATGGACATAGAATGTTTAGACAATGCCTAGCACATGGTAAACACCTAAGACTGTTATCATCGCCCCATCAGAGCAAAGAATTTTAGTCTTCTACAACCTCATGATTTTCCGAAAGGCTCAAGATACTGCATGAGCTGATATTTCCCTACTATTTTAGAGTTTACTCTTTCTAATACCAGTTATTTTAACAAGTTTTACCTTACCCTAAGATAACTAAGTCACATATTGAGCACAGAGCCTGGTAGATAAGCGCTATCGTTACCATCTACTTGGATGTCAGGCAAATGGGAGGTCCAGCTGCCTTTTAATGGCTGAAGAAGGTAACTGTTGATGTATTTATTAAAAAGAATTATAGCCCCAGACAGAGGGAAATTGAGAACCCAATTTTGTAGCCAACTGCAAATGCAGATAAGCCCGGTATATCCAGAGGTGAAGGTGCCCTTGTGTCTGGCTCCTGAAGTTCTACAACCATGGTCCATTGTGAGTTATTTCATGTGTGGTCACATAGAACTATTCCTCCCAAAACCTTCTGGAGCAGGGCCACCATCCCTATTTTATAGGTGAAGAAACTGAGACATAAAGATTTCAGCACGCTGCAAAGGCAGTGCCAAGGTAGTGTTATGGTAGTGCCATAACAATGACTCAGATGCAGACTGGGCAGCTACATATTGCCTTTTTCTGGTTCCTCTATGAGTTGAAGGGCAGGGCAACCTCCATTCAAAAAATGCTGTCAGAAGACAGGTTCCTAAACTGATCTTATCATCAGACTCCCTGGGGGTTTATCACAATATACATTCTCATCTCCACCCTCCAATCCCACCAACCTCTGGGGGTAGAGTCTTAAAAGCCATATTTTAAAGAGGCAACCAGGTAATTCTGGTGAGGGGTTAAGTTCATGAAGCACAGTGTCAAGGCCAGTCAGCAGGAGAAAGTTGGACATATGTATTCATGGGAAAATAAAGGTATAAGGGGATGACAGCAGAGTGCAGAGCAGGAAAAGTTCTTAAGTCTAGGGAAGAGGTAGTGGTAAGCTGGCAAGAAGTGAGAGTAAAGGAAACAGCAGAAGAGGGCACCCATGACACCTGGCACATGCAGGAGAGGGACGGCCCCCCGGACACGTACTGCTGAAGGGAGCAGAGAGGAATTACTCAGTCCCAAGCCTCCCATAGAACTCTACTGGAAAGTATGGCTGACTTTGCTGAGAAGTTGACCCGGTGTGGGGCAAGGAGGAAAGAGGAAATCATGACTGAGCTTTCCCTCCTTTTCCTTTCCTTTCTTTCTCTTTAACAGTCACTTCAAAGTTCTAGGACTCGTTTACGTAGAGCACAGGGTACAGCAACAAATCCAAATGCTCTACCCAGACTAGGCACCATTAGAAAATGTCTGGCTTTATAAGTCAGTAAGTCAATACTCTTAGCATTTATGATAAAAAATTTTGTAGTAATTGGCTGGATAGGAAATCATAATGCTACCCAAAAAGTTATTATCTGCACTGGGAGGCACAGCACTCTAAATCTCTAAGGACTGTGGGAGCTGAAAACACACAGCAGACGGAAGTAGTAGGGGAAAGCAGGGTGGTCACCTAGGAGGGGTCAGCTAGCCATGGCCATGTTCTCACAAAGAGGAATTCCCCCTGGGAATTCACCAGCATCCAATACCAGACTGTCAGCCTGACATAATGAAGGACCAGAGCTGATTGGCTAAAGGTACTAACTCCCAGTAGACAAATGCACAAAGGTCTGATGTACAAAACTCCCAAAGACCAGTTTATCCCTTTAAAATAACAATTAGGTATAACTTTTAAAGAACCATGAATAGCAGGCTGCCCAGAATAGTCTCTGCTATGTAAGAAAACTACATAAGCCTTAGATCTACACAGTCTAAAATGGGAGCTGCTAATCACAAGTCAGTCCATGAAATGTGGCTAGTCCACACTGACATGTGCTGTCTGTGTAAATTAAACACAAGATCTCAAAAATATAAGACCTCAAATGTATAATATCCTATTAATTTTATATTGATTATATATTGAAATTGCTGACAGTTTTATATATTGACTTAAATAAGATAGATATGAAAGATAAATTCATTTCCTTTCTACTTTTTAAAATGTGGCTACCAGAAAACTTTAAATTACATCTGTAGCTCCCATCTGTGACTTGCACTATATTTCATCGGGCCACTGCTCTCTTAGGGGAAGCTCTGGCCAACCAAGAAGCTGGGTGGGACTGAGAACTAACTTATTCAAATGTTTGATGCCATCACACTTTTTTTAAAGATTTATTTATGCATACAAGAACTGGGGTGTAGGCCAGAGGTGCGGGGGGTGAGAGGATTCACCAGAGACAGAGTGGGGAGCACAACAGGCAGATCGACTGAAATACACTGCTGAGGGGAGCAGCGTGTGAGGCAGGAGAGGTCTGCTGCACCATGTGGGTTGCTCCCGGGCTGGCCAGGATAGAACTTATGCTGCAGAGGCTTCCAATAGCTTGACAGCTCTGTCTTTAACCCCTGCGCCACTGGGTAGGCCCCCCATCACACTTTTTTTCTCTATAATTTATGGGTGGTTACCCTCCTGGTTCACAAAAATTTGTTTCTAAATATATGAAAGATGTCCAGACTTAAAATCTGGCTTCCTGACATGGAGAGTGACTCTGGTCTTTATTCTGACCACCGTATGTAAATTAGTTGAAACAGATGCCTTGCTTCGGCCCTTTAATGACCTACAATCATCAGCTGCCAGGCAGCTGCCCTGGCCCATAGGCCTTACATGGCCCAGCTCACTAACAGGATATCCATGTGGATGAACTATTGTTCCCCTCACCTGAAAGCCAGACCAGAATGGCTAGAACTCATGCAAGCAGTTTCTTTTCTGTAGTATAGCCTGAGACTTTACCTAGGGTCCACTTGCCCACAGAAACTTCAAGTCAGCCCACCCAAACTCTACCAATCTAACAAAAATCTTAGGAAACTAATGTTTTCTGAACACCTATCAGGAACTATCATCCTATTCTGTAGACTTAATAGATTTGGCATGGATTTGCTGTTGTTTCTTCTTAGCCTCGCCTCCAAAAAAGTCATTTCTACTTCTGCTCAAGGTCATGGGAATACCTGAGTTTAGAAACCTAACTACAAAATGAATTCTCTCTTCTTTCCCTAAATTGCTCCTCTTCACTCTCAAACTGGCAAAACCTAAGAGGTAGTACATTGTTTAAGGTGCCATCACTTGCACATTCAATTAAGTAAATGCAAAATCATTGTCAGAATAAATTAGAATCCTATTATAAGCAGATGTGAGAAATTTCTAAGAAAGCCAAATTAAACATTTTACGTTCTTCTATCAAAATGATTTTAGACTTCTGAAGGGTGTTAAAAATTAAGTATTGCACATATGTTTTTATCAGATTTTATTTCTTAGCAGTTTTAGGTTCACAACAAAATTGAGAGGAAGGTACAGAATATTTCCAACTGACCCCCTGTATATGTAGCCTTCCCCACAATCAACATCCCCCACCATAGGGGAATATTTATTACAACTGGTGAGTTTGTACTGACAAATCATTATCACCCAGAGTCAGTAGTTTACGTGAGGATTCACTCCTGGTGTTGGACATTCTATGGCTTGGAGAAATGTACAAACGTGTATCTATCCTTAGCATATTTTATAAAACATTGCTGCCCTAAAAATCCTCTCTGTTGCATACCTTTTCATCCTAAGCACATCATTTCTTCCTATAACAAAATTCAAAGAACTAGAGGTTTACTTTTCTTCACTGTTTTCAGGCCTCATCTTTGAGGCCTGAGAACAGGGAGTAAATGATGGACTTAGCAGGAGAGGTGACCAGAAAACATCTGTACAAGTAAACAACAAAGCCTGGAGCTCCTTCTCACTCATCTCTATTTTTCTTGCTCAACCAACACTCAAAGTATGTACCAAAGGAGTAGGCCATTTCCATCATACTTATTCTAATACTGCTGACCCAGCTTGGTTAGGTTATGTTATGAGACAACTCCAGGTTGGGGACCTTTACTCCTCATCAACTCATGTAACAGATGACTTTCACAAGTACACATACTCTCATAGACACATCCAGAGTTAACAAAAACTAAAATGATTTTGTGAGGAAATAAATTTATTTTGGCTAGCATCTTGATATTGGACTGTAGATGTTACCAGTCCCTGGTATTTGGCCATGGCAGCATGAGTTGACTCACACACGTGAGTAGTCAAGTTTATGAAGCACAGTGCTAATGCAATTAGGTAGGAAAAAGTTAAATAAACGTATACATGGAAAAATGAAGGTGTAAGAGGGTGGCAGCAGAGCTCAGGATAGGGAAAGTTTTTATTTTTTTTTAAGATTTATTTTATTTATACAAGAGCCACGGTACAGGCCAGATGTACGTGAGGGTGAGAGAATTCACCAGAGACAGAGCAGGGAACAGAACAGGCAGACTGACGAAATACACTGCTGAGGAGGGGAGCAGCGGGCGGCAGGTGAGGTCTGCGCGCCATGTGGGTTGCTCTGAGGCCTGCGGAGAAAGGCTGACAAATCATCATCATCCAGAGTAGTAGTTTACATGAGGATACACTCCTGGTGTTGGACATTCTATGGGCTTGGAGAAATGTACAAACATGTATCCGTCCTTAGCATATTTTATAAAACAGTGCTGCGCTCAACCGCCTGCGCCTGCTGCTCAATCGCCTGCTGCGCTCACAAACCTGCACCAGGGAGGCCCAGGAAAGTTTTTAAATCTAGGAAACTGAATGAGGAAAGATGTCATAGGGAGAAACATTTCTAGTGGACTAAAAATTTGACCTCTAAGAGCTATATATTGTTTTAGGGAGAGGGCTTGAATTTACCTTTGGATAAGGGACTGTTCTGCATGGAAAATTGCCTGCTATCTTTTTCAGTAAACACAGCAGCAAGGCAAGTCCTTTCCCACTATTCTTGGCCTTACATTGCAGTCCCTGAATATAGATACTTTACATCTATAGTCTCTAATCAATTACCACCAGCCTGTGTAGCTATTTAAGTGCAAGTGAATTTAATTACAGAATTAAATATCAGTTCCTTAGGCATACTAGCTACATTTCATGTCTGTAATAACCACATATGACCTTATTAGCTCTGACTTGGAACATTCCCATCATCATAGCAACTTCTGTTGTACAGCACTGGCATGAACACAAAGGCTGAGTTTTCTAATTGGCAATATAAACTGTGGAATTTGCATTTTTGCCAGATTTGTTTTAAAAATCCTATATACTGCAATTTTAATAAAATGTATCTCTTAGCCTATAATAGTACATACTTGCTTGTCAAATTGTGGTTAAGATATGTAGGGGGGCTCCCCGGTGGCGCAGCGGTTGAGTGCTGGGTTGCAAATCTGCCCGCAGCCTCTGCAGCGCCGGTTCAATCCCCGGCCGCTGGAGGAGGGTCCCACATGGTGCGCAGAACTCTCCTGCTGCCCGCTGCTCCCCTCAGCAGTGTATTTTGTCAGTCTGGCTGCTCTGCTCCCCGCTTTGGCTCTGGTGAATTCTCTCACCCTCCCGCGCTTCTGACTGTACCCAGTGCTTGTATAAATAAATAAAACATAAATCTTTAAAAAAAAAAAAGAAGATATGTAAACAAGTCAAAACTAACATATAACACTCCAACAGCAGCAGGATACATATATATCTTAAATCCTGGGCCATAAAACAAGTCTCAATAAGTGTAAGAAGATTAAATCATACAGACTCTATTCACCAACCATAACAGAGTTGAACTAGAAATCAATAACAAAAAGGTATCTAGAAGATCCCTAAATATTTATAAATTAGCACGTTTCTAAATAATTATAATTAATGGAATTAAAATAACAAAGTTATATAAAAATTACTAAGGTGTAGCTGAAGCAGTGCTTAGAGGAGAGAACTTTATAACATGAAATGTAATTAGCAAAGAAAAAAGTTCTGAAATCAATAATCAAATTTCCATCAAACTAGAGAAAGGAAGGTAAAATAAACACAAAGCAAATAAAAGGAAAAAATTTAGAGTAGATATTAATGAAAGTGAGAACAGGAAAATTTTATAGAAACAAAAGCTGGTTCTTTTATCAATAAAATTGGTTCTTTCATCAATAAAATATATAAACATTTACCCAGATTTGTAAGAAAAGAAGATACAATACACAACTTATAAATATCAGGAATAGAAGTAAAGAATCACCACAAACCTTTTAGGCTTTAAAAGCATTATAAGGGAATCAAATGAATAATTTTCTGCAGTTAAATTTACTTAGATGAACAAATTCTTTGAAAGATTATCTACCAAAGTTTACCCAAGAATGAACATATAACTTCAATAAGCCTTTATCGATCCAAGAAATTGAATTCATCATTCAAAATGTTTCACAAGGAAAATCTCAGACCCATATGGCATCACTGGTGAATTCTACAAAGTATTTAATAGAACTTATGAAAAAAATACCAATTCTACATAGACCCTAACTTCAGGGAAGATGGAGTAGACATGCATCTCCCTATTCCTCCTGCCAAGTACAAATAAAAACCCTAAACGTTATATATAAAAGAGATATAAAAAGGCTCTAAAACATGTGGAGAAAAATGAAGACTGTTTAAGAAACCTAGACCCAAAGGAAGGACTTGGTGAGGAGTTTTCTTGCTTTTCTTTATGCCTCATATACCCCATACTTGGAGCTGAAAGAACCAACAAACTAGGACCTCCCTGGTGGCGCAGGCATTAAAGTCTAAGAACTGTCAAGCGTATCACCAGCCACTGCAGCATGAGTTCCATCTCCATCCAGGGAGATAACCCACATAGTGCAGACCTCTCCTGACTTGCCCACTGCTCCCCTCAGCAGTGTATTTTAATAGATCTGCCTGTTTTGCTCCCCATTCCCAACCCCCCACTTCTAGCCTACACCCCAGTTCTTGTATGCATAAATATATAAAATAAATCTTAAAAAAAAAAAAAAAAAGAGCCAGCAAACCAGAAATGCCAATGGGCACAAAGTCCCAGCCAAAGCCCACTTTTCTCTAGTCGAAAGGCCGGGAAAGAGACTAGCAAGACAGAAAATGTAGACAACTCTAATGACTGTGGATTTCTTGTCAGAAACCATAAAGGTTAGGAGGGAGTGGCACAATTTTTTCAAGTGCTGAAAGAAAAGAACTGTTCATCAGAAACTGCTATCTAGACAAAATATCTTTAGAAAGGAAGGAGAAACTAAGACATTTTCAGATGAAGGAATATTCTGAGAGAATTTGTCACCACAAGGCTTGTATGCTGAAAACTAGGAATGAATTAAAAAATTCTTTGTTCATGCTTTAGATTATTCAACATAGTAAAGGCATCAATTCTACTCAAATTGATAGGTAGGTGTGATGAAATCTTATCAAAATACCAGCAAGAATCTTTTGTAGATAGAGAGGTTATTCTAAAATTTATGTTGAGAGCAAAGGAACTAGAATAGCAAAAACAATTTTGAAACAGAATAAGGTGGGAGGAAGCAATTCACCTAATTTTAAGACATATAATGTACCTACAGTAATCAAGACTGGGTGGTATTGGTGGAAGACATACAAAACAGATCAAGAAACTGGAAGCAGACCTTTCCAAATATCCCAACTGATTTTCATGTAGGAAAGATAGTCATCATCATTAGACATTAGGGAAATGCAAATTTAAATCATTAGACATCAGATAAACAAAAGTAAAAAATAGTGACAACTCCAATTTCAGACATTTCATTGGAGGTAAGATAGATTTTCAGCAAATGGTGTTGAAGTCATTTGCCACAATAAGCAAAAACATGATTCAATCTAAGTCTCATACCTTATTAAAAAAAAAAACTCAAAGTGGAATTGAGTTATAGAATACAGACTTAAGTATAAAACTTTTAGGAAAATAAAAATAAATGTTTCCAAAGGTAGGATCTAAATCTTAGACATAACATCTAAAACACAAACCATAAAATTGAAATTTGGATTTTGTCCAAATTAAAAATCTTTGCTTGCAGAAAAGTTCCTTGTAATTAGAATGAAAAGACAATCTACCACTGGGTAAAACTATTTGCAATCCATATATCTGAAAAAGGACTGGTATATAGAATACATAAATAGCTGTCAAAACTCATTAGTAATAAAAAATTCATTAGATTCTAATAGATGAAAGATATTAAGACATTTCACTGAAAAGATTTACAGGTAGAAAATAAGCACATGAAAAGATAGTCATCATCATTAGACATTAGGGAAATGCAAATTAAGATCATGAGACATCAGAATAATTAAAGTAAAAAATAGTGACAACTCCAATTTCAGACAAGGATGTGAATAAACTAGATCACTCCTACATTGCTGGTGAGACTGTAAAATGGTACAGCCATTCTGGAAAACAGTTTATTTGTTAAAAGCTAAACATGTAATTTCTATACAACCTAGCTATTGCACTTCTGGGCATTTATCCCAGAAAAACAAAAACTTATGTTCACATAAAAATCTCTACATAGATGTTTATAACAACTTTATTCATGATAGACAAACCTGGAAACAACCCAGATGTCCTTCAATGGATGAATAGTTAGACAAACTGTGATACATCCATACTGCATTATTTCTGTTGTTGCTGTAATAAGTTACCATAAACTTAGTAACTTAAAATATTATCTTACAGTTTTGGGGATCAGAAGTATGAAATAAGTCTCATTTGGCTAAAGACGCAGGGAGATCTGTACATGTCCTGCAAACTCTAGGGCAGAATTCATTCTCTCGCCTTTCCCAGTTCCTAGAGACTGCTACATTTCATGATTTATGACCACTTCAATCTTTAAAGCCAGCAACATAGCATTTGCAACTTGTTTCTAACTCTCTCTGTCAGCCTGCCTCCTACAAGAATCTTTGTGATTGTATTAGGCCAACTCTGATAATCCAAGACAATCTTATCTCAAACTTCTTCACTTAATCACATTTGCAAGGTCCCTTTTTTTGTCATTTAAGGTAACATAGTCACAGGTTCCAGGAATTAGGATCTGGACATCTTTGGAGAGATTATTATTATGCCTGCCACACATAACCAGGAATACTATACAGCAGGAAAAAAGAATGGACTGTTTGTTACATGCAAAAACCTGGAAGTATTTCCAGAGAATTGGGCCTCCCGGGTGGTGCAACAGTTGAGCGCTGGTTTGCAAAGCTGCCCGCAGCCTCTGCAGTGCTGGTTCAATCCCTGGCAGCCGGCAAGGGTCCCACATGGCACGCAGACCTCTCCTGCTGTGCCCGCTGCTCCCCTCAGCAGTGTACTTCATCAGTCTGCCTGTTCTGCTCTCCGCTTCTGGCTCTGGTGAATTCTCTCCCCCTCTTGTGCTTCTGACTATACCCAGTGCTCTTATAAATAAATAAATAAATAAATCTTAAAAAAAAAAAAAAAAAAAAGAATTTCCAGAGAATTACACTAAGTGAAAAACTATCCAATCCCAAAAGGCTTCATACTCTGATTCCATTTATATAATATTCCTGAAATGACAAACTTAAGGAAGTGGAAAATAGATTAGTTGTTACTGGGGGTGACAAAAAGTATGGGGACAGGCGGGAAGTGGATGTGGCTTTAAAGGGGCAACATGAGGAAACCTTGCAATGATGGAAATGTTCTGTTTTGTGACTCAGTATCCTTCACAACATCAGTATTCTATTTGTGATATTCTACTATAGCCCTGAAAGATATCACCATTGGGAAAACTGGGTAAACAGTACCTCAATCTGTCTTGTTATTTCTTATTATTGCATTATCTCAAAAAGTTAAATTTAAATAAAAAACAGAGGGGCCATTTTCCACCAGATTTTATGAGAGCAGAATTAACTTGATACCAAAGACATTATAAGAAAAAGAGTGACAAATATTCCTCATAAACACAGATGCAAAAATTCTTAGCAAAATGTTAGTAAATCAAATCATACAACATAAGAAAGGCTAATACTTAATGGGCACATGGGGTTCATCTCTGGAATGCAGGATTGGTTTGAACATTCACTATATTAATGTATTAAATAAGAAAACTATATTATTCCCAGAAATGCAAAGAAATGTACATGAAATCTTGATTTTAAAATATCAGAAAATAAGAATAAAAGGGACCATCCTCAACCTAATAAAAAAATCTCAGTTTTGGGAACTAAGCAAGGATATCCTTCCTTATCACTTTTAGTCATCATTAATACTTAGAAAGTCCTAAATTGTGCCTTAAGCAAGAAAAAGTTACACAGCTCAAATGGAGCCTCTTAAAAGAAAGGATTTAGTCTTTTAAATGATTTTTTCCTTTGTACTAAATTTAACCATTGTTATTTTATTAATCAACTATCTCTATGAAAAAATGTTATATAAATAATATACCACATAGAATAATGAATTATTATAGAACTACAGGCATGAGGAAGACCATATTGTCTCAAAAAGTTCATTTGGGTTCAACTATACAAGCAGTATGGTATAGTCACTATTCAGACACCTCTATTAGAAAGTAGAGATTCCAAGTAAAGAGAATGTTATTTTTTTTCTATTCTAATTCAAACTCCCAGAAGAGACTAATTGTGGTTGGAAGTGACACACTTCGGTGGCAGACACAGTATACTTGCACCTACCACTGGGCCTTGAGGTGGCCTCTGTCTCCTTCACACCCCACTGTTCTGGTCAGTCGCCTCAATACAGTTGAGCAAACATACGAATGAAGTCTATTTTCTATCCCTATCTCAAAGTCCATTTACTTAAGAGAAAAAAATATCTGTAATCAGGCTATATTCATTCAGGCTAGTCTATCTGGAACTGAGCTGATTAGGGATGTCTAGCTTTTCTTTAAAATAGTAAGGTATTTACATATTAAAATATTCAGCCACCAGACTACAGTTCAGAAAGTGTGTATGTAATAAGTATACTCTCTCAGGGAAGTTCACAAAGAAGTTATTAGACTTTTTTCTCTAATTTAGGAAATATGTTCATCCTAAGGAAGGTGTGCTTAATTCTTTTTAACAGTTTCAAAAATTAAGAGAAAGAAATCAACCTAGAATTCCATGTTGCCAGTTTCCAATACCTACAATCAATCCCATTTTAGCATTTTGCACCAAATGGGTGAAGCTTGCCTTAGTGTGTTTGGGCTGATATGACAGAATACCGTAGGCTGGATAGCTTATACATAACAGCAATTTATTTCTCTTACTGCTTAAGGCTGGGAACACCATGATCAAGGCACCAATAGTGTCTGGTGAGTCACCTTTCTAGTTCCCAGACTGCCATCTTCTCACTGCGCCCTCACAAGACAGAAAGGGTGAAGGACTTCTCTGGGATCTTCTTTTAAGGATGCTACTCCAACACCTAATTACCCGCCAGAGGACCCCATCCTGTCACACTGGGCATTAGGATCTAAACATAAGAATTGTAAGCGGACCCACATTCAGGCCATAACACAAGCCTTATTGGGTACCCTAATCCCTTTGTAGAAACCACTGCAATATAGATAGGTGTTTGAGAAATTGCTAGAGATCCTTTTAACCAAAGTAACAAATCTTAATTTAAAAATATAAAACTTTCATTGCAAATTTCATTTAGCAGTTGGAAGAAGAAAACTTAAAGTTGACTGTGTATCTAATACCTTGATTTCTGAAGGGAAATCTTGATTTGGGTGGGCTATAAACCTTGCAGTTTTTGGCTTCCTGTGTTTCTAAGCTACATGCAAAAACCAGCAGGACTGCTGCAAAGATGGGAGGAGAGTCATGATGCTCAAGCCTTCAGGTAGAGTTGAATCAACACAAAATCCACAGGTAGCTTGAGATCCACAGCGCACCTTAACTTCTGTCAGTAGGAGGTATAGACACTGATGTCACTGAAGCAGTGACAGCTACTTTAAATGCTTTAAATGACCAGCTTCTATGAGACAAACCTCCCAAATCAATAGACAGGGCCAGTCACTGTGTCACCCACCCCCGAGTCACATCCTATATGCCTAAGTGCCGTGAGGTCCTCAGAGCCAGTTGTTTCCAGGGACTTGCTCCCATTCACTCTTTTTTGTCTCCCTTTGTCCTCAGGGGGAGCTGACCATGACCAGCGACATGGAGAACTTGCAGAACGCCCTGTACCTAGACACAGTGCCCGAGGCCTGGGCCCGGCGAGCCTACCCTTCCACAGCAGGCCTGGCAGCCTGGTTTTTGGACCTCCTTAACCGCATCAAGGAGCTGGAGGCTTGGATTGGAGACTTTGCAATGCCCTCCACTGTGTGGCTAACAGGCTTCTTCAACCCCCAGTCCTTCCTGACCGCCATCATGCAGTCCATGGCCCGCAAAAATGAGTGGCCACTGGACCAGATGGCACTGCAATGTGATGTGACCAAGAAGAACAGAGAGGAATTCAGGAGCCCTCCTCGGGAAGGGGCCTACATCCATGGCCTCTTCATGGAAGGGGCTTGCTGGGATGCTCAGGTAAAGCTAGGATGCACCAGAAGGCATCCTCTATGGGCTGATTAAATACACATAATTTCCCATAAATGTTCTGAAAGGGATGCCCCTGAAACTTTTTACCTAGATAACCTTTCCTTGAGATTGTCAAGCCATTATTATGCAGCCAGGGATGGTTTGAAGAGCTCAGGTTTTGCAAAGTAATTAGAAAGGAGTGGTTTAAAATAAGAGTTCTGACCCCAAAATACATAGAAGAAAAAATAGACAAAACACTCCAATACATTGGGCTCAAGAGTATCTTTGGGAAGTTGTTTCCAATGGCAAGGAAAACAAAAGCAAAAATAAATAGGACTGTATCAAGCTAGAAATCTCTTGTACAGCGAAAGAAACTATCATTGCAACAAAAAGACACCCTACTGAATGGAGGAAAATTTTTGCATATCATACATCTGACAAAAGGCAGATATTCAAGATCTGCAAAGGACTGATACAACTCAACAAAAAGAAAATGAAGAACCCAATCAATAAATGGGCAAAAGAGTTAAACACTTTCCTGAAGAAGACATACAGATTGTCAACAAGCATGTAAAAAATGCTCAGCATTACCATCTGGAAAATGCAAATCAAAACCACAATGAGATACCAGATCACTTCAGCGAGAATGACCCATATTAAAAAAACAACAACAAAAAATGCTGGTGAGGGTGTAGAGAAAAAGGAACCCTGGTACACTGTTGATGGGAATGTAGACTGGACCAGCCCCTACAGAAATCAGTCTAGCCGTTTCTCAAAATACTAAAAATAGATATACTATTTGATCCAGTAATTACATTTCTAGGTATCTGTTCAAATAATATAAAAATCATTAATGCATATATGCACTATTCATTGCAATTATTTGCAATAGCCTAGTTATGAGAGCCACCTAAATTTCCCATCCACAGGCCAGTGGATTAAGATGTGGTATGTATACAGATGGAATACTACTCAGCTATTAAAAAAGATAAACTTGTCATTTGCAATAACATGGATGGAACTGGAGGATAATATGCTAAGTGAAACAAGTCAGAAGGAGAAAGACAAACACTGAATTTCACCTGTATGTGGACTATAGAAGAGGGAAAGGAACTGAGAAAACTAACCAAAACAAACCCTAGAAATATGACTACAGATGGGAGGCTGCTAAAGATGGGAGGGAGAGCTAGGATAGGGACAAGTTGGGGAGAGGGCCTAATGGCCTAAGTTAAAGTATTACGGGTGCTTTGATGCTGGGGATGGTGTGGTAAAGGTGTCTGGAAGTAGATTGCCTGGGTCTGAATCCCAGCCACACCTTTCATGAACTCTGTGATCTTGGGATTTAGTCCTACCTCTCCAAATCTTAGTTTACTCAACTGGTAAATGGGAAAATAGAGTCACATTGAAAATTAAATGAATTCATATACTGTGTAAAACCTTTAGCACAGTGCCTGGCACAAAGGGAGGGGTGCTCAAAAGGTGCTGTGTGACCTGGAGTTATTTCATTTCTCAGTCCACCTTCCTCATTCATGAGCTCTGGGAAAATAGGAATCCCATTTCCCTTGCACACCATTACCTGTCAGTAATGGGGAACCAGTAGATGTCATTTAAAGTGACATTTTTGAAAGGATTACTCACCGAAGGCTAATAAATATTTGAGTCATCAGAAGATCAGAGAAGATATTTTGTAGTAGATAGGAAACGCAAACAAGCACAGATAGCTGGGCTAAATGACATGAACAAGGATGGATAACTCTAGAACAAGTTTCCATTTGTTATATGCATGACCTGCTTAGTCAAATATTCCATTTGCCAAGTGACACTGAACTATTCATAGCTGTCAGTACAAAACTAATGGAGAAAAACTATTAAATGATCTAGAAGATACCAGGACATGTAAATAAGCATATAGAACTGGAGAGCATTGAATCATGCCCCCCCGCCCCAAATCCATGTCTGCCCAGAATCTCATATGACATTATTTGGAAATAAAGTCTTTTAAGGTAAAATTAAGATGAGGTGATACCAGCATAAAGTAGGCCCTAAACCCAATGAATAGTACTGTTGATGCACATATGGGCACACTACCCCATGACACAAAAGCCAAAAGTCATGCCACCACTTGCTGAGAAAAGAACCAGTTAAATGCAAGGTCACCTGGCAGGAAACTGAGACAAGGCTCAAATCAGTCTTCCCAAGGACTGGGCTTTGGACAGTATTTACAGGGTTGAAGAACAAAGATAATATCTTTTAAAATGCACACTGGTAGAATCTATTCAGTTGCTTTCTCTGCTGAATCACGGTGTAACTAGAATTTGGGTCCAGCACTGCAACAAACTGAGCACTACTCACTATTGGTGATCATTCAAACTTTAAAGGGATTCATTTGTATGTGATAAATATCCCTACTTCAAGAGACTTAAGCTGAGAAATAGTAGAAATATATCTTCCATCTATCAAATGTATTCCATCCTAGGTTGTTGAGCGAGCCTGTGAAGGGACCTCTCATCTTTGGGATCTTCTGACAGATCTGGTCTAAGATGTTTTTATCTTCTTGTCTTCAGGCTGGGATCATTACAGAAGCAAAGCTGAAGGATCTGACACCCCCCATGCCTGTAATGTTCATCAAGGCCATTCCTGCAGATAAGCAGGATTGCCGTAGCGTCTATCCCTGTCCTGTATACAAGACTTGTCAGCGGGGGCCCACCTACGTGTGGACTTTCAACCTGAAGACTAAGGAGAATCCATCTAAGTGGGTCCTAGCTGGAGTAGCCTTGCTTCTCCAAATTTAGCTTCCTGCAGTCACTGAGAAAACGAAGCTAGTCTGGAACTGACCAGAGGGACAGGTGGGTGACACATAGAAAGGTAAGAAATTGTAAGCACTCACAATGCTGTAGAATTCCTTTAGGAAACTTGGAGAGAAGTGTCCAAAGTGAGACTAAGCTGTAAAAGTGTG